>NC_133823.1:50162762-51479905 GCF_047830755.1 Zonotrichia albicollis | reverse complement strand
GAGAGCAGCCCCTATTCCTGAGGGATTCCCCTTGCTTATCTGAAGGACTCAGTAGCTATGTGGCAGCAGAAACAAGGCTGGTTTTATTATCAGTACACTCAGCTTCTTGAAACGTGCATGATTCAGACAGAGAAATTTGGGGCTGCATAAGAATACCTGAAGGAAAAACACCTGAAGGAAAAACATGTGAAGGAAAAAAATAGTAATTATTAAAAACATATGCAAAATACTTTTGTGTATTACATATGAAACAGACTCAGATGCTCTAACCTGCTGGGATTATCAGAGGCAATGTCACCAACAGCCTAAATGTCATAATCATTTTCAAATGAAAGCAAAAGCTGCAAGCAGGCTCACCTTTAGCTTTCTCCTCCCTGGGGCAGTGCATTCCTAGCAGGGGTGTTATCCTGCAGCTCTGTGGAAAGCATTATCTTCTCTGCTAACCAAGCAGCACTGTGCTTTTAAGGACTACAAGGCAACCATGCAAAGAGTGGGAAAGTTCATTCTGAATAATTCTGCAAGAATTAAACAGTCCTGCAGACTTTCATGTGTTACATTAGGGACACTGTTTATTTTGCCTTCTGAAATTTGGTTTAAGGTCAATAAATACAACATCAGTAGAGACTATATTTGCTTACATAAATAATGATCCAATGGGCTATCATAACTACCATTTCCTTTTTATATTTTTTGATTTGTGCTCCTACCTGATAATTAAATAGAAGAGAGTTCAACTGGATAAGCAAAGGTTTTAACAGAGGAATGCACACAGTTCTCCATATCTCACATTCCAAAGGGAATTATTTAATTTTTTGATGTATTTTAACCATAAGGACATTGTTCTCCAGGGGAAATTGAATACATTACAATTCCTACTACAGTCTCTTTTCCTAGAAAGTAGATTCAAGCATATTATTCAACCCCTAGTGAAGCAGACTACACATTGTAAGATGAATTTAATAAAGATATTTATTGGAAAAATTGTTGACAAGTATTTTGATCTGTGCTGATGTGTGACAACCAAGAGAAGTGACTCATTTTAAAAATACCTTCTGGCAAGTTTTTGAAATCCACAAGCAGCATGGCAAATGAAAGCATTAAACAAAAAACAAAACCAAATCCCCACCATGACCCCAAAAAACCCAAAACAATAAACCCTGACACTCAAACAAAGAGAAAGAACACATACTTTTTAAGGATGGAGTATGGAAAGGTAGTTGGTGTTTCCAGTTTGTGAGAAAAATGGAAATGTATCTGAAGTAATAGGAAGAAATCTCTCCTGAAGGCTTTTACAATTCCCCTGCAATGGGTTAATGTACTGTATTTCTATAAATTGTATATATAATACATCTATAAATGCATGTATTGTATTTATATATGATGTGATCTCCATAACAGAGTTTAAGTTCCTGTATCTTTTCTACCCCACAACTCACACTCAGCTAAACCAATTCAGCACTGGAAGCACTACCTAGTTTACTTAGTGCTTCCGTTTCTACATCAAAATCCGACAGCTCAGGAAAAGCTGAAAATCCTCACCAGGGTGCAGGAAAAGTGGGCAAGCTTCCCTAAATTATGCAGAGAAGCCTCAAGTCCCTTGATGAGACCCAGGGGTGTGTGTCACACAGGAATCTCAGTACCAGGGATGAGGCACTACAGGGAGACAGAGGCTGGAGTGTCCTTTCACAGCGTGGCTTCTCTCAGACATCCTCCACTGACACAAGAAGAACAACTGGTATACACCTTTATGTATATGTATATAAAATAAATATATATTATATGTAATATTTATATTTTTATATTTATATGTATATGTATACATACATACTTAGTGAGATAGATAAATACAAGTACATTCTGTAAAATATCACAATAGCAACAAAAGGAGTGATGGGTCGCTAGTCATCTTCAAAGAAGTTGAGGTCAATTCTCCCCAGATCTGTTTGTGATCAGCAAATGAGGTTGCCTGAATTAAAAAATTTAGACATTTCCACCATTTTGCAACTGAGAGTGGAACAGTATGTGGTTTTATTTCAGAACTACACCTGCAATACATTTCACTAGATTAGGTCAGACCTCACTGCTTTGGAGGGGAGAAGACCAGTTACAAATTAGTTTGAGGTCAGGAAATCCTACTCAATGTTGTATTTGTTAATAGTCTAGTGAAGTGAAGAGGTATAAGCATCTATGTGCTATATGGTTGCTAGAAGAAACCAATTTCTTCTAAATCGAGGTCAATAGTGAAAGGGAGGCATCTCCAGAGCTCCTTGAACTTAAAATCCTTAATCCCGGCCCAGTCTTTTACATTTTGTTGCATTTAAGGTCTTTAACTTTCAAAGAAATCAGCAATTCTCTGCACAGAAAGATAAAGAGAACTGTTTAAACACATTTACAACTGATCTCTTCCAACCAATACCTGCAGCACCTTGTGGTATTTTGCTAGGGACCTTGGATACAGTTTTGAAGAAAGCAGAGAAGTATTTACCAAGGCTCTCATTTAGTTCCACCTTGCCCCTTTGGTTAATATAGAAAGCAAACAAAAACTCCAGCTGCTCAATGTATCACAAGCCCTTGTAAAGAACACATAAATGGACACTTGCCTAAATTAAACAGCAACCACGTGGTGGTCTGCACTGAGTGAATGTGATGTGTTTATGGACAGCACTTTCTAAAATACACTCTACTTCTCCAACTTCTAATAATATTTAACTTATCTCTTTCTTTCAACAAAAACTATTTAGGTAAAACAATACAGGAATAATCATCCTGTTCCAAACACTAATGAATCTTTCTGGGAGGTCACCTACCATACAAGCAGCCCAGCAATTATTCAGCCTGCAGCAGTGGTGAAGAACTACATTCCTTACAAAAATAGCTTAAGCTTATTATTAAGTCTTTGAACTATTTTTAAGACTTGAACAGCACCAAGAAGTCAGACAAAGGCTGA
This sequence comes from Zonotrichia albicollis, assembly GCF_047830755.1. Taxonomy (NCBI): domain Eukaryota; kingdom Metazoa; phylum Chordata; class Aves; order Passeriformes; family Passerellidae; genus Zonotrichia; species Zonotrichia albicollis. The sequence continues at coordinate 51,476,958 of NC_133823.1, read as the reverse complement.
TACCAGTAAACAAATATCAACAAGAAACAGAGAACATGGGCTGTGTGCACTGTCCCTTAGGGGTAAATGAAGGAGCTTCACAAGGTGCTGCATCTTCAGAGGTCTGCAGCTCCACTGGGACTTTTGGCACGGAAATAACATATTTAACTGTCTGAACTTTTGCACTGGATTCAATGCAAGGACACCTGTGTAACAAACTCTGCCTGACTGCATCTCATGGGCAAACCCACTTTTACAGGTGTTCATTTCCCACTGGAGTCATTTGAGTGCTGTTGCAGGTTTTCAGTTTCCAGTCATCTCTATTTAAATTTCTTCTATATTCTATGGAAATTATTGCTCTATTACACTACCTCAGAATGATAAAGATATAAAATGTATTCAATATGTAATATGATAGCGTATATAATAAAAAACCAAAACAACTGAATTTGATTAAAAAGCAGCCTTTAAGGAAATCACCTTACAATACATTTCATATAGAGATTTCTGCTGAAGAAAGTCATACTTCTTAATTATCTATTTCTGCACTTCCTGGCCAAACCTGAAATATACTTATAAAATAATCAGGTCTTGGAAATAAATCCAAGCCACTGGTCCTCCCCGGGCTTCCTATCAAAATCCCAAATTCCTGATATTGTTTAAATGTAAGATTCATTTTCAAACGGATTAGTAATTTACCAGTTAAACCCAGACACTCCAACTTCCCAGAAACTGCAATCTCTAGCGTGCACCTTTTTCAAAGATACAAGGAAAAAATTTTCCCAAATTCTATCTGTAGTTTCCCATGTGATGCCTTCCAAGCCACTACACAATCAGTTTCTTTTCCTGCCTTGAGAACATTTTATTTTGATGGCACTTATATTTGTTGTTTTAAAATTTTAAACAGTAGCAATAAAACGAATTAGTTTTAGTTTATTGAAGATTAAGAACCTCAGTTCCTCAAATGCAGGACATCTTAATTAGTTAAGCATGGAGAGCAGCAGCCTAAATGAAAATCTCACAGCTGAATGAACTCACATTTGGTATGCAAACAATTTTCTATGCAACCAATATGGCAAACTACTCATAAATCAGGAAACTAAAATTATAGAGCAATGCCCAGAAGAGCACCACTAAGTATTTTATATCATAAACCTCATTTACTGAGAGTCTGTCTCTTGCATTTCCAGTTTCTTTCCAAAGATAAGCCATCAAAGCTCTGAAACAGCCATGCAAAGATGTTGTGACAGCCCTTTTTGTAAGAACTAACTAAACCCAGAGTAGGAGTACACTACATGCAAATGCAAAGAATGATTATCTTGTTTTAAGCCTCCAAATAAATTCCTTTAATTCAGAAGAATTACTCATTTTATAGGGTTGAAAGTTGAGGCAGGCCATTTGAGCTTTAGCAGTGTCCTTGCTCTGACTAAATGCCAGTGCTTACAAAGCATCATTTGTGTCTCAGCTACCTGCCCTAGGCTCCATGCACAGCCAGAGGAGAAATTCAGTCTTCCTAAAATAGATGTCTAGAATAGATCAGATTAATCATATCTTGGAGAAGCCAATTTGCATCCCCTGATGGTACAGAATGTCTGCTGGGAAGGAGCTCAGCTGTAGACCTGCTCTGCCATGTGTGGCTCAAGTCAGGCAGAATGCATCCCACTCTAAGTGCCTATCAGATTTCACATGCCTTTAATTTAGAAATCTGATCCCATGTTTACTAAAATGAAAGTGAAAAAAGAGCTTTTTCATTACAGTAACATATTGATACATAGGCAGAAAGTTGTTTAGTGATATGTTACACTCACATATATTTACTTGTGCTATTATTATTTACTATTTTCAGGTCATCTTTTAACAGTGCTTAACCAGTTTTGCTGAGAACAGGAGTGAGAGAAATATCCAGACTTGGATTTTCTGAAGAACCTATTAACTGGCACCACAGAGAGCCACAGAGGAGATCCCACAGAGCCTCCTCAGTTTCAGACTCACTCAGCATTCACATGAGGCTGCTCTTAAAGCACCAGGGACAGGAAGGATTTGTGAACATACAATGAGTTTCATATTCCCATTTTCTCAACAGATGGTCTGAGTGAGTGCTTTTCTTAGTGCCTTGCAAGTACCAATAGTTGAGTACTAATTTAGATGTGAATAGATTAAAACAGTTTATCCTCAGCTAAGAAGCACATTTCCAAATGCTAATCTTCACAATCAGTAAATGTAACATAACTTGATAAAAATACATTCTCGTTTCACTTTAACTTTGACTTCCTGCTGTCACAGACTTATCATGGTCTTTTTCTCCATGCCTCAAAACATGAAAAACATAACAGATGTGATGTATAAATGAAAGATTTCATCCCACTGTCTTAAGAAAAGGGAGGATGGAAAGAAAGCATTTTGGCTCATAGCTGACATCCATCTATCAAGAACAGCAAACGTGACAGGCCACTGCAAACACAGTGAAAATGGTTTGAACAAACAGCAAGCCTATTCCCACAAGTCCCACAGATAAGCAGGGCTTGCACTACGCTCAGTACCTTTGCTTTTCCTAACCTACCAACACCAGTTCAGCTGTAGCAATTTAGTTCCAGCCCCAGAGTACACTGAATAATGCAGTGTACCCCTCTGGATCCCACTACCGCTTTTCTACAACTGATTTAGATAAGCATCTTATTTCACAAGTTGTATTTGCAACCATTCATATCTTTAATCAATGTCCAAGTTGGCTGTGTTCTGTTTCGCTTTGCCTTTGGTTGCACATGTCAAGTTGCATTCTGTCTCTGAGGCATTGAAAGTGATCTGAAAGTAATCTGACAGCAATCCATAATGAAATCCCCTACATAACTTCTACCCATGGTCTTCTGATAAGAAAGGAGACCCAAACAAGTTCCCATCAGCAACATTCTGTATTGAGGGAGTGAAAATCTCCATGATGGAGCACCTTGGTCTCATTTCTTACAATGGCAACACTTGCTCACCATTTGTCTTCTAAAGCAATTTGTCAGGATGCTGACCCCATCCGAAACTCATCACAAATGAAAATTAACAACAGACACGGGTACTCAATCAAAGAGTAAGGCAAGGCTAAAAAAAAGGATGGCAAAAATCATATATAGGGGATAGGGTACCATTCAGACATGGATCCAAAATATCTCCAGTGTGGGGCACACTGCTGCTGAAGAACAAACATAAGCATAAACAATAACTAATATGGTTGTTTTGGGGTGGGATATTTTCAAGTGAAGAGTGCAGACAAATCAGTTTAATGTTTTTCAAGTCCAGCAGATATATTGTCATCTTTGGACTTGCAGCTAGATTAAGGGCATTCTATGTTGCTACCTGCCCTGTATGAGTAGATGCTGGTAGGTGATCACTTGGAAAAGCAGATATCAGTCACAATCAATACATCATTCTAAATCTTCCCTGCAGAAGTGACTATTTTTAATGTGGAAATGACACCAATGTGACCTAACAAGTAAAAATCCTATAATAACTATATGGCAAAACAGCAGTGGCACATTTTTTATCCAGAATACACATTTCTTGTTTGGAGAGATTCTGAGAATGGATGCAGGTACGAAGAAGGTAGGAAAAAGCCATCAGGGAAGATAAATAAGCTAGGACAATGGGAAACTAGCCAAATGAATCTACTTGCTATTCGTATAAATACACATTTTACAGTTGTTTTGCTAGGTTAGTAATGCTATTTCTTGCCCTCACACTGAGCAGAAGGGATGCAGCCCTCTGGTCCTTAAATTAGAAACCATGGAACCTCATGCTGACAAAATGTTTAATCATCCAGGATGCAAAGTCTACCACAGTCAGAATTTTAATTCAGTGACATAATTCCATGGTGTGATCAGATAAAGAGAGGAAAATAATGGGATTTTCAAAAGCCCAGATTCTAGTAATCTTTTTTACTAGTAACAAGCTGGCAGACAAGCAGAATGTAAAACAAGATAATGGCAGCAGACAATGAAAATTCTCAATTCTCTCCACTCAAAGGCCTCTCTACTGGTGTTCAGTGTTTCCCAGCAGTCCCAGTACTAGGGTCCCAAGTCCCTGATCCTTCTGGTATTAGTCAATGACAAAAATTCACGTGCCTACAGGCAGACAAAGAATTATTGTAGACAAGAATGATGATTCTGAAGCACAGGAAGGAAGAGGCATCAGCTGGTTCTAAAGTCAAATTAAAAACTGAATAAAATGATTTAATTCTGTATCAGGTTTACATCAGTATAAATAATAATTCCAGAAGAAAATGCACTTTACATGCGAAATCAGCAACCAATGAACATTTATTTTTCCAGGTGGCCTTTATAAATTCTGTACTTAACAGTTTGAAATGGCATTTTCCCCTTCTGCTTTGGACGACTTCCACTGGTGTATGTGAAGTTTCCTCCTTACAAAAATCTCACCAGGAAGAAATTCTCACTTTAATAAAGAAACAGTGGCAAAAGGACTTAAACGCTTTCCTAGGCAGGCTTACTTCAGATGGTCCAACAACCACAATTTTGGAGAATTATGCCTCTAATAACAATTTCTTCAATCCAAGCAAAAACCTTCTTGCCATGCCCCTTGTCTGCTTTTATGTAGCTACACCCTGGCAACTGTCATCACAAGGTGCAGTTGCTCAACATTACTTTTATATTACTGAACGATAAAAAAATGCTCTTTATTACTGATTAGAACAAAACAGCCCCATGAAGTGCTGTGGTACACACAGAGACACCCCTCCTAGAGCTGGTAAGAGCCCTCTGGAATTAGACACGTACTTTTTGTTCTGCATGCAGCTGAAGTGGATAGGGGAAGGATTATCTTGGCATGAACTGAAGTGATCCAGGCTGGTCAGCTCTTACAGCTGACCCTGGTGAAGGCAATCAAAGAGGAGTGCAGGTACATGTGGAGGTCTCAGCACATCCCACATCAGTGAGAAAACCTGCACAGCTTTTCTCTGCAGGCTCACTGGGAGAAGGGCACAGGCTGCAACTCCAATAGCTAAGAGCAGAGCATTGAGTGGCACCATTCATGCAAGCAGTGTAAAGCATCAGGTGAGATGTTTGCTGCAGGCTGCTTGGCACAAGGGGCAGGTGAGGCAACCCCTGCAAAACACAGTTCAGAGGTGCTCTGGCAAAAGGTCTTAGGGATGCAACACCTGGCATTACGTCAGAAAGGTTTCCAGGTAAAGCAGATAAAAGTTTGTTTATCCCAGAATTTAGGAGTGTTCCTGAACTCATTAGCATTGCAAGAGTTAAAAAGACAACTTACAAAGCAGGGGTGGCAACACAAATAAATGGAAAAGATGCTAAAGGATTCTTACATGATTCTTGCACTTCATTAGAGAAGATTGTGGGTTTGTACCAAAACCTCAGGAGTGCTGAGGCACTAGCAGGGCTGATGAGAGAGGTGACCAGTGTACCAAAACCCTTACAACTTCATTATGCTTAAAAAGCAGGAGTGGCAACACAAATAAATGGAAAAGATGCTAAATGATTCTTACATGCTTCTCTCCCTTCCCTTTCCACCCTGAACATCTGCCATTTCCAGTTCCTACTGCTTGTCCAATTTCATGAAGTCATTAGATTTTAATGAGTTATTAACATATAAAGAGCTGCTCTAAGGTACCAAGTGCTTTATAATCACTGATGACAACTTGCTAGAAGGGCCCTGCTTCTTCAGCTCTCTACACATGGTTCAAACTACAGCTTGGGCAAGGGCACATTCCTGCTGCGCTGCCTGCTTTGCTCCTGGCTGAGGATGGGCCATCCAAGTGATGCCTCCTGGCCAAGAACTGCTCCACAATCACACCTTGGAAAGCAGCATCGCTTCATGCATCTTTATTTTCACATTATTTACATGGAGGTCTTGCTCTGGGTTGTTCAGATGCTATCTCACAGAGGGAAGCACTCAGATCTTAGCAGGAAACAGCCCTTCCCTACAGCAATGTGCAGGGAAAGGCCTGGACTCGCTCACAAGTGCTGCTTCCAAGATACCTCCCTGAAGCAGAACAACTTAACCGGTGTCAGTGCAAAGACTGAGACTACTTAAAGCACACTCAAACCAAGCTAAGCTTTGATCCCTACTTGCCAGAGTGCTTTTCCTTTGTTTGGTAGTTTTTCTTTAAAGCTGGTAGAAAACCCCGCAACAGCTGGGTTACTTGTAAGAGCTGTATGTCAGGAAACCTAGCCCAAATGACCCCAAATCTTGAAGATGGATTTCACCCTTTGCTCCCATAAAGTACAAGAAACTTCAGGGCAATCTGAGCTTGCACTTATATCCTAGAGCCTGTGGGTGCACTGAGCAAAACCAGACTGGAATCCCAAGTGCAAGAACAGCAGAGCTAGTAATGCTAGTAATGCTTTAAAAGATGTTACTGTGGTAGAAAAATAAAATTTGGAAGGATTTAAAAAGGGTTGAAGAAGTCTAGAAATCCCCAAACATTATACCTCTTCAAGGCAACTTCTGCTTTCCTCTGAATCTAACCAGTATTTTAGTCACTTCTTTGGGACAGTCAGTCATTTGGGCTTTCCACACACACATCCACTTGCCCTTGTGTTGTAGAGAGAGCTACTGTTTACAGACAAGCCTTCACTACAACTTATTTTTTACACTCAGACCATTTTTAAAAGTTACATAGTTGGACTATAAGCAAGAAGACAGAAAAATGAGAGATCTGAAAAGAATGAGGTCAAAGGGGGGACAGCTCTCAGCAAGATTTTCCACACATGCAAAATGGAGACTCGGTGTCGTGCAAACAACAATAAAGAGGAAGATCCAAAGGGATGTGAAGGAAATTGCTGTGTTGAGAGGCTGTGAGGCTCAATCATTGTAGACAAACAGGAATAGTAGTCAAGTGGAGACTAATGGAAACTTGAGTCAGACTGAAATTAATTGTTACATTTTTGGGGCTTGTTGAATACAGTTTGCTCCAGATTAGCTCTGGAATAATGCTCAGGATGTAGCTGTCACAAGGGGAAAGGTGTCTTGATGGCCACAAGCTGCAGGGGTAGAGGGCAGTCCATGCTGAGCTGCACTCAATCCCACTGCCCTTGTCACTGACAAAAAATTAAACAAGACTGGTCCCAAAACCAAGCCCTGAGGAACAGCACTCGTCATTCATTTACTTAAAGTCTAGTGCTTGCATAAACACTTTTCTAGGCTCCAGGGAAAGAAGACCAAGAAGCTGAAAAAAGCAAACCAAGGACAGCAGAAAGTCCCAGAGAAGATGAAAAGTTCACAAGCCACAGGAACAGGCAAATTTTCCCAGAGAGGGAACAACTCTTCCTTTCCCCAGAGGACACTTGTTTTGTTTATCTGAGGTTTTTGCTGTGTGCTTTCAGCTGTCTGCATGTTTGGGGGCTTGTTTTCATTAATTTCTGAAGTGAGAGACTTTTAGATTTTTTGATTTGGGTTTGTTTTTTTAAGGTCTCAACTGTTTTTTTTTTTTTCCTTTTAAGTGAAACCTTACTTGTTAAATATCCCCTTTTTCAGCAGAAATAGCAAACCTTGGACATAGGATTGTTTTTGTAACCAGGTGGGGTCCCACCCATCTGCACTCAGCATTATTCATACTGGCCCTCACCCAGAATTTTCCCCAAGACTCTTCAGGGTGGACTTCATTCCTGTTAAGCTCAAAACAAAATGCTGTGGCCTGACCCAGCCCCTTGTCTCCTCTCCGCTCTCCAGGTTCTTCCTGAAGGAGCCACCATGCACCCATCACTGCCCCCTAAGGAGACTCTCAGCTGTTCATGGTGCTAATGACAAACACATGGTGCAGACTCGGCTCAGGCAAGGAGAACAGTTCTGAATATTCTCAGAAGCTCTTCACGCTGAATACTTTTTCTCCCTTCCAAGAACCAGATCTTTTCATTTTCCAACAGGTACTCTTTTGATAATGCTGTGTATTAACAGAGCTTAGAATCACTGAGCTTCCTAACATTTTCAGATATTTAGTTTCTTCAGCCTGATCTCTTACAGCCAGTGACAAATCCAGTATTTCACTCCATTCCCTAGCATGGACTGCATTACATGAATAAATCCCACTCTCCAAGGGGCAGTTTCCTTCTGTTTCATCTGTGCTAAGATGCAGCAGCAGAACAGCATCAGAGTGGACCCTGAGCAGCTCAGCTCCCAACCACCATTCCCTGGTGACACTGAGCAGCCCTGCTGGAATCCCTGCTCCTTAATTCATCCCTCTGCCTTTTGCATTATCTCCTATTTTAATGCCTTTTACATTATCTCTTCTGTTTTCAGCTCCTGCCGTTTTATGACTTCCTCATTACTGCCCACCTTGTTTTCAGGGCTGAAACCATGTCTTTTTGTTCGGCCTGACCTGGTTTGCTGCATCCTCCTGAAGCAGGACCCCCCAAACAGTGACACAGGACTCAGCATCTCAGACCAACTCCTGATGGCAGCTTTCCCTCTCCTCCTCATCCTGCTGCTGAAATGGGACTGCTCAAGGCTTTGGGCTCTTCAAACCTCTCCCCCAAGTGTTTGTGCCTGGCGCCTGGCTGCTGGAAGCAGAGGATGAAGAAGAAGCAGTACAGTTTTGGGCAGACTCCTTGCCCCTCAGGTTGGCTGGTGTGTGGGCAGGGACCGAGCACTGCAGCCCCTGCCCTGCCCAGGGCCAGTGCAGCGCCTGGGGCCATAAAACCTGTCAAAATGACATAGCACACACTGAGCAAAAACACAAAAGTAATTATTTCCATAACCAGCTAGCCAGTTCTTTCTTCCTGATAGAATAGATAACCTTTTGCTAAGTGTATTTCACATTTTATGTGCATTTTCCTTGCACCTGCTCATTTCATACGGCATTTCAAACTCCCTCGCCCAGATCTGGTACCAAGATGGCTTCTGCCAAGAACTGGCTGGTTAAAAACTACAGAAACTAAAGATCACACCCTGCTGCTGGCTATCAACATTAGCAGTTTGAAGCTCAAGGCCTTAATCTTTTCCTCAAAAGTATAACAATACATTTATTTATCTATTAGCCATTTTTCTCAAAAAACCTGTGTGACAAAGGCAGCTCTAACAGATCACTTACACATCTTTATTTATCTATATACATCTCCACCTTCATTTGTATATATCACATACACACACAAACATATCACCGTGAAGCAGCTAGAATTACACATACAGTAGCAATCCTGCATTTCTTCTTCCTATCCCATCTACCTGTCAGCAAGGACTGTGCCTGAAAGCAAATCAGGCACAATGTGACAACCTGTCAAACTGTCACTGTACTGAGCACAGGAAAGGAAAGCAAGAAAAGAAGAGCAAAGGAATTTGAGAATGGCAATGAACTTGGTGTAACAATGAAAAAATGTAAGAAACAAAATGTTTTATATTTTAGTAAAACTCCATAATCAGACCAAGGTAAATAAGGAAAACAAACCAACAAAACAGAAAACAAATCAGCCACTTACAGGGTGTTAATAATGTTTTGCATGCTGAAAAGGGAGATGCTGCAGCTGATCAGCTGCCCTTGGCTGCTACATTATGAACTTGCCTCAGGAAGAGACCTAGAGTAGCCTGCAAAGGCACACATGATTCCACCAAAAATATATATACAGCAAACCACTTAATCTGAGAAAGCTATGCTATTTCATATAAGAATCAGAAAGGTCTGAAAACACTTATTTATTATGTAACATTTACCTGTGTAGGAAACACCTGAATTAATCTAACTGCATAAATTCCTTTGTAAAAATAATGCTGAGGGTTAGAATGGGACTGAAAAGCATCGCCTGAGAAATGCTGAAGCTACAATTCACATATTTGTGAATGAGTTGCTAGTGCCATTGAAATGTAGTGAAAATCTCTTCCACTGCTTTACAACCATCATCTTTTATTAATCAGCCCAACAGCACACGGCAAAACCAGAAATCTGCCTACAAAGCTGGCACATATGGGAAAAGCTCACTCCTGGTTGTTTTATTTTAAACAAACCCCTACAGTAGCTCCCATTGTTTGTTTGTTTTTCCCCCCAGACTAGACAGCATGTGGCTTATGAGCCACACTGATAGATGTGATAAAGCTCCTGCCAGATCTGATTGATGATGGCACTAGGAAGTGCTGTGAAGGTCACGGTGTAATTCTCCCTTTGCAGCTGCTCCTGGCAAAAAATGGTACAGGAAAATAAAATCTGGATCCGCTAATTGCTAATAACAGAAATTCCGTCCTTACCTGGCCTTCTCCTCTCTTCCAGTTCCTAACAGGAATGCCATAAGCAGGTGTAACTGATGAGAGACCAGATAAGTTTCAAAACATACTTAAAGATCCTTTAATGGACCCAAAAAAAAAAAAAATCTATCCACAGCAACTGGCCAAATATTGAGCCTTTATACTTTGAAGACAGTGCAGAGTAGTTTTAGTATGAAAGCTGCACATGAAAGAGCTTTTACTATTTGCTCTTCTGCAAAACTGAGATAACATACCACTACATATTCCCTGTGAAGGAGTGCTATCTCTGATGATGTGAATATATGAACTAAGCTCCTTTCCCAAAGTCTATTCATTTTAAATGAACAAGGCAAGCATGCTCACTGGAAGTGGCCAGTAGCAAGCCAAAGCACCAGCCACTCAAGTGGGACACCAAAATCATCTTTTCCATAGATGTTGAGATGTCATGAGGACACTGATAAGAGACTCTGGGGAATTCACAAGCATGATATAATGACAGTCCCCTAATGAATAATATATATTCAGTGTAAGTCATAGCAATTACTTCACATACAGTGTTGTATTTCTTGGGGGTAAGATGTTGTTATCTTTGAGACATCAGCTACATTACAGATTAAATTTGAAACCGCTTGTGTACTCTTTTCTGGCACTCACTATTAATGGATGGAAATATTTTTACACAGCATTTTGTACTCACAAAGATTTTGGCACAGTAAGGCCATTACCAACATCTGTCTTAGAGAAAGATAGTCTTTATCACTCAACTCAAAACTACATGATGGCAGAGAGATCTTGGCAGCAGGAATCCCCCAGACAGTAACCCCACCACTATGTCACCATAAAAGAAATAATACATTGATTTTTTTTTTCCTTTTCCAGTTGAGGAAAGAGATTTAGAAAAGACAGGTCTATCAGTTTCCTCCTTTTACTGCCAAACATAAACAATCAATTTTTAAAATACCAATACATGTAAAGAGCAGTATCTATACAAGATCCAACTGATTTAAAAAATCCTCTTAGGAGTTTTCTTTCCTAGATTTCTTGATGAACGCTGGCAAAATATAAAAGAGCTATTGATTTATTCTTTCCACAGACTCCTGTATTCTCCAAGGCATACTCTAAGAGAGGTAACCACCAGCAGCTCATTTGGACATTGCTCTGTTAAGGCACCTTTGGCAGTCAAACCTTTCTATGCACACTGAGCCATGGCTGACTTTTTGCTAGGATGACAAAGGGGAAACTGATGGCAGTGTTGCCATTCAGGTTTTAATTACTTGCCATATCTCTGGAAAACAGAGATGATGTCCCAAAAGACTGTTACCTGCTATGAGATATCCCCCACTGCACAAACCCAAGTTATGATCCTGCAACACTCTTCATTACCATTACTCACAGCAGCATGTCTTTTATGACCGGGAGAGTCAACTTCTGATCACAGAGTATCATAGAACAGTTTGGGTATGGAGATCATCTTAAAGATCATCTAGTAGAGAAAGAGCAATTGAATAGACACAAAGTGTTTTAGAGCAGTGATGCACTACAAAAGGCAGACCTTCGTGTGTTCACGGACAGGTTGGTGCAGTGAGACTCCTGTGCCGGTGCAACCCCTGCACTCTGAGCTCAGGGTCACTGCCGCTGCAGCCACATGCCTTCCTACCTGCTCATTCTGTGCTGACAGACTGCTCTGGTATGGCTTCATGCAGACACTCCCCAAAAAGACATCTGGTATGGTCTTGAAAACTTAAATTGCTCTAAGGTCAGCTTGGGGTGCTTCATAGTAGGAAAACTAATTCCTCAAACTAATTCCTCCTAGACAACCCTTAGAGACGGAGGGGGCACGTTCAAGAGCTGGCTTTTTCAGTCCTTCGCTAAAAGCTCAGGAGTTTACTGTACCTGCAGTCCTCAGATTGACTTCCACATTTCTATTAACTGTGTTGGGTTTGACTATTAGGAGTTCAACTGTGAGCCTAAGAACACTTTACATTACAATGAAGTACATTGATCTGGAATAACACCTACCGAGTGTGTAACCCAGTCACCTGCCCAGCCAGACAGACATTTTCTACACCAGATGAAACACTATTTGTCAATGAAGTGATGAGTCGGGAAGTCAGAACCATACCAGTAGCTAGGTGTCATTCACACCTAAAACCAGTTGAACAGCACACCTGGAAGGGATGCATAATTTTTTTGGAAAATTGCCACAGTATGCTTTACTATGACTAACCCACAACAGCACAGAGTAGACTAGGCTGTACAGGAGTTTGAGGTGCAAGTCCTTGCATCCCACTCTCCCACCTCAGCTGGAGATCTGCAAATGAATATAAAGTACATCTCTTCCTCCTCCTCTTCCTCCTTGACCCCTCCTCAGGAAACAAAGAGCACAGCTTTGAACAAAGCAGTTAACCAGGCAGGCTCCTGGATACCACACTCCCCCTGACTGATCTATCAGACACAAAACTTTTGAAAATGCATGGAAATTAAATCAGTCGACTCCAGATAGCATCAACCAGCATTGAACCGCTGGCTCTTTGTCCTGAGGCAATGTCACAAGGGAGACTGCAGCAAGCAGCAGGACAATACAATTCCTGGTCATACAGCAAGTTGTCTTTGCACCACTGAAAGGAATAAGCACAATTCGTCATACATGTACCAAATACAGCCTGTTCCACTGAGACTTCAATATTTGCTTTTGGGCTTTATGTCTCAGACAGTATCTTTTCAACTCTGAGAACTTCAGGAGAGAAAAAAGAAAAAATCATCCTTCACTAAGACGGTAAAATTTTGAAATAGTGTAAGTGGTTGATCTATTGAAGTCTTGCATTTTACCCTGTCCTCGCTGGCACTGCTTCAATACTTCAGTTTCAACCCCACAGTTTCAAACCCCTTCATCTAAAAATCTACCCAAGCCACAGGAACACAACACTTTGACTTTTGACAACAAATTTCCTATGAAACACCAAACATGCCACATATCACCAAAGGCAGTGAGTATCTGCTTATTGTTCTGTTTGCCGGCTTGTCACTGCAATCACTGGCTGATACACAAAGAAAACTGTAGATCCTTCTTTTTCAAATCCATTTCAAATTCTTCTTAAACCCATGTGGGGCCCTATAGCCCCAGAAAGACAGGATGCTCTCCCTCTTGCTCTAACATAGCATTTGCTCTTCTTTTACAAAGGAAAAATGGTTTGTTCAAAACAAGGAAGTAATTGTGCAGTTCTTCCCATGGAAACCACCAGGAGGCACAAGGGATGACGGAAAGGCACCAAGTGCCCAAATCCGAGAGCACTGATGGATTGATCCATCTGGCTGCCAAGTGCTCCCTTGTGCCCCTGCACCTATCATTTTCAGAAAGGCACACAAAAAAAGGTTCACAACACTATTATTTTCATGAAAGGAAATGAGTGGGCCCACAACACTTGGAGCAAACAGTAGCAGAGCACCTGCAAGGGCGAGACACTAGTTATGGAATAATCACTAAGTGTTACGGATACCTCTGAGAACTGAACCAAGCCGTGCCATGACATTTTTTTCCCCATGGAACAAAACAAAGAGCTGCACAAAGATCAGCAGAATCTGTCGCTTTAAGAAGCCCTAGACTGAAGTACATGATTTAACTGGATCTCTCTGGTTTTGAGATTTATCATTTCATAGTTGGACCTCAGCCGCAAACTTCAGTAATACAATAAACAGAACAGGCACAGGCACATCAAGTGTTTGCATCAAAATGATCATAAAGGATCCAGAGAGGAAATGAGCTAAATACTTCTCTGTTTCTCACATGTGCCTTATCTTGCCTTTCAGAGTGTGCATTTACTCAGCTGCACTATGCTTTAGGGCAGGTGAATGCCTGGGTTGCCGAGGGATGCCTGCCTGAACCCACTCACCTCCTGCCACTGCAGAGCTTTCAGCTCATGGAGCAACTCCCGGTTTTGGCAGTTTATCTGGCTCTTCTGCCGCCCATTATTTTCCTACCGCCTAAATCTTTGGCAAGTTTCCTCTAAGCCCTCCACACAAGACACATACCGAGCATAGGACCGACAAACTCGAGTTTCCAAAAAACCTCTCAATGGAAGAAATCGAACCACGTCGCTGTGAGCGGTTCCCCCCAGCCTCCAATGGCAGGCTGCTCCTCAGCCCAACAGGAAATCAAGGAGGGGGTCGGCCCGGGAAGCCGAGGGGATGGATCTGGAAAGATGGTTCTGTTTCGCCTGTGCCCTGACTGACTCCAGGACTGTAACATGATGCAATCTCTCGGCTGTGATGAAACAGATCAAATGGCCAAGCCTGCGGGGAGACCACCTCTGCCCACCCCACAAGGCAGAAAATAAGGAAGCTCGCAGCGATACAAAGCAGCAGCGCGGCTGCGGGGCCGGTGCCTTTCCCGGGAAGGGACGCGAGTTTCGGGATGGCGGACAGACAGAGGGCTGCGTTCCCGATGATCTCGGCCGGGCTCCTGCCCTTCCACAGCCCGGGCAGGGGCCGCCACAGCCCGATAACCGGGTTCTCTCCAGCTCTTTCCATGTGCTGCTCCCGGCCAAGAAAACGAGCGAGACTTTTTTTTTTTTCCTATTTTTTTTTTAGTTTTTTTTCCCAGTAAACCCACAGCTTTCCTAGCACACGGCTGCCGGGAGCAGCAGCGGAGCAGCGGCTGAAAAAGCCCAATTCTGAATCCAGCCCTTCCCCTCCCTCTTCTTCCCTCCCGTGCTCTCTCTCCGCCCGCGGAGCTCGGCAGGGATGCTGCCCGGGGCGAGCGGGGCCGGAGCCCTCCTACCTTTGCGGCCGTCCTGCGGCGGCTGCCGGCACAAAGCGGCAGAGCGCGGCTCCTCCCGCGGCTCCTCCCGCAGCCCCACTCTGCCGCGGAGCGCAGCCAGCGCCGCGCCGGCAGGGGACAACGGGGAGGGGACAGCGGGGCGGGAGCAGCAGCGCGCTCCCACCGCCCCCGGGCCGGGCCCGCCCCGCGGGGAGGGGACAGCGCCGGGGCGGAGCCAGCGGAACAAAGGCGGGGGGGCGCAGCAGCCCCGGGCAGGGGCAGGATGGGGCAGGTGTGCGTAGAAGCCCTCGGTTCGGGGCAGGATGGGGTAGGTGTGCCCAGTAGCCCAGGGGCACGATGGGGCAGGGGCAGGATGGGGCAGGTGTGCGCAGCAGCCCCCGGCTGCAGGATAGGTGAGCCCAAGTGCTCCTTGCGAGGCAGATGCTGGCAGATCAAACTTGGGGTCTTGCCCCAGAGTAAAGCCTCCCAGGAGCCGGAGGCTTGTTCCCCGAGTAAAAGCTGGAATACTGAGAGGTCACAGCGGGAGCCTCAGCGCAGCCCATGCCCTCTCCATTCCTGCCCAGGAGATGCTGTGACCTGAGCACTGAGCAGCGGAGGAATAACATGGATTTGGGGCATAACCAGCAGGTCTGCATTTATCTAAAATTTAAGCTCTTTGGTTGAAATGGTGTAAAATCATGCACAAACCCAACACCTGGTTCCGTCATCTTAGTTTAGCTTCATATAAACCAGATCTAAATCAAAGTGAGACTTTTTGATTAAACTGAGACTTATATTGATTAAACCTACAGGCTTCAGTTTGTAACAAAATTGCTCAGCCTGGGCAAACTTGCATAGAGGCAACCTGAGTAAACATGTTCCAACTCTGAGATATCCAAATATATATATTTTTATATATAACTACATATATATATTTATTATTCTATATTTATATATATTTCTTTTCCTCCCTGTCCATACAGAAACTGAAAATCTGAGGTCACAGAAGAATGTCACTAAAGGAAGAACATTAGTTAAGGCAACTCTGTCTTTAGTCCAGCTGGGTGTCAAAACTCATTTAACTTCAGCTAGAGACACAAGTGTGCTCTTATGAGAAATATTTGGGGAGCATTGGACATGCAAGCGCATAATTCTGTACAAGCTTGTAGCTTACTTTGTACCATAGAGTATGCAACTTGTTAAGCACCTTAAATTTTGATTAATAAAATTTGGGTTGTTCTGGCCAGGTTTAATGTGCTCTTCTGTCCTCTTTCATCATCCTCAGTCATTCTAAGACGGTCATACCAAAGGTAACTGGTTTTACCAGGGAAAATTCTATTTAGTCAGCATATACACTGTGTGGCCACTTAGGATATGCATGAGATCTCTGTAGCCCAAAATAGGAGAGCTGAATTCACAGCCCAACCTTTTCAGCAAGTATTACTTAGCCTAAAAGCTCACTTTCAGCTGTTCTCTTTCCTGTGTGCCTTTGGGTATTGCAGGGAAGGACTTGCCTACTGGATGAGCTATTACAGCACCAGCCTGCTCCTACCTGCCTTTCTGTATTCTGCTTGTTGAGAGTTGGCAGGGAAGAGCCTTGGAGTACTTAGAAGTAGTGATTTTTCAGGCAATAGTAAAGTGCTTAGCTGGTCTTGAAAAAATTAAACCACAACTCCTCTTCTCCATGGTTCAATTGCTTGCAGCTATTGCTCTCTTTGAGCTATTTAATTTGTATCATGACCTGTAAAATATGATCTCTAGGGAGAACAATCCAGTACTTTGCTGTAAAAGCACAGCCCTTGGCTGCTGTGGCACATGCAGTACCATTGATTTGTATGCTTGCAATGAGCACTTCCATTATTTGCTGGCTTTACTGACTCTAGTTATATTGTTTGTTTTTTTTTTTTAATTTTAATGCACATATCACATTAAGTAACACTTCAGCCTCTGCCTGCCCTAAGACACTCTGTGGTCTGTAAACAGGGAGCTTGGTTCTAGCAACACTTCAGAGTATTTCTTCCACAGAAATGTCCTGAAGAAGCTGATCAGCAGAGAAACAGAGATCAGAGAAACTCATCACAAGACCAGCAAGAAAATAAGCTCTTTGTGCCCTCTGTCAGATATGAAAGTGAGATAACTTAAGGGTTTGTCCTTAGGCTGTTGGAGAGAGTGGTAAAGACTTCATGTCTTGTGGTGGTAACTCCATAGGGACTGAATAATGGGTCATCTATCATAAAGACAATCACCAGATAGCACAAGCTGTTCCTCATGGACAAGCTCTCTCAGGCTGAAGGGCTCAAAAGGACGTTTTTCTTATTTGAAATTTTAGTTTTCACAATGCTACACTTCAAAATGGCATTACTCCTACAATTTTTCATTTGTACATATGCATTCTTTAAGCTACTTCAGCTGCAAAATACAACTTAGTGATTAATTGAATTTCTTCCCCATGAATCTTTAATGACACTACTTAAATACAAATTCTATTTTATAAAATTAAAAAGAACAGCATATAATTCACCTAGAACACAGTATCATCAAAATAAATCAAGTGATTCCTAAGGAGTTGCTTGCAGGGAAACTGAAGTCACATCATTAATAGGAAATCTGAAGTCCACAGTAACTCTACATCTTACTTTACACCCAATAAACTTCTTAAACTAATCATCTTTTAACACAAAGCAGCAGAAAGCAAATCTCTGTAAATGTCCCTATTTGAAATACATGTCCTCCAGCTTGAAAAAGCACTTTTTAGCTTTAAGACCAAATATTCATGCAGTGTTTCAAACTGTCTTTATTCTCAATAATTCATTATAAAGTACTACTCTATCAAGGGTAACTTCATTACTGTAGAAATAATCTTCACAAGCTTTAGGCAGGACTTGGTGAAGCTTAGTCATAGGGATCCCCAATCTTCCTATAATCTTCTTAGTACTGGTTATCACAAAAGAAAAGAAAATAATCAGAGCAAAGAAAAATAAAACAGTCGAGTAGTCCCAGCACTAAGGTATCCAAATAGACTTGTTTACAAAACTGGGACTTTAACCATCAGATAGTCTGTACTGTGTTGAAACAGAGAAGTCATGACAATGACAGACCATATTTGTTATCTTTAGGATGTGCTTAAAAGAGTTATTTATGCATATTTAAAGTCTTTTTTCCCCCTTGGAAAATCAACATTGGTTGAAATCTGAGGAATACAGGCATGAGAAAAAAAATCTCCAACCATTTTTGTGATTTACGTCATGTAAGGTACTCCAAGCAATTTGGATTTGGCTCACTTAAGTAATGTAAAAATGCAGGAAAACAGTACTTTAGGCATTTAGAAGTATGGGTCAGTTTTTAAAGATACACTCAATTCCACTTCAAATCTGCCTTGGACTGAGTCCATAACCTGACAACTCAACTAGTTTAAGAGGCCCCAAAAACTCAGCAACATCCTATTGAGGAAAAAGTATAAGAAAACCTATTGGATGCTCTAAGTGATGACTGGTATTCCCTGAAAGTCTGCTCAATACTTTTCAGTAAGACCTTTCAAGGTGCCTGTACAAGATTGTGTTCGTTATTTTCAGTACATTAAAGCGAAATCAAAGCTGTGGGGAAAAGCCTGTATGTTCTTGATAATTGGTATCAGACTGTAAAATAATTTGTCTCTTTGGATTGTTTTCTTGTTTTTCTTGTAAGGGGGGTTGAGCAGACAAAAAAAGCCAAAAATCCTAGAATTGGCAAAATGTTGACTTCACGTGAGACCCCACACTGCCCTGTGACACTGGTGTGTCAGGCAGGGCAGGTCAGGCCCCTGGAGCAAGCATCAGCTGCCTCCTGATGTGTCCAAACTCCTGCCCTCAAATTGTGTTGCCAGGGGGGAATGGATGGTCTCAGGGAAGAGTGAAAAGCAGGCAAAAATCCTGTACAATCTGGGCTGTCAGGAGATGGAGTGACATTGCAGCAATTGCCACTCTCTTCAGTAAAATATAATGATGTCAGGATTTCAAAAGCAGGAGGCAAGTTATGCCTTTTAGAACAGAAACTTGCTGTTACTTTGAAACCATAATTTTTCAGTAAAGAAAACATTACTGTTTCTGAAGTTGTCTCAGACACTCAAGGCATTTACAGACTAGGAAAAAATGTATTTTACAAATAGAAAAAAAGTTCTTGACAAAGATAGGGTCTTTTGCCCTTGCTTATCATATACTGTGATCCTGTTACAGCAGAATCTATTGTTATTAAGAACCTAATAGCATTTTTAAAAAATTTTTAAAAGAGTATAATGAGTTATTTCTTCTTGGGTTCCACATAATTTCCAGGTCCACTGGGGGAAAAAGTAATTATATTTGAGACACCCTTGAAAAATCTGTTTCAGGAATCTTATAGTGCTGAGTCCATGTATGTCCCAAAAGGACTTATACAGCAGAAATGCCATTTACCCTTGTGCAAAAAGCAAATTTGAAAAAGTGTGCATTATAGAAACTTCAAGAGCAGGGATTGTGCTCCTTTTCTACAATGCACAGGCTTCTCCTTACTCTCCACACAGATAGGTCATCTGTGTAACAAAACACTGCAAGTAAATTCACAGAGATGTAAATACATTAAATTAGGTTCTTGATTTTGAATCAGGACAAAAGAAGGAACATGTGAAAAAGGAGAATATACATTTTATAGAACCTTATTGTGCAGGTAAAAATAGTTACTTTCTATTTATATTCCACTGTTTGAACTAAACTTAGGCAAACAATCCTTCCTTGTGATTTCAGTTTTGGAAGAAGTTCTGTATAACCTGACCTTTGCGCTCTGTGCAGGTACGAGCGCCAGTGATTTCAGTGGGATTAGCATTTAGTTACTGACATTTTCAAAATACTATGCTAACATCCTTTTATTAAATGGATATTAAACCCTCAGAATCTCTGTAAAGTAGCTCTGCCTTTGGGTATTACTAACTTGAAAAAAAATCCTATTCTTTTAATTTTGCTTCTTATGAATTTAGATTTTTATATGAAAGTGGAATACAATAGGGGAAGATTTCCTCTAAGTCTTGCTTCCTTGCCCCTGCTTTCTTTGAATTCAAGCAACATTGGGCCAAAAACGGAATCTTATTGAAAGATAAATTTTAGCTTCTGTTTTGTATTTGTCTCCTGTGCCATTTAAAATGGAGTAAATTCTTTCAGTAGTCTTTGATTATTGTGTTATTTTTATTGCACTATAAAAATAATCAGTCATCATTCTGAAAAAGAGATTAAGAAAAAGAAATGCAATTTGAAGAATTTGGTCCTTATACAGCAACTCATACAGTCCTCCTGGCATTTCCATCTGTCAAAAACTAATTGTCAGATGAAAAATGTCTAGTATAAAACTGGGAAAAAATGGGGAGTTCAAAGTGTTTATGCTCCACATCCATAACTTGAGAGAATGTTTTTTCTAAAGTCTGACTAGCAAAATTGTCAAGTCACATGAATTTTAACCCTGTTCCTCAAATGAATTATTCCAGGTCAGAGCACTGAAAGGAAGTTCAGACACACCATTAACAACCTCAGTTGTTTAATGTGCTATCAATCATGGTGCTTTCTTAATTATCAGTTAATAGAAAAAAATTTATAGCAGTAGAAATAACAATGACTCATGTCAGAGTTCAGAATCAGGTCCACTTGAATGGAAAAAAAATCCCAGCAATTTGTAAGAGTGGAGTTAGGTCAAGCAAGGCATCAGCATAATGTAGACTTGTAATAAAAAAAGTTCAAGACATTCTCAGTTTTCTTCTTCCCCACCTACCCCTCCCCCCCCCCAAAAAAAAAATATTTATATAGTTCTTGATGTAAATGGCAAATAGGAAGCCTTTATCCTGTCAGACCATTCCTGACCACAAGGTACAATGGGCTGAGAGAAATTTGCAGAAGAACTATCACTGGCAAAGAAATGTTTTAATCTCAAAAGAAATAAAACATATTGCAATTTTTAGTGGATAGACAAGGTAGAGGATGTAATAAAAGAATGTATGATAGCAAATGGAAAAAAACAGATCAACAGCAAATCATCCATGACACAAATGTAACCAGACTGAAAACCAGAAATCAATGGAATCCAAACTTCTAACAAAAGGCCAATACATAATAGCTGGGACACTAATGCCCAGATTGGGATACATTTACCTGTGTGGGACAGGATGCTTTTGCCTGGTTTTGGTTTCCTCCTGATCCCTCTGGAGCTGCTGCTTGTCCAGACTGGCAGGGAAGGACTGGCTGTCCCAACAGCCTGGGTGCTGCAGACGCCTGTCCAAGCATTACAAACACAGAACCCACCTGCTTACCTGTGGGCACAGATGTCAAACACCAAGGGGAAGGAGGAAAAATGTCCTAAATCATGAAAAGTAGCTGCATTTAGAACTAACTTCTCTGAGCTATAACTCACAGAGATGGTGGTTGTGAGGAGGGAGTAACAAGCTGCTGCAGTTACACCACAAACTGCAATTTGCTGAGGGTGCTTCATCACCTGGGAGTTAAACTACTGAGATCTTGCTTTTCATGGCCATGAGTACCACCTTTTCTAACATGGCTCTTCACAGACTAGAAACGGTGAGAAGGGATACAAAGACTCCAAAAGCCTGAGCCAGCATCTCCTATGAGCCTTTAAGGATTTACCCATACCTCAGAGGCAGCTTGGATATGATGAGGGGATGCAAGCCTCAGTATAAATTTATATGTACAAGAGAGTCACGTCTGTCATTCTGATATTAATAACAGCCATCTTTTTTTTTTTATTTTTGAGATACTCAAGATATATGAAAAAAATGGTAGCCACAACTGTAACCTATCAAGTAATCACATTGGTCAAAGGTCAGTTGAGGTCTTAGGAAGCTTATAAAATGATCCTGTCCTTTTTCTCACACACAAATCAAAGGGCCAGGAGAATATGAATGTAAGGACACTCTGAAGATTATTCGCCAGAGTTGAGTGCCAGACAGAAGTGCCTGGGATCTCATCCAGCTCATCTGCAAATAACAGAACTGCATTTTCCTGCAGATATGTGAAAAAGTTAGTAAAATAATTGGTCTGTCTTGGTCACACTGGGGAAATGTCAAATAGATGGCTTCTTAAAATCAAAATGTGGAATATAAGACCAGGCATCTCTCTTGGTCTGGACCATATCTTTTTTGCCCATGTAAAATTAGCCTTGTCTCAGAGGGTTATTAGATTCCAGGTACTGTCTCACAACTATGCATTTTCTTGTTTCTGCAATTACAGGTTTCAGAGTTCTCCCCTGAACCATGAGGAGAAGAAATAGCAGAAGGTCAGACAAAAATGTCCAGCCTTCTCAGACAGCTATAATGGTAACCTGGCATGCCTGGTTTCCTAGCTGGAATTGTTGGTAAGATATTCCTTCAGCAACCATAAAATCTCACATATTCCTTTGTCTCAAAGACTGTGATGATGAAATGCTGTCTCTTTCATTGCTGAGTTTGAGACATGTCTTCTTTAAAATACATGAGGTGAGAATTAGGTCATACATAGGGCTGACATGAGCAGCTGAGACATACAGCTCACATCCAAGAATGAAAATGAAGTCTCTGACAGAATTCCCCTGCTTCTTGTATACATACCAAAATAAGTTTCTCCAAGAGCTATATTGATCCTTCTGAGCTACATATCCATATCCATACTTGCAAAAATGCTGAAAGGCAGCATGTCCTTGAAAACAAGACTACAGAACAGTAACTTAATAACCCTAAAGAGCATTATCTGAAAAACTGCCTATGATTTGTTGAGACTCAGATTTTTACTGCCAACACCAGACCACACTATCAGATGGAACATTCTGGCAAAGTCTTATCTCATTACTCTGAATGCCTTTTCCATTTCATAATCCTACATAAGATTAGCATATGGAACCCTATTAAAATAAACCTGAATATTTATTACCCACATGTCAGCCCATCCACATTTAATTAGACACTCAAAGTTCCTGAAAAAAAACCCAACATGTCTGAAATTAAAATTTGCAATTTTTAAACAGGGAAAACATGATAAGATTTTAGAAACAGGAATCTTGTATTCTCTGGTATACTATGGTTTATGGAGTTTAGGTGATGTACAGACAATTTAGTGAAGTAAATTACAATGCTATTCACTTTAAGGTGCTTTTACACTGGTACATTTAGCTGGTGCCAGCACACAATATCATACTGTAAATGTGAATTTAGCTGGTGCCAGCACAAAATATCATACTGTAAATGTGAATTTAGGTGGGCTGGAGAGCATAACTGAATAGGTCACTGCACCATATGACAGTAGATGCTTTAAATATAGGGTGATACACTGGCATGTATCACATGAAAAAACGAACAGCTTACCGAGCTGTGCCACCTTTGCACGGAACAGACATCTACAGACCATTTCAAACTTCATGGAAATGAAATAAGGACACACAAGAGTACTTGTTCATCTAAAGTCAGCAAAGGTTTTGTGTATGGAAGCCAAAATTCCTTTTTGGTTTTGGCTGGTAGTAGGAACGTAAGTTGATAAACTGACTGTCTTCTAAAACATTTTTGCGTGTTTGGCATTGAATGCATGCCTGTTTAGTGAATAGTATAATGAGCACAAAAAATTACTGTGTTAGGGAGTTTTGTGAGATCTGTGCAACTCAAAGTATTTTCCTGATTGCTGGAGAGGGATTTGGTAACATGGTCTAGGAACTGCCAGTGGTTTTAAGACTGGTATTCTACCAATTGGTAAAAACTGGCTTATTTCCCTCAATAGACTGTAGGCATAGAATTAATTTCATCCAAGATTAGGTAGCCTGCAATGTGTACTTCTGCAGAGGCATTGCCTTCTTTATATTCAGTGGACAGCAATATGATAGGGGCAATTCATCTTGCATTTTGAACATTGGGATTTGAATGAAGTTTTTTTTCTCTTCACTGACCATAAAAGGAAGCACAGAATGATAAAGGAATCTGTAAATATAGAAAGAGGAAGGGGGACAACTCCTAATACAGTTGGGCATTATGGTAAGAACTGATGCTTGTGAGCTAAAAACTCTAGATGGGGGTATGAAAAGCAAGAGTTGTACCTGATTTAGCTCAGGTAGGACAAAGACCTTCAAGAGACACTTTAAAGGCTTGACATTACAAGAGATGAACTGTCTCAAAACAGTGTAAATGGGTCAAACAGCTCACATGAGCTCACCATCCTCACCATCACTCACAAACACATCTGCTGGTGCATAAAACAGTAGAGCAGTTGATTGCCCATGGTGCTCAGTAATGCACTTTTCCCTTACAGCATAGGTTGAATCCTATACCAGTACAAAAGCTGCTGTGGTTAAGAAAATTTCAAATAATTTATGAAAATCCATACTGAACCTGATCTGCACTGATACATGGATTTCTTTGATCAACCTGAGATTTTCTTAATCACTGAGAAGATGCCTGTAATCCATATGATGTCCCAGGGACGTGTGGATGAGAAGAGTGGTCATTGCCAATGTCAAACTTCCTCATCATAGTTCTCCAACCAATTGTTCTCCTGGATTTAGTTTTTCATAGTTGCAATGGACCCTGCTGGTCACATTTTGGATTGGCCCATTTCAGTGGGCTGCCAGTTTTCACAAAATAATGCAACAAGCTACTCTGAGGTTGGAGTGCATTATGGATGTGTTCTCTACATGTGATTGGGAACTCTCCTTTGACACTGGTTAATGATTCCCTACACAAGCTGGTGGTTCTGTACATCACCAGCGAAGCAAATTCTGCTTGCCGAGATGTGACAGCTGCTTGATTGTTTAAATCAAGACCAACTTTACATGTAACTTGAATGTAACTTGACATTCAGAGGTACCCTCAATGCTCTCCTCAGTGAGCAAACAATGCAAATTAGATATTATTTACATTAACATAATGGGAAGACCCTATCCAAAGCAGCAATATGATCTAAAAAATTATACACACATTAGCAAAGTCATTCAGTTATGTCTTTGTTTTAATGAATTTTTTTAAACATTTGTATCATCAGACAAAACATTTAGGTAATGAGAAAATATTTATTTCCAACAGCATGGACTTTGAAAGTTAGTTGGAAGAAGGCATGTTCAATGCTATGATTTTTCCAATGCTGGGTCAGTTGAAATAGTGTGTTGTAGTGCATATATTAACCAGTTACCTTAAAGAAATGCGAAAAGACATAGTGAACTAGGAGGTGAGTACAAACATCCAAGGCAGTAAAAATGCAGAATACTGACACATGGCTGAAAAATGTACTTTTTGTAATGCTCATTTAGTATCACAAAAAACTAGCAACTCACTTTAAAACATTCTTTGTCAGCAACCATACCTCTGACCAAATGAAACTATTAAATTTAATACAGTGTTTCAGCTGGAAGAGATATTAAGGTCTAACACTTATATCAAATGCTTAGATTTTGTTAGCTTTGCTTGTTATTTAAGATAGTTTCAAGGTACTGCACCAGTATCACATAGTTCGTTTTTTTTCAAATTGACTTGTACAGAAACATGCAAATAGTAATGCATGAGGGTTTTATGGATTTGATTCTAATTGTCTGTATTACTGATAGAGCACACCAAGCTTTTTTTTGTTACATTTTATGCTGAACTGTTCCATTTCCATTACCAAATGCCATCACAGTCCTCATGGCTTACTGTTTAAAGATGGAAAGTTGAGAAAGTAAGAATGCCTTCACTTAGGACATATATTAATGAAAATAATTCTTTTATAGATAGATATATCTATCTACATAGTAATTAAGATTACATGGTATTTTATCAGCATGAAATGTAAAAAAACCATTCTTCAAACACCCCAGGCTAACAGGAAAACACAGTCAACTGGCACAATACACTCTTCAACCAGTTTTGTATAAGGCTTCAGTTTTCCTGATGAATGGAACTAAATCTTAGTAGGTCTGTATACATTTTTGTAATTATAACCGTTTTATGTCACAATATATTTTTAATAAAATAAAAACTCTGGTGTTGTAATTAAAGATAGCTAGTTACCTTCTAGACAAATATGATCTTTTAAAGAGTACACTGTGTTTAAATATAAGAAGTAGAATTAAGGTGCTTCCATATTTCTGCTTTCATTCTTAAAAAGTACCACAGATAAACAGTTGTAGTAATTACTTGCGGATATGCTTTTCTTTGGCTTTTACCATATTTTTAACAGCATCTGATCCCCCACTGGCAAATTTCTATAATAATTACTTACTTGGTTTTGTAAAAATTGCATTATAAAACTGAATGGAACAAAATGTTGGATGCATTTCCTGTGTACAGCTACACTTTTTTCTCTTCCTTTCATAATTTCCATTTGCATCAAGCAACGAATGCAAGCAACAATAAATTTAAAGCTAGATTTTTTTTGCACATTGTAAACTGGGTAGAACCAGGAGTTACTGACAAAACCAGCTGGAAATGCAAGATTAGCAAATTCTCTGTATCCCAACACATTACCATCTAATCTGTCTTGTTTCCCCGACACATACTAACACAATGAAGCTGGACAATGGTTCAACAGCAAGTGCATGTGATAGTTCTGGCAAGACTATTTTTGTTTTGATTAAGCACATATTTTATCCGGGAGGGTTTAGAAAAGCAGGGCCTTTTTCTTCAGGTCATTCCGCTTCCAAAGTGCCAGACGATCAAATTCCTCAATACTCATTTTGAAGACTTCCTGGAACTCTTCAGGGGACAAATGCCTCTTGAAAATGAAAATACAAAAGATATCATTAAGCTTGTCTGTGCACAGGAGTATTTCTGCCCTAAGTTTTAAAACACACCACAAAATAATGCATTAGGGTTTGCATTTAAATTCCAAAATTGTTTCTGTAAAAGACTGCATTGAAACCAAATGAGCTCAGAGTAGCTGGGAAATGAAATTATTGATGGCAGTAGTGACTTTTAAAAAGATGTAATCTTTTCAATATAGTTCTAACTGAACAGAAGCTATGGTTTTTGGGAGAAAGTATGTTTATCCAGGGTGTCTGATGACAGGGCATACTGAGACAAACTGAAGTTATTCCAGGACTTTAAAGAGATTGATAACAATGCAATTTCAGAGTTGGATTTGTTTTGCCTTGATCTTTAATGAGAGCACTGGACACCACACCGGCCCACTAACAGCAACCTTGTAACTAAGGACAGAGCATACTGCTAAATTCTGAAATCCAAAATGTGCTTATCCATGGGGAGAGACTCTAGTCAGAAGTTCAGGCTGGATAAAGTAGGGGATTTTTAAATGTCAAGAAATACGCTCCTATTTGATGTTTTCATGCTATAATATTAAAAAAAAAAAAAAAAAAAAAAAAAAAAGAGATGAGAAATGAGAAAAAGGGAAGAAATCCAAGATAAAGACCTGGAAGGAGGTAGGATAACAATTCCCTAGCAATTATTAGCATCCACACTGAGAAGGTAGAAAAGGTAAATATGTGAATGAATTTAGAAGCAAAATTTCACTTTCCATTTACCAACAAAGCCTTCATCTTTGTAATGTAATTTACTCAAGAAAACTAAAGAAATTGTTTGTAAGGAGTCATTATATGTAATTACTTTGAATGGTTATCATGGGTTCTTGTTTCCTAAGAAAGGACAGACTTGGTTTTTTTAAACAGGACTTGTTTTTTTCCCTTGAGATTCCACATATTCAGAACAACAGTGACTAAGATCTTGGAACTGAGCCTTCACTTTTCATTTGACAAATGACAGCAACCCACCATAAGCACTGCTCATAGCATGGAACAAACACACCATGCATATTTAGCAAAGGAGATAATTTTTTCACATGGAAATGAGCAACATCTGACAAATGTGTTCTAGAAACAATCTCTCACTGACAGAATTTAATTCTATTTGGCTCAGAAAGAAAAAATAACTTCTCTCTGCATTGGTTTTTTTAGAATATTTTTCTGGTAATCCAGTGAACAAATGCAAGTAAGTTCAGCAACTTCCCGCAGCAAGGAACATGTCTGTAGGCTGTAGGGATGAAAAAGAAGTCTGGATGTGAAATATTTTATTTTATTTTACTTCCTACGTTGTGGAGAAGACTTAAGACATCTCCTCACTCAGGAGAAAGCAGTGGCAAACTGTAGTTCTTACTCAGAAAATGAGAAAGCCTATATAGCCTTGCAGGTAAAGCTACCTTGCCAATCTTCCAAAACCATAGAAAATAACATAAAACTTTAAAAGGACTGTGTTTTCACCATTTTTCTTTTCCTGAGGTAATTTTTATATTATGAGAAACTGTTATGGTGTCTCATTAGATCTGTTCCAGTACTGAAGGTCAGTGGAGGAGAACTCAAGAAGCCCTAAATGACCCCTTTCCTCCAGAGTGCCAAACATTTGCTACACCTTCCCTTCCTAATGAAGCTGCCACCCATCTCAGCACAAGCTGTGCAATTCCCCCTTCCCTCTCCAATGTTGTACTTTGCCATTTATCCCTTTGCTTTGCCCTCAGGCTCAGTGAGCTTCCCATCCACATGCATCTATCCAAGGCAGAATTAATCAGCTGTGCACTGTGCTCCTCTGCCTGTGCTCAGTGACACCACCTTCATTCTTTGCATCGTTTTCTATCTCTTATAGCTCAGTTTTGTTTTATAACAGCACCATTTTTTCCTCCTTACAGAAGGTCTCATTTGGTGCTGCCTGGTCCAAAAGCAGATGACAGCTTCCAGCCCAGGGACAAAGTGACTGAGATAGAGAAAGCAAAAACTCACTTATTTCCACATCCATTCAAGCAGAGAGTTTCTTTGCTTTTAATTTTCTTCCCCATATACCCTCACCTCAAGGACTAACAAACTGACTTCCACATTAGCAGTTTCTTATTCCATCAAGGCTTTTTTCACATGCAAAAATAATTCTGGTAGAAGGGAACATTTTCCCTTTGGTCTGAACTCTGAGAATGCCAGTATAACATATTTCCTGCTGCTGTCCCTGCATCTTAGAAGCTTTCACCATTTCCTTCTTTAGCACCATGGACTCTAGATTTGGGACTGACCCTAGAAGCAGCAATGACTTAAGTTCTGTCTTCAAATTTGGAATAAAACCTTGGTCCCAGAAAGATGTCATCAAACTGGCAAAGCTTCAGATAAAAGCTACTAAAGTAATCATGGGCTGCAGTTTGATTTATGAGGAAACACTAAAAGGCCTGAGTATGTCTAAGCTCAGCCAAATGATGACTAAGGTAAAATATGGTAATATCTACAAATATTTGAAGGGTCTAAATACCAGGGGAATGCACCAGTGTCAGAAGGTTATCATCACACTTTTCTATGTATATGTGATGCTACATTTTGCCTCCACTATTGTTGGGACTTTTCTAACAGCTTTTCTTAAAGCTTTAAAACCTAGAGCTCTTCCCAAACCTAAAGACAGAAAAAATGCACCAGTAAGAAATCCTGGGCTGATTAATCTTTCTTCTCAGCTACTGGAATATTAATTTGCCTTAACTGAAGCGTTACCTTTTTCTCATTAGTGAAACAAAAGAAGGGAAATTGAAAACTATGAGCAGGGAATATGAAAGATATTCATCTTGAGCTATGAGAGAATATGGGTGAAGCTATGCTTTACAAGGCCAAGAACATGATTTCCTTTTTATTTTTTCAGTAATAGATCAGCTTAAAATATCCAGCTATGTTAATAATGCATCACTGGGCTATTAAAGGAAGGAATGGCCAAACTTACTAGTAAAAGCAACACTCATTCCTTTTTTTTTTACTAGAGTTGGCCTTGTTTACATAGGAAGTCTGGGTGTTTTACAGTGTGCTAGTAAGTGATTCCTAATTCCCTTTGTGACAGTTTAGCCATATTCAGGCAGCTTAACTCAATCTCCTTCTCTGCTCTGCATCAACAGCAAGGCTGGGCACGTTGCAGACACTGAGGGGAGAAGAGAAGGTCCTGTTCTGCCCTCACTCAACTCACTGCATGTCAGTGAGGTCATTTTGGAAGCTACATAATGATGTTAACATGATGCTACCTGAAAACCTTGCTAAAAGATAAGGTAAGCAATTTAAAGATGATTCTTCACTATGATGACTGCTATAGTCACAGAATCAGAATATTAGCTTTTGTGATACAGTTAAGTGTGATATTGCTACAATAAGAAAGGACTATGGCATCATGTTGTTTTGATAACATTGTATTAATCTGAGGCTTTTATTAGGATACACAGAACTAAGCAAGGGCTGAGCTAAAACTCTGCACTGCATTGCAACCACTAGAACAGAAAATCCTCATCCTCTGTGAAACACAAACATGAAAATGAGCAGTACAGACATAACCTCATTTTTCACTTTCTCAGAACAAAAGTAATTAATTGCACATTCAAATACTTGCTCCACAGTGTTATCTCAGAAAGAAGTGGTGCTTTTCACTATCAATTAATGAGGCTTCTCTCTATTTCTGTGGTCTGCTAAAAAGCCAGTAATAATTCTAAATAGAGTTACAATTTTTTTTTTTTTCAATGAGATTTCTTTTCCCCAAGAATAATTTAGCTCTCAATGAAATTCAGAGATGCTCAAAACCAATACATAGTGTCATGGTTTCACTGCAGCTGGCAACCCACACAGCCATTCACTCACTCCCCCACTAGTGGGATCAAGGAAAGAATTGGAAGACTGAAAGCTGGAAAACTCATGTGTTGAGATAAAGACAGTTTAATAGGGAAAGAAAAAGCTACACACACAAGCAAAGCAAAACAAGGAATTAATTCACTGCTTCCCATGGGCAGGCAGGTGCTCAGCCATCTCCAAGAGAACAGGGCCCATCACGCATAGCAGCTACTTAGGAAGACAAAAATTCCAAATGTTCCCCCTTCCCTCCACCCCTCACTTATATACTGAGCATGATGTCACGTGGTCTGGAATATCTCATTTGTCACTTTGGGTCACCTGTCCTGGCTGTGTCTCCTCCCAGCCTCCCACTGACCTCCAACTCCCCTGCCAGAGTGGAGGGTGAAAAAGCAGAGAAGGCCTTGGCTCTGTGTAAGCTCTGCTCAGCAATAACAAAAACATCTCTATGTTACCAACCTTGTGTTCAGCACAAATCCAAATCACAGCCCCATACCAGCCACTGTGAAGAAAGTGACCCCAGCCAACACCAACACTTAGGAATGTGGCATTAGTATGAATAAGTCACAGGAAGATAAAATTGCAGTTCACCTGCAGCCATCCTGCAGTACCTGGTGACCAGGGGGGCTTCACAGGCATTCCTGTTCTGTGTCAGTAATTGGATGGGAGTCCTTATGTGCAAACCTGCTGATGTAGGAAGCTCAGAGGATATCCTACTTCCGCATGAAATAAAAAAAATTGAGCCAATGAAAGAACTCAGTGGATGGCAGCAGGTGAGGAGTTGAAGACCAGAAAAAACAAGGTCCTCATTCCTAGAGGAATTTAAAACCTCAGGTTTGTTTCCCTTTTGCTCTTTGTTTTGCTGTATCAATAGGAAATGACAGCTGAGCACCACACTGCCTTTGCTTCAATCTGTGGTGACTCTTTCAGCCAGTCTCTCTGAGGCACTTCTGTGCACTCTGTTCTACAGAGTGAAATTTTAAGTAGCTGTCTCCTCCAATTCGTTTTTATTCAAAATCCTTGCAACGCTTCCAACTTCTGATTCACATAATCCAGAAATAAAAGCTACAGGATCTTCTCCAGAGATTTCAGTACGAGAAATACTCAAAATAAACAGGGATTTATTGAGAAAGGTTTATTCAAGTGAGCATTCATGTAAATAACCAAGCCTCAGCTCTTCAAGTTGGAGCACAAGCTTTTCCTATAGTAAGACTCAGGACTGTAGAAGTATTTCAACACTTAGAAGATAATAGCTTCTTCCCTTCTCCAGTTTTTCTCTTCTTCACTGCCCTTCCACTCCCTTCTCTCCTGCTTCTCAAGGTTAGCCCAAATAAAACTTTCAGATGGCCAATCAAAATTTGCTGGATTTTTTTTTCTATTGACTTTTGAATCCTCATTTTGCTTTCAAAAGGTTTGCACTCTTCACCCCTCTTTCTGTTTCACTGCTGGGGCTCAGCAGGCTTTTCAGAGGTTTCTTCTAAGCCTGCTGCATGGCTAATTACAAAGCTGTAATTAGCCATGTGCCACATTCCCAAGGGAGTATTGAATGTTATGCTCATCTACAGCCTAATTAAGCTTCATGCTCAATAAATATTTGAAACTATTAAGTAATTATGTGACTGGGGAGGGAAAGTTAAGAAATGGCATGAATTGCACCTAATGAACTTTAGAAGGTATCAAAGGATCACTAGGGCAGCTCTGCTGATCAGAGGATAAGGCACCTGCAGTTACCCCAGGTAAGGGCAATTATTGGTAACACAAATAGCAGAGCCCTTGTGCAGCCAAGCCTTGCAGGAGCTGCAGATCCCCCTCCAAGCAGCAAGGTGGGTGCCCAGAGGGGTTCCCAGGGAAAGCAGTGAAATATGAGCAGTGAGGAAAGGAGTCTGAGACCCTTCCCCATGCCCAAGCAGCTCTGCAAGGCTCCTGGATCCGGGGCTTTTTCTCATTCAGAATTTCAGGGTACCAGGAGGTCTCCTAGAGAAGCTGCATTCCCCTCTACACTACCACCACAGGGTGCTGCCATTCTAACCTCCTGGGAAGCATCACAAGGCACACAGAAAATCTTCTGTGGGAGCACTGGACAGCCAGGATTTTGCTCAGTTGAATCATCCATAAAGGTACAAAAAACTGGGACAATGTATTTTTCTCATATTATCTAAATAGCATACACACAGAGTATCTCTGATGATAATTTATGCCACCATCCTGTCATTCAAATGAGCTTTTTCATTACTGACATTGACATAAGTCATTGCCTCCAGCTGATTGCTGCTAAAAAATTCTGTATAATTAAAAAAATAAATCATAAATTAAAAAAAAAACTTGGCATCCATAATAAATTATGAAAATATAAAGAAGACAATGAGTTTCAAAAATTTCATTTGTTTTAGGCAAAAAACACCTTATTCTTTTGCAGCTTCCCTTAGTTTGGATTTAAGCGCACCTGTGATATAAATGTTCTATATCTAATCTCTGTTCACTCCTACAGTGTTTTCACTCACACAGAAATTACTTTTCACATCATATCCCATCAATTCTAATGTGTACTTTCATTTTATAATGGCTCCTTTTGTAAAAGGCTTTGAAATCTGATATAAACATGCATCACTGATCACAACACAAGCACATGCCTAGAATGAGAACCACCACCCATGTATTTTTCAAGTTTAACAGTGTGAAATAGTTCTGCTGAAGTCAGTGACCCACACTTTTCCACCCCAGGTTATGAGCTTTATTGTGAAGTCAGCCTGTAACCTCAAACCCAGCCCCAAACTGCAAACTGAAAAACACACAGCAGTCCAGTCGTGCTCTCATTTTCCCCATCTGAGCTCCAGAGGAGGTGAAACACCCAATGCTACTTGCATGAATGATATCCAGGAGCTTGGGGTCTTAAAAATTCAGCCTCAGTTACTGGAAACAAGTCCTAAAATTGTTGAAGCCCAAATGGCTGGAACCCAGGGTTATTGTTGAATGAAAAGTAGTGGAAAAAATGTTATCCCTAAAGCAAATCCAGACAAGCAGTTCCAGGAGGAAAAGCATGTTTGATTTAAAGTGAGTGCTCTGTTCAAATAAGACCACACCCATGTTTAAATCTCTTATTTCTGTTTACAGGAGAACAAGGTGGCAAATGACAGTTTGCTACTTGACATTCCAGAGTTCTTTTTCCTTAGCAATTGTCTCAGATAAACAAAGAAGGAACAGGCTCAAACAAAAAGTGTAATAATTTACTTTCTACTGCATTTGATAGGCATGAATGGATAATGCTTTCAAGCCTTGACATTCAAAAGAAACAGCTAAAAAAAAAGCTAAGATACATTAAGATAAGGAAATCAAATGAAAACATGGTTTCCAAATGCAAGAACCTAACTATATTGGCTTTCAAAACTACCAGCCTGTGACCACAAAAGAAATCTTATACTCTGTGATAAAAGCTACTGCAGCAGGAAAAAAAAATATAAATCCAAGCAGCTGGGCATGAGCTACCAATATGAATGTGCAATGTGTGCACTGAACCACACTGTGTGACTGAAGAACAGGCAAACAATATCCAATATAAGAGAAAAGTATCAAATGCATGCTTTTAGGGGCACAAAGCTCAAAGTATAAAGGTATTCAAGTACTTAAAAGAGGTTGCAAAATATTTGAAAGTGTCTGTAAACTCAACTTACTCTGAGAAGCATCAGGTAAGGAATGTGCCAATGTGTACCATCCAAAGGGGATGTCTTAGTCCTGAAAACTCAGGACTTAGGTTGTACAAAATGGGGAAGTTTGGTTCAGAACACATATATTTAACTGTTGCTTTAAAAAATAAATAAAAAGGGATAAAAAGTTCAGAGATAGACCAAATTTGCTATATTTTTTCAAATGCTATTGCGGCAAACTCACCAAATAATCCTGTTGTGTAATTATACTATATCTTCACAGAATATACCAATCTAGGCAAATTAGAGACTTACAGAGGTCTTCAAAGCAAGGTCAACTTTAAAGACCATGAAGACTATAAAGACAAAACAGACCATGTTCCTCAAGGTTTTTTTCCAGCTGAGTGCTGTATGCCTTCAGGGGTAAAGGTTCCACAGCTTCTGGGGCAACCTGTTCACTGCATTACTCTTCCAATGAGGAACATTCCCCTTAAATCCAATTGTAATTTCTTTTCTGCAGCTTGTGACTGTTGCCTCTTGGCTTTCCAGTGCCACCCTCTGGGTTCAGTATGACCTGCCCTGTAACTCCTTCAACTACAGAGGTGAGCTGCTGGTTCATCTTCAGCTTGTTCTCCATCAGCATCATCAGGTACTCTTCCTCAGAGCTGCTCGCCCATCTTGTCCTGATGAATTGTGTTACTTGGTCACAAGTGCAAGGATGTGCATTTATCTTCACTGCATTCCATGAAGTGTCTGTCAATCACTCCTGCAGCCTGGCCAGCTCCCTCTGAACAGAGGCTCTGCTCACCTAAGCATCAGCTGCAGTCCCTCAAGTTCATGTCATCCGCAGACATGGGGAGGGTGCAATTCCTCTTCTCCACCCAGGATGGATAATCCACCTGTGTTACTGCTTGGTTGTTCACATAACTTGCACTGTTGTGTGAATGAACTTGTTCTTCACCATTTCCTGTTAGAATAGCTCATAGGAATGCTGCTCTGTTCATCTAACATTGCAATAAACAGCACTGTGGTAGAGAGAAACTCCTAAAAAAAATTCCTTGGCCAAATCCTTATCTACTGTAAACTCCTTGCATTTCTAATCAGCTTATACAAAAGTGAGATCCAGGCTATTTATTCAAAAACCAAAGTTCCAGAAAGGTATTTAAAAATCAGCAGGCTGCTCATTATAACCAGTTCTTGGTGCTGCATGTATTAGTTCACTGTTGGCAAAAACATCTCCTTGGAAGAGCACAAGGAGCTGGGTACTTCTGTCTCACTGCTGAGTTAAGACAAGCAAACAAAAACATGCTGTGTGTTTCTATGCTTAGTTACACGTACTTTTGAGGAAAGAATGACTATTATTTGAATGCATTTATTACCAGTTGAGCCATCCTAATCTCTAGATACCTCTTGGGCTTAGAAAAATACACATTTTTACAGGAAAATATTTTTTATAATCCTTAAAATAAATTTCTTGCACAACAGTGTAATCTAAAAAATACTCACAATGGGAGTGAAGTTAGGAAAACACTACCACCCATTAAATCCCCACCCTCCTGTGGTCCTGGAGCATTAGCCAAGGTTTCGTTGTAGCTTCCCTTAATTTGACCCCAGGAGCTAATATCATTGACTTGAGTTCCCTTCTCCTGGTAGGAACACTCAGTGTAGGAGACTTTGCTTGGAAGAGTGACTCATAGACAAACAATAATGCTCCTTCCATGACACCTATGATGGATCATTCAAAGTTCACAACAAACTGTTTCACAAAGAGGAGGCTGCTTCAAGTCAAATTGTGAGATGGCTCTTAAATAAATCTACCTCATGCAAACTTAGTTGACCTTATTGCTCCAAACTGGACCAAGAAACCAGAAACATCATGAGTGGGAGAGATATTTTGTTGATACCAGACACAGTAAGCCTGTTTTCAGGCTTGACAGCTGACGTGAAGCACAGAAGCTCCAGGTCTCCTTTCACAGACACCTCCTGTACCCCTGGCCACAGCCATCACCCCCAGGAACTTGCTCTGCTTTGCAGCAGCAACAGCAAGGTGAGGCTTCGGCCCACACGAATAATCAGAATAAAACTGGTGTATTAGAACATGGATTTTTTTTCTTAGGAGATTTTCCTAGATATATCACTCTACAGCTTGGATAATACATGGACCTAGCACTGCTACCATTTCTGTAGGTGAAATCCAGCCCTTTCACAAGTGACATTGCATGTGCAGGATGAAAACAGAACAACAGCTGGAAACCAATTCAGATTTGAAACAGCACTTGCCTCTTAGAGACCCCAAGCATTGAATCATACCATCTAGGAAGTGTGAAATGGACCTCAAGAAAGGTTGAAATATAATGTTAGTGCATGCTTTCAGTATTCCCAGTGCTGTCCTCAAAAACTTGGAGATACCAAGGTATCAAGGCATGTGAAGTGAGTCCTCCACTAACAGACAGTAGTCTGTATCCACATTTCTAAGCCTGGTCTGCTTCTGTGCAAACCTAAACACCCACATAGTCCTGGGCTCCCTGAGTCCTGCCCAAGCCTTAAATCTGCTGAGCGCACAAATCAATAATTAAGTTACTATATTCTACTTTGACCACAAAAGGGAAATAATGATAAGCTGCTTTTCTATGCAAAGCTACTTATTTCCAGGAATTCTGTAATACAAAAGAAAGGTTCAGGAATGAGGGGAAGAGACTGACAGGGAAGGCAATGGTTTGTGCCTGTCACTCAACTCTGCACATGGTTTGAAGTGTAGATGAGCAACTGCCTCTGCTTTCACAGTAGTTACAGTGCTATTCAAACTCTGCTAATTAAATTGTTTAAAAAACTACCAATCCCTATTAAATGTAAGACAGTCTACAAAGGAGTCCTTCCTGCAGACACATGTGTTTAGCATAGTGCAGCAATCAGCAGGATTGGCCTGGTCTCCTCACTGCTTTTCTGGTGCAGGTTTGAAGCAGATCTTGTTTATTGTTCTTTTTTGCAAACCTCTGTGAGATCTTTGAAGTGGTTGGGCTCCTTGAGCCAACAGGCCTTGTGCTGCACCTGGTGTGAGGCAGACTGAACAGCTCCAAAGTTAAACAAACAGCAATCCCAGCTGAGGATGGTGTATGAGTTACAGATAATGGCAGCCAGGGCAGGCATGATCCATCCAAAGCAAACTCTGTGTTGTCTTAACAAAGCAATTTAGAGCTGCATTTGCTATTCAGACCGGTCTGCTGTGTTTAAACAGAGACTCTGGTCTTTAACACACACATACACACGTGTGTGTAAATATGTACATATGAAAGAATCCTTTACAGGATGTGTCCAGAGGAGCATCCCTGCAACTCCCTGCTCCTTTTTCCAGACTCATCATGCTTTTTAGTATTGCTATCATGCCTTGCTATAAACCAGACTTAAAAAAAGCTCATAACTGAGGCTTTTTTTTCCTTACAATCAAATCAACACTGATTGATTCAAGGAAATCAAGTGACAAGCACATTCAAGTATTCAAGAGCATAACACCAATTTCAAAACATAGTACATGTATGCAAGCCTGGTAAATTATTGTTTTTAAAAACTGATTTTAATCAGAGGAACTTTCTGCTCCTTCAAAGTTTTTCTTCTTTTCTTGTTTGAAAAGTAATTTTTTCTTTCTTCTTTTCTTGTCATATTATCACGTTCAAAATACAGTAAATTTATTAAAATAGAAATATTTCTAGAAGTCCAGTACTGCTATCACATCTTTTTTATTGAGCTATCTCTTCTTCTTAATAGTAGTTCACAGAAAGATAGGTTACTTAAGGTGAGTCTTTACTCAGTCCTGTCATTGATCAGTCAAAAAAATCAACTTTGGGAATTTTGCTTGAGCATCAATTTCAGGATTTGATCTTTGGATACTCAGCTTTCTGTTATGGTAAATTATATCTACATTTCTCCATCTTAAGCGAGATGTGGATGGTAGAGCAAAGCTGTGGTAGAGTGACCACAGATCACACAGCCAAAGGAGAGGCTGAATAAGACAGCAGACTAAACAGAGGTCCATGTATTCTCAGGATAAATTTAGCCTTTTTGTAATATTTAGGTTATTCTATGAGGATGTTTTTTATAGGAATTCAAACCAAAACAAACTCCACATTTTCTCACTCCCCACCTGAACTTCCAATACCCTATAAAATCATCCAAAACTGATGGGTTTTATCAGTATCTCTGTAAAACCATTTGGTCAGACATTTGCCAGGTTTTAGGCAATTTTTTAGTTAAATTGCCTACATACTGCCTTTTTTGAGAGAAAAAAAAATACAATACATAGTGTCATTGTTCTCACTTATTCTTCTCTCTTCTTTGTCGCTATTACTGAGGCACAGGGGTATGCAGGATAGTAAGAAAA
The DNA here is from genome assembly GCF_047830755.1 of Zonotrichia albicollis. Taxonomy (NCBI): domain Eukaryota; kingdom Metazoa; phylum Chordata; class Aves; order Passeriformes; family Passerellidae; genus Zonotrichia; species Zonotrichia albicollis. The sequence goes on along the minus strand of NC_133823.1, from coordinate 51,438,452 downwards.
CAGAAGAAGTGCTTGCAAAACTGTTGAGCAAACATTCCTACCTCCAGCCTGGTCCTGTCCACATCCTTGGGCAATTTCACACGAACTCGGTTTGTTACAATAAGAGTTTCATAGGGATAAATCTGTTAAAAAGACAAGAGCATATGAACTCCAGCTGAATCCAGTTCTGATGCATGGAAATGGTGGTATGAGGAACTTACTAAAAAATGGTACATACTTGCATCCTGATTTGACAAATATTTCACTGGGACAAAAATTAACAAAATGAAATAAAAGAAAGGAACCCATGTAACCTTGCTAGGAAGTGCTGAATCTGATTGTTCTTCCAGTGCTGGAAAAGCCCTTCTTACCTTGTATTCTGCAAAAGAACGAGAACAGGTTCAGAGTTTAGAATTTATAGCCATTTTTTGGTGTCACCACAATGAACATTTAGGTACATCACAAATGTGCTATGCTACTACATTTCTCCCTTCTCAGTAGCTGTTGGATAACTGCATGCATGATAAGAACTTGACCCCCATGCCCTAAAAGCCTATAACACTGTCTATTACCAAAGCAATTGTCCTGGAAATCAAAGGCTTATTACAGAAAATCCATTTCCCGATGCCATTGGGTTACACGGTGAGTATGTCTGGCAAAATTGGGGATCTCTTTTTACAGGAGGCTTATGTGCAGAGTTAAGTCAGTCTGTCATCCAAAACTCCTGCCCTTATTGTTCTTTACTGAAAATAGTTAAAATATATGGATTATTAAAGGCATGTCAGTTTGGAAACATAGATGAAAACCACTGAGATAATACAATATTACAAGATGCTGACACCCTGCACTTGGGCTGACTGCACTGGGAATAACAATAGGGAAGAAAAGATGATTTGGGGATGTGGTAACAATGACTCCTGCATCTACACTAGCACAAGGGAATTGTAGTTAGGTCAGTGTATGACTATATATGATATAACCACACAGTGTTATCTATTCACAATGGTGATTAAATGCAACCAGGAGAGCCAAAATGTTTTCACAGACCTCTTTATGGTCTGAAATAAAATCAGAGATTGAGTCTACTTTTCAAAACCTTTACTTTAACCTATTCAAACATTGAGACAAAGATTTTTATCAACACAGAGTCATGAAGTGAAGCATTAGAATAAGATTTTTATAATGAGTTAAAGTGTCTTGGAAATAATATTTTTTAGCTCCTTTGAAAATTCTAACCCGAGTTCCATATTACTTAAAATTGTAAAAAAAAGAAAATATTGCAAATAAATTCTGCATTTTGAACTCTGCACCTTTTAACTACACTGTAGTACAACCAAGAAGCACAATGGACTTTTTCCAACTAGACTTGAAGGAAGGATCATTTTAAATTTCCTCCTGTCTTTGATATGAGACTAACACCACAAAGCTGTTACCACATATCAAGGATCCTGCTGTTGACTCAGCCTGGTTGCACCAGCCTATGATGCAAGACTTCTGTCAAGCCTTTAGGTTGGGGTAAGTAAAAAATAATATTCTGTGATAAATATGACACTGAGCTGTGCCTCTGGCTAGTTATTGTTATGTGAACTACACGAAGAGCTCAGAAGAATAACCTTTATGGCAATATGTTAATTAAAATCCTCAAAGGGTGAAAACACAAGGGGAAATGATATTGCAAAAAAAATGTACCTTTCATCCCCCAGCTTGCATCCTGGTCCGTTTCATATTGGCCCATAGTTTCAGGCTGACAGAGAAAGAAAGAAGCAATGTAACAGCAAAATAGACAAAAATTCCACTCTGAATATTGTTGAGAGAAAAAAGAAACACATAGAACCCAAATACAGATCCTTGTGTGAGAGAAAGAGAAAAAAGTCTCAACCAAATTTGACCTAATTGCTCAAGTAAGCAAGGTAACACTGAAACTGTCACTTTTCTGTGATGCTGATGTGTTACTGCCATCATCACAAATCTCTTCTGCTGCACTGCAACTTTTCTCCTTCTGCCTTCTGCTTCACACTGCTGATGCCACTGACCAGGGAGAACTCTACATGTACCATATGTGTGCTTTGTTTGAAACACTGTCTTCTTCCTTTGCTGACAAATGCTATGACAAAAAACAGTAGAGGAAATCAGAAAAGCACTATTATATGATTTTTTCTTTCCAAATCTCATTTTTGTCTGCTAGGGTATCAATGGTGTGCACAGCTATGCCCACAATAACCCGCAAGGCTCCTTGCTTGCTTTTGGAGTTTTATTTACGCAGCACTAGCATGGCTGATTAAAAATAGCAAACCACAAAAGCTGGTATGAATGAACCTACAATCCAAACAGAGGACATCCATTCTGAGAGGAATTTTGGCCTCAAGGATTTGACCATGAGCAACCTTTTCAACTCTCACACAGGTTTGGGACTCTTTCTAAGGGACAGATGCTGCCATCTGCTGCTTTCCCAGCACACTGCAAGGCACCCTGAGTGCTCTGGGCTCGGGAAGCCTTGCGATGGCTTTGGTGCCTCACCAGTGCAGGGGCTGGGCACAAGTCAGTGCCTTGCCCACTTCAGGTTACTGGCAACACCTATTCCGAACAGTCAGAAAAACCTCTTGACTCATAGGTGGGATTCGTTTTATATGGACCCTTTAAAATTCCTAAGTATTATTTGACAAAATTTCAGTGTCATTCCTTTCTTCAGAGAAGAATTCAAGAAACCAGGTATTGAAGCAACACAGACATAATTAGTCCTGTAATATTAACTCAAAGGGATGGACATTTCAGCAGCTACTGAAAAATCCATTTAGCTACTCCTTGATAATTTCTTTCTTGTAGCTCCTTCCAAATGACTCTCATTTTGACTCTTGTCACAGGGGAAGTTTAATCCTCCTCATATGATTTTGCAGGTTTTACATCTTCCTTTGGAGTAAGAAGGGAATTTGAACGAGGTCCTCTCCATGCAATTTGGACACAAATCAATTCTTGAAAATGTAGGTGCACAGGCATCTATGTATTGCTCACTAGTATAAACCACAGTGGTTTTTCACCTAATAGTATACGCCATGAACTGAGAATCCATAATGCTAGATGCCAGACAGGCCACATTGTCAAAGCTTACTTTTTAATAAAGATTAATAAAAGTTGCAAAGAAGGATTAAAAAATAATTTGGAGTCCGTTCTGATCATAATTTGGTTAGACAACTTTCTTTCTAGATTGCTCCTTGTCATTCAATCTTCATTGATCCCTCCCTGCCTTAAAATTACAATGGCTGTGTGTGAATACACACACCCCACAGAGACACACATTTACACTAGAAAAAACAGAACAGATATTTCAAGGAATGCAATGGATGTGGGGTGTTCCACCTTTGCTCTAAGATCATTACTTGCCTAATTATAGGCCTGTCTCTATCATTAATTCAAGCTATCCTATGACTAGTATGTGCAGCCTGTGCAGATTTTAGATCTTCGTTTGTTTTGGGAGGAGAATCAAGATTCCCAATGCTCATGATGCACACAATTAAAAGGAGAAGCCTCAGTCAGTCTCACTCTTGCAGAGAGACAAATTGTAACCCACTTAGGGAATGAATCTGTCAGACAGGGCTGGCAGCCAAAACACCTTTGAAGCGTTATTACTGTGTAGATTTTCAACTAGTTACTGAGTTGTCTGTTTATGAGACCTTATTCCCTGGAGAATGGATTTAGATGTGTACCTACCTGATGTAAGCCATTCTTTCCATAGCCAGGCAGAGAAGCAGACTTAGAATATGGAAATCCTGTAAAAGACATAATATACAGCTAAATCTTTCACAGCCTACTAAAACAGGGAATCCGAGAAAACATCCAGAAACAGCAATTACAAGATCAATGCAAATATTCTATCAATGAGATGAGATATAACTGACCTATGCTCATCTTTTCTCCATATTTCATGCACATGAACATGTGTAGCAATATCTAGAGAGAGCAGCAGGCCAGGGGCACAATGTGGAGGGAGTTGCGGGGTGAAATCTCTGCCTTCCAGACTGGTGTTAAATCAGAACTTGAAATTGGGATTAAAGGGACTTAGATCATCACTTCTGAATGTGCTATATGAGTTCTGGGTTATGGTTTTGTTTCTTAAAAAAAAGATGGGTTGATACCCTACCACTTGAAAAAATAAAAACTTTTTTTTTTTCCCTGTAAAACATCTCTTGGAAAAATGCAAAAATGAAGATACAGCAGTGGATAAAGTAAATCAGACAGAGTATATACACCCAAATGAAAGAAAGTTTTAAGATGGAGAAAACTGGCAAAGTGGTGTTACCATGAATAAATGATGTGATACAGTGATGAAACTGAGTGTGGTCATTATGAGACAACTGAAATGCCCTAATTTTAGTATTATGACTCTAATAAGAAAGTTTAAAAGTTAAACAATAGAAGAACAAACACACGTGTAATAAACATTCCTGACTCCAGTATAGGACATTATGTAAAACTGGTGCAAAGAGTTACAGAAGTCAGATGGCTCAAAGAACTGAATATACAATACTTCTTTCTGTCAAAATTGTTAGCAGTCTCTGTCCAAAGAGGAATGCAGGAAGGGAATCCAGACCCCATTGGATTAATAAATACCCTAAGGAGATTATTAGGAATAAGCATGCAGAAAGAAAAAGCAAAAGATGGATCAGCATAGGGCTCAAAATGTGCTGAGATAAACTGAAAACTGCCAGAAGTCAAGCTGAGTTAAACACTGAAAATGATATTAAAACAAATAGCAAAAGTTTCTCCAGCTATCCAAATAAAAAGAGAACCAGGCAAGAAGAAATGGGATTAGCGGGAGTTGCACTGTGTCGGTGCTCAGAACCCAGCAAAGGTGAAAGAGAGCCCAGGTAGGGCTTGAGCACTGAAGGAGTATTTCATCCAGGGAACACAAAGTGCAGCAATGAGCAAGGACGAAAAGCTAAAGGAGTAAGGGTAGGCCAGTGAATCACTGTCATGATGGGGAAAAAAAATTCAAAGCACTGAATGCACTTAAACAGGGAGCAACAGGCTCACATTGAATTGCAAACCAAATGCCTCCTACCATTAGAGAAGGGCAACAACAGTTCTTATACTTAAGAGAGGAAAAAATAACAAAACAAAAACCTTATAATTGCCTGTTATGTGAATGGTAGAGCCAGCAGAGAGCAAAGAGTAAAATAATACTGTGAAACAGAATGCCTGTATCTGCAAAAAAGCTGCCATCTCTGCTTCTGCCTGGAAAAAGCTGCTATGTTGGACATCAGTGTGCAGATCAATCTTTTGGCTATAGAGAAGATGGACGAGTGAGGTTTGTTCTGTCGCTAAATAACCCTCGGTCACCGAGGAGCATTGCCCCAAGGTAAAGAAAGAGGAGTTGGCAGCAGAGCCAGGCGGGCGCGGAGCTGGCCCGGAGCTGCCGGGCTGAGCCGGAGCCGGCCTGGAGCTGCCCAGGAGCTGGCCCGGAGCTGGCGGGCGGAGCGGCAGCGCCGGTGACACCGCGCGGCCGCCTGGAGCAGCGGAGCGCAGAGCTGAGCCCGAACGGCCCAAGCACAGCTCTGAGAGCCGCTGATCCAGCTCCGCTCCTCTGTGGTTGGACACTGTTTGAACAGCTACCCTCTGCAGGGGTATGGCTCCTGCTTCGTCCAAACTGAGGCTGCCTCTCAGCACGTCATGGACACATCAACAGCAAGGGTTACATGCCTTCCTAGATGATGGCTGCTTCCTAAATACACAACACTTAAAATCATGAATTATGGTAAATGATAAGCTATTAGACATCTATATATACAGAAACAAGACCCATTTTCACAGGTGGATGTCAGGGGATGCAAGCTCCACTCCTGCCTGTTGATTGCACAAGCCTCACACTGATGTGCTGTTAGTTGTGTTCTTCTGGGCATTTAAGCTAGCCCAGTGAGACTGGTGATGATCTAAAATAAGTTTTCTTCTTTATCTTGTTACAGCCTTGTGACAGACTTTGTAGCATCTGTTTTTCCTCTTCCTTGCATAGCTAAGCCATAATTTCCTTAATATAAGTTGATGGAGCCAACTATCACATTACCATAATGCCCACAACACTGACATCCTAGCCCTGCTGCCAGACATGCCTTGCATTGGGTGCATTCCTTTGGAAAACTGCTTCCCCAGCTTGCTTACCCTGGATGACCTGCTACTGCAGCATGGGGTAAAGTGGAGAAGGCAAGGAGAGTAATGTCCCAGTTATTTCTTAAAATTCGCTAAACTTATTTTTTGTCAAGTATGTAACTCTAAAGCAAAATTCAGACCCAATAGTAATGCTTCTGACTTGCTGAAATGTGTAATAAGAAATGTGAAGAAGATGCTTTTGGTACTGACAGCTAGCATGGGAATAATTCAATTACAGAATTATTCCCTTTCCCACCTGGAATATTTCTGTGACCTTATAACTGCGAGTGATAACAAAAAAAAATAAATGGCTAAATTAATCTCTGGAGCAAGGAAATCTTGATAGAGAAGGAATGGCTCCATCAATATTCAAAAGACATAGTTTGTGTCAAGGACTAATAATTAGCACAAATGAAAAATCTGCTTGACACACTACCATCCTGTCTACTGAAAATAGGTATCATATAAAAAATGGGCACTTTTATGAGAAGTGGGTTTTTGTGGTAAGGAATCTCTGCTCTCCAAAGAGACAACAGTTCATTTACACAGCCAATGCTGTGTCACTGATAAAGTTTATGAAAAACCCCTTTGCCAGGGTCTTTTCTCCTGAGAAGCAGGGAAGCTTCAGCTTCTCCACGTTTTGCTACTTTGGAATGTGATTTGGAGAACTGTTTACTCAGCATGTGAATGGTTTTTACTTGATGACCAATGACAGCCAGCTGCGTCGAGGCTGTGAGCAGTCACAAGATTTTATTATTCATTCCTTTCTTTGCTAGCCTTCTGATGTCTCCTTTCTCTATCCTTAGTACAGTTTTAGTGTACCATATTCTTTTAATATAATATATATAGTAATATAACAAATCAGCCTTCTGAAACACAGAGTCAAGATTCACATCTCTTCCCTCGTCCTGGGAACCCTCAAACACCACCACAATGCTGCTCCTTTCACTAATAAGAAACTACAAATAGTTTCACCATCAAAGTCTGGAAGCAGTGAATGCTTACAAACCATGGCACAACAGACAGATGGGTGTAGTTATGGCAGAGATAGGCACAAAGGCAGCCAGGGAGCTGAGTGCCTGGGTGCAGCACACACAGGGAGCTGGGTGCCTGGGTGCAGCACACACAGGGAGCTGGGTGCCTGAGTGCAGCACACACAGCGAGCTGGGTGCCTGGGTGCAGCACAAACAGGGAGCTGGGTGCCTGGGTGCAGCACACACAGGGAGCTGGGTGCCTGGGTGCAGCACACACAGGGAGCTGTGAGCCTGGGTGCAGCACATACAGGGAGCTGGGTGCCTGGGTGCAGCACACACAGGGAGCTGTGAGCCTGGGTGCAGCACACACAGGGAGCTGGGTGCCTGAGTGCAGCACACACAGGGAGCTGGGTGCCTGGGTGCAGCACACACAGGGAGCTGGGTGCCCGGGTGCTGCACTAACAGGGAGCTGGGTGCCTGGGTGCAGCACACACAGGGAGCAGAGTCCCTGGATGCAGCAGCCCCCTGGGTGCCTGGGTGCAACACAGCCAGGGAGCAGAGTCCCTGGGTGCAGCAGCCCCTGGGTGCAGCACAGCCAGGGAGCAGAGTCCCTGGGTGCAGCACACACAGGGAGCAGAGTCCCTGGGTGCAGCAGCCCCGGGTGCCCCGGCACTCACGGCAGTACGGCGTGGCCGTGCCCTCCTGCGCCCGGTCGCTGCCGGCGGTGAGTGACAGCGAGCGCGTCTCCGAGTCCGGGGAGTTGGTTCTGGTCTCCAGATCCCCTTTCAGGATCAGCCAGCTGCTCTTGAGCTGCAGAGAGGAAAAGGCTGTTATAGGATACAGGATTTAACACCTGGAGGCAGTTCTCCTACCTCGACTGTCTCACATGCCTCGAGAGCTGCGTGTCCGTTAATGCTCACTGACGCTCGTACCATCCTTTATCAAATTACAAAAGCTGACTACATGGTGAATTAGACATCACAGCTACCAGAAACTTTTAATTTTCAGCTGGGCTGAGGATAGGTTCTCTGTTCATGAAGCTGCCCACTGTGCCCCACTTTAGAAGATGCCCTATGTAATTTTCTTATAATTAATCTGCTCTTGACATTTTTCTTCTAGGTTGATATGCACCTATGTCTGCAGGATTAGCTGAATCACCAATGTAGATATTGAGGCCCAGTGAAAACCCATAGTTTATTGCTCTTAATCTCAATATCCCTACTTCTCTTTACAGTAGAATGTACATTCTAAACCCTTTGGGTGAGAGATTAAGCTTTTTTATGTCTTTTTGAGAAGACCTAAAAGTAGTAATGATTATTTCAATTATTTAAAAGAATACCTTTACATATGAATGTGTTTTAAAAACCAGTTACTTCAAGAATGATCAATACTTCCTTTTGTTCTTTTTGGTCATTACCTTCTTACTGTCCTGATCCAAGCTTCCATCCTCCCCTTCTGATCTTCTTGCTGCTGTAAGATTAAATTAATTTAAAAAATTTGAACAGAATGCATCTTATTTTTTGTCCTGTGTTTTGACTGTAGTTATGTTCCAAATATTTTTAAGAGGGGAGAAAAAATAAATTTTAAAAAACCAGAGTTTGACAGAAAATTTGATGTATAGAGCTATGGTTTCACATAATTACAGTAATCCTCATCCTTCATGTATACAGTGAATTTAGAAAATCTATTCCTGCTGGATTTTGAACTTGCATTTTCAGGAATAAACTACTTTTGGGGAATGATTGGTGGGAAAAAGAATTGTACATCACAACTTAGGGACAAATTTTTAAGGCCACCACTCACAGGGAAGCCACTTCCCCCTTCTGTGCTACAATGACCATGAAAGTACAAGTAGTCACACAGATATTTTGTAGTCAGCACACCTGGGTCTCCTGGGATCCCAAAGAGGGCAGACAACCAGGGTAAAGAAAATTTTGAAAAAACTTGGCATTGCCTCTTTATAAAATATGCATGAGAGATTGTGTAAGACTCTAAAATTCAAAATTCTTGACCAACCAATTTTTATGACTGTATTTTCCTCTTCTGCCCATATTGCCCTGTTAAAGAATGCTTCCCAAAAAAAGTTGCTGAGGTTTACCATTGGGTTATTTCCTTGTAACTTTCCAACTTCCTGAGAAGAGAACTGAAAACCTCAAAGCTCTTCATTAGATAGTTCCCAACCCTTGAATGTGTTTGTCCTTGTCTTTTATTTCCCAGGGTATTGTTCCAGACACCAAGTTACACTTGAGAATATTATACAAAGTTTTGTGCCAAATTTCACACAATTTCAGGTAAGTTCTTAAAATTTGAGCCCTACTTGCCTTTGTAGCCCTCTGGGTAGTCTGGGGAGAGTTTTAATGGTGCAAAAGTGGAATAATGGAAGAACATAGCATAACTTTAAGGTTATGAGAAATGAATGTGAAAAGGGGGTTGTCTGCAGTGCCTGAGAAAAATTCCCTGTGCAATGCAATGTAGACAGAAAATTTAATTATATTAAAAGAAAGAGTACAATAATGTAAAAGTCAAGGCTCAGATGAGATTCTTAGAGACAGAGATGGAGAGGAGATTCAACTGCACCATTAGAAGTGCTGGAAAACTCCCAGCAAGCTGGGAAAAACTCTGCCCTCTCCAGTTCTCCAGCCATCATGTCTGCAGAGGATCTGCCCCGTGTCTAAACAACACAGGCAAAAGGCCACCACCAAAAGCATTTCAGTGTTATTTTGATGCAATTTCTGGTGCCTTTGCACAGCTCACATCCAGACCTTAACTGGTTTTGCTGAGGAGGTGGTAGATAAAAAATGACAAATTGCCATAAGGGAAATATCTGTAGGTTAGAGGTGAAAGTCTGAACTGTAGAGGGTTTGGCTGCTTCCTCTCACTTCCATTTAGTGTGGGAAAAAAAAAAAAAAGAAGCTGGGCTACAAAATGTGAACAGCATTATGAAAAAGGTTTTCACAGTTATCTCATAGCACTCTGACAAGGGTATTTCCCCATGATGGCAAGCTGCTTCTCTGAGGAATAAAATAGGAAAGAATATTCAAATATGACAGATGATGAATAAAGTCCCTACTCTGCAAGAAGGACCTAAACCTGGTTCACAGATATTTTAGGAGCACACCCTAAACTGCAAGTCAATAAGTTATTCCAGATTATGTGAACAGATCTGGCTCTCATTAAATCAGAAATCCTTATAGAGGATCTGATGCATTTCTGTAAATTTTATTTTTGTTCCAAGACATTGATGTTTTCAAAGGAAAAACACCTCATGCTTGATTCAAGATTTCTATTCAGAAATTTCAAGAAAGTTCCACAAGATCTTGACAGCATCTGCCTTCAAAGAGATGCAGAGGATTTACAGCCAAAATCAGTGAGGGCCATGAAGGCCAGCCCCTCCCAAGTTCCTGAGAAGGCTTTGTTTAACACATTGCTGGCAGATAAATCCAAGTGCTCTGAATTTCATCAGTACTGAGCATTGGCTTCACCACTACAAGGGATACTCTGTTCTGAATCCCAACGTGATTTCCAAACTTTTTTTAGTAACTTTGAATAATGTTCAAATATTTCTAAAACACAAATACACACACACACAACCATGCAGGCTCCTACACTCTTCACTCTCCAGCCCCAGCTCTGAGCCTGATCTCTTGCATGTTCCATTCTTCCACCACCTTCTTCTCATTCTGAAGTTGGTTGTTTATAATAGAAACACAGAAGCTGTGGCTATAGCAAACCTGTTGGGTGCTGATGTAACTAAAATCTTTTAAACCAAACGTTTTGGAAGAGCTTCTCGCACTTCTTGTTTTAAAGAACATTTTTGCGCTTGTTTGTTTAAACTTGGTCTCTTCAACAAAGGAATGTTATCTGGCTCCTTTTCAGCATGAATTAGTTCAGTGTCCCATAAGCTTGAGGAGCTGAATCATCAGCTGCTCATGTGTTCATGCTTTAAGCTGGGAGTCCTTCCAGAACAAAAAAAATAAATATTTTTAAATTTGATATTCATTCGTATTATTTTTATTGGAAGGAAAGTTTATTGATTTTTGTTGTTGTTTTGGAATATTATGGTTTTGGGGGATTTTTTATTTAGAGTAAATTATGTTTTGTCCTCTGGCAGGAAAAAAAAAGTATTTCCAAACACAATCTTTCAGAATGTCTGTAATCTAGAAAAGAAAGTTTAAAACATATATTCTTGTTAACCTATTGAGATTGCTGACTTGCTACTTTAATTCTCTGCTCACTTCAGTGATTACAAGGACAACTCCATACAGCAGTGCAAAACCGACATAATCCAGACTTTGACAAACAGCAAACTGATATAAAAATGCCCAGCCTGCAAATATAAAGCTGTTGCTTAAAATCCTCTTTAGAAACCAAAAGTATCTATAAAATTAAGTTGCACAGACGGGATACAGGATATCAGAGTCCTAACATCAGCTTCTGTAAATGAGTGAAACTATGCTGACTTACACTGGATGATTGTTTCTTTGCATTTGTTCATAATTTTTCCAAACACCATTATAATATTAAACTTTTTTAGCTGTCTTTCTTTTTTTTTTTTTTGGCTCAGCCTGAGAAGTTACATCTAATGATTTATATAGAGGAGCAGCACAGAGAGGCAGGAGAGGGCAAACAGGCCATGGAACAGCAGTCAGGGTGTAGCACAACACTTTGTGTGGCACTTATTATCAGCTCTGAATCATCAAAACATATCAAAATACCAGTATCCCACTTCTGGAAAACTTACTGTATCCTTGGACATCATGTTATGCTATTTTATGCTATTTAATTTTCACATCACTTCTCCTTTTCTATTTGAGTTTACAGGGGCATAATGAAATGCAAAGACTACAGCAAACAAATTTGGGAGTAAATACCAATTTTTTTGCAAAGACACATAGATAAAACTGCAACAGAGAAAAGCAGACTGTACCATGCTGTTTGTAGATAGGAGGTTTCCTATAGATGTTATCTTTTACGCCAGTGTCTGAGGAAGAGGAAAGAGAAAGGAAAGAATGAAAGAGTAAGCAAGAAGTTCAGACCACACTGCTCGTTTCCTCTCAGCAACAGTAACAATGCAAAACTTCAGCAAAAACTGCCTTCATTCAGTGGTTTGCCATTCACTGGTTATTAAAAGAGGGTAGAACTTTATGCATCATATGCCGAAAGCCTTTATACCTACCTGTGCAACATAATCCCTCTAAGTCCCTCAAAATGCTCCAAGACAACTTGAGTGGCATCCATTGGGTGATATATAGGTGGTTTCATCTGCACTACCAGAATATACTTCATAATCAGCAAAAAAGAAACCAGCACACTTGCCACTATTGAAAATTCATATAGGAGTACAGCAGACTACTACAACTGTCACACTTGGAAAAGGATTTTCTCCATTATTTAGTAATAAAGTGTACATGTTTAGGTATGAATGTTTATACTGTAAATACAAATTATTCTTTTAGGAAATCCTATAATTTGTCTTTATTTTGAATTGTATAGCTAACTTGGCCTTCCAGGAATTTTCTGGAAGCACTCAGAGCCACAGTTTAGTGTTCCCAAATCACAGACATCAGATTTACCCAGTACTGTGGCAGATAGAATTCCTAATTGTGGTCTGTTTACAGAAACATTAACCACAGAAGCTAAATGTGAATAAACAAAGGATTACAGTGAGGATGTAGACGTGTTTAGCAGTCAAAAAGCTAAATGGTGTGGATGTAACTTTAATGTGCTTGTTGACTGAACTTGAAAACAGTAGAGTACGTATACAGAGATTGTCACAATGAACCCCCTGCAGTTCTCAAGTCTTCCAGCTTCTTTTAAAGTTTATGTTACTATTACTTAAATTCAGATAATAGACTGATAAGAAAAAGAAAAATCAACAACCAAACAACAAAAACCCCTTCAGTCATTCCTCCTGTACACAAATTCAGTACATGTATGCAGTTATGACACTATAAATCATAGGATCTTAGAATCATTAAGGCTGTAAAAGACATCTAAGATCATCTAATTCAGCCACTAACCCAGTGCTGCTGTAACTTTGTACTGTTGGTAACATTTTTCATTCTGTTCCTTCAGTAAAGCAATTTTTTTAAACATACAGGTACACGAGCACACAGCTTTCTTTTATTTCTGAGATGAAGTTTAACAACAGATGTTCACTTAGTAGATATTTTCTGCACTTCAAAATTCACAAGCCAAAAAAAAATTACATTCAGAAGAGAACAAACAGGTGCTAGAAATTGAAGATCAAAAGCTAAGCAGTTAATGCCTACCTGGAATATGGAAATGCCTAGGAGCCTGCTGATAGACAGAAGGTGAAGATTTGCTGTCAGAGTACATGGATAAGCTTGGAGTGCTCCGACCACTTTCACTGCCTCCAAGGGGAAGAGCAAAGAAAGCAGATAAAAGAAAAATGGAAAGCAAAGTAGAGTATTTCAAGCATAAAAGCTTGTTCAGAATGACTTGTTAATCCAACAGTTTCAAATATATGTTTTTGTAAAACCCATTCTTTTTCAACAGAGTATATTGGCTCAGACTCCTAGCAACTCATCAAAAATTACTATCTGATAGATATCAGATTAAGATGCCCTACTTTGAAGTGAAAATTTCTCTTTTAATGATGCCTTAAAAAAGAAAATCAAAGGATAAGAACATCCAGAATCTTGCCCTGTGTTTTGCATAGCCTTAACTGAATAATCTATTGATCAAGTGTTTTAAAAGTTAAATGCTATGGCTCGTAGCCTGCTCCTGAAACTAGTAATACATAATTCAGTAGTGTTTAAATTATCTCAAAGCAGGACCAGACAGAAATATAAATATTATGGTTAAGTCAAAAAATCCTGCATATATCAGTGACAAAAATAGATGTTGAAATTCGGCTTTCAATTGCAAACTTTTCCCACAGGTAACATGCCACAGCATTTTTATGCAAACAAGGTTGGATTATCAAGTCATGGATCTATAATGCCATAGTCACTTCACCAAATTCCAAGACACACATAGGATTTTTCCATATTCATTTTTCCACTTCTTTTTTCAAATGCTCATTATGTGCCATTCATCTCCTCCTGGTTTATTTCCCTGAAGCACACTCTATGGCATTATAGTGCTGCTTGGCAAACAAAAAAGTAAAGCTCTACTTTTTTGGGACTTGTAAAATCCTTTTAGTTTACAGCACTGTTAAGCAACTGGAAGCAAACATGACATTTATTCTTACATCAAATGACTGTTAATTTGCTGTTGTTGTTTTAGTGTGGATGAAGCACAAATTCAATGGCTGGTAATGATGATGGTGTAGCAAGTTTCTCTGGGGTAAAGAAAGTGCAGCAGCTCAGGGCATGAGTTGTGCCTTCATGAAGGGGATGTTTCACAACCACAGAGCTGCTGGGTTTCCAGAGCTGGCAAGGCCATGCCTGTGGATGGTCTCTGCTGACACACAGTGGGGGCATGGCCACCCCACTGCCGCCAAAGCCAGCCTTGCCATGCACCACTGAGGCCAAGGGGACAGTGCCACCCAGCTCAGTGGGAGCAGAGACAGGACAGACAAGGTCAGAACAGTGTGCTGTGTTATCTCATGACAATACACTGACTAATCCAGCCTAATTTTTGCGTCTGTTGAGTTCAGAGTAGACCAAAAATTAAACCTCAAAAGCTGTTCAGCTGTGACCACTCAGCGATTTCTTGTTGGAAAAGTATAATCTGGGATGTTGAAAGACTGAAATCCCAACTACAGCTGCTGATGGCCTATTGTCTCTCCAAAATGTTAAGAAAATTATGGAATTCCTAAGAATCTGGTGCATTACCATGAGCTTGAAGGCAAGTAGTCCTCAGACAAGAAACCAGACAGTTATTCAGTTTCTTGATTCCCACTTTGCCCTTGGAAAATAGTGGGGACAGGTTTTCACTACACCTTTATGAATTACCCCTTTCTTTGCTGCTTGCTGCCCAGATTCCTGCCTATCCCTATTAAATAGAAGAACCCTGAATGTCACTGGTAGATACCTACAAAAATAAGGTCCATTACACCTCCAAAGTTCTTAAAATTTTTGTAATGCTCTTCACTCAGATTAGATATTGCTATTGGATTTTTCTAATTCAAACAGAAAATGAAAGTTATCAAGCAATTGCCACAGTGTATTAATTTCTCATCTGCTTAAAAATTAGCATATTATTAAAATCTCTATTCAGATATGATTTGCATGAATAATCACTTCATTGAGCAGTGCCAAGGTGCCGGTACTGTACACACACACAGAAAGTCATTCTTAAGAACAGGGTAGAGTGTCAGCAAGGAATCAGGAGGAAGCATTAATTAAGAGGAATAAGCTTGCAGGAACACAAGATATAAGTGCAAGTACCAGGGGACAGGGAATCTAAAAATGCCTCAGTGCAAGGATCATCTCTGTGGAGCAGTTTGCAAAGCCATTACCTCTAACTTGCTCAAAATGGAAGAATTAAGGATGAAATGATGGAAAAGGCTCTTCTTGGACTCCAATCACACAAACTGATGCACATTTGAACTTTCATTCTGCCACTAATTCAGATAGACATGTGAGTAGTTGTATTTCACATTTTGCATACCAAAGTAAGTGTTTAATAATAAAGCAAACTGAAGACCCATGTAGAAAGTTAATGAGTAGGAACTACAGTCAGTCACTTAAGCTAGGCTATAATTTAAATCTCTAAAATGAGACTTTGCCAATAAACTATCTCTTTCAATGTTTGTTTAGTATAGACTGAAGATGAACTTCAAATAAATTCTCAGAGAAAAGACAACTACCAGAGAGAGCAATTTTTAAACTTTTGGGTTTGCCTTCTGCCGTAAGCAACCACAGACGGTGAGCTTCTCTACTGATCAGTGAAGAGCAAAAAACCAGAATCTTGAACTCTGCCCTGCATGTTGTTTAACTTGGAAAGAATCTGGGAAGGCTTATTTGAACTTGAGTGTAAACCACAAAAACTTCCTTGTGTCTTCTGGTTGCTGACAGGGCAGGCTGTACTTTTAACCCTGTGTGTGTAGAGCCAACTGACCAGGGCTCAGACCACGCTCCATTTTCAAGGAAAAGTAAAATATTGCTTATATCTCCTACTTCATCAGCTTTTATCTTATCTGTGAGGATAGGAAATTTTATAGTAAGTTACAGCAAGAGCTGTCTAAGTTCAGGACTGAAGAACAAACAGATGCCACTGGTTGAATGAGGGAGCTGTCCAAGCCTATTCACAAAACAGGGCCCTTTATTATCTCTGCCCATGGTGCATTAAATTAAAAGAAGTTTTCTGAAGTTTGATGACTAATTCTTTTCAAGTGTTCAAAGCCAAAAAAAAAGGCTTTGGAGGCTGTGCTCCTGCACTACAAAGGCAAGATAATTCCCACTATGTTTTAAGCAAACACTTTTTCAGCAGGGCTCAGCACATTCACTCCACCACCTCAAGAACTACTACACCAAGCATAGGTGCTTGGAATATCACACCTATCACTTGCAGTGGCATGAACTGTGAAGCTTTCTTGAAGTGAGGTTGTCACAGAATTTATTTTGAGGACAAAAATCCTTAAAAGAGCACAACCAAACCATCTGCCTTCATGATAAATAACAGCTCATCCCATTACCCTTCATGGGAGCTAGACTGCAGAACACTGATGGAAGAACAGGAACTTAGTAATCATATTTGTCACTGGAAAAAATTATGAACCCTGTCATTCTCAGGAAGAACATGATGCAAACTCAATGAAATCAAAAGGAAGATTTTGCTTGTTTTTATTTCCCTAGGGTAGTAATGTATCTGTCTACTGGAAGTATAAGGAAATCTCTTTTATGACATATGAGGAGTGCTGGTTTTAAAAAGAATACTTCTAGTATAGTAAAGCAGTGTATTATTTTTGGATCTTATTTTTTTTTAAATAAGCAAGATTTCACTTTCTTAAAACTGAAGTGGCAACATTAAGGCTGGTCTGGATACAAACGAACTATTGCTACAATCCCACTCTTTCCACACTAACCACTTTGAAAAGGAAAAAAAAAGAGCACATCCACATCATCAAAAGGCTCCTTAAGATAAGGAAAAAACCACATTCTGAAACTCAGAATTTAGAGACCTTGAAGAGGATGAAACAAATATTTTGATTTATTTTGGACAGAGACATTAACTCAGTGTAAACCAGTGAATAATCTATTCAACCTTGGCAGGGCCCAGGATTACCTACTTAGGAAAATTATAAAAATGCTCACCTGCCTACCTGCCTCACAGGAGCACTGTGAGGCACTGTAAGGGACTGCCTGCAAAATATTTAACTCCTTGATAAAAAAGTGCCTCAGAATTGCAAAGTATTATAATTTTGATCACATTACTAATAATTATTGGGGCACAAGGAGCTACCACTTAACAACTCCTTCATCCAAACAGCAGCACTTAATAATTGCTGCTGCTCTGAGAAACAGCAGGTAGCACTGAGCAGAATTCCATTTGCACAGGAGTGCTGCCAAGCAGCTGCCAACAGGACTTTGAGGAAAGGCTTTCCATACACTGAAATCATGCACTGCAGCACACCAAAGAAGTTTCTCTTACTCAGTACATCAGGTTGGATAATACCATCCAAAATGAGAGGACAGATACAAAAACAGTTCAATCAGAGCCTCAGAGAATACCAGGGATTGTGCCAGCCTTTCAAGAAATGTGTGGGAGGGTGCTTCTGGTTGTGGAAAGGAGCTTTGCAGGTAGCCTCTAAAACAACAACAAACAGTTTAATCTCATCAGCTCCTTCCTCCAAAATTTTCTCTCAAGGATTATATTTGGATGTCTCAAGCGTGATTCTGTTTCTGCTTATCCCAGTGAAATTCAGCTGACTTTGGGCTGCATCAAGGCCCAAAAAAAGACTTATTAGTTATTATTCCAAAGGCAATGAGTACCTGCTATTCACTTGATGTGCAAGTCTGTCTCCTGCAGAGGGTCATTCCCTTCTCTTTACTGGTTACAACCGCAAGAGCAACAGTTTCACTTTATTAAATCAGAGAGTATATGAGAGTCAAGGAACAGGCATTCAAAGTGTTTGCCATTCACGTGGCCTCACAGTTCATATTGTTACTAGAGAAGACAGACTCAGGGCTAGACAAATGTGGTAGGTGAATGCCTTCTTTCTCAGACATTTACCAACTGACTAAAAAAAAAGCCTTTGCCTCAAAGGTTCTTGGCATTCCTCGGCACTGCCTCAATCACAACATGGAGGTTGCTAGAAGTTACATCCACTGCAAAAAAACTAATGGCAAGGAGAAGAGATTCAGTTCCTGTTTTGTAAGATATAGCACAGACTAATTGCGAGTCAGTGTAGCTGCACTGATGTAACCAGCTGTCATAATTTTTGGCAATGCCAAAAATAATGTGAAGAATATCTAAATGTAGGTTGGAAGGTTAGATAACTGATCATCCTATGTTGTATCAAATGTGTAAGCTTATTAAACTATTTAGCATCACCAGAAAGGGTAAAGGTATTTTAGAATTAACAGAGTTTTAAATATTTTCCTTCCTCAGTTTCATTATAAAAGCAAATTCCTTCCCTCTATCCCTTTGAAAGACACTGAACACTCATTAAAAAAGCAAAAATAAAACACCCCATACCCACTCAGTTTTTAAAACTTACACAGTACATCAAGGAAGCATTTGCACAAAATTAAGACAAATTTTATCCAAGTGGAAGCCATGCTTGCACAGACATAAAAGTGAAACACAGCTGAATAAATCTACATTATCACAGCACGGTTTTGCATTCCTGGACCTTACCTTTGAAGAAAGGGATGTAATGATGTCTGAATGTAGATGTAAGGCTTGGGTGTTGGGGCAGGGAGATGCAGCTACTGGTACCAAGACTGTGAGTACCAGCTGGGGGCAACAGAGAGTAAGTGAAAATAAACTATTTAGTTCACTTACTGAAAGCCACAAATTACAATGCCATCCTTTTTTTTCAGGAACATTTTCCTCCTGATGCTTAGAAAACATACAGTTTACATTTAAGTCTTCCTCTTTCTCTGGTTATTGCTAAAAACATGCCAGTGGCCACACCATGGGGTCAGCCAAGGGACAGGGGCTTTCTGCAGACAGAAAGGGCATCACCCAAACCACTGTAAGGCATCAGAAAATATTCCAGAAAAGGCACCACAAAAGGCATGGCTGCACTCAGGGGAAAACCTGCATATTAAAAAGCTGCAAGAGGGAATGAGAAATGCTCATAATGGGTCTAGTGAAATGAAATGGGAAGAGCCTCTCTGTCTCTGCAGAGAACTGTGCCACGAGTGGGTCCAGTTCTCACTGTCGGTGCTGCACACTGCTAGGATTTTGTTCACAATGCACAGGACACTCTAGTGCATGGCTAATTTAAATACTTGAAGAAACATCCTGAAGTTATTTGAGCTCTGAAAGTTACATATGTGAATAAGTACCTTGAAAAATACTTTCAAGTCATCTCTGCTTTGCTGCAATGATGTCCGGATAACATAGTTTGGAGGATTAGTGGCAATTATTAAAAATGGTGATTATGAAGATTATCTTCTAAATTTTAAAGCATTCAATTTTATTTGGAATTCCTTTTGTCTTTCCTCCTTGCTTTAGCATTGTGCTACCAAGATAAGGTGTGACAGCTACCAGACCTTCAGCAGAGATTAATGTCACTCTAATAGATTTTCTTTTTACTCCACCTCATTTCCACTTTGACAAAGACTTTGTGTAGTACAAATATTCAAATCCTATAAAAGTTTCTGTTACCTCTAAAATCTTCATTTTCCCTGGAAAGATTAAGAACTTGCATTTTCCAAACTAGTTTAGAATTATAATGTATCCCCAATGAAATTAAAAGACAACAAAAAATAATATAAATGCTCTGTGTTCTTCACCTAAATGATGGAGTAGAGAAAAAATACAATTAATTTTGAGCAATTTCACCAATTATTTCCAAGGATAAAATCCTGTACAGAGCCCAGATATGAATGGGGTTTTGTAAAGCATTCCCATGCAAAGGTCAAAATGAGATCATCCCTCCTGTCTGTGACCAGAGCACCAACACAGCTGCTATTACAGCTCAAAGCTGCAAAAAACACTTTGTAAACTTCTCAACTAAAGCAACTTGGCCTTCAAAATTCAGCCATCAGAACTGGTCATTCCTCCAGCTCTTGCACTGTGGAGAGGGGACATGAACCATGACCCTGTGGTACAAGAATGTAACACAAGGTCACTCGATCTCCCTCCTGGGTTCTGTGCACTCACTGTTATTGTGCCACAGCTTGGAAGAACTGTGGAATGAATGTACATCTTCAAGCAGGATGAGATTAAGTCCCTTAAATCCTCCTATCTTGTGTCTACACAGAATCAATTTTTTGTAAATGCCTGGTTTTGTTTTCTTGGATGCACATTCCTGAAGCACTTGTTTCCTTTCTTCCCATGGAACTCGCTTTTCACTGTAAATAAATCCCTGCAAGGAACTGCTATTCCACCTTGAACCTCTGACTGCTGAAGTCAATTCTACTTACAACATAACACAAAGTAATGGAAAAATCTAGAGAACAAGTAAGGTTGCTTTTACCTGGTCTGCTGTAATGCTGAGGAGAATGAGAGGTGGGGGTGTACCGACCATAGCCCAGGGAGCCAGCAGAGCTAGGACTTGATGTCCTGTACTGCTTGAAAGATCTGTCATCTTGGTCGCCCTTGGAGGAAGAGAGAAAACACATGTTATTAGGGAAGAGAAGCAACTTCTCAAACAGGCAGAATATGCCACCTCATGTGTTTCTGTGCTGTGTAGATGGGAGTCAATGCTGTCCTAAGATTCCATGAAATCCTAATGAAATGAGGTGGCTTTCAGCACCTCCACCTGCAGAGTGAAAGAGCTCTGCCAAGTACCAGAGAATGGTCATGTTGCCAGGAAAGTCAGCACAGACATAAATTTAAAATTACAATTTAATTTGAAAAGAGCTGTAAAAGTGTTGTTTCAGGACAGTGTAATTTCCTGAACAAATGAAATTGGGTGGAAGATGAGCTCAGGTCAGCATGACAGCATTATGGTCACTTTTTACCCATATGAATAGATGCAAATGGTTGCAGACAACACAAAAATCAGCATTTGCTGGTTTCACTACATCATGAAACTGATTGTGTATAAATTGCCCAGTGTGCCACACTGTAACATGATCATTAGCCTAAGAAACCCAATATAAACACATCAGCATTAATACTGCACCGTTGTGCAGAGCCATTCATGCAATCCAATTCCCACTAAATCCTCAGTTTCCACCAGTCAAAACCACGTACACACCCTCCAAGCCTCTGGTTTTTCAACAGTTAGTTAAACTGCAACTGCAACTTGGAGTCTTCCTAACAGTAAAAGCACTACTGAATGAAATAGATGGGGAAGTGACTTGTGTAAACTTACTGTAAAAGAAAATTCAAATTTCCCCTTTTTTAAAACACATGAGAATTGGCTTAAGTTCATTGAAACAAATAAATGTAACCTGCAGATGCTCTTTTATGGAAAGTCATACTCAAAAAAATGCTTCCCCTCTCCTGTTCCAGCAGAAAAGAGCGAAGATATCCTACCCTGTATCAAGTGTCAGTCTCTTATCATGAATATGGGGATGCCTTTAGGAATCTGTGTGATTCCCACTGGATCATTCATCATTTAAACAAACTATACATCCTATTAGCCCTACCATCATCTCCCAAACTCGTATCAGAACAACTTAATTATGTCCATACATTCATCTTTAGATTAATGTAGTAAATTTGGCTTCTCTGGGACTATCCTTGACTCTACAGAGATGTACAATATTTTCATATCTTCAGGTTTATCCTGCGGACAAGATATGCTCCGTCCCTTCAACGTCACCCCAGAACTACCAGCCACATTTTCAAAAGGGGAAAATCAGCTTAGTATAGTGGCCAGCAGCATTATTGCTTTAACATCCAGTTCAGAAGTAGTTTTACAAAAAGCAAAGAACAACTGATGCCTTCCCAAGCGTGCAGTGTCCTGTAGGAATTCTGCCACCAACTCCTCTCAACATCCAGCTCGCTATGTTTCCTTCCCACTGTACCCACATGGTGTAATACCCACTCTAAGCTTTGTGGAGAGAATTACAAGCAGTATTGCAATGGCTCTACAAGTCTTGTAATATTTAAATACCATATGAGTGTCAGCTAATGGTCTGTGATGCGTCCAATTGTATGACACAGTGGAACTCTCCTCTAACAAAAAATCCCTGCAACAAAAATGGTGACAAGTTTGCAGATGATGATGATGCCCAAGCACCTGATCACAGATTCCTTAAAAAGAGACAGCAAGCACAGAGAAGCTGGGTAACATGGGAGTATACACAAATCATGGCAGTCCCAACCTCCAAACCAGTATCTCTTCTGGAACTTAATATTGGCAGTTTGGTAATTGAATTTAAAGGATATTGTTATAATCTTACAAAACATCAAGTTTTCATATTGTTTCAGTCCTTACCTTTGTGTACCTTTTGTCTCTGTAAGGAACAGTCAAACCTAGTCCTTGTCACCAAATATAACATGAAACATGCTTTTATTTTTAAATTATCAAAAAAATTACATCTCTACTGGCTAACTTCTCTGTTAACCAGTTCCTAAAGTCCTTAATTCTCCACGATTATCAAAATTTTGCAGTGCATGAAACTGGGATAATGGAGAAAATAGCCAGACCCATGATATGGAATTGAATTTACTATCTGGGAAAATACATTAAATGCTTTCACTGCTTCCAAAGTGATGTTTCTTGAAACAACAACTAAATTAATGAACATCAAAATACACAGACCTAGAAGTTCAGGTATGTGCAAATGATTTAAAAGTAGGTGCACACAAATAGTATAAGTAATTTAACTATTTGTGGAATAAAAAAATGAGAATAAAAGAAGAGAAATCTATGCTGAGCACTAATTTGAATCAGCTCACACTGGCAGCTTTAAATGTGAACATAAATCATATTTCCCAATATAATTTATTCAGTAGAGTTTGAAGAAGTGACCACCATACAACCTTTATTTTGGAAAGCAGAAACATGGATGACAGTGGAGACAGATGCATACAGATGACAATCCAGAAGCAGAGCACATACTGAACACAAGTAACACTCTGAAAATCATAAATTGTAAACCCCATGCACTGTAGAGGCAAGGGGCAAACCCCACATTTCAGACACTGCTGGTTATTAATATGACCAGGTTATGCATCACAAAATGGGTTAGAAGAGGAGAACAAAGGCACTGGGGATTACCTCAGTAGGTGTTGGAGAGAGCAACTGAGGTGACTGCAAACAGCAACACACAACAAATTAGTGATACAAATTCATGCATGATGTTACTTGTGAGAAGAATTACTCTCAAAATATCACTACTCATGTATAACACATGATACAGTTAGGAAAAACACCTGTCAATTAAGTTAGGGCAATTTTTTTTATTATCTGTTTTGAATTAAGTACATAAGAACTAATATATAAATAACTTCATATTTGTCTTTGAGTGATTTCTCTACGACAGAATCCTGGGGTATGCTGAGGCCAGTTCTGTGGCACAGAGAAGGGCAATAGATTACTCCCAGTTAAAATGCCTGAAACTACACACAAACCCTAATTAAATCTGCATTGGAGGACCTCCAAAATCAGGACTAGAACTGACAGTTTTAAGGGAAAGAAAAATACCTGCTAAATACAAATTACATGATGTTTCATTGAAAATAAATACTATTTATTTTCAATTAAACATCATGTAATTTGACAATCTGCTGCTCATTTTTTTTTTCCAAATCAAACACTATGTTTGGTTAGGTGAGCAAATAGACTGAAAGTATTGCAGCTGCAGGTAAGAAGCCAGGATGCTGAAATTTGGGAGACAGGATTTTTTTTTTCCCCTGGTAATATCAAGGATAATAAATAGTTGGAGCACCAGGAAATATGTTGGATTGCAAACACTGTCCATGTTTGGTCTGTGCACCTCTGCCAAGCCTGGATGTCACCAGGCACTTGAGAAGGGCCACAGCCATCAGCAGCATGGAAAGGAAGTGATTATACTTGACAGGTTCAGGGTGAGGCAGCAGCTTTCCATTTTGTGAAATCAGAAACCTGAATACCATTTAAACTCTTTACCAAATACAATTTAATTATTTTTGAATACTTTACAATGGAGCTATCATAGTTCAGCACTGTGCAGAGAGGGCTTGGAAGAAAGTCTGCAAAATCCAACATAGGAACTGCACTTCACCTGACAGTGGTACTGAGACCTTAGTGGTACTGATTCAGTGTAAAAGGTGCAAGTGACAGCATGACTAGGGCTTTTATAAATATCATGACCATTAACTATTGCATATATTTCTGCTCATTTACTGACACCTGGAGAGAACAAAGCAGACTTCTATGCTACACTGTATGTATATTGCTCATATCTAACATATTGTAAAGGTTTAATTTGTAAAAATTTAGCTTAAAGTAGAAAAGCAATCAGAAAGTCAAATGAAATGCAGGTACATTCAGAGAAGAAAAGCTAACTTGCATGACAGGAGTTATATACAAGTATGTTTCACAAAGCCCAGACTTAGTATTAGTTATTAGTACGTTAGTATTGTGTCAAATTAGATTTCATTAGCACAAACTGTATCATATTAGCTCTGCATATGAAAAGGCTGAAGTGCATGCATGACATGAGGATGAAGTTAAGTAAGGGACAGTTGAAAGAAATTTGTACACAGGAAAGTGATACCATTGTTTTGTTACCAAAATAACATGGTACACTTTGTTTAAAAACAAAAATCATGAAAGACATTTGGCTTTGCTTCTCATTTTTGCATTATAATTACCAATGGCTCTTGTTTCCTACCACATGCAGAACTACTCCCATGGAAAAATATTTTAATTACATGTCATATCTTTAAAAAATGATCACAGAAAGCAATGTTTTAATTTCTACAAACTAAAAAATGAAAATAACAGAAATTAACATCTTGGGTTTGGTTGTTATTCTCTTTTTTTTTTTTTAGAAGTCATTGGGAATGAATGGATGGCATGACTCAATTAACTAGAGCTATAAAAGTTACATTAAAAAAAAAAAACCTGCTATGCACATGTTTATAGTCTTTAGCAACATGTTCAATGATGCACATAAAACCTGAAACTCAGAGTGAAAAAATACCCATGTTTCAGTACCTCCCCGTAACTATGCCTGTCATCTGAAGAGTAACTGATATATGGAGAATAGGAGATCATATCTGGGCGGTCAATGTTATAGATGGCTTTATTTTTAGGAAGAGCAGCCAAGTCCCTGTAGTCAAGAATTTCATCTCCAAGCTTTGCCTAAGAAAAGGAGGAAAGAAAGCAGTGAGAATAAGAAAGAATATGTGCAGGATGCAATCAGACAAGGAAAGATAAATGTAGGTAGGAAAGTCATAATCATAATAAATCACTTTTTTTTGTTTGTGAACATTTAAATCTCTTGTATTTACTACACTGTGCTAAATATCAATGCTGTTTTCTTTTATATACTGTTGCCTTTACCTTGTCACTGGCATTTGGCTAACAGGAGTAGCATGGCATCATTCCAATTCCCTGGTTATAATCCCACTTACTCCTGGATGCACAAACAGATCTAGGGGATGGATATTGTAGTCTTTTTTTTAGACAAAACACACTAAATTTTGAAGTGGTTTTGGTGTGCAGAATTACCCTGCTGTAAACAGTAGTGAATAATCAAGTATGTATTTCCAGAACTTACTCTCCAGATGCTGAAAAGCATTAATCAGCTCTTTGATCTCTCCCATTCAGTTGTGTCCCACAGCTTCACCTCCATTCCTGACTGTGTCTGAACAGCCCTTAATTATGGGTCACAAACCAGCAGATGATGGATTTGCACCATGGAGGGAGATCACAGATACCACTCAAGTAAAGTTCCAATCCTCTCATGAGGCTCACACAACCAACAGAGGGAAAGGACTCTGCTGGTCCCTGTTCTCCTCCTACTACACGTATTCCAAAAGAATAATTTATTACCAAGCTGCCACATTTGCACAGATTACCCTTAGGATAAATGCACCAAAACTGTCTCCAGCACATACTGTGTTTTAGATATGATGACAAGTTGGCCACACTGAGAGTGGAGAAATGGGCAGCATAATGGTCTCATTCCCACTTCAAGCTTTGCAGAAGGATAAGCTCTTTGTTGGCAACAAAATGATGAGTGAATCCTGCTGTGCTCTGAAAAATCTCAGCATGATCATCTATAAAACTGTAATAATGTTTTCCACATGCAAAAATACAAAAGTATCCAGGATTTATGTGTGCCATAATTCTGTTTTTTCTTAGTATGAGCTAAGAAAAGTTCAATAGATTTTCCGGGGAAGTTTTCTATCAGGTTAATAATCCAGGAAAAATTTAGTCTGACAACTTCCAAATACCCCTTTTTCTAAAAAAATGCATGAATTTGTGCAAACATAAACTGCATGAAAAGAAGGAAGATTACTCTTAAATAAGAAAGCACAACCAAGGTGCCATCACCATCATATATTCCCATCCTCAAAACTAATGAAAAAATGTGTTTTAACCAAGTAGATGATTCTTCAGCCATCTACAGATCTCACTCTCTTTGGCGCTCCTTTAAGAAGCTAAAGAGCAATGAAATATCCCCTTAACGAAAGTAAGTCCCTCCCTGCTGAGAAGGCAGCAGAAGCTCTGATGCAGAGACAGGTAATGCAAAGGTAAAGAATCTGTCTGTCCCATCTGTCGCAGAAATACTTTGGGCAGAATTATACCTACAAGGAAGGCCAAAGAGGCTGTGATTTCAGTTAATGTATCCAAGTTTTTGCCCATTATTCTGGTGGATCCAAAGTAGTTCAGAATTGGGAATATTTAAATGTGAATTACAGTAATTTTGGCTCTCTATCTAGATGTAAAACTTCCCCTTAGATTTCAGATGTCAGAGAAGTAAAACTTAACTTGTTATGTAATTCCTTTCAGTTGAGATATAACAATGTAGGCAAATTTGGATGAAGAAACACCTTAGGGATCCAGTTGCTTTCTAAACACTCAATTCTTCAAACACTGAGTCTACACTGTATTTTTATTTTATTTGTTTCACTGACATTCAGTTATGTGAATGGAGTTCAAATTACAGCCGAGAGGCTTCAAGCTATTTCTTCAGTAATTTGGTATTTAGGGTTCTGGTAAAACCCTAAATATAAGTATAGAGTATCTGTTTCATTTGGAATATGTAATTTTACAAACATATAATTGCGAATATGATCTGCATAAAAATATAGTGCGATTTCTATTCCTTGTATGACAGCACATATAACACAGTTATGTAAACTAATGTAAGCCCTCCAGTTGGATATAACAGGTTGGAGCATCTAATTCTGCCTTAATAAAATAAGGCAAACTATAAAGCAGGGCTTTTATTTTAACCTTATTTAATGGCATAATTTAGAAATCAACAAATTTTTAATTAGGGACTCTGAGGGGTCGGGCAAATTTCAGCCTGGATATAATGAAGTCATCTCTACAGATCAAGAAATTACCTTCAAAAGGCACTGGCCTGTGTCCTCTCTCAGTGCAAGAAGACACCAAATTCTGTTATCAGTAGATGAAGAAGAAGTGATATGGTTTTAGTAAACCATCTGTATGAGGCAGATTTACATTTATGTCAAAAAAAACCCTTTTTTCACCTTTCCCGATGTGACCACACCACCATGGCCCAGAGGCACAGCTGCCCTGCCATGGGATGGTGCCCATGATGATGTTCAGCACTGCTCTGACCACAACAAACTCACAGTTCCTAAGATGGAACTGTTTTCTCTAAACTCTTCTGTCCATGAAATACTCCACAGAGCTCACCAGCTGGTAAGGTACAATTTTACTACAACTTTAATGACTGGATCTATGCTACTGCTGAAAGCTGCTGCCCTGTGTGCACCATCCCACCCTGTTCTGCCTTCTACACTAGCATTAGAAGTCATGTAGACAACTTGGGATTTTTGGGGGTTTTTTTGCCTCTTTGGTTGTCTGGAGGTTTTTCCTAAGTTATTGTTTAGCAGTCTGGCCTCAAATTTGACTGCATATCTCTGTGTGCACACTGGTATTAGCAGCAAAGAGGGGATGGGAAGGCACAGCCAGAGAGGGACAGGGCCATGTGCGGGTGGGACCTTCCTTTCAGTGGCAGCAAGAATTTAGGTTTGGCAAAAAACTGCCACAAAAGCACACAAGACAAATCTTGAGTATGTCATAACACTCCTGTAACAGAAAACACATGTAAAAACAGATAGCCAAGAGACCATTGTGATAATATAGAGGTCTCTAACATGTTTTTAATTCTTTTTACTTTCCTGTTTGTGAAAGCCAAAATAGGATTGATTAATCAATCAAAATCAAGTTTTGACAATAAAGCAGTGAGAGATGGGACAGATAGAACAAGAACTAGCACTCTTCTGGGCAATCTTTTTTTCTGACTGACTCATATTGCTAGACAACTTTATTCTTTCCTAGTCCCAGCTGTATATTACAGTAAAAAACATCAGGGTTGTTGTACTGATTTAATGATAGCCTTTAAAAACAAACAAACAAACAAAAACAGAAAAGGAGAATGGAGGTTCATCCTTGACTTTTAAGAGCCAGTGAAGCATGTTTAAAGTTGTAACACAAACATCAATAAAAACAGTGTCATCCTGCAGTTAGATAAGTGTCTCTAAAAAAATATAAATCTTAGGAGAATTCTCATGCTTAAAAACACAATGAGATGGTGCCTGCCTGAAAATAAGAGCTCATCTGGCCAAAGAAAATGCTTATATGATAATAGGCTCCCAGCACAATGAACCGTCTTCACAATGACATTTCTTGGCTGGTAATATAGCACTGGTATTCAGCAGCACTCAGAATCACTGAGAAGCATCTAGAGAAGGGGCACTTGTTCCACTGCAGGTTCAATCTTACTCAGATAAAGTGCACATATTGTATTCAAAATAACTTATATTTGAGGAAAAAAGACAAGTTGGTATCCAAAGCACTCTTTTGCTTGTCTCTATGCAGGAGATAAAAGCCCTTAATATTAGTATAATAACCTCTCTGGAAGTGAATTGCATCTCCAGCAAATTTCTCACTATATGGCTCTAACTGATGAGGATGACCTGCACACCTGAGGGCTACTTGGCCAGGAGAAAGAAAAGCCCTGGAAATGCTTAAGTCCTGCAAGAGATATCTCTATGGATCATACCACATTTGCATTTTTTATCTATTGCTGGTAGCCTTGAGAATTTGGCCATGAACACTACACTACAGAAATTTTGATCTTGTATTGAAAAAAGGAAAAACCCTAAGATTTTATTATACTTGTTATTTTAAATTCTCTCAATGAGCTTTTCAGAGTGTTTCATAAACCATAAACACATCAAAGGTCCTCTGAGTGAGGGACTGGCATTTGGCATGGGCAGAGTCGTGCAATCACACACATGAGAGTTCCCATAAGCAATCAGATACAGGCTCAGGAGCTCAATTTAAACAAGTTGTGTTCAAATCTAAGCTTGAAATCTACCTGTGGGCTGTACTCTTTACTAAAACTTTTTTTTTTCAGAAAGAACTGTGGTATTCTGCATGCTTTGGTATAAGCCAGCTGTAGCTGTAGTGTAAGTGCTACAAATACACCACAAAATATAGGAGGAAAATGCCAGAATTCTGTAACATTAAATGCAGTACTCAAATATTTTAAACTTGAGAAAATAACTCCATTTTAGAGGAATCACCAACTGCAGTGGTTTAGAAGCACTAGCTTTCCATATAAAGTGCTACATTTTAGGAGGAAGCACGAGGCTTTCCCATCCCACAGAGCAAATTTCACTGGGAAATACTCACATAGATCACACGGCTTGGGGAACCTGATGTACTTGAAGCAGGTACAGAAATAATACTCTCAGAGGAAGTCCTAATTTCCTATGGCAGGAGAAGTGAAATAGATAGGAAATACAGGAGAGTCAAAGATAATGTAACAGTTATTTCAAAAAAAGCATACAATACATTTAATTTAATTCAATCTCTACCACTCAAAAATGACATATTATAGAGAGCTCAATATATGGAATTAAAAATAAAAGAACATTTGCTAACAATCAATTTAACCTTTTAAAAGTGCAGGAATTGTTTTACACATGTCTTTCTTATCCCTTCTTCAGAACAAAATGGCCCAGAGCATTTCTGGGGTGGCAGGACAGCCTTTGGGGACTCTCAGAGACAATTAAAAGACAATACAGCAGCAACATTTTTACTCCAAATTTATGCCATCAAACCATTCTACAATGTGACTGGATATGTCACACTGCCATGCCATTTACTCACAGCGAAACATGGAAAAGGATCATTTAAGACAGTATAATTAAACATCTCTTCTGCATAATTAAAGCACTTTTCAGTTTTCCAGAACTTGTGTAAATGACATGAAAGTGTCACTGAAACATTGATGTCATGTACAAACCATATTTCTCTTTCATGAGGTCATGAGGTCCCTACAGGACTCAATGCAGAAGAGAAAAATAACTTTAGAAAATTACATTATTCCAATGTTTTGAACCCTGTTAAAGTCAAATAACAGTTCTGGATTCTCAGATAAAGCTTTAGGGCTTCTTTCTGTGTCCTGAGCATGGTCATGGGCATCTGGCCCCAAGGCAGCCAAGCTTGAGCAGAGGGGTTGGACAAAATGACCTCCAGAGGTTCTCTTGGAGCTCTGGGTCATTCCAAGGACAGACAAGAGGTGAGTCCTTTTTTCCTGACACCCTTCGGAAGAGCCCAATCATGGCTTTCCATTGGCACCAATGTCACTGGAGGTCCCAGCATGAGCCTTGCACATTTCCAGTAACCTCTTTGGACTGCCCAAGTGGAAACCAGTAACAGGTGCTGCTCTTCAAGGGTCCTTACAGGGAGCAGGAATGCTAAATATCTCCCTCCATGACCAGACAGGGGGATTGAGCACATCCCTGGCAAACCTACAGATGACAGCCAGCCCTGTGGTGGGGACAACACGCTGGAGGGAAGGGATGCCATCCACAGGGATCCCGATAAGCTTGGGAAGTGGGGCCATGCAAACCTCATGAAATTCAACAAGGCCAAGGGCAAGGTCCTGCACCTGGCAGGGGAATCTATTGTGGAGATTCCTTGTGGAGTAGCACCTCCACAAACTGCGTGGTGAAGGGAGAAGAAGGACTTGAAAGATACTCTTGGCTAAATAACTGGATATGAGACATGCCACATCTCACACATATTCTTTATTCTCTTCACGATCCCCTTTTAGCATCCCCATCCATGCCTGCTCCACATCATCTCCTAGATTTTTCAATAAAACCTCACACCTTTGTTGACTCTATTGCCTCTGTTAGTTCATTTTCTGTACTACATATTTTTCTTCTTCCACCTACCTCTTTTCCCTATATGCCTTTTTATAAACCTTACTTTCCCTTGCTGCTTTGATTTCTCCTGTCTTTTAAAGCATCCTCCCTTCTGCTTAAAATCTCACTCTCCCATCATCTTTCTTTATGCTGTCACTCTCTTTCACAACTTCTTTTTCCCCTCCACTCCATCTCCAAAGTTTTGGAGCATGCTGCCACTTTCTCCTCTTGCTTTTATCACCTACTTTAATTACATGCTGTTCATATATCTATATATGGGCAGATAACTCAAAAACAAAAAGCTGCAAGGTCGACCAGTAAATTTCTCAAGCAGTAGATCTCATTCCAGACTGTACAAGTTATGTTGAAAAGTTCATTATTACTCTCTTAAAAATGGCATCCTTCCTTCTGGTTTTATTTTTTCAATAGTGAACATGAAGATCAGAAAATAAGAAAAACTCCAGGAAAAAGAAAAACTGCTGGCTCAGGAAAATTATTTGATATTCAGGGCTTGTCATAAACAACACCAAGCAATCACTTCTCAACACATGGATATAAAAACTACAGCAAAGATCCTTTAGGGTAAAGCCCAAACAAGGTTGTTTTTTTTTCAAGCTGTAATTTAGTCAAAGTTGAACTTTCTGACACACCAGATTTAACAATCTTTTTATGGATGCTGCCTGCTGTTCTGACTTGTCCCATGTGCCTTCCTCCAAGACTTGAACCAAAGTAGAGCTTTTTTGAACAAGGATACCAAGGGTAACACTTGGAGCATCAGAGAACATCAGAAGTGAAAAACCCACACTTGGCCTCTACATTAAATGAGACAGTTGTAACTCATTCCCACCACTTCAGAAGGATCATTAATTCTTCATTCCTAGGGACAGCTTATTTATCTGCTAATCTTCTGCCAGAATTCCCCCCCTTTTCCCTTTGCACACAGAGAGGTGCACAATCATCCAACTTAAGGAGGTACTTAAAGCCAGGGATTAAATTAAATTGTGGCTGGTTTGCCAACATTTTAGAAAAAAATAATGAAACAGAAACTCCAAGGAAATTTTTTTTTGTAAAAACAAATAAAGTTAAAGTCCTCTGATCTTTTAAGTTCAGAGCCACATGAGAAGAGAAGAGGTCATGAACTGATAACATCATAATCAGACAGAAGTTTTTCTTATTCATGTTTTCACATTTTTACTTATTCAGCTTATATATATATAAATATATATGAGCTAAGAGTTTATGTATATATAAACTCTTAGGCCAACATTCTCCTTTGTCTATAGCTTTAATCACTGATTAAAAGTAGAGTACTTATACTACATGATTACATTTCATTAGCAAACTGGATTCTCATTATTTAAGATTTAAAATTACAGTAGGGAAAATTTTCCAAACCCTTCCATTCATGCCTGCCATAAAAAAAAAAAAAAAAAAAAAGGATAGAGAATAATAAGAATAATATGGCAATCAAATAACATTGGGTAAAAAAATACAGGTTTTTACCTTGTTTTTTTCTTCAGCCTTTGCAGCCTGTCTACAAACTGGATGCCAAATGGATGTTCCTGCAAAGTAAATTTAGAATTCTGCTTAATTCAGTTCCACAACAACCTTAGTTGAAAATAAGAACCTTATTAAACCCTCCAAAAAGGTTTTATAAGACATAGGTTACTGACTAATTCTCCTGCTAGTGCAGGACACTTTCAGAGGTCAAGAGGACAGCCCCTCAATCCCATTGAGCCTCATCACAGACATTTAAAAGACTTCAGAAAGCTACATATACCTCAATATGGCAGATCAACATCCCAATCTGATTCCTAAGGAGTGTGATATGGGATCTCTGGAGCTCCATCAGTTCAACCTCCTGCTCAGGGAGGTCCCATTACAGCAGGCAGGGCTGTGTCCAGATGGGCTTTGCCTCTGTTTCATGGTAAGTTTTGTCTTTATATATAGTAAGAATTTCCTACACTCCTATAATACATATTCTTGTAGTAGTAGGCTTGGCTCATACACAGCATGCCGTGGTGGGATGGAACTGTACACAGCATTGTGCCATGTAATTCTAGCTGAAAATCCAGTCTATCATTTATTCACTGCTCCAATCTTGTTCTTCCCACATGTTTGTCCAAGTACACTTCTAGCTACTAAGGAACTGCATAAACTCAGGGGAATGTCCATCATGGAGGAAGCAGGAGATACCAAATGAACCAATTCTTTCTTGCATACAGGTATTGAAATGAGCATCTTAATGAAAGTAAACAATGAGTGTGAGACAGAAACTTGAATAGTTTTGCACTAGCCACAAAGGAAAAAACTATTTCAAAAAGTTGAACGTGATGCTTAAAATAGTGTTCAGTAGAAATGGAATGTGCATAATGATTTAAAATAAAATAATTATTTGCAAGTCTTAATAGTAAGAAGAAACCTTTATGTTTTTGCCAGTCTGAGCTCAGACACACCACAGATTAAAGCTCCAGAGGTGAACAATGTGAGTGCACTACAACTTCTGCCTGACTAAACTGGAATCTGAGAACCTCTGCATAATAAATACTTAATGTTTATACTGGGTGGGGAGTATCAAGAAGAGTTATTGGAAATGCTTTGTTTTCACAGCAGTTTGATAGTTTCCTAACTAGTGGATTTTGGAAACAAGATGGAAACAGAATCTATTTCCCAGAAGACAGATGGAGATCATTAGAATTTATTTCATAAAAATAACTCAGATGAACCCAAACTCTTGCAGTAAAAGAGTACCTATAAGAACAGACCAGATAAATTATGTTTACTAAGTTACTGGGATTTTTTGTTACTGAACAACTAAGAAACATTTTTATAGCACCTTTAAATTTAATGCTAAGTTCTCTTCCACTTACACGTGGATTTGAGTTTCCATCATTTGTCCCATAAATTGCTTCAAATTATCCCAATGGATTTAAGAAGCATTTAGATTTTTTTTTTTACTCACTCCTGTCTCTAGCCAAGTAACACTGTCTGGGAAATGTTTTCACACTGAATAAAAAATGTCCTTTCACCCAAAAGCTGCCTGTTGGATGACCACTGAAGATTTCTGTTAAGGAATATGCAACATCAAAAACTTTACATTAGTTTATTAAGAGGATGAAGGACACATTATAAAACCCTGAGCGCCAACTTTTTTTTATTACTTAACAGGTTAGACAGTCCAAATAACTGATTATAGATCTTTCATGGCATTAACACCAGTTTCTGATGGAAACTGCTCTACATGTGAAGACAAAAAGGGTATGACAGCGAGCTGGTCTAAACATTCCATGCATCAGAAAATACAGTAAAATGGATCTAAACTAAGAGAACCTGAGCATACCTTGCTATTATTTGAACGAATAATCAGAACAAAACCTAACAAATATCCGCCCTTACAACAAATGGAACTTAAAAAGAAGATTGACTTGCAAACATCTTTCAGAACGTTTGAAATCTAGAAGCAAATTTGTAGTTTGATGTACTTTTTAAAAGCATTGATTAATTATGGGGTTTTAGCACAGCTAAGATCCTTTTCAAGTGGAAGAACTGCAGCATTTTCTGGCTCCTGACAGAAAATTCATGAGCATAGACAAGTATCACTGTGTCCTTTAATGAGCTAGCTCTTGTTGCAAACCAAAGTGACAATTAAAATAAAAGTGTCATTTAAAATAAAATACTAAACCATAATTAGATCTTACTGAGACCACTGCTGTGTTCTAAATAAAGTATAACTTTTCCAGCTTAAGGAAAATTTTCCAAGTATACTTCTAGAAAACCATGGACAATTGAGAAGTTGTAAACACAGTTCTGGGCAGGCATGTGATTTTAGGATAATACACCAGCCGCGCAGTCCCACATCCTACTGAGTTTCTTTCTGTTTTCCTTTGAAAAGATACTGCCAGTCAAAGACATATACAGAAGCCTTTATTTTTTCTGGTGTTTTCCCCTGTATTTAACCATGTAAGCTGTTTTCTTTGATCATTTTAGTAGAGCTAGAAGTTGCTATACATGAAGGATTTCAGCTCATATTTATGTTAAATGACTTTTTTTTCCCATTAAATACTTTATTGCACAACTCCTTCTGTAATACTGAATTTCTCCTGTGCAAGCCTATGGTGTGGGCAAGACAGCCAAGTGTAACTGTTTTATTTTTTGATTGTTTGGTTTACCTTGAAGATACATTTCTTCTCCTTCTGCAAACATCTGATTGCACCTGACACATCGTGCGCAGGTTGGGTGATAATGCTTCTCTCCTGCCTGCTCAGAAAGAAGGGACAGATGATTAATATTGACCAATTTAGCAGTTTTTCTTTCATCCTCTTGGATATGAATAATTTAATTAGTTAATGACAATTAGTTCAACAGTCTCCTACAACCACAATGCTGATTTGTCGTTCTAGACAATTCATGCTTTAAAATGTAATTATGGTCTTGCCTACACAAAGCAAGAAGAGCTAATGTGCAAAAGTTAAGTCTCTGAATTTACAGGACAGAAACAAATTTATGCAATGAACACATCTACCCTGTAAACCTAGTGCAGGGTAGTATAGGACTTACCTGCAGGAGCAATTTGGGAGTTCATAACCTTGAGCACAGATTTGCAACTCATAAGTTCATCACACATCAACTGAATACATAATCTTAACACTCAGCAAAAACCATTCTGTGCAAAGAATGTTTGTAGCTGGTTTGAAAGTGTCTTGCAGGTAACTTGTACAAAACAGTTCTGTGAGGAATGAGTGTAGCCTGCCTATAGGACAGTAAGTCCAGAGCAGGCACCTTTGGGTACTGTGCACCCACACTCTCCCACAGACAGGCCAAGAGTTTTGCCATCTGTTCAGAGATTAAGCCACATAATTTAATATCACTGTTTTCATTGACTGGAATGAGAACAGGACCGAGCCCTCAATTTGCTCAGAACTGCTTAGTAACTTACCAATTTTCATATATTTAAATTCTCAATTACCTGCAATGTTGGCTTGAGCCAATGACAATAACAGCAACTCATGGAGTTGTGCTCTTCAGAGTGAACAACATGGGCCAGTCCCTCCAAACTGTACTCCCATCCCATCTTTCAGATGGCACTCACAAAACAGAGTTCTAAGTCCCAAAGGCAGCTCTTGCACATGCTCCAAGCATTCCTCACTCTTCAAAATCCCTACAGAAATTAAGGAACTGAAAGCCAGATCCTGGCATCTCCTCTCTCCTCTTTGACCCCACACTCTTCCATGCCAGACAGAATTGTCCATGGTTTAAATGGCTTAAGGTCAATGCCATTTCCACTTGGAATAGAAGCCAGGAGACCAAGTAACTCTACAGCTTGGAGCTAAAGTAAACTAGGTTTAATTCAAGATTAAGCTAAGCCTGAATTTAGTAGAAATTCTCCTGAAGTTAAAAAAATGCAAATGTTGGTCCATGTAGAATGTCTCATAATCTGCTTACCTGAAAAACATTCAAAGTGCTGCTAGGACTAAGGATGCCTTTAAGAACTACTATCAACTATTTCCCCACTGCATTCAGCATGTAAATAGGCTCTCACACTGCAAATCCCCTTCTGTCAATCTAGAAATTTAACCCTGTTACTACAAAGGTGACTTTTCTAGCTCTTATTCACTGAATTTCAAAGCTTTCAGAAGCATTTACATTAAAGAATGTAATCTGTGTGTGGGGGCTATTTTGCCATTCACAGTACCAATCACAGGAATGCAGTAAATCTAGGTTAAAGAATATCTGGTTTCATTGCATCAATGTTAACTTGATTCACTCCTGAAAACCTGCTGCAGCATTTCAGATTGGCAATAAAGAGCAACACACCACATCAGAATTGCCATTTTGAAAACAGCTCTGCTCCAGCTCAATCTTTTTGTTATCATTTGTGCAGATTTCAGAGTGATCTTTGCAATTTTAGACATGGAAGATGGTCACTACTACCGTGATAACACCTTTAACATACCAGACAACAAAGTATCAGCATTGAGCTTAAACTTCTGGTTTAAAATTGCTTGCCCTAGTGCAGGTGTTAAAGCACAGAAGAGTATTTAATTATCACCAGGCAAACTTATGTTTGGCATATCAAACTGAAAAGAAATACAATTTCCCTTGGAAGTGCACAAGCATTACTAATGGAATGCATAACTTCAATAACTCAATTGATTTAGCACAGATGATACAATTCCCAGGCTAACAATCTCTAAGGGAATTAAATTACCTCTTTGCATAAAATAGACTGCCAGGACAGATTCTCAAATAACCTGGATGCATCACAGAACAAAGTCTATTTCCCTAAATTTAACACAACAACCAAATATAAAATTTTAAATCACTTACTGAACTCACTGGCATAGTCAGTAATATCAACTAGGTATAGAATGGCACAGAAAGACCTCTTTTATGACATAGACACAACTGTAACAGAAAATTTAGGGGAGGAAAGCACAGTGATTCTTTTGCTGATGATCACACCAGGAGAACTCCAATGGATTTTGCATAAGTATCTCTGAATTAAAATGGCACAAACTCAAAAATTTTCACATAAGTCTAAGTGCTGACAGTGACTTTTATTGTGCCTTTTAATTTTTTTTTGGGTCCTTCTTCTAATCAAAGCACAGAAGACAAGACATAGCAGACACTTCAACACTTGGAAGTATTTAAAAAAGACCACACCATATTTCTAAATGAGAGGTGCTAGCTGACCCTGAGGTTGGGCAGCTGATGCAGGAATTAACCAACAGTATTTATTGATATGTGTATGCAGTTACCCTGATTAGGTATCACAAATTATATTCAAACCTAGCACCTGAGTCTGAATCATAGAGTCCGTTGGTTAAACACCAAGGAGGCTTTCACCAGTGCCCCTTTCTCCTGCCCCTTTCATTTCAGGGGCTTGCTCTCACAGATGAACAACTGGTTCCAGCAGAACCCAGCTATTTTATAAGCTTAGAGCAGGAAATATTATATAGTTTTGGTTTATTTGTAATAAAGGCTTCATAATTTTTTTCTCTTCTTGCTTATATTAATGTGAGGTAGTTCAATGCAGAAAACAAATGCCTAACCATATGGTTACTCCTTCCTTGCACAGTTTGAAAGCTTAGTTTGACAGATTGCTGTCTCAGTGTTTAATAAAACACCAACACCTTCAGAGCACAGAAGAAGCAACATTATTCTCTGAGAGATCTCTTACAGTTCAAGTGATGGTTTTGAAAAAACCTCCTCAATATCCTACATTTGCTTCAAGACTGCACCAGGTCTTTGTGCCTAGGAATCCAGATGTGAAGATAGTATTATTGTGAAGATCAATTTGAAGACTAATTTTCAGCTGAGATTACCTCAAACCTGAATAGCAAAGTGTGTCCTTAGTAATAACACAGTACATATACCAACAATTTAATTTTTCTTCAACTGACCATGAACCAGCTTCCCACAATCACCAAGTTGCACTCTTAGTGTGCAATTTAAATGGAGTCAAAACAGTCCTCAGCAATCTGAGACAAAGTTTTATGAGTTACTTCTTTCCCTTTAGGTACAAGAGAACCCTTTGAATGTGAAGGATTCCTCTGCAGAGAAGGAATTTGGGCTGATCAACTCAGACCTCCTGCAGTCCTTGCCCTGAGCACAAGGACTATTTCAGCATTGAAACCTGTCCCACAGCACATTGACAAACTCATCTCCACTTAAAGCAGGACCAGAGAGCTCTGCAACAAAGTATACATACAGCCAACTTTTCTCATTTCTCATAACTTGAGGGCTTGAACTAAGTAAAAGGAGAATTAAGCTGATGTGGCAAATGTGAATCGCATTGCTCAAAGCACAATTTGGAGACAGTAAGGGGGGTTACTCAAAAATCTTCAGAACAGTAGGATCACCAGGCCTGGAAAACATGCAGCTCTAGCAAAACTACAGCAGTTCATACCAAAAGGAATAGCCTTAACTAGTTAAGTTTGAGTTTTAAATTAGCTGTCATCACCCAGGAAAAGTATATTACATTACTGCAGACAGCTCAGCAAAAAACTCTGCTCATTTTCTGGCTATGGCTGCCATAAGTGATGAAGTGGTAGAATGTATAAAAGATGATATGCACAGTAACTGTAACTCTACCACCATGACATTGCTTGTCTGATGTCTCATGCTGTTTCCAGAAGTGTGATTGATATAATTTTTTACTGAGGTCGATGAGCGACAATTGCTTATGGATTGACACAGGAGAAACTGAGCAGCCTAAAGCTCAGAGTGAGCTGAGTCCTGGGAGGAAGACTCAAGATTTCTGATGTCTGATTCATCACTGAAGTCTGAGTATATCCTCATTGCATTACTCAATGAAGTAATTAGTAAAGGGAAGATAGAAAGTACAGAAAATCATTTCATATACTAGATAAACTTACAACTATCTGACTCTTTTCCTGAGAATTAAAAGCTATCAGCAAACTTCTTCCTGTAAAAATGAAAATTAATAACAATTTAAAAAATCTATCTCGTTACCAAAATGCATAGGGGTAATTGACAGATTTTATTGCAGGGAGTAAAGAGTTTGTGGAAGTGACAAAAGGTTAAATTGCTGCAATTATTCAATCATATCAAAGCATATTTTCCATTTTGAGTGTATAATACAATATAGTTGCTAAAATAGTTCCTCATTACCACTAAGTGTTGTCTATTGAAGTAGATCCAAATCCTGCCAACCTCATATTCTAAAATTCCCAAGTCAAGTCCTAACTGTACCCTACCCTGAATAGAAATAATGAAAGACAGCCTACAAAACACTGAGCTGAGGGGTATGCCAAGGCATGGTGCAGCTGCCTGACCCACAAACAAAGCCCTCAGAAGACTGGTATAAAGCATTCTTAGTTAAAAGCTTTTCACATGGAACAAATTTGTTGGAGAGCTGTGTCATCACCAGACAACCACCTGTCCAAGCAAAGGGAAACAGAATAAAGCACAAAACCACTGACAGCCAATAACCCTTCCCATCAGGCAGCTCCTCGATCTGAAATGAAGCATTAAACATCTCACAGAAGACATGTGACTTGACTTCTGTTGCTTTTTTAAGTGGAGGGAAGCTACTGTTTGTATGGGATGGGAAGGGGAAAAATACTTCGGCAATGCAGGGATGGGTGAAAGTGTAAAACTTTGATTACACAATAAATTATTCTCTTTTGTGTATTTTGTCTCCATTTCCTGACTAATGTCCATTCATATGGACATTCCATTTTTTCATTAAAGGACACTGATATTCCTTCAGGTAAACTTCATAGTACAGGCAATAGAAATAGAATTCAGTTTAAAGCCAGGAAGTGTGCAAGCAATCACCGAATGATAGAATAATTCATCCAATCCAACCTCCTGCTCAAAGCAGGGTTGATACTCAATTCAGATCAGTCTGCCCAGTAATTTTTTTCAGTTGAATACTGAAAACCTTCAAGGATGGACATGGCACAGCTTCTGAGAATATTGCTCCAACAGACAGTAGTTATTCTTAGTTATCAATAGTGATTTTTTTTCCTTTTTATCCAGTTAGAACCTCACTGCTTTAAATTTATAACAGTTGTCTCCTGCCCTCCCACCATGTGCCTCAGTAAGGTGCTTGTCTCCACATATTCAAGGGCCTCCTTACAGGTATGGGAACAGCACAGTTAGGTCCCACCAAGGCCATCGCTTTTCCTAGGCTGAACAAGTTCAGCTCCCTGAGCATCTCCTCAGGATATGTGTTCCCCCTCAACTATCATAGTTTTCCTCCACCAAAATCACATTGCCAGTTCTTGCACTCTGTGGAAGACTTCCTTAAAATATGCTGGCTATGTTCTGCTCCCCTTATCTATCATTTCATTCTTGCTTCATTATCTATCATTTTAAACTCAACATTGAGGAGCATGTACTTTCACTGGGAATATTTTTTTTCAGAGTACATAAATAAAAAAGGTGGAAAATCATTGAACTCCTTTAATGGAGATTTAATTCATCCTGTTTATACTTCTTCATTCATTCCCCAAGTGATTGCTTTTACTAAGATATTAGGCCATTATGTGAATGAATTGTGATTTTTCTTAGGTGCCAGGAACATACAGGAAACTGATAATGAAGCACAGGTATAAAAAGGAACTCCACATATTTATCTTCATGAAACTTAATAAAGTTTTTGAATGAATACAGCATTTTGTTGTAAAATAGCTTAATCAGTCACTGCATTGATTTATAAAGGCAAATTCCCAATTTCTGTAAGTAAATGCAGTTCCCCGACTTTGGCTGAGACAAGGTTTTAATTCTTGCTCCCAGAACTACATCGGATATCTAATAACTCTCTGACCCAACAGCACAGAACTGGCTTAGAAAACTTTTCTATCAAGTCAATTAGGCAAAGGCAAAGGGTTGCTCTTGCTTATTCCCACATGTTAATACAACCCTCCTGCTCTTGGCCAGTGCTTCAACCCACATTGCAAAATGTGCATTTAATCCAAAAGGCTGTAAAATCTAGGGCTCAGATGTTTGTTCTGTCTTTCTCTCAGGAGTACCACGAAGAAGGTACACAGCACTGCACCATCAAGTGTTATCAATGGATGCACACACTGAAAACTCTGCCACTGCACCCACCTTGAGGCACATTAAAAGGACTATACTAGCTTCCATAAACTGAATTCTAAGAGGTATATTCAAATTAGAGTGATGCTATTCAGACAATACCCTTTGTGCCTGGAATATAACACTCTGCTCAGTTAGCAGCTTTAAGTGGAATCACATAAAACCTCCACTCACATTTCTAGCAAAGCCAGAGTCCTGCATATGCAGAAGGACTCGAAGAATTACTCAGTAATAGTTGTACACAGTAATGGTGAAGTTAGTAAACAGCTGTCATATCATCCACTGGGTTTGAAGGGACAGGCAGCATTGTAAAGGCAGAGGTATTTGGCAAAACGTCTATTGTTTATGTCATACAACAGTGTTGGGCAGAAAAAAAGTGTGAGAGCCAGAAGTTAAAGACAGAATTCTGTGGAGAAAAACTCTCCCTAATTCTCTTAGTCACAGTGGGTCTGACTCACCACTGACTCACTTCAACAGTCTGCCAGGACAAATGAACCATTTTCATCAGGATTTACACCACTGTAAATGCAGTGTAATGTTCAATATCAATCATTCTCCTCATCTTCTCCATAGTGGATTAATTTTTCATCCGCCTGGATGCCAAGAAACAGTCACATGAAACGTTCACTACTCACACCTGCAGCATTACCTAGAGCTTTAGCAATCTCACATGTACAGTTATTTCATGTTGTCTTGGTTCTGGCTCATCCTGCTGTGCTTTGCAGAGCCTTGAGAATTCCCTCCCACATTTGAGTCATTTTAATTGCTTCCCACACACTCCTTATTCTTTCAGGTATAAGGTGTAAATCAAATCAACAAGAACATTTATCTCAGAATGATAACAACGTACTATAAAACCGAACTCGCAGAAGAAAAAGTTTCTAATGGTTGTGGGAGAAAATAAAATAAAAGTAATTAAAAAGCCATATAGGGGATGATTGAGAAAAAAAAAAAATAATAGAACGAAAACTAGCACTATTAGAACTGTAATCTCATTCTGTGACATCTCCAAACAAGTTCTGGCTCAGGAGCAAATTCAGCCCTGCCAAAATCAGATAAAATTTGGAAGAGGACAACAGTGCACCTTTTTCTACAGAATTTTGTAAATGTTCTTGTAAATCAAAACAGTCTGTCATACCTAAACCCACTGATTTTGCTGTCAGTTGTTTCTGTTATGGAGTGAGTGATCTGCCTCTTTTGTCTTTTTCTTCTCAGCTTTGCAATTTTTCTTGCCACCCACTGAGACTGGAAGAGGCTTCTGTTTTCCATCTGTTCAACAAATCTCCTTTTCCCACTCCTTAAAATCCACCTAGGGGCCAAGACAAGCTGCAGCTGGCTCTCACTTATGCCAACTCTTGATAGGAGAGAGGGAGTGAAGAAGGAGAGAGATGACTTGCAGACATATTCCCCTTAATTTTCAACTTTGCAGCTGTGTATTTAGCACACCCATTTAGCACACCCAGACAGAAGAATGAAGCTCAACCAACACTGAACAGCCCTGGAGAAAAAACCCAAGTTATCAGAGGAAGCCAGCACAGCTCTTTTCAAGCTGAATGTGGTGATCTGGGCTGTAAACATCTAAGAACAGAAGCTGTCTCTCATTCTGTGTTCTGGATCACTAGATTTACCCAGGAGTAGAAATGCTGCTGTCACATGCAGAGCTGACATTAATAATCCTTCCTGAAAGTAGGAAGTTTCTACTTTCAGACATATTTCCAGTTCAATGTACTATTCAGAAGTTCTTACTTTGGGGGAGGAAAAAGAAATTTGTAAAAGCACAAAAAATGCTGAAGGTTAATAGGATGGAAAAATCTTAAAGCTACAAGAAATGAGTCACAGGCTGCTCTCCCTGCTTATAGCTGACATGCTGAACTGTTTTCACATGGGCCAGAGCATCCTGGAGATACTTTATCAACAAAAGCAATTGTCATTGAGTGCAGTCACTGCTGCAGCACTGCCATGGTTACAGGACAGAGCTGGAGGCAGGGCTTGTGCTGCTGACAGGGCAAGGGAGCTCTGGGGCTTTACAGAGCTGTGCAACAGCAGCATTCCCCTGATGTGGGTCAGAGCACCACCAGGAATGAAGGAATACATGAAATAACTGGATGAGGGACTGAATACAGCCATGAGGTGCAACGTTTCACACTGTAAGAACACCCAAATGGCAAAAGGCACTGGATGTTAATGCATCAGCACAGCAACACATGGCTTAGGGAGGAAGGGTACCTGCACACTCTGCTGCTGGGGTCTGAGGCTCAGCAGGATCAGGGTGACTGCTGGAATCACCCCTTTGATCCTTCAGTCAGTCAATTCAGATAATCTGAGACAGTTAACTGGTACTACATTTTTGTGTGAGGAAAGGCAATGGGCACCACGAGTCTGCCAGGCTCAAAAATCACACTGTGCACTAAAACTAACATAAACCCACACAAGCACAAATGCACAGCAGCACTGCTGAGGACTTTCCCCACACATGTGGGAGGAATTCTCAACATGAAAGCAAATAAGCAGCTGAGAAAAGAAATAAAAAACCCTCACAAAACCTGGAACAGTCATTCTTTCTTCTCTATCAATCGGTTTCCCTCAAATCCTAAACTTTTCTATGTTATTCAGAAATAGTTTGCAGAATCCCCTTCCTTTGGTAAAAATATAAGTCTTAAGCTATCATCAAATGGCACTCAGTGCTCTTCAATAAACCTAACAAATTATTTACAGGGTAAAAGCTATGCAAAGAGTTTGGTTTAATGTATAGTTTTCTCCTGACACATTAACAATTTGTGAGTTCGTAGCAGTTCAGACAATAAGGACAGATAGGCATAGACCTGTATTTCTGGAGAGAAGAGGTGGCTAAAA
The DNA here is from genome assembly GCF_047830755.1 of Zonotrichia albicollis. Classification (NCBI taxonomy): domain Eukaryota; kingdom Metazoa; phylum Chordata; class Aves; order Passeriformes; family Passerellidae; genus Zonotrichia; species Zonotrichia albicollis. The sequence continues at coordinate 51,393,543 of NC_133823.1, read as the reverse complement.
AGGGAAAGGCTGAAAGTGGGAGAAAGATGAGGAAAATTCATCTAGACCAATATAACTGTGCTACAGAAAAAACTAAAGGATAAGGAAAAAAAGCATTTGCATAGCTATTTATCTGCTTTCGGATAGTATTTTTAATTATGCCTGTTTTAAAGCATAATTATGCCTGTTTTAAAGAAAGTCTAGGTCAACTGTCAACACTTACCCAGTCAAATTCAGATAAATGCACTGATGATTAACCTGCCTTTGCAAGCCAGCAGCTCCAGATAAATGCAAGTGGCACCAAACCAGAGACCATTCCCAAGCTGCAGAATGCCTTGCATCTCAGCAAACATTATGCACTGAAAGGGCTAGTTAACGTTTCCTACCTTGGATGGTCTCCTTTTGCAAAAGCTAATGCTGATTTATTTAGATTTGTCTTTCCCACAGTTTTCTTTCTTCTCTGTTGAAGGGAGAGAAGCGCAGAGAGCAGTTTCTAACGAAGGCAGCACTGACACTTGGATCCTTCTGCTGCTCTGACAGCCCTCCCCAGGCTGCCCATGCACAGGGAACCCTTCACTCCCGCACACAGAGCTGCCTTTATTGCATGTTTCACTATTAATGCCTATGTAATAAGCTGCTCAAGCACCTTTCACACATCAGTACGTCCTGTTGTTAATGAAACAGCAGGGCAACAGACATTGCAGAATGAACCATTCTTCCACGCTGCGGGCAGAAATTTGTACTCCCTGCTCTAAAGAATTAGTATCGTCTCTCTGATATACTGAGACTCCTGCAAAGGGAAAGGCAATCGATTTACAAAGTAGATATGGCTGCAAACAAAATCAGCTCAACCCTAGGGCAAGGCAAAACACAAACTAGGAAAAATAAGATTCACGTTTTAATTAGTAAGTCACTGTGACTTTGTCATAAGTGACATTTAATTGACATATAAATTATTGACATTTCTAGTCTCATTCCTGCCTAGTGCTCACTGCATTTGTTCCCTTATTTCAAAATAAAATATGGCTGTGATTAATAGATTTTAAGAACATATATTATGTTTTTCTAGACATTTACACATACATGTAAGCAAGTAAAATGCTAACTCTTTCATCCCCCACATAAACTGAGTGCCATGCTGCTGTGTTAGGATGTCAGATACTAAACATAAAGAGGATGGCTCCAACTGCTGTGATTTTCAGCAGCCACATTTACACCAGTCATGTAGCTGTGAATCATGGGACAGTTGTAGATAAAACTGAGTGCTGAAAATACCCCTGAGGGGCATTTTGGGCACTGATGGGACACAGATGCCTATCCAAGCAAATGTGACCCCCTCACAGCCTATATTGTGTTTGCCATTAAAATGTACTCAGAAGGTTATTTTTGGATAAGGAGGCTTCCTCTAACAATGGAGGAAACCACCAGCTGAAAAAGCAGATGAAGAGAACCTCTCCCCACAAAGTAATGTCTCAACATCTTGCCATGAGCTGTCAATGTTAAGAGAACTCACAGAATAAAATTGCACCGGTGTGGGACACACCAGGAAAGCACTTTCTTTAGAGATGGTGGAAGAGGTTACTATCACTGCACAAGATAGTGCTGAGGCATTGTCTAGAGTACAGTGTTCATCCATGCTGAGAGAAAGTGGCTCCAGTCAGGAACCCACAGCATCACCAGAAAAGCCTGGAGCTGACTTTACCAGCACAGGAGAACTGGGTTCACTCTGTTTTGTAAAATAAAAGTTGAGAGGAACTAAAACTACTCTCTATAAGTTTTCCTTATATTTCATGAATGGGAGGGGAAAACAAAAAAAACCCTAAAAATCAATCTTATCCAAAGCATTTTTTAACTCTTTTAATGTGGACCACTTTAAAATAGAAAGATACTGGAACTGAGATGATGTTTGTAAGCATCAGATGTTAAGGAAACCCAGACATGCCTCCCAGGAGAGGACAAGGAGGAGCCATTGGCTGTCACACAGCTTTGTCATGAACCTCAACAGCTTTCCAAACCTTTTACACAACCTGCTATGTGGGAAGGACTGAGAGACAGACTACACATCTCTGCCTCCCCCAGCAAAATGCAGCTGAAAGACTCATTAAAATGAGGACAGAAATTCAAAGTGCTTTCTTGAATGAAAGGGGTTTAAAGCAGGCTCTGTATTATCATAAGATATACAGTAATTAAAAAAAAAAAAAATTTTTAGGATATGCTCATTAGCACAAGTTGAAATTTTAACTAATAAATTACTGCTTGTAATACAAAAAAGGAGAAAAATATTTTTTAGTGCTAAGTGCAGAGAAATGGATTGCAACATGACAAAAGGGAAATGGCTGGTCATAAAAATCAATGGCTTGTTATTTTAAGATGTGTGCTATTGCATGATGCTAACTATTGCAGGATTGGCAGCAGAGATACAGCATGAGCATGAAGTAAATCCTTTCTCTCCCTAGAGGTTTTCAGTCACAGTGCATCTCAAGTCAAACTACAAAAGCAAACTCCAGCAACTTCTTGCTCCTCACTTAAGTTGGCAGGTTTATCAATACATATGGTCAGGTTTAAAATAACACAACTTCTAGGAGAGGATTGATTTGCATTTAAGAGTGTTCTGTATGCATCACAAACAAAGCAAATCTTGCCCATAAATGCACTGGTGAGTAGTGTTTAAAACAAAAACAAAACTCAAAACAGAAAAATAATTGCTTTTAAAAGTAATAAAATTTATCATCTCCATAAATGAACTGCTCAGCCCCTTTTATAGCTTTTCCAGTACAAGTTCCCTGGGAGAGTGGGTGCAAGCCAAGGTGGACTGGAGGGGAAGAAAGAAACTAGAAAGGAATTATAAACAAAGCTATCCTGAGTCTAAGCCCATTTACTACATGGAATGAATCTGGCCCTCAGAAAATGGGCTGAGAGAAGAACTTAGGTAACTAAATCATCATTGTATTTGGCTGAGGACCTACAAAAACAGCCATATTTTATAACTTATCAGTAACTCACACTAGTTGACACTCCCTTCCTTTCTGCTGAATAAACACTTAAAATGAACAAGTGTTGGAAAGGGAGACAACATTATAAAATCTAGTCACAGAATAACATTGGAAGCAGCTGTCCTCCTGACATTATCACAGAAATCAGAGATGGAAAAAATCCTATTAGGTCATATAGTCCCTCCCTTTGTCATTGCAGGACTGTTCCCTAACACAGATTTTCCAGTGCCTTGTCCAGTCTTGTTACAAGACATTCAAAGTGATAGTTTCCAGCAGCTCCCTTGGGAGAGCATTCTCCTGCCTAATAATTACTGCTGTCAAGATTTCCCCCCAATTTAAGAGCAATTTGCCCTATTATTTCTGTGTTTCCCCAGATAATATTCAAGATGGTAAAAAGAAACACTGATGTTTTGAAAAATGTGTCAGTATTCCAGACAACTCTACTAATAATGCATCCTACAAGAAAGAACAGGCATTGCTACCCTGTATTTTCTCTGTCCTCCTGACCAGGAGATACACAAACATATCAATTAGTGTGCTAGGGACAAACAGACACGGAGTTTGATACCAAGACCAGAGGGAGAGAGAGAAGATCAGCCCAGTTCCAAGCCTTTAGAACAAGCCCATCTGCTGCTGCACTCAAACAACAAATGCCTTAACCATGTTAGCTATGGACACACTCTCTGCATCCTTTTAAATCTGTCTGCTGAGACTGTGACTTTTTGTCTGTTTGCCTTCTCAAACAAGATGTGTGCATTGCCTCCTCACCCAGCAGCTCTCCATGGTCCACACTGAAACTCAATGGCTGTTTAAATGATCCCTTACAGAGCTCCAAAGGGTCATGGAAACCCAGGCTGATCACCATGGGAGAAGGTTCACAGTGTGAGTCACTCCTTGTGAACAGGCAGCAGGAATGCACAGAAAGCTCTTGAGATGTGTCATGGAAAAACAGAGGGGATGGGAGCAGATATCTTGGGAGACCTCATGAGGAACAGGACCTACTGTGACAGTCTGCTAGGATATGTGACATGCACCCATGCTTAAGCTTCATTAGCTTTGTTGTACATAAACCAAGATTGTTTTGTACAGTTCTACAGAAAAAAAAAAAAATCAGACCATAAAATTTCCAGGTTGTTCCAACAAGTGTCCAGACATTAAATGTCCTTGTAACTGTTCACATCCATTTCCTGCTCCATTCTAACCTCAATCTACGCTTCCTGTTTCACAATGATACTATCTGTGCTTTTACAGATGCTGAAAGTTCTTTCTTCTCATATATTTTTTTAAAAAGGTTTTGCAATCTTGCATCAGTATTTTTTTCCACAGTTAAATGCCACAGACCAATGAAAGTAGCTCCCAGTCTGAACCAGTCCCAAAGCAAGATGAGGATCAGTGGTACAGAGCTGTCCTTAGAGCAGCACTGGGGAATGGAGAGGAGAGGGACACACACACACACACACACTGACCAAAACCATCATATGTAATCTGTCATGGTAGAATTCCTACAATTGCTGTCAAAAATTAGTTTTTCCCAAGTTTGTTACTGGCCCATCTACAATAAAAACAAGGAACTGTCCTCCTATTCAGTACACTCTCACCAAGCAGTTAGAAGAATCAACTACAGTCACATGTGCTCCCAGGTTCCACAAATTACACTTGGTAATGTTACTTTGCAGATCTTTAAGGCTTTTTTTTTTTCTTTTCATTACCCATAGAGACAGTAAGGACCCAGTTCTTAATCACAACACACTACATGCTATTGTTTAACCATACTGCAGGTAAAACATTACCACATAAAAAGAGCATCTTGCATATATTTCAAGGCAAGAACCAGGACAGAAAAACAAAATATTGTGAAGCCAAGAGTCAGTACAGAAACTGGAGCTTCTGTCCTTCTCCTGTCTCAGTATTAATCACTCCTTGTAAACTGCTCTTGAGTAAGTGCACTCCAAATTTGCCACAGCTTTAACTCTTCTCTCTGCATTCATCTCTCTTAATTACATTCACTTTCAAACCTCACCCTTTTACTCCCTTTCATTCAGTGTCAATGCTTGACACCTCTGAAAACATATAACAGCTTCCATGGTCACCTTTTGCATTTTTGAATGTTTTAAGACATTTTCTTTTGTTTTGCCTCTTCCAGTTGAGACAACTGTGTGCAAAAAAAAAAAAAAAAAAAACCACAAAGAGAAAACAGTCTTTATACTCTTTCAAATTCCCTTTTAGAAATCTCCTTTCAGAAAGGTCTAACATTTGTTACTGGAAAAATCTCTCATGCCTATGTTAACACCCTATCATCCCATCCAAGACAGATTCCCATCTAGTATGGATACTTGCTCATCAGCTCCTAACAAGTTATCACTGTCCACCACTTGGACAGTTAAGTCTCTGTGTGACTCCAAGCAGATCTTTCTCTGGTGGAAGCCCTTTGGGATTTCTCCAGGCTTTCTGAGCCGATGAAGAGAAAAGAGTGAACTGAGCAACTCTTCCTAACTCCAAGTACTGCTTGGACTTCACAGGAAAAAGCAGAAAGAAAAAGCAGATAATTGATGACTGACAGGGTAACAATACACTTAAATCCAAGGATAAATTTTATTCTGATCAAAGGAATGTATTCATTTTGTGACATTTGGTCAGTTATATGGAAATTTTTGCATAATGCATAAACATAACCCTACACTAAACAACTTCATGCTTCTTAGAACAACAAGTGCAAAAAAATCTCTGCCACAGTTCATTTCTGGTTGCAAAAACGCAGTTCAAATAATTCATTTTACTTTTCAACAGCTTCATCCTATCTTTGGGGAACATAAAAGAGAATAAAAAAAAACAGACATTGCAAATGAATTTAATGCAAGTTTTAAAACGTGCCTGATAACACATTCATTTATTACTTCTGCTCCCTGAACATTCTCCAGTACCATAAATATCCATTTATGGAGTTTGTGTATTACCAAATCATTAACAGAAGAAACAAAAATCCCGATTACAGACTGAGTTCCTGCTATTCAATAAAAGTAACATTAAGCTGTGGCATTAACACTCATTTGTGAGCACAGGACCAAACCCAAAAGAGTTTTGGGTTTTTTGTACACTTTGAGATGTGCTTGAACGACAGGTTCTCCTTACCTCGAGCACTCTTCCTGTGATGTACTTTTCACAGTTGTCACACCTGATCCCAAACTTGGCATGGTAGTCTGTTTCACAATATGGAACCCCATCCCTAGGGAAGAACAAGAGGCTGTAGAGATGCTGCTTTATGTAAGCTTACAGTTCACTGGGAGATTATGCATCTAAAATGTGTCAATGTTTCAAGTACCCAACTTCACAGGGTATTTATGGGCTTTCCTGCCTCTCTCACAGTCATTAATGTTACAGTCATTAAAGCTGAATAGTAATGAACAAATATTTTGGACCACTTCTCTCCTTTGTTGCTAAACTCAGCCATCAGCCTTGTAGTAACACTCAGCCTCTGAGACCCTCACACCACCTGTTTAATCATGTTACCCATTATTTTCTTTCACATGTTTCCCCCTCTCTGGAAAGTTATTTCACCATATTACTCTTCCCCTCTTATCATTTAATTCATCCAACTGATGTACCATCTGATATATGTATTACCTAATCCTTTAGCTGAGGCTGCAGAGAGCAATTTCTCAAATATCTTGTCTGTAAAGCAAGTTTTGATAAACATTTAAATCTACTGGCACACTTGACTGAACTTGCTTAAAGGCAGTCATGGATCAAACGACTTGGGAATTGCTCCACAGAAGCCAGCAATGACTACAGGAATTCAGCCTGAGCAGCAGTGTGTTCATGCATGATGTAAGCAGCTATTTCACCACCACCAGTGAGTTAAGATACAATTGAGAGATATGAAGAAAAAAACCTGGAGTGTTAGCTTTTATTTCAAAGTGACAAGACCAGAACTTTTGGACTATTGCCCTGACAAGAACCTCTTAGTTTTGCATGTTATAATTTTACTAAATTGTACATGTAGACCATTAAACTGATGAATGAAAATAAATTGCTCTAAGAAGAAACTGGAGACTCTTCTCATGCTTCAAAGTTCCAGTTAAACATAGTTAAATATGTTTTGTTTGTTATACTAAAGCAGCCCATGATCAGACAGATTTATCAGCAGAGGCATAATTTTATCAGACATTTCCCTGGAGAAACATAGAAATTAATGCTATAGCCTGGAAGCTGGATTTCTTAGAGACTAACCTAGAAGTTATCACAATTATTAATTGAATTAATTAAAGACAGGATGTTTCCTCTCTAGAGTTATTTTGTTTGGCATTTGGCCTTTTTTAAAAGATGATTTTGCATTAATTACATCTTTTCAATTTATGGGGGGAGGTATATTCAATAACAAGCAAAAAAAGGTCTGTACTAAAATACAGCAGACTAGCCCAACATTGAGACAATGAAAAACCTTATTTAAGAACACCTTTTTAATAAATATTGTTCTCCAGGGCAAGCTGTGAAATTAAATATGGTATCTGTATTAATTGAAATCTAAAGAACTTTTGAACGTCAGGGGGACATAGGCTCTGAAACCCCATCATCTCCGGGCACTGGTGACTGAGTTATTTTGCTGCTTAAGAAAATTCCGACATAACACACTTCTCTGAAACAGAAATTAATCCCAGGTGCCTTGGCCAGTGAAAGGCCTGCATGTCACTGGCCTGATCAAAGTGTTGACATGAGACATGGTCTGCATGTGTGCTTTGTGCTGTTTTTCAGTGCTGCCATCACATTCAGTCAAATCTGACAGCATGAGGGTCTGGAGCTGCACAAAATCATGGCATGTACATCCTTAACGAACTTCTGACTAACATTTCCTCTTATGTAATGCATATAGAAAGAACAGTACCTGCCTGTTTACATTACAGCATCACAGAGAGCAAAACCATAGGTAACTAAGGGCATACATCTGGGTTCTGGAAACATATTCCACCTGCTGCCTCTCTGCTTTGTCAAGTCCCATTCCAGGTAAATGGAAAAATGTTACTTCTACTTTTTTCCATTTTATTTTTCTAAATACAACTTAGGTAATAATTTAAACAATAATCTCTAATATCTTATATATTTCTGAATATATATATATATATAAATAAAAGGTAATGCAATATGCACTTATAAATTATATTAATTATATTATTATAATATATATACTATATTTCTATATTATGCATTACCTTTAAATCTTAACAATGCAAATAAATGCAATGATAAATTAATTATTTGGCATTAAAAGAATAATTAAAAGAGGTGAAAACACTCCTCTACTTACTTGCTGATATACTCTGCATTCAGTAGCTTGCCACATGTATTGCACTTAAAGCAACCCAAATGCCAGTGTTTGTCCAAGGCGACCAAGGACTGACCATTTTTTATTTCTGAACCACAGCCGCCACAATCTGCAAGAGAAAAACCCAAATGAGTGAATCATATTCTTTAGGTCATGCAGCAGTTGGTTACAGCAGCACAAGGATCCATCAGTGTCCCAGTAACAGCTCACACGGGCTCCACTGCTCACTGATGGATGGGAAGTGTTGCTGCCCTTGGAAAGATCTGAAATTGCTACAACACATGCATCATTCAAAGAAAAAAGCTGATGACTTCCATTTCCTAGTGACTTAGGCTTTATTTTAATTCATTTATACTGTGTTTTAAAAAATGTTTTGCTGATTAATTTTTCAAGCATCACGAATCTGCCTGATAAAAGAAATAAAAAAGACAAAGAGTAAAAAACTAATTCTTCATATTAGCCTTTGCCTTGGGATCTGCAAGCTCTACTTATTTCAAATTTGTTTTGCAACTACGAAAAAAATCCAAGTTGAAAATCTGGTATGAAATTTTCTGTACCCAGTAAAACACACCAATACTTAAAAGGCATTAGTAACATTTCAATATGTGAAAGTGATGGCTGTCTATGTCTATTTTATTCTCTATAAAAATTCAGTTATGTTTCAAGAGGTGCTAACAAAAAATACATGTAAAACATGCAATAACTGGTAACAGAGGTTAGTCTATGTTGGTTAAACAGGCTGTAGGGTAAATAGTTATACTCTCCAGAAAGAGTAACTGAGAACAACGCTGTCTGGGGGTTTGGTTGCCTTTCTTTTTAACAAAGGAAGACTTAGACTAAGCTAGCAAAAGCCAAACCTACAATTAGTTTCTGCCCTCTTCAGAGATGTTACATACACATGGGATTTGAATCTGGTTCTCTATAACCCAAATAAACCCTCTAACACCCTACAAGTTCCATCTCTCATTCACTCTTCATTCTGCAGATTTCCTGTCTGTGGATGATTTTCTTACTAAACATTAAAATAGTAAAATATGTGGGAAACATGGGTTAAATGCCAGTGATAAATTAATTCTAGTAGCAATATCTCAGTAATCTTCTAAGGCTCCATAAAATATCTTCCATCTGAAATGGAAAAGTACATAGTATTTTAAGGAATTCTTCAGGTATAGCAACAATTTTCTAGAGAAAAGATAAAACCTGAAAGACACTTAATCATTCAGAAATGCCAGGAGAGAAAACAAACCCATAACAATGTCTTAGACGGAAGAAAAAGCTATGAAAAGCATTGGAAAGATTTATCAAGTTATTAAGAAAGAACTCTCAACCTAGGATCTTATTAAAGCATTTAAACAGTCTTCTTAAAAACTTTCTGATTTAAGACTGCATTTCATTGGTTACATGACCCTAATGAGACAGTGTAAGTGAAATTACAAATGTTTCACTTCTGAGCACACAATGATAAAGCACAGTTTGTATTTTCCTTTAGTGATTTGGAATGTATTGAGGGAGCAATAACATGGCTCTTTAATGTTATCCTCCAGAGCACCAATACCTGCAAACAAGCCTAGCACAAAAGCATGTGCACTACAGATCAGAACATTTGAGTTTTGCTAATAATAAAGAACATTTGGGTGTGTGCCTGGTTTTAGTCCCTGCAGTATTCTACAGTATTTGTTGTTCAACTGCAATCAGAAATTTGTTTGTGATCTCCCCTGTACTGGGGATTCATCTGGAAATCTGATTTAATCCGACTGCTTGAGGGTTTATTTCACAAACTGAACACAACATCATGTGCTCAAATGTCATTCACCTTTCATTCGGTTTAAGCTTGGGTGGGCAGAAATGCAGCATTTTGTGAGTTACTTTTTTTTTCCCCTACTGCTGCTTTCTCTGTAAAGTGCCAGATAATTACAAACAAATATTGTGGTTGCTATGCCAACAGTGCCTACTGATGCATGTCCTTGTCTTCCCATCTTGGATGCAGCATCCTTTGGTGACTCAACTAATTTCAAGCAATAACTCTGCAGAACACATCAATTTGCTGCTCCACGTTAATATCCTTCCTTGAGTACTCTCTCAAAATCAACACTGTCACAAGAGGTTTTCAGAGCTATTGTTTTATAAAACAAAACAAAACAGAGAGGTAGGTACTTATATAATAAAAAAATTCAAGGACTCAGGCAGAAAGCAAGTATTTTACATTCTTCATTTCTTCCAAGTGGAATGTGTGAAGGAGGTTAGAAGCAAAAGGGGAGGATGAAAATAAAAGGACTTGCCAGAGGGGGCAGTGATGCTGGGAGCTCAGTGAGTCCCCAGGAGAAGTTCTGAAAGCACTACTGAGATAAACAGGCTGGGGAGGAGCACACATGGCACACATCAGACACTTCTGAGACAGGAACAAACCCAATGTAACAGAGGGTCAGTGTACTACTCCTTCCTTGAAAAAGTTTGCCTGAGGTCATGTTTTTGTGCATTACTAACAAGAGTTGCTCATTTAAAGCAACTCTTTAAGATCTTTTCCAAGAAAGCTCTTGTCAGGAGATACACCATTCACTGCTCTATGCAATGTGGGGAAAAGGTTAACTTCTATTTTCCAGGGTCAGGTTTCGCCACAGAGATGTGCTTGCTCCCAGTGCTGTCTCCCTCTGAGGCAAGGGGTTTGCTGAGGTTTGCAGGTGTCTGGGCTCTGGGAAGGCTCAGCGCAGACCCAAGAGAGCTGAGGAAATACAATGACAAGAAAAACTCTCCAGTGTGTGTGTGCACAGAGAAAGGGAATGTAAATACATTAAAGGATTCTGTGCCATAGATAATCAAATTAACTTGTCCTGTCAGTATTCAACCAGGCTAATAATGTCCATTGTAGTCAAAGGCACTTTTCACATATGTCAAGGAGACAGCAAAGATGGCCAAGGAGAATCCATCTCTGGAATAAGTGAGAAGAGAAAGCACCTAACAGAGAGGGCCAACCTATCCCCGAAGAGAGTGGCATTAGCAAGAGGAATCCATAGAGTATATCACAGGGCATTCACACAGCAGGTTTGGCTGATGAACTGTAGAAATGAGATGGTGAAAATTTCTGTGAAGAAATGTTAGGAGAAAAAGAAAACAGAAAAAAAGGAGAGATTTCTCCCAGAAGTGGGCTAGATTTCTTACGCAGGAAGATGAGCAATCCATGGGGCCCTTCCTCAGCCATGTGGAATCCAGCTTGATGTGACAGTCATTAACATTTTTTCTGTCTTTGCTGTTTAATTGCATTGCTGCTGCTGTTTAATTACATGAAGTTAGCAGTGGACTCTTAAAGCATGGCAGCACTTTATAAGCAAAAGAGCAGATGAATGGAGTTCAGAGCTACACCACCCCTCTATGGTTTACTGCAAAGAAGTTGGTGTGAAAATATCACATTTCTTTCCCCTACTGTTTGTATTTTCTGATAGTGCACAACAGTCTGAGGTCAAGGTGAATGTCCCCCACTTCACACATTAAACCCCTTGCTGTGTAGTATTTAGCCATGCAATCCTGACACTGATATCTTCTAAAGCTGGAACTGGAACACTTAAAAATCATTAAATCTCACCCTGGCTTTTATTTCAGATGGACTTGGACTAAATCCTCAAAAATATCAGCATCTATATTATGTTTTTCTCCAAATAATTTGATTTAGTTCATTTTAATAAAATCTTTGAGAGGTTCAATGTATTGTTAATCCTATAATAGCACCATTTGTGCTTCTTTTTAACATCAGACTTGACTGAAAAATCACCCTCTACTTTTTCACGTGGCTACCTCATATTTCATGACACTTCTTATGCAGCAGAGTAGTATAAGTTCCAATAGTACACACTGGTGTAAAATTATGTTCTTTAAACCTGTGCAGACTAAGAAGTACTGACTGAAAAGAGCAGGAATCCATACTTACTTCTCAGGTTCTGTACAGGGAAGGAGCCAGTGCTGCTGGAAGGGGGCAGGGAACATTTCTGGCAGATGCATTCCTTCCCATTAAAAGTTACCCGGTCACCCGCAGGGAAAGGCAACCTGCAACAGCAGAAACAAAAGCAAACTGGTTAAAGTCTCATGCCTTTATCAAAATTAAATATCTTCCCACAAAGGAACTGATTATACTCTGGCTTCTTTGTCTCTGCTTGCACAGTTCTCATTCAGTTTTCCAGCCACTTAGAGGCTTAAGTATCAAAGGGGCAAATCAAACAGACAACTTCAAATGCAGATGGTTACAGCTTGTTAGGAAAAATAATAATATCTAAAGCTACAAAAACACAGTGAGCACTCAAGTCCAAATTGTTGTGTATCTAAGAAATGTAGTATCAGCCAGAGTTCATCACTAACAGGATCAGTTACAGAATGAAAATAAAACTGGCATTACAGGGAGTTAAGTAGAGGCAAATGCAGCTGCTTTTATGTTGTTAAATAGCTGCACAACAGTGATGACTCTTATACATTAAAAACCAGCACTTGTCCTCACAAATTTTATCACATCAAAGCCTTTCTCTTAATCTATGTGCTCAGAAAGCAAATGTTATTGAACTCTCAAAGGGAAAAAACCTATCCCAGTTATGAACCCCACAGTGTCTACATTATTTGTTTTCCCTACCTAAAAACAGCTCTCCTTAAACTTAATTAAACCATTCCTTTTTATCAATGTTCTTAAAACAAAAGCTCTCTGCTGTGCACTTCCTTGTCTGGGCACAGAAACCATTGAGGCTTTTCCTCTAGGAGAACCAGATGGACAAATCACTTCATATGCAGGAAAGGATGGTGAGGATTTAGAAACACATTTCACTCCACCTAAAGCTCGTGTCCAACTAAATCCCTACCCAAGCTATCAAAATATGGCTTAATGGGGCACAAACATAACACACACCTTCTGCTCCATGGTGAAGTCCATCTGACCACACTATTTCATTAGCATTTCATTAAAACTCATGGCATTCTCCCACAAATGCTATCAAATTCATACCAACTGTGAGGTTGTCTCCACTACAGAAGCTACACAGATACTTTGTGCTAAACTTAAACATTATTTTGCTCCTTAAACTGCCTAAGAGATGCTTAGTCTACACTTGAATTACGCTTAAAGTACTTTTTTATTACTTAGAAAAAGAAAAAAAGCAATGCTGTCGTTTGTTCCTATATAATGTTACTAAAATATATTTGAAACCAGCTAAGTGCTGGTTTCCATCCAACCATTCATTTTGGACCACTGGTGATAATTTAAAAAATCATGAGGAGACAGAGTGTAAGTATCATTATCTTTTTTGATATCTGATAATGAATTCTGCATTTCACCTTCTTTTTCCTCTTTCTCAAGTCTTTATAGTCAAAAAACTTCCTACCTTATCACTTACCTAAAACTGTGGTAAGGAAAAATACTTTATAGAAATAGCCTTCATATATTGCCTTACTCTCTGACTCAGCTAACTGATCCGTGTATGACTCTGGTGCAACAAGGCCCAATACCATGTTATAAATTCAGGAGGTCTAAATTTCCATCTGTTCCAAAGAGGATTTTGTACCATTAGTTTTACTCAATAACCTAACCAGAAGACAACTGCTTCTATTGAGACAGGCAGGATATGGTGGAGCTGCACTCCAGAGAGCAAACCTGTCCTATCTTGCAGCAGTAGCAAGCTTCTGTGTTATACATTCAAAAAAACTCCCAATGCTATCTTTTTGGGTCATAATTGTTGTCTGCAACAGATTTTGGTACTTTTTAAAGTCAGAGATACTTCTAATACACAGAATGATAAAAGAGCTTTATGAACTCATAGAGGAGCTGAGGCTGGAAAGGAGCTCTGAAGGTCATGTGCACCAACCCAAAGCTTATTTAAATGAACATACATACAGTTGAATAAAAATTAGTAAATGTGATACACTTCTATATAGATAATAAATATTCATAACTAATTACCAAAACCTGTCTCTAAAATGGAGTCATACAATCCAAATGCTGTCCTAGTTTTCTACTGCAAATATGAATGAAAGCATTTAATCACGTTTTCATTTTAAAACAATATTAAAAAATCAAGCCTAGAACTTAACACTACTAATTCACCTGGAAAGACAAAAGCCAAGAGATTTCAACCTTTTCAGAACTGAGACAGGAACTTGTATCCAATCTCCTGCATGTTTTCAGGAAGAGACCTCGACTTACAGATACACACAGACTTATTATAACCAGTGGTAATCTGCCCCCAATTCACCCCCCACAAAAGCAGCACCCTGCTCCACTGACACCAGCACAGAACCACCTCTCACTCCAATGCACAGCTGCATGCCCTGGGCAGGACAGTTCCTTCAACTATGCTTTGCCATGGGAACCGAGGCTGGGCTCAGCCCATGACCCAGCTGGGCTCTCATGAGATGCATCAGTTAAACAGCAGGGTTTGCACCATTAATAATCCCAGGGATGGTCATGTGCTGGAGCTGTGAGCAATTCACTGCTCTGAAGAATGACTGTGACTACTGAACAATCTTGTATGCAGTACATAAGGAGCAGTAGGGAGAGGTGAGGTATATCTTATAATTACATCTTCCTGACTCAGGGATATACCTAATAAAGATCCAGCTGAACTTCCAACTGAGCACAGAAGCCCCCCTCAAACAGATGCACCAAGCAGCAGCCAATGTAGAAGCAGTGAGTGCTCACTTTGAATTGGCTCATCTCATCATTGTCTGAGCAATCAGACAATCCAAAAGGAAATAAGTTTAAAACTAGAGGAGAAGAAGAGGAATATTCACCTCCTATGGCACAAAGACAGAAGCAGGCAGCTGACACCTCTAAACATGCCTACTCATAGGCACCACAGCAAGTCACAGAGCCCCCTTAGATGGGAGGGCACTTAGGGGTTTCCTAGCCAATAAAAATACTGAACTTGGTTTATTTTCTAATGGTTCAGTAGCTAATCACCATGCCTTTCCATTCCAATGGGAAAGAGCAACAATTTTGATTCTTTATTGTTCTCCAAATATGCAAGACACCTTGTTCTAAAAAAACTGCAGGAAAATATTCCTTGGAGCTGTCCACTCCAAGGTACAGACAAACATTTCCTCCCCTCACAGGTCTTCTAAACCTATAAGTAAGTCTCAACGTTTGTTTCACTGTCTTGTTCACTGGGAATTCATTCCCCACACATTTGTCAGTTTTCCTGTCCCAGCTGACCTCTCCCTTTCACAAGCAGCCCTTCTCAAGCATTTCAGTGCCAGTATGAGTGAAGGCACAACAGAAGGTGGTAACAGCCAATTAACAAGGTTTCAGTTTCTGAGCTCTCTAAGTTGTGAGCAGGACTATATATAGAATTTTAGGCTAAGAGCAGCATATCTGCCTTCAAATACAATGATATCTCACCACCAGTCACCCACTGAACACTGCGAGGTATTGCAAAAACCAGGACAGGGTTTTAATTAGCTACTTATCCTATAATAAATATTCAGTGAGATTTTCACAGTTGGATTATCTATTTTTAAAATGAGAATTAAGAGCATTTTTAAAGCAGCTCTCTCAAATGACTTGCAGAATTTTAATACATGTATGATTCATTTCCAACAAATTTTGTTTTACCACCTGCCTACAATATTTGCAAACCCAGAATAAAATCTGGAGGTGACCAACAAAACTATATTGTAAAACATCAAATCACCATCAGCCTAATCCAGGCTGTGTGCTGATACGAAAAGGTCTTGTGCTGATATCAAAGGTCTTGTCCTTCTCTGCACCACACCTCAATCTATGCAGCTGTGGGCAAGTCATTCAAGCTTTCTGAGAGGGACAAAAGAAAATGTTTGAGTTTTGTTTTTTTTTTTCAGAGCAGATGCCCATCTATTCTTTAAATTGCTGATCTGACTCTGTGGCTGAACAGTCAACTAAATTTGATATATGAAAATTAAGACAAGCCTGCGGTCAGGCTGTTGAGAGAGCAAAGCTATTCATGTCAGTAGGTGGCTGCAGTTTCACCAGGTCAGGTGTAATGTCAGACAGCATCCTAAGGTCCAGCAGGATCAAATTCTGCTCTAACTTGTACCTGGTATGATCACATCCCTCAAGGTGTTCCATAGGGATGAATCCTTGTGGATTAAAATGATGATACAAAGTGGACATTGAGTGCTATCTACCACCTACACAAATTTCAGTGAGGGAAAATGCTAAATTCTGCAAGCAGTGAGGAACAACCCCATGCACCAGTGCACCAAGGGGTTAATCAGCTGGAAAGCATAAAAAGATGTGGGGTCCCAGTGGACACAAGGTTGGACGTGAGTCACCAGTGTGTCCCCACAGCAACCGAACAGCCACATCATGGGAGGCATTAGTGCAGCCAGCAGACACAGGGATGTGACCTTCCCTCTGTGCATCATTTAGGAGACTGGGCACTGATACAGGGATGTGATCTTCCCTCTGTTCATCATTTAGGAGACTGCAGCAGGCACCATTTTGGGCTCCTCAGGACAAGATTTACTGGAGGGACATGAGGGAAGGTGGTCAGGTCCAGAGTGCAGCATAGGACACATGGGCAGGCAGGGGCTGCAGCAGACGTACCTGCTCAGGGGAGATTGTGTTACTGTCTAAAACTACCTGATGGCATGCACACAAAACTGGAACCATGCTCTTCTCAGAGGTAAAGAGTGAAAGGACAAGAGGGAGCAGAAATAAGCTGGAACATGGGAAATGTCAACTCAATATAGGGAAAAAAAATTACCATGAGCTTGTTGAATGCTGGAACACACTGTTCAGAGAGTCTGTTGGAAATTTTTTAAAGAAATGCCATCAGCTGTCTACTCAAACTGGACTTGCTTTGAGCCAGGGCTGGACCACCAAAAATCCCTTCCATCCTACATTATTCTAGGGCTATAGGGATGTTCCATATAGAGCCAAAGAATCCCAGAATAACTAAGGTTGCCACAGACCTTCAAGATCATCAAGTCCAATCTTTGTGACCAAACTCCACCATGCTAATGTCATCACATGCCTACTGATTTCATGAAGACTGCCAGAGATGGTGATCCCATCACTTCCCTGGGCACCCTGTTCCAATGCTTAACCCCCTTTTCAAAGAAGAACCTTGTTTATCTGAACCTCCTCTGGCACCATATAAAGACATCTCCCCTTGTCCTATTGCTGGTTTGTGGGAGAAGAAACCGACCCTCAGCTCACTACAACCTCCTTTCAGGCAGCTGCAGAGAGCCTTCTCTGAGCCTTCTTTTCTCCAGATAAACAACTCCAGTACCCTCAGCTGCTCCTCACAGGACTTGCACTCCAGACCCTTCCTCCAAAGAGCAGGAGACCTAAACCTGAAGAGCAGCACACCACCATCGCTTTGTTCAGGAAGAATCACTTATTGATAAATAAATTTGATTTAGAATCAAAATGCCAAGAACACTCAGGCTGATTTCAAAATCGTGGGCTCAACACCTTGTAGGTTTCTACAATACCTAGAAGTGTTCAGTGGGTGACTGGTGGTGAGATGAAGACTACTTCATGAGATGCCTTAAGAAGCACCAGGTACTGCTTAAGTGGAAACCAAACCCTTTCCAAATTCAGCAGCATTAAAATTTGAACAAATAAAATGGCTTAGCACATTCAAAAAGTCTTTAATGACTGCTATGTTTAAGAAGAAACTGAATTTGAACTTTTAATTTTCAGTATTATCCTAACTTCTTAAGACATACATAAACAAAAGATGTCAGTTCTTTCTAGAAGTAGCAGTGCTATATATGTAGGATTACACAATCTTCTGCTGAAAAAAAAAAAGAATTTAAGCTTTCTGATTTTTTTTATATTCAACTGCCTGGCCAAAGTGAATTACCTTCTTGAAGACAGTAAAAATACAAATGGGTTGGAAGAGGTTTTATAGCTGGATTTGGCAGGCAACCCCTTCTGCCTCTTTCCCCTCCACATACTATTCATCTCTACATGGCATATATTCAGCTTTTGTCAAGATACTGTTTTAAAAGAAACTTCCTGAGCTCAGAAAGACTTAAATATAAAAATTCTGCAAAGCAAACACAAACCTGTTTCCTTATTAATCCAGAATGTATGTGCTAATCTATCCCCGGCCTAGGGGTCAAGTTGTCCTCTCTTTATCATTTATATGCCACAATTTTTTTCCAACTTTTAAGTACATGAGTACTGAAACTAAAAAGGTAACCATTACATACACTCCTCCAACTGGGTACATAAACACCAACCCCCAACCTGGCTAATTACAGTAACACCCATAAAATCAAATCCCTGGTTTTTGTATTCAGTGAACACTCAACACACAAGTAACAGAAATCGTACTCTAGGTGCCACATTAGACAGATCATATATCTTAATATATTCTTACTAAATCTATAGGAATTGTTAACACACTAAGATATCTCCTGAAAATTCCATTTTTAAAGCATTATCACAGGTATGACAACCCATTTCTTTCTGAAATACTCAATGTCCTGCCCTTTCCCATCCTACATAAGAGCCAAACTGTCCTGACTACAACAGCCATGTAAGAAGTATGTGCACAATTTTAATAAAATTAAGATTCTATTGCTACTGCCAGCCTCAATTTTCTCCCTCTTTCTATTTCACTTTTACAAACACATGAAGCTTTTGAAGGACATGTCTTTGGCAGCCCTCTGGAGGACACAGCTCTTTCCAGTTAATGAAGCTATAAGAAGATTGCTCAGCCACTTCCTGGGAATAAGCATTTAATCTGCAAGTTTTCACTTGTAGATTACACTTCCTGAGTAAGCATTTAATCTGCAAGTTTTCAATGTATGTTGTTATTCTTCCACCCATTCCTAGTTTTAGGCATTATCATCACAAAACACCATAGCAGAAAAAAGGTTTCACTAGACTATGAGCAGCACTGGAAGAAGAAAGGATTAAGGATTTTAACCTTTATTCCAGCAGAGCAAACATGCATTGAAACTTGATTTTTTTTTTAAGAGCCACTTGGTTAACACAGCATAGAGAGAAACAAATAGGATGGCACAACATATCGTACTTCTACCAGTTTTTCTCTGAGTACTAATTAATTATTATTTTTTTTTACTTTAGCTTGTGGCAGCCCTGGGTAGTAGCATCTGACTCTCAAGAGATACCCAGGGACGAGCTGGATTCCTGACACTCCAGCTTTTTCACAGAGCAGGGCAGCAGGTTAGAAATGCAGTGCAGAGGGTACAAGGCACACAGCTCCCTGTGACACTGAGCCATGTGGCATCCAGCAGTACTAATATCAGGAGACAACTGAGCTTGGATTGCTGACTTTTCCACACTGCTCCTGCTGGCTAGGTTTTCCCACTGCTGCTACCATACACTTCCCACATGTTTCTATTCAAACCTTATCTTCTCTGAAAATAAGGGGAAAAAAAGGACTTGCTACTGGCACTGGTTTACTATGCAATGTAGAAACAGTTCAGAAGTGTTACTTCAGCAGCTACAGAAATAGGGGTTGCAGAAGTGCTCATTTAAAAGAATTTTAATGATCCTGCAGCATTCTGGAGAAGCGTGTCATGAGTGCAAAATGCCTTCTGCTGCCAGTGTTTTCATGCTGAGGATGGTAAGAGCCTGGCTTGGTTTCCATGAGAGTGGGAACAGCCCCACTGGCAGGCAGTCACCACTTCTCAAATTCACACCATTCTGGAGCTTAGACTTCTAACACAGCACCCACACTGAAGTCTGGCTGTAAAAGGTAATGCCAAATGCAATTGGCATCATCCAGCAACTACTACTGACAGTGTGCCTTGGTGCAGTATCTCAGGTTTTCACTCATCTGTAAAAAATGAGGCCACAAATGGCTCTCCTCACTCTCCCCACCAAGGAAAATACTAAAGTAGAGAGCTTTACACCATTACACCCCCCCCCTTTTATCATTACTGTTTCTTAAAAAACAAACAAGTTATTTCTTTTGACTTAAACAACATGTCGTTACAGCCTACCAACCTTATTTTTACTGAGAATTTCACTCAAAATAAATGCTGATGATGTTTAGATAGGACACCCTTTCCCATAAAAAACACAGGTTATGTCTGGCTTGCAATGACAGGGATAATTGAAGCTGATTTAAAGCATACAAACACATGACAGGATTCTTCTGCTGCTCTGCACCACAAATCAGTGTTACAACCCCCCTGGGAGACACTAATTGAATCCTGCTAGTCAGCAGGGCATTTGCTGGCTCTGATGAAGACAATATGAATTTGTGTGTTCTTCCAAGAAAAGCAACAGAAGCAGATCTGGGTCTCAACTGAACGACTAGAAACAGCAAAATAGCATTTAATACAACTATTCAGTTATACAGAAGGTTAGGGAACATCTCTGATTTTATTTTTTGCATGATGTATTATTGTATCAGGAACTCCATTTTTAAAAGCTTTACCGCATCTTCATCACACATTGTATTTGCAGCATAAATAATTTCACAGTGCTGCAATTTAACTCATCTGAATTGTTAGGCACTTAAATATTTTAGTCACAAGGAAAATTATTCCAAATTTCCAGGGAGACAAAATAAACTGTATCATCAAGCTCTAAACTATGATTGACTAAATAAAGCAGGAGTTGGTATTTCAAATGGCCTGAAACCCAAGGTAGGTAGTTTCTAAGTACAGTAACACACAGTTTAATACACTTCTGCTAAGCTCTAGTGGCATGACTGAGGATACAAGCATGTTTAGCCAGAAAAATGGAATCAACCAGTTTTTTTGGTTTCTCTTAACTGAAGGAGTATCTTACTTTACAGAAGGTACAAGTGCTGAGAATAAAGGTACCAAAAATTAGTTCTGCTCATCTATAGAAGAGATGTAATACTGCCAGGCTGCAGGCCAATAGCATGTGCAGCCAGAAGTTTAATAAGATACACTTTAAGTAATTTTCCTGTACTATTAAAAGAAAAAGTAAAATATGAAAAGAATTTTAGGAATTTTTAATCTTTACTCTCCACACTTGTTTTAAGCATCCAGAAGGAAAAATTGCCTATTAAACAGGTCAGAACTTAGAGGGAATTTAACATAATAAAGGCTTGTCCATCTCAGAGTCTTGCCTCTACTACAGCTATTATTATTATTTGTGCAATTGCTTTATTTAATTGAGATTGTGTCAGGAGCCACAGCTGCTCTGGGGTTTGGTGCCCTGCTCCTGCATCAGCACAGGAGGATTTCTGAGCCCCATGGGCAGGGCAGGCTGGGCTGGCAGACAGTCACAGTGGCATGGCCATGCTGATTTGGGACTGCACAGTCACCTGCCCGAGGCATCAGCACACAGAGCACCTGAGCTGTGCTGCACCAGTGCCTTGCTGGGCCCTGAAACCCTGCCAGAGTGGGGCTGCTTTTCTTGTACTCCTCAAAGCTCAGGTTTAGCCAGAGAAACTATGGCAGCACTTCCACTTGCTCCAAACTGCTAAAACAGTGCGTTTTCGGAAGGTTTAGTGCACTTTGAGCTTTTTCATGAAGTCCTCAATAGATGTGTTTGCACTATTTCTACACAAGAGGATTAAGATGCAGGTCAAAATTACATCAGTCCCTCGTATTGCTGAGTTTGGGACCCATGTAGGAAATGATCTCACTGAACTAAACTACTACAGTAGTAGCCTGCTGAGGATTCAGACACTGGCACTGAAATTCTTTGTACCTTCAGGCCAACAAAGCAGCAGACACCAGAGAAATTAGGCAACACTTGGTGCAAAACGTCATACAACAAAGACAGTGGAAGTTTCTAAAACACTTTGAAAACATCACACATACGATAACATAAAAAAGAAAAACACGTTTGGAAAAAAGGGAGGCACTCAAAATTACAGATTTTTTTTTTTCTTTTTAATTCTGCAATTTTTTAAGGTGTGAGTAAAAGAAAAGCTTGTCTCTAGGCTATAGGTTTGAATGTCTGGCATTCAGGGCATTCTGGCATCAGAAACACAACTTCATGTAGAAAACCTACCTGCAGACAGCACACACAAAGCAGTCTGGGTGATAGGTTTTGCCCAGTGCTGAGACCACTTCTCCCTCAATGAATTCATCACAACTGAAGCAGCGTGTGCCATAGAGTCTCTGGTAGTCCAAAGTACAGATGTAGTCTCCCTGTCTCACAAAAAATCCTCCTTGAGCCAGGTCACATCCACAAGCTGCAGAAAGAGAAAGAGCAGACTCAGAAGGCAAGAAACAAATGTTCTAAAATTAGGCTGACTTTTCACCTGTGATCTGAATAGTGGAGTACTTAGGCACTGCAGTGTACAGGCTTATGATCACAGAGCAGATGTGCATCTGAAAGACACTACTACTACAGTATATTACATCTGTCATGTATTTTGGACACTAATAGCCTGGACTTACTTAATGTAAAAACCTCAGTGCAGCAGCTGTGAGTACAAAGTTAAAGTCTGTAGGAGTTGAGTTCAGGGTTACCATATACAACATCTAATACATGTAACAGGTTAAAAGAAATGCATAAAGGGTGCAAATCTTTAAAATCTAAAGCACCAGTGTCGCAAAGAAACATCTCTGACAGATTACAGGTGTTTGATATTTTCTCCTTGAAGCAAAAGGGTTAACTAGTGCTGTCTCTAAACATGGGGACTAATGCTCATGGCAACTGCTCCAAGTTTTCACAAGTTAAATCTGTATAAAGCACCTCTCATGTTTACCTGATGAACACCACTCATCATCTATGAACTGGAGGCATCTCCAGGTTCATCTGCCCCTGGCAAAAGTAAGGTTTTAATTCTAAATGTCAATTTTAATTTTTTTAAACTAAACCTGTACGAAAGGGTTAAAGTTGATTAACCAAAGGCTTGTGAGACTGCTCAAGAGTTTTCTTCCTTGCACCAGGGATGGAGCTAGGCTGGAGTTTTGAGAAAGTATAAGATGGGAAAGGAGAGATACAATGGTCTGGTGAAGTCACACAGAAAGAGCAGACATGTAGAACATAACCACCATCCACATTGGCCAGGATCTTTGAAAACAGACTTGACTTGATTTAAAAGAGACCTGGACTTCAAAGTAGTGATTCTGCTGCTGTGTTGACTACTCCTTTATAGCAAGTCACAGCACCACACTTGTTACTACACACTTCTGCTCCTGGGGATGTTCATGTGGGAATGTGTTCCCATCAGCAAATGGTGTTTACAGTCAAACCACGCTGAACCACAGCAGTGCCACTACTCACATACAGCCCACAGAAAAGGAGTGGGAATGTTGCTTATTAAATTTGGGTTGCATGTACTAAACATCGCAGAGCTGCTCAGTGTCTTGGTCTCAAAATAGCAGAAGTATCCATGCTTGTAAAATTCCAGATTGAGATTTACACTTGGGTACCTGAGAGCCCACAGGCACTTTGGTTTCTAAATGAAAATCCTGGCAACTCACACCCAAAGCTGTTTGCAGTGTCAGAATCAGTCATCTTGCTCCTAAACTACAAGAAAAATAGTCCAACAGAGGTGCCCAAGGCACAAAGCAACACATAGAGCACAGAAACCCCAAGAAAGCAGAGGAGATCTAGATCATTCATTCAAAATTACACCCAATCACCCTCCCTCTTCTATAGTCTTTGTTAGCTGTAGTACAGGAGGCCTGGGCTCAAGGCTCTCCTTGAACCCTCTGAGGGCTCATCCCTGTGTGGGATTTCAGTGCTCATCATTCTCCCTGGAGATGGCCCTGACTGCTAGGAGTCAGAAAACAACAATCATGCTACAGCTGTATTAGTGTATGGTCAAGAACTGAACAGCTATGGGTCCTAATCTTTCCTATAATTGAAAATAATTCCAATAATTCCAATTATTATTATTGCATGTGTCATGGACAACATGGATTAGATTATTTATATTTGAATACATTGTTCATGTTCTCTATCTCACAGGTTTCACACATTTGCTTTAGCATTTCTCTTTCTCACCCGTGCCCTCATTTTTAGGAAGGACAGCCTTTTTGAACAGACTTTCCAAAAATCTGGCACAACTTGCTGGATGTCATGAGTCTCTTTCAGCCTATGTATTTCAGCTACCTACTGGTGTCATAGAAGCAGAGCTCAGCTATGGATTCAGGATGATGCTGAGCAGCATGCTGAGCTGATACTGATGCCCCAGAGCAACTCTCAACTGCATCATACAGTGTTCAAACTTGTAAAGTGGATCACTAAAGAAAAAGTTAAAAGGACATAACTGCATTTCTGAAAAGAGGAGAGAGGGGTTATGTCCCTAAATATGTTTCTTTATGCTGGTTGTGGCACTCCTGACTGCAGTGCGCCTGGACAAAGGCAACAAGAGCCACTTGGAGCTACAGAACAGGCTCTGGTTAACATATTCTGCTGTGCACCATCACAGAGGGGCATGCAGCTGGGCTTCCATCACCAGAGGAAGATGACTTGATAGCGCAGCCACAAACTATTTGCCACTGCTCTGTTGTGCACTTTTGTCCCTGTTCACCTGCTAAAATGAGAGATAAGCACAAGCAAATCTGTCTTTATAGGCCAAATGGAAGCCAGGCAGGCTCTCACTGCAGCTAAGAGAGGCCTGGTGCAAGGCCTGGGGCACATGGGGTCAGCAACAGTTTGGCATCTGGGGGCACTCTGTCTCACCCTGAGGGTATTGGCCTCTCTTTGCTGCCACTAAAGCAGACTGCACTAATGCACTTAATTCTGGCTTCTCAGGAAACCCTGCAGTGAAACTGCTCTCCTAAAGGGAGGCAGAAAAACAAGTTATTGGGACTTCAAAATAAAAGTGAGCTCAGCATCCTCTCACCAGGTCCCTTCTTCATTGCCATCACTTCAGCCTCCCCCTATGCAAGAGTGGCTGAATGAGCATCCCCACCAGCTCTGCTCCGCTGGCCACACCTCGAGTCACAAACCCTTGCCTGCTCCTTCACTCTCTGAGCAATCTGATCCAGTTTAACTTGACACTCAGCTGACCAGAGAAAAACATAAGGATTCCAGTTAAATACTGGCTTGAACATTAAAACACTCATGGTTTAAAGCTGAGCAGAGCAGCTCTGAAGAGAGACCCATTGGCCTTCCCTCAGGTGAGATGCTGTGCCCCTTGCTGGCTGTTTGTGTGCACACAGACACTGCCCGCCTGAGATGATGCTGCAGAGACAAGAAACTGGGAAGAGAAAGCTGGAGAAAGTCTAGGGAGAATATCTGAAGGCAGCTACCAGATCTTACTCTCCTAGGACAGGAAATTAGCATTGTGTCACATCCACTCCCACCTAGCATTTGTCTTCCAAAAGGAGTATCTGGAGGAAGGGTTATTTTTAACCCAGAAACAGTTTTCAACAGCTTCTGGAGTTCATCTTGGTGATGAGAGAAAAGCACTGAAAACAGTAATTATATTAATGAAGAGACTAACACAGAGTAACTCATCTTCTTGTCTCAGTATTACCTTGCATACAAGGCAAAGAAAACTGCCTTTTTCTGAGCAGTTATAAGCTTTAGGAGGACTTTTAAAGTAGTGAATAAGTGTTTGTCTCTTATTCTTATGATATTTAGGAGCAAGTCAGTACCTGGATGTGCTATGGTATTTGAGAGGGATAATATCTACACCATTTTTAGGGATAGTATCTCAGGGTAGCATCTCTTACAGCTGGATAATTCCACTATTCAAGACAGCTTGCAGTTACCTGACACCAAATACTTCATGTATAGATGTGGGGGGTTCCTCCTGGTTTAGAAACTGACTACTTTTTTCCCTAGCATGGCGTCTGCAACAGCACCTGAAGCACTGGAATTTATGCAGTGTATAATGGTAATGGTTTTAAGCTAAAATAGGTGCAATTTAGACAGGATATATGGAAGACTTTTTTTTAAGTGAGACTGCTGAGTCACTGGAACAGGTTGTCCAGAGAGATGGTAGATGGTCCATCTCTGGAAACATTTAAAGTCAGGTTGGACAGAGCCCTGAGCAAACTGATTTGGTTGAAGATATCGCTGCCCATTCCAGGGGAGTTGGGACTAGATGACCTTTAAATGTCCCTTTCATTATGCTATGATTTTATAAAAATAAACAGCAGTAAATCAATTAATCAATGCACTTTAAGCACATTGCTATTCCCCTACTGTATGCCATCAGTACTCCATTTGCAGTGCACAAATATAAAACTAATCTGTTTTCTGTGCTGGCAAATGAGTCTACTGAAATTAAATTAATTTTTTGGCTGTATGCTGGGCCTAAAAACCAGGTGTGTCCTGAGCAGCTTGGGGGATGCCATGCTCTCTGTGCTGCTGCACATTGCAGCAGGCTGCAGCAGGCACTGCAGGTCTGGCCAGCCCAGCAGTGCTGTTCTGCTGCCAACGTGCCAGACAATCAAGTGGTTTGCTTACATGCAACTGCACATATCAAGTCTATATTTTTCCCTCCCTTTTTCTGCCTGATGTAAGTTAAATAAAATTTTTCTCCCTCAGCACCATGGTTTTATGTCCACTTTGGTATTTTTTCCCCATCCATGAGATGGATGCTGCTGGCTGACCACGATCCCAAGAACGACACGTAGTACACTGCTGATATTACTCTCTTTTGGCAGCTAAATTGTATGTATTCATACATCACCAATGAAGCCTGGGGTCCCATAATCCAAAAGCCCATGATCACATGTGGAACATTTCTCCTGGCCCCTATGCCTGTGCCTGTGAGAAGGAATCAGAACCACCTGGCAAATTTCCACTGCTACAGCTCTGACTGAAGTTCAAACTGAACTGCAATTAATCTGCAGCAGTCTAAGCTCATTCCAGCAGATGGCTGTGACTCTGATACTCCTCCTTTCATGGTCTGGTGTGCTAAGTTCAGATAAGCTTTTCACAAAGCTTTTGGGGAAGTCTTTCCCAGCTCCAAGTTTGCTGGCCATACAAATACTGGCATGGGGATATCATCTCAGTTAATTCACACCTCAACCTTCAGTCTATAGGTGAGCAGCAGTAAGACAGAAGGAACCTTGCAATGGGGTATATAAACCATACAATTCAATCACTCTTCTCTGCACAAGTGATCATATCAACTGTCTTTCCAAACACATCTGTGAAATCAAGAACACTCAAGCCTGTCAATCACTGGCAGTGTATTAGCAATAATATCCAAAATATCATCTATTATCTCAAGGATTTGAATGACACCTCATTTTGTTACTATCCAGGGCAAACAAAAGCAGCATGCAGCCCCAGAAAAGTCCTGGACAGACTTGCTGGTCTCTTCTGCAGCTTCCAACCAGGAAATGCAGGAAGGCAGACAGGTGTGATGGAAGAAAACCAGCAACCTTCGGGAGCAGAAAAGATACAGAGAACTGTGGGGATATATCATATCCTGCAACACTTCACCATGCACATGTAGCACTGATGAAGCTATAGAGGATAGAGAGTACAGCACCTATACAAGCTCCCTGGCTACACTGGCCATGATGCCCACAAATTAATTTGTGGAGTAAACACTTCAGTGCAGGAAAACCCTTTGAGAGTCAGAATACTCTTATGAGATTGACAAAACATTAGAGTATACCAATTAAAATGAAGAAGAGTTTTGGAAGTTTCCTGTGGACAACGTACCTTGAATCCTATAATAAATGGGAACTACGCATTGAATAATGTTTCATTAGAACATATATTTCCATTTTCCTTCTGGAGAGCACAGTTTTCCAATAGCTTAGAGACAGTGCTGCTGCCCTATAAAAGCATAGTCTTAGAGGTGAACAAGGTCCTCACAGCATTAGGTATGTGGCTGTTTCAAACTACCAAAATAATCCCCAGGAAAACTGGAAAAAATGTCTCATTTATACTAATTTCTTATTTTAAGAACTCAATCTGGTTATTTAAAATTTACAAGTATGCTAAAGAAATTTAAGAAAAAGAGTAATGTGTTTTAACCAATTTTAAACCTAATAACAACTTAAGTGTCTATCATAAAATACTGCTGTCATTAGCCAGACTAATTAAAACAGGTTTTTAAAAACAATAAAAGACAGTAAAAGCCACAACCCTAAAGAAACCCCAACATGCAAAGCAACAACGCCAAATATTTTCAGATTTTCTTTAACAGTGCTTTGGGTGCCAGTTCCAGGTTTGCAAATGAAGTCCCTGCTCTATTCACAGATATGGCAGATGGCCTCGTGTTAATGAGTTGCAGCAAGTGGGAGGTGGAATAACACCACTGTGGCAGTGATGAGTTTTAGGCAACAACTCTCTCTGGGTCTCAATACAGGCATCACATCACCTTAGTGCACTGAAATGCCCAGTAGCTACTCCAGAGTGCTGCTGTATCCCTGCTGTGTTCTCAAGGGAAAAGGCATCACACAGTCTGCAAGTCCCCTGCAGAAAGGCATCCTTGCACTGACTTTGTTTTTGCACAGGGAAAACCTTACCCAAAAGAGAACTTGAGTAATTAAAAAGACTTACAGGCTTTTTTTAATAGTAATAATTCTGTGACATTGTCTAATGTGCATTGAAACTATGTATAATGTTCAAAACTTCTTTATATGAATAGTATCTTTACTGCCTGCAAAGCTTACACGGATTTGAAAATCCTATCCTCTAATGAGCATTTTACTTTTCTACTATAACTATAATGGACTGGAAGGATGCAAATAAGGAGTAAATAAATTGGAAAACAGAAACAACAGAGGTTTGGCTTCCTTTGGTGAGTAGTTAGCTACTTTCTATTGGATGCTATTAATATATTCCTTTACCAGTACTTGCAACTATGATTCCTCCCATTTCACCATGCTTTACTAATATTATGTATTTATTAAATTCGCAAAAGATACTCTTAAAAAAGGATTCATCAGACTCTGGCTGAAATATATATGTCATGTTGCTAGAGTGCTGGTGTGATGGGTGTATGGCCAGGATGTGAGGGGCTGCAGAAAGTTCATAATGAATACAAAGAAAGGTTGTAACAAGAACATGATTGTAAAAAAAGGAAAATTATCCATTGCTTTGTGATAATGCAAGTTAGTTAACTGACAAAAATTTGTTTGTGCTTTAATTATTGAGTTGTTTTTAGAAAATCAGTGATTAAATATTTTAATGTTCAGCTTTTAAACTCCCAACATAGAACCATTTGCTGATACATTAAATTACTTTTGCACCAGCAAAAGTGATCATTATTATCATCCTCACAATTTCAGTGAAATAAAAAATTACAAGCTAACATGACATTGGTAAGGCAGCCCTAAACCTACCACACTCTGCAACCTTGGTGACCTTTACACTGTAAACAGTGTTTCCTGTTATACTGAGTTAATATGATCAGGGATGGCAAACTCCTGAAGGACTCTCCAGGAAGTGCTGGACACGTTGCTGGTCCCTACACTAATCCCCAGTGGCCATGGCAGCAGAAATAGCAGAAATTGCTACTGCCTGGCAAAATCTGGGACTGGGCAACCTCACAAATGAGCTTCCCGTAAGTGACTCCCATTTTGAAACGTGAAACCCTGTAGCTATGTTTAAATGCGAGTCTCTCAGATTACTCAGTGTAGCTTAGAACTTATTTATATCCTAGCAAATGCATTTGATCTAACAAAGAAATAACTCCTATTGCCAAGTTACTCCACGTTTTTAATATTTTCACTGAATATTTTGTCTTAGCCCTTCTCATTAAAAGGACTTCCCAATAAATGATATAGCTCTGGGTTCTGTGGCATGTTCGACTGAGAAAATGGCATAGAAGTGATTTATGCAGATCTGGGGTTTTTCACAATGCCCAGGACACTGCAGGGTCACAGCAACACTAGTCCCCAGAACCACATACCCCATTCTAAGCTGAAGATGTGATAAATTCTAGCAGATTGTTTAAAAAAAAACCATGAAAAATAATGGAAAGTATTGCTGCAAGTACTAATGAAAATTAACACTTGCAACTGCTAGCTGTGCCAGCAGGGAAGACTGCACGTGCTGCATCCATAACAAGACAGCAATCAGGAGAATTTTGATTAGGGGTAAAACAAGATACAATGCAGCAGGTATAGCACACAGGTCATGTTTTCACCTCTGTGGCTCAGACTGGAAATTTATTTCCTTTCATCAAGACAAACCAGGAAAGGACACAGTTCTTCTCACATATGTACAAAGAACACTCTTTAGTAAGATGGTTCTCCTGTTTAAATTGGTCACTGCAACTCTGGAAATATTAGGATACTATCAAAATACCCCAAATTAAATACTAATAAAACAGGGTAATTTCTATCTTTATCAATGATCTAAGAGGCTACCCAAGATAATATAATTACAGCACCTGCATCTTCCTATCTACAATTCTATGCTAACCTGTTTCTCCTGGGTATACTCAAGAACAGCTATAAGCAAGCTCCAAGTTAATATTTGTCTAATATCATCCACTTCATTAAATGCAGTTCTGACCTGACAGACACCCTCAGAATATTTTATATTCAACACTTTTTTTTAGTTTGGCAGTCTAAGTAATAAATATTTTATTGCAGTGCTTTTAATTACAGTCCTTGACACTTTTATTACAGTGGTAACAAACAAAAAAAGAATTAGAAAACATGGGAACCAAAGCCCATGAAACTTTGCCTTACTATATCAAAGATATCAGCTTCATTATAACAGTACTTCTATAAAACCTGATTAAAATGGGATATATTTTAAATTAAAAATTAAGTAAAAATTTGAAGTGAGGTTAGATGGCATGTTCCCTACAGAATTTTATTAGCAGATTAGACGTGCAGCTGAAAAGGAAATAACACATTTTAATATGTATGAGTATAAACCTTATTTATAATGCCTATTTATCTCACTAGGTCCTATTACACTTTGATACTAGGCAAAATCAGCAGATGCTCCCAATACTGCTGTTAAATTTTTTAATCTGGATGTGTCTCTTAGTCTTGAATAATAAAGGAGTTGTTTGCCTTTTAAAAACTTGGAATTGTTTAGAATCGTTATCTGAGGAATATAAGAAGAACTAGATGGGAATTAGTGACTTTATACTAACCTTCCTTGGTTATGTAATTTAATTTGAATACAAAAGGCATCTATATAGTTGCTGTTACCATTCTGAAATTCACAAGGTTGTCCAGAAGAGTTGTGGCTGCCCCACCCCTGGAAGTGCCCAAGGCTGGAAGGGGCTTTGAGCATCCTGGTCTAGTTGAAGGTGTCCTTCCTCATGGCAGGGGAGTTGGAATGAGGTGATCTTTAAGGTTCTTTCCAACCCAAACCATTCTATGAATAATCAGACAGCAGTATGGCAATACACAAAACTACCTTTCTAACCTAAAAAAAAAAAAGGGTAGAAACACAGAATTCAATGTGTTTGACCCTCTGAAACCTCATAATTTATCCAAAAGTATCAAAGAATTAGTTTCAAATTTCACACATATTCAAAAAGGTGCCACATTTTCCAGTGTAAGATCATCTGTCACTGATGAGGTCATTCAAACAGACCTCAAATACCTCTAGACACCACACCATGGTCATTTGTCATTCTTATCAATTTGCATGTTCCACCACTGCACAGCCATAGATTCTGTGAGAGGGATCAAAATTTCCTGCAGCTTTATAAATATTACATATTTTCTGATGCAGGCTACAAGATGGTTTAATTCAGAGGCAGTCAACCAAGCAGGCAGGCATCCCAGCAGGGCAGTGCAGCCAGCCCACACATGGGATTATCTGTCCTGGACAGTCCTGCATGCTGCACACACACCTCGTTCCATGCACTATCTTTGGTGCATGAGGTGAGACAGGACAAACTGCATGGCTGAGTGGCATTGAAATAAATGCACCACAGGGAGAAATCAACAATAAGATAAATATATTCCCAGAATCATCACCCTGCCCATGAACAGCAGAGGTCTCGGCACAAAACTCTCCTCCAAGGCTGAAAGCAGACTGACTGATCAGAACTGAATACCATCTTTTTGCTAAATCCTAACATACGAACTGTATTCCTTCATCCGTTAATCTAAAAATCAAAGTGACATTTGCCTAACCTGCTTTTCCTCCTTTTATGTAGCTAGAGAAATGTATATTCAGTGTTCTGCTTGTTCCAAAGCTCTTCTCACCTAACAATATGGCAAATCCATATTACAAAGTAACTTATGCTTCTTAAGTAACAAATAAAGCCCAGAAACAAAACAAAAACAAATACCAGAAGAATGCCAGAAAAATTGATGGAAACTCTTGAAAGGCGATAAAAGAAATTAAGACATATAAATCATGAGACAAAACCCTCAAAGCAATCATGTGGGAAAACTAAGCAAAATGATTAGTAAGGAGGAGCCCAAGAGCCCTGACACCTAGCAGCAGTTTTAGCACACCCCTGACACTCCTGTGCCAGCTGAGAGACTGACAGGTGGCTGACAGATGCTACCCACCTACCTTGTTAACATTGTGATTTTTTCCCTCATTTTATCCAAGATCTGCCAGAAGCAGAACAAACTCCTTCTTATCTCTTACAGACAGATAGGGGCAATGCAATTCTACAGTGCACTCATCATCTTCCTCTGCATGGGGGTGGGAAAAAGTCCCCTGCACTGCCTAAACTTGGGATCACTGAATCGGTTCAGTGACCACATGCTGCATTTGTTGGTGACCTGGCATCATCTAATGGAGATTGCCTATAAAACCAAAAAATTGGATGTACAATTCTGTCTTACTCCCTCTGCAGAATTTGTCTTTTCTCATAGCAAATCTATTAAAAAATAAGAGGGCTTTGACTTCATAAAGATAATAATATAGAGTAAATAGCAGAATGTTACTGGTTCATGTAGGAAACAAGACTCTTGAATAACAGATCAGCTGCTCTTTTCCTGAGATAGGTCTGAAAAACTGATCAAATAGTCAAATTTGCCATGAGAACAGCTGGCTTTAAAAGAACTTAAAAGATGAATGTATGGGCTGTGGTCTGCTTTAAATACTAATCTCTTCTGAATAGATGACCAAAATATTTTTGCTGTTTAGGAGAATGCAGTATGCTTATTTTGCTTGTGGTGCAATTTTGCAAAGAACACAATTATTGAGCTGAACATTTAGTCCTGTCTGCCTAAATCATTAAAGATTGCCTCAGTTTTTAATAGTATGTACTCAATTCCCTTGGATTTTAAAAAATATCAGTATAGCTAACAGATAGTGACAGTTTTCTTTCTATTATTTCCTCTCAAGAGGAGTAGGAATAGTTACAGTAACGCATCTAGAACCAGAGACATGCTCATGTTTCTAGACTGGGCTACAAGGTTTAATAAATGTCATTTATTAAAAGCACTGGTAAATAATGGAGTAAGCAGGTTGCTTAGTCAACATCAGTTAACATTTATGTACCTGTACATTTAAAACAAATTAGATCTTTGCAGCTTCCAGATAGGTTCTTAAACAAGCAAGTATCTACAGAAAGGGTGTTGTATCAGATAATTCCCTTTTCCTGGGACCATCCTTCTGCTATTCATGTGACATTATTAGATCACCAGGCACCAACCTGGAGCAAACCAAGTCATTCCCCCCAAAAAATGGAAAAGCATAGAGGGTCGCACTGGAATTTAAAGATCACAGTCCAGCACAAGAGAACCTGGACAGATGTGGCCATGGTGTGCCCTACAGCAAACATTAGAGAGCTGGGAGAGAGGAAACGTCTGAGTTTCTTTGCAAATGTTCATCCTCTCCTAGTCCTGCACTGTTCTCCCAAAGTGCCCTTCTTCCTGACATCCCAAATCTATAGTAAACTCCAATATGGATAAAAACAAGTTTATATCCATTGAAAACATTCTCCAGTTTTGGGACCTAGGTTACTTATTATCTTACAATAAGGAGTCAAGGATTTCACAGTAAATCTTTTCAGGCATGGACTGGATTGTAAAATATGCTTGAGAAGTTGGCAGGGTCATTAAGCCACACACCATTGCTAATGCCCTACTCATAGAAGCAGCAGTCACACTTACCTTTGCAAACAAAGCATTTAATATGGAAATATTTGTTCTGAACTCTCAAAACTTCTCCTTTACATGGTTTTCCACAGGTGTTGCAGAGAATTGCAGTACTGGATGGCTTCTCCAGCTGGCTATGTACAGCCTGTGGTTGTGAAACTGCAGGAGAAAACAAAAAGCAGAGCATTTTAAAGGCCATAGATGCATCTTCTGTAAGATCTACAAGCAATGACAATTAACACCTAGGACAAATCAGCTCAAGCAGAGTAAAATTTTAACTTCTGGGATTGGCCAGCACAGGAGAAAAGATCTGCCAAAAGAAGTTGAGCCAAGCCAACCCTGTTATTTCATAACTTTGAGAGCTTTTGACTGGACACACTTCAAGCATAAATCAGAATTCCCTTTAGAAGAAAGAATCCACATAATCAAGTCTTGAGAGCCTCTGCCTGAATTTCAAAAAATGCTTTGTCATATTTTCTCTTCAAGAAATCAAATAATAGAGATAAAAGCTATAGTTTTTATTCAAAATATCTTTAATGGGACTTGGTAACTCTTACACTGTGAGCTACTGATCTTTAAAATTCACAGTAAATGCCTTTTTTAACTCATTTTAAATTTTAAGTTTTGAATAGTTCTGAAACATCGACATCCCTGTAAATAGCACACATATCTGACCATTAACCAAAGTTTTTTGTCATTTTGTAAGGAAACCATGATTTCAAGAGGTTAGGTTAACCTAGGTTAGTGAAAATTAGGTGAATTAAAAATTTGCTGCCATCTTGTGATGTAAATTAGAAATTGCATTTATTGTGCTGTTGATGACATGAGATAAGTAGAAATCTCAATGTGTTATGTGGAGCAGGTGAGATATGACCTTATTCTTGCAGTCCTGCTGCAGCACTTGCATCAATATTTTATCAGTGTACTTAGGAGTCAAGAGAGGAAACATCAAGGCAGTTAATTATACAGGAGCTGCACTGTAACTCAACACATCTGGCTTTTTCCCTGGGTGAAGAACTAATAACAGGAAAGCATATAAAGCATTTCAAGTAAATGACACATTTAATGACATTTTCCTCTGTAATCTGGCATGCTTACTCAAAGGCTGGATTGCTTATTTCACAGTGATTTTGCTTATATTTTAGCTACAAAATAAACTCACCAACCAACCACTCAAGATGGAGCAATGTCTCATATGCCAATAGGCTTAAGCAAAAAAGGCCTTTCCACATCCACTGAGTTGAAAGAGTCAGTATTTCAGTAAGATGCTAAGTTTCCCTCCCACACACTCTTCCAGGGGACTTGCTGCAAGTTTTACCCAAAACAGCACTTTCTACTCCTGCAACTGAAGTGGTTTGGGTTTGTTGTTTTACCCAGAAGATACATGGGCTTGAGCTTCTCATGACATTATTCACCACCCACTAGCATTTTGCCTTATCTGCTAAAATTACAAATTCTGTGATGGTCAAAAAGTCCTGCTCAAGGCATTGTGACCTTTGGAGCAATTACTGAAGGCCTGGTTATAATTAAGGATATCTCCAATAAAAACAATATAAGCATGACAGGCAACTGGAAGTTTACAGAAAGGCAGATGCTCAAACTTACACAGAGCAAGAAGTATAGATCATTCAGGCTACTATGAGGGTCTGATTTATTCCTCAAATAAAAAGAGAGGAAACTCTGAACTTTGCAATACTTTACTTTTGACACAAGAATCTCTCTGTACTGTAACCTGCCCAAAACAAACGACCCACCCTGAAAAAGAATCAACCCTGTAAGAAAACAAAACAAAGTATTTTCCTGAGTTAGTTACTAGAATAGCAGCTAAAAGTGCAACTGTAAATAAAGGTTTGCTCTCTCCAGATTTGCTAACAAGTATCAAATTTGTAGCATACATTTCATGAAAGACTTAAAAGGAGCCAGAATATTCGGGCCTAAAGAGTCGCATTTGAAATATAATTTCTGATTGGAACAATTAAACAATTGACTTTTCCTCACACTCAACTATTGCCCTGTTCCAGCCTTCCAGAGCAGCATCCCTCCAGAGGCATCTGTGCCCGGCCAGCACAGAGAGCTGCCAGCTCATGCTGTGCTGAGTCCCACAGGGCAGAGAAACCCTGCTCAGCAATTCCAGGCTCAGGAATTCCAGCCCAGGGCAGAGCAGGGCCAGGAGGAACCAGAGCCCTGCCCTCCAAACACCCCCTTCCCTAATGGGACAACAGCCTCCCATTTCCAGAGAAAACACTGCTTTTCTATTTGCTTTCCTGCCCCTGGGAGTCCAACGCCGCACTTTTTGCAAAGCGGAATAACACTGAAAACTGTTGCAAAGTTGAGGTTTTTTTGGTTTCTGGCAATGGTTGCAAGCTGAAAATGTGACAGAAAACAGAAAAATTTGTTTCCCATGATGTATTTGGTGCTCAGTATCCAGAGCTACAGGGCAGGACTTCACACATTTCCTTCCCTTTGTGTTTCTGAATTAAGGTTTGGAATTAAAAACTCTATAACTCAGCTCTAAAAGAAATTTTAAAAGGAAAATATTTAGGTTTGGGATTTTTTAAAAAATTCTTCTTTGAAATTTCTTCTGGAATTTTTCTATTAATTTTGAAGCAACACAAAGCATATTTAAAATATACACTGCAGACAAAGAAGTAATTATTTTTCTTTTCTGTCAGTTCAGAACTGAGCTACTAAGTACTTCACACAACCCCAGTAGGAATACAGTGCCTCTGAGATCATTACAAAGAGGTCCTTCTGAAGACAGTTTGAAACACTCTTCCATCTAGCAGAATAATATAATTAATCAAATATTAGTTTGTATTTTAAGACATTGACACATAATATGGTTTAAGTTGAAATTTCAACTGCTGACAATTCTGAGAAACTAATTCTATTAGGGAACTTCACATTTTAACGTACATTTCAAACCATATTTAAGGAGATAAGTTTACATGGCAATTTTCAGCACTCTACCTTTATGTCTTTATGTATCAAAATCAGCCTTTGAAGCAGCATAAGAAACAATCAACATGTTTAATAAGTGAAATAATGAATTACTGATGGAATGTAATGATCTGAGACTACTCATCAGATCATAACTAACTAAAGAGTTCATTAAAAATTAAATGCTTCCATTTTACCCCACTTTGTAGAAATTTCCTTCTTAACTTTATGCTACTTTTTCTAAACCAAAATACAACTGAATACCTGATTCCTCTAAATTTGCCTTTCTCCCAGACTACATTCTTCTCCAGCAGAGGTGTCCTCATTAATCCTTAAACCCTAAAAGGATCTGACTGCACTCACTTTTTGACAAGGACAAAAACTGGCAAGGAATGAACGATTTCCACAGTTTCCACAGGACTTCTTTGTGCAAGACTTGCCTGCTGGGGACATTACTGCCAATATTCTTGCCAACTGTCCAGTGCTCGCACATCTCTGATGTCAAGACTCAGACTGTCTCCACCAGGCTACACAGCAAATAATTCTGCTTAGCTCTGGACCAAGTGGGGCACATTAACCAGCAACAGTTTGCAGAAGAATTGTCAGATAAGATAAACTCCTCAGGCTCACTTCTATACTGCTTATTCTAGAGGTGCACTTGCTGCATGTACCATGGGGAAGGAGAGACAGTGGCATTGCTTATTATTAAAGCTGCATTACACACCTTATGGTTGCTGTAAAGTGATGCCTTCAGCGTGCTTATAACTTGCAGATTCACAGAATATCCTGAGTTGGAAGGGACTGACAGAGATCACCAAGTACAACTCTTGGTCCTACACAGGACCATCCTAAGAATCACAATATTTGCCTGAGAGCTTTGCCAAACTTTACCCATTCACATGAACATTACTCATATTTGATGATCTCAAACTCATTTCTTCAGGGAAAATTTCACACAAAATATTTAAGCTTTTTATAAAGGTGAAAAAAGGTTAGTATACAATACATTGGTTTTCAACATGAAAAAGAAAGCAGAGCAGCTTGCTTTTGGAAGTATTTGGATCAAAGGCTGCAGCCTGACCTTGGTGAACACTGTGACAGGTACACTGGATCCAAAATCCACAGTTTATGGTAAAAATCCATCCCTTTGACTAAGCCCAGTTCCTTTGTCATTGCTAGACTAAGCAGGATTTAACAGCTCTGGGGACTGGGTTAAGGTGCCAGAGATAAGGAAAAGATTTAGGTGGGACAGGAACACTTTGGAAGCAGAAAAAGAGAAGCTGATGGTGGTGACAGAAGGGAGAGGATCCACAAGTCCCTGGTCATGCTCTGCTCAGGAGCCTGGGATAGAAAATGTCACCTCCTCTCTGCTGTGAGCAAACAGCCCAGGGAAATCAAACTCGTGGCAAAAGAACCAGTCTAGGATTGCTCTGTGCAGAAGACAACAAATACCTTTGCCATCAGGCTCTCCAACAGCTAAATGAGAAACCCTCATGGCAGATTACAAATCTGATGAAGAAACATGTCCAGAAATGCTTTTTCCAGTTTGTTGTGTTTTGTTTCAACTCTGCACAGGAACCCACAGAAGCCATTCCTGAGCTTGGAAATCAAGTACTGAAAATTAAGAAGTTTCATGCTTAAGAATGCACATTTAATCTGGAATCAAACCTCAACTTTAAAGTTTAATAATACAGACTTCCACTTTCTTTGTTTACTATACAGACATAGTTAAGGCCACATAACTCATTTGTGTCACATTATTTAACTCTGTTCTAAAAAAACAGTTTAATAGATTTACTGCTCTTGGTGATTAAAGAAGGCCAAAGTGATAGAGGGCCAAATGACACAATTTGATAGTATAATCTCAGAATCCTTGAATAATTTGGGTAGGAAGGGACTTTAAAGGTCACCTAGTTCAAATCCTCCTGCATTGGGAGGGGCACCTTCCTCTACACTATGTTGCTCAAACCCCATCCAACCTGTCCTTCTGTGATGTTGACATTTTAATGAGTACTATGACCTAAAGAAAGATGGAATTTGAGTGGAGAGACAAAATTCATGAGAAAAGAAATTTTATTCCTAATATTTACAATCCCCCCCAGTTACCTCTCAATGCAGGGAAAGCAGTAATTCGTTGGTAATTCCTCACCAAGGTTCCTGGAGGGATAGTGCAGAACCAGAGACTAAAGGCAACAATGAAAGGAAAAACAAAGGGCCTGGGGGGTGGGGAGGCACCTTCCCTCTCCTTTCTGTGGGTTATTCTGGTGCTTTTATTATTGTGTTCTGGAAGCTGGGATAAAAAAGTGCAAGCCTTTCATTTCAGGCTCATACAAATAAAGTATCATTGGCCTGCAACAGCAACCCTCCATCAGCAGAAAAGATATGACAATTTTCATTAGCAACTATCAGCACTACAGCTCCTCTGTAAATCCACCACCTTTTGCTTCATGAGATGAAAACATATTTTTGAGTGGAAAAAATATTAGACATCAATATTTTAAACTGTAATTATAAGCTGTTTAGTTCATAATAATGTTCAGTTTTTTCAATAAAGGCAAAGGCCACATTCCAACTCTGAACCAAAACCACACAGCACTGGTAAGAGATTTTATTCTGCAAGAAGGCATTATCAGCAAATTATCTCTGCATTGACACATAAACCTTTCAACTCTATAGCTACAGGTGGCTACTGAAAATCAAAATAAACAAATATGGGACCAAATTCCATTTACTCACTGAGGATTTGAGAAACAGGACAAAACTATGGATTGCTGTTATGCTCTATCAAGTGACTTGGGGAGGGTGAGGTTCACAGAAGCCCAGAGGGGAATTAAATTTGCAATCTTCCTGGAGCAGGATTAAAGAAGATGCACACAAGTAGTGCTGGAATTAGAGATTGGAGTTTAGGTTGTTGTTTTAACAAACCCTTCTTGTGTCAACTGAGTCAAAACACTCAGGGCTGAATTTAAAAACATACAGATGAAAACAAAGGAAAGAAGCATTTAAGTGCTTCTATATATCTCAGCATTATTCCCACTGCAGAGCTGGCCTCTGCTCTCTCCCTGTCTCGTCTCTGTGTTTAAAATCCAGTGATGAGGAGCTGTGCTGATGTGAGGATAACACAGAAATATACAATACAGTAATACATGCCGTAATCAGAGAGCTACATGCATGTCAGCTGTACATTCAATTTAGAAAAGGGGGTTGGTTGTTTTTTTTCCCCTAAGAACCAGTGATTCATAATAGAGCCTTCTGGGGGCCTGAGACCCCAGTGGCCCTTTCCACAGAAAAGATGAGAAAAAGAGTAATTGTGTAATGGGAACTCCAAAAGCTCTTCCCATCCATCCTGCCCACCCCACTCAGCCACAGCAATTCCCTGGCCCAGCCCTGCCTAAGGAGTGGACACTTTAGATGTTCTGGAACAGAACGTTAAGTAACTGATGGCAACCTGGTTTACCCTGTTTCTCAATTAGCGCCTTGTGTTAAGTGACGTCACAAATCTGTTTCCCTGGTTTACAGTGCCTTCTCAATAAAGTGCCCTGTTCTTCTGTACGTTTCACGAGAAACCAGAAGATCAGGAGGATAAAGAGAAAGAAGTTTTGCTGTCAATGTCCATACTACGTGGTCCCTTAAGCCAGCCAGCTCACCACGCAGAGGGCTGAGGTGTCCCCAGGCCAGCACACAAACTCACTCCCTTGGCCAATAGTGCTTGTCTGCACCAAGAGGGTCTGGCATCCCCCCAGGAGTGCTCACTGCTCTTTCCAAAACCTCTCTGGGGGGCTCCTACAGCAAAGCACTGTTACTTCTCTCTTTAGTTCCTCTATGATAAGAAAAAATATCCACCAAATTTAATAAATTGCTACATCAACATGTCTCAATTTAATTCTTTCACACTGTCCAAAAATACAAAGTAAAATGCTTGAAGAATCATGTCCCTTTTTGAAATGTATATCTGCTTCTAGTACATAAAAGCAACCCCTCCTACAGTGCCTTTCCAAGGCATCCCTTTTCCAGCACTTCCTACTCATCATCATCAAAACAGAAACCCACAGCTGATACAGGACAGGCACAGAGCACAACTGAGCTGACCTCTGCTTTTTACCACCAATTACAGAGTTTCTGGGACCAGAGGCAAAAGAGAGGTGTTTCCAACAAGATGTGAATAAACCATGCACAAGAGGTGCAACACAGCTCGAGTATTCACACAAGAGTTTAAAATCTCACCTTATGCTCTGTGCTAAATTCATATCACACAAACAAACCTAGCATAAGCTAACCTCCTGCCCTCATTATTACAATAAAATATTTACTGAATTCAAATACAGTTCATAAAAATCTCTGCTGAGTTTGAATAACTACAACTGCAGTATTGTAAAGGCTATTTTTGTACAGGTTTAGGCAGATTGCAATGAGATAGGATTAGCAACAATGCTCCAAGATAACTGCATAAAGAAATAGGGGCTATTTTCGCATTATAGTCTAATATAAACTCTGAAGTCAATCTCAATTTAAAAAAAACGAGGAAAGTTTTCAATTAGAGCTGCCAGCTAACTACCAGAATCAGTATAATTTCCAAATCACCATTCATATGAATAAAAGAACACAAAGCACAATTTACAATTAACCATCTTTTCCCAGTCTGCTGTGTTTCCAGATAAACACCGAGCTGCTATTCTCACGGCAGCATCAGTGATTTAGTTACCACAGCCCCAGGTGAAAACCTGGAGTCATTTCAAGTCTAGGCTGACCAGAATGTCACCACACTGTACCTGTATCTTCGGGCATTCCTGCATTAATTCCCTCCCAGAGGAGCAATTCCCGCAGGAGCGCTGCTGTTGCCGCGGGGAGCGGGATCCGCAGCGAGCGCTGTCACCACCGCTGTGTCACCCACCGCCGCCACCGAGCGCAGCCGGGTCAGGTGGCGCCTGCCGCACCCCCGCACAGGCGGGAGCGGGGCCAACCTCGCCGTCACCGCCGGGCAAAAATAGCGACCTCCAGAAGCCGAAATATTGTCACGTCCATGGGGGGTGGCACCGCT
The DNA here is from genome assembly GCF_047830755.1 of Zonotrichia albicollis. Lineage (NCBI taxonomy): Eukaryota > Metazoa > Chordata > Aves > Passeriformes > Passerellidae > Zonotrichia > Zonotrichia albicollis. The sequence goes on along the minus strand of NC_133823.1, from coordinate 51,351,443 downwards.
GTCCCGTGGGGACCGGATGCGGGACGTGCCAGCAAAGGGCGAGTTTGCATCAGGTGACAGCACAGCCCCGGACAGCTTGCTGGCCACCTGGGGAGAAAGGCTAAAAGAACTAAAACCCGCAAACTCCTTGTTGTAAATTATAAATACAGGCTGAGGTAGCAGGGAACCCCCTTAGACAGCCCCAAACACAGCGGTCCCTTCTCCCGGTGCAGGAGGGCACAGCGCTGATGGCAGCGGGAGAGGATGAAAGCAGTGAGATGCTCCCACTGTGCAATACCTGACAGCCAAAAATCCCCTGCTTGCTCAGATGGAGTTGGAATGTGTAGCACTGGAATAACAGCGATGTGTTGAGCTATTTAAAGCACTGCATGGGAACAGAACGAGCACTTCTATAAGTACTGCAACTTCAGGAATCTATATGGTGAGGACACCGCTGCCCTGGGCCATGCCAGACATGGTCTATAACTTTAAATAGCCCTCAGCTGACATGGCCTGAGACCCAGAGCAGAGATCTGAAGATCCCAGGTTCTATACACTCAACCAAAACTATGAACAACTCAATTTTAAAAAAATCTTCTATATGCATTATCTTGCAGTAACTACCTTTTGGCGTGAAACTCTCATGTCAGCTTTTTATTTTGCTCAATATTGCTGTGCTGCCTGCATGAAGCCAAATCCATCCTCACACTCTTTTGGATCACCATCAGCCACCCTGGCTGAGCTCTCCAGATATCTGCAGGATTTGGCCTACTTAGTTTTTCCCAGCAGCTACTTCAGCTTGGCAGAAACACAAAAGGCACTTTGCTAAATGGCAACACTCTGAAGGCACGTAAATTAATAGGCAGGAAAAGTGAAAGGGCTTTCACTCTAACACAGCCTTTTCCCTCTGCCTGCCAGGCTCCCAAGGCTAAACGCTTGGTAACTTGCATTTTAACATTGTATGGTCACATTGCAGTCACACAGTGCACTGATTTGTATTTACAATTTGAGGTGTGATCCCTGAGGTGTGAGCCTCCCCTGCAGTCTCGCCACTTGGCTACAGCAAAGGAGGAGCTCAGAGGGTTTTCGTGGTGTTTCTGAGCAACTCCATCACCACTCATGGGCTTCACAGGCACAAAACACGAGGCCATTGCCCTTCATTAGCATGATGGGCTGAGTCATGATGGGCATGACAAGGGAGAGCAGTGGCAGCAGCACAGGCAGAGATCAGAGACCTCCTGCTGCAAATGATCCAAAAAACCGTGTCACTTTGTTGTCATTATATCACAAGAGTTCCACTGTCATTACAAGAGTTCCACATTACCAGAGTTTCGTACCTCCTTGATGTTCCTTGTAGGCAGCTCTTCTAAGCACTGACTCTTCCTTGTCCTCACAGCAGCCAGCTGACTCCAGTTCCCCTGTTAAAGCCAGGCCTGCTCCTAATCTTTAATAATTAACCCAGCTGCAACTCTTCAGGGGATAAGATTACTTTCTATACTACCTTTATTTACTTATATTCTATTCCCCTACATAGCTTAAACCTGATTTCTCACATCAACACACACCAAACACCTGTAACTCCACTGTTTTAACAGTAATAACAGCACACAGTACTTGCTACAGAAAAGGACATGACACCTGGCTCCTCTTAAAATCTCAAGTGAAGTCCTGGTAGCCACAGTGGTGCTCTCAACCATCCTTTGTTCCAAGTTTGCTTTTTCTAATGTTACATTACCCAGGTCAATGCTGTTACCAACATCTTTGCAAACAGCAACGAATTTAGGCCACTCTGAAATGGATAAGCTGGCTGTAAAATCTTTATAACCTGTGGTATCATGAATTATAAAGGACATTTTTAAAAGATTTCAGATCTGTTCCTAATTAACTCATACTTTTTTTCCTGTACTCACTGCCCTCTTCCCAAGTGTAAGCTAAAGTGAATGTCAGTAGTAACTGGACTAGTTATAGTTTAGTTTTAGGTAGTTCCTGCAAGAAACAAGGAGTCAGACCTGATGATCCTCATGGGTCCCGTTCAGTTTGAGGTATTCCAATAACCCCGTTCCTGTTCTTCACTGCACTTCATTAGGCCTATTTTGAGCTTTTTTCATAGTACAGGCTCTCAAACACCTCCATCCTCAAGTCCATGCATGAGATAACACTTGTCATTAACTGCACAGCAACGAGCCACGTGCAGTCACCTTTAATTGATACACGTGTAAGCAGGGCAGGCAGAGACAGTGGGCTCCTGTACAAGCCACTGAAGTAAAGAACCTGCTCTAGCAGGGAGCTTGGACTGAATGAACTCCAGAGGCCCCTTCCAACCTCAACCACTCTGTGATTCTGTGAATTCTGCATATTTATGAAGTAGGAAAAATCAGACTGAGGATCCACTCTGAGCTCTGACAGGGAGCAGGCAGCTGTGTTTGCTCCAGAGGTAACTGGGTCATGAGTCCTGCTCTACTCCTTGCTATCTCTTGGGAATAAAGAGCTTCTTCAGCCCTGAAATCCATGATGACAGCCTTGACTGCTGGCCAGCAAGTTGGATGAACAAAAGCAGAACTTTCCACTCCCAGCTCCTTTTTCCAGGGAGGACCTCTCTATGGCAGACCTAGATCCAGACCAAGCTGGCATTAGCCGTGCTTCCCCCAGCCAGAATGAAAGCACCATCCAATATTCTTCAGAAAACTGTGCACTCAAAAGAGTGAGTAGAAATCAAACATAAACCCTACAAAGCCTTCAGCAGAGATTCTATAACGGGAAATGTGGTGTATCAAACCTAAAAACAGGGTGCAAGAAAATCCTTAGAGAACTGAAAAAAACCAAACACTGCCCCATAATGAAGTGAGAGGACATTCAGAATGCAAAAGTGACCCAGGTCAGAGGACAAAGGGATAGCGTCTGGTTAGCAGCAGAGAGGCAATGAGAGGCACAGCAATGGTCCTGCAGGTCACACCCTCAGGAATGAACCCGCCAGCCCAGACTCTGCTGACCTTACAAACATCACAGGGACTGCCAGAAAAATGGAGCACACTTCAGATAAGGAAAGATCTGCTGAAGTAGAGGCCATAGGCTACAATTTAGCTCAGAGAAAACCTGTCATGTAATAAAGATAGGGCAAGTAATTAACAAAAGGTTAATAAAAAGTTTCTAAAAGGCACTACAAGGGACTTTTCACAGAAAGGGCTTCAGAAAGCAGGAGGGAAACTGTACACCCAGTGGTGAGCTAGGATAATGGGATGTATTGTATTAAGGGAAGGCATCCTGGCTGCAACAGAAAAGGTACTGTAACAAGAACCACCCAGGAAAAAAATCACATTTTATGGGAGGGAAATCAGAGAAGCAGAACAAGGCAATAAAAGTCAGTTGATGTGGCCAAAAATTGCACATGGTAGGCATGAGAATCAGAAAAACTCATTTATATCTTTGAATACAGGAGGATTTAAACTACAATATGATTTTGGCATTTAGGGGATCATGAGCGGTGCAAGAAAGATGGCACTTTGCAAAGTGCAAAGATCCAAAATAACTTTTGGGTATTTCTTTTGGGACTAAATTGATGCATGGAGAAGGTTGTGAAGGAAAGATTTTTCTGTGTGGGACGATGCTACATTCACACAAAGAGAGAAATAAATTACTAAATTTTAATTTAGTATTATTAGTAATATTAGTTAATAACTGATATTAATATTATTATTAATAATTAGTAAATAATAATTTCGTTCATATATAAAATAATAAAAGTATGAAATAAAATTAACTAAATTATATATCAACTTTAAACAATCCATTTAAATTGTTTGGATTTTTAATCAATCGAAATTTCAAGTGCTTAAATAGAGAGTAAACAAAAGTATTGCCTAAAGAATTAGATAGACTTAAAGGACTTCACTGGACTGCTCTCTTCTTAAAAGTAACACAGACATTGCCATAGTTCTTCCATCACCAGCTACCTAGATTACAAAATTATCAAATGACGATGTGGGTTGCATGCTATCCAGGAAAAAAAAAAAAAGATTCAACCGCTCATGTGTTTCAACTGGAATCAATACATTTAACTTTGAAGGTTTCTTACCAAAAAAAAAAAAAAAAAAAAAAAAAAAAAAAAAGCACACACTTCCCCCACCCAAATGTCCCATTTTGAGAGTTAAGAGGCCTGGATCTATGTCTAACAGAACTCGTGTGCCTGAATGGGCCACACACATAAGTCCAAAGCTGCAAGGCTGGAAACCCCTCCTCGACACATCCAAAGGCAGGGCAAGCTGATTTTCCACTTCCCACCTCCCAGCTGTCCAAGGCTGACTGTGGGAAAGCACCTTTGGCTTCCACATGTGGTGGAAACAGCTGTGCATGCTTGTTTGTGCTCGTGTCCTTTGTGAGTGTGGGGAGCAAGGGCTCAACTCAGTGTCACCCCGCAGATCTGAGCAGTTTCCATCTGAAGAGTTACCTTCCTTGTTTTCCAAGAAACAACAACTCTGTGACCATAGAGACCTCTCTGAATCCTTGGTCACATTTGTTGGACGCACTCATCCCACAAGCCTGGGATGCCTTTCCAAACCCTGCAGCTCAGTCCAGCTATGGTGATGGCACACCCAGGACAGTTTAGAGATGGCCATGCAGAGACAGAGACCACACTGTGCAAAAAAGTCTTCAGATTGGGGCCACCTGAACAAGTGGCAAGGTGAGCTTAACACCAATAGATACAAAAAGCAGCCATGGGTGCAAATTCCTCTTCCTCAGAGGCTCAAGCAGCTGCAAGTCCAACCCTGGCCTTTGCACAGATAGCTCTGCTCAGGTTTACAAAGGAGAGAGACACTGAAAATCGTATTTAGGATCTGGAATTTAAATCCCAAGTGAAAAGCCCTGAAGAAGCAATTCTGCCCCAGAGGGGAGTGGGGATTTCAGACACATCCTCATCTGCAGCTCTCTGTGTCGTGCTCACACACACAGCTCCCAGCACTTTAATCCTTGCCTTCAGCCCACAGGGACCATGCCAGAGAACATTTTTCTGCCTGCTTTCCAAATCCCATTCTCTGTGAAGGGATGTAGCTGCAAAGCAGCAGGTCACATTCAAATCCTGCTTAAATGCATTCATTTTGGTTGATGATCACTGAGGAATTTGTCAACAATGTGGAGTGCTGTTTTGAAAGCAAAAAAAGAAGCCACCACTGGAAATGTGATGCTGTTACACTTAACCCTGTTCCCAGTAAAGTCCACCAGTAAAACCATTATTGATCTGGGTTAAAGACTTTCATCAGCATTCATTTCCTAATTCTGTCAAGTTTTGATCTTAGCAGCTGGCTCATCACAACCAGAAAGTTCAGCTTTTCCCCTCCTTGCCTGAGGTTACAATTTCCCATCAGTAACATCCAAAATGCAATTATGTCTCTGAGCTCACTTTAATACCAAGAAACAAAGCAGATTTTTTTCTTGGAGCGTGTCTAAATGACTGGATATTCTTTATTGCTCAGTTCCACCATAAGCACCTCCAAAATCTTAAGAAACAACTAAAAAAAAGTAAAATCACTGGACTCTCTATCTCTTCTGCACCTCCCTGTCTGCCTGATGATCACTTCTAGCACCTCCAGCAGTTACCCAAACCATATTCCTGCCAGTCCCCTCATCTTTAGGGCATTCTTTTTTGGAGAGCCGTGACTCAATACCAGAAACTGTCACTGTGGAGATATTTCCTGTCCCCAGGTCTGCAGCACCTGCTGGGTGCACCCCTGCTCTGCATCACTCTTCACTCTGGCATCTGCTCCATCTGTATCCTCCAAGGGGAGAGAGGGACAAGCACATTCCCTGGCCTGGAAATGAGCAAATGTTTGCAACTGGGGAAAAACAGTGTACGAGGAATTTCCATGGCTCATTTGTCTTTTCATTCCCTGGTACAAACAGAGTAATAATAACAACAGTGATGCCTGTTTGTTACAGCAACACCAAAAAGCAAAAGCAAGATAAAGTAACATAGAAAGCAACAGTTCATTTTGCTAAAGTTCATTTTGCTAGCCAAGCCACAATATATCACCCCCAATCATTAATGAATAAAATTTACTACCTTTCCAGTATATGAAATATATTTCTAAAAGAATTACAATTTGCAAAGGCTCTTCCCATTTTATGTTGTAGTCTACAGCATAAAAAATGTCTAAAATAGTTACTCCGAAATATAAAATTGAACTCCTGTTTTATTCGCTCTGTTTAATTTGGCATTAGAAAGGGATTAGTTCTTGTTTTATTGCAATCATAGAGTTAATTAAGATCTACATAGATATTGATGCTACTGTAGTTCTGGTGCTAAAAGTCACACTACCTCACACAGTGCAAATTAGTTATCTTTGGTGAATTTTTCACAGTGTAAGAATTTCTTCTTAGATTCAGTTACACCCATACAAATCTAATTCTGTTTCATCCCCATCAGACAAACCAGCACATTGCCGCCCTTTTCACATTCAGGCTACACAATTTCAGCAATCAATTATCTCCCAACACTGCATTCGTAGCAGAAATGTGTTACATTCACACCAACACGACTCCAGAGCCTTCAGCTACAGTGCTACTTCTTGCACAGTTCTGCAACTAACAGTTCTACTATCAACAGGAACATTTCTGAGGTATCTATACAACTCGCTTTTAGACCAAGTTTTGAGTTGCTTAATTTGCAAACCACCACCTCATTCAGACAGCAAATGGGTTTCAGTTCAAAATAAATATTTTGTTCTGAAGCTTCATATTCACCTTTTACAGACAGAAGGGGAAGCAGCAACATCATCTGATAAAATCATGTCTTATGTGTAAAAAGAAAGATATTGCACAGCATTTTTCCCAGGTAACGTACAGAAATGCAATTCAGGGAGCACAGATGAAAATCCAATGCAAAATTCCACACTAACCTCTCTCCCCTGATTTCAATAGGGTTGAAACACAAGGTATCTTTATTGTGTCCAGTGAACAGCAATGTGGTCAGGAGATCCTGATGCACACTATTCCCCATCCAGCCACTGAAGCTGGTTAATGCCTCACACTCGACACAAAACATACAATTAATGTAAAATTGTAGCCAAGGCCTGGTGAACACTGAGAACCTTTACTTCTCTCTATCTCAAGAGAAGCCTTTATCTCTGTCCCTAACAGAGAGCCCTAGCAAGCCACTGCAATGTGGAGCTTGGCAGCCCCCTGGGCAGATGTAGGTCACTCCTCCTCCTCCCCTCACAAGGGCAAGGAAACCAGGAGTCTCATCTGGCTGCAAGCTGCTCCAATTGCCAATAATCCCCCCAATTTGGGTCTTAATAACAACCTGCTAAGGCGGCAGTGACGCAGGATGCTGTCCCCTGACCTAGATGCCACCAGAGCCAGACTTGGGCTGCTGGGCCACCACAGACATGGCTCTTCCAGGACCCAGCTTGGGCCACAACACCTTCCAGCACATCCCCTCCTTGTGCCTGCCCAGCTCTGAGGCTGTTAGCATGTCAGAACTTAGGACATCCCTCTGGCTGTCTAGAACAGCCAAGACCCCTGCCAGGGGGCTCAGAAGCCCTGGCACGGAGCCCAAAACACCTGTGGGTTTGATTATAACCCGTAGAGCAAGTTACCAATGTTATATGAAGATCAGCAAGCCACAACAGTTTAAGTAGAATAATAGTGAAGTTATCAGGGGGTGAAAAAATAGATTTTGGAGTTTCTAGAATGGGAGTTCAGGGAGCAAGATGGAGGGATCTGGGAATGTCCAGCCTTTCTCCTTCTTCTTCTTCTTGGCCTCCATCTTCTGCTGTGATATTGGTACTTACAGATCGGTTTAGAGTAGAAGCTCACTGTCTAACATAGGTGATAGGTATTGGAAAGTAATTGTAAACATTGTACATGTAGTTTTTAGTATAAAGACATAACACTGCCCTAGGGGCAGGCAGTGAGCCTGGAACTGTCCTGCTGGATGGACCTCGGCAGGGCAGGAGAAAGAATTTTATAGATAAGACACAATAAACAACCTTGAGACTGAGAACTGAAGAGCTCTGACTCATTCTTCAAGAGCTCAGGCTGAGAAAAGAGACTTTTAGCGTTTCTTGAAGTCACGGCGACCAGCTAAAGATCCTAAGATTTGCACTCCCAACACTCCCACCTTAAGCACTTCAGGCTCCCTTCCCCTACCCCCATGGCTGCTCACATATGGGTTTGGTCTTTGCACTGACAGCTGCTCTTTGGGCAGTTGGCTTTGAGTAGCAGCAGGACAATTATGCACATCCAAATCTGGGGAACAATGGGGTGCAGGGATGTGTCCACACACAGCCAGCGAGGAGCCCAATAAGCACATGCAGACCCACCAAACCCATACACAGTTTAGGAACAGAGGACAAGCTATGGTCATGAGGCGCTGGGCTCATCCAGAGCAGGATAACAAACAATGACCAATTTACTCGCTACCAGGTCCATTTACAATTTAGCTCTATTTTCCCACAAATGCTCCTCCCTGACTGCCATTAACATCTCATTTTCCCAGCTTCAATCCTTCTCCTGGACATCTCCCTTCTCCTGGGCACACAGTTTCTTCAAACATTCCCTCCACTGTGTTGCTGGAGGAAGGGAGTCTCCCTTACTGTTTTCCAGGACTGAGACACCTAGGATCTCTGTTCACCCTTTCCACTGCTGACCATGTACCAAAGGAGCAGCAGAGCACAGTCTGGCACTGCTCTGCTCCCAAAAAAATAATGGTTTTAATTAAACAGAAGCCCAATTTGAGTTTAATGCAACACACAGAAAGAATGAGTGGTCCATGCTACCACAGCACATTTCCAGCATTTATTTCCAAAACAGAAAATAAACAAAGAGTCAGTCCAAATACTCCTGAAGTACGTGATGACTCAGATGGTAAATATCCTTTCTACCACATCCCACTTCTCTCTATCATTTGGAGTGACAGCCCTGCTGTCACTGAATTAAAGAAGACAATTCTGCTTTGTAATGAATGAACTCAACATTCTCTCCTGTATGACTTGTTGTTCTGCACTGCTAAGCACTATCATTATGTGGACTTTAAAACTCCTTCATTTTAATAGTGTTTCTGTAGAAACAGGCCTGAATTTCAAAAAGTGATTTTTGAGGTGCTCTCTTAAAATACAGACGTGATTGTAGCACTGAGTGAGGTGCCTAAGAAACACACAGCCTAATAAAGCTACACTGATCAAGCTGGAAGCAGTGAGCATTAATCTCATATTCAAACACAATATGCAACTCCATGAAAAGACTGATGGGTTCCTCAGGGTTTGAAAAATGCTATGATGCAATTGAGTTTTCTCAGCAATAGAGTTTCTTACATAAGAGCTAGGAAAATGACATAGTAAGGACTAACATGTTAAATAAGCAGAGAACTAGGAACAATTCCTTAATGCAATCCAATCCTTACCACTGTAATAATTTTAGCTACAACTGTCACTGGGGTTGTGGAAAATGTGACATCTTATGGAAATGCTTCTCTCTACTGACAACCAACTAGCTCACCCAACCAATGAGACCTTAGGTGCCAAAAGCAGAAAACTCTGAATTAGCCACCATGACTTGCAGAAATCCTTAATTTGACCTGGCTTCCAGACTCAGTCATTCTGACAACATTTTTCATGCTGTCAATCACAAATCAGTCCCAACTCTTTGTGAGTCTATTAGTAACATTTGCTATGTCACTAAGCATTAGAAACTTTTCTATTTCAGTCCCTCTTCCAACACTGAGCTGAAATGGAGTTGAAAACTCAGGTCTGAATTCCAGTCTGGCACAGAACAACGAACTTCCCCTTATGCTCCAAGCCATACAAGCTTGATGACCCCATCATGACACAGGTTCCCTCTCTGACACCCAGCTAGAGCCCGGGGCAGACAGGTTTTAATACCTTGCATTGCACCACTGAGTTGATAACAGCAATGCTTTTAGACACCTTCATATTTCCAGAGCACTGTAGGTCTACCATGGCATCTTTTCAATAACAGATGTAATTTTCAAAGGAACAAGTTTTCAGTTCTTCCCTCTATGTAAACATGAGCTTTATACAAATAGAGAGACCAGGTAACACTTTTGCCTTCCATTGTTTGCTGAAGTTTCCTGAAATGCTACTGCCAATAGCAATGCAAATTTTATCACAAGAGTTAGTAACTCCCACACAAAATCACTCTGTGAGAGCACTGTATATGAAACAATGTGCAAATATATTTTATTCAAAGCAAAGATATAATATTTAATGGTTTAAGTATTTCTCTTGGGCAAAAGTTAACAATGTGTGGTATTGCATAATAAAAATGAAACATCTTTCAACTCTAGCTTTAAAAGTAGGCACTAGAAGAAGAAATTCTCTGATTATTTTCAAAATGTTACAAACTCTTACTTCCAGATGCTGATTATGCAAGCTCAGGATATAACCAAATATTAAATAAATGTGCAAACTGTATGTTTAATGTAGACTCATATCTACAAAACTTTACAGACCAAGTGAAAAACAAAGAAAGGAGAAGGAAAAAAAAAAAAGAAAAAAGAACTAAGCTGGCTCTCTTAGGGGAAGATCTGTAAAACAGTAAACCCCTGCATACAAATACCTGGCAACTGCTGGCCAACATAGAAGTGTTCCTGAGGCAAGAAAAGGACCAGGGGAAATGCAAACCCCACCAACTACTATCTTCAATAAGAAGAAAAAACAACAGGTTCTCTAGAGTGGAGAAAAGCAGGAGATCTCTGTCTGATCTTGGGCCCTGCTATTCACAAAAAATAGGCCTTTCTTCATATTATTTTCTTGAGAAAATGTTATTTTGCAAGGAATATCTGCTGTTAATTCTTCCTCTTAACCAAAATAATAAAAAGTGCCCAAAAGACTAGCTGACCATTTGGAAAAAAAAATGAGTGATACTGTATCATTCTACAATTGTCATCTAAAGGATGACATAGGATTTTTAAATAAATATTCTTTTGCAAGATGGTGTCATGGAGGTTTACTATACACACAGCAATATTATCTTGATTTGGAAATACACCACTAACACAAGGTCATTCAGTATGGCTCTTCAGAAAGCAGCAGAATCCCTGCACCTCTAGTTCAAGAATGTTTTCTGCTGCACTTGATAATTTGCTTCTCTTAAACCTCTATTGAACTTTCTTTCTAATTACAGGTCAAATCTGCCACATAATTCCTGCTTTCAGCTCCATCACTGACAATCTGCTAGGGTGATTATATCCATACAGGTGTAATCAACACTTATTTAAAAATTGATTAGGTTAATTTCAGCTGTGAGTTCCACTTAGCATCAGGTAAGGGTAAAGGAAAATTGCAGGATGTCATCTCTTTGTCCTCCAGACAGGCAGCCTAAGTGCTCAATTCTCCAGCACTACAGCAGCAGTCCCCAAAGATACTCCAGCAGACTGACAGATTTCCCACTTCCATATTTGGTCTGTTAATAATAACCAGAATTAGAAAAAGACAGAAAATAAACTCATTATTATCCCTCTGAAACTACTGAGATGGAGTTATCCATTAATTTTGTATGTTTTCTGTTCAACCAGTGAGACTACATTTATACAAAGGTAGAATTATAACAATCACTTTAAAGTTTATTATTCTACTCACACAGTAAGATTTAATTTATTTTATTTAAAGCACTAATCCAAAACCTTTCAAACACACTCAGACCTACTCAAAAGCCTTAATACTTATATATGCTAAACCTCAACTTTGGCACATATCAATGCATTTATTGGTTGTATGATTAGTTATGGACCTAATTAGGAAATGTAATAAAATTTGCTTCTTTTAACTTTAAATTGCTCTATCTTTAAATATAAGCTCCTTTTTCTCAGTATGTTTTGCTATCATTTTACAGACAGTTTTATCCTACTGAGATTATACCTCTCCTATCTAGGAATTTTTTTTATTTTTAACATTCACTCAAAAAAATAACTTAAATCAAGACACTAGTCAAAATTGGTCTAGCTGTACTAACAACATATTAAATTATAATGAGAAGCTGTGTACTCTGCTGTGCAGCAAATCCACAGACTATCAGAAATTTATTCTCAGGTCAGCTGTACAAGAGATTAGATCTTTTAATTATCTGTCACAGAATGGGAGTTAGGAGCCTCAGATCTATTCAGCTGTTCAGTTTGTGACCTGCAGAAATAAATCTGACCTCTTACAATGCACATGTAAGCACCACACACACTCTGAGGCACAGCTATGGTTTTAAAATCACCATGTAACTCTGGAATAACACCGTGCTTCAGAAAAACTGAGCTTCCCCTGGAAATGTATGTGAGCCTGTGTTTTTTGGAAGTGCTGCATAAGAGTCCCAGAAGCATTGTCTTGCTGTCCTGCTTTAGCTTTAAATGTAATTTTAATCATGCCAAAGTCAAGTTTAGCACTCCCACACACTATATTTAGAACCAGAATAATTTAGGTTGGAAGGCACCTCTGGAGGTCACTTAGTCCAGCCTCCTCCTCAGCACAGATCCCACTAGATCAGGTTGCCCAGGGTCTCGTCCTTTCCAAATCTCAAACCCCCAAGGATGTAAGGCTGCCACCTTCCCTGCCCCAGTGCTTTACAGTCCTCTTGGGAATTTTGTTTCCTCTTCTGCTTAATCAGAATTTGCCATGTTGCAAGCTGCCATGGGGTTGAGCCCTGTCCTTTTGCCCCACACCTCTGAGCAGAGCCTGGGTCCATCCTCTCTCCAGGCCAGCAGTGGCACATGAGGACACTGATGCTCTCCCTCAGCCTCCAAAGGAGCCTGGCTCCTGCAGACCCTCCTTGTACATCCACCCTCTGCCCATCCAGCCTGTCCACAGCCCTGCTCCACTTCCCCCAGTGCCAGAATCCTGGCATGACAGCAAAGCAGAGCTCTCTAAAATCCCTCTCTAACATGAACACCATCACAGCTGAGCAAGGACACATATTTAAAGCAGGGTGATTAAAACTAGCCTTCCAAACCCATATTTGTATCGTTTGAAAGCTGACCCAGTGTTCAGTGCTGCTGAACACCGGTAATTCACAGCATTTTGCCCATACAGGTTTTTTTTTTTTCATAGCCACTTTCCATGTATCCTAAGTAACAACCCAAAACTCTTCTATCTGAATCTGCCATAAAGGAGCTTGGAATGCCCTGAAGGGAGTGTCAACATTTCTCATCTGAACAACAGATCTCAACATTTCTCATCTGCAGCTTTAGACCACTGGATTCTAAAAGAATAGAAACTAATATTATGCTTAAATGTCTAAATAAATGCCTTTCTTTTAGATATAAATGTCATAATTAATTTATTGTCCCACAGTGTAACCAGTCACAACAACATATAGATTTGCAGCAGTCTGACCTGAGGAATGGCCCTACAAACCAAGTACTAGATACACTGTGACAATGGTGATTCCACCACCAAAAACTCACAGCAGAAGTAGAGCAGCCAAATAGTTTTAAAATCTATGCACAAAATAAACATTTAAAGAAACCAAGGCAGCTTACAAAGTTTAACATTTGACATTGCAATTCGCCTTAGAAGTGGAGATTTTGTCGAGACAAGAAATACCAATCCCTCCTAACAATATCCTCAGGATCACAGGCATTACTGCACAGGTATCCAGTTTCCAGCCTCTACACCCTGCCCAGGCTCCTTGCAATTTAAAGAACAGGCAATGTGATTAACACTGCTAATCTGGCTGCACTGTGAATTTTGGCTGACTCTTCCATATGGGAGCTCTGGGAGTTTTGACTGCAATATAAGAAGTATTGTTAAGCTCTCAAAGTTCTATCACAGCCTTGAAATACTTGTTGTTTTAAATTAAGTACCATCCCTCAGAGATATGTGACTGCACAGCAATCTGTTCTTCAGTTTTTTATTAGATTAATTTGGTTCTAGTTGTCATAGTTGCAGAAAAAGGTTAGAAGTTTTTAACTTTCTCTAAAGTCTTCTCATCCCTTTCCAGTATGAACAACATAAACAAAATGCAAATGGTAAAAACGAGGCTCCACTTTCTGTTCCATCTAATGATTATGGATGCCACTGCTTCTGATTTTTCCCTTAGCGTTCTTGAGTGTGTACATGGCCTAATTTATGGATCGCAGGAATATGCATGATATTTTGTTTTCTGCTTGTATACTCTCTAAATTTATGATACTGTAGTATTTTTTAAAAAATATAAGTATTTATTTAAGTCCTAGAGACACACTATAATATCTTACTTTGGAGAAAGAACACCAACTACATGAGTTTTGAAAGGACCTTCCCAGGGTGTTGGAAAGAGCTGATGGGGCAGTTTCACTCATCACTGTAGTTCCAAGAAAAATGAAAAAACATGCAGGGAAAAAAAAAGAGAGGAAAAAATACTCCCACAGTAAGTGATATTTCTCTTGGAAACAGCAGGAATGGCCTCTTTGTCCCACTCACTGATTTCATGGCTGTGGTGGGGGAAATGGGACAGCGGCGACAATGCCAACAGCTGAGCACCTTGTACCAAACCCAGGCATGGGCCAAAGGCAAATCACCAACCTGGCTGGTGCCAAGGGACCCAGAACTGGCCCCAAGCCCTCCAGCACTCAGAGCAGATCCTGAGCTGCTGGATCCGTCTGTGGATCTTTTGCTATAACACTTCATTTTCCAGCCCGTAGGCAACTGACAGAGCAGATGTCGCTGAGATGACTTAACGTATTAAGCTGCTATTTGTTTAATTCTGATGTGGAAAATGTGTCACACTCTAAATAGTTTAGTATGTTAATGTACCACTGCAGTAACCTACAGCAATCTTTAATCATTTTATTTTAGACTTATTTGCTTATTTTACTTTAAATCATAATTAAAACCTGTTTTCTTGCTTCCTTTTAAGTGTACTTACTCTTAACTTCACCTCCAGTTTCCTCAAGCTGAATAAACAGAACTGTTATCACAAATAAACATTTCATGTCCTAGGATATTTTATCTACAATTTATTTGCATTAAATTATATAAGACAGATGCAGATAAAACTTTCAGTATAATATATTCCATTAACAATCTGCAGCACAATATTTCATAAATGATGGGGCTCTGAGAGTTCAAGGCATAATAGCTTGATTTCTGTGTCTGCATAAGAAAGCTGACCAAAGCTGTATTTGCAATGAGTAATAATATTAAAATCTGAAATCTAAATATTCTTATTTGAATCAAACTTTTCAGAAAATATTCTTTAAAATTTTAACTCTAAGGTAAGAGCAGATTTTAATAACTACAGATTGAAGTTTTACTTCTTATTTCTTATATGAACACATAGTTCCTTACGATTCAATGGGATTATACATGACAGTACAGCTAGTCTTGAACCTGAAGACTATTCATCTCAAAAACTTTTAAGAAATCAATTTTAGAATAATTTTAAAAACATTATGATGAGCAGTATAAACGAGGAATTCCAAGCTGTAAAGACGAACACTGGACCTTTCAAACTGAAATAGCAATATGAAGTCTACTGAATTTTTCAGTGCATTCACAAGAGATATTACAGAGCCTCATTAGCCTGACAAACTCTAAGCATGTATTAGTAAAAATAATCCTCTTGCATGTAGCTGCAGCCCTTTGATAAGTCAGCACCCTTTGCATTAGCACTTCTGGTTTCTTGAGGCTCTGGGTAAGACACATTTAGCTTGCCAGTGCCTTACCCTGTTGATTTGGGTCGGGCATTGTGACAGGGTTGGGCACTGTGACTGTGACAGGCCTTTCCTACAGGCACTGCAGGGCTGGCTGCTGCTTCAGCAGCGGGGTCATGTCAACAGCTCTGCAAAGAACCCTCATGAACCTCTTAAACTGTAATGTAAAATCAAAACTGCGGAGTGCACTTTTAAAAATACAGCTTCTGAAACATGCTTCTGTGCTTGTAAACCCAGTTAAAGGACAATGTTGCATGACAGTGAGGAATTCCTGCAAAGAAACACTTGCCTGCATTTTTCTGTACAGCAGGCTCATCTGACTTGATGGTGGGCAGACAGCCAGTCCTCACTGGGAATGCAATGGTCCATTGCACAACCCACTGTGAGACACCTCTGGAACACAGGCAGAGGTGTCAAAAGGCTTCTAACCACAAAAAAGCTGGAAGGAGTGTGTTCAGCAACAAATCTCCACAACCACCCTGCGCTGGTCTCCAGCAGGCACCCCCAACATGGCCTGTCTGCTCCACCTCTCCTTGGAACTGTTCTCATCATGCATATGCCTTTCCCCCAACAATTAAATTATACCAGCAGCATATTAATATATAATTAATTAATACAATACAATTATTATATTATTATATATAAATTATACCATCACTCTTCTGCAATGATGAAATTATCAAAACCTGCTGACAAAGAAATGAACACAGGAATCTGATGCTTCCAAACAGAGAACAACAGGACACAACCAATGCAGTGCACTTTGGCCAGATTTTTTTAAGATGGACTTGGTTGTCTCAATGTCTTTTGAAGAGGAGGGTGGCTTGGAGCAGGTTCCCTTTATCTAGACAATCATACTCAATAAAGAACTTTTACTCAGTACCAGCCCTCAGAGCTGAAATAATCTTCACTCCAACAACTCATCCTTCAGGTCACAAAAGCTCACATATGCTATCAGTGTGACCTGGAACAGATCACAAATATTTTCTAAACTACCTATTGAATCCATGTGATTGTAACTGAGGAAAGCTGCAGAAATTGAAAAATTGGAAAGCTGCCTCAAAGCCCAGCTTTCCTACCCATCTGGAAAAGGGAGATGGGTGAGCACAGAGAAACCCGGAGCTTTTTCACTTTGCTGTGCTTACCCATAGCAATGGCCTTTGGGGGAATATTAACTTAAGCCTGCCTTCAGGGGAGAAAGCTGCACGTTATCTCTTTGCCACGTTATGCCACCTTTAAAGAGCTTTAAAGAACTGGCAAGTGACAGTGACAGCTGCTGGCAGGGGTGTGCTGGGACAGGCTGCACAGATTCCTTGGTGGGGCTGCACGCTCAAGGCTTGGGGGCCAGCACATGCTGCTTTTTCCTACCATGTAAAAATTAAAAAAAAATTTAAAAATAAATTCCAGGGTTGGGTTCTAAGGATTTTTTTTTAAAGTATTTTACATGTGAAGTTTTTTTCTGATGACATCAGCTGCAATCTTGGTTGTTTTTTGAAATGAAATCTCCTCATGGATATGATCCAGAGAGAAACAAAAATGAAGGGCAGGAATAGTTAGGCTGCCAGGGGCATGGAGTTAGCACCAGGAAACAAAAGCAGCAGGCTTTGTTACAGTTAGTTTTCTCAAGCCAAACTCTTCCCTCCCTTCTTGAGCCACTGGACAAGCTAAGGACCAGATATTATTTTCAAAACTTTAGGGAAGATGGCAAACAAATTAACCTTTCAATTCCTACTCTTTACATCTATAGACAAGTGTCAGCCACTCATGCCAGTGCCAAAAATAACCCAAAATGTATTAAGTCTTACACATGTAAAGTCAGAGTGACCTAGCGGAAGGAACATTTAATTCAGACTTTGGTATTTCAGACTCCTCTTCTCTTGACTAATCCTACCCAACACAAGTCACAAATCTCTTCTCAGTTCTGCACAAGCAAATCCCCTCCTCCTGTGAGAGCTTTGCAGTCAATTGACAAAAAACACTATTAGAAATCTAAACATATTTACAAAAAAATGAGCACCAACATATCATAATGAAATTCTACCAAAAAGAAACACTGACATGAGAGAACATAAATGTCATACATCCTACCAAAAAAGGAAGGGGTTCCTGCAAAATATGGCAAAATTTTCCTAAAGATAACATCTTATCTTGTCTGGGATTAAAAATAGTACAACTGCTTACCTATGACACAAAGCCAAAGACAACATCTCCTCCAAACAGTTTGCAAATGATATAAACTGCAGTCAGAAAAAAATACAGGGAATATTGATATAACAGCAATTATTGTAATAATTACATTATTTGTATTTAAAAGTTTTCCAGTCATTTATTGCATTATTGCTTTCTTTAAGCCATACCATTTCAGGATGCTTACAAAGAAGTATGCAATAAAAGTTGAAATAAATTGATGAAAAGAGATTTTAACACTGACAGTGAGATTCAAGAGCCATGTTGGAAGCAGCCTAGAGACAGGAAGGAGTGGAAGACATAGGGTGATTTGTTTATTTGTTTGTGATTTGTTTAAGCTATTTTGTCCTATGGATTTGTGGATGTGCAGCTCCTACTGCCCACCCAAAATGCTCCTTCTCCACTGTTCCAGAGCTGCCAAGATGAAATGCCAGGTGTGACCAGTCTGGCTCTTTAGTAAGTGTTAATTCTTAATGGTACCACAATATCAGTGCAGTGGAAATAATGTCCATGTAATATTATTTTTCCACAGCACAGTTGCAATGATTTCCCTAGAAAATTCACAGGGGCTATCTAAATTTCAGTCCTTTGCCTTCCAGCACAAGAGACATGATCTGCCTTTCAGATCCACAGCACAGAGCCACAAGGCAAGCTAAGGGTAGGAATCTTCCTTTAAAATGTCAAGGTTTGTTGTTTACCCACTGCTAAGGTCTCTCAAAAAATTGCAACTCCTTAAAATAGATTCTCATGCTCACCTAAGGAAAAAAGAAAATTATTTTTTTAATTAAAAAAGTGCAAACCAATACAGCATTTTCTAAGCATGCAGTGTAACTGGCACAAAAATGGACTATCAGGAGAAGGGATATGTTCAATACCTTTTATTGTCTTGAAAGAACACATTTCTGCTTTTGCAAGCAACTCACTATTGGGATATATGAGTGAAAACAACCACATACAGAAAAGTAGGAAAGGATTAGATGGTTTAGCAACTGAGTTTGACCCATAACTTAGACAGTGTCTCAAAAATGGTTTATACAAGTAACTGGAATTAAAGATGGAATGCAGAACTGAAATATTTGTGCTTTTTGATGCCCATGGTGCAAACAGCTATACTGAAAGCATCCATCACTGTAATAAATACATAATTACTGACCATACAAAACACATGTATGATAGCAAAATTACTAGGATGGAAACTGGGAATTCATCCAATGTACAGGATTTCTATATAGTTCCAAAACTATTTACCCTTGTATTTAGAAAGGGCCTGAGAAGCTCCCTCTTTCTAATTCTGAGCAGGACAGGTAAATCGAGCATCCAACCAACATTGTGGCAGTTTCTGACAGCTTCAGCTTAACAGCCAGGCTTCTCCTGCCAACTTAAATTTGCAGCTCATGCTGCTTGCTACCTTCTAAAATAGGCACGACTATTGCACGCTTCTAGATCCACGTAGACCTTATGTGCTTCAACGACAAGACACACAAAGCTCAGCTGAGCATTTCCCCAGAGCTGGCAGCACTCCCCTAACATCAATCTCATCATCAACTTGACAGGACACAGCCTGAGCTGTTCCCATCAAAAGTCAGCTTTGACCTTGGGAAAAAACTCAGGCGTATCACGAGTTAAAATTATAGAACTATGGAAAGAAATGCAAAATGTGACTATTGCTTCAGCAGATTTTCTGAAAATGTATCACATGACTTCAGACCAGAAATTTGATTTAACCCCAAAGTTTAGCGGTAACAGAAGTTAAAGGTTCCCAGCATAACCTAGGCTTTAGTCTTAGGTAAAATCCTATTAATAATATAGACAACTAAATCTGCATCTTCTATTAAGATATAAATAGAACTTTGTTAAGCTGGCTTTATGCATTTAATGAAATTTAGGCCACACTACCAAAAAGAAGCTAAAATTCATCATCTGAGGTGATGATCCCTTAGTACCACCTTGAAAAACATGTCCAAGATGGACATAGCCACTGTCATTGTTAGCTCCCAGGTCAAGACAATGGGCACAGCTGGAAATAAGTACTGGGCCACAGAAGCATTCAATCCAACCAGGACAGTCTAATGATCTGAAATAATGACAATAAATGTCAGCAAATTGAAACACAATCTATTGTGTTTTATCATTACTAAAGGTCTCATTGCTCATACAGATGTAAAGAGCATGCTAGAAAAGCTTCGGTTATGCTCTCACTGACAACACATTAAGGCAATCTGTGGATGCTTGTTACCTTCGTTTGGTACCATGAAAACATGTGGCTATTAGAATAAAGATGCTGAAATGATTGCACCTAATTCTGTACAAAGGCACATAAATAAATGCCCTAGTTTCAAAGAGATAAAACACTGCAGTTCACAGTGATAGGTGATGATACTTTGAGAGTTTCACACCAAACTCCTTGTCCCAGCTGAGGGGCTCTGCAGCTGCACATACATAACTCCAGGACAGGTTTGCATCTTTAGGCAATTGTTCAAGAGATTTGTGATACATAAACCTGTTTCTCCACAGGGTCTGGTTCAGGAAAGCTTACCAATGTTCATACACGCAGCTGACACTAATTTTTCTCAAATTTTCCAAGGCAGGAATAAGGCATCAAAACATGCCCAGGAAGATTGGCCACACAAAACATTCAAGATTAATCTGCCTTTGGATCTCTGTAGCAATACAACAGATGCTCTACAGTCATGGGTAAGGACAGTTTCAAATACCCACCAAAAACGCTGGACCAGATGCCCAGAGATCCAGCTGACTGCAAGCCAATCTTCAGTTTGGCAAGTGCTGGAGCAATCTGGCCTATTAAATTTTGAAAATCTCAGAGGCTAGATACTTCACAGCCCCTCTGCTACTCTTCTTGGTTCCCTCCGGGGATCAAGCACTATCACTGGAATTTCACTCTTCCTTACAACCAGCATGAACTCCTCCTGCTACTCCTGAGTGTTGCTTCTTGCCCTTTTTCTGTGCCTTTGTGAGAGGAGCTTAGCTTCATCTCCCCTTCATCAACCCATTGGGGGGATTGAAAAACACAATTCAGTTCCCCTCTGTCTTGTCTCTCTTTCCCAGGTGGATCAAGAGCAGAGCTCTCCACCCCCTCAAGGGAAGCACACAGCAGCTTCCCCCATCATGCTCACTGCACCAATCCTGGCAGGTCCACTCTGCCGACCAAGTGGGCGGGAACATCATAGCTCAGTTACACTATTAGTCATGGAAAGGTCAGTGCAAAGCAACTCTCCACCCTTATCACCAGTACTTACCCATCACCTGCACCCAGGAATGTTCCTGTCACTGCCTGAAGCCAGCAGCAGAGCACAGGGTTGAGTTTGGTCTGAGCAGGGCTGGAGCTGCTGAGCAAACCCAGGCTCAGAGCACAGGCAAAGCCCTGGGCTGGCAAGCCTGACTTGCAGCCAGGTTGACAGACAGCAGAACAGAGAGCATATGTGCAAGGCACAGGGTGAGGTGCCAGGGCCAGTGCCAGACACTCACGGCACAGACAGACAGACGCAGCCCCAGCTGTTCCCGTGCGTGTCCCAGCTAAGGCACTTGGCTGCAAACTCTTTTCCATTCCCATCTTCTTCTCATCAAGGGTAATAGTAGCAACACAGCCATTTCTGTGGTTTCCTTTGGTATCAGTACACAACTGTGTATGTGACCTTAAAGATTAGATCCTCTGTATCTGTGTTGCATCTAAAACTGTAACCAGGTGATTGCCTTCATGCTGCTGGTATTGCAAAGCCAAAGGAAACACCATAGAAAATTCTACAAGACCCAAAAAGCCAAACTTCCCAGCTGAACTCAGTCAAATATCCTCAGTGGGGTCTTACAAAGTGAAGAACAGAAAAGCCTGCTTGACTTGCAGGTTCCTGCTGAGTTTCCAATACTGAGAATACCAACAGGAAAAGAGAGGGAAAGAACATGTAAACAGAGCAAGACAAATGAAGGCAACTGAGACAAAAACAAATAGGAAAATGTAAAAGTATTTTTCATGACTTCTAGGGCATTCACATTATTTTAAACTGCAAAATTTACAGCAGTCTAGGATTTATAAACGTACCTCAGTAAAATCTCTTGACAGAGGTCAAAATAAGTAAAGAAAAAAACAAAGTGGTCCCTGATCAAGAACTCTCCAAATGAATCCTTGCATACAAGGCTGCCCATTCATTCAGTCCCACTCAGAGTTGCTCAGCAAAGATCCCAGTATATATTTAGACATCAACTAGTAAACTGCCTTATGAATCACTTCTGAAACTCCCTTTATCCTAAGTCACATACTGTATGTCATATAATCTCTAAGTCATATACTTAGGAGGAGAAGGAAGTATATGACCTATTTTTTACAGTGACAAAAGCTCTTGCCTGACACTTAAGCAGAACAGGTTCTCTGGCTTGTTCTTCATATGATATGCATCAAACTTTAACTCCTACTTCACCATGAATTTTACCATACAAACAGTATGACAGCAATTCAATCTTACTTTGTCACTGCCTGAAATAGACTTGAAGGAACACAAGCACTGAATGCTTGGTGCTCCCTTTTGTACACCACACCCAGCTATTCCACTCCATAAACCAGTACAGGTGAGGGATTTTTCTCCCTGTGAAGCACAAATGAACTTGGCAAAAGGGAAGAGGAACAACCATATTTTGTGCTCCTCTGAAGTACCACAGTGCCTCATGCTAGAAAGGAACTGACAGAAGAGGTACTTGAAAACTTCCCAAGGAACTGGATGCTGTATTTGTGAGCAGCTACTATGCAGTAACAACCAAGATTACACATTTGTTCTTCATATCCACCATGAGGAGCAACTGCAATCTGTTACTGTTTTACAAAGACAGCATTACTTAAACCTAAAAATAACAGTTTCTAAGTAGGAAAAAACCAGCCTGCAATTAAGAACATTAAAGTATTTTCAAAGCATCACTAGTGAGCTCCTGCCATTCAGGAATTTGTATTTTTCACGGCCACCTGCACTTAGACTTTGATTTCTTTCATCTACAGATCAAGAAATTTGTCCCATAAGATCAGGAGAGTCTTCAATATATAGTTAATGATCAATTTGACTAATGCCAGTAGAAAGATTTGATTTTAAAGAGAAAGGGGAAAAAACGGCTCCTAAAGCTACATAAATATTTACTGAACAAAGTTTTTATTCATCTCACATTTCTTATCTGAAATGGAAAAATAAGTAACCACACTTCATGCAGAACAACACTCCATCTAGATTTCAGAGCACGAACATCAACTAATAAGCTGTGAAAGAAAACATTCCAGTGTTTTAGATGGTAACAGTTATGGACCTTGACAGGCTGCTAATGGATCTTGACACAGGGAATGATATAAATTCAGAAATGTTTGCCTTAAGGTTATATTTAAGGATGCAGAGAGCAAGCCAGCAAATTGTCCAATAATCTCCAAGGCCCATGCTCCACCCTCCATCTGATGCTGGGCTTGTGCAGAGACCCAGCTCTGCTGCCTGGGCCCCCTTTCATCCTGGCACTTACAGAGCTCTGTTTCTAACAGCCCCATGCAGCACAAGCCCTTTCCACACAAATGTGCTTAATTCTTTACTGTGAGTGCTGGGTGCTTGGTTGGAGAACCCAAGGTCCAAAGGTGAGTTAATGGTACCAGCAAACCCCCAGAGGACTGGAAAATGCAGCAGTGAGCTTACAATTAACAGCAGTCAGGAAAGAGTTTCCACTGCTAAAGCCTTAATTTGTGTAGAGATGAATTGTTTGTCAAATCGAACAAAACTAAAATCAGGATTTCTTCACTCCTCCTTGAATGTTGGCCATCCTATTGCACAGAAGAAGAGAGATAAAAGTAGCCATGCTTGTATTTCTCAATTTTCTCTACATTTCTTAGAACTCTATTGTGGTATTTTCAGGATCCCCCATGGTAGGAAGGAAATGATGAATCTGACTCCATGTTCTTAGAAGGCTAATTCATTATTTCATATACTTATATTATATAAAAGAATGCTATATTAAAGCTGTAGTAAAGAATAGAGAAAGGATACTTACAGAAGGCTCAACAAGATACTAATGAAAAACTCGTGACCCATTCCAGAGTCCCAACACAGCTGGATGTGATTGGTCATTAAGTTAAAACAACTCACATGTTGGATAAACAATATCCAACCACATTCCAAAGCAGCAAAACACAGGAGAAGCAATCAGATAATTATTGATTTCATTTTTCTCTGAGGCTTGTCAGCTTCCCAGGAGAAGAAATCCTGGCAAAGGGATTTTTCCAGAAAATATGACAGTGACACTCTATGTTTTCGTGTCAAAGATAATTCTTGGTGATTAAGTACATAAGCAATAATGTCCTGAGGAACAAAACTGAAAGCAGACTGCTTGTACCTGGCACTGCAGGGGCAGTCAGAAAGTGAACAGACAGCAGCCCATACGAGCCCAGAAAGGTGCTCAGTACCGGGCAGGTGCTGCACTGCAAACAGAAAAATGAGCAAGAAGGAGACCTCACTCAGAAAGCCAAATGTCTGGATTCTGTTAAGCAGAACTATTCACCTTTCCAGAGATGGGCTGCAGCACCTGGGCAGCACAGGGAGGCCACCAGGAGACAGGATGTCCTGCAGACAGGAGTGACCAGCCGATGTGACATCACTGAGAATCTCTTCTGACCTACTTCACCCTCTCCTAACTGTGCTGTGTGTTTCCACCATCCAAGAACGTGCTCCCATTTAAAAGATACATGTACTGAGCTGAAACCATTTTCTTAAGAGCTGTACAGAATCCCCCAAAACCTTAACAAATCCCAAGATACAGTTTCCTGATTTTTACAGTCTAAGAAATTAAATAGACTCTTTGCAATTCAACCCAATTTTCAGGAAGAAACTACCATCAGGAAATAGAGGTTGTTGGGTTTTTTCAGGGAAACCTGGCTAAAATGGCAATGAAATGAAGTAGTTCTACTCTTGTTTAATTATGAAACATGTAGGATTGACCTTATAAGGTAGCATGTTCATTAGCAGGCAAACTCCAAAGCAAGCTGACCTCCTGGTGCTCCTGTCTAGTAATTCAATGTTCTTTTACCAGTGCCCAGGACGAAGGGCTGAAAGAAAAAATCTGTATCTAAGTAAAAAATATAGCACAGTCTAAAACAATCATAACTTTTGTCTCTAGGGAGGATCCTTATCAGCATAGTTGCATGTCAACTTTGAAAAGGAATTAATCATCTCCAAGCTGAGCTGGACCCTGTGTGACCAACCTGAGTAACCTCTTTTGTAACCAGAGCCACTACATTCCTGCTCCATCCGGGCTGTGACACTCCATTAGCTGTTCTCTGATCCATGCAATCAAATTGCCCCTTTAATATAATAGTTTAAAGACTAAATAGCTGTGTGAATTTGTGTCATGACATTTAATTTAATCTAATCTAAGATAACTCACCTAGTATGTAATTAGCTCTGTGATTCCCTTTTTGCACTTAAATAATAGACATCATGTTACCCTATTTCTGGGAATTGAGGAGAACCTCATTTTCACAATCTCAAATATTTAACCTATTCTGTTCTTCTTGCTATGGTTTCAAGATTGCAAAGAACTTAATTATTAGACTGAAAAACCATATTATAAACTCTTAAAAGTACCTTTAGTATCCTAAAAGCACAACCATTTCATGCAAATCTCCCAGGTATAAAAATCAGTGAATAGGCTCTTTCTTAGAATTAGTCTCAGCCAAAACCAATGGTAAGTATATATAGAAGGCAGCTGAGGAAAATCATGTTTTGAAAAATCTAATTACAACATGTGTAATGATGCATCTGAGCTGTGTCTTACTATACCAGGTGATCATATGCTTTCTAGATTTAAAATTATAGCCTGAGTCTGCAGCCATTCATCAGGACAATGGCTCAATGCATGTACTACTGAACCATTTCAAATTGTATTACCTTTATCAATATATTACAAACTACATCACCCTTACCAAATATAAGCATTTCTGTATCTAATGCCAAATGTTATGGTTAAAGTGGCAAAGCAGTGTCACAGCACTGCCAGAAACCCTCTTGATGCAGACAGTGAGTGATGTGCTGCCTTGGTGCAAGAGAGGACACAGACTGAGCAAAAGTTTCTGGAGTAATAAGGCAGATTCACAACTCTTTGCTCCATCTCAAAAGTAAAAGAAATATTGGGAATTTCTCCTAGATTACCAAACCATGCAGCAATTCATTGGATCTTGTGCGGGGCTGATTTTAACACACCACTGCACCCTTGTTTTCTTTGCAGAACCAGAAATATATTTCTGTTAGAGTAAACAGCAAACTTTGAATTAAAGCCTTTCCATAGTAATTTTGGTGGAAATCTTTTGGGAACAGCAATTTTAAACAAACCGTGGCACTGAATTTGTTGTACAATACTTGACCCATCAATGTTAATGGAAAATTTCCATTGATTTCACTGAGTAGATATGGGCTCCTCACATTTAATTTATCATGAGAATTGATTGCAGGTTGTTTACATAGCCCACACAGACACACAAAATCAAAATCTGGAAAGATCAAAGCTAACCCTATACTTAAAACCAAAACTCCTAAAACTGCCAGTTTTTCTTTCAAATTAGACCTAAGAACTCTCAGGGTTTTTTTCCACTCTCTTTTTTCCCAGGATGTTATTTTTATCTTGGCACTGTTCTTTTTTGCTATTTAATTTACACCGTGTTTGGAGCAATTACTGAGATAGAATTGTGTCAAGTCTCTTCTGCACTAACTTTTCTACTGGGCTAATAACTTCAGAATATATTTAACTGACATTTAAAATATTATAGAGAGAAAAATTTGCACTCTAGTATTTCCTCTACCAGGCTCAGTTCTACCACAATAGAATTTTAACATTTCTCAGTGTTTCATGTTCTTCAGTTCAACGTTACACACAGCCAGGCGACCAAGGAGAGGATTCCATACCAGCATTTCACCATTGCCAAAGGAGATGTTACCATCCTTGTTAATTATCCCGATGCTCTTTAAAGGCAGGAAACAGACTGGGGATTTCTATTGTAGTTCAAACACCCTGCAACACATGCCTTGCTCTCACCTGCACACCTGCCTTGGCCTGGGCACTTCCAGAGAGAAGACCAGCATGCTGGCAGTCCGTGTTTCACCCACAGACCATGTCAGGACGTGGACAATCAGCACACACGAAAGCACTTACACCATCAACAAACACGAGGAAATGCCAGACTCGGCTTTCAGCTGCAATCTGCAGCAGGTGCCTGACCCAGGTCACTCACTGTCCTAACCGGGAGCTCGTTCTCCTCTCTGCCTGCAGCAGGCTCCCCTTTGGCTCGCTGCGAGGATGTGGTATGATTAAGCATGTTGACATACAGAGTCACCACATAATTGTAGCTATTCAGCCTCTCCCTGTTGTTGTGGTAGAGCGTATATTTAGCACTACAGTTACCCTCACAAACGAAATACACAACCACCTCCCACAGTTCCCTCTCCTCTGTGCACAACCCTGCATTTGCCTTAAGGACTGTAATATTTTGCAATCGGCTGTGCTCTGAAGTAACCACCCCCCGCCGACACTCAACGCAGATGAATGCTGAATCGCTAAAAAATACAGTTCCAAGTCAGTTCTCAAATCCTGCATGTATCACAGGATAAATTAGTTTTGTATTGCCCTGGGCAACTGGATTCCTCTGGGCGGCAATCCTAGCTTGGGCTCCGTGGCACATCCCTGACATCCACCTTCTCTACCGCCACAATATCTGACCCAGCAAAAAAGGCCGGTTTTTAACCCAAATATCCCCGTCTGAAAAGCTGTGTGTTCCCACCCGGGATTCCGGGGCACCAGCTGACGCCGCCCGCACCGCACCTCGGCTGCGGGGCCGCGCCGAGACGCCCGAGCCGCTGGGTACCGGCAGGGATGAAGCCGCGGCGGCCCGGCCGCGACCGCTCCAGCCCGTCCTGAGGGCTCCGGCCGGGTCTGCGGGGAACGCCGGGGGCTGCGGGAATGCCCAGGGCTGCGGGCCGGGGCTGTGGGGGACGCCCGGGGCGGGGGTGGCTCTGCCGGAGCCCCGCGCTGGGTCCGCTGGCCCGCCCGACAGCGCCCGAGGCTCCGGCAGCGCCCGCGGCTGCGGCAGCTCCCCCCGCCACAGGCGCACATACAGATTCTCGTATTTTCGGGTGGCTTTAGGTGAGCAATTTTTATCCAGCTGCCGCTGCCCGCACCCCGCGCTGCAACGAGACGGACCCGAGCAAAGATGCCCCAGAAGGTCCCGGCCGCCCCCCGCGCCCGCCTACCTGTGCCGGTGCTCATGGCGCTCCCGCTGCCGCCGCCGCCACCGCCGTCACCGCGCCCCGCGGGCGGCTCCGGCTCCGGCTCCGTCCCCGCCTGCCGCGCAGCGGGGCCGCGCCGCGCTCCGCCCCCGCCGCCAGGTGCCGGCACCCGCAGTCCCGGCTCGGCTCAGCTCGGCTCGGCACGGCCCAGCTCAGCTCGGCTCAGAGCAGCTCAGTATGACATGGCGGCACCTTGGGAAGTGTAGGCAGCCCCGCGGACTACATCCCCCTCCGTGCCTTGCTGCGGCTCCGGCCCCGCCGCTGCTGCGGGCAGAGCTGCTGCAGCACCCCCGCCCCGCAGAAACTTCTCCCCGGGTCTCGGCCCGAGCCTCAGCCGCTCCCACCTGCCGACCGGCACGGCTCCGCCCGGCCTCCCTTGCCCTGCGGCTGAGATCTCCCTCTGCATTTTCCTGTCCCGCTGGTGCTGGGGTCGTACGATGGCCGGGCAAAGCCGTGAGGTGCGCAGATGCTCCGGGATGTTCCCGAAGCGCCCGGCAGTGACCATGAGGATGCTTGCCCTGTTCCCCAGCGAAGCCCGGACTCCCAGGCAGCGCTGCACTGCACGTAAGGTGTTGGCAGCAGGTCTGGGCGTTCAGCAGGGTAAAGTAATGCTTTCTGGAGCAGGTGAACTTTCACTGATCCTTTGGATTTGAAAGTACAACCGCACACAATTACTATTAAAGCCATTTGTTTATTAAATACCGATTTATTCAGTATTTCATCTATCTGAAAATCTGTTTTATTTCTGTGAGAATTGATGGGATTTTTTTTTAAGAAACAAACATCTGTGTTAACAAATACAATAGCAGTCAACGTGGTTGCATAAGCGTGCTGTACTGCACAGCTGCTCTGATGCTGATTTCAGACTGTGCTCAGGGCAGCTTGGGGTTACAGTAACAGCATGAGGAAACAGGGATGTGAAGATTTACTTTGCATTAATATCAGTCTGCTCTGTTCCACTGACAGTTGCCTAAAAGTTATAACTCAATTAACAGTTGTAAGCACAAAACCTACACAGCTTTCCCAGCCTCCACCTGAAACTGAAGAGATGAGCTCTGTAGCAGTGCTTACACATCACACTTTGATAGAGAATCGTGGTCCTTAGCCCTGTGTAAGAACGGCAGTACCTTATGGCTCTCATGACATTTGTCTGCTGAGCATGGGGAACCTCTGGACATAATCACTGCCATCAGGAAGAATGGCAGTGATTATGTCCAGATGTTGTCACCTGCAATCTGAACAGCCACAGGATCAGACAATCCAAACAAGTAACATCCCATTCCTGACAGCCACCATCAGCAGGTATCTGCTGATGGATTTCCTGAGCCAGATGTGTATTCTTTGTTTAGAAGAACCTTCTGTGGATTTTCTTCTGTTGTCTTGTCCAGTTGTAGCTGGAACCCAGGCACCCCTCAGACAACTACAGCCTCCTGTGCAGGGAATTTCACAGCTGAACTGTCTGTTGTGAAGAACTATCTGCTGTTGTTTTGAACCTGCTGTTTGCTATTTTTACATTATACCTGCTCATTCTTGAAGAGATAGCAAGCATACATTTCCCTTTCACTTTCTCTGTGCCACTTATGAGTTTACACTGCTCCATCAGATTCCACCCTTCACTCCTACTCTAGTTAGTCATTCCTTAAAATGGGTGACTTGCAACTTCAGTACCATGCTGCTGTCACTTTCTGTCATTTGTTCTGGAGTTTTGTTGTTTGATTACCAACTTTGGTTTTAATTATGAAGTGTCTTTGCATATAATAATCATCATAAGTTCAAGGCAATCTCTGACTGATGTTAGTAACCCTGTGGCTATGCATAAGTGTTGCTTTAAAAGCTAAATTTGACAGAACTCTTGTCTTGGATGTGGTGGGTGTACAATCCATATTGGAGGTAATGAAGAGGAAACAGCCTTGGGCTTGAAGGCTGCTAAAAGACAGTTTGACCCTTCTGCTGGGTGGCAAAAGGAGAATGTATGCTAAAGCCTTTCATAATTCATTGCAGTGGGAACCCCAGGGCCACAAGAGGTTTTGGAAAATTTTCCTACAAGTCACAGAGACAACTTAAAGGTCAAGGTTACTACACAAACGCTCAAAGTGCCCTCACAGAGCCAGATCTTAGGAAACACTGAGAAACAAGCCATGGGTTTCAAATTTCCCCTTGTTTAGGGTGATGCCACCTGCCACAAGCTTGATTAAAAGCTCCTGTGAACCCCTAGAAAAATCATGGTCTGCTTCTGATAAGATCCCCTTACTCCAACCAGTGAATAAGGGAGTAATCAGCACTTGAAAGGTCTAAAAAAGACATTTCCCAAGCTTATCCAGAAGAAACCCTGCTTCAATGACTTTTGGAGGTAGTTCAGTATCATGGATGACACGGATGACACAAGCATTACTTGGGAAGAGGTCACAGTTCAGTGGATGAGTGGTCTGTGGCAAAAATAGTTGCCAGAGTTTATTCTGAATTCTGTTGAATTTGATATTATCCTTGCTCTCCAGAAAAAAAATTGTCTTCTTCTATGATAAGCTGGCCTGGAAAGGTTTGATAGCAAAAGTGTGGTGAAATTGTTAATTTCACAGTCAAAGTGAAACCATCCAGAAAGGGTTACCAAGAAGGCTTATACTAAACAATTTAAACTGAGCACCAAGTCACAGAATAAATAGCTCAAATCTTTAAGGACAATGATCTGTCCTGAGAATGGGCAGATACACTCTTTGGAGCACTGTAATATTCAGCGTCTTGTTACCAATCTCAGGCTAGTGGGCAGTCATCTCTTGATTTTCATTTTTGAAAGCAATCAGCTTGTTCAGCTGCAGTGAAGAAGACTGAAAAGTCAGCCTTTGACCTGTCAGCACTTTGCACCACTTCTGTCATTACTGGGAATTCAATTGGCACCTGACAAATCTGATGATCCCGTCTCTTCCTTCACATCCTCAGTGTCATCCTTAATTCTTCTAAGAGCATTGATTTTGAAAATGCTTGAAAAATGCTGTGCTAGACAAATGCACTTTCTAGCATAGAAGTGTTTTCTAAAAAATCTCCGCCAGTATTATTTGGATAATTTTGTGGAAGAACTTTACATTTTACTGTCCATATGCATTTAAACTCTATGTCTTTCTTAAGTACATCTTTGTGTCTTGCTCTATTGTATTAGCTGTATCAGGAAAATAAAATCTTCACTATCTACTGAATTTGTAACCATCCCAGTTATCAGAAATGCATCCTCCTCACATAAGGGAATATATATTTATGTATCTTCCCTGGGGTAAGGGAATATGTTTTGATGTAAGGAAAAAAAAAAGAATGAGCACTGTAAATGTAAAGAAACAATTCAATCTTGTGTGTCTTGCATTAAAAAAGGTCCAGCTGAAGCAAGAAAAAAAGATTGTTTCTAATATTTCTGAAATTTCCAACTTCAGGGTGGTCATGGTCTTCCAGGACAATAAGATTATTAACTTTTATTTGATTATTTGTCTGAAAGTTTTTTAGGTCATTGCCATATGAGAGGGGTCATATTTTAAAAGTACCTCAGTGACGGAGGGTCTAGCAAGAGAGAGAGAGGAACTAAAACTTCTGCACTGGGAATGAAGCAGAACGTTTATGTCTTCCAAAAAACCCCAACAAAACAAACCAACACAAATAAACAAACCAACGAACCAATGTTCAACAACAAACAAACAAAGCAAAACAAAACAAAACAAAACAAACAGAGAAAAAGCCATTATTCATCCACTTGCCAGAAGTGTTTTACATGCTAATCCAGACTATAGAAAACTACAAATCCAAGCAGCTGCTTAACCTGGTTAAATTTTCCCTTGGCTTTATGTTCAAAGCTGATAAAGTATCACGAGATTTTCAGGTCAAATACCAACTTGGAGTGAAACTTAAAAGAGCAAGTACTTTGTGCCAGCTATGCTATTAGTTTTGAAACCCTTCTGAAGTTGTCCTAAATAGATATGTCATGGAAAAAAAAAAATCAGAAAAAATTGCATAAATTAGACTTGCTTTTGTGAATCTTACTGTACAGATCTGTATTTCATGCCATTAAGTTCTATTGTATAGTCCTGAAAACTGAATTTAAGCTCCTAAGAATCTACGGTAATTTTTACCTTTTAACCTGAGATCTACTTTATAGGCTGATTTTCAATCTAAACTGCTGTCTAATCTAAGCTGCTGTCTTTTGACAGGTGTTAAATCTTCTGGAAGACAAAAGAAATCTTGCAATTTACAGTAATGTATTTTTAAATGCTTATGTTTTAAATGACAGATTATCCTTCAATCGTGTTCTATAAATTTACAGAAATATGTCATTTTCCTATTAATTCAAAAATAGAAATTCTTTTGTATCACAGAATATTAAGAACCTGAAATTACATGCTATCATGACCTCTCTTTTGTTTTTTACTGATTCTCTTTTATGTGACGAAAGTTCCCTAAACATCTCTGTGTTAAAAACATTCCTACTTTTATTTTTCTGGTGTCATATATCTCTTAGGAATTCAGGGCTGGGCTGCTTTGCTTGGGTTACAGTAACTAGACTTGAACTTCTGTAATTTTATGACTAAGTCCATACTGAGGTATGAGCTTTTTGACATTAAAATTACAATATCACAGAACTATTCGTACTGGGGCAGTTGCCAAAATAAGCCATCCTTGTGTTTGCAACCAGTGACAGCAGTTACCTCTCCACCACCTTACTCTGTTTGCTGTATTGGAATGACACTGGTAGTAAATAAAATATAAGGCAATCTTGAAGTTCCAGAAGAGTAACAAACTGGGATCTTAAAATGAGATTCTGGGTATGGGAATAAATTTCCAGCTACTCACTGAGGCAGAAGCACACGTGTTTATAAATAATGAATTAGTGTGAAGCAGCAGTAATGAAATAATAACATGGCTCTATATTAAGATGTCTGAGTTGCACTATGAAGATGTCAGCAATAACTTTTATACAAAGGTCTTCTCACACCATGGGAAGAATATAAACCCTGCATCAGCAGCTATAACTTAGATATCCATTACCCATTACAAACCTTAATGCATTATGATCAGTAGGTCAAATAAAACTCCCAGGCAAACTTTGAAAACAGCAAGCGTGAAATAACATCAAAGGGAGCAATGGCTGAGGATGAAAGGAATCTTTGTTACAGTGAGACAATCAAAGACTGTTCTCTCATGTCAGCAGTCAGCTTTGGGAAAGTTGGTCAGAACAAATAAATTTTGGCATTGCAGGCTGCTGCACGTGGCAGGAAGTCTAGCAGGTAATGATGAGCATCCATATAGAATTCATACACAAGGATGACAAACTCCAAGGTCACAGCAATGAAATGGGCAGAAATACAAATGCAAAGGGTTTGGGGAAGAGCCAAAACAAAGCATGAATAATATGAAAGTCACTACACTTGCAATAAACATTGGCAAAAATTTAATTTTAGTTTCGGAATGGCAGGTGAAGCTTGCAAGGATTTCAGTGCCATGTCACACAGTGTGTGTAACCACTGATATCAACACTTACATCAGTAAACATGTAAATAATGTCCTTTCTGTAGTAAACAAGAAGGATAATGAGGTAATTTTAGTTGCAGAGAGGTTAATACTTATTAAGTATATTGTGATCCCTTGCAAATGTGACTCCTTGGAAAACCACTCTTTATGTGAAGCTGCAGCTTCTCCCTTGGAGTAGATGATATTGCAATTCATGGCCCTGATTCAATTTAACTCTGTTTTGCAGCCCAGGCTGATGTGTGCTGATTTCCCGTTCCATATCCTACACTGCATAGCTAACACTGTCCTTATGTAAAAAACCCCATACAACACAGCCTCATGCCAGCAGAATATAAACTCCTCTGAGGTGATAAAATTCTCGCGTAGCACTGTCTGTAAGTGAGGCTTTGCCTGGAAGATGTGTGACAGTTTGCAGGAGCTTTCAGCCCACTCTGGCAGTGAACATCCCTGAGACATCAGGCCCTAGAAAAATGCAGCTGTGACTGATGCTCCTCTCTGTGTCCTCAGCTGCAACAAAGCCACCCTGGACTATCAGTGTTGCTTCCCAGGCTTCACTAGGGGAAGGTCTCAGTCTGTGTGAAATGACCTGGACCAAGCCCACTTAAATGAGGACCCAAAGTTTACATGGGGATTGAGGATGATGTATGCACAGATGTCAACTGGAAAAAAAGAAGGAATGGAAACAATATTTTTTTTCAAATGTGGGAAAAAGTGGAAAAAATATCACTGAATGTAATTAATGGAAATTTAATGGAGTGAGTCCAAAATATGTTTATACTTATTAAAATTTTTGTGTTTAGCTGCAGAAACTTAGAAATCTTTTTATACCATCCCCCCGCACATTCACACCTTAACACCACTATTGTCTGTGGTTGCCAGTGCAAGTACAGTTGATTTAATCAAAAGTCCATAAATGGAATTTAAAGATGGTTCCAAGGCCAAATTCTGGAAAGGAAGCAGCTAGAGTTTTCATGATTTTCAGGTCTGTATTGCCAAAAGTTCCACTGTCTAAGATTTTCCCTGATAAATAGAAATCTTTCCTCATATTTCTCAAGACTGAGGGTTGCACTATACCTTTTAAAGATTTTATTCTTCTTATAAGAAGTATGACCTCAAGCATACAAGGCTGGATACTTAAGCAGAAAATGTTGTGCTTATTATGTTTATGTTTATAAACACCTTTTAATATATTTAGTTCTGGTACCTGAGGCCAAATGGTCTAAAAAGATAAATGTTAGAGGAAAGATGTTACTAGAAATTATAACTTAGATCTACAGATAAAGCTGCAAAAAATGGACAAGTAAACCCTTCTTCGGGTCTCAACTAGAGGGCAGCACTAATTTGGAAAAATTCCAATTATGTTGCTAGTTCTATGTGAAGACAATTTGTTGAAGTTAGAAGTATCACTATAGGATTTTCTCTACAGTGGGCATTTTGGTGGCTGGAAATGATAATCCCAAACTATAGGATGACAGTATTTTTGGGCTACCTCGGTCAAAGGGAAAACTACTGACAGTAAACCAAGTTGCACTTAGTGAATGGAACAGAGCTTATAGGATGATAAATTGAAATTCTGTGATTGTTTCTATCCTGATGGCTATCTATTGTTTTGGTCTTCCAGATATTCCCTCAGACATGTTCTTCCACAGAGCATTAGGAAAGCCAAAAGCAAGATTTCATTTCTACTGAATCCATATTGAAACATCTTTTCTCCATTTTTGAATGCCTAAGGAAGTAAAAATTTATTTTCTCAATGCCAAAACTAGCTCAGGAGATATCTGTATTCCACATATATTCAAGCTCCTATAAATAAATTTCCATGGCCCTGCACTTTTTAGCACTAAGCAGAATCACCAAACAGATGGGTAAAATTTCAGTTCTGCAAATTAAGTGTTTCAGTGTGTGGTTAAGGATTGTAAGTACTTCTTTCTTGAAAGTCTTTTTATCCATCCCAGAAGTGCTCTGGCATGCTAGTAAAGAAAAGAGTTGAATATGTACATAGAAAGATAAAAATACATTTCAAATAGTACACATTTATGCAAATCCTAGGAAGGGAGAAGGAATTGAAGCAGAACTAAATATTCATTGCTGCTGCTCCTCCCCCTTCTTTTTTAAGATCAAGGAGCTGTGGCTTTCTACTCTACTCCTCAGAATAAACAGTTTTAGATATACTGACATAGTTTTCTCTGCTTTAAAGGACAGCAGGAAAGCTGTGACAACCTCAGCAAGAAATCTTATTCCAGGAAAAAGCCTTGAGTGATGCCTTTTTCTAAATGTTTAATGTGGGACTAGATGTTCTTGAAGGTTTCTTCCAACCCTGATGGATCTGTGACCCTGTGAAAAGAGTCCTCTGAAGGAAAAGAGGTATCAAATCCATTTGAACAGAACAATAAATAATCTCTACTCAATATATGATTGTGATATATAATTATTTGCTGGCTACCTATAAGAAGGTTTCCTTAAGAATAAGGAAGCTACCTGCAAACTTCAAGCAGCTGAAAATAGTTAACCTTTAATTAAAAATCCCTTCACCTAATTATAAAAGGAAGTACCTGGTTTTTTCTTCAATTCCCCTGTAATGCTGTGAAAGGTGAGGATTTATCCTGTCAAGGGGAAAAACAAACCTTTTAAAAAAAGGACATTCTGTGGGAACTTAAGTGTAAATTGTCTGGAGTACTGATTTTTTTCTCCCTCCTTTTAATAGTTAGAAGGTTTTAGATGAACAGAATTATTGTTTCCCAGTCAACATTTATTTCCTATTTTCTTTATACTTGGATGTTTTAGGGGCTTTATTTGCCAAGTGGTTTGTTAATTCCAGTAGATAAGAGGAAATTAATTCTACTTGCAAGATGAAAGCAAAATAGGGAAAGCTCATTTCCTATGCTGAAGCTTGTGAATATAAACTCTCAGGGCGTTTGGTTTGGGTGATTGAGAACTCATGTGTTTTCTGTGCTGCACAGGACTCCAAAGTTTGTGCTTGATTTGGGAGGCTGTTATTTCTATGGGGCAGAAAATAAATTCTGCTTAGCCATAAAGTAAAGAAATGAAATTATTAATCTAAGGATTAGTGATTCTAAGTGATAATTACAATTTTTATTCTGAGCTGATGAGACTCTTCTAGAAGTTTTCTCCTTCTCTGCTGTGGGAGATGGAATTGTGAATCCAATCATGGCTGCATCCCCTTTTGCCCGCTGAGATTTCAATATGGGCTTCCTTGGTTAGGAGGGTGTTGGCTTTTTGGTCTGCAGATAAAAGTGTTTTCAAGAGAGTAGCAGTGGCACTTGGGAGATGCTGAACTTGGGAGGAAGCTCTGTCAGGTGTGCACCATGGCGCTTCTTGTGCTCAGGAATAACAAGCTGAGTAACATCTATTATTGGAATTTTAATGATTTAATTTATTATTATTATATATTAATATAATATGTATTAAATAATATAAACATAACATTATATTTCATATAAGATCAATTAATTTAATATTCTATATTAATTTAATATAA
The DNA here is from genome assembly GCF_047830755.1 of Zonotrichia albicollis. Lineage (NCBI taxonomy): Eukaryota > Metazoa > Chordata > Aves > Passeriformes > Passerellidae > Zonotrichia > Zonotrichia albicollis. The sequence goes on along the minus strand of NC_133823.1, from coordinate 51,314,347 downwards.
ATTTAATATTCCCATTAGCAGGGTAACTCTAAGCAAACAGCCATTATTTGGTGGGCTGTGTAAATAGCTCAGGAGCTGTGGAAGTGCTGTCACAGCTGGATGCTTTGACTCGGCATTTTCCTGCAGACTAGAAGGCGACAGCATTTCCTTACAGATGGGTGACAGTGTGTTTTTCCTTTCTGAACCTGGCTATGGAGCTGGGATGGTGTTTTTTTAAGACCTGGGGGAAAGTAAAGCTATCTGGTTTTCAAGCAGGCAGATGCAAAGATGACAGGAGATCAGCAGAAAGCGCTTTAGCTAGTTCTGTATGCAGTTGCTGTGGAGAAATAACATGCTAAACAAAAGGAAATGTGGCCAAACCTATTTCTGTGGAAGCTGTGTGTAATCATAGCATGCATGTAACACAACTAATATCCACGCGTGCTGATAATCTGGCTAGAATTAATATAATTGGGTAAGCTTGTTAAAATTTCACCACTGTGAGTTAGTACTTCAAGCTGAATGTTTTTCACATCTAGGGGTACAATTGATATTTTTTTAACTTTGCAATACAGATTGTATAATATTACATTTCTTTTAAGTGGATGTACCTCAATTACTAGTTGAAAGAGGAGCCAACAGAGAGTAATTTAGCCAAGACAGCAGTCAGTATCTTGTGTGATTTCAAATTTGCTGTGCTGGATGTAAATAGTGGAGAATACCAGAGTCAGCAAAACATGGAACAAACAGGATATTTTTATGATGGGTTCCAGCAAGGGACAATATACTTGTTAATATATATTGGACTTGGGACAAAAGAAATCAGACAGGAACTTAGTAAAATGTGTAGAAATACCCCTTATCACCTAAAACTGGCATTTCAGTGGATAATCAAATGAGTTATGCCTCAATATTTTTACAAGTTAGAGTTAGTCCCTTTGGCAGTGGACTGTTCCTCCCCAGCTGTGATGGGATAATAGTTATACTGGAAGGTATAAGTCAGCCTTAAAATTAAAATGTGTTGTTTTCCCTAAAACAAGCTGCTGAAGTGAAAATATGGTCAGAAAAACATGCAGCTGCAGAAGGGCAGACAAACAGGATGATGAAAAGCAAAGCCTGAGAGAGACAATTAGAGGAAGTGCTTTGTATCAACACCCAATGTCCTCCCCAGCCTCCTGTTAGCTTCTTTTAATGATTCTGAAGAAGTCAGGGACAACTCAACATAAACAGGACCATCAAGTCTTCATGTCATTTTATTAGTTAAAGAATTGACTAGAAGAAACAACTTTGCACCTGATTTTTAGCAAAAGGAAACCTGAAACAGGTAGCACAATTCATAGTAATTAGAATGTAGAAGGGATGTGATTACTAACGTGGAAACCAATCTGTGCTACCTCTGGTTTTTCCTGTTTGCTGCAATATATTGGTCTCTGGAGTTATTTTGTGAGAGCAGCTGTCCAATAAGGTTATTCACCTAAAGTTTTGTAATGCACATTAGTACTGTTCCAATAAGACAACAGGAAATACGGGGCCAACTTTTGATGTCATTACCTTAAAATTGAAACCTTTTTTTTTCTTCTTTCCACCTAAACTACATGTCCATATACACCACCAAGAATTGAAGTACTGGCTGTGGTGTGATGAAATACCATGCAGCATGGCTTCAGAGTAAAATCACAGAGGAAGCTGAAGATTTCTGACCTAGTTGAAGATTGCAGGGAGGAGTTGGCTAGGACAACTTTTAAAGGTCCCTTCTAACCCAAACTGTTTTAAGATAGTATAGAAAAGGGAGATAAGGAGCCTGGAGTTCAGTTGGTGCTATTTTTTTATGTGTTTCTTGAAGTGAGTTCATCTCTCCTAATTTCAGTATTCTAAAATAAAAGTTAGTTGTATCTTTTAAGATTTTAGGGACATACTAATCAGTGGTAGATTCTGCAATGACTGGGATTGAGAAATAGGGACTGAAAGATTATTATCCATTGGGAAAAATATAGGCTTAGATGACTCTCTGAGCTTTTCTTTCAAAGCTATTTTGAATCACATAAAAAAAGAGGAATACCAGTGAAGAAATGGTGTAATAAAATGTAACCAAATATTATCTTTAAATAGACATGTAAAATAAATGTGATGAAAAGAGTTAGACATTTATGAAACTCGTGGAAAATCAGTGAAATGGTGACAGAAATGTGGTATTTCATGCTGTTGGCACAGTAGCTACATAAATTAATTACTCCTGAAGTGGTATGCTTTATGTACTGCATTATAGTGCAATATCAAATTAATTCCCTCTGGGATGATTGGTTGGTTGTGATTTACACAATTACTTGAGTACCTTCCAAATGCATAATTTCTGGGAAGATGGAGAGTTCCCAAGCACACTGCAGGAACAGACTGCCCCATCAGCGTGAAGTAGCATTTCTAAGTCCTGTTTATGTGGGGTGATGGGATGAAGTAGGGTAAATGAGAGCATGACATAATTAATACCTGATTCTAATGTTTAAAAACAACTCTCAAGTGCTTGTTCCTTGAGGTGGGCTGGCAGGAGTCATAACTAAGGTCTCAAGGGCACCTGTAGGGTCTGGTTTTGGTACTCCTGCTGATAAGAGCTGTAGGAGGGCAGCAGCGCAGTGGGGACAGCCCATCACCTTGAACCCACTGCTTTTGTGGGTCATTTAGGATATGGCACATAGATCAGTCTTGTTACACAGAAAATAAACTCTGTGTGCATTCCAAAACAGTCTTGCTCAACTCCCCAAACTGATATTTAATGCTGCATAGATCTGCTAAATAATATACTTCTGCATTTAAACCTGAGCATACTGGTGTAAATTTTTTGTGAAACAATTTTTCATCAGTGTTTTTGCAGCTGTAATGACAGCAAGAAATCTAATTTTGCAGTCAAAAGCAAAAGGGTGACAAAGTCCTGTACTTTATCTGAAGGATTGTTTGTAACTTTTTTCTGAACAATGCTTTTTTAAGACAATGCCCTGGATGTGTCTCTTGGAGATTTTAACCACCAATGCAAAATGCCACAATAAATAATTGCTATGAAAAGCTGGAGTGTGTGAATGAACCTTCCAGCACACTGGATACATTTCTGCTTTGCATAATGAACTTTAGTAGCTCAACTCCTTTCTCAGGAATGTTTCTTTCTCTAAAAAAAAGGAAAAAAAGTTTTGGAATTAACAGTATTGGTTAATAAACAACTTTGTGTGCTGGTCACATCCAAGCCAGGCTGTGCAATCAACAGGAAAGATAAGAAGGTCAAACAGGAAGAGCTGAGCTGGAGTCAGTTTTGAGCAGAGCTGAGGAAGGCAGGGACCTGCCTGCTCTTTACCAGCATGGTACAGTGGATCACACCTCGAAAAGGTAGGGGAAGCCCTGGGCTCTGTGTCTACATCTCCCTCTTTTGCTCTGCTTTAGGTACTTGTGGTCTCGTATTTGACTATGTTATTGTCAATGTGTTGGAATTGCAGCCAGTTAAATGGGTAATTTCAGTGGTGTTCTGTTCTTTAGTTTGCCCATAATGAAATCACTGGAAAATATGTGTAAATGTGATCTGTCACAGTTATGAGAACCTGCTGGGATTTTCTGTGCTGCTCTGTTTCCCTCTTCTAGGTAGTGTGCTGTCAGCTGGGCTGCAATTCAGTACCAAAGGCTCTTGCTTTATTTCTCTGCATTATCTGCCACAGGCCAAGTTCTGTCACATCTAGCACTCAGAATGAAGCACTGAGATTCACAGATGCCTTTTATAGTTTTCTAACAGTGATCTGATTTTTATTTTAAAGCATCTCTAGAGTTTATGCTTATTTTTAAGCAGTTATGAGATTGTGGATTTTTTTTTCTCCAATTTTCCATATCTAAACTTGGAAATTTTGCATGTATGGTGCTTTTAGAGCTGTGTTGAGGATGGAAAATATATTTCAGTGCTACTGAGATATAGAGAGGGCTAAAGCTTTTAAAGGTATCTATTGGATCTCTGAAGCTTGCTAGGGCTGTTTTGTTTGTAGACCAGCTGGGAACAATGATACCGTATTGCAACATTGTTTACTGAGAATTGCTAACCAAACTCAAGTTACTTCTGCGATAAAGGAGTCAATATTCCATTTTTGGAAAGCACTCAGATTCCTAAGTTTGTTTAGCCGATTATAGATTTGCTTACCTTTATGTGGAATACATAAAAATTGCTGCCTATACAGAACCTAATATGGATTTTTTTTTTTTCTTACATTCATACCTGTGACTGAATTTCATAGAGATCAAATCTGTGATTTACTCTCTAAGGAAAAGGTTTGTAATGATCTTGGCTTTAAGATGTTTGTAGTTTAACACAGAAGATGTGAAATGTTAGTTGGAACTGGAAGGAAGGGATAAAATAACTACTCTAGCATCAGTTTGGGAAAATGACCTAGATTAACTTAATGTAGTACAGTTGCAAGAAAGGTCCTTAGTAAGTCATTAGTACATTTTTCTGGGGCTCCTAGAAGGAAGATGATGAATGAAAAAAATATTGTATTGCATGCAGGTGTTAGGCAGCTAGTTTGAATAAAGCCCATTTTTGTATACCAGGTCCTAGTCTCAGAAATATATCTTTAGAAGGAGAAAGAGAATCTGGTTCAGTGAATGTTATTGGTTTTCTCCTTCAACACCCTTTAAATGGGAATGAATTGGTGCTCCTGTCATCCACAACACATCTTAAAATAATAAAAAAAGGCAGGGGAGGAAAAACAACCCTCAGCCTACATGGGAAATCTCAAGCTATATGTTTTTCTTCTGATTAGCTGGGCTTTGAAAACACTGAGCAAAAAGGAAGCAACAACACACAGAAAGGCACGATAAAGGAATTATTCTGGTTAACTTCCAGAAGGAAAAATAGTGTCTCATTTCCCCCTGATGTCCAACAGCTGTTGGATACTGTCCCTTCCTGCCAGCTGTGCCCTGAGAAGGGACAGGGAAGGTACAGTGACCTTCTGAGCCTCACAAGCCTGGACAGGGTGTGGGGCAGCACACAGAGCCCTTGGACACGTTCCCAGTGCCCAGGGAGATTGGGCCATGGGCAGGGAGGACACCAGAGCACCCAGGAGCACCCACGGTGTTGAGCTGTCCAGCATCTGCTGCTCCTCCCTCTGCTGCCTCAGAAACTGAGCCTCCCCCTCAGCAGTGCGGACAGCCACATCTTGGGTGCATGGCTTTTGAGTAGAGGTTGGCTCTGCGTTCAGAAGAAAAGGATGATCAGTAAGTTTTATGGCCAACATCCTGCACCAAATATGATTTTTGGTGCAAAAATACCTCAAAAAGCATGAGAAAAATAGGGCTGTTTCTAAATTATAAATAAAATGCATAGTCTACACATAAATGTAGATTGCAAGAACTAGTTAGAGATGACAAAATTTATATGGTGAGTGATCTTTACTCTAGAAGAAGATCTTTGCTCTAGAAGATGCTTAGATCTCACTAAAGATATTTTCTTGAAGATCTTAATCTTGTATTTGTTGCTATCAACAAATGCTTAGTTGCTAATTTACCATTATACTTGCTAGCATCATAGGTTTATGAAGAAATCTCTAATAATGAGAGGGACTCAAGCACTGAAGTTTAGTACTCTCTAAAGCTGTTTTATACTAGATGAATGTTTCTCTGCCATTTAATCTGCTTTAATTTGTGGTGGAACAATTTAATAATTGAGAAAGCATCAGCATAATAAATAGGATAATGATACTGTAGCTTTGCTTGTGTGTCTTGGGGTACTTACATGATAATTAAAGGCAAATGATAAAAGTACAGAGATTTAATGTAAATTTCTATGAATTCTTTGTCACTTGGGACCAAATTTGTGTGTTAGGATACATTTAGGTGCCAGGTAAACATTCAAAAGGGCCTAGTTATGGGAAAGTTTACTATTTTGTTCTCAGTACTTACACAAAGCCACATGGGTTGACATTTGGTGGTAAGGCAAACAGTAAAAATGGAAAAGAAATCTGTAGAGGAGAACATGACTGCTAAAAATGTTTGAGGTTTGAGTTTTTTGTCTGTGCATCTTGGAAGAACCCAGAGAAAATATACATATGGACATAGCTGTTTTACTCTTCTTTCAATCATTCTGATTTTTCCCCCTTGGCTTAGGCTCTATGACTGAATCTTCTCAAACAGATTATATCCATTTTGATTTGTTCAGATGTCCTACTTGCTCTTGTAACACCAAGGTTTCCAAGTTCAGTCACAGACCTGCATATATGCTACTCTTACCCACAGAAGCTGATGCAGAAGAGATGAAAAATTTTATCAATATCTCTTCTCCAATTCAGCTGAATTCTAATAATTCCAGTCAGAGTATGTTTTCTTCCTAACTTTTGTGCAGGATGATATTTTTGCTTGTGGATAGGAGCTTGTGGGAAAAAAAAAAATGAAAAATCTGAACGCTGAATTTAATTTCTGGGATTAAGAGTAATCCTGATCTAAAAATAACAACTGGCTTTGGATTCATAGAACAATGTCATTTAAACAACCTCCTTAGGAACCAAAGTATCGTTACTACCAAAATATTTACATCTTCATCAACAGGACATACTAATATTTACAAAATATAGGCAGAAAAGTATTTCATTTCTAAGTGAGAAAATTGGAATGCATTTCATGTAGTCCTGGTACAGTAATGAAAAGAATGGTGTTAGCTACTCTCATTACTTCAAGGAAAAGATCAGCTATATAAATGGAAAAACAGATCCCTGGCAAAGTGAGCTTGGCCTTGGCAGGCCTGTATTTTTAATCATTTATAACTAGGTCATCAAGTCTGATAGGCAGTTTTTCAGTGTCAAGCAAATATGATAATTCAAATGTTTTTTTGTGAGAGAAGGGAAAAAAATTACTTGTGTTTGAATTACCACCTCTGTTTTGTAGGTGCGTATATGAATTTTTACACATAGCTTTATATAGAGAACTGTGATGCAGCACCAAAAGCATCTTTTGAAATTCAGCTTCAGCACTCTGATAGGTACTTTTGAATAAATGGCAAAATGGGACAATGAAAACATTAAAGCAAAATCCAGCCTAGATTTCTTCATACTTCATTAACTTGTGGTAGATCTGGTTATGATTTAATTCTCTGAGCTGGTCATCCAACCTGTAACTATACCTCATTAATTTTCTATAATTGCATAACTTGCCTAGGTCTATATATAGTTCACTGTTTTTTCAAGAAGTGCTCATTTGGGGCAAAGGTTTCAATGACTGTAAAGGAGTAGGAAAGTTGTGCAGACAGATCCTGCCTTTTCCCATGTACCTGCTTACCCTGGCAGGCTGCTGGCAGCTGCTGTGCTGCTGATGTTGGTACTTGGTTTGCTCAAGGTTAGGGATCTATGAGGTGAAGCTTGGAGGGCAAGAAGTGTTGGAAGGCAGGGTTGTGAAGAAAAAAGCCAGAACCATGTGCTTTGGGACACCCCATTGCATGGTAGATGGAGTAGTGGGACATTTCTCGACCAGAGTAAAGGCAGATCGTAAGAGGATCCTAGGTGACCAGGCACTGGTCTGAGGCTTTAGCAGAGCAGAAGAGCATCTTTCATCTACAGCTTCAGATTTAACCAATTTCTGTTGGAAAACAAATGAGATGAATTTTCCCAAAGACTGCAACCTTGGACACTCATCATGAATGTAGCTCGTTAATGGAGTATGGCTGGAGTAAACACAGAGGAATTCAGATTTAATCCAAATGACAGGACTAAAGCAAAATCTATCCTGTGCCTTTATGAAATCATTTAGACACATGTGAAAGCCCACTGAGGAAAAGGGTGTAAATATTAGTGGGCATGTTCTGGCTCCTTGAGTCACATCCTTTGCAGGTGGTTTGCCTGGTGGTCTGGCTGCATCTTCCTGACCCTCAAGTAGCTTGTGACCAAGAAATGGCATTGTAGGATGACTTGCCTTAGGGACTGCAGGGAAGCTTGCAGCCACTTGTGCTCTACTACCATTTCTATTCCTTCTTCCTGATCATGCCAAATGGAGTCTTGCTGCCAGACTCAGCCTCTAGCTTCAGTAGGGCTTCTTTTTACTGCTTTACTGCAAAGTAATACTTGGATCTTTGGCTGCCTGTCTTCCTGCACAGTGGGTTCATGTGGAGGATTCATTCTTTAGCTGAATTTATATAAACCCTCTTTGTTGTTTGAATTCAGCATGCAGTGCTTGTTCCATTCTTGTCACCTTTAGAAAATGATGTTTTTCCCCTGCAATTCCTCTGTTGATGTGAATGATGTTATCCTCGGGAGGCTATGCTTTATAGCTGGCCGAGAACAAATAATTAGCAGTGGGCACAAGTACATTTCACTTCAGGCCTTGGATTGTTTCTGTTAGCCAAGTCCGTTGCTTTGTTCCTAAAGCAATGATGCCACCTCATTGCAGGAGCTTTTTCTGGGATAAATTTTGATGTTACACAACAGTTCCTCTGAAAAAAGCCTATAGCAAAATTCTTTAATCCATATTACAATTAAAAATAACTCCTGAAGGAGAGGCACAGCTCTTGAATGTGTTCATCTTTTCTGATGCTTTTTAAAAAAATGTAATTGATTTTTCTTTTTCCCTTTCAGGTTGTTGATAATGTTAATTGTGTCACTGTGAGGAACATCAAATCATGGAGAGTTTGGCAGGTGGCACATCTATGCTCAGCACTAACACCATTGTCCCTGCTCTGGAGGGAGAGCAAGACAGGAACTTGGAAAGGGAAGGAGCAGAGCAGGAAATGTGCAGGTGTGACTGGAAACATGTGGAGAGCAAAGCTGCCATCAGCACCCTCAGGGATGGAGCTGGGATGGACACGCTGCAAAAACAAATGGGTAAGACCTCAAACAATACATCCTGGTGCCTCTGCTCCCGACTTCTCCTTGTGCTTGAATTACTGGGTTTTTTTTAAATGGTGCACAAGCTGAGAATTCTCATGAGTTTTTCACAGAATCACAGAACCCAGATGGGCTTCTTTTGGAATACAAAAAGCAGCTATGTTTCCTCCATAGAAATGCTGCATAGATTGGACTATTGAACAATTTACAGTGAAATTAACTTGGGGCAGGCAAATGGATTATCTTTTAGTAAGATAAGAGGAGATGAAAATTATCAGAACCCAAGAGCCAGGGTACTGAAATATAAGTTCTTTTTCTAGCACTTTTTGTTATATCTGTAAGATTCAGAAGCCAAGTTTCTATTTTAATGGTTTTTAGTTCCTTTTTCATCAGAGGTGTAGTATTGCCTTTGTGCAAAAGAAAATCTACTTTGTGGGGTAAAATCATACAAGTCAGAGGGTAGAGGAGTGGAGGGGCATAGGAAGGTGGCAATTACCAGGCTCTTAGTTTACAGTAGGCTCAAGAGTGTTCTTAATGTAAAAATACTTCCAAAAATCGTGGACAAAACCCTGCTTAAAGGTATATGTCCTGTGACTTGTACAATATCTTTCTGTTCACAACTGCAACATTTCTGATATCAAAGACCAGGTACAAGCATTCCAGGGCAGTATAAAGGTTCTCTTTATCCTTCCAAGAAGTATGCAAGACATTCCACCCAGCAGGAGTTAATATTAAGTTTTTTAATCTAATTATAGTACTTTAAAAACTTTAAACATCATATAAATGCAGTTTGAGTAGCTCTTACCCTTTCACTTAAATTTAACAGCAAACTATTATTTGAAATTAAACTGATGAGTAAGTCAAATGCTGGCTGATAGCCTTTGCCTTTTTTCTAAAAGTCACAGAAATGGATGTTAATGTCTTGATAACTACCTTTCAAGAAAAGTTAGTTTTTAATATCAAAATAATAGTGATAATAGTTCACATATCAAAAACATATGCTAATTTATTGTTCTTGTCAAGTATTAAATGATTATAAAAATAATAACATGATGTCAAAGTTTTGACACCTTCTGTTTGTAATTGTGACTAAAACCAGAAAAAGCAGAACTACAGGTAAGTCTGGTCCCAGAAGCTCTGGGGGACTTAAATTTAGAACATTTCCTAAGCACAATCAGCCTGCTCTGTGGTGAGCTTATTATCAAATTTTTAGTTAAAAGCAAACATCATATAGTCCATATTAAGAAAATAAACCCCAACCCCAAAGTTTCTGTCAAACACTCAACCAAGACCCTATAAAATGAAAGCGTTTGGGGATTACAATTTCTAGTTTGAGTATCTGCTAATAATAGGCCTTAAAGACCATGTTTTTAGTGCTTCCTTTCTTTGTGAGATGGGAAAACTCTTTTTATGTATCCCTATTTATTTGCATGACTTTGTTCATGTAACATTCATAGATGCACTTGAGGGAAGACGCAAAAAGACTTTGAAATTACCATGCCCTGCTATATTACAGGGTTTATTATAAAAGCAGAGCTTCATAGGATAATGTCTTGGGATACATGAAAATTGCCTCAGAAATGTTCTAGAAAAAACAGAAGATCTATTTCTCTTTTATTCTTAGAAATACGAAGACTTGAGAGAATGGAAATGGTTGTTTTATCAGCACAAAAATATATAATTCCCCAAAGGAGAGGAAGAAATATCGGTTAAAAAAAAGGCAGATTACTCTTAATACAAAACATACCTTATTTGTGATATTTTCCTGAAACTTCAAATCACTTGATTTTACAGTATCCCCTCACAAGTATTACATACATGGATAACAGATGAAGAGTTGTTTTTCTTCATGTATTAATTGGTACAAGGCATAACAATTTATTCCCCTGAAGCATCAGTGGGAGCCATTTTTAATATGGGTGTAAGGGAAGAGAAAATTAGGTCTGACCCTTGCTCTCTTCCAAATGAGAATTGCTTCCTGAGAACCTTTCTTTCTACCAATTCCCCATCTTGAAGTTTCACATCAAAATGATGCAATAAAGATTTAAGTTCCCCCTCCAGTCCAGGAGGAAAGAAATATTCTGCAGATAATTTTTGTGGGGTTTGGGAATTATATAGCAGGAAGGGGAGAAAATAGTTATTCTGTCTTTAGAAATTATCTGATGCATCAAAAGCTTTGAAAGCATGGGGTATTTTGTTGGGTTGTTTTTTTTTTTTCAGAGTATTTTTTATACTTAGAAAAGGCACATAACCATTCCTTTCATTTATCATAATAGAGTGTTCTCCAAGTGAAAAATGCATGAATGTCAGTTCAAGGACCCTTCCCAGTCAGGCAGAGAATTTTCCAACTGGTAAGGCATTTTTTTTCCCATCATACCTTTACATTATAATGATTTTCTCACTGCTTACTTTTTATTTTTGAGATAGCTCAACTATGTCAACATTTGCAGTCAGCACTCTTGTAAGTTTTATAACGTATTTCATGGCAGCTGTGAAGTGGCGAACTTATACATAAGATTTGTTGAGAATTTCTCACAAAAAGACAGAGCAACTGCTATAAAAACCAGAAATAATTTATGTACTATATTATACTGGTTACAAAAAAACATAAAGAGTAGCAAATAAAAAAGTTCATAGCTTATTTTACATATGCCTTTCAATCCTTCAAATGTCTTATGTTTTTAAGTTTGTGGCCTTTGCAAGTATCTTTTTTATTGTTTTAATGCTATATTTTCAGTGAAGTGTCAATTGAGTGCAGTTTTTCAGTAAGTGGGTTCAGTAGGCTTCATCTCTGAAGGGTTCATGGCAGGCACTGTGCATTGAGGGTCTTGGCACATTTCCCTTCTTGTGCCATCAAAGCCAGCACTGAGCTGTTCCCTGCTCTCTGGCCTGACCTGACAAATCACTTCAGTGGCAGGCAGTCTTCCCCAGGCATATGGTTATTTCTACTCACATTATTTGTGCTTTATGTACCTGCTCATCTTGCCGTGTACAGAATTTGGGTCTCACAGACTTTGCTTCTCACAGAAGCAGACTGGAGATTATAATGGAGTTTTAGACCCTATTTCATCTCTATGAGGCATTATTATAGGGGATTTTTGGCAGAACTAGCTGCATTTCTGTTGTTTTAATTCAATGTAATAATTATTTCATTAACATTAACTTTTCTAAAAAGTTATATTGTGTGTCTACTATTATTTATATATATCTACTTCAGAACCAATTTGATTAAGTAAAATGAATGTATGCATTTTAAAGTCAGTCTTCTCTTGTGCCAGCATGTTTTATGTTTTCAGGTAAAATGAAAAGGTCAGTAGTTCTACTCTAGCAGTGATCTGAACAACATTCAGAGACTCTAGTTTGTGTTCTTTCTACTAACAATTGACTATATGACCACAGCTTAAAGGGAGAGGCCTTGTAATTCAGTAACACAGGTTTATATTTCTGAGACACACTTCTTGACCTTAAAGTAATGAGTAATTTATGCAAGTCGTGGTAAAACTGGAGACATGCATAGGAAGCCCTCTGAAAACAGAGCAAGATACAGCATATTAGACTAGAATGTGAAACTCAGAGGAGGTGGAATATTTTAGTATGCACAACAGTCCCATATTGCTGGAAGTGTGACCTATTTACATACTTTGCAGTTGGAATTCTTCCTGACTGGGTATTATTGGCTTATATGTGCCCATCTGGGTGTCTGAAAATTTATGGTTTACTGCTGTTGAGCTAAATTAACAAATTAATTTGGAATAAAAGCAGCTTTATCAAAGATCCTCTTTATGTGAGAGAAGCTGGCTGCAGCTGTACCCCTAGCTGTAGTAAAAGCTTCTCAAAAACAGATGCCAAGAGCTTGGGAATAGGTATCTAGCCGCTTTCAAATGTGCTGGGAAAATTATCTAAGTGAGCTTTTGGTTGGACCATTTAACTTGGTTGGTACTGTTCAACCAGCTTAGTTAAGAAACAGCTTTTACAATATTTGATTTATAAAAGCCTTCTGAAGCAGAGGGGGTGACATATCAGATAGCTATGAATTTAAGATTAGCGTGAAGGGTTGTAACATGCTCAAGTATTTGTTGTTGTTCAAGTGGGGTTTTTTTTGTGATGGCAGTATCTGTTTGCTTTGATTTCTGACATGCATGGAATATTTGGAAATCTGAGCATGTTTCCAATGCCCAGAGCTGTCTAAATTGACAAATTACCAATCTACTTTCTTTTACCTTTTTTTTTCCCTCTCCATCCATAAATATCAGTTGCCTCTCAAAATTGTTTCATGCTAAGCTCCTATGTCTACAGGATAACAAAAATGTAAAAGAAACATGCAATAGATCATTGTACCATGTGCCTGTCTCTGAAGATGAAAAAATGTCTTAATGTGTATTCTAAGATTTTGAGGCTTTTTCTGGTTCTCCAAAGCCAATTCACAAAGCTTGTAGTACTGAAAAAGGATATCCTCCTGCAGATATCTCCTTGAAGTTAACAATGGTCAAAAGAAAGAGTGGATGTCCTGATCCCAGGCTCCAAAGACAGCTCAGAGGGCACCTCCGTCTTCTGGAAAATGACAGCAAGGAGGTGATGACTGTCTTCAGTGTAAGTCAATTGCTTGGAAATTGTTTTATTTATTCAGATAACCCCCCCCCCCCTCTCCGCCGTGCAACTGAAATAATCTGCAAGGTATTTGGGTCCTATTTCCATCTACATGCTGGGTGTTTGAATTTGAGTACCAGTTCCCCATGGCCCAGAAACATTTAGGGGATTTAGAAATATTGAATTATTGAAAAAGACTGGAACATCAAATTGATATAAAATAAACTCACCGTAATAAGTAATTGAATGAGTTTATTTTAAAAATTTTCTGCTTTCTATTTCCATCAAGGGAAACAATGGGGCTTTGATTTATTTTAATTTGCCCTTGGATTGACTCATCACTTTAGCTTCTAGACACCTGGAGTTATTTTGCATGCTAATTTTATGGGAAGCTCACTGCTAAGCCAAAAAGGAAGTCTGAAAGAGAATAGCCTAAGCATTGGACTTCCTAGGGCTAAACGGTCATGACTTTAAATAGCATATGATTGTTGGCCAAATTTTATTACTCTTTTTTTTTTTTACCTGTCCTCTACAACCAGTGAGGTTTACTTTCAATAAAGGTTAGTCTCCTCCTTTGTCTTGAAAAAAAAAAAGATACCATTTAACCCTTGTTGTATCTTTTTTTGGTCTGTGCCAGAGGTTCCAGCCTCCTCCACTAGCAAACCAAACTAATGAAATCTTAGTTATGGGTTTTGACTAATACAGACACATGTTTCTACACCATTTTCTTTTCATGTGTTGTGACCACCCTACAACCAGGCTGCTGACCTTGTGGCTGTGCAAGCAGTCTGTACTTCTGCTTCTCTGCTCTGGGTTGTGTTTAGAGGGAGAGGGAGGGAGATGGGATTGGGAGGCAAAGGAAAAGAGCAAACAAATGGACTAGATTTGAAACAGACTGGGAAAGGCTTTGAAGGAAACAAGACTGATAATGTTAAGTTTCGTTAGAATGTTGTTTTGATATTCAGCAGTGCATGAAGCCCCTGAGGCTGACATACTTTGGCACGAGTTGGCAATTTATTAATAGATTTCAGGCTCTCATTAATATGTCATCTGGTGTAGAAAGGTGCATGTAGAAGATCAAAGCAGTGATGAGACACACCTGATGAAGAATTCTAGGTTGAACTTTTATATTTTAATGTGTTCAGATTGTGTGAATTGAAAATATGGATGTTATACAGAATTAATTGAGAGATTTTTAAAGTTGTGCTGTAACAGTCATAAAATCTGTGAATCAGCTCCATCTTACTCAGATTATAGAAAAGGTTTGAGGGAAAATTTCATCGCTGCTACCTTGAGTTAGAATCAATTTCTTGATTAGTCCTTCAATTTTTTCGAAGTGTATTTCAATTTTAACATGATGGAAATAAGGGTACAGTAGCATCATATCTGTTAGCTTTAAGTTTGATTTATTGTCTGAGATTGTAATTTCTGAGACAAGTATCTGAATCACTTAGTTCTCTGTATTTCCCTGAAAGGCAATAGCCAGCATCACTAGGAAGCCCTGCTTTTAAGCTACAAACTGGAGTGCAACCAGACTCTATATTACCCCTCTCTGTCCAGAATCCATCAAAATGTGGTTTTCTTTCACCTATTTGAAGGTTTATGTAGTTGTTCCTCTTAGCATTTCTGGAATAACTTAAAATTCATCATCACCACTTAAAATAATCATTGCTTATCTTTGTAAAAAGTGTAATTTAATGCTATTCTAGCAATGTGGACCAGTACAAATGAGGATAAAGATATCTTACTGCATCTTTAAAAAAAGAAAAATTATACTTTAGTGTACTTTTTTAACCAAAAAAGGGTAAACTTGGAAATAAATATTAATAAATAAAAATTTTATAAAGACTGACTATATGAGGAAGCAGGTTCAAAGTTGCATCGAAGGAGCTGCATTTTTGTGTGTGTACAGAGCTCTGAGAGTTTTAGTAGAAACTAAAAATTTACACTGATCAAGGGAGAAATATCTAGTTTAAAAAAGCCCCAAATTAGCTCCTTTCCACTATTTAATATTAATGCCCACATGTCTGGCAAAGGCAGTTCCTGTGCTGTAAACCACTCCGTGTGGAGGATATTCTTGGAAAGAACTACTATATGCTTGCATATATAGACATATTTGACTATATGGTTATGCATATGACTATACATAGACATTTCTGAACTGGACAAACCTTCAGTCCCACCCAGTGTAGTCTTTATTTCCTCTGTAAATTAACCTCACTGAAACTGTTGGTACAATTGCTAAGCAAGAGTCAGATTAAAATTTGGCTCCCTGTATGTTGCATGTGTATGTTAAAGAACAGATAACTCTTACAGATAAAATTCTGGATTCTTATTTTTTGAATCTTAAGTGTAATCTAGTGAGAAATTGTGCTTAAATCTGGTGTAATTGTAATTAAAGTATTTGTTTTGATTTTTAGGAGCTTTCTGCCAGACTCCTGTCTATTCACAGTGATCAAGATTTAATAGTGGTGACATTTAAAACTTTTGAAGAAATATGGAAATTTCTAACCTACCACTCCCTGGGTAAAGCTGTTTCACTATACAATAGTTCAGCAGGTTAATTTGTGTTCTATTGCACACAATTTTTGGGAATTTGTTGAACACAATTTTGTGATTTATACATTGTGCATTAAGTAATAATAGAGTAGTCTCTAACTCTCTGAAAGTTTGTATTTTTGTGTAGCACTCTAAAATGGCAAACAAAACAAATTGGATTTTCTTTTTCCTAGGTTTTATAAATCATTGCATGGAGAATTTATTTCTAGACCAGTCTTTCTGGCTATATTCCCAAGAGGAAGAAGATACAGGCATTGAAGTCTGTATAAACGAACAATCATTAAATTTGATGTACAGAAGTCTGCTAGTACAGGAAGGTAAGAAAGACTATACATGCTAAGGCTAGGTTCAGGGAAGAATCTTTATTTAAAATCCCCAAATCAGACATTAAGACCTATTCAAGTACTTAATGGAGGTGAAGTTTAAATTTACTCACTGCAAATGCACATTGTAAAGGGAAAAGAAAGGAGCAAACACAGATTAGGTTCAGTGAGATCATGAAGGGATTGAAGAAATTCATGTGCAGCTGGTGCATAAATGGATACAAAAGGATTAGGGAGTGATGTACATTCCAACTTGCTTAATATTATTGTAGGCTCTGGAGGATGTGCAGGAGAAGGATTATAAACATTTACCAGTGCTTCCCCTAAATAGCATCACCTGCTGGTACTGCCAGAGACAGGATGTCAGGATAGGTGGTGACTTATTTCTGCAATAGGAATATGCAGAATTGTAGCAGAGGGCTCTGTGCTTCATTAAGACATCATCTCTACTTTTTTTCCCCCTATGGAAAGACACACTAGACAGAAATGTATGAATATCTGACAATCAGCAAGAAAATTCTTGACAAAGATCAGATTTTCAATTTCTAAATTATTATTACTGATGCTCTTGAAGCCAGTTTTAGGGCTTATATGACACTAATATATTACATAAAATGACATCTGCTCAACTGCTTTTATTTTAGGATCCTTTTTTGTTTTATATCCTGATAATACGATAAGAAAGATGATGGTTACAGACAAAGAATCAACTTCTTTTGAGACTGGGGCTTTTACTGAAGATGTGACAGCTGGATCTGTGGATAGCGACATGCCCATGTGGTCTAATGCTTCCCTGGAGCCATTGGAGCCTTTCCATCAGTAGGTACCTGACTACCTACCTATTCCATATACATCTAATTCACATCTGCATGTCTGCCTAGGGATGCCTCTACCTGGGGCAGGGAAAAATAGCAAGACTTTCTCAGTTGGGTTTGTTTTCCTGAAGTAGCAGTACTTTTACTACTAATATTAATGAAACCACAAATGTGTCTGAAATGTATGGGCAGTGCTGAAATTGAAAGCTAATTGTGGGAGGGACACATTTCAGTTTACATCTGTATTTTAAGTATGACTGTCACAACATTAAGTAAAGTGTTCCATACACTAACTCCAATTTCTTTTTCTGCTTTCAGGTGGTTTCTTAAAGGGTATTCTAATCCCATTGATTTTTCATATAAAAATGAATCTAAATCAATCAAAAAAGTTGGTAAGAAACTTCATTCAAACATCAACATTAGAATAACCCCAAATTTACTCTATGCTTCTGCTAGAACAGACTCTAAAAAGTTCAATAACTTTTTGTCCATTTTATTAGTGGGCACAGAGCTTTCAAAATTAGTTTGCAGTAAAATTAGTGAGACTATATATTTGTCTAAGATTAAACTCCAAAGAGTCAAACTCTAAAGTCTTGTCTTTCTCCTTTTTCCTCCTAAATGCTACACAAGGTAGTACAGAGTGACTGAGTTGAGGATGCCTCAGAAAGTACACCAATGTAATTGTGGATCTTTGATATGTGTGCTGCTTTTTTTCATACTGCCAGAGAAATAAAACTTATACAGATAGTGTGAGGTTAAAGAGCAAATATGGCTTATTTTCTTCCATTATTTCAGTTTTAATACTGTACTGAGTGGTATAGACCCACCTTTATCCCATAAGAATTATTTTAATTGGTTCAAAATTGGTTCAAGTGCTTTACTCTGGCCCAAGTTCAGAGCCCTTTATAAGAGGGAAAGTAAGGACTTAAAACATTTCTTTTGGACCATTGTGAATTATGTTAGAATTGTGAGACTATTTTAGGCTTTGCTTTCTAATGGGAAATGAGGATTTTTATGCTATTTACAGATCTAATTATCAAACCAATGAGGTTTGGAAGCTCTAAGTCTTGTCACAGCAGATATTCAACTCATAGGTTCCAGGAATGTCTTTTGTTAAATATATTCTGCTGAGTTGCTGTTCTATTAAGTGTATTTCTATTGTTAAATGACTTTATCTGCAAATATTTATCTCCTTTATCTCCAGCAATGGGATCCTGTCTAGCTGTGATGAATTATGAAAGTATTGTGTCAGAAGAGCTGAGTTTCCAGGAAGGGGACAAAATTGAGATCCTTGGCTACTTCATTGAATGCATGGAGTGGTTTCTTGGAAGACATGTGTGTACTGACCAAATAGGTTTTGTAAAGACAGGTCACGTTAAACTGGACTTACCAAGAAATAAGTGAGTAATACATATTTACCTCTCATAAACAAAAATAATCTAGTTTCCTACTCTCAGTTTTGAAATGCTGAATATGAAATTCAGGGTGTGGTTCTGTTTATTTTGGTCTTTTTATTTGGTGGTTGGTTTTCTTGTGTTTTGGGTTTTTTTTTGGTTTTGGGTTTTTTTTTGGGTTGGTTTGGGGGTTTTTGTGTTGTTGCTTGTATGTGAATTGTCATAGCATGTATCAGTCAAAACTGCAAAGGAATTGGAATATCAAGTCTACTTAAATATTGCAAAATATTATCAGTCTGTACCTGAGTTTCTTCCTGGGAAAAGAGGTTGCTGTACTTATATAGGTTCAGTTTCTACTCTTTGGCTCACAAGATCCAAGCAGCTTTACCCTCACAAAGTATTCTCTTGCTGGTCTCTCAAGATCTATGTTAAAGCATCCAAGTTCTGGTTTTTTTTCCCAGTACCCTTAGTTATATGCCTTAACTTGCTTCTAATGGGACCTTTGCAAACAGTTGCTAATAATGCAGACTGGTGTCTAAAAAGGGTGTATTTCATCATGCATTGGCACCATGTAAATAGGCTGCTCTTATTAATATGCCTGAACTGTTTGCACACTGAAACAAGGAGTTCTTAAATGCTGCTTGGCAGTCCATTTCATATGTAACTCAAAGCTTATATTACAAAATCAATACCATAAAGTCCTTCAAAACTCATGCCACTAATAAATACTCTCATAAAATGCTATCAAATGACATTGACACAAAGCTTAGTCTGATATGGCAGAAACTGTTTGTTGTTAGCATAGTTACTATCAGTTTATATGCATATTTTATACATTGACAGAAACTAATTTTGAGCACAGCACAACCAATAATGTAAAGATTGTATTAGTTTCTCTAACAAGTTCATATGTGACTGATGCAGAGAGATCCTTAAGCCAAATCTGCTTCCAGGCACCTTCTAAGTCACTCCTTTCTTTGCTAGACCGCAACATCTGAATTTTCTTGAAGCTGAAGAGCTATCCTTTTTTTCAAAAGAAAAAAATTTGGAAGAAGTAGTACACTTGTTGAAACAAACCTCCATCACAGATGTTTGCTCTGTGTACAGAATAGGTAAGTGTGAGTTTTACTTTTTACTGCACAAGATACATTGTGTAAGTTCCTGTACCCCTGTTATAAAATTATTTCTTCAATGATATCCCAGCATTTACACTTATTTTGAAATAGCTTCATTATCAATTGGATCTTTGATATGGCATGTAAAAATCCTTTATATAATCTTTGCTATTTTTCTGCTGTTTCAAGGCTTTTTCCAGCAAAGGATTTGTAAATATTTTGTATTTTTTTTTCTTTTCCCTGAATGAATTTAAACAACAGGCTTTTAAAAACTCTCTTATTGTGCTACACAGATCTCCAAGCTTTTACTTGACTAAATTACAAATTATAATTTCACATGGCTGCATTGTATAAAGCAGTATGTTCACCCAAACACTGCTGGCTTTTTGTCTTGGGAAAGGTAGCACGGCCTAATAATTATTGACAGCTCATGCAAACACACACCTCTTCATGCTTGATTTAATTTTCAAAGGTATAGAAAAGTAGCAAAATCATAGTCATAGTAACATAATCTCTGATACAGCTGTTATTTCTCTGTGCCGTGCATAGGCAATTGGGGTAACTGGGGTTTCACCTTTATATACTTACTGCAAGGCAGGGTGATGTAATGATGCCCTGAGAAGGCCAACCTAGAACAGAGAGTAGGTGGAGCTAAAGAATAAAGTACATGTCTATTAGGAGGCCTCAGTAGTTTCACCTTGGGCAGCACAAGAGCCCAGCCAGGGTTACACCCCAGGTGAACTCAAAATAGTCACAAAATGGGTGACCAGTCATGGGGTCTCACACTTTTATAAGTTTTGGTCCATTAGCATATTGGAGTTAATTGTCCAATTAAAGCTCCAGCCCACGAAGTCCCATCCTTCTTGTCTTCTCTCTTCACTCCACCGTTGTTTATGCTCTTGGGCCTGAGATCTGGATGGGCTGTCCTTGGCCCCCAACTAGAGAAGGAATTGTTTTGTCTCACTACTCTCTGAAGAGAGCTTACTATCCCCTAATATAGGGGAAGCCCAGACCCACACACTAAAGCAGTACAGAATCTGAAAAACAGAAAAGCTAAAACCTGAGGCATCAGTAATAGTCTTGCTGAACTGAGGAGATACAGTGGTTTCTTATTCCATCACAGGCTGTTGGTGATGCATTTGCTTGCCCAATACCTCAGGAAGTTTTATCTCCATTAATGCCATCCTGAGAGACAGAACTGTAGGCTCCAGGTTGAAAGGAGCTGCAGTGTAGGTTGGAGTCAGGCACGTTGGTTTAATTCTGCAAATCAGCAGGGTGTGTGTGAGTGTGAACAATAACTAGGGTGTGTCAGACCTGCCCTGGCAATGTGCAAAATGCCTGCACATCTCCCTCCTGTGCCCTAATGAAAAGCCTGGGAACCAAAGCTCAAACTTCTAAGGTACCAAAGTAGGTCAGGGGTTAATGGACATACTGCTATTTTGCTGCTGCACATTTTTCTCTACATCTCCTCCCTAATATTTGTAAGTACAACCTTCTTTTGCATCTTCCCAAGCTCATAGTATCATCTTTGCCACTTTTCTCTTAAACAGCTCAATTGATTCTCATAACTCATCCAGAGCAATAATTTTCAATATTCACTTGATATTTTGTTTTATGATCTGACTAAATGGCTTTTCAATTCTTCCATCTACATCAATCTACTGAGAAGTATTTACTTATGAGCACTTCCCTGATTAAATATTTAGAGTATTAAGTTACAACCACTGTAAACATCTGTGGCTTTCATCCACCAAAGTCAGAAAAGCATTTATAAAAAGGACTTCCAGAAGTAAACAGTCAGTGAGAGGTCATTCTCAAAGGCTAGTAAAGTAGCTTTCCACCAGCTTAAATAGAGCTTAAATAGGTCTGTGAGTCTCTGCTTTTGTATATATCCTTCCTACCCTCAGTACCACTTCTATTGCATCAAATGTATGAAAGACAGTGAAAATATTCCTGAAATGCATCATGACAACTTAAATTCTTTGAGAAATATCTGCTACTCAAAATAGTGCATCTGTAGAGCATTTAAGAATTACTATGTTTAAATGTAAAGCTAGATCTGTAGTTATAATGCCTATAGAATCAAGCTAAATTTTCTAAAATAAGAATGATGTTTTTTCACCCACCTGTTATTGGAATGGTTACAAAAGTTCAACATTCATCTACTAAAACAACCCTAAATAACTTATCCTCCCGCCTCTATCTCCATTCCCCTGGGAGTCACACTAAAAGTATTAAGGGCTCCTTGCTACCTCATTTAATGAGCAGGTTGTGGAGAATGGTCATATCTTTGCTGCCCACTTGTATTTTAATGCAGCAGAAATGCCACCTTCCTGCAGGACAGGTTGGCTTCAATTCTGACTGTGATGTGCTCTCCACCTTACTGAGCAGAGGTAACTACTTAATGATAGCCATGCACAAGCAGTGAATTGCATCAGCAGGAGGGTAAGCTCCTGTTAGCTTTGGGTCAGAATATTTATTTTCTTCTAAGTTTCCAGGATCTATCAAATTCTTCTGATTTAAAGAATTATTAACTAAATATAGCCTTATTTTAGGAGATTTGAAATTGAAAAATGACCAAGATACTATAGCTAAGATGAATTTTTTCTTTTTTACAGATGAATTAGAAGAACCTGAATTTCAGAAAGCTCATGAATGTGGTAATACTTCATACACATACAATTTTTACAGAAAATGAATGAGACTTCTGATATTTTTGGTGTCTTTGCCAGCTATTGTCCTTCTAATGTCTCTTCACATGTTAATTTCTTTGTCTCATTGTTTGCTTTCTGAGATTTTGCTTTAACCCCTTCTTACTAGGTTTTCTGTAAGACATTGTGGGCTTCAGTGATAGCAAATGTCTTTCTTTGGACTTGCTATTCATCTGTAAATTCTATGACTGACTTTCACTGATGTGACACATTCACCATCTCCCAGCCCCTCCACATTGTTCATCAAGGCAAAATACTGCTTATGGGGCACCTGGCAACTGCTGAGTTTGAATTCCAGGAGATTTTTTCTTTTCTAAAAAACTTCGACCCAGAAATAGATTTCCCAAAGGAGATATTTAGTTGAGAATGCAGAATTATTTCCCTTTAGCATTTTGTTGCTAAGCTGTCACTGTCATTACTCATATTGTAAAGCATTTTCCTAAACAACAATTTTTACATTTGTGATTCTGCTGCAGTGTCAGAAATGAGATTCTAAGAGAATTGAGCTCTAAATCTGTGACTTCAACAAGCTCCTGTTGATCTGCAGCTGAAAATTTAAGAACTGACTATGACTGTATACTCCATCCCTAATCCCTGCCCTATTAACTGGCCTGGAAAACAGTGGGAGGATTAAGAATTCATGGCATATCTGCCTTTATTATATTTGTAGGTATTCAATGATGTTGTCACTAGGAGAATTTAGATCAATGGCCAAATCCGTTGTCACGAATTGGTAATTTTGTGAAAGATAATCTGTGCCAGCAGAGAATCAGGGCTGGTATTTGATGGATAGAAGAAATCCTATTACACAAAACGCTGGCCAGGACAGGGCAGGAGAACAGAACCTTTGCAGGCACCCCCAAGCACAGTGAGACTTGACCAGCTCAAACAGCACAATCCTACTCCCTGCCCTGGCTGCCCTGCCTGAGCATGCTGTCAGGACACAGGCATACCCTTACTCTGCATGTATGGTTTCCCATTTCTCTCACACCTTAAGTCCAAGTATGCCCTGATCCTAGGGCCCTTATCCAGCCTCCACTTCAGACCTTGGATCTTCCTAGATTTCCTTCTGCTTACCAGCTAGTCTGAATTGTATTTCTTGGGCAGAACAGAGAATATACACTGACTGTATTTTTGAGTGTACACAGACAAAAGGCAGTTTGAATTAAGGCTGAGTTGGATTAGTGTTGGATCAGGCCCAGGGCCTTGCTAGACAAGTGTACTGATCACTAACCTGCTTACATGTGACACATTGTGTTTATTCCCACTTCTCCAGTCTCCCACACTTCTCCATCCTCCTTGCTATCTTTTTACACCTTTGGCTTTTCTCTAGACATTCTGTTAAGAAATCATGATATGTTTACATAATGTTTTTGTAACAGCATCTTCACTGACAAATGTTTTAGTTGGTCTATCAAAGGCCTTTGTGTGCATGCATACAAGAAGTTGTGATCTGTAATTTATTTTTAAATTTCAGAAATTGCACGCTCACCTTCTAGCCCAGGATCCACTAGCAAGAATGGCAAGATAGAAGAATTGCTGAAGAACATCAAGAATTTGGAGGCCACTCAAGCTGAAGAGCCAGCTGCTGAAGGGAAGGAATCTGCAGGCTCTACAAAGACTGAAATATTTCCTCTACCTGAAGGGCCTAGCTTCCACATATGTCAAGAAGAGTCTCAAGCATATGACATCATTGAGCCATTGTTACTCTTCTTAAATAGGAAAGAGTATGAGAGCAACTTCAAAAGCCTGTATAATTCCTCTTATTCATTTACAAATAGCATGTTTTATGGATTTTCAGAAGAAGAAGAACTGGTTAATTTTTTTAGATTAGCAAGGGAAGCAGCAAAGAAAGCAGGTCTGTCCTGGGCACTAGCCAGGCTATGCTTTCTCTTAGGCAGGCTCAGTGTCAAAAAGCTGAAGTTTTCCCAAGCTCGTGTGTATTTTGAGGAAGCACTGAGAGCAGTAGCTGGAGAGTTTAGTGATTTGTACTTTGTGATTGCTCTTTATACAAATCTAACAGTCATCTACTTGACCCAGAAGAACAAAGAGAAGTGTACTCATATTTTTGACAAGGCTGCATCTCTTCTCATGGGAATTCCCAATTACATTTGCAGTGCTGACCTGGAATCAGATATACTGAAGTATGCTCTGAAGAGGACAATTTTGAGCCAGAATAAACATGCAGAGGCAAGGGCATGCTTTCTGCTGGCAAAACATTACAGTGCACGCAAACAACACCAAGAGGCACTGCCATTCTTGGAAAGATTTCAGCTGTTGCTCAATGACCTGGGTTTACAAAACAGTTTATCCAACCACTGTTACTTCAAACTGGCGGAGTCCTACCATGAAAAGTGTTTGCCACACATTGTACTTAGTTGTGTAAAGGTTACCTCTCCCCAGAGCTCCAGTACCTTAATGGATTCCCTGAAAAGGATTGATTTAGTCATCAAAAATGCTCCCAGACTATATGGCCTGAGAAAACTCAGACAAATATTCCCATCTCAAATTGCACCTTACCTCATACAAGCACTTTCTTCTGTCTTTACCAATGAGGAGGAAGGACTGTGCAGCACTATCTATCTCAGCTTAGCAAAGCTGTACAGCCACCACAAACAGTATGGAAAAGCCGTTGCTTACATGATGAAAGCACTGGACTCTGCTTCTGCTAGGCCAGAGGAAACGATCAACTATTTGGTTTCACTTGCTTGGCTATACATTCTTTACAAGCAGTATGAAGTGGCTTTAGCCATTTTAAATACTGTTGTAGGCTCTGCATGGAGCAGTCCTCACCAGCTTGGCATTGCTTACAACATGCTTGCCATTGCTTTGAAAAGGACAAACAACACAAAAGGAGCTGCTGAGAGCTACTACAAAGCACTGCGTCTTTCGGAAGAGACTGAGGTGACCCATAACCAAGCCATAGCCCTGGCCAACTTTGGGGCACTCTGCCTGCATGCAGCAGCCAGCAAGCTGGCAGAACATTATTTTATAAGGGCAGTTAAGCTATTCTCCAAGCTTCCAATTATGGACTGCGGTCAAGATTTTATCCAAGTCCTCCTTCAGCTGGGACGTTATTATGTTGGTGGAACCGAAAGAGAGAAAGGAAGGTTTTACTATGAATGGGCTTTTTTAATTGCAATGGAGACAAGTCATCTGGAGAGTAAGTATGTCTCTTAGAAGTCACAAAATGTACTCTCTTTGGGAATGTTAGTTATACATGTGTTATATCTGTATTTAGAAGATTAATGTATACTTCGTTATTTTTCATGCCATAACTGAGTCAGCTAATGCAGGCAAAGGTGACTCTATTACTATTTTATTTTGGAAACAAAGGTTGAAGTAATCTCTAGCATTTGTGAACTTTGGGGGTGAATTAAATGGCAGTGGGATGATTCTAGAAATCATTAGATTCCTATATCTTTCAGGATCTGTGCTGTAATTTGTGACACAGTGAAAATGAATAATTTTAAAATTAATTCACTTTCATTTTAAAACAGAGATTCATTTTTGTTTTTCCAATCTATTATCTTAGGTCAGCTGCAAGCAATTAAACTGCTGTGTCATTTCTACAGTACAGTTGCTCCCAATGAGACTCAGTGTGTCATCTACAATGAATATCAACTATCTTTAGCCAGAAAGATGTCCAACAAAGTTCTGGAGGGACAAATTTTAGAAACTATTAGTCAGCTCTATTTGTCTTTAGGAACAGAAAGGTAAGACATGCTGAATGACATTTCTTTCATTCTGATTTTAACTTTTTCATCCTGCAAAGGATCTCAATTTTTCTGCAAAAGCTGAATATGACTGATTTTTTTTTTTCTCCTCTCTCTGCTTTGGTAATACACTTTATCAGAATTCAAACGTCCAGTGCTAATGGAGAATCTTCTTGTTTCTTTTTAAGTAACTGCAATCTCTCAAGGGAGACAGGATGTTCTGAAAGGATTAGCACTACTTCAGAAACCAATTTATTTTTAAAATCTTTGTAAATACATTTTAAACCTATTATGTTATGCAGCTCTTGATGATTGCTATATCAGGTGATTTGTTTTCAAGGATTTTTGCAAGACTTTTTTTTTAAGGCACCAAAGGACATATTCCAAACAGGTCAGGCATTAAATTGCCTCTATGTAAGAGTTCCTCTTCGAGGAAGGGCTTTTTTCAAAACTTATATAAGTACAAACCAAAGTGGAAACCTGCATAATTTTGCTCTTCTGCAATTTCCATACTGCTTTTATTTTCCAAATACCAAATTTTTGCTCTGATCTATTGAATAACAAACCACACAACCTAAATTATAGTAGCAAGTGCTGACGAAACAGTTTTCTCTAATAATATTTAGAGTGTTTTTTAAGGCTCCTTTGTCTGATTGTTTTTTTTCTTGCTGTATTTCAAGGAGTTACTTTTGATTCAGATATTTTCAAGCTTGCCTCAGTAAGGATGCAAAAAAATTTCTCAGTCATGGAAAGAGAACAGATGCCTATTGTAGTTTTAAGTGCCTGTAGTCTGAGCATCTAACATGCTTAGTAGGTCACCCAATTTATTTTGCTTTGTTAGGGCTCTTCAATGGTATTATTGGTGACCATCCTTTGGAGACACTGAAGACAAAGGAGTTGGTTAAGATTTCAAGCTGCCTGGAATTTGCAGAAAGTCTTCCCTAGCTGGAGAAACCGCTGCTCTGTGTGCTCATAGTAGATGTAATTTGTATATCCCAGGAGCCTGGCTCCCAGATGTAGACTGTATAACCTTAGCATGCCACCAGATAACAGCACAACTGAATATGGTGTTAGACCACAGTACCCCAGTATTCCTTGTGTTAGCTGCCCTGAGTAACGAGGAAACTCAGCTCTTCCAACACCACAGCTGCGCAGCTCATGTTCCATTTTAATACGTTTGTGTCTTGTGCTCAGAAGAAAATGCATTGGGTCAAGGTGATGGGAGTCTAACACAAGATGGAGAAAGCTTTAAGATTTCTGGGTTTTCTATGTCAGGTATAAAGCACCACAACATCAATAAATCTGGTAATTTGAGTGCTTCTAGAACAGATCATAACATGTCCTATTCTCCTCTGCCCTACCACTCTTTCCAGTTTCTTGGGGTTTTTTCAACAATTGCTGATTAGTCTCAGTTACACTTAAGTCAGATATATAGATTATAAAAAAAAAAAATAGATGTGATTTCTTTGACATTTTTAGTAAAAATCTATAAATGATAGAGTTAAAGATGACCAAAGATTTTTCTTCTTCTCACAAGTTTGAGGTAGAGCAAGGATACATATAAACCATCTTGAAATAATATAAGATATAATAGGAAAAATGTATGAATAACATAATATAATAATATATATTCTGTTATACATATGTAACAATATAATAACAATCTAACAGGAATTGTAGATGGAACAAAAGAGGGAAAAAAAAAAAGAGTTCTTTAGTTTCTAGTGTTATATAGCTGAGAAATTATAATTGTGCCCTAAATAGGGGAACAGAATGTCTTACAGCAACATTTATTGCTATGAAGAAAACTGTTTGCAATTCTGAAGAACCTTTTGTGATTAGCACTTTTCCTTGTTTCAGGGCCTACAGGTCAGCTCTGGAATATACCAAAAGAAGCCTTGGAATATTTATAGATCTCCAGAAAAAAGAGAAGGAGGCATATGCTTGGCTCCGGGCAGGAAAGATCTATTATGTTCTGAGGCAGAATGAGCTTGTGGATCTTTATATTCAGGTACATTGTCCACACTTACAGGCATGCACGTGGTATCAGTGTTGTGCAGGTGGCATGGTAAGAGTAAGTAATTAGATATAAAAATTCCATACATTTTGCCAGTTGATGTTCTGATTATTTAGTGCCACCATTCATGTAATGCTCAGCAGGAGAAGGGGAAAGTCTCAGCATTTTCCTCTGCTAATCCTGATTCTGGAAGGATTTTGGGCAGTGACATTTCGTAGTTCCTGTTGATTCTGAGTGTTCCTTCGTGCAATTACATGACACAGGCATGCTACCTGCTGGTGGGTAACAGAGAATAATCACCTTAGCATGCTGGCTTGTCGGCCAGATTCCCAGGAAAACAGAGGAGCTTCTTTAGGAAGCATTCCACAGCATCTGAATTTTTCCTGCTGTGGCCACGCCTAGTATGACACAGGGCCAGCTGGAGCTGCTGTTGTCTTTTCACGTGTGAGAGCAGAGGGGTGTGTGCTGCACACCTCTGTGCTCAAGTAGAAAGAAGGACTTTTATTAACTGAATGCAATTTGAAAACTAAAGAAGACAAAGCCAGAGCAGGATTCTTAACCTTGCCTTTTGTAAAAGGCACATTTTTCATTTTTATTTTCTCTGTCAATAACTGAGGATCCTGGTATTCTTGCTTTGCATGCTCTGTCATTAAATCCTTTTTGCTAACAAGATGTATTGATCTATGAGAACAGAGTAGTGGACCTGCATTTATTTACAGAAATCAGCTTACAGGCCTTTAAATCTGCCGTTAGCAGTATCTAACTTGCAATTTGAATTTATTTCTATGATATGTTTGATCTAATTCAAATTTACTACGTGACAGCTATCAAATACACTGCTGTTCTTAGAATGTAATGCGCTGACGAAGATAGCAGGATACTATTGCCAGAAAATGTAACCAGGTTTTTGTTTCTTCTTTAGCACCTGCCATTGGCTTGTTCAAAGACAGGGTACCTAAAAGGGGCATATTTACATCAAATATAGCCTTTCTCATCACTATAATAGGAGAGAAAATAAAAAGATATTTTTAAAATTGCTAATACTTATGAATTTTTTAACCATGGAATAAACAAGATTTAATTTTTTTCTTTCCTTCCCCATTCCTTTTTTACTTCTCAGGTTGCTCAGGATGCTGCTCTTTGCACAGGAGATCCAAATTTAGGAATGGAATTGTTTGAAGCTGCTGGAGACATATTTTTCAATGGTACTTGGGAAAAGGAGAAAGCAGTGACTTTCTACAGGGTTTGTGCAGTTTTTCTGCTGCATTGATAGTTATGTACCTCCCACCATAGCAGGTATTCTATAAATGCTGAACCAAAAGATGAACCTCTCAGCAAACTGTTCCAGTGAGTACTTGTCATGGTGTTAGCAGGTATCACCTGTTTCAAATCCACTTCTGGTTGCAAGACCTGTTCTAAGCAAAGAGGAAGATGAAAACAGAAATTACTTGATTTAATATAAATGAGAGCTGTCAGTGCACATCTTGGGGTTCAGCCATACCTAAGCTGATGTTGTGTGTTTCAGGACAGGGCTCTTCCACTTGCTCTTCAGACTGGCAACAAAACCACTGAACTCAGGTTATGCAATAAATTGGTGGAATTGCTGATGAATCTGAAGGCTTATGAAGAAAGTCTGGAATATGCAAGAGTAGCTCTTGTCATCAGTGTAAAATTAGGTAAGAACAATTTCCATTGTAGCTGAGTATGAGTGATACCTCTAAAAATACAACAGAACTCTAAATTTAGTTTTCTTCCTTTGCATTCAGTAATTTCTTGCCAGGATTTCATAACACTACTATAATTACTATTTTTTGCTTCTATTCAAGAATGAGCAATTTACTTCTTACTCTTCTAACTTAGGATCAAATGGAAAACCTTTGGTAGACTACAGAATCAAACCTGGAATTTTATGTCCAAACTGAGTGTTCTTCTAAGAGCTAAGATACAATACTCATTAATAAAATAGTCCTAAGGGGCTTTTGAGAGTACTTTCAGATTTGCCCAAAGCTCTGAATGTGAACAACATAAGATGGAAAAATCAGAAGTTATAGGTCTTGTTTCAAAATGACTGTTCAAGTTTGGTAGCTGTTCAGCTGATTAAGAACCTTCTTAACCCTCTGTACAAGCGCAGACAGGCCATTTTGATAAGTCTGAAAGTGATCTTTTTGTCATAAATTTTCATGTAAAATATATATTGGAATGGTCAAGGGAGTCTTTATTCCCATTAACGTTTTCTTTCATAATAATTCCTTTGTATTCTTTGTAAGTATGCACAGTGTGTATATGTGTATATATATATATATTATAATAATTACATTCATCTTTAATGTATATATTTCTTAAAATCCCAGGCACTGTCAAATCCAATGGGAGAAAATTCAAAAGTTTCATAGAATTTTTCTTGAAGGCCAGGTTTTGACCATGCATCTCTTAAGCAAATGTGTTGGGTTTTTTTTTTCAATAACAGTTCAGCAAATTCAACATAGAATTTTTAAAAAGTAGCATAGATTTGAGTAGTCTGTCTCTCTTTTTATGTCCTGACTTCTACATTATGTCATTAGGAAATCAGCTAAATGAAAGAATAGCTTACCATCGCCTGGCGGCCATCCATCACCATTTGGGTCACTGTGAACTGGCTGAACACTTCTATTTAAAGGCCTTGTCCCTCTGTTCCTCTCCTCTGGAGTTTGAGGAGGAAACACTCTATTATGTCAAGGTGTACTCAGTCTTAGGAGATATTATATTCTATGACCTTAAGGTAAGAAATTTTAATAACTTGTGTAGCAACTTTTTATAATGAGTAATATTTCATAGAATCAGGTTTTGCCATTTTCTGGTTTTGTGTGTTTGGAATGTAAACAGTAAATTGGGAAAACCTCAAAAGCTCAGAATCTATACTATTTTTATTAGATGCTTACATACCTGAGCTCTGCAGTCCTCTTGCACCAGTTGTACTATCTCTGAGCCTCTTATTTCAGGACCCATTTGATGCAGCTGGGTATTACCACTTGGCACTCGCTGCTGCCATGGACCTGGGCAATAAAAAAGCTCAACTGAAGATTTACACCAGACTTGCTGTGATCTACCATAACTTCCTCGTGGATAGGGAAATGTCTCTCTTCTTCTACCAAAAGGCACGAACCTTTGCAACAGAGCTGAATGTAAGGAGGATAAATTTAGCTCCTGATCGGTGTTACAAGAGTTCATAAGCATTTTTTGAAAATGCAGCCGAACTACTGCAGAAGTACCTAAGGAAATACTGCACTGGCTTTGTAGGAGGATGCAGGCTGCATTCAATGACTCATCATCTGTGTGCTGTAAGGTTGAGCTCCTTATCCCAGACTAAATTACCAGTTTATATGACAGTGAATTACATTTCATTGCCTTTAAGATACAGTCTTGTACTTGTTAAGGATCAGTCTGTGAACTAAAACCAAAACCCAACGGTCTCTTTTTTAAACTACAATTTTCTTCACTATATCTTTCTGCCTTGATGGATATTGGAAAATAATTAATGCATACATGCAATGAAAAATATTTAATAAAGTGTTACAGCAGAAAAACCACACAATATGAATTGTGGCTTCCTTTGCCTGACTTAGTTTTATTACATTTTTTGACATCAAGTAAATGCATCTGTACAAGCATGTTAGATGGGCTTGAGAATTGGTTTGACCCAGTTCCCCAGACACCACTCCTCATTTTCTGTCAAATTCATCTACTGCAGTACCTTTGGGAACTAGCTTTATCTTCTAATTCAAAAAAACTTACATACATATTGTACTAAGAACTAACTGGTTTGTAGAACTGAAGGCTCCCATAATATGAGTAGTAGTTTTGTGGATTTCAGTGGTCATGTGAAGGCCTTCCTCCCCTATTCTCAAAGACAATTTAAGTGCCCTTTTCAGAACTGTCACTATTGTCTGCAATGACTTATTACAGCTTTTCTTATTGTGTTACATAGAACTAAATATTTTTCAGAAAAATTTATTTTTTTACTTTAGTTACAAAAGAAGTCAATTTTGAGATGATGCCTTTTTAATCTCTCAAGAACTCTACAGAAAATGCTGATTTGTGTTATATTTAACAGATACTACAAAGAAAGGAAGTGTGAATGTTTTTGGAAGTTGCATGTACAGTCTCAGAAACCAGATGGGGCTGTTGGCTACGTATTATGTTTGTTCATATTGTGAGGTCTGGGGAAAGGTAAAAAACACACCTTCATTTGGTTTTTTTCAGAACTCAATAGCTATGTAATCTATTGCCTTGGTTTTTTGCCTAAGAATCTTTCTTTTTCTAAGATCTGTCATTCAGAGCATGCTCTGAATTCTTTCTATATATACATTCAGGAATTTGATTTTTGTTGTCTTTTTGACCTTTAGAATTCTTTGTCAGTTGTACTTATTTCCTACACAGAGAGAACATATATGTATATGTGTGTGTGTATTATATATTATATATATGTGTGTATGTATTATATGTATATTACATATCCATGTCTGTATATATAGATCTAGATATAATTGAGATACTCTCCAGGGAAAGGGGAAGTGCATCTTTTTCCTTGGTCTTTCCATGGTCTATATAATGGATAATTGCCACTATCATAACTGTGACCTTTTAATTACCTTGAAGCAGTGTGATGACAGAGCTAGTCACAGTAACTCACTATGGTCCTGCTCTTAGTTCAAGGTCCAGAAAGCTAAGTGGCATTTTAGATTAAACACTTTGTATTTGCTTTTCCTAGAAGGCTCTTTACACAATAAGCATTTTGTTTCTTTGTTTTCTCTTCTGACATACTAAATTTGAAAGTTTTAGTGTAATGGTGTCTTAGGAATGACTTGATGACAGATTCATGCTGGTGTCATGCTGTCCCATTAAGCATGGGAAATTAATTATCCCACATGATCTTGACCTGAAAACTTAACAGAAGGTCCTGTGTGGAGGGATAGAATGTAAGAAAATAGTGCAGAAGGTAGTCTCCCACCTGAGGAGCTGCAGCTGTACTAATCACCAAAGATTAGGAACAGACCTGCCCTTAACAGGCCACACACAGCTGTGTCCAATAAGAAGAAGAGTTCTACAAAAGAGTGGGTTAGGTGGGTGAGGAGAGAGTTGGAGTTTGTTGGTTGTGCTGTGAAGGAGTCAGTGCTGTGAGGAGCTGCCCATGAAAAATCACTGAGAAGGTATGGGAGCTTTGTAATAAGATGAAAACAGTCCTGTATGATTTCTTCAGAGCTGTGAAAGTTGTGGATGCTCCTCTCTGTTCATTAGCTTGCTATTCAGTGCTTGACATTCTATTTTCCATTTCATTTGGTTTTCAGACTAGCTAAATTTATAACCTCTTGCTGATTCTGATTGCTGCAATCATAGGCTGTCTCTGTATTCTGGGGAGGGAAGCTGCACTTTATCTGGAATTCAATTCTGCTCATAAGGCCTATCTTCTTGCATAGCTACTTCATCTTGTTGCCTTGATTCCACAGAATTTTTGCTTTCATAGCAATCTTGTTCTACATTATTAATAATCCTTTAGTGTTAAATTGTGCTTAGGCAGTGTATAGTACATGGAATTTCTTAACCATTCCCTTGAAACCAGTAGAGCAGTATAAAAAATGTATCTGGTTTTTGGAAAGGCAGGATCTGAATTCTCTCCTTGCTCTGGTGATGTGGGAATTCTGTTTTGCTACTGCATGTGGTTAAAGTACATCACAGGCAGAGCATTTCAAAGAACTGCATTTCTATTATATATATAAGTGGCATGTTTAATTTTTAAAAGCTTCTTCAAAACCTGTTTGATCTTTAAATACATCTTTTCCTCCAGGGAGCACAATATCATTTTATGATTCTGAGATAACAAATATAATTAATGAACTTGAACAGCAAATCTGGAATTCGAGTTCTGTGAGGAACTGACTTTGGATAGAAGGATTATACTGATAAGTCCTGTTCATCCAGTGAGGAGTGGTAGGATTCATCTTCCCTGCAGGAGACACCTGTTAGATGATCCTAGTCTCCTTAGCATCAGAAAATGCTCTGCAATATGGAATTCCAGAGGTGTGGGAGATGAATCTTACCTGATAAGCTTCCTGGTGCGAGTCTTTATTGAATGGAAATCTGATTATTATAAAACTGTCTTCCCATAGCTGTTAGGTAAATGATCAGTTTTGGCCAGATGACTGGTAGAACATTCTTCCAGCATAGTGAAGCAAAAAGGCTGCATAGCCCGGAGTCTAGATACCTCCTAGATAGGGTATAAAATCAGATCTCTGCAGAGTCTGTTTGTTAGAAAAGACAGGAATGGGATATTTGAATGATAAATGAAAAACAGACATAGGATGTGCATGAAGATTCAGAAGGCTTCCACTCAGAATGAGTTATGTAGCTGATCACAAGTTTTGATACTCTTAATGAGCCAAAAAGTGCTGCTGAGCTGCTAAAAGCCCTGCAGGAACTGACACACTGTAGGTATTTCTCCTTGATTTGAAATAACAATTTTCTGCTTCCTGAACTGGCACAAACTGGTGCCTGTGAGCAGTTCCATGCGCAGAACTTTGTCAGATATAGAGCTAGATGCTTATAATGCTTTCTCATCCAGAAATGACATGTTCCCAAATATCACCCCTTCATTTTAAAATGGGATTGAACAGAAGGAAATTGTAGTGATGGTATTATACTTAATTAATACTTAATTACTGGAAACGATGTCTTCCTGTAGAAGCTCGCATTTCCAAAGAGGAAAATACTGAGTACTGTACTCAAGCAGTGAGGGGCCTGTCCTCTCCCTCTCTCCTGGTTCAATAAAAAGACACTCCAAACTCTGCACGTTCTGTGTGTGTCTCTGCAAGGTAGGGCAGTCTTGTCCCCTCTCATGGATAAGCAGTTCATTTTGGCGTAATAGATGTCAGGGCTACATGTCCCCATTTTTGCGACTTTTGCCTGCTTGGAGAAGTTGAGCCCCCTTCACGTTTTTTCAGGACCCTGAAGCTCTAATTAGGTGCGAGCACTCCGTGTTTTGCAGTCAGCCGAGCGACTCCGGCCACGGGGTGGCAATGTGTAGCTTCGCACCAGTGCCCTCCTCCTGCCGGCTAACAAAGGAATCTACCAACTTGGAAAAGCGTCCCACTTTCTCCAACACCCTTCCCATCCAGTTAAATTTTTTATAACAAACCAAAAAACAGCCCTAACAACCTCATGACTCACTCAAATAAACCCTCTAGAAACGGATGAGCTAAAACTTGTCAAGACCTTTTACCAGGGCAAGAAAAACAGAGCTTTCACCAGTCAGCATCTATTGCAAGGGAAATAACACTCTAAGAAAGCAAAAGAGCACTTGCAGGGAGCAAAAAGAATGGAAGATAATAATTCCAAGCTACTTTGAAACGCCTTTAACTGACTTTTCCACAATCTAGAGAAAGTTATTTGCAATGAACTACTCTCTGCAGATTTATTTTGTGACAGGAAATCTGCTGTAAGTGTGGGTTACCATGGTAGAGAAGAAACCTGCTGAATGCAGGTACATGCTCAAAACTCCTGGTATTATTTTTAAGTAAGGTCAACCTTTGACATCTACTTGTTTTGCCAAGAGCAATGCTCCATGCATTTTTTTGTATGAGTCTGCTGCTACAGTACAGGCAGTGACATTCAAAATACCTAACCCTAGGGAACCAAGAACTTTTTCTGAAGCTGTATCAAAAATATTGGTACGTATTATTGTTATTGGTATAAATAGCTGCTTTCCCAGTTAATACAAATTGCTTGCCCGGTGTTATTCTTTGCTGAGTGCTCAGGAAATCTTCTATTAAATATTTTGCCTTCATTTGGCCATTTCAGATAATGAAGGTAAGAAAAATGTTTAATTTCACAAATATCTCTGTCTTGCTCTGGCATTTTAATCCCTGGGTGGCAGGTTAAGTTGCCTTTGCACTGACATACTAAAGGGACTGCATCTTTCCATGAAAAGACAAATTAAACACAGTTGCTCTGACTTACAATATTATGTAAACTTGTATGCCGTTTAGATGCTGAATTACTCTAGAGAGTTACATGCTGGGAAACTCTCAAAAATTGTCAGCAGGTGTTTTTCCTGATGTAGCAGATGTACAAAATCTGTTCAAAGTAGCCTTTCTTTGCCAAGTCAACAGAAGGAAATTTCACCATTGCATGGAAAATACCTAAAATTTGGAAATTGGAATGAGCATAATAAATGGAGCATTTTTGCTTCTCTAAATATAACACTGGTTCTTTCTGACTCTTTCCTGAATTATATTTAACACTATGAGCTGGTAATAGATACTTTTGTTCTATCAGTCAGGTTATACACTGACAGAGACGGAGACTTTTCAGGATCCAATCCATTCCCAAGCTGGGGAAAGACTTTAAAAAGAATCATGGACCATTATCCTCCTGGATGGAGGATAATGGTCCATTTTGCTTAAGATGAAGATATATTTTTGTGTGCTTGCCTTTCCTAATATATGCCATGGGTGCATGTTTGAGATAAAACACAGCTGTTTCTTTCTCTCCCTCAAGAAGAAGATTTAATCCACTGCCAGTATAACAGTGTGGATTTTGTAATATCAAAACCAAGAGAGCAAAAGCAGATGGGGATTAGGAGGTGCAAGTGAACACCCAAGAAATGACTGAAACTGAATGTGAATCCTAGTGTTGGTTCCTTTTCTGTAGTCCTTGTGCACTTTGATCTTTGGTCATGAATGGGTGGGGGTGGGTGTTTTTAGGAGAACTTGGGACCTAGGTCTGGTGATACACCAACCCCCTAAGTTATTTTCTATATTTTTCTGTAATTTTTCTTTAGCAATTCTTATCCATATAATAACACACAAAACCTTCCAAATCCAGGTACACTGCTCTTCAGTGACAATGCAGCAAAGCATCTGTATTTCCTTAAAATTCAAGTGTAAATTAATCACTTTTAATCTACAATCCTTCAAAAGTATCTTTAGTCTTCAACAACCTGTTGTTTATTGAGGCAATTTCACTTCCAATTCACAGAATCACATAATTGGTAGGATTGGAAAGGAGCTTTGGAGATCACCAGTCCAATCCCCTGCCAGACAGGGTCACCTAGAGCAGGTTCCACAGGAACATGTCTGGGTTTGGAATGTCTCTAGAAAGAGACACTCCATGACCTCCCTGGGCAGCTGTTCCAGTGCTCTGCCATCCTCAGAGTAAAGAAGTTCTTCCTCATGTTGAGGAGGAAGTTCTTGTGTGGTATTTCATGTCCATTTCTTCATCCTGTCACTGGGCACCACCGTAAAGAGTCTGGCACCATCCTCTTGGCACCTGCCTTTGAGATCTTTGTGTGCATTGATCAGATAGATCCCTTTTCAGTCTTCCCTTCTTTAATTTAGACTTAGATTTTAGCATAAATGTAAAATGTGGCCAGGATTTGTCTTATGTTTTCAGAATTGATATTTACACAATCACAGAATGGGTGAGGTTGGACATGGGGCATCTGGCTCAACCTTCCTGCACAAGCAGAGTCAACAGAGAGCACATTGCACAGGATTGTGTCCAGACAGTTCTTGAATATCTCCAGTGATGGAGACTCCACATCCTCCCTGAGCAACCTATTCCAGTGCTCTGACACCTACACAGTAAAGAAGCTTTTCCTCATATTAAGTGGAACTTCCTGAAAATTAGTACTAACCATACAGAAACATCCAAATTGTACAAACACCAGGTAGCGAAATAAATACATCCACACTATCCATGAAGCTATTCTCTTGAAATTATTTCTTTTTGACTTTTTAATTCTTGGCATAAATCTGTAGCTATTTTCTTGGTAGATTAAAGTGATATGCACTGCAAATTCCTTTAAATCTTGAATCTGTTTCATATTGGTCAAGACTTACATTGTGTAAAGACACAGTTAAAATCATGCATTCTGGTACTGATGAATTGAACTCAAGAGAAAACACTAGTAAATTGCTTACTAAGTAATCTGAAAACTGGTTTTCTTTTATGCTCTGCTGTAGGTCTGTCAATTATACACTGTATAAAAGTTTTTTTTTCTGTTCTTCCTGCATACCAGAAATAACAGCAGTCTTACATGCAAACATACAGCTGAGTAAATAAGTTGTTCAGCATGAAATAATGATAATTAGATTGTTATTATTCTTTCTTTGTTGTCCAAGATATCTCATTTATTTTAACTTATTGATAACTACAGGTTTTTTAAAATCTTGAAATATTTGCAACCACAGGAAATTTCAAGAAAATGGTGGTGTGTGTCAAGGAGTATCTTAGCCTAAAAATCTGTCCTTTTCTAATGAATTTTAATTGACATCATTGTTTCTGACATTTTTTCTTCTTTCACAGTGGAATTTTCATGTAGAATCACTTTCCTGTTACATATTTCCTTTTTCTGCCTACCAGTTGATCAATGTATATAAAGTTGCATCTGTGACTTTCTGGGTCATTAAAAAGATGACACACTTTTACTAAATCAGAGAAAAGTTGTTCATATTGCATCTTTGGCCAATTATGTTTGCTCTATTGCTTTCCTTTTTTAGACATCGTTTTTACTTTTATGCCTGCCAGGCTTTTCATTGCTCTTGCTGGTTCCTGGGTGTCTGCCACATACCAGTTAAAGTTGGAAAAAAATCAATCTTATTTCTAAGAATGAGTCTACAGAAAAGTGTACTAATTGGTCAGTGTTTATTTTAGACTGCAAAAAGTCTGGTTACCTGTTCACTATTAAGCTTTAGTGACCAGGAACATTGATTTGCCAGGAAAGCCAAGGGTTATTTTTTAACAGTGTGTTTTCTCCTATTCAAAATTATTGCTGTCATAAGCTTTTAAAAAATTTTAACTTGCATAGGAAAGAGGTTTTGAAGCATGTTACCAAAATTCTGTGCCTGCTGAGCAAGCTTCATCTACTTGAATCTTTCAGGGGTGAACAGGCTCTGCCATGTGTGCACTCTGTGCCCTGAAAAGGGTGAAGCAAAGAAATCAACAAGACTTCTAAGAGAAAATAATAGAAAAGCTGTGATAAGTATGAAAAAGGCTTATCCTCTGCCCAAAATGAGGAAAAAGCCATGGGAACAGCTTTTGAAGATACTGCTACATAATGTCCACTCTCCCATATTCACAGCAATTACAGGGATTCAGAATGCTTTGCTGCTTTTTGTTATACACATCCTTTCTAATTGGCAAGGGGTAAAATTCAAAATCAGTGCACTGAGCACATTTCTCTGTGGTTTTATTCTTTGCTAATTTTCAAATATCTGCAGCTTTGCAAATTGCTTTTTTAGTGCTCATCAACTTTACTTTAAAATCTATACCATGATTACCCAAATGTATTTGTTGATCTTTTCTGAACTGTGTTCTATTTTAAAATTATTTTTTAGAAAATATTCCTGTATTAAATATGCTGGATATAGTTTATAGCAAGTTAAATCTAATATAAACTTTGAGCATTTAAAAATATTTATATTGCTGCCTTTGGACCTCTGTGTTCACAAGTTAGGTTTTATTTTACTCAGTTGCTGAGACATGGAATTCTGATTTGGACAATAGGCCACATTCTCAGTTCACATAAATCAGCCAAGCTCCATTAAAATAAAGCTGTAGATCTGGGTCAAATTAAGAATTTGAGATTGGCTCAAGGTCTATATCTAGCACAACATTCCCTTGCCATGGGAGATGAGAGCTGAATGCTGAGGTCCTGCAGCAGGGCTCAAGTTGAATGGAATCATGGAAACAGTGAATGTGGGCTGAGACTGGATCATCCTCCCATCTGGGAGCAGCTCTGGTCTGTGTTTTCCCCTGTGAGAGTCTGGAGAAGTGGGTTACGTGGGCAGGGATGAACGGGAGAGATTTCCTCATCCTTGTGTTTGCACTAAATCGTGAGGAGCACTTCTCCACAGGATGTAAAAGTTTTGGTGCATTCCTACACATCCTTCTTGCTTGTCCTTTCAGTGACCTCTCCCTCTCCTTTACTGCTCTACAAAATATTAAAGGTTCTACTGGAAAGTGGGCTGCAGAGTGGAACACATTTTACAGGATCTGGTTTATAAGACCCATTAGAGAGGCCTGATTTTGGAAAAAGATCACAAGTGCGTGTTTTAAAACCAATCTCACACTTTCCCTATAGTTCAAGACCTTACAGGATTTTCTTCTCTTCTGAAAAAATCCATTATACTTTATTGGCTAATTCATATTTCTGTAATTAGAGTCTTCTCCCATTCCAGAATTCCTAAGCCAAGTTACTGACTGCTTTGTTTACTCTTCCATGAAGCTAATATTTGGAAGATTTCACAGGATTATGAGTTGGACAATTTCTGCTTGGATTCTTCCATAATTTGTCATCTTGTGCATAAACCTTCCACAGTTAGTCTATCAGTTATACTTCATGAGAGACTATCAATGACAGGATAATTTTATTCTTCATTTAATTTTCAGTACTGGGGAATCAGGAAATTTTAAAACTAAGCCTTCAGTTTTCCTGAATTACATGAAAATGTAAGGGAAACTGAATGATTTTTATTTCTCAAAAGTTGTATCATTCTTTTGTAATTTCAGAAATTTTAACTTAAAGCTGAAACACCTTAATACAAAGGTTTTGATTAGGCAAGCATATGTATTTTCAATATCACTCAGGTAATCTAAAATACTGGAAAGATCTAACTTAATAGGCATCTAGGCTTTAATTACAGTATCAATGTGTGTGGGATATTCTCCACTGTAGTCAAAGTAGTTTGGAGAATTCCAACATAGCAGAACCAGTCTTGTGACACTTGCAGATCCTCATTTTTAGTATTATTTTTTATCTAACACTGTGTTACTACACTGCTTTTAATGACTTAATTTCTATTCTGCAAAAAAAACCAACCTTAATCCCTAGAACAAATTATGCATCCAGTTCTTTTAGAGAAAAAAAAAATCTGTTCATTGAACAAGCACAGGAGAGCAATGAATTTTTAATATCTTCACTGCATCTTCAAAATTTGTATTTTTTGTCATGGTGTTGATTAGTTATGCCATAGCAACTACTAATAAAGCCATTAAACTCACTCCTGTGGTATTGGTAACTCAAAATGTGCATCCCAATAAGAGACAAGAATTCATTAGCTACATTCCCATAGGAAGTCCTCAGTAAAAATTACATGTATCAAAAAAGTAATAAATGTACAAGAAAAGTACCAAAAGAATTACTAAAAGATGGAAGACTGCAAAATTAAAATTATGTATAATATGCCTATTTTCCATTTCTTTATTACTTTACTGCAGATCACAAGTTCTTCAAGTTTTTATTTTTTGCAACTATAAAATTCCTGTTAAGATTTTAGTCCTGTTTTTATTTTGCTTAAGTTGACTGAGAATTTATTTTCATACAATGCAAGGAAGATTGGGGACACCATGGAAGATACAAGAAAAAAAGATAATTACTTGTTAGACCTCATGGAATAAAGCACCAAAGACAACCTTTGAGTTCCCCAGATCCATAGGTTCAGTGAGCTGAGTGTAAATGTCTCAGATGTGTTCACAATCTTGGCAAATGTCTGAATTCAGGCATAAGAAAGAAGAATGTATTGATTTTTACTATCACATTTAGTTTCTTTATGCTGTATTACAGTGCATGGTGGAATATCAATGTTTGAAATAATCCATATCTTGAGGCCATAGTTCTAAGCAAATGGCGGAAAACAAAATAGGTTAAATTAATCCAATTTTAAAGAATATCAGAAACCAACCTGAAGCTATTTTCTTCCTTTCAAATTCTCAGTCTAGTAAGGGGAGGTGTAGCTCTTTGCTGGGTGGAGTAATGTATAATTTTTCATTTGGTTCATATTCTTCTGTGCATTAAAATCATGTTCAGTCTTTAAATTAATCTTTCATGAATGAAAACAAACTAATACAATCTCTGGAATAAAGCACCATGCAAATAAATTTTCATGATTGTTGAAGCCTAAATCATTACTTAGAAGGAGGTTTATGTATTTATCATTGAACTTATTAAAAGAAAAGATCTTGTAACAAATTTATTTCACACATCCTTTTCCAAAGAACATATACATTTGGTTCAATCCCAAGATCCTACTCTTGGATGGAATTCTTTATTATTACAGAGTCCAGCAGAAAAGTACAAAGTCTCTGCAGTTTAGATTTGACAACAATTTTGCAATTCTTGGATTGCTGTTGTTCTTATAGTTTGAGAAACCTGTAGCAGCCAAGGATCTCAGAAGTGGGATTTAATAAAACAAAGGTATAATATCTGCCAGTGGCATAAAACTGGCAGTAGGAAGCACCAAGATGATGGTAAAGTGTCCTTGAGTTCACACATCAGAGCTTCCCAGGATAAGTGTCTTAATGGGACAGTGGATGAAGCCATAAATGACAGATTTTGTAAAACAGTGTCACTTCATACATCCTCTTTTAGAGGAATACATGATGTAAATATGTGATTTATAAAGAATTTGAAAACAAGCAGCTGGGACTTCACACTATCAAAATAGAAAGGATTTCAAACATCAACCTTCTTTTGAAGAAATCTGGATGTATATAATTTGCCTTTAATGGCAAATTGGAAGATGCTAAATGCACTACTGAGGGCAGGATCGGAATTTAAACCTCTTTGAGAAAGGAAACTTGTGTTAAAGGCCTATGTTGTGGAAAAAAGATGTGGAAGGAGAATAGCTGACTGGGTAATAGGCAGATGGGGATTGTGATGGGTGGCAACTCAGACATTAACAAACGTTTTGGCTGCAGTACAAAAATGGCAAGCTTCAAATCAGTAGAAGTGTCATGGACAACGGAGATAAATTTATTTTCTGTCCAGTGAGATCTTGGGACTGTATCACAACTCAACAGAAGAAACATGTTGACAAATTAGAGCACAATTAGGAACAATAAAACTGATAAGAAGTTTAGAAAATATGAACTTTGTGGAAGGAGCAATGTTTGTTTAGTCTACAACAGATTGAGGGCAGATATAATAGGCCTGACCATGTAAAAGCCTTTTACAAAGAGGATAGCTCCTCTCATCTGCAGGGGAAAAGAAAACAATTATTACTGTATATTTTCATAATAGAAGGAGTACTTCATTAAAATACCAAGATCTATCACACACAGAGGGTCACATTCATTGCACTTTAAAAAAACAAATTAGATTAATATTTTTTTAATATTTGGTGTCCTGGCTGTAGGTATTTCTGCCTCAGGGCACCAGGGTTGCACTAGATCCCTAGGGATCCATCTGATCCTTTGTATTTGCATGCTTTCAGGATTTAATTTGACAAAACAGACCAGCTTTAGCTGAAGGGATCAAAAGCCTTCCATCTGTAAATGACACAGACTATAGTGGATAGAAGCCAAAGGAGATGGTGATTCAGATTCTTTCATGTCTAGTTGTCAAAACCCCTAACTAAAAAGGCATTATTTCACTTGGTTCTGCTCTGT
Source organism: Zonotrichia albicollis (assembly GCF_047830755.1). Classification (NCBI taxonomy): domain Eukaryota; kingdom Metazoa; phylum Chordata; class Aves; order Passeriformes; family Passerellidae; genus Zonotrichia; species Zonotrichia albicollis. The sequence continues at coordinate 51,270,886 of NC_133823.1, read as the reverse complement.
AGGAATAAACCATGCTTACATCACTAAAGCAAGAGATAGGGGAAGCCTGTTTTCTTTCAGATTTTTTAGTCTGTAGCCATATCTTTGGCACTGTCAGTGCTAGTGTGCTTCTGACCAGCGACAAAGCTGTGTCATGGCATTTAATCAGGTTGAAGAGCTCAGGAGAGATTTTGAATGGTGGTTATACCAAAACACTGGATAGATGCTTAGTAAGGAGTGACGTATCCTACAGTGACTGCATGGGCTTTGGTAAACTCAAGCTAAACAATAAAAAAATCTTTTTGGAAGATTTAACTTTTCCATTGTATTATTCTTGTGCTCAGACAAGCTTAGTGCTTGTGAATGAAAGTAGATATGACAGCAAAAGAGACAGACATAATTTCTTTATCTGTACAGGCATAGCAAAGGCACAGCATGAAATACATGATGCTAAAAGGCTTTCTCAGTTTATGGGAGGATAGTTTAGTCTCCAGGCTGATGCAGAAACAATTACTTACCAAGACTGATGATTCTGCTATGGGTGCCTGTCCACTGGGAAATGAGATTGAGAGGAGTGTAGGCTAATGAACAGCTGTCACTAACATTTTGGACTATAAACCCTTAATTTAGAACAGAAATGTTACATCAATTGCATGTTCTGGTCTGCTCAGGAATTAATTTCCACTACTAAAACATTTTTATAGGTAGAATTATTTCATATGCAGATTTTTATTTCAGCTGAATGTAACACTCACTAATGGTAACTGAAAAATGAAGCTACTTGCAAAATTTTATAGTATTTATCAGGAAGAATCAGATGTAATAGTGGGTGAACCATGACACAATATTTTCCAGTAATTCTTCTTGTTATTTGTTTCTTCTGGCTTACATCTCTTTTCTGTCCATTGCCCTCAATAAAAATACTTTGAAGTGCTATTGTGTGAGCTAGACAGATGAATGGTCAGATGCTCAGCACCTGAAACCAGAGCTCCAGAACTCCAAACTCATGCTTATCAGCTACTTAAAGCAATCTGAAACCCACGGACACTTATAATTTTGGCCATTGGATTCTCCTGACTGATGTTCTTTCTGAGGTATTAACTTTGTTTCTATATCATGAATAGCTCAAACCTCAAATCTAAGTCCCATCAGAATCTGCTAACAAGATATTCCTTTGCTTATTTTGATTGACAACTCAATCCAGAAAGCAGTTTAAACTTCCTTAGTAAATCAGTCTTTTAAAAGAGTAACTGCAACATGTCGCCCTCCCTAATCATCAGGCACTGTTAATTTTGGGGAGGAGGTAATAGAAAATGGAGGAAGTTGTAACAGAATGTTCCAAACAGATCAGTAAGACTGTGAGATCACACAGGGCCTCTCTGGCTTTGTGGTTTCCCACAAACTGATGGATACCATTACTCAATATCTTAGTATTTATCTAAAGTATTTATATGTGGACTTTGCAGTTCCAAAAGCAGGTCCTTATTGGAATAAAAGTTTTCTTTTGTAAGAGGAAGTCCCACCTGTAAAACAGTGCGGCAATTTCCATATACCCACTTTTGCTGAGTCTCACTGGTGTGTGAAGCACAACGATCCCAGTGTTGGAAACTTCCATTACACATCCAATTGACTTTGTTGATTGTCCTATATTGGCCTTTCAGCTTTGGGCCCTGTGGTTTGAAGTTGATGAAAACTCAGGCAAGCACCCTGAAGACTAGAACACAACTGCTTTTCCAGTGACTACAGTATTTCTCCAGTAACACTGCAAAAGTTATAAAGGTGCATGCAATCATAACACAGTATCAAATCAGTAATATGTGGAATAAATTATTTGTATCACTATGTAACTCCAAAAATCTAGATTAATGAGAGCCTTCTCATGGTTAATTGGCAGAGTTCATGCTACTGTGCTAATATTGTCACCTGAGAGATTTGTTGTAATTGTTTGGTGTGCTATTTCAGGTATAATCCAAGAAATATACCCTAGAAAGTACACCATTTTTAGTGACTCAGTTTATCACTTTCATTGCCAAGGATAATATTTTCAAAATTGAAAAACATGGAGGCTTTCTTCTCATACTTGCTGAAAAAAAAAATTTCCACTGCTGCACAAACACAAACACACCAGTGAGCACAAATCCTCAGTGAGGTAATGGCAAAGCTCAGAACCAAGTCTGCAAGAACTGAGACTTGCTTATGTGAAAAAAAATGTTAAATTTATAGGCTGGGTGCTGACTGCTGTCTTCCACAGGTGCTAGACATATTTTAGCAATAGAATTTTTTTTAATGACGGCATACATTTTTTATTTCTGTTTCCTGTTATTTATAGAATATGCCTGTCACAAGACCTTGATCCTAATTACTATATGCTGATCACTCTTTCTGAACTACTTAAATTTCAATGGACAGCCATATTTTTGCTTGAGACTAGTGGACTGAAAAGACAACACTAAGGCTGTGGTTTCCCACCCTCATGTTTGCCCTTAGGTGCCTTGTGGTCCTGGTTCTGTTATTAAGAATAATCAGCCCATTACTATAAGCAGTACAGATTGGAAAGTATTCTTAAAATATTATTTTTTAAAATTAAAAGTTACTTTCCTTTTGGCAAAAAAAATAAAGTATAAAAAATACTGGGAAAATGAAATATTTAGTATAATTTTTAAGTTTAGAAATGTGCAGAATTTTTCTTCTTTTATAGGACCAGCGATGTAGTGAGGAAAGAGGAGTGAGATCAATAAGTTGTGTTTTTATTAAATTTTAAATTGAAAACTCAATAGTTCCAAATGCACCTCGAGGCAAAATGGCTATTACCATGCATATAAAAGGAGATGACTTCAAGAATATTTTGTCTGTGGCTTTCATAAAAATGGATTTCTGAGGTAAATTTATCTCTCACTAACAGAAAATTTCTGTGGATTTATGAGCCATTTTGAGTTATGAAATGATACCAGTGCTGATAGTATTTGTCCATGGAAAATGTTGACCTATGTCATGAGGCCCAAGGGAAAGCAAAACAAATCCCATTTTTCTGTAGGAGAGAATTACAAAGCTGGTTGGGAGAATAACAGCTTGTGTAAATGAGTTTCTAACCTCTCACATAAACAGCTTCTGGGATCTCTACCAGTGTTACCCGAAGTGTAACAGAGCAGACACCACAGAGAACATATCCTCAAAGCCTGTAAAGAGAACCAAAAATGGCTCCCAGAGGTCTGAAAAGAAATTCCTTCACACATATGTCTATATACTCTCATGTGTGGAGACAAAATTATGACTGCAGAATGAAGACCATAATCCTCTTCCCTAAAATGTTATAGTCTAAAAGAACGGTGACAGAATTACAAAGAATTAGAAAAAATATCTAGTGATAGATTGGCCACAGAAAAAAATCACACCATACTGAGGCTTCTAAATGAGTAAAAAACAACATAATTTAAAAAAAACCCCAACCAAACAAACCAAAATAAAACCCCATAAAATGATCATCATAAGTACCATGGAAGTAGCATGGAACAGAGCACTTTTTCACAGAAATTTTCTGGCCACAGAAATTCAGTTTTGTTCTGTCTTTCCATTCAACAGTCTGGACATCGTTGACCCAAGTTATGCACAAATATTTTTTTCAGGAGCATTTTGGGGAGGAAGACAAAGACTCTTTCCCTGTGACCTGACACAGTGATGTCCTAAAAATGCTTCCTGTGAACAAAGCTGTTACCCTATGGTTCTTTGGGAAATAAGATACCCTACATTGTAAGAGTCCAGGGTGTATTGCCTTGTAACACTCTCTGATTGGTTTTCCACCTGCAGGAAAACAAGATATATATTGACTTGGATATGTGTTGAATTGAAGCTGAGCCCTGCTTTATCAGTCTCTGAAAAATTAAGAACACGTTGCCAGTAAGTTAGGGATAATGTAGTTCAATTTTTTTAAGATAATCTCTGCCTTCCTATGAAATCTATAGTGATAGCGCTGGAGTAAGGGATAATGAGACTAACATTAAAATATTAGAAAACACACTGTAAAACAGCTGCTTGAGCTTATTTCAAACAACATATACAATCAAAAAATAGTAACAATTTATCTGTCTATAGCATGTCAGATAATTTCTAGGTCAAAACCAAAATGAAAGACTAGAATTCCTAATACAGCAAAATTTTCTGCTATGCTCCACTGTAGCAGGGTAATTTCTTTGAATTATTATTGCATAGAATATTCTCCTATCTATGAGGGTTTCAAACTCATCATTGAAGAGGCCTGACCCAATGCCAAATGGAAGCAGTGTAAAAAGTACAACAAACTTGAGTGAGTTCTTGAAAAGGAAGCCTGTTGTGAGAACAAAGTTGCTTCCTTATGGTATGGCTTCCCTTGGATAGAAGCATGTTTCCACAATTAGAAGTTTTCATTAACTGCTACAAGCCTTAATGAAGCAGACAAGCTGAAGGCCCTATATTTATTACCTTCTTTGCTATATGGCAAAAGCATAAATCTCATGTAATCTGCTGATAACCATTTCCTGAAGGTCTTTTAGTAACATTCTTGAAAGAAACAGAGAAAAGAAAGAACAAATATTTAGAATTAAAATGTGTATCAATGGATATCATCTGAGGGTATTAAAGGGAAAGCTGGGAAAAATAATGCAAATCTTGCTTGTGTTTTCTACAGGAGAGAGAGATCAGAACAGTTCAAGGTCCTTAATTTCATACATATACACTGAAATAATTTTATGGTCTTTCTTTCTGAAATTATACTTTCTTCCATCCCACAATCTGAGTGGTATCATCAGTTTGATGCTGGTGCAGTGGAATGGAATTGATGACACAAAAGGATCCTTGCCAAACCCGAATGAGTCTATGTAATCAATTTTTAGCTAACACATATTTTTCTGCCTCTCTGCTAATCCTTGCTATGCAGGATATGTTCCTTTCTTAAAGGAAGGGATATTCCTTACATTTTAAAAAACACAACCCTTTGAATGCAAATAAAATGACTAATACTTCTTAAGCTCACGGTGGTTCCATGCAGTAACTTAAATGAGGGGCTGTTAGTTCATCTGTGACTGAAAACCAAAACCAGACGGATTAGCTTGTTAGAGTTCTCACAACACATAGCTGAGTTATGATCATGGTGGGGAATATATTTCGTTTTCAGTTGCCTTCTTTTAAGCTTCTCTTTCAGCTGTTTCATTATATTGGGATTTTAGAAAATGGTTGCATCTAATCTCTTTTTAAAAAGACTTACTGAGAAAGAGGGAAGGAGCAGATGTTATTTTCAAATGTGAAAATCTAACTGAAAAGATGAAACACAAGTTTGCTAGTGACAATTCATAAACCCCACATGTTCTTCAGTTCTCTCTGCTGTCTAAGGGAAGCCAAATTTGAAAAACAGCTACAAGGAAAAGAGGTATTGGTCTCCTTCTAAAAGCATATCCTTTAAGTCTTTGCATGAATTTAGAATAAATGAATTAAAGGAAGATGCCTGATCGTCACCATTCTCTGTGTGTACATGAGATGCCTAGTGAAACAAATGCATCAAAAAAATTTGGCATGAAGATACCAACAGTGTGGATGGTCATGGGCTCTACCAGAGAACTGGCAGCTCGATATCCAGCTTGGCCAGAGCAGGACAACTGTATGCAAGCCAAGAAGCAAAGTTTTATATGCATAAGGAAGTTTAAACAGGAAAATTACATGTATTGTATTGCAACTCATAAATGCACAGTTTTTTGTTGTAAAGAGCTTCTGCTCTGAGAGTTCTGGCAGCAGAAGTCGGCTTTGAGTCCCTCTCCTCTTGATGCTGGAGTTACCAGGAATGCCTCCACTGCTATGAGAGAGTTGATATGCTGGATTGTCCAGCATGCTTTAGGAATGCTCTAGACCCTTCTCCAATTTCTTTGAATCTGATAAGCAGTGTGGATGCTCAGTGTCTGACAGAAATTCCTGAAAATGTTAATCAGAACCCATCACAGCAACATCTTTGCACTGTAAAACATTTCTCCACCGTAACTTCTGTGGTGACTGCCCTGTCCCAACCCTCAGCTGTCAATTGCCAGACCTGCTTTTCCTTTACTGGGACTACAAAGTGACTTCCCACTACAGAGCTCTGGAGCTCACTAACTGAATCAAACTTCATTGGCAGTATTATAAACTCTGGATCTTGGACACATATCTAGAATCAACTACACCAGTTTTATCAGGGATGCCGATATCAATCTACAGGACTGAGACAAAAACCAGCAATTAGATAAGCATAAGTTTTGATTCTGACCAGCTTTGCTTTTATTTGCAATGAAATAATGCAGTCTGGATAGTGTCAGTTTGGAGGGCTATTCAGTCTCTACTTTATATAGCTTACCTGATTCCCATTTAACCAAGGGAAAGACTGAGGGTGTCTTCTGTGAAAGGTGAACCAAAGCCTGTTCAAGCGCTCAAATGAAACAAGACACAATGCATGTGATTCCTCTCCCCTAACTTCAAGGTCTGAATTCAACTTTCTAAGTGTCAGTGCAGATTGTGATTTTTAGCACTTTAATATATTCAAGATGTTTGCAAGGCTGCCAGGAAAAATGGGGTCTATGAGAAAGCTATGCTCTTCTGCAGTGCCAGTGCCCTTTTGCAGGCCAGATAGAATGCAGCTCAGATGGCAACAGATCCATATGTGTGCAATTGGACTGAGCCGTAAGTAGTTGCAAAGGACATGTCTACATGTAATTCACGTATCCAGGCTAATCTCAATATTAATGGAGTTAATATATCAGTACAATGCACAGAATTATTTCTCTAATCTGAAAGTAGACAACCACATTTGATGAAATTGTACCTTGAATTCCAGGGACGATATTAATGAAATGAACTAAATGTTGTGCTTGTCTTGAACAAAAGATTCTGCTGTTCTAGAACTCAAAGTCCACAATAAAAAAGTTAAAGAGCCTCTGTCTTGTGTTTGATAATGACCACTGAGTTGAAGTTCTCATTTTTCTGCCAGTGCCTCCAGGTTGATGCATAAGGATTTTCTCTCCTTAGAGAACTGTAATGGCTCTCCAGATAATATAATTTTCTATATTCCTGCAAATTTTGTGAAACTGTTTCATTGTGACCATAGACTTAGGTATCTAAGAGGGAGCTTTCAGACTGAAGAGACAGACTTCGTAATATGACATCTAAGTTCCCTATACACTTTTACCTTTCCACTAGCTAACTCACTTTGATCTCTAGTTATGTCTTGAAAGCTGTATTTGTACTCTGGAAGTTGTGTGTATTGTGGAAATTTTAGCCTGCCTGCATAGTAAAGAATCTACTTATCAGCCATTGATTTAAAGGTTTCTGAAATTGTGAGGTGCTTTCAACTCAGACACTATACCAACTTAGGTTATCATCTCTCCAGATTTGGTAGAGCAATGCAGGCTTAATGCAGAATGGCTAAAATCTGGATGGCAGCTGTTATCTCAAAGGACTGCTGGATACTGCAGTGAAAGAGTGGTAGCGATTCAGAATACAGCAGTCTTCCCACCAAGTGCCCAGTGTGCTTCAAAGAGGCCCTGTACTGCTGAGAAAGATAAACCTGACTCTTGGTGGCCTGTGGTCAAAGATCTTATTGAACATTTCACAAGGGAAGACACTGACCTCAGTGTCCTGTTATATAACCTGGACAGGTTATATAACACTAGTAAGGCCAAGTCCAGAACATTGTGGGTCTAGTTTTGCATTCCTCACTCAGTGTTAGGTGCCAGGATTTCTCCTGGTGTGCTCTGGATTCAAATGTACTCTACAAACTAAAACTGCATGGGACTTGGCTCCAAGTTCAGCTCCCTTCTAGCTCTGCTGTCAGCTGTGCATTGGGAATTCACCCACAGCAGATGGGCTTTTGTTCTGGTTTGGTTTTGATGCTGTCAGGTGAGTGGGCGTTTTTTGAACTCCAAAGACTGAAGTGGAAATCAAAAAGCAACAAAAATCCCAAGTGATCCTGTCCATGAGCAGATGTTTTTAGACCACAGCCATCAAAAAGCATGTATAAGAAAACATTAACTACAATAGAAAAATAGATTGCTGGCACTTTGTGCACATCAAGAAAAGAGTTACAAAAATGGGGAAAAACCACTTTGTGTTGCTAAATCATACTTATTTACTAAATATTGATACCAGATGACTCCCCATTTGTTGATAAAAACATTTCAACATGATAAATGCTTTCATAGAAAAGGTTTTTTTGAAGCATATGAGGAACACTTAACAGGAGAAAAACAATAGGAAGAGCAGGTAGGTTTATATAAGAACAAGCAAAATGCTGAGCACGATATGTAGGGACAACCATAATTACAATTCACTGGGTTAGTTAAACCCTCTGGATACAACAGACTTGGTTGCATTCCCAATCCAAATACAGGTTGGAAGGAGAATGGATTGAGAGCAGCTCTTAACTGAGTTAAGTTCATCACATCCAAATCAGATATCTGGTGTAAGAGTCACCTCTTTAAATGTGGGAGGTGAATGAGACGGGACGAATGGAAGAAACGAGAGAGATTCTTCAAGAAGCCAGATGAGGGACGAAGGTAACATAAAACAAAATAGTTCTGATGAGACAACCTCTCCAGAACTTGGGGAAGTCACTAGTGACAGGTTAGATGGAGAGCCAGAAGGAGCTCCTCTCACCCTCTGAGTGAGAATTTTTTTCCTTGCTTTCAGGATGAGTTTTGCAATCCTTATCCTGCTATATGAAATATGACTAAGCCTTCATCTCCTTCAGATCTTCTGAAGAGAAGATTTAGGCCAATGTACAGTCAGTGATTATACCCAGACACCTCAGTGCAGAAGCTATTTCAGTCCTGGGTCTGCTTTCCTGCAGTGACTCCCACCTGGAAATGTCACACTTGGCCTGTTTTGGGGATTTTCAACCACCTGGCTGTGAGAAGTCCATCCCCTCTCAGTTGCTCACGTCTTTGTAGCAGTGTGTAACACCAAACACCTCATCTACTGCCTTGGAAAACTAAAGCTCATCTTAACCCTACTAAGGGTGCAGTGCCTTCTTCCTTCTCCAAGGACAGCAGGAAGGGCTGGGGAGAGTGGGACTGGAACTTTGAGGCTCTCTGGCCTGACTGAACAGCACTCCAGTGGAGAAAAGCACATTTGGGACCTGAGTAGTTCACTGCTGCTGTTCCTGAACACCAAGAAATCGGCAGAACCATAAAAGAACTGTCCTTGCAACACAGCCTGCCAAAAATGTCCAGTGTTAAAAGATTAGTCTGCAGAAAATCTTTATGAGTCTGTACACGAATAGAGAGGGAATTTTTGAAACCCTGTTCTTCCTTGCAACAATGAACATTACTTGCTTATTTTCAGATTTAATCTCAACTGAAAATACAGATACATTCATTTTGTTTTCTTCCATATGTAGTCACTGCTCTTTCCTAACAACTCTGAAATGCAGCTGCTCCACGACAAGGAAAGGATGAGGAAACAGGCATGCATGACTCCTTGACTAGTAAAATTTTCCAAAATCTGGGCCAGCAGCACACAGAAGCCCTGGGGATAGCAGTAATTATACATTCCCTTGGGTTCTTTGGAGTGGAGAGAAGACAAGCATCTCCTCTTTTTTCCTCTCTTACATTAAAAAATATCCTTAAAACGTGCATGTTTCCAAACATATTTTATGCTCCAACTTCACTGTAGCAATATGATTCAGTAATTTCATTATGCAAATTCCTCTATTTTAGAGTGCCTATTATTTATTCTCCTTTTATCCAATAATCACCAAAAAAGCCATGATAGTTTTAACTTATTCAGATAAAGCTGATAAAAGAATTCGTGAGAATACTGATTAAACACATTATTTTATTCAGCATGAAACATTGTGGGAGATTTCCTGTACAAGGCAGCTCTTGGCTCCAAATAGAAGAGGAGTGTGAAGCAGACATGAAAAAGGTACAGTTCCCATCTATCTTTCAGTGGGGCCTTGATAACAATACACAGAATTTCAACAGGCTTCTATGTGGAGGGGGTGGCAAGCAGAAATCCTTGTTGTGAGCACTGGTGAGTTTTCACAGATAGTCATCCATGGATACAAACCAGAGAGAAGTGATTAACAAGCTGGAATAACACGACCTTGAGGAGTTTCTGCTACAATGTTTCTTCACACTGCACACATCTGTCACAAACAGGCTCATGAAATCATTTGCTTTATCTGCAGAAACATTCTTTGTGTGCTGACATCACACCAAACGTGCCAGGGTAACCAAATGCAGCCCTGTGGCAAACAGCTTGGACCAACAGTAGCACCTGTCCTCTTAACTTGCTCTGGCCAATTATTTCACAGGGCTGAGCTAATAAAAACGGCCATAGCTTGGGTGAGAAGGTGTAACAACCACCTCCGCAATCAGCCCTTTTGCTCACTGCTATTCTCATGCACATGGTTGGGCTGAGAATTCCAGTTTAAAACAGTAATGTTTAAAGTAGATGTGAGAAAATTGCTGCTTTCTAATCAGCAGCACCATCGACCATGGGAAGTGCCACTTTCCTTACTTTGTTCCAAGGACCTGTTTTAAGTCAGCATAAATGAGAGGACATTGGCCCTTTGGACCGACCTTATCTTCTCCCTGCTTGTTCCCATGCTCCCCTCATCCTATCAATCTCCCTACCCAGATTTTGAGTTCTGCTAGCTCCTCTCTTCTGCCATCATTCTGTCTTCACAGGGAAAACTGAGGCTGCTTCATAATTTTCCTCATTGTGCTTATGTTGCTTTTTCTTTAATTCCTCAGAAGTAGTTCCACTTACCTTTAAGTTTTAGGCCTCTGACTTCACCTAAAATTTCCAACTCTTATAATTTTAGGGCAAATCTTGAAATTTGTGGTATTTTTCTTCAAACATTAACTACAGCAGTAATTTGAGCCTTTCCATTCCATAAGAAAACAGTTTTCCAGTTCTCATTTCACAGAGGGAAGCTCAAAAACCCAACTCCCAGGCTTATAAAGAGAAGACCATAAACACATCCTCCCCACACACAAACACAAACGTAGGCTATTAATTTTTTAATTCATAACTAGGAAAAGGCTCATGAGTTTGAAAACCTGAGGTTGGAAAGGCTCCTAAACCCACCTTTTTTCCACAATCTTTCTTTGGACTGGCCATTTAATTACAAAAAAAAAGATGAGAAAAGCATCATATACTCTAGGCAAAGTACCATTTTTATGGTAAATATTCTAACCCTTTCCAAGTTAAATTGAACAATTTATCCTTTCATGAATTAAAGAGAAGAAAGATTTCTTCATAAATTTAAACTTTTAACTTTGATTTCTAGAATTAATTCTATATTTGTTTCTCTAATTAATTCTAAAGTTCTGTTTCAGTCTTCCAATCCCCATCCCTCTTGGCACCCACCCCCACCCTGCAGACCCTCTCACAGAAAGATTGGCTGACATCCAGTCACATCCACACCATCCTTCCACAAAGCCAAGCCACCATAAAAAGATTCATAAAATCTGCAGGCCCCTGAACCTTGTTACTCTGCCAAAAAGGAAAAAGCCAGTCACATAAAATGGGATGGTATCAAGGAAAAAAAAACATTAGGGAAGAAATGGAAAACTGAAGAAGGTTGATTTTGGGATGTTTTACAAAATATGCATAGTTATGTACTGAATGCAGAGTGATACCAATAATGGTAGTACAAAGGGAGGAAGTTGGGTTAATACATGGAATCTGCATTTCTAAAAGAGTAACTAATTTACTGTTTTAAAACAAAGTCTTTTCTTACTTGCTGAACAGAATTTAATGTAATACAGTTAGTATAGCTCTATTCACAGTATATCCTCCTCTTGGCAAGATTCTCTAATCTTGCCAATCCTTCCAGGAGATAATACATCCCATCTGGAGGAAATGTTTCTCTTTCCCCCACCCTCCCATCTGTTAAATATTTCTCTTAGATCCCCCCGCCCTCAGCACTTTATCCTCTGATCACCCCTAGACCTGAGACTCTAGCTGTACAACCATTTTCACTTCCAGTCTCGCTCTACTTCTCTTTGGATTTTGCCTTGTGTTTTTATCACACTACTGAAACTCCAAGTCTGCAAGAATCTTAGTGGAATCCTCCTTCATCCCTAATTTCAATCAGTCTTTTTCTTTCTTTTATCTTGAAAATGTGAGTGGGCTCCCTGAACTCATTTAAGGACTTCTGCTATCCAATCATATAACCTTTAATCAGGCTGATAGTTGTTGTCATTATATCACAAAAGTTCTATTGTCATTACATTGCAAGGGTTCCATATTGCCAGAATTTTGTACCTCCTTGATGTTTCTCATAGGCAGCTCCTCTAAGCACTGACTCTTCCATGTTCTCACAGCACCCAACTGACTCCAGTTCCCCTCAACCAACCAATCCACTCTTTTATAACACTCTTCATCTTATTGGCTACAGCTGTGGCCTGTAAAAATCAGGCCTGCTCCTAATCTTTAATAATTAACCCAGCTGCAACTCTCTAGGGGGTAAGATTACTTTCTATACTACCTTTATTTACTTATATTCTATCCCTCTACAGATTGTCTGCATTATGGTGAGACAGTCAGAAATAAAGTAGGATGGGAGTTCAAAATTCTACCTTTCCAAAACAGGATCTATTCTTTCTAGAGTAATTTCTGAACAAAAACTATATAAGCTTTCTTATTAACAAGGTCCTTAAAAATAGAGATTCCACATATTGTCCACAAACTCAGTTTCAGTTCTTTGCTATCTTTATATTTAAAAATACACTTTACACTGAAGACAATCTTTGTAGTACCAGTCCTAACATTTCCTAGTAGCATTTTGAGTCTTGAGCTATCTTTTTCTTCTTGAGCTATCCGAGTGAATACAAATAACAGATTGTTACTCTCTTTCAGCAACCTTTTACATATTTCAATACTCTTATCATGTCCTTTTTCTATCTTCTTTTGTCCGAGACTAAAAAATTTCAGGTCTCTAAGGCTTAGCTTTAAGTCATATTTCTAAAGGTCTAATGATTTTACACTCTTGTGGATTTTCTCCAACTGATTCATGTACTACTTTTTAAGCAGGAAATGCAAATCTAGGCACTGAATTCCAACTGAGACCTCACAAGCAGTGAGGAAAGAGGAAACAGGTGAGGTGGTGGGGTCTCTCATAGCCTTGCACACTTACATGGGAACTGTACTGAGCCAGTCAGTTTCGCTACTGGATTGCTCATGGCTTGTGCTAAGTGTAGCACTCTGCAGCTGCTCTTATTGAATTGCATCTTATTTACCAGAAACACTTCTCCATTTAAAGAAATAATTGTAAATTCCAATTTTTCTATTCTTTTTTCTTGCAGTCAGCTGAAGGAACCATAGCAACAGTGTTCAAAATGTGTTCCTATGGAAACATGCAACATAATTTGTGATGGACTTAAAAGGACTGATGACTATTTGGACAGCAGAATTCCAAGAAGCTGTGAATTGTGAAGTTTTACCCAGATGTTAATTTCACCGTTTGCTTACAAAAATGTGATCAAAGATATTAGTAATATTAGTATGTAATTATGTGACACCCACAGCTTTTACACAGTCTACAATACCTATTATTCTGTTGTAGATGAAATTAGGCTTGTGAGACAAAGTATGTTCTTAATCATAATATCTGTTTATTACTTTATGGTCTTCTGAAGGCTTATAAAGTGATTTTATGTTCACTGTACTGTGAACTGCTCTCCTAGGTTGATTTTGGCAGTTCATTAAGAGCATCCTAAGGTCGAACATATTGGCCCAGCCAAGTAGAAAAGCTCAAAAACTGACTCCTTTAACTCATTCCTTAGAAATTATGTCCCCTTTAATGCACTGCATCCTTTTTGATGAGCAGGATGTTGCTCATCAACAATGTCCTGTTTGATGAGCAGGACATGTATATTCACAGGGATACATCAGCTGGGATTAAGTTATTTGAAGTTTTAGGCAGTTGTTCAAGAGCAAAGCAGCGCATGGAGCGGAAAGAAGCAAAATCCCATTTACATTTGTGTTTTCCTTCAATTCGCAGTAACCATTTATGACAAGAATAAGGAGTTTCTATGAGTCACAACCATTTCCATGTGGCTGCTGGTTCCACAAATTCAAATCACACACACACACAAATCAATGAGCTAGAGCAGATGCAGCATGTGCCTGGCAACATGTCTTGTCTGAGGAACCCACAAAAGTTTGACTTGAAGGAGATTCCTCTTTCTTTCAGATAGTTCTCCCCATACTAAACTGATAGTAGCTGGTGTCACCATTCTTCCTTTGGAGGCCAGCAGGAGGTAAGGATCAATAGATCAGTATTTTTAAAGAACTATAAACTTTGGCATTCTGCTGAGCAGTGACTCTGCCTTAGGTCTGCTGAGCGCCCTCAAGCCCCCTCAGCAGCCACTTGAGCTTGCACAGTGCAGCAAAGAGAGGGGGCTGCAAAGCAGGAAACCTGCACTCCTAGGTGGCTTTGATCTTTCCTGTCTTTTTGCTTCTGCAAAAAACCAAAAGTTTCTAAAAATATATAAGAAACTGGATTTGCCAGTGTAAATAGAATATTTACCTGCAACACCAAAGGCAAGTCCCTGTTCTTGACCAGAAAGATCAGAGAATTGAAATTGTCTCCTACAGCTCAGGAAAAAAGCCTGAAATTTTGCTACTTGGATTTCATGGAGGGAAAAAACAAAAGGGTCTTTCATTTCCTTCTTTCCTTCTCCATTCTTCCCTGTTCAAACACATATTTTGACCTACCCTTGTCTCTTCACAAACAGCCTCACACATCAAACAGCTCTTCAAAACACAAATCCTATTGCTTTCTTCCTCTGGACACCTTTCATTTTTATGAATCAGTATTTTCCAATAAAAAACACTCCTCTTTTGTTCCTAAACACCTGTTTAAAAATACGCTGCAGAATAACTTAACAATAAAGTCTGAGACACTATTCCCCCTTCCACAACTACAAAAAAGCGTGTTAAGAGTGTGGCAAAATTTACAGCTTATGATTCCTAGGCCAGTTCTCTTATTAACAATTTCAATTGCCTCTCCTTAAACATACTAACACAAACTGTTCTTTTGGCTGGAAAGGGAGTGAAGAAGAGAGCAGGCTGTGGCATTTCCTTCAGATCACCCTGTCTCTGTGCCAAAAACCCACTTTTTCTCTTCTGCACCAAAAGCAATGAACTCAGAATAGCTGAATATATATTAGAGGAGAAAAAGCTCTGGATTTTTTACTTTCAGAGCATTCTTGAACAGACTTTTGGATTCATTAACATTTCCAAAGATTATTTATTGGCCTCAGTTTCAGGCAGAACATGAAAAAGAAAAAATGATCTCTGCTTTTCAATTACTATTAGGGGATGCAGGAAAGAGAAAGAAATTTTTCCTCAAAAGTATATTTCTAGGGCACAGCTTGCCTGGCTTGCCTGGAAGACAGCTGAGAAAGTTCTCACTTTGTTTGAACTGATGTGTTTGTGAAAGCCCTACTTCTCCTCCCACCTTTTCTTTTCTTCTGCAGCGTCCAGTCTTGAAAACAAACAGACAGATGTTCTCTTGGATCAGCTTGTGAGACTTGCAATGTCAGGAGTGCAAACAGACTTTTGCTGTTTAGTCCAGGAAATGAGATGAAGACAATCTGATAAATAAACAGTGTTTATTACTCCAGTTTAAAGTGTGCTTTGGATTTCTTTTCAAAATACTCCTACGAGGAAGTGAGGATGAATATTAAACATGTGCTCCTAATTTAGAGACCTCAATGGCAAGGTTAGAGGGTCTTTTAATTACACAATTTGTATAGTTAGGTCGTAACAGCAGTGAGTGTTTCTGATCTTTAACCATATTAAAGAAACAAGAACAAATTTGAATAACATAGAAATTCACTCCAAAGAAACTTACAAGACTTATGAATACACCAAGATTAATTAGAAAAATAGGATTTAGGACTGTGTGTGAATTGGAATGCATTGTGACTTTTATAATTAAGAGACACATAGAGATTTAAAGAGATGGCACATAATTACCCAGTATGGACTGGGACAAGACAGAGTGGAAAATATTCTTCTACTTGAGCTCTTAAGTATGCATTTTAATGATTATGGGCTCATAAATTTAGATTTAGATATAATTCAAATGGCACTTCCATTATCAGCAGCATCTAGATCCCCAGAAGAGCACTAGAGCATCATTAAGCTTTTAATTCTGTGCAATGTCATGTGCCACCCTGTTTCTCTGTCATGGCTGTGTGGCCTACCCAGCACAGAAGAGCCCAGCATCCATGGCTCTGGTGACACATATGCTGCCAGGCTCAAGTAGGAACAGCCAGGGACCTGCCCTGCACATTTGCCAGGAGATGGAAACAAGCAAGCACAAAAGGGCAATTAACTTCATAAAGATTTTCTTTCCTATTGTGAGAAAGAAAAGAGGAGAGTTCAGAATGCAGTAGGTGAGTTTTGGAGCTAAGTCTTTATATTCAGGTAAGGACTGAATGGTGACTGCATGCTCTGCTGTCCTTTGGGCTTGCAAAAACACAATTTGGCCCTCAAGAGAGAAAACAGAGACCCACTGAGTCACCAATAACATTTGCTGCATTGCTTTGGATTTGTCTTGAGGCACCTCCCTTCCCTTCCAGCTCTGCAGTAAAGCATCATTTCCACCAGACAGAGGTGATTCAGAACCCATGAAATGCTCATTTTTCCAAGTCATGGAGAACTGTTACTGAATGAGTTATCATTTAAACAGCTTTTAGTTCCACATTTGAATTCAGAATGAATTCAAATTCTAGTGAAAGGTGTTCAACAAGTGACATTGAGCCAAGAAACTTTACTCACTGTTCCCAAGAGGAACACACCCAATACTTGTTGTGAGTCTCATTTTTATTCCTAACCTTACTATCTGCATCACTCTTTTTTTTTGGAATAATGAGTTTTGGGGGGAAAGTATCCCATACTACACCTATGTTTGTCCGAGACAAATAATTTCATCTGTTATATTTTGGCTACAAGACATCAGATAGCAAAAAATGCCTTTCAGATTTTTATATTTATTTTTAATCCTAAATGAATGAAATGCAGACTGATAAGCTAATTATGAAAGTATCTGTGAACTCATATGCCAAATTCTCTACAATTAAGCTAGCTGTGTTTACCTGTTGATATTCATCCTGTTTTCTTATATTGTTTGCAGTCTCCAAGTGTGACTACAGAGATAACAACAGGAATCCAACCGAACTATGAAATAGTCTGTAGTCCAACACTAGCAACAACAGTGCCTCACAGACTATTTTGTATTTACTACTTTGTAATTTGAAACATTTTTCCCAAAGTCTTCCTTGTAACTGTCATTGTAAATAACAAAAATATTCACCTTACCTACACACAGTGCTCTTGTTTCCTTCAGATCCATGTTTAAGCCAAACACTTTTCACTTTTATTAGTCTGTTTCCTTAAAGGGCAAGTTTATCAAAACACCGACATTTTTCATATTTTAGATAGTGCACTATAAAGCCATTTAGGTAAACTTTACCTTTTCAAAGTGTGGAGAAATGTACGCTACAGCAAAATCACAAGACTTGCCACATCTTTAGCTATGATGTATACCTTTCTTTTTGTCACGAGTGAGACTGCTGCTGCTTGGAAAATCCAGGCCTGGACCAACTCTGCCCCTATAAGAGAGGGAACAACAAAACACTAACTCACCGAATGTCATGGGGGATTCTGGCTGCTGACTACTGCATTCAAGAGGTCCTTAATTAGAACACAGTATGGTAATTCCAACCCTATAGCCTGATGCAGCTCAGTGAATTGTGCCTACCTAATCCTAGCTCACAGGATCCCATCAGAAGGCCTGAGGTAGTACCTTGCAGGACTACATGAGTTTTATCTCTTGTGTGAATAAGAGGGAAAGGGGAACTGCAGGAAGAAGTCAAGGGTGGATGTGTCATATCCAGCAAGTAAGACTACCAAAGTTTGGTATAGGCTCTGGGTGACCTATGTCAGACATCCTTTTTCTGAAGTCAGTTTAACTTTTTTGAAAGCCAGGTCAACCCGTACTTGGATTAATTAATTTTAAAGTTATGTCTAGTAAAAGTTGTGATTACCTTAGAGCAAAAGTGAGTATTTTCTTGATAAAGACGCCATGCATGGGCAAGATTTACTCTGCATGTTATAAAGACTGTAGAGGTGACTAGTTGAGAGCTCAACAGAAAGCTCTCAACTAGTCTTCCTGAATATGATAGTCTTCTTGAATATGTGTAATAGTAGATTAAAACCCTCAAACCTCAAATATTAAGGCTTTGGCAACATTCCAACTACTATTATAGAGAAGCTGCCAAATCTTTTGTTGAAGCAAATGACGGTGCGGAGCCCAGCAGATCCCCTTTGGCAGCTGGAAAGTATCTCGTAAGATGTGCAATGATGCCTTGCAGAGCGACTGGCTACAAGCACTGTGTTCAGCTACTTGTGTCTCTGCTCTAACACCGGCAAAGAGGGATTTGTGCCCAAGACCGTGTTTAATATTACAGCAGAGACCAACCAAGAGAGGCCAAACTTGATTACCTTTCGGTGGCAGCGGCGACAAACGCCCTTATAACTGCTGACACTAAAGACAAGCACGAGGGAAGGCAAAGCGGCTGCCGGCTCTCTGCCCCTGCACTCACAGAGATCACAGCCGCTCAGATGTAACAGATTCGCCTTTGTTTATGCCACGTCGGGCACCCACAGCCCCCGGTGTCCTCACGCCGGGCTCTCCCCGTTCGGGGCGGTGATTTACCAGCAGGAGGGCGGGGAGGCTCAGCCCCGCAGCGCCCAGTGAGGGGAGCGGGCCCTCCCCGCTCCGTCCGTCCCGCCCGGGGTGGAGCCTGGGCAGCTGCCGGTACTGCTGGAGGTGGCGGGCCCGTCCCTCATATAACCCTGCAGCGCTGCCGTCGCCTTCCCGGCGCCTCCCGCTCCGCCTGCCCTCTGCGCTCCGTGCCATGGCTCGGCGCCTCAGCCCGGCCAGCTGAGTCCTGGGAGCCGCCGCGTCCTGCGGGGACCGAGCCGGCCGTGACTCCGCGGCCCTGTCTCCGGCCTGCTGCCCTCCGCCATCCCGCTCGGCCCGCAGAAGCGCTACCCGGGGCAGACGGCACCGTCCTGCCCGAGTGTGCATAAAGCCCGCCTTCCCCTTCCCTCGCCGCGATCGCACCTTCCCGCCTCCTGCCCCGGGGCTGGCCGGGCTCGCACCCCGCGCTCCGCCGCCGCTGTCCCCGCCGAGGATGCGGGTGTCGCTGCTGAGCCCGCTGCTCCTGCTGTCCCTCAGCGCCGGCCCGCACGCCGCGGAGCTCCAGCACGGCCGCGCCAAGTGCCCGGCCCGCTGCGATGTCTCCACGTGCCCCAGCCCCAGCTGCCCCAGCGGGTACGTGCCCGACCGCTGCGGCTGCTGCCTCATCTGCGCCGCGGGCGAGGGGGACTCCTGCGGCCGCAAGGAGGACCCGCCCTGCGGGGACAGCCTCGACTGCCGCTACCCCATGGGCAAGCGCTTCGCCAAGGGCGTCTGCCAGTGCAAGCTCAGCGCCCAGGTGTGCGGCAGCGACGGCCGGACCTATGACAACATCTGCCAGCTGAAGGCGGTGAGCCGCAAGGCGCTGCAGCACGGGCTGCCCGGCATCGCCCAGGTCCAGAAGGGAGCCTGTGAATCGGGTAGGAGCATGGTGGGACCTACCGCAGGGCGCGGGGTGGGATACCTGGGTAAAGAAAGTCGCGATTTTCAGTGGCCTGGGAAGACTGGGTGGATGTAGGTACTCTAAAAACCTCCAGGGATGTGGAAATAATTACACCTGTGGCATGCGGAATGGATGCTCAGGTGCTTTCTGACCAGCAGAACTGCTGGATGCTCAAGGTGGGCTGGGGTTTGGGAAGGGTTCTCCCAAACCAGCAGCACGGCTATGGATGATGCCTCGCAGTGCTCCCGGGACAAGAGGCGGGCGCACTCGCCAGGTGGGAGCGAGGTGCGTGGAGGTGGCTCGGCTGCCAGGCCAGGGCAGCGAGCGGCACCAGCCTTTCTGGAGGCAGGGCAGCAGCACCAGCCCGCTCCCGTGCGGCCGGTGCCACCTGCGCTCGCCGCGCCGGCTGCGGTGGCGGCCGCAGTGCTGGGTGGCGGTGTTGGTGCTGGTGGCATCCCCCGTGCAGGGCACAGCCCGCACAAACAGAGCGGGACCCCGGAACACCTGAGCTCCGGGACCGTCCCTGGGGGATTTTGGGCTGTTTGTCAGATTGACCCGACAGGTGAATCAGAAAACGCCTCTCTAAAAGCCCATCAGGGCAAGAAAAGGGCTGCGTATTAGAAAAACCACCTAAAACATAGTCTTTTGTCTGGTTTGTTTTCTTCACCAAAGGGTTTTGTAGTCTTGTAGAGCCCTTGTAAGGAAAAAAGTCTTGTAAGGAAGAAAAAAAAAAAAAAAACCCCGAGAAGTTCCTTTATAGTGTAAAATATTGATACTCAGGCAATCAAATCTTGTGTTTGTAGTAAAGTGTTGAGGCCTTTGCTCAGATCCTGTGATATGCTATGACACACAACTTCAGGCTTGGTGATTTAACTTTGGAAAGTTTAGTAATCTCTTAAGCTAGTAATTTCCTTTTAATATTAAAATGTGTCTCTTTATGGAAGTGTTAATGCTGGCAGTATCTTTCCACATACTTACTGGTATATTATTTTTAAAAGGCTTTGCTTCTGCTACATTTCCCATAGAGTTCCTGAAAAGAGAGAAGTGCTATGCTTAATGGAGTTTTAAAACATGCATTAATGTTTTCATTATGTCAGGTAAATCACTAACCATCCTGTTTATTCACAGCAAACTGGCCAAAATGATTGGGAGGGTTCAGAGGGAATAGGGGTTGTGTTGTAGCCTTTCTGTGGATAGGGGGCCTTTCATATATATATTTTGATCTTTGGAAAGGCTAAGCCAGTTCAGAGTGGGAAGGTATTCAAATGATGTTCCTGGAGTTCCTTTCAGAGTATCTTGTCAGAGCCAAGAATTGTTTCAGATGCCAGCCTGAAGCTGCAATTTTTCATCTCTCCAGTATTTTGTAGTTATAAATTGTTTTTGCCTGTGCCTTTTCACATCAGCAAATGTTAACTTTAGTATTCCTAAAACTTAGTTGAATCTGATCCATGTGAAATAATCAAAATGCTTAACCAAAATGAGTGAACTAGTCTGCATCTGAGAGCTTGCTGAGTGCTTGGCATTTGGTATATGTGAATTTTCCTTTAAGGAATCCTCCTGAATCTAATGCTAATAGGCTTAGGAATTTAGAGCTGCGAGGCAGAAGAGATTTTTTTTTTCAAGCAACTATTTTAGTGTTTACTTTATTTTGGCTTTATTTTTTTTTTTTGTCTCAGAAAACATCAGCTTAGATGAAGCATCTGGTTTTCAGTTGAGATTTAATTTTTTTTGTTCAGTTCTACAGCTGCACAAACTGAAGCTCAAAGAAACCGAGTGTCTTGCCCAAGGTCAGGCTGAGTTGGTGGTTGAGCCAGGAATAGAACTCAATTATGGTTTTTTTCTGTTTATTTTGGTTTTTTTTAAACAATAACTTGCAATGGCTGTAATGAGAGACTTGGAAGAAACTTGACAGTTTAAAATTGCTGTCAAATTTCTTTTTCTCCTGTTCTTGCCTGGCCTCAGATGACTCAGAATTTGAAGGGATAAGCTAGTTATGAAGTAAATGCAGTTTTACTTAACCATCCATATATTAAAAACAATCTCAGATAACAGAAGCATCATATAGTATGACTAAGGCTGTATTTAGAACATGCACAGACCTAGAGTGGCTCCTGAAATGTCTGCTCCTCTCCTTTTTCAGCTGCTTGTGTTGATGCTGAGTTGGATTCTGGCTGTGATAAACCCAGACAGACTGAGAAACTTAGCAGTGGTTTCCTGGTGACAGCAGTCTGGTGAATAGGGATACATGAAACAAGGATGCAGGAAGGAAGGGAGGAATGAGGTGGCCAGGGTTACTGAGTGATAATTGAAAAGTTAACAGAATTTAAAATGTTTTTGTTCTTGTTGAAGTCCTGGATGAGGTTGAAAAGCACCATGCCAAATTGCAAGTTCTGCACACAGTGTACTAAACGGGGCGTGCACTGCATGGAGGTCCAGGGGCTCCATTACTGATGCTCTGCAAGGTACCAGTGCCCAGAGATACCAGTGGGAGCAGTCTGCAGAAATCCTGTGCAAAGTTCAACTCCCTGCTACAAATACTGGGGGGTTTTTAAAACTTTTTTCAACAGTATATACCTTTATATATGGGAATATATTGTGAAGCTATTTTTTCTGCCTTCTGTCACCTACTGTGATAACAACAAGCTGTTACAAGCTAGCATGTAAGTAATGGGAGAAATACTTTTGGAGGACAACCTCTGTAATCAAAGATCTATTCCTATAGAGCCATGTTTCTCAGGGCAGCAAGTGCAAGTTTTAACAATGCCATGTATCAATCAACTAAGATGTCAGACATCTCACTGCAAGGATTCACTTGGTCACCTGCCATTGACAGTCAACCTGCTTGTTTCTTGAACAAAGGACTGGTTTTGATCTGTCAGTACAGCTTAGTACAGTTAAATTCCCTGCAAGGTTATTTTTCAAATTGCTTCTTTTGACGTTTACAAATGTCAAAAGATTTGTATTTTCTTACCTAAGACGTGGAGGCAAAAATATTTTTTTTAAATATTGGTGCTCTTTTGTCAATGGAACTAGGAAAATTAAAAGCTTATTTAGAAAACCTTTGAGGATGGACTTGACACTCACCATTTAGTGTACTCTGCACTGTTAACCTGAATTCACTCTCAGAAAGGGGTTGTGATGTTGACTCACCCAAGTCAGTCAGATCTTTGAAAGATATGAGCCTAAAAGTTCATATTCCTAAGAGTGTTTGAAACACAATTAATTCATAAGTCATTGCATACGCATGTTTGGCGTGTGCCTGTACATAACCTTGAAGATACAGAGGAACAGCTGAGTGTATGATTATGTGCATTTCTGAGAAGTTGGCCCAGTGAGGGATGGAAGTCTCCTGCTGGTGTTATTGCCATCAAAGCCTTAAAGCTGCCTGCAGCTGTATTTAGGGAAATGTACTGTGAGATATTAGCTGGAAACACAAACTTTGGTCACATTCCTGTGCTGCTTGTTTTCCTTATGCCTGAGTTGCTTTGAGTTACTGCAGGTGAGGATGGACAGTGTACAGGATTTGGTATGCAATTCAGAATAGAGCACTTGACTGCTTTGTAAAGGATGAGTAACAGGAAAAGGCTGTTCTTGTTGTACCTCCTCATGAGGGTCACTTGGAAAGGAGGGATACCAAGCATCCAAAGTCAGTGTGGATTCTGTGCTAGAAAGCCTGTGCCAGTCTGTCTCTGTCTGGCCCTTGTGATTGCTACATTGCACAAGAAAGCCACTTTGGTGTTGGTTCACCAAATTGTTTTCATCTGTGCACGGTAGACATCCATTGTATAAACAAATTGCCTGAACCATAATGTGGCATTAAACTCACCAAGGCTTTATGGTCAGTGCACAGCTATGCAACTTGATCTTAATGCTGAATTCATCAGAAAAGCTGCCCATGAACCTATGCTTCCAGCAGATGTTTCTGTTTTTTAAGCAGAGACATTATAATCTTTTATTTGTCTTTCATTTCTTTCCATGAAAGCACAGTAGGGACAGTGTTTATCCCTGGTGATCAGATCTGCCAGGTTGCAGTCCTCCCTTAGACATAATAATTTGCTGAATGCACAGATCTTTTCTGAAGCTGGTTTTAAAAGGGGGATGGGGAAACAGCCCTAAAAAAATGAGTTTTCCAGGCTCACATATTCTTAATGAATATAAAATTGTGGATCTTAATACAATGTATTGTCTTTAAGAAAGCAGTGAATGTGATTTGATTTAATTCTACAGGGACTAAGTTGGCAGATATTCAGAAACGTTCAGTCTTTTGCAAATGTAAATTGGTCTGGTTTTATTGTCTTCAGTGGGATTATAATGATTATTTCTGCTGAATTTTTTTCCAGTTCTCTTCATACTAAGTTAACTCTACAGATTTGTTGGCATTGTTCCTGGTTTACAGCAGTGTTAATGAGATTGGAGTCTATTGTCTCTGCAAGAAAGTAAATAAACCACTATTAAATGGACCCATAGCTTGTAGATAACACCACTATCCAGGAAAAATCTTAAACTGATAATAAGACTACTCCTACCTGAAAGGCACTCAGCTTTAGCCATTTAAATTCTGTAGTTGGAGCCCATAAAATTGGAAGCATAAGGTCACATTTTAGACAATATGCTGAAAATCTTTAGCTCCATGCGCTTAAATTGAAATATGAATTTTAAGTGTTCTGCAAGGGGAGCTGGAGACCTGAAGATCTAATCACTTAGATGAAATGATAGGCTCAAAGTTCAGGGCTGCTGAAAATCTGGTTGATTTGTGGCTATGGAGCAGATTGAAAATCTAGTTGGAAATCTAGTTTTTTTTGACTAAGAAATGCATAGACAGCTAAGGACTCATACAGCAAAACATTGGTTTTATTTCAAATGCAACCTGGTTGCAGCACCTTTGAAATCTTGGTTATGCAACACATGGCTAATTGGATTAAATTATGGGTTTTTGCCAAGATAAATTAGATTTTGTTAGTGTGAGATGATTCTGAACACTCAGTAATAACATGGAAAATAATTGAGAGACCTTTGAAAAACTGTGTGGCAAATCTCAGAGGGTCAATGGGTCAAAATCCGCAAGGGTTTTGTGGGCTCAGAGCTGTTACATGCTCAGGGCAGCAGAGATCTGAGGCTGTGTGGGGCTCTACAAGGCAGCGGAAATATGGAGGGGGGAGATAGATATTTAACTTTGTCTCTTAGTAAGGACAGTAGCAGCAGCTGGTGTCTACCAACTAGTGCACATTAAAGGATGGATTCTTCATTGTATATAGACATTATACAGTGTACTCAGTGCTGGATGTTGATTCCTTCTTCAGTTTCCTAGGCTTCAGTTCCACCCTTTTGAAGTATATTGAGGATTTATGATGAAAACCATCAGTTTAATAATTATGCACTAAAATGCTGTTAATAATGACCAACACTTCAGTTCCCTTAAGTAGTGCTGAGTGAATGCAAGTGTGCAGTTACATCTTCTGTGTCTGTAGTTTGAGTTCCTGGCACATCATATAATGTGTTTAAAGGTTCTCATCACTGCCAGCTTGCAGAAAATTATTCAAGAAAGATCAGCTTTGTAAGACAGTTTTCACCAGTGTTTGGTCCCCACCAGACAAGAGAAAAACTAGCTCATCTCTGATCAGCCCAGATCTTCAGACATGCCTTTCGTACAAACCCTGAGTGTCTGTTATTCCTGATCCTCCTTTGTTTCAGATTTCTCTTTAATATTGGTGCAGATATAAATTTTATTTCAGGTTTGAGCATTCTTGTCTTCCAACTCCAGCAAGGAGGTTCTGGGCTTCTGCTCAGACAGAGAAATGTTTTCACTGTTGTATGAAAAGAAGATAAACATTGTTTCAGTTTTAGTCTCCTCTCTGTATTGCTGCATTTTATTTTCCTCACCTTTTTTTCATGTTGCATTCACTACCTCTTTCAGATGCTTTCTCTCTGCCTCCCCCAAATCCTAGCTGGAAAGCCACTGGCACCCATGATGTTTGCCTGGTGGCTAGTCAGGAGTGAGGTTTTTGAACAAGCATCTTCCTGTGCTCGTGGCTATGTACAGTGCTGCATCCATTTGGCCTGGGCAGAACAGTTGAGCACTTAAAAGATGCAAATGGTTTTAGTTGCCCTGACTCACCCAGAGCTGTGCTGATTTACACCAACTGAAAGACTGCATTCATCCCCAGTTTTTCCCCAGTTCTGTGCAGTTCATCAGCTGCCTTTCACTGATGCATGGTCATGTCTATTAGGATAAATGTGATGGCAATGTTGTATCCTGTCAGTGAGCACTTGCTGTGTAGGCAAGTGTTCAAAGTCATGTCAGTAGACTTCAAAGGATATAATGCATAATCAGGCAAGCTGCTTGGGAACTGAAGGTAAAATAACTCTTCAGTGGCCTTGTAAGCAAAATAAATACCAGTATATTGTGCTTACATTTGACTGTCCTCTGTGATTCCTGTTTGCTGTGTCTCTTTTAAACTGAGCACTAAAGCAAGAACATTCAATTGGCTGGAGGGATTCTTCAGAGTGTGTGAGAATGTACATAGAAATAATAGACTGAACCTAGTCCTGCCAAGCTTTTCCTTTTGTTTATTCAGTATCACATAAATCTAACTTGCTACATTTAAGCAGGGTTTCTTTTCATTCAGAACTAAATCCCATGTCCAGTAACAGGATAAAGAACTTGGAGACTTCTGTGAAGAAATTCCTAATCTTCTTGGTCTGGTTTTTTCAACTCATTTGCTCCCTTTGGTAGATCCCATAGTTAATTTTAAAGCTTCAGGCTGTGAACACAAAAGAATGCTATTTGAGTATGGGGATACATCCCCTACATATGCTTTACATGTGTGGTGATATGGCTCTGTGTATCAGGGACTGCAGAGAACATGACATTTAGCACAAGCAGTGCTATTCCTTTGGGATGTTGTGGTGCTAGAAGCCAGGGTGCTGTGGGCTTTCCCCCCACCTCTTTAAGATCTTAGCTTCACACTATTTTATTCACTCTTAATGAGTGCTGTGTATAGTGCTGTTTAATGTAGTACCATACTGGCTTTTGTCAGACATTTTAGTAGCCTATTGCTAGGCCCAGCTGCATGTGACAGCTTAAATGTGAAATGTGAATTTACAGAAAGTTTTAGGTGCAAAGGTTGTAATTTAAAGCAGGTTTCTAATGTGTCTACTTAAAAAAAAAAATAGAACTTAAGCTTTAATTGTGACTCCCAAATTCTGCAGCTGTGGTACTCAGCACTTGTCAGACCACATCTGGAATACTGCATCCAGTTTTGGATATCTCAGTACACAGGAAAGGCATTGACAAACTGGAGTGAGTTCACAGGGTCATGAGGATGGTTGGGGGGAACTGGACATATCTCCTGTGAGGAGAAACTGAGGGTACTGGGCTTATTCAGCCTTGGGAAGAGAAAGCTTCAAGGGGAGCTGAGAGCAGCCTCCCTGTGTGCCAGATCCATACAGAGGTGCATAATGGGAGGAGAGACCAGGGGTATGAGTTGGAACATGAGCTCAAGAAGTTCAGACTTGATGTAAGAAAAACCTAGACATCATGAGGGACGGTGAAGCAGTGGGACAAGTTTCCCAGAAAGTTTCTGGAATATCCGTCCTTGGAGTTTTGCAAGTCCCAACTCTGTTTCCCTTTGCAGCTGATACAGCTTTGAGCAGGAGGTAGAAACTAGATACCTCCTAAGGTCCTTTCCAGCCTCACCTATCTTATGACCCTGTGTGTCTTGGATAATAACAAGTAGTTGTCTGCAGAAAAATGCTCAAGACAGAGCTTATACACGTTCAGAGAAAAGAATGTAGAGCTAAGTGATGCTGATGTTTAATTTTCTCAGGATCACACAGAATGCTATGTAAGTTTTGAACTATCTTTAATGACTTTGATTCCCTTTCCAGTACTGTTTGGAAACTGTTCTGGTAGGACAAACAGATCAAATCAAGTCAGGTTCATCTTGCCTACTTAATAAAAAAGTATTGTCTTATTAACATATCCAATTCTTTCTGCTAGTATAGGTCACCTACAGTCGAGCAGCCCAAGATACAAATTCAACTTCATTGCTGATGTGGTGGAAAAGATTGCACCTGCAGTTGTGCACATTGAACTTTTCCTCAGGTAACACTTTCAATTCTTTTAGTTACATTGTTTAATGAAGATCTACAGTGTAGTAACTTTCCTTTTGAATTTGAGGTTCACAAAATATTCTAAAACATTACAGCAGACCCATTTCTCCAGAGAACCACACATTTGTGGTTTTTGTTCCTGTTCAGTAGATCTATTCTAATGGGTTTACAGTACTATGCAATATATACTATCCACCCTAAAATAAGTATATCTCATCTTTGGAGGTATCTTCAGCCTTCACTAAAATGTTCTGCTTTTTGGACTGTATTTGTTATCTCAGTTTAAATGCATATATATGTGCACACATATTTATACACATTTATATATGTATGTGAGTGTATATATATATATTCAGACACTAAGCTGGAAAAAAATGTCTTGTTGTTACTTTTTCAACTTTGAATGAAAGGTGATTTTATTTGGGCAGGAAGAGCATTAAGAGGTAGAAGGTCAAGGAGATGTAGCCTATCTAAACACAGAAATGACTCCTGACAGGAAAGAAATGTACTAAATTTCTTGACCAGCTCATCACCAATATTCAGGATGCTGAAGCTGGACCTGAGGTGGCAAGATCAACACTGAGTGTCAAAACAACCTGGGAGGTTTAAATATGAGTCCTCAGAACAACCTGCTGTCAGAACAAATTACTGCAAATATTGCATGAACTCCATTATGTGAATACCTTTCTTTCTAGAGTCCTCTCAATTTCCACAGATATAAGTATTTCTTTGAGAATTTTTGTAGGCTTTTTTTTTTTGTAGGCTTTATCTTGATTTTACAAAATCAAGATAATCACGTATATCAGGAGACACAGTTTTATGCACATGGTGATTGGTCCTTTGAGAGGATGTTGCAGCTGAAGATCCTTAAGATCTTTGCATATGTAGTTAGGATTGTTTCTTCTTTCCCTACAAGTAAATGTTTGCCTAGCAGCTTGCTGGGTGCTAATTTTGATACTACTTTTTCCTGGGATTGGCTCCAGTTGTTTACTGCTAAATAGTCCAGGACTTTCAAATAATATCCTAACCAGGACCATGTCTTGGAAGAAAGACTTTGTCGGCCTTTTCTTGTCTTCTGCTATGCAGACACTTTATATTCCCCTAACATAAGGTCATTACAGCAGTTGTTCACAGAGAAAATT
Organism: Zonotrichia albicollis; assembly: GCF_047830755.1. Classification (NCBI taxonomy): domain Eukaryota; kingdom Metazoa; phylum Chordata; class Aves; order Passeriformes; family Passerellidae; genus Zonotrichia; species Zonotrichia albicollis. The sequence continues at coordinate 51,241,995 of NC_133823.1, read as the reverse complement.
TGTAATGCCTTGGACAGTTTGGAAAATCTTTTACCTGTCTGTTTTGCAGCACATGTTGTTTCCCACCAAGCTTTACCCATTGTTAGTGTTTTCCATTTTTTCTTTCACATTCCTAGTAATTTTGGTTTTGAGACATGCCTTTTCCAGTCTGCACTTGGGCTTCATGATCTCCTTGAACCTCATCTCTTCCTTTATGCCTCTGTCCAGCTGCGAGGTTCCTTTCCTTCTTCCCCTTTTCCCATTAGATGATCAGTTAATTTTTTAGCTTTATTTCCCTCTTTCAATATGTATTCAATAACCAGTGGGATCAGATGGGCTCCTTCTCCTTCCTTTTTTGTCACCTACCCTCTCTGCAAGGAAGTTCATAAAGACAGAATTGGAAATCAAAGGAAAAGGATCCTGCTAATTGTCTGTAAACCTCAGTTCCTATCTCCCTGACTGACTAAAACCAGTCACAATTTTCAGGAAGGGATCCTTTCTTTGTAATTTTTGAAAAAAAAAATGATTCTCAGAGTGAAAGGTGGTGATGTCTAATATAATCTTAAGTTGATTTTCCTTATGATGCAAAATTGCTTGCTTTTTGTACAGGCACCCTCTCTTTGGTCGAAATGTCCCCCTTTCCAGTGGATCTGGGTTTATTATGTCTGATTCTGGTTTAATTGTGACCAATGCCCACGTGGTGTCAAGCACAAATGCAATATCAGGGAGACAACAACTGAAGGTACAGCTCCAGAATGGAGATACCTATGAAGCAACCATCAAAGACATTGACAAGAAATCTGATATTGCAACAATAAAGATTCACCCTAAGGTGAGTGACATAAACAGGAGAATGCCTTCATTTGGGCAGTTTCAGTTAGTACAAAGTGATTGATTAGAATATATGTTTAAGGATTCCTTAGAAAGATCTATGGAGAACAATGTACTGAAATACAGGCCTGGAAATTTTTCATATCTTGGAATTAAATTACTTTGTCTTCTGTGTTAGGAACTGTAAAAAATGAAGAAAAAAAATTCCACTCATTTAATATGTGGCAAAATCGTGCTATCTTTCCTAAATACCCAGGCTAATGTTTTTTAAGCTTTGTGTCAGTATGCATGGACTGCAAGGTGGGCATAATGCAGAGAGAGTGGTAGTCAACAGTTAGTCAGTGGTTGGTTTTTGTGCTGTTTCTAAGAGGAGACAACAATCTGCTCGAAAACAGGGAATTTTTGATGCCCTTGTTTTCTCAGTGAAATTACAAGGGACTATATGTCCTTGTTTGGTTTTGAAGATGGTTTAAAACAGCATAAGTTTTGGGTATAGGATAGTGAGTGGCTCTTTCATTAATGTAATGGAAAGTGTTTGTTCCTAATTTTTGCTGGTTTTTGATCTTTGCAATCAGATTATTTTCAAGTATGAACTAATGCTTATTTCTTTCTCTCTCTGTTCACTTAAGAAAAAACTGCCAGTATTGTTACTGGGACACTCAGCTGATCTGAGGCCAGGAGAATTTGTGGTGGCAATTGGGAGCCCATTTGCCTTACAGAACACTGTGACCACAGGTATTGTGAGCACGGCTCAGCGAGACGGCAAAGAGCTGGGCCTGCGGGACTCGGACATGGATTACATCCAGACAGATGCCATCATTAATGTAAGCACCAGGTGTGGGATGAGCTCCACCTCACAGGCTGTCCCCACTGTGCAGTATGGAAGTGCCTGCTCTGAGACATGAATCCAGCAGCTTTGTTTGACATCAGTGAAACTCTTCTTTTTCAAAACTCTGTGCAGTGTCTGTAAGGTGTGTTCAGGCAGTGTTGTGAAGGGAATGATAAGTGAAAGTTCTCCCACTGAGATTGTCTGTGAGGATGCTGCATAAGTCAGATGTTTTGAATTCTGTAAATCTCAGCAACACGGTTGTGTCCACCAGCAGTAAATTAAAACATTTTTCTCTCTGCCTGCCGAGTTCCTCTGGTCAAGAAAGCTGTATAATAGAGCCAAAATTTCTTTCATCTCCATCCTTTAGAAGCAGTTAGAGTAGTCAAATTGAGAGTATGTGCTTCAGTTTAATGACAGGACACCCAGGTAAGAACATAAGGAGGGGACTGGGGCTTTTTGTTGCTGTTTTTGTTTTCCCTTTGCACACCACGTAATCAAAACAAGAATTGAGGTGGAAAATGGCAAAGTTTGAGGTATGGTTTGGAGCTAAGGGTCCTAGCAGTGCATGTTATATAGAAATACATTAATGTTCCTTCAGAGCATCTTTGAGTGATCCAAAGAGCTTAAGTGAAGTGCTTGGGTATGTGTTTAGTTTGTACTGCTTCTAAAATGAGCATTGCACACATATCTGAGGTGGAAAATGGCCTGAAATTTTATACCTTAAATCTGTTACACATTGAAAGGAAAATATTTTCAGGATTTATTTTTTGGACTTTAATGTCAAATTTGTCATAACAAGAAATAATAGTGTTTTACACACACAGAGTGCTTCACAAATCATTATTGTCACAGACTTGTTAAAAGAAATTGTGTAGGAGGGAGGAAAAAAGAGGAGAATTATTTTTTGTACTAAGATATGACATAAAAGTGAGCTTTTTAAAAAAGCTTTTGTGTGACCCAGGAGCTGAACCTCTCTAGACCTTTAGTTGGAATTACTCTCTTCATCTATGCAAGAAGAATTAGGCAAGATGGGTTACTTGGGAGCACACACTGAACTGGTGGTGGAAACAGAATTGGAACATGGGATTCTTGACTTCTTGCCTATACTCATTTTTCAAGCTCAGACTCCTTCCTTGTGTATGTATTTAGACATTTGCTGCCTTCCAAAGCTAATGAGCAGGTTTAGACAAGGATAGCAGAGTGTGTCAGATAATTCTGGACCAAAGAATGATAGCAGATGAGGTGAGGAAAATGACACTAAGTTTGAATTGCTTTGCCATCTGGGACTGCAAAACATGAAGATGGTCCCTGGCATAAGGATGCTTTGTGCTTAGCTAATGCACTCGTTTTCTCCTGAGAATGGGAGGAGTTTGAGAGTTTGGTCTGTTCAGAGCATTCCTGTGGCTCAGCCAAGACTTTCCTGCAGGAATGTGCATGCAGCTGCCTTTTGAGAAATGCTGGGACAGCAGTAACATAGGGCAGGAGAAAACAGGGCCATAAGATTCTAAATGGAGCTGTATTGCATGTGCTGAAGGTCTTTCACATCCTTCAAGCAGAAGACAAGTGAATGAAAGACTATGTGCTAAGCAAGGCTGAAAAATCATTATTTTGGTTTCTTTGTGCCAGTCAGACATAAAAATCACATGTGCAGCCTCTGGTCACTGGAGAGGTACAATGTAAGGAACTTATCTAATTGTTTAATTTGAACTTTGAAGCTGTTTGATAAATTTTAATGTCTATTTTATTCTCCTAAGAACCTATAAGGTTTGCCCAGTGCTATCTAAGTGTAAACAGTTTGTGTCTCACTTCTCTGTCATATATTTAGCTTTTGTTTCTTTTGAGTGGTAAGTTGCTGCTTTTGGCTGTTTACTGTTCTTTGGCTGGAAAACTACTCTAAAACTCTGGCCTCACTCAAAAACAAATTGTTGAGCCAGCTTGAAGATGGACAAGCAACATCCCCAACTCTCATTTCCTGTGGTCCTGTTGCATGTTTCTTTTAAGGGCCATTAGGTATTAGGTAATTTTGGGCTGGCCAGAGCTGCTCTATGCCTTCCCTAGAGAGGCATATGTGTCTGTGGTTACTAAATCAATGCTTATGTAGTAGCTACCTCATAGCAATATGTTGTGATTAAATATGCAAACCACTGTATTCTGCTCCAGTGGAGAATGAGAGACTGACAGTGTTACAAACCAAAGTGATGAGTGAAACAAAAATTGTAGAAGCACTTCACTGAACTATAACTTTAAATAACAATTAATTATTTCAAAATGTTGTTCTGACAGGCTTTGGAAGAATCAAAATACTAGTTTTAACTATTCAATGTCTTAAACTCGGGATCTGTCTATTTGGAGTGGCTCCTAACTTAATTCCTGCTTCTGAAAAAAACCAAACAACTATAATCATGAGAGGGGTGGAGGGGTAGGATAAGACCTACTTTTAACCTTCTGTGATCAATGTGTCTGTCAGTACTGCCTAAGAAATGACATCTTCTCTTTCATTTACTTACAAAACCAGTACTGTTTGTAATGAGAATTGCATTTCCAATAGTGAAGTATTAATTTCTTTTTCTCTTGTGTCATTTTTACAGTATGGCAACTCTGGAGGACCTCTAGTTAATCTGGTAAGTCCATGTGACTTGGTTTGGTTGGTTGGTTTTGTTTCAAGAGCTAGTTTCAAGTTAGTGGGAGAATGTTCTTTTGGAAAGATTCATGGATCAATCCAGCTTCTATTCACTTAGCTAATGGTAGGCAGATAGCCTGTAGCTAATGCAGAATATGCAAATTGGGTCTCAGTTCACACACCATAGGAGAACATTTCCCCATTGAGCAAAAATTTCCCCAGAAAAGTTTACCTAGCAGTGAGGAATATTGGATCTGGAGGGAGCAGTTACGCTTGTTAGTTCACACTGTGAAACCTGGCATGCACAGCAGAGATGGAACCTGGCTACCCCACACAATTCTTTCAAAATAGATTGCTTTAAATCAGCACTGGCGTTGTGGGGCAGTGGTTGTAGTGGTAGTAGTGACTCCCCTGCCCACTTGGCAGAGGGAATGTCTTGCTGAGTGTTGGGATGGACCTTGGATGAACACACTGTACTGTAATCTCTCTGGCCATCACAGTTAAATGTGAAATGGATCATGAATCAAAGCCCAGATCCTCCCTTATAAGTAGTGTTTATTTCTTGAGTGATTACAGCACTCTAGAATTTCTTACACCAGCTTTTAACATGAAATGCTAGGCAGGGAGCTGAATCCTGTACTTAGGAACAAATTTAATTGGGTGTTTTCTCTCAACAGGATGGTGAAGTGATTGGGATTAACACCTTGAAGGTCACAGCTGGAATTTCTTTTGCAATTCCTTCAGACCGTATCACTCAGTTTCTCACAGAGTCACATGACAAACAGAATAAAGGTAAGGTCTGCAAGAAATAGTGACATCTTCCAATTATTATCCTGATCCAGGTGAAGTGCCAAAAGACATGGGTGTGGGATCCTATTACTGAAAGGAGCAGCATCCTTCTCCGTTATAGGACATCAGACTGGGAAATAGAAAACAATCTCACAGAAGTGGGAGAGAGTTTTTTATTACTCACACCCCCAAAGAGCAGACTGTGTATAAATATGGGAAATAGGGCCTCTGAGAATAGTGAGGACACAGATGAATCATCACTGTCTCAACTGATCTTGAGAACAGATGATGACTTGTTTAAGGAGTTTTTATTGTCTTCTTTTTGTTTCTTGTCCAAGCAAAAAATTAAGGGATATTGTAGAAAATAAGGTAAAAACCTTTTAAAGCATCTGTCTACAGGTGAGATGCAGTCCATAGAAGCTGACCTGTATTTTATCATCGTCATGTATGTCAGTGCTATATAATCACATATTGTGACAGATTCTCAGGCCCTGGTGGAAGAAAGGCTGTTACTAATTTGTGAAGAAATACGTGGGAAGATGGGAGAGAGGCAGAAAGAAAGGCCTCTGCACTGGACAGCATATAAATCTAAATATATTGGCAATGACAACTGCAGTACTTCAGACTTTTTTTACATGCCTGCACCATATCTGTTACCCTGTTCTAGATGTCATACTATAGGCTACACAGCCAAATCTGATCTAGTAATGCTGCATCCAGGCCAAACCTTCCTTACTCTTTCTCTTGCCAATTTATCTGTCCACACCCTACTACTAATCTTTTATCATGAGTGTTGGCTGCTGCTGCTTCTTCTCTTGAATCTTTTTGTTATTAATCTTGTCTTCTCCTGAGTTCATCCAGTTCTGATGCCAGGGTTGTTTCCCTACACCACTGTCTTCTCAGATCAATGTTATTTTGGAAACTTCCCTTAGTCAGTGGTTTTAAAGTGATGCATCTGCTTGTATGAGAGCATCACAAACCTGATGGGTCCCCTCATCTGTGTTTTGCTGAATTCCACAAATCATATTGTTTTCACTGTTGATTTGAGGTGAGGGGGAGGAGTAGTTGAAGAAAAGTTGTTAATATATGCTGAGAAGTGCATTTCAAAGTAGCTGACATAATTTTGTTTCAGTCAACATGTCAAAAAAACTTGTGTATTCACCCTGGTTACTAACTTATTGTTGGTTTCTAAAACAAGCAGGTGTCTCATTAGCGATGTTACTCTTTAGAACCAAAGTCCCAGTCCAGGGAGGAGCAATGACTCAGCCTGCAGCTCTGGCCTAGAGGCATGAACTCAGGCTTTGTGCAGAACTCACCATCTCCTGGTAACTGGGGCTGGCAATTCAGTGAAAGTCAGAGATGTCACCACTGAAATCAGTCACCTTGCTCCTTCAGGCACCTTTACCTCCACAGCTAAGGGCTCAGAGACAGCTTTAGCCATGGAGGAGCCCTAGGAAAAAACTGTGAAAGATTAAATTTTATACCATGATTGTAGCATGATTGTAGCATACAGATTTTTATTTTTAATCATGTCACATGATTCTCTAATCAAAAAGACTTATACTTTCTTTTAGTGTCAGTGTGACTGTCACTGCTCCAAAAATCCTGGGGCACAGGAAATTTTGTTACTTATTTTTCCGAATTTTTTGCTTTTGCTTCTCTGAAGTTCATCTTATAATTTTGCTATAGCAGAGCAGTCATTTACAGCCCTTAGTGCATAAAGAAAGTTTCTAGGATATATTTTCACCATATATTTGGGACTTAGTTTTCATTTTTTAGGCTTTTAGTAATAGTTCTCCGATTTATTGTATAGTTGCTATTTTTTGGCATAATGAATTTATGTAAGCAGAATTTTAGGGATGTTTTTATCATGTTTTCTTTTCTTCCAGTTATATTTCAGTAGTTTCAGTGGGATCCTCCCTTATGGTAATATTAGGTCATAGAAAGACATTTATGGGTATTACCATTTTGCTCTTAATATCATATTGCCTGAAGATGATAACATTCCCTTAGGATACCACTCTTTCCAGATTTATTCTGGCATAGTAGATACTCAATTGTTTAATAAGCTGGACATTAGTCTTTCAAATCTCAGTTGATCAGATAATTGTTTTATATAGAAGGCATATATTTTTAAAAATCTTATATATAATAGATAACTTCAAATATCTGATCTATTGAAGAACAGGAGTGGAGAGTGGGGGAAAAGCAGAGGATGTAATTTGAATGAAGAATTTGCACTGGTTATGTTTTCTGTACATTCTATATTACCTAATGTATTCTTAATATATAATAGCACCTAATGTATTTTTGACCAAAGATTTGTCACAACCTTCACAGAGATGTTTGTCTCTTGAATAGTCTGAAAGCCTTTGCTAATTTTGGGGTTACCAGTAATAAGGTTCATGTCCTTTTATAGTTAGGAAGTCTTAAATTGCTACATAAAGTTAAGTGTCTCCATCTGTATCTCAGTTTTAACCAGCTGTGTATTCGGTGTTTATGTCTGCAAGTTAACTACATACTTAAGCATTGATTGATTTTATTTTTTAAATTTTTTTAGGAATTTCTCCATTTTGGTCTTGGCTCTATCTATTCCTAGTTTAGACTTGAGCAGAACAGTAAAACTAGGAAGTCCTTTAGATGCTTTAAGGTAGAAGTCAGTTAGTCAACAATTTGAAAAAAATATTAAAGATAACATCCATCCTAAAAGGTCAGCTTGGCCTCTAAAAGTGTCAGCAGAAAAGTGAATAAACCTTGTTTCAGATGGGCAAGGGGAAATGGGGGAGTTCTGCTTTGGTCACACCAAACAACTCATTTACATGAATCCTCATATTACATCCCCAGGACTGTGTATTAGTTGTGATGAATCAATATTCTTACCTTTGTATTTGAATGATTATTATCCATAATAATTACCACAAATCATGAGGGTTGCTTAGGAGCCTTGCTGAGTGTAGATTCAGACCACTGTTAAATTCAGCTATGCAATTTATATGAAAGGGACTCTGCACAGAGTCCAGCATTATAGGCTTGAGCTGTTTGCATGTTTTCTAGTAGGCAGAAGAATACCTTTCTTGAATGCTTTCAGGGCTGTTCATATCATCTGCAAAATGAGCTAGGTGAAAAAGGAATTATCAGAAAAGTAGAAGCTGGCGCTTGAGTAAGAAGTGAAGGGTTAGTCCTGATGATATCCTGGCCCCACTGAAATCAGCTGCATTGAGTATAATTTTGCACCACAGTTACTCAAGCCGATAGAAGTTTGAGTACATGACCCCTTAATTTGGATTTATCAGTTCTTTTTGCTACAGTTTATAAGTTGTAAACATTTCTGCCTTCGGTTGGTGTTTATCTGTCTGGCTTTTATCTCTATTATTGCAAGCATCAATAACAGTAAGGCAAGTGCTTTCCTTACTCTGAAACAGAAATTTCTGGGAATAGTGAACTGCATCTAGATACTTGGGGTCAGCTGCTTGTGACTTTCTATTATTACTAAGCAGATTTAAGTTTAGTCTTGTGGTTGAGGTTGGTTTGCTTGGCTTTGTACCCCTGGAATCAGTGTTTAATCTGGCCTGGTGTTTACAAAAATGAGATTTGAGTCTTTCTCTTCTGAGCTGTGCTCCAGCTTTAGGCCACAATGGTTTCACATTTGCTAAACCTGCTTCTTCTAACGTATGTTAACTACTGTGGAAGGACTGCACCCTTGTGATGACATCACTTTATTCCAGTTCTCCTAATTATTTTTTCTTTTCTTTCATGATTGCACAAATTGCCAAAATGACAGGTTTTGAGACTTTCTATTCACAGAGCAGATGTAATATGACATTGGTAGTTCCAGGTGCCATACACTGTTCTGCCAATGTGACTTAGGCCCAACATCACCATGCCTACACTTTGGGAATGATAAAACACTACTACTGGTTGTGTGTGCCTCTTCAGTCTCTGCTGATACTTCAAATAAGATGGACAGTTAAATTCCCATTATTCATTGTTGAGAACTGTGGTTTTTGTTGAAGGTGTTTAACTTGGGTTAAATTCAATCTAATGGACTTTTTTGAAGCAAATGAATGAATTGTATTCTGACACACAAAATGTCTGGAGAGGGAAAAGAGAGGAGTGTACACTCTGCTGCTAAAGTAACCTGTCGCTTGTAGCTTTTAGTTTTACTTTATGAAATAGCCTGCTACTCCTATAGTATGAATTGCTGTTTGCAGTATGACAAACCTACTGCAGAGAGAGGGTTGAGGGCCTTTTTGAATTTCAGTGCATCAACAGAAGTGAAGTAATACTTTGACCTGCCCAAAGTTGAAGGTAGAATTAGAATTTTGGTTAGGAGTAAGTCTGTAGTTGCAAGACTTAATTTTTTCCCTAATGCTTTATGTTTACATATATTTTTAGCCACTGGAGAATAATTCCTTTTATCACTAGTGTCATTTCTCCTGTGGTTTTTCATTCTTGCAGTTCTGTTTCTTCCAAGTCAATTTCTTTTGTCTCTTCTTTCATTTTCATTTTTCATCATGTAAACATTCTTAACTCAGGCTCCAGAATATCTTCTTGTTTCTGCAAATTTCTGCCTCACAGGCGATTACCAGCATCAAATTTTTTAATGCAAAGAGAAAAGTGTCATCACAGATGCTGTCACTGAAGGGAATTTCATAATTTAACTGTCTACATTGCATGGACAAGGGAATTGTTTTTAGAGGGGTGAGTTATCATGTCTGAATATTTTTAAAAAGTGAAAAGTTACATTGCTGCCATGGAAAGTGGAAGAGTGCCATGAGCTAGCTCATGGTCATGCCCAAAGCTCTTCAGACTTTGAATCTGAGCAATTGAACTTCTTGACATTCTTACTATAGCTGATTTTGATCTTGCTAGTTTTACTTTAAAATAGAGGAGAGCCCAGCATTTCAGGGCAAAGTAGGGATGACAGTTATGGATGCCAGATTTTTCAGAGTGTAGCAAATCCAATGTTTAGTAGTCAACATTTTCAGTGACCCCAGTGGGAATATTACCCCAGTGTAATATTCAGAACTAAGTCTTTTACTTGGGAGTGTTTTTCTTGGAAGGAATGAGAACTAGAGAAGGCTGTGTGCATCTCCTTTTTCCTCATTTGAGAAGCTGGAGAAACTCAAAGATCTTGTGAAGTCATTGTGCTGGAACAAGTAAGGGAAATATTGTTTCATGGCGGATGTGACTGAGTACTGCAGCACTCACTGCAGGAAGTCATCAAACTGCATTTTTTTCATAAGCCAGCTGTGCAATATCTTGGCTTAGTAAAATTCAGAAATGTGATGTTCTTCCTAAAGGAGTGATTTCTCACCATTTAAAATTCCACAGAGTCCTAGCGAATCATAGAATTATAGAATAGCTTCTATTGGAAGGGACTTTTAAGGGTCACCTAGTCCAACCCCTCTGCAGTGATCAGGGACACCTTTCATTGCATCCAACCTGACCTTGAGTGTTGGCAGCTGTGACATCTACCACTTCTCTGTGCAGCATTTTCCAATGTGCTACAACCCTCATAATAAAAAATTCTTCCTGATACCTACTGCCAATCTACCCTCTTTTAGTTTGAAGCCATTTCCTTTTTTCCTGTCTAATAACCTCTCTTTAAATACTGAAAGACCTCATTAAGGTGTCCCTGGAACCTTCTCTTTTCTAGGATGAACAACCCCAACTCTGTCAGCCCATCTTCATAGCAGAGGTGCTCCAGCCCTCTGAGTACTTTTGTAATCATTTTGGCAAAGGTCTACATGTTTTGGGATTTTTTTTAAACTTGCTTTTTATTCTTTGGGGTAGAAATAACAAGCCATTTGCATTATAATCAGTGTGAACTTTTTGATTGTCCTTTCTGTGAAAATTGGAAATTCAGATTTGTTTAGATTCCATTTCTACATTTTAATGAAACCATCATATGATGAAATGGTCTTAACCAGTTTCAGATTAAATGCTAGTTGGTTATGAAATTTTCTATTTACTGAATTTATGTGATACTAAATCACAGTAATTTCCTGGAGGAAAAACTCTTAGAGTGTAAATGAGCTTTCTCTCTTACCCTTAGTTGCAGGGAGAGGGATTGTCATTCTGTACACCAAAGCTAATAAAAACCCCCCCACTTTATACAGATGTGTGCTATTTTGTTTAGTTTTGTTAAAATCTGATAAATTCTGTTTTAATTTTCAGGTATTTTGGGTCATCAGAGCAGTTATTTTTGTCAGTGTTTACCTAAATTTCTTAAATATCCTGTGTCTTCCTTTCAGATGGGAAGAAACGTTTCATTGGCATCAGAATGCTGACAATAACACCTGCGTAAGTACCTTAGAGAGGCAGTGGTTTGTTCATGCACACAAGGTGTGGCCAGCAGTGCTTCAGAAATGCATTCATCTTTCTCTGCAAATCTCCAGAGATCCCAAAGTGGGCACTGGCTTCTAGGAAATCTGCAGGCATTTAAATGATATAGGTGAAATCTATGATCTGAGACCTGAAAATTCTCTAAATACTGATTTTAGTTCTTGACAAGGACACCTGGAGTTACACCAAGTTTTAGGTGGGATTTAAGCGAAATGGTGCTTTCAGGTGACTGAGTGCCCATGACAGATCAGCTGATGGAGGGTGTTTTATCAGTGCCAGTGGAGGCCATATGGTGTGAGGTTTGGTGTCTAACCATTAACTAAAAAGAGCTGCTAAAGTGCCAGACTAAAGCTTTGTGTCTCTGTGTTAACAAAGCCAGAAATGGACACCCTCCTCTGGCTCTTTACTCCCTTTTCCCTCTTACATTGCTTTGTGTCTTGCTGTTACCCAGATATATTCTTGGATAATAAATGAGGGCTCTTGTGCTGATGTTCTTTCCCAGCAGTAGGCATGTTTCCAATGTGGCAGTATACTGCAAGATTGAACAGGACAATTTCCAGCTGGGGTTGTAGTAAAGCCATCTTTTATTCTTGAGTTACTCTCCTGCAGTCCTCCTTGAAGGGTGAGATCCTCAGCTGGAACGAATCAGTGTAATGGCATTAACATCACTGATGGAGAGACACTCAGGATGTTTCTCTGCATAATTGTGAACATGATGTGAGATTTTGCTGCTTTTGGAACATCTAAGGAAGCCATGTAAGATGTCTGCAGGCCTGTTTTCAGAAAAAGACCACTTCCCTTGTTGCGTTTGCTTTAGTTATTCAATTGTTAGCTTTCTCAGTACTAAATCAAACAAAGAGAAGCTATGTAGTGATCTTGGCTTGTTTTCCTTCTTTGGGACCCCAGTTTTTCGTGGCAGACAGGCCAGTAATCCATCCTTGGTTTAAAAGCTTTCTTTCCAGAAATGGGTTTTAACCCACATTGTACACAGACCTGAAATGATGTCACCATCTTTGAAATGAGGGGATGTTTGTAGAGGCTCTATTTTGCAGGAGGTTCCTGTCTTCTTTCTTTAGAAAGTGATCCACAAAAATTGCTGGTAACAACTTGAGGAAACTGAAGTTTCCCTCTCTGATCTGTCTTCTCTCTGGAGTTATCAAAAACTCAATTGGTCTAGATAAACACAAATTAAGAATGCGTAGCAAAATAATAGAAACAAAAAAAGTTAGCAAATGTCTGCCCTGTCACCAGCAATGAGTCTTTGGGCAGAAAAACCTTTTGTCCCTGAGAGTGTTTCTGTTCTTGTACTCATGAACAAGGCCCTCTGTGCTACTGCTACAAAGAGCCAAAGTCAGATTCTTGCAGGTACAAGACCATTAAGTTTAGCATGCTTTGCACAGATAAGGAGTTTTGCCTCTGTTAAAATCTAATTTGTTTTAATCCAAGTTCAAATCCCCTACATTTTCATCACAGAACAACAGGCAAATGAATAATTGTTAAGTCTTTTACTTTTTGTCACAAAAATTCTTAATAAATAGGAATATTTATATTCTGTGTAACTTTGTTCTTCTTTTAGCTTGGTGGAGGAACTAAAGCACAGTAATGCTGATTTTCCTGATGTCAGAAGTGGAATTTATGTACACGAAGTTGTTCCAAACTCACCTTCTCATAGGTAGGTAAAGCACATTATTTTCTTCACCACAAATAAAACTCCAAAGGGATACTAGAAGGTAATATTTCTTTTTATATTCAAGTATTTCCTCATACCAGGCTTGATCTGTATTTAAACAATTAAAATTTGTGCCTTTAGGTTTAAAATATTTGTACTAAGGTTCTGTTCACCTCTACAAAAATGAAACATTTCAGAACTATTTAAATAATGGAATTGTTTAAGTTGGAAATGATCCTTAAGATCATCAAGTCAAACCATGAACCCAGAACTGCCAAGGCCATCAGCAAACTGTCCTGCACTGTAAGTGCCACTTCTACATCTTTTAAATTCCTCCAGGGATGGTGACACCCCGCTTTGCTGGGGAACCTCTTGCAGTGTTTGAAAACCCTTTCTTTGAAGTAATTTTTCCTATTATCCAATCTAAACTTCCCCTTGGACAACTTAAGGTTATTTCTTCTTGCCCTGTCACTTGTTACTTGATAAAAGAGACTGCCACCACCTCGCTACAACCTTTGATGAAATTATGAAATACTTACAGTGTGCAAATAAAAAGAACATCCCAAATACAATGAACTAATTTGAGGAGTTTTGTGAAGTATGTTGAATATTAATGAACAGAAACTTGGATTAAGTTTAAGCAGGTGACAGAATAGTGTTTATGTAAGGCACTGTCAGAGCTGTTATCTGAGACAGTGCTTAATCTTAAAGGAAGAGGCTGTTTGACAGAACAGTTGCAAAGTAAATAAAATATTTCTTAAAATGATTTTAGGAAGATCAAAACCAAAAGTAATAAAAGCAGCTATTCAAGATTACATTTGAGCGGCAAGAGAGAAATAATTTACCAGTACTTTAGCTGGTGTCCCTGTCTTGAAATTTTGAGATTTTAATTTTCTGTTCTTGAAATACATATCGGTGGCATAAAAGCATGGTCTTGCAAATGGACTGAGTAAAGTGAATCAGTAATAGATAAAAGCCTTTTTTTCTTTTTCTCATTTGCTGTAGTTTTGTAGAAGACATCAGAAAATTCTTTTTGTTGTTTAAGAAAAAATCCTCAGTGAAATAACCTGAGCCTTGTTTTTGCATTTAGTAAGTGCCACCTGTTATTTCACAGTCAGGAGGCTGGAATTTCCCCTCAGTGGAGACTAAAACGAATAAAAATTTATTTCATTTTCAAAAGAGGTGGTGAATAGCCTTTGTACTTTTCCTCTGCATCGAATGCATGCTTAGTGCCTTTTTCTTGCCTTTGCAGAGGAGGGATCCAGGATGGAGATATTATTGTGAAAGTCAATGGGCGTCCTTTGGTGACTTCCAGCGACCTGCAGGAGGCTGTGATGAATGAATCACCTCTACTACTTGAAGTCCGAAGAGGAAATGATGACTTGCTATTTAACATTGAGCCTGAAGTTGTCATGTAAATAGAATTGAGGGAGCTCTCACCATAAGTAAACTCACTTATTCTGGAACACTAGATACCTCCTTTACAGCTACAGTAATTATACTTCCTGTTGACTAATGACAAGGTGGACTAACTTAATTGCCTGAGCCATTTCTGTACATAGTAGCTAGAATGACTTCAAAGATGCCATTTATAGAAGATTTAAATTTCAAAGAAACTTAAGTACTGTGTTCTGGGGAGGAGGAGAAAAACTGATTTTGGATATCTTGTAGAAATGGGTCCCACTTCCTGTAGCTGCAGAGCAGATTCAGTTCTGCACATGGAAAGATCCAAATGCTACTGGAAGTGAGGAAGTATATAAAAGAGAGAATTGTTCTCAAGCTACAATCATGGCTGCAGCAGAACCCAGGTTATTGCAATGCAAAATTGAGCTTTTTTTCCTTTTATGTAACTTTTCAATGTGAACCTATTATTGGCAAAGCTTGTTCTTAGTGCTTCTCTGCTCCATGTCAGTGCAGGTAGATGAAATCTGTAAATATTGAAAGGAACAAAAATGGTGTCAGGCTATAGAGTGTTACACCTAGGTCATGCGATTTTTGGAATATAGTAAATGATTCTTATAGAATTAATGCCTTATATATAAATCAAAACGATGTGCTGAACAAAGTTAAGTTTGAGAAAGTGCACAATTTTTTAAGAATTTGATACAAACCTGTTTTGCATTTTTACTGGTAAGCTTTGCTGTAAAATTGTTACACTACTTTTGGCTTTGACTGTGTATATTTCTACTGTAAGGAGATTAAAGTTTACACAAATAATCTGTTGATGTAAACCTCTTTTTAAACAAGTATGTGTTCTCTGCTTCTTGTCTCTGGAATAAGATCTCCCAAGAGAAAATTTTCTTACAGAAGATTCAGCCCTGATGTTATGAGAACCCTTTGCATCCCTACGATATAATTATTCTGCCCTTATTTAGACTTTGTTTAGAAATGCTTTGCACACAAGTCATTTATTTACACTGCGTTTTTCCATATTTATGAATTGTGCTTTGATGTCAGCTAGAGAGTATCAAGTTGGGGTCCTGTTGTCCTCAGTTCCCTCTGTATGTGATGAAAGGCAGAAGGGAAGCACAACAGTAACCCTGTTTTACAGCTAGAGCATGTGAGACTCCTGTGTAATAAACCCAGGAGAGAAATTGCTATGAGCTAAATCCAGATCTCCTGGGTACTCAAACCAAACAAGTATCTTCTCCCTTAGTGAGTATTTCTTAATTTCCCAAAGAGGCAGAGGAATGTTTCTATCTGGAGCATTTTCCACATCAAGCTGTGCTTTCCAGACCTGTTTTTTGTGTCTTTGTTACATGGATGCAAAAAGGAATTAATCTTTGGAGCAGTACCCTTGAGGTTGCCATCATGCCTAGACTTTCTGGTTATACCAGCTCAATCATGTGTGACAAGCCTTGCATCTTCAGGCTTGTTCAGTGCCAGACATGGGGAAAAGCACAATCTGTTGCCTCCTTGCTGGCTGACTGGGACTGCAGCTCTGAAGTTCAGAGGTGGATGGGGTACCTTCCTCTTAAATATGAACAGTGTTACTTTCCATCACAGAAGTGTGATGTGCCTGTAATGATGGCTTCACCTCCGCTGCTGCCACTAAACAAAGAGCTGTTTTCACACCACAAACAAAAGATGGTCAGTGTTACTTGTTGAATATTCCAATTCCTTTATGTTAAGATTCAGCCTTAGCATCCAGACTTGCAAAAAGTCTACTTGTGTTCTGAACTCGGGGTAGCTGTGGCATGCTGAAGGATGCTCTCATGGCCAAAGTTAAGCCTATCCATCTGTGTGTACCATGTTAGTACCAACATTTTACAGTTTGTGAGGGATGTCTGTTTGTAACCATTGATTAATACAAAAGAAATAGAAGTATTTCTAAATTTGTTGCTATTTTTTCAGGTTTTGGCCAAGGAATTGTTTGCTAAAGAAGACCCTTTAGAGAGTGATTAGCTTCTTTTACTGTAAAATAAGCTTTTTGTCTTCCAGTTAGCAAATTGCTGATTTTGAAATAGATTGCATAAAAACTCCTAATACAGCAAGATTGGATAGAGACTGGAAGTGACACAACAATATTAAAAATTGAAAACACTGTTGTTGATGCTTGCCAAATGCCTTGGCCTTTTAATCAAGTCAGTGTGTGGGGAGAGAAAGGCTATTTCCTTATTCATCAAAAAATATTGCATTCTACCAGCAGGTCCTAGGGTTTGTAAACTGTTTCTGAAAACCTTGATGAACTCACACATCACATTCAGTGGTCTGCAAGTGCTGCTGCACTGTCACAGATCTCACTCCAATGTTACAAAGGCCAGCTGAAATTCTTTAGAAAGAAAGCATTGTCATTCCCTTTGGCTGCAGGAGCATTGTGTCATTTCAGCTGTGGTGTGACCCTTGTCTGCTGAGATATGAGTAGGCTTTATTAATTTCCACTTGTCCCCCTGACATCAGCCAGAACTGCAAAGGGTAATTACTCAAAGATAGGGTCAGCATCTTCTAATGCCAGCAGTTAGCATTGAGTTTATGACCCAAACTTGATATCTCTGTTTCTTGGATAAAAGGAAGTAAAATGGCAGGTGGTGTCTCTTTAAAACAAAATATTCTGGCAGTCTTTCTGTTGTAAGCAGTTTCTGGCTGCATCTCTTAGGGAAAAAAAAAAGTAAGTGATCTTGATTTCTCAGAAGAACTGGACTGGCAGCTACAGCTTTTTCAAGTTAAAGTGGTCATTGACCTCATTATTTCTGCAAGGCCTAATCAGCAAAATAAGGAAAGAGAGAGACCACCAGTCACTGTAAGAAAGACATGAGTATTTCAGGACACTTCCATGCTGCAGCTCAGCAAGGTCATCTGTGGTTACTGCTCAGCCCTGTGGGGAACTCCCTCTCACCTGTCCTGCTCGTGTGTGCCCACGGGGAAGCTGAGCAGGGCAATGACAACTTTTCAGGCTCAATGTTTGGTACAAAATGAGAACACTCCATGCACAATAAAATTCTATCCATAAATAAAGGTTGTGGCTGTTAGGAAGACAGGGTATGGGTGGAGCAGGAAAAAATGAGACAACACACAACAGAAAGAAAACCATATCCCGAGACAAAAAACGAAAAGAAGGTATGTCTGCTACTTACTTTCCTATAACTAGATGGGCATGACACTGGGCCAGCTGCTGTATAGCTGCCAAGTACTTGAAGGCCCCTTTCTGCAGGGATGGCACCTTATAACTCTCTACCCTCACTATAGGATTGTAATATCCCAGAACATCAGTGACTCTCCCCAAGAAGAGTCACTCCCCAAGAAGCAGTAATGGGGAGAGAGCCTTTAGGCTGTAGTGAAAGTGCCACACACTTTGTCATCTTCCCTGAGCCCGACAGAGCTGCTCCGATTGTGGATTTTTATGTAGCTCTCTGTTCCCCCACTAAATGAGTGCTCTAACACATTTGTACCTCTGATACCAGCTAAAAAAACATCACAGGGAGGAGAGAGAGAGGCACTTTGTGTATGCAAACAAGGAAAAACAAGGGAATCCAGCACCTGTCAAGGAACTATACAGGACTCAAAGGTGTGCATGAGCCTTGGAGTTTGCCAAGCTTTTACACTTGCTCATGTGTAACAGCAAGCTGTGATTTGTAAGCTGAGGCTGTTGTGTTGTCCAGAGCACTCTCATGGTCCAGCAGTTGTGTCTGCTGCCACTGCAGGAATTTTGTCCTGAGAAGATCTGAAAAGGCTTGAAAAGGCAGCAGAAATATGAATTACTGGGGAACCTCAGTGTCCACACAGAGAATCAGTGCAAGTCAGCTCTCCCGCACAACCTGCTCTCTGTGTGCTGTTGTATACATACAGCACAACCACACCCCAGCCAACAGTCCCTCCTTTCTCTGCATGCCCCGGGGCTGCCTCTGCATCAGTTATTCTGTGCAAAGCTCTTCCCCACAGCATCTGCCACAGAGCTTTCACACCTCTGTGTTTTGCCCTCTGCAGCAGCTACTCTGTTTGCTCTTCTCCCTTTGCACAGCTATTCCATATCTCCATATATCCCAGGGAGCAGCCTCACACTCTTTAAAGTTTGTTTGGACTGCTTGTATCTTGCTTGAGGCTTTGTTGTTTAAGCAGAAATAAGGAAGAAGGAGGAATTTTTATTTCTTTCTTCCCAGGCTCTGGAGTCTGGAGTGCTGTGCTGAGCATTTCAAGTCCATAGGAAAATACTCAGGCAGTGGGTTGATGAGAAGTTTATTTAACCACAAGACACTGCAGGATATGGGAGATGCTGCCTCTGTTTAGGCACCACCAGGCAGGAGCTGGTGTTTGTAGACATACAAGGCTGAGGGTGTACCCCAGTGTGTATGGGCAGTATGGGTGTGCTTTCTGTGCCCACATACAGAACTAAAGTCTGAGGATTGCTTTGAAGTAGGAAGAAAACTTAAAAAGGGAAGGAAAAAGGTGTTCATCATATTTTTTTAAATTTTATTCCCTTTATTTACTTGGCTAGCTATAATATTCATTTAATTTGACATGCCTAGGGAAAGTCTCCAGGTCTGTGTTTATTCTGATCCTTATTCCAACAGTAGCAGGTTATTTTTGCTACTTTGGTGTTCTGTAAATAGTAGATTTAGTCTTTTATCCAGGCTTTCCCTATGTCAGTGTCTGCTGAACAGCTTCCTGGACCTTTGCTATAGAAGATTATGCAGGTGATGCCATGGGCTGTAAAATGAGGCAAAAAGGAGGACCTCTGTCACTTAAAATGTAGCTGCTTAGGAGACCTTGTTGGTTGGTCCAAATCTCTTCCTTCTGTCAAACATTAGAGAAAATACTTTATTGCATTTTTACACTCAAAAATGCAGATAATATTTACTAGCAGTGAACTTATGCTCAGGGAGAAGAGAATATGGATACAGGAGAGAAACTTCAGTCTGCAACAATCAGAAACAACCACAAAAAAAAAAAAAAAAGGAAATTATATATTTGGGTTTTTCCTCTTTTGATTTTTTGATGTTTATCTTCTAGGGAGAAAGGTCAGACAGTGCTCCCCCATCCCCCCTTCCTCTTCCCCTCCCTTTCTCTCTTCCCCAGAGACTGTGAGAATATGTCAGTATTAAACAGCATTTTCCCTATAAATATCTCTGGAGAATAACAGAAGCAACTTCTTGCTCTTTCTTTGTTCAACAAACACCAGCCCGGCCTTCACAAACAGCCAACTGAAGCATAGTCAGGAAAAAACAAGTTCTTAAAGGCAGCAGTGGCCAAGGAAAATAACTGGGAAGTGTGAGGGTTTTCGTGACGCAGCTGCACAGCTGCTGAGTTCAATGACTCGCAATTGCCTCCATCTGAAGTTGTGCTCCACTTTTAAAATTATTTTTACCTCATTACTATAAGTAGTAGGACAGGATGCTTTGCTGCTTGCAGCCCCTGAAGCAGCTTGGGAAAAAAAACCAAAACCACAACCAAACCCTAAAAACTGAACCAACACACAACAGAAAAACAAAAAGCCTTCAAGTGTCTTCTGAGTAAGATCCTAAATGTCAAAGAGAGATCATGAAGCTATAGAGTACAGTGCTAATGCTTTTGATGATGATTTTATGACATCTTTGTTGATCAAGAAGATGTGCAGCAGTGCAAGAGTTGTGCCAACTGCTCTGTTCTCCTTCCATAGGAAGAATTCTCCCCCTGGGCTGGTGTCACATAGACTGCTGGTCATTTCATCTGAGCTACCTGTCTACGTGCCCCTTAGCATCAAGGGAAAGAAACAGTGGCTTTCCTCTTCTCAGAAAGCAGAGGTTCAAAACAAGCCCAAAAGGTTGTATCCTAAAAATATTTACTATAAAGCCTCCTTCCTCTGAAGAGGCCTCAGATAATCTGAACTGATGTACATGACTACACTGTACAAATCCCAAGTTAGGTGAGATGACTTTCAATGGATGTAAATAACCTTATAAGATGGATCCAGAATAATGAAGATTTAACCTGCGATTACTAGCTGAAGTTCAATCCTAATTTTGAATGAGTGAAAAAAATTGCAGCTTTTTTCCTTGTCCAGCAGAAGTAAGCCATAAAGTTCTGTGACAAGGGGAGAAATGTACTTTCTGAGCGTATCAATATGTGAAAATTCATGCTATTGTGTAGGTTTATCTACAAGAGCAGTGGAGTAGGTTTTTCTACTGAAGGTAGCAAAATGTTGATTCCTGACTTGTTGGGATTTTAAGCTCACTCCCCCATGACATGCCCACCTACCTAAAGTTATCTGATCTGTGTTTGAAATGCATTAATTACACTTGTCTTTCTAGTTGTTTTACCACCAAAGCTGCTTCTTTCCTGACTATAAATCCAGACGCAAGGAACATAGGAAAATATGCCTCAACCAGCAGAAATGCTCCCAAAATCCTTTCCTATGTACATTAAAGCATCTGAGCTTGGAAGTCCATCATGTTGGAAGTCCTTATAGTTGGACACCAGTGCTGTGTTTGCTCCTGCATGTCACCCACTGCCAGGTGTGCATCCTGCTGGAAAACAAGCTATTGCTCACATTAAGGCCATAAAGCTGCCAGTTGTGCCCCTGCAGAAAGACTTCAACATCTGAAATATGTTACTTCTCTGGGGTTAAATATTGCCATTCTGGCATAAATCTTACAGTGAAATTCCCCTTTTAGAGAAAAGCAGAGAAACTTTTGCAGCAGGTTAAGGGAGTTCTGATGTTTTGAAAAACTCTTTGAAGTTTCTCAGTGGTTTGGGATGTCAGATGTTATATGAAGAGGAAAGTCACTGGGCAAAATCTGAGAAAGTGATGAGAGGTGCAATGATGAATATTTACCATTGTTTTGCATGTTTTCCCCCAGAATGTGTGTACACATGGTCTCTGATTTGGTTTTATTTTTGAAGTAAATTTTCTGAATGCTTCTGAGATTTTTTTAAGGAGAAGTTATGAGCTCTTGCTGATCAATGTCGTGTGATTAATCTTACTGGTATAAGGCTAAGCCACCAAAACCAGGAACTGAACATTATATGGAAGAGCTGCAATGTTTTGGGTTTTTTTTTTTGAGGGGTGTTGTTTGTTTTGTTTTGAGGGTTTTTTGTGTGTTCTGTTTGTTTGTTTTTGCTTCACAGACATCTGTAGCATCAGCTGCAGAAAAAGACATATGAGTAAATTCTGGCAAATTGAAAGAGGGCAGCCTCTGAAGGCAGCCTGGCAAACTTCTTTGTATCACCACTACCTTCTAGAATAAAGCAAACTTTAGTACAGCTTATTTATGCCATTTAAACAATTTAATATTTGTGTTGAAAATAAAAATACTAATCTTTACACATTTTGCTCTTGGCATTACAAATTTTCATTTAATTCAAACAATATTTGAAAAATGTTTGAAATTATTTTGCTTTGAAACATGGTAGGTAATTAAATAGAATCAGTATTTTCTTAAGAGAGAGGTGAACCTTGTCTAATATAACTTTTTTAATGGGCAGTGTTTTCATAACACAACATTTATTTTATACATTACTGATGAAATTTCACCCACCAGAGTAAACTGCTAATGCTGACAACCCGAATGGCATGAAGTCAGATTCTGGGATGAAAGACTAAGACAGAAAGACCCTGTAAAAGATACCTGGAAGTTCCTTTGTCAGCTAACAAAGGTGTGCCATGGAATTTGGGTGGGTTTCTCTAATTCCGCTGACTGCTGCAGGCCAGGCATACCTTTGCCTCTGCATGTAACTGTGAGAGTTTTCAGCAACTGATATTAATTACAACAGCTGGGCAGAAGTTACATCCCCCAGCTTGCTGATACCCACCTCCATCTGTTTGAGAACATAACTCTGCAGATGATAAATCAGCATAAAATATAGTTTTCTTTTCTCCTGAAAACTGATTCCTGCTTACATTTACTTCTAATATACAAAAAAGTTGCTACGGTTATCATCTTGTTTAGATCCATGAGATTTGGGTGGTAAATGCAAAGAGATGCTTAAGCTTAAGGTGGTCAGTGAGTAGAAAGTTATGCATTTAAAAGAAATCACAGATTTTGAACAGCTCTTGGCACATTTTCATTTGCATGTGCAGTGTGGGCTTACAGTGATAGATATACACTCTGTGAAATCAAGCCTCTGTGGTCTTTTCTATTTTTAGAGAAAAACAAGAAAGGGGATGTCAAAGAGTGAAAAATGAGCTCCCCACCATCCTGCTTTCATTATTAGCATGGAGGAAAGTGAAGGAGAGGAGAAAAGCAATGCTGGCCTGAAGCTCAGCTTGCTCTTGCTGTGGTTCAGAGTGGTTGGATGATACAGAGGTTTATTTAACTGCATCTTTACACAGTCCCATTCCCATGGGATCTGAGGTTCAGATTCTCCAGAAGATGTAGGTGGTATTTCATGAATACCTTATAGATTACATGATTCACTGTGGGTGGTATTTTTTTTCCTAGAGACTGGCCATAAGACAGAATTTATATGTGTGTGGCAGTATCTAACACCACAGCACTGGTTTGTGTCCTGATTTAGGGGAGAAAGCACCAGAATGTAAACATCTTTATTGGAGGAAAGACTCCCCTCAGGTTCATCTCGATGCTTCTAATTACAGAGGCACATTTTGAGGTTCATTTATCTTCCTACAAACACATCAACAGCTCAGACAGGAATAAAATAAAATAAATTACATCACAGGGCACATAACACGTCCAGAAGAAGGAAATTTTGCAAATTTTTAATGGCAGCTGTATAAAACTCATTTTAAAATTGTGGGGTTTGCTCCATATTAGGCATCTTTAGATAAAATCACACCATTTTGAGAAACTGCTTCATGTCCAGCATTTAAATGTATACAAAATAGAAAAGATCTGCATGACATTAAGGCTAAATACTTAGTGATGTTTAGCAGCAGCTCATTTGCGCTGATAATTCCCCACCTCTAATTGTGCCAATTTCAACAAATAGAAAGTCATATTGATAATAATGTACTACAGAGGATAGATTTTGTTTAGATTGAAATTTTTCCCTAAAAACAGAAAAGAAAAACCGAGTCACTCTAGGTCAGATAACTTTCTTTTGTGTGTGCAGAGATTAGGAGAATTAGAGAAGGGGGTGTTAGGGGCATAGGAGGTTCTCTGGGTTAAACCCAAGACCTAATCCTGTCGGATCTCAAGATCTCAGTCCTGAGATGCTGAGCCACCGAGACCCTGGGGGGGCTCGGGACTCCTGGAATGTTGCCAGAAGTGTCTGGTAGCTGGACTTTAACCCTACACAGGAGACGACAAGGATGAGGGCTTCACAGGGTGAATGGTGAAGGGATTAGTTAATTAGAGAGTGAGACACAAGGTTTAGGATTTATGTACAGGGGGGTTTAGAGGAGTAAGATGGAGGAATTGGGGTGTGTCCTGCCCTCCTTCTTCTTCCTCCTCTCCTCCATCTTCTTTGGCCACGGTGGCACCTTTGGATTGGTTATTATTGAGAGTACACCGAGTTATAAGAATAGATGGTATTGGGGAAAAATGATAAATATTGTACACGTCACAATGGGTATAAAGATAGGTGCCTGCCCCGGAGGGAGAGACAGTGTGCCCATGGCTGACTGCTGAGCAGATCTTTGTTCGGCTGAAAGAACATCTTTTAGATAAAAAATTAATAAACATAAAACCAGAAAGAAGAACTGAAGCCTCTTCTCGTCTTTCGATACGCGGGCTGCCCCAAGGCCACCCCCGGGCCTTCCAGGCCCCTCAAACAGCCGAGATAAACCGGACATAATCCCATGGCTGTAGCCATAGTATTTTGAAAAATAATTTTTCAGCTGCTATGGTAAATATTCCTGAAAACAGAGGAGGTGTTCATAGTCTGTTACAACAATGAATCAAAATAACTCTGCTCATTTTCCATGCTAAGTCTCAATAGCCTTGGTAAACACTGAAACAGGAGAGTGACAGTATAAGGTAACTAAAATCCTGAAAGAGAAAACAGGTAGATTTATTATCTCTGAAATTAATACTCATCTGCTGCTCAGTTCCAGGCATGGGAACTTTGTCTGCTTAAAAAATAATCTGTCTGTGGGTCCAGCACAAATACACTACAGAATCCCAGGCCTGAACCTAAAAAATCTGGGAAAGAAAACACGTGCTTGAAGTTGAGCACATGATTAATATATTGGTGAACACTGAAATCTGGTCCATGCTGGAATTTTCAGATTTCCAGTATTAAAATATCCCTCTAAATCTCTGCAATGATTTGCCAGTCCAACCTGTGTTTCATCTGCCATAGGTAGCAAGGTCACAGCAGCCCTGATCTTATGAGAGATGAAGACAGCACACACTGCTCATGAGTTCCAGGTTATATATACCACAAAATATACATGGTGCAGTCATGTTGTGTGTGCCTATGCAGTCTATGCAAACATAAGACACAAAAAGTAGAAATTAATATAAAAGTGAATATAAAAATTGCGGAAGTGTTCACCAGGGAAATCACAGATGAATTTTGTGTCTAGCAGACATTAAAAAAAATCTGACCAGGAATGAGAATCTCACAGGAATGAGAATCTTGTGGCAGGAAGAGGGCAAGGGAGGAGGTGGCTGTGGTAAATAAGCCCTGAATTTATACAGATAACAAGTTTCCTGCAACTTACTTGAGAAGTAGTGGAGTTGCAGTTTAAATCTGTTCCAGGCTGATTGATGGTGGACTGGTTATTTAACTGCTCCTCTGCTTCACTTCCTGCATCTATTTGATGTAATTGGTAGCACTGCTAACACAAAGCATTCTGAAAACTCAGGAAAATAAGATTATGCTATCAAATTGCAAATTCTGTCTCTATGTGATTTAAAATAACACAGCTCACTGGGCCTGTGTGGTCTGCAAGAGGACAGATGTCTAAATGGACACTGGCTCCTCTCTGATATTCAGTCTCTTCACTGAAACCTTAGCTCATGGCTGTGAACATGTGCTTTTATAGATGTGTGAATGCAGTGTCTGAGCAGGCTAAAGACAACATGGCCAATTAGTCAGGGTGCTGTATCTAAGCATCTTCCATTTCATTTGGACTGATTTTTCAGCTGACAGTTTATATTTTAATCATTTTTTAATCCTGATAAGTCACCACCCATTTTCTAACATGTTTTTCTGGGTAAAGTCATACTCTGTTTCCCCATTATCAGAAAGAGTCAGTACCGGTGGTTTCTTCATTTTGTTTTTTTTTTTAATTTTTATATATGTTTTCTTTGTGTGTCAAGTCTCAGCTGGAACATTCTCTTACTGTATTAAGGTTCTTGCAATTAAAAGTCAGAATAGTAAATATAAAATTAAACTATCTCTTACCTAATTTCTTCTTTGTCCTTCATAAGTTAGGGCCATACTTCATACCATGGGAAAAACTCAAAGCTAATATGTCAAAACAAGATAAATCCCTGCCTTGCCAGAAGATCTTCCACTTGCTTTTGCCTTCTGAGAGGAAGTGACTGGTGCTTGGGTCAAAACTCAGAGAAGTTAAAGCACAAGGATGCTCTCCAATTTTTATAGGGATTGGAGGAAAATACCCCAAATGCTAAAATTGTGTCTGTGCTGACAGATCTTACCTGCACAACCACAGCAAACATTTGTCTGAAAGGGTCAGGTTCTTTTGAAGGCAGCCTCCATTACCACACAAATTAACATTACAACAAGTAGGAACAGGAAAAATCCCAATAAACATCTTTGTGCATTATCAATGTGTTTGGTTCTGGAAGGCCTGAAATATTTGGGAGCTGTTGGGGTGTTTGAATATGAAAACCAGCTGAGGGTTTTGAGGTGTGCTAGAAGTGGCAAACTACAAGTTGCCTGTCAGACTCTTTATAAATCTGTTAGAAAGCAGAATATGTACAGGCTGTCTGATTTTCCCTATTTTTAGGCATGGAATAATATAGTAGTAGGTAATTTTGAAGTAAGTAATCTGTGCACTTTACACAGTATAAACTCATAAGGCAGCTATTTGGATACTGGCAAGGCTTCTGAGAAAGCCAGTTCTGAGGGGGAAAATAGGAGACAAGATTTATCCATTTCCTTTGATACCTCAAGATGCAAGAAAGCATTGAGCCTTGCTGCTGCTAAAGCCTTCAGAAGAGCCTTTAGGGATGATGCTAGAGCCGTGTGTTCTGTGCTTCACCACTAAGGTCAGGTTGTCAAATTAAACAACCTCTATCTTTTTTATCCCTGTCTTTCTACTCCCAGCCTTTGCTTTTTGCCAAGTTGACTTTTCCAAATAAAGGCAGCAGACAAGCTTTGGATATCAAGCAGAGAAAAGGAGGATTTATGAACAGAGAAATCAAAGAGATGCTAACTTTTTAACAAGAATAGCTACATTTTTATTATTCATGTGAAATATTCTAAATCCCAGGAGAGAGATGTAGTGAGGCAAGATTTATTCATTAGCTTATCATGAAATGCAGGTAAAGAAAAAAGGCTCTTTACATGATGGAAACCAGTATTTTCCTAAAAATAAGCTTTTATTTTTTGGGCAAAAAAACCCCATTATCTGATAAATATTGCTGGACTTCATGTTCAGTTGTGACACTGAGAAGCAATATGAAAAAGGCAGGGAGTAAATCCAGACACCAGTCCCCTCCATATTTATTGCAAGCACAAACAAGGTACTAGACTTTGTGGTAAGTTACAAGCTGTTAAGATCTGGTCTAAGATCAACAAAGTCCTTTTGCATCTGTCATGAAATACCTATAATTTTGTGTTAAGGGGTGACCTGGATTTGAGCCAAGTTGAAAATATACTGCCAGTTTTAGGATCTTTATAAATTACTAAGCTGACTTCTGAAGAAACAAAGCTAAAAGTGTTCAGATCCCTTTGAAACACTTCAAGAATCAAATTACAAATACATAGCAGATATAAATATATCAAATCAAATGGAGGACAACCTAGTTCTGGCCTTGCCTGGCCTGGCTTGGCCTCTCCTATTCAATGCTATCCTATTCTATTTTATGTATTTTCATTCTGTCCTCACCTGACTTAACCTTACTGTGGTAATCAGTAAAAATGTGACTATGCAGTCACTGGCTGTTATTCTCTAATGCTCTTCTCAAGGAGTGCATGCAGTTGGTAAAAATAATAGGATTATGTAATGGTCTGCATTTTTTAGCTAAATAAAACAGATTAAGTTTAACATCTAAGAAAATGTTGTCCTCAAATCAGAGTTTTAGACCAGCTTAGACGTACCCTGAATTTTAATCATAGATTCAAAGAATCACTAAGGTTGGAAAAGTCCTCCAATTTCCTTGAGTCCAACCCTTAACCCAGCACTGCCAAGGCCTTGAATGTCACATTTACACTTTCTTTAAATACCTCCAGGGATGGTGACTCCCTGAGTAGCCACTTCCAGTGCTTGATAACCCTTTCCATGATGAAAATTTTCATAATATACAATCTGAACATCCTGTGGCACCACTTAAGGCTGTTTGCTCTTGTCCTGTTATGTGGGAGAAGGGGCTGAACCCCACAGGCAGTGGTTTTAGTGAGCCATGGGGTCCCTCCTGAGCCTCCTTTTCTCCAGGCTGAAAGCCCCCAGCTCCCTCAGCTGCTCCTCATCAGAATTCTGCTCTAGACCCTCCACCAGCCCCATTGTCCTTCTCTGGATGCTCTCCAGCACCTCAGTGTCTTTCCTGTTGGGAGAGGCCCAGAACTGAACACAGACCTTGAGATGTGACCTCACCTGTGCTGAGTGCAGGGTTGGTTTAGCATTTAATGTATGGTGAAGGTTTTAGACGACAGGGCCAATGCTGCTGTTGAAGTGAGAAATATAAAGGCACAAGTAACTGCAATTACTTGAAAGAGAAACCAGAGTACACAGTCCCACAGAAACAGCCTAGATGACACATTACTTTTTTCTTAGGTTAATGGAGGGGTATCTCAAGGATCAAAATAATAACCTTCAATTCAAAATACCAGATCCAATGTATAATTAGAATGAGATGCAATATAAAAATCTTGTTGCAGTCTCTGATATTATAAGAGTTTGTCAGTCTACCTCTGATGTACAAATACAGAACTAACAAAATCATATTTTCAATACTGATGTAGCAGTAAGATAAAATTTAATCACACCAAAGCCAGTTTCATAACATTTATTTTGGAGCTGGGTGTACTGATAGAAACACTCAAATTCAGTGTTGCCCCTTGCCTCTTATAGCTTGGAGGCACACTTTTTCATACACAAATAATTCTTATGACATCTCTTGCAACACTATCTCATTGTTCAAACAGGAATTGAATACAAACAGATATCTCTTTTTAACTCTAAAAATTGTGGCAACAGTTTTGTTACAGCAGATATTTTGTTCCTCTGGGGAATCTCCCAATTAATGGTGGCCTTTTGTAAGAATGCCTTATAAAATATTTGGCAGAAAACTGAAAAAGTAACCCATAACATTATAGCCTTGAATCTTGAGCCTGTACTTACTTCTGCAATTAGATCAGATCTTTTTCCAGTTACTTTTCTGAATCCATTTATGGTGATATAGAAGGTAGTATGACCAATAATGGAAGTTTAAGAAGACTCCAATATAATTGTTTTAATCCAATTCTCAATAGCAAGTAATAAAATTCTATCCTTTAGTAAAGAGTTATCAGATCTCGCAAAATAACCTTTACAACCCTACTTTCCAGTTCCAAATAAAGTAGATGTAGTTCAGATAAGACTATTATTAGGATTTTCCTTTCTGGGGCATAAATGAATTCAAATTCCCTTTAGAGAACTAAACATTTACTGCTTCATGTACCACAGTGAATTGGGTCTCCTTTCCTACTGTGGACTGGAACTGCTTCAGAGCAACAACTGACTCCTCTCCCTGTGTGTGAGCCTGTAGCCCAGCACTACTGAGCTCTAAATAAGTGCATTGACTCACACACACACTCTGACTTAGCCTGGGTTTGCGGTTTGATAGATTTCCCAAAAAATTTAGTCCGAGATTTTTTTTGCCTGCCTGGCATTTGGCTTAATGCATAAGCAAGAGTGTTGGAATATACATTATAAACTACTCTCTCATCAATAGTAAAAGACTTCACCTGTAAAATTTTCTAACAGGCTGGAGTGCAACAGTGGAGCCACAGAAGAAGTCAATGAAGGTGGGCAGTCATGGGCTGGGCGATTCTGGGGTCAGTGCTGGGCTTGCATGGGAACCCTCACCTCCACCCCAGCTTCCCTGGTCTGCTCAAGGCCTTATCCCAGTGTGGGCCCTGAGCAGTGCCTGCCAGACCAGCCCATCCAGCAGAGGTGCTGCACTCAGCCATGTGCTTACTCATTAAAAGGAAGAAGGGACAGCAATTGCTTCACTTTTGTACTTACCGGAACTTGCACACTATGGAAAGGTTCAGGGTTTTTTGCTTGGTTTGTTGGTTGTTTTTTCCATGTCTTCTATTTCTTCCTTTGCACACAGGGCAAGAATTTAGTTCCATTCAGACTAGTTGACCTTTAAGTTCTGAACAGATTCCTTTCATAAATTGTAACAAATACATTGTCTAATTGTACAGGAAATAAGAGTTGGGAGAACTGGATTTTCTTACTCAGTGTTCTGTGAGTTCTGTGTGATTCCTGCCCTAAGGGAAAAAACCAGAAATCAGACTGGATTATGAGCACTGAGGTCTGGGAAGCTATCTGAAATAAGTCTTAACTGAGATTAGATACAGAGGTCCAGTATTGCAATATTGAAATGTTTCTCAAGTGCCATCAATCCTGAGAAACATCCAAACTTCAACCCACAGCTGCTTCTCTGCCTCTATCCAATGTCAATGCAGCTGTGATAAGACTAGGACAAAAGGTCCCTGTGTAATTGTCAGCTTTAGAGCTCTTTTCCTTCCACTCAACTTTATTTTTATTTGTCATTACTTACTGGCCATTTTTAGAGAGCTTTCACTAAGAGCGGTGCAAGTGAGCCCTGAGTGGAAGAAAGTCTTAAATCAATGTGAAATGCTTTTAGAAAGAGGTGGTATATACATATCCTTTCTTCTTTGTGGGTGGCTCCAGAGAATAATGAGCCTACTTTTTATACAGAGGCAAAAGGGCAAGACAGGGGAAAAAGTCTGACCCAACTGTAAGTGTCACTGTAAGCAGCTCAGGGGAAGGAGGGTAATGCAAACACAGCTCCACAAGATGGAAGGCACTTTATTGAAAGCAGCTGGCAAGCAGAGAAATAGGATATTTTGGCACCATCAGAAACTTTATCAAGACTTAGCCATGTAAGGTTGCATTGATTGTTATTTATAGCATCAACTTAGAGGGGGTATGGAAATTATACCAGGAACCTCATTAGTATCAGCATGAGAGCTGTGTCCAATCTTCCTGCTCTAGTGATTGTATTCATTCCACAGCATGGAGCCAGGGAGAAATCTTCTCAGTGGCTGATTATGGAGGAAAAATGTAAAAATGGAGGGCAACTGAAATACTGACCAGGCAAGACTTTTCTTTTCCTGTCTTTTTCCAGAGTCCCAGACGTACACCACCACCCGACCTGCCTTCCTCTCCAGCGGAAAGCTGAATTCTGTTTCCTTCACAAATTAAACCATTGGAAAACAGAAAGTTTCTATAGATAAAGCTTTAAAAATCTGTTCTTGTTTTTATCAGAAGAGAGTATATAATTGATTGAAACTGTCAAGGAATGACATATGCCATTCTCAGATATGCAAGTTATCTACTCTGTGGCAAAATCTGCAGTAATTTGGTTTTAATTGTAAACATCTTATTACTTTCAGAATTTTTCGGTCTTCCAGGATCTTATTTTCATTAACTATGTCACCTGATAGTGAGCCAAGTCAAAGAGATGGCTGATTGATTATTTAAACCAAGATGCTGCCTGTTGCTAGTACTGCCTGTATAATACAAATACCACTACAGGTGTCACAGCTCTGATTTATTCCTAATTTTCAGACAGTCTGTATGTACTGATGTCTCATTTTGAATATTTGCTATACTCATATTTTTTTGTTTCAAAAAGCCATTTTTCAGGTCTGAGTAGCTGGTGTGTCTGTCTCACTAGATCTTGTCAAGGAAAAGCTGAAAGAGGCTTTGCTTTCAAATGCTTTGAAGGCCTGGAATGTATATTTTCTATATAGTATTTGAGGGCTTTGGTACTTAGCTGGTTTTTAGACTGTATCATCAGAGAATTGCAGAATGGGGCAGATGGAAATTGAGGAGTCTCAGTTTATATAAAGAGCAGAGCTGCAAAAATGTTATTGAAAAGAAAAATCATGGCTTGAAGTATAGAATTTTCCCCGTGTGCTTACTACTCCTTATTGTCTGCATTTAATAGCATATCCAGATTTTTAAAATTCAGACTCACTTGCAATCTGCCTTTAGTCTACTAGTTTTATATCAGGTAGATCAAGTGGAAAAAGACATGCAATAGCACTCTATATTGAAATTTTGCGTTCCTGCGGGAGTCTGTTAATTTTCAAACATTGTAGTTCAGGCTCTAAGTGAACGACTGGGATAGAAGTTAACATTCTGATGCTTTTCAGTATTAAGCCTTAGCTGAATTGGATTTAAAGTTGTTTGGTTTCTTTAATCAAGGTTTATTTTGCATTCTGTACTGTCTTTAATTGTTTCATTTACTTATTGATAGTAAACCAAGTGATAAAGCACACATGAAATACAGCCCTGTCAGAAATTTAAACATCTAATTTAACTCATCTATCCAATTTGGTGCAGATATTCCTAATTACTTTACCTTTGAATTTTTTCTTCTCTGTGAATTAATTACTCAGGAAAACTTATCCTGACAGCCTCACTCATATCTATTGTGTTCTACCAGTTCTATTGTGTTCTACCAGTGCATCCACCCAAATTTTTTCTCTCAGACTAAATGACATTTTAGTACTTTTTCTTGTCTTATGCTTTGGCTATTATAGGAAAATACAGAATGTCTGCATTTTGAATATGTTATTTTCAGGTGAGATTTTTATATGAAAATTTGTTTTCTACTTTTTGATTAAGTTCTGATCTGATATACCATTTGCAGCCATTCCCTTCAAGTCTTTATGAGGGCTCATTAGATCCACTACAACTTATGTACATTTGAATTGGCACTTTGAAATTTATTTTTCTTAATTCTTTCCTATTAATGTTAAAAATCAAGTGGACTATGATCATATATATTTTCAAGTGGTGTCTTTTTTCTCATTGCCACTGCAGAGATCCTTCTCCATCATTTATCTCCAACACTGCTTCCTTTCCTGGACTTTATTACATTTGCAGACAAACTAGAGGATTACCTGCAATGTGCATTTTTCTGTAACACTACTTTTATACCCTAGTAGTGTTTTATGGTGTTTCATTTAAGATTGGGCTTCTGCAATCAGAAATTTCCAACCCCACAAAGACCTTTTAAACTTACTTTCTTGTAAGCTGTCAAGAAGTGACTGAAGTTGTGTAATCTTGCATTTTCTGGGCCACAACTGTTGAAAAACGGAATCTGGCTGCTATTCTCAAGTGAGCTATTAAATAGATAGAGGATTACATGGTTTCTGGTGACTGCACTAGAAGTGTAGCAGACAGACATTAAACATCCTGTGCCTCCCATTTGCATAAACATTGGTTTGGAAATCACTAGGGTCAGTAGTCTTCAAAATGCTCAGTAACCACCTGGCTATGAGGGATTAACCATGCAAGGCCAGCTTCAGGGCATGAGTGAGATGTGTGCTCAGGATCGTGCCCAGGCTGTGACCAACACCTGCCCATCCCACAGCACTGGAGGGAGGGGAGCAGAATATCAAAAGGACCAATAACATGGATCAACAGCAGTGTTTTTGTGCCCTGCAAGTCATCGCTCCTCCCAGTCCCACAAAAACTTAGGCGGAACTCCACTTAGGTGGAACACACAGCCATAAAAGGGAGGCTTCTGCTTTCCTAGAAGAAAATTGTGTTTCCTACATGAATGCTTCTAAAGCCTCTGTCATGTATTTTCAGTTGTTTAAGGATATTCCCCATGCCTAGTACCTGTACCAAAGTTAGATAAAACAGCATTCTCCACTGACTTCATGGGAAATGAGAGCTTCCTAAGAAAGATTCTGTGACCGTGTTCACAGGGGCCTTAGGATGAGGGAAGAGACGAGGATCTGACTCCATGTTTCAGAAGGCGTGATTTATTATTTTATGATATATATTACATTAAAACTATACTAAAAGAATAGAAGAAAAGGTTTCATCAGAAGGCTAGCTAAGAATAGAAAAAGAAAGAATGATAACAAAAGCTTCTGTCTCGGAGCCAGCTGACTGTGATTGTCCATTAATTAGAAACAACCAAGATGGGCCAATCACAGATCCACCTGTTGCATTCCACAGCAGCAGATAACCATTGTTTGCATTTTGTTCCTGAGGCCTCTCAGATTCTCAGGAGAAAAAATCCTATGGAAAGGATTTTTCATAAAAGATGCCTGTGATAGGATTGCAGTTGCTGAGATATGAATATCTCCCTTTGTAACTGTTGTTGGGTACCCATACAAGAGTGACCAGGGAGAGAGCAGCGCTATGTGTTAACCTCTGAGCTCTGAAGTAGGAGTTAGGGATATGAAATAGTTTTAAATATTTGTAAAGATTCTCTCAGAGATAATGACAATCAGGGAGAGAATTTGATGAAGTAGGAAGGGGAGAAAATGCTATTAGGCAAATTGGAACTCTGGGTAATGTGGTGAAAAGAGACAGGCTGAAGAATAGAGGAGTGTCTGGCAAATGTTATATAACTGAAATTATTCTGTCCAGCTTTGGGTAGAGAAGAGCCAAAACCCAGAGCAGGGTCTGGTAAGGACCGCCCAGAATGAAGAATTGGAATGGAAAAAACTTGTGAAGCACTTTCCAACTGTCCCAAATTCCTTCGTCAGTGATGTGAAGTGCTCTTTACGAATTGCCTTGGATGGGGCTGGAGGTGGTGAGGTAGCGTCTAAGCTTCAGCTTGTACCTTGCAGCTTCCATGCATGAGCAAGCTGAATTGCAGGAATGTTGAGTTCCCCAATATTTCTGCAGAGATAAAAAAGAAGTTCCATTTAATTGCTGACTTTTTCTCACTTTGCCTACCAGCACTGAACCATTGTTAGAACACTCAGCTAATTTTCTCTAGAAAACATGCTACCAGCAGAGCAGCTGGGGTGTTTCAGTGAAGCATCTAAAATTAAATCACATGAAGCCATCTAATTCCTTATTTTCCTATTCCAGTAAAGTCTGTTTTCTGGTTCAAAAACATCTTGAGTGCCCTCAGCTTTTTATGACCTACATTCCATGCATTAGATAGTCTCACCCCTCCTCCTCCACAAGTGACAGACACCCAAGGACAAAATGTCAATAATATTTTCCCAGAAATAGTGATGATGCATGTCTGAGTCAGGGAGAGAGAAACCATGGGTATATAAACAATACAAGCACAGAAAGATGAAAATGATGCAAGAGAATCTGACAGATTTTTTGTGTTGATAGTTTATCATAAACACTGAGTATATTCAATACTGAAGTGGTGTTATTTTCCTTCCAAAGTATTGGAGGTGAAATAATTGTTGTTTCACCCTTTTTAAGGTGTTAGACATCTTTTTTTCCTTCCTATAATTCTCTACTGTGTAAAAGGGAATTGATTTTTAATTTGTATAACTCAAGTGTGTGATGATGCAATTCTAATTTTTTTGCCTCGATACTTATTAATGACATCTATTGGCATGACATATATTAGATGCATATTCCTTAAATATGTCTAAGTAGTGTTATTTCTGAAGATTTGAAGAGGAATGTTGAAGCACAGTGAGATTTGAAGACAACCTAGAACAACCAACAATGTAGTAGGTTGAAGTTGATGGCAGCCCAAAAATACATAATTTGCTTGAATGTCTAATCCTCCTTTTGTTTCTTGATCCATATACTAAGATTTCATACTTTGGAACATGTAGTTTTCTTGATAGTATGAGACTAAAGATTGTGATACAAATGGGTTTGGTTGTAGTGGGTAATCTGTTGGTTTTCAGAACAAAAAGATCATAAAGTACGTTGTAGAATGACTTGAGTTGGAAAGGGCTATAAAGATGTTCTATTTCCAACCCCCCTGCCACAGACAGTGATTCCTTTCACTGGACCAGATTGCTCAAAGCTCTAAAGTGTCCTTGAACACTTCCAGGGATGGGGCATCCACATCTTCTCTGAGCAATCTATCCCAGTGTCTGGCCATCCTCACAGAAAAGTTCTTCCGAACACCTGAACTTATCCTCTCTCCTGCAGCCTGGAGCCATTCTCCCTGGTCTGTCACTGCAAGCTCCTGCAGCCTCTCTCAATCCTCCCTGTAGTCCCCCTTCAGGCACCAAAAGGCCACAATTAGCTCACCCTGATGCCTTCTCTTCTCCAGGTTGAACAGTCCCAAATGTCTTAGCATTTCCTCATAGCCAACAGGTAAATAATGAACTTTGGATAGAACAGAAAGAGCATATATCTGTTTAGCAAAGTATTCTGTACTTTTGACTAGCCAGTAACATCTTAAGTAGGGTAGGAAAAGGGCAAACAGTCAGTAAAATTTAGTCCTTGTATTATTCTACCAGCAAAATATTCCCATATGACTTAGGGAGTTTGAGATTCAGGTTGTATACTTCTACCTCTCAGTGATAACTGATGTGGTTGAGGGAATCCTAAAAGAAATTTTGTTTCTTGTTTTGTTTCTTGGCATTAGCAACACTTTGGACAATAACTGGAAAATGTCAATGTGGGTGATAGTGTTTGTCTCTGTAATCCCATTCACACTAAGGAGAAGTGAGTACAGACTGAGCCAGTTCTTCCACTTATATTGGCAAATCACTTGCACAGATTTCATCAGAATATGCTGGGTGGCTTCAGTGGCTGGATCAGAAAGTATTAATTTGGAATCACAAAGTCCAACAGTCCAGCCAGTGGTTTTCCATGACTCTTTTATACAGAGCCTTTACGTCTCCATTTCTGTATCCAAAAAAAATCAGTGTTTTGATTCTGTAATGTGTTTTGTAAACATTCTTCTTTTCACACTATAAATTGTTTTTCTGTTTTGAGGGTAAGTTTTTGGTGTCTCGATGTTTCAAATAGGCCAAGTAAATTGAGACACCAAATTTTGTTACAGACAAGAAATTTAATTATATGGATCTAGCCCATAGGTTGTTTTCCTGGAAGAACTTTGATGCACCAGCATTTTTAATTCATTGACCCTTTGAGTGCAAGGACTGAGTGT
This sequence comes from Zonotrichia albicollis, assembly GCF_047830755.1. Taxonomy (NCBI): domain Eukaryota; kingdom Metazoa; phylum Chordata; class Aves; order Passeriformes; family Passerellidae; genus Zonotrichia; species Zonotrichia albicollis. The sequence goes on along the minus strand of NC_133823.1, from coordinate 51,205,324 downwards.
GTATGAAAATACATGGGCTCCCTTTGAAGAGCAAGAGGAAAACTGGACATCTTGGAAAATACATAACACACGTATTAAGCAAGGAGAAGCCTAATCCTAACCAATAGGAAAAGAATGGGGGTTTTATGTGTTATGAATACTATCCCTCTCCAGAGCATAGACTCTGGACTCAAGCCTACAGAATGATGTATCCATACATTTTAGAGTTTAGAGGGTCTTCTGTGGCTAGAGATTTACATCTGGTTTTTGAAAGAGTAATGCTTCATGGTTTCCTTTAAAAACAGTACTCCTCAAGAAAAAGTGATTCCCTTGTTTTTTGGGTCTTATGCTTTAAGCTCTTACCAGGCAAGGAACTGGGCCAGGCAGGCACTGGATGAGGGGCATTCAGCTGTGCTTCCATGGCAGACAGCAAAGCTCTGGCCTCCTGGGCTGGGGAGAACTGGAGCTCTCCCTCTCTACCAAGCCAACAGGAATCCAAGGTCCAAGAAGGAACAAAGCCAGGAGAGTATGCAACTTGCGGCTGGTGTGGAGGAGGGAGGCTTGTGTTTTGGTCCAAACTTATAATACATACACAAACAGTATTCTGTCTTCTTATTAGCAATCATCAATCTCTCTAAGTGGAGATTAGCCATCTCTCTAAAGTGGACCTCTGGGCAAAGCTGGAGGAATGGCTCCTGCCTGTATCCCAGATAGGCAGAGGGCAGGAAGCATCCAGCCTGAGGTATTGGTGCCTTTGTTCTACCAAAGTCCTCTGTTCACAGTCTAAGTTCCTCAGTGGCTGTAACTCAGAAAGCTAAATCTGCTCTATTTAACCCAAGTACTGAATCCAGACCTCCTCAGTCTGGCCTTACTGCAAAGCCAGTAAGAAATATCTTAAAGCCACTGCTTTGAGATTCAGCCTGAGGGCTCCTAAGTTTGGGAACAATTTTTTTCTTCTGAAAATTGATCTGCCCAGATTTCCTCCATTTCAGAAAGGTGAAAAGATTTTCTAAGAAAATCCTAAACCAGCAGTGCTTGATCAGAATTCTAACAAGTCACCTTTCTGCCACCTTGCTGTATGAAGCCTTGGAGAGCACAGACAAAATATACCCTGCTTTAGCTCAAGTAAGCTTCAACCTTTCTGCTGTAAAAAAGGGGAAGAATTTAATTCCATGGAGTTGGGTTTTTGGTGTTTGATGCTGAGAGAAATGGATAGCTTTGCTGGCACTGGTGTAACACAGGGTGACTGAACAAAGTCAGTGGCCAAACTAAACTGTGGAAAAAACTGTGACTGACTCTTCCTAACCTCAACAGTAGGTGAAACAGAACTGCAATGGCACCTTAGGTTTTTCCAACCACAAACAAATATCTGTGCTTTTTTGATTCAGTATACCAAATTCAGAAAAAGTACCCAGAATGGTTTTTAATTTTCTTCTTTGCTTTCAAAAATAAAGAGCTGAACACTGAACTGAGCTATGGGTCATATAGATTCTGGTATCCAGAATAAAATTTCTTAGATCAGGAACTAAAATAAGAAAATCTCATGTGACAAAAAAGAAAATATACAAGGAATATTTCATATTTTAGGCAAAAAATTGTATGTGTCAGCATATGCAGAATATTTTAAAATTCCACATGCAAATCTAGAAACTAAAATCAGGTACTGAAATCCTAAGAAACCAATCTTTGAGCACAAGCATTTGCCTTCCATTGATATCAAGTAGCATTTTACACAAACCCACTGTATCATCATCATTGTACTAAATAAATTAACAAAAGCCTGCCTATTTGTTGTTTTTCTACCAAATAATGATTTTTTGGCTATGAAGCTTTCGAATTGGTTTAGGTCATGTCCTAGCTGGAGATTACTGTAATTATGAGTTAGGTGACCAGATTGTGCAAATGTTCTTTGTCAAGTTCAGTGCAACATCAGTCAGATCTGAGCATTTTCACCAAAACCTCTCCAGAATTCACACTGAATATGCAAGAGACATTTTTAGGCTTCATTTAGAGATGATGGAGCCATTGGTACAGTTAAACCACTGGAAGAAATCAAATTTCTGGCTTAGATGGCAGTGTCATCTTAAACCACAGCACCCATTTCTGACCAGGCCTGATTTCATATTTCTTGTAAAAGAAACAGAAGTATTTAATCATATATCATTGCTGAGCACAGCAGGGTGCTGTCGAGCAGTAAAATAATTTACAGCAGAAATACATTGACATAATTTATAGAGACCAGCTGTGAAGAAGAAAAATGCATTATAGATCAGCAATGGGTTTCACAGCCACGATCTGGCAGCAGCAAGGGATGAGGCTTAGGAAGCTGGGTATCAATTGCAGGCTAAAAAAAGTATGTTATGACTCTCAACTTGTCACTTCATGTCTCACCTTGTCCAACATGTTCCTATGCCTGCCTTGATTCTTCTGGGCCTCTTGTTCCAAGTAATTCATCCAGGCTCACTTTCCATCCTCCAGAAAAGATTTAAATCTTCATCCACTCATTTTCAGTGTCCTTCCCTTCACTAGTCCATCTTTGCCCCCTCTCCAATCCTTAGTAGACCATTTCTCCTCTGTGCTTCCTCCCATGCAAGTTCATGTTTCAGCTTGATTTTTATTGCTTAGTGTCTATACCAAGAAATCTGTCCCCAAAGAGAGGAAATCTGGAAGATGCCCATTTCCAACTCTGTGAGAACAGCACTAGAGGAGATGTGAGATGTGGACTGTTCACTGAGGACAGAACTGGTGCTGTTTAGCTTTTAAACCAGAAGCTGTTTCTGCTGAGCCCATTTGATCTATGGTGTCATAGAAGTTTATCTTGTAAAACTTTGCCTAGATTTGGTGGAAAGAAGTGAAAACGTGCTTCATGTAAGAAGGTATAATTTTCACTGTGTTTCCAAGGTGTCTTGTGGCATACTCTTCCAGCTTCTCCAAGAAAATATCTGTGTACTTTTAACATTGCAAAAGATATTTTCTCAGTTTTGTTCTTGAAGAAAGCTGGACATTTGCAAAATTTTGGCTGACACTTGCCAATAAAATTCAGCCTAAGGCTGTATTTTCTTAGCTACATGTAAAACTGCAGCCCAAACCATTCAGGTCTGGCAAAGCTATATGCTGTTAAATACAGAGCCTTGTAAGTGGAAGTGTTAGTAATGTTTAATAGTAGGCAGTGCTACCAACTCCACCTCTAGGATATCTTAAATCTACTATTAGGTCTATAAATAAGATCATGCTAAAAGTAATATTAAAACAGTAACAAACATGTTTTTATCAAACTTGAAGCGTCATGAAAGGTTTTACAGCCTTAGGCTGATATATAAATCAGGTTCTGCTCTTGCAGTATATCCTAAGTGGAGGCAGAAGTCAACACTTCTCAGTTGTGGTGTCAGCATTCCCACAGGACTGTGTTGGCAGGGCTTCACTGCCTTGATCTGCTACATAAAATTTCCGTGGGGGTTCCTGTGCTCTGCAGTTCATGACCTGAAATCTCTGCTCCCACTGAAGTCAGGTTTCCCTGAGAGAGCATTGAGCAATAGCTAGATAAGGACCTCTGTGTGTAGAAACGTTTTTGCAGTAATGCTGCCTCTGTGGTGTAGTTTGCTGTGATTTTATGATGAAGCAGAACAGGATCAGGGCACACACACGGAGGGGGGAGTAGGCAAGCAGTGTAATAATTAACATCTAGCAGACCTAAATTCTTTCTAAGTTGCTGGAAAGCAGCTGGTAAAAGGATTAAAACAAAGAAGAAAAGAGCACAGTTGTTTCAGACAAATAGGTGTGCTAATGTCTTCCAAAGGTTATGTTGAATTTGAGGTAGGCAAGAAAATGGAGAATAAAATGAAATGTCAGGGATCAAAATGGGTTTCTTTGGCAGAGAAAGTTGGTTTTCTCTGTAGCCCTCCTTTTTTACATGTAGAATTTGGGGGGGGGAGCAACAAGAAAACCCCATGGGGCAAACAGAATTAAATGTCTTGAAATGCCCATAATTGTAATGCAGATGTCATAGCTACACCACCTTCCCTTTTACACTTCATGATCAGTAAAGATACCCTCCGACCTCTCTATGCCCCAGGCCCAAAGAAACCATATAAAGTTGTTTTACCAATTTCAGCTGATCCCCAACCCTCTCATTATGAATTCATTAGGAATTCCTAATGTCTTTTCTCATGCACATTTTCCCTTTCCACCTTTTGGTCTTGTGTAACAATTTTGGTTGTTTTAAAGGAATTTATTTTGTCTACTCAGACTCCTGTATTGCTTTTGTTATCTTACTGCACAGACACAGCTGTAAGCACCAGCTACAAGGTCACAGCAGAAGCATCAGTTTATTGGATCAAAGTGTGTCTGATGAGATTTTGAGCTTGAGATGCCCTAGAGGGAGATGAAAACCAGGGGTTAGCAACTGAGACTGTTGCTCTTTACTTCTTGCCAGTGTTGAGGGTATATTCTACGGAACTAAAGCTAGAAAATGAATGAACTCTCCAGCCTCAAGCTTTTCTGATAATTATTTTCCTTCCTGAAGAAGTTGTAAACTGTATTTTATACCACCTAAAAGTCTCTCAGTGTGCTTATCCTGTGCTACAATGCTCACAGGGACAGGGGGAAGAAGAAATGAATACCATTAAATAAAATGTTTGCTAGATAATTTATTGCTGCTCTTACTTATATTCCTTATTATATTCAAGAAATTATGAGAGATTTCAAATTGCATTTGCTGCAGATAATTTCTGCCCCTGTGTTGCTCTTCAGGTGCTCTTTTGTGGGGCAATGGGTTGTTTGCCTCAAAGGAGGCTTTTCCTTATCTAGATTCAGAATTCCTGCCTTTATGAATCAGATTTGCCTTGCCTCCACTCCTCTTGTCAGTAAAGACAAAGATGGAAAGAAATCAAGGAGAAACAAATTTTCAGCAATGGAGAAGCTTAATTACCCCTTTCACTGATGATTACAGAGTGAGACCTCAGAACAAAGCTTATTTTTAAAAAGCTTTTGAAAAAGAGCAGGTTTTAGTCCTTACATCACAATAGAATTGTATTGAACACATCAAGGATGATCATACTAAACCAATTCCCCCTCAGAATGCCAACTTTCCTGAAGGTATTTAGCAGCTAAATAACAATAGTAATGAAGTATTTTTCTATTAATGCAGATGAATGGAGCCAATGGTTATGAATTCTTGAGGAAAATTAGTAAAGACAATTTCATGCTGTCTCCTTGGCATAATGATAAAACAGAAGGTCTCTGAAAAGGGATATGACTATTTCTGAAATCCGGAGTCATCTCTTCAACCTGTCAGACCTATTTTCCCTATTCTTGCTGTGCTGGGAATGCTCATTCCTAACACTCCTTGGGCTTTGTGCTCTCCTCGAAGTGACATCTCTGGTTAAATGGAGTGGCAGGATTAATATACAGCTGGAATTCAGAATTTTTGCTGAATCTGGACTTTATAATAACATGGCATGGAATCTTATTTCAGAAATGAATTAAAAAGGAGTAGGATAGCTACACTTTCAAGTAGGCTGGCAAGCAGACAGGGGACCATAAATCAAGGTTAATGATAATGGCTATGTTCCAGTTTGGAAGGGAAGATGAACATAAGAAGTATTACAGGAATTGGTGCTAGGCCCAGCTTTACTAAAAGCCATTATTTATCATGTTAATGGAAACTAAGAAACACTAAAGTCAGACCTTGCCAAAATCTACAGAAGAGGGAGAAGACTTCTTGCCTACCTTCATCTGTCTAAGTCCTACTAGCTGAGAATGTATTATTTTTCTAAATTTTCTTGGAAAAAAAAAGAAGATAACAGCATACCTCAAAAAGGGATAAAGTTAGGAGAAAGGATGTACTCTCTGGAAGCACCTTTCCAGAGATTTATATAAAGTCCAGATGACCATAGCATCACTGTCACATCACTGAAGTACTTTCAGGATGAATAAATGCTATTAAATATGGAAAAATGTTAAATTATGTTCTCCACTGGATTTTCTTTGGAATGAGATATATAACTGTGGAAAGATATTTTGAAATCTTGGTGTCAGTGAAGAAGTTTTAACACAAATCAGGAAGTAAGAAAACATGTTTTATTGCTGAAGAGTTTCAGAATCTAGTGGTTTTGTGCTTCATATGTAAATTTCAGATAGGTACTGAATAATTTAATTAAAATAGAGAAATGCATATTGAATTTGAGGAGTTAACTCTATTGAATGAGAAATCAATGAGTAAGTTAAAAAAAACATTGGAAGATCAAAAATAGGTGGTTTTATTGCCAAATTATGACTAAGAGAGAGAAGAAAAACCTGCTAAAAGCATTTATTAAAGATGAAAACAACAAGAGGAGTGATAGCCCAAGGGGCATGAGTAAGGAGGAGGAGCTCCGTGAAACATTAAGCTAAACATTAAAATCATTGCTTGATACTAAATTTCTTCAGACTCAGAATTTAGTTTTGCAAAAAAGAAGATGGAAGCCAAATAGCATCAGAGTTGTGCTTTTGAGGATGTTGGTTTGGTTATTTCTAACTGGTCTTACAAAACAATGAGTGCACACTGTAAAGTGTGTTCCTATGCTGACAAAGCTGTGGGCAGAAATGAAGTGGAATACAAATGTGTCCCACTAAATTGAGAATAAAAGATTTTCTATTGATGGAAAATTCAGTTTTGATCACACTCAAGGAAAAATGAATGAGACAAAAGAAGCAATGAAATCAACACTCTAATTTAGGGGTTGGGTTGTTTCCCCGAAAGCTGCAAACACACTCCTCTAATTTTACTGCATGTAGGAATTTTGCATGGTATTTCTTTAGTATCCATAGTAATTGGACAAGATATATAAACAGGTCTTACAGCAAGGACTGGAACGTGAGTCTGCCCTCATAAAGGAATACTTTAAACTGAAAATAGAAGGATTATCTCTTGGCCTAGTGAATCTTTTATAACTCCAGTGAAAGCTGGCTGTCTAAAAGGGTGCATGAAGTCATCCTCCAACAGTTCAATGTTTAGATCTCATTCCTAGGATGTGTGAATTTGACATTCCTCAGGCTAAGAAAACAACTAGAAATAGGTGTTTAACAGGCTGCATGAGTGCTCTGCCCACTGCATTAACAGATGATGAATAAACACTACAACTGCCAAAACCTTTGCTGCTGTTTCCATGAAAAATCTTGCTCAATAGACATGCTGAAAAAAAACCTGTAATATATAAGAGAGGTAGGAGAATAGTCATAGTCTTCTGATGATGTGCTGGGCTTTTCTGTGTTGTCAGTGCTAGAGCATACGTGGCTGGTGCTGACTGGGTGCACAAGTTGCTGGTGAAAATGGAGACATTGAGGGGCTACCATTTTGCAGTTACACAGCCTGGGTCACATGTCTGATTTTTTATCGTCCATTCTGAGAAACATAATGTGCTGACAGCAGCATCTGCCTGGGAATTCGCTGGAAAAGAATTGTCACACGGACAATAAAATCACCAGAGCTGATTTTCAGGAAGCAGGAGTGGAGGATTGGTGTCTCTGCAGGCTGCCTATTTACACTACATCACCTGTGTTATTAATCCTGAAAACCTTGTCACTGTCTGGAAACTATTTTCTCTGACTACGTTCAGGACTTCCGGAGCCCATTTCTACCTGGCCCAAAGCAATTCCCTACACTGCAGGTAGTCCATTAAACACCACACAATTCCTGTTTAGGGTTTTAAAAAAATAGCCTTTTGCTTTTTGCAGCTCTATTTGGATTTTTATTGACTGACTGTAGTAGACTATTATGTCACTTGCTCTGTAAAAATGCACAAACCATGAATGACATCAGTGTCAGAGATAAAAAGGAAAGGCCAAGGTCTGCAAAGGAGCTTAAGGTACTCAAATCCAAAACATAGATCCTTGGATTTTTTCATACCTTTCACAGAAATGGAATTCCCATCAATGAACATGTCTAGATGTCTACATTTCTGGTGTTGGAAATATGGATTGCTTTCAAAATCCTGATAGCAGATCAGTACCTAGGTCCTCTCAGGGTTCTTAAGCTCCACACACTTTGTCAGTCTTCCTCATGACATCCCTGTTCCCTGGGCCACACTCTCAGGACGTGTTCCAGTTCTGCCTGGAGAAAATCTGGGAGAGCAAGGTAAAATCTCTAGTCTTTGATAATGCAAGGATGAAGACACTCCATGCACGAGAATTTTTCCTGTGTCTAGCTTGGCCCAGATGTTTTTCCTGGAATTGTTTTTTCACATGGGTCACTGAAGCCTCTCCCGTCTGTAGCTCCCCTCAGCCTTTGGTGAGCACCTTCCACAGAAGAATGAGTGCATGTCTAAGTGCCCACTGCTCAGGAGGGGATCCAAACCACGGGGTTGTTGGCGCTCAGGCTGACTTTTGTTCTCTTGAGGTGTCTCAATAGATAATTTCACTGTGCAGAAGCTGCTAAATAAAAATCACTGGGTACTGGAGGAAAATGGTGAAAAGACTCTCTGTTTTGACTGGTAAGACACTGTGCCCAGTTGATGGGCAATACAAACCTGGCTCCTCTGCCTACATGGGTGCTGCAATTGTGTTGATGTTTGGTGGTGAGGGAGATTTGAATCTTCACTTTGTGAGAAAACTGCTGGGCCAAGTTGGGGCCTCATTCAAAGCAAAAGTCACCCTGGGTCATAAGAAAGGGTATCAAACCCTTGCATTTTCAGGGATGTGACAAGCAATCTGTCTTAGAACAATGATGGAATGGAAAGCAGAAGATCTGGCCTAGGTTCTTTAAAATTTGGGAAGTTTTAGATCATAGCACTGAGCAGGAGCCCCAAACCACCTGCACAGTATCTTGTGGTGCAGAAAAATTTGAGTCTCTCAGCAGGCTCAAATAGGCCATGGCTTTAAGGTTCACAAAAAATGGATATCTGGATGGTAAACACATGAAAACCATCTGGAACATCATCAAAAGAGTTTTCTTGTTCCTTAACTAGGTATATCATTACCTGTATCATAGGTCAGTCCAAGATGGATACTTAAAAAGCTTTTAAAAGGCTCAGATTACACTTGATAGCTTCAAAACAGGCAAGCAGCCCTGCCATTGTCTGCAGGGTGTGTTCAAAGTGGGGCTGAAGAACTGGGAATCCAGACAGCATTCTTGGGGTGGGTGGATCCCTTGTCACCAGCTTTTGGCAAGGTAGCTGCTCTGTCAAGGCTGTGCCTGCCTTCAGTGCATTTTGAGACACTGTGTTCTTGCCTCAGATCTTCAGATATCCCTGATGTTCCATGTCATTACTAATGGTAAAAAATATCTCTGTCTTTTATTTCTATTAAAAACCTGCTGTCCAGCTCAAACCAGATCCTTCATTTTTTCAACACTCTCTAGTATTTACCTGGACTACTGCTAAAATGAAAATCCATTTGTTTCTCTTTAAGTAATGTACTCAAATATGGTCTCTGCAAAATGCAATTTCCATCTAACGCTTGAACTAGACCTCATGAAATAAGATGCTGAGAAAGATTTACGAGTCACTGAAGCTCAAGCTAATGTGCTGATAGCTGTGGAATTTCAGATGTTTAAATAAAAAGTACTCACAGCTGCAGCAGGAGCTTCCTAATTTGCCAAAAACCCTTAGAAAACAACCCTCCAAAATGGTAAGTACAGGTTTACACTAAATATGCACACTTAATTTTTATACAATTCTAAATGGTCCTTGCAAACAATTAAAAATCACTGTGAAATCATCTTTATCTGCAAAAATACTTCTGAGGGTGAAACAAGCAAGCAAGAGGGAGAGGGACCTTTCTGTTAGCTCTGCCCCTGGGAATTCTCCTAAATGCACACACCTGATAGCACCTACTCTGCAGAATAGCTGCTAAACCCTCCAGAGCCCTCTGGGAAGGCTCTCACTGACTTACCCTCCACTGAGACTTTCCTTGGCTTCTAAGCACAGCATAAAGAGCATAACAGACCAGCTCCTGCCTTGAATAATCATTTAAAAGATTCAGCCATGTTAAGTGAATGTTTTACTTAGCTACAGGCTGCAACACTGATTTCATTATTAGAAATAATGGAGGATTTGATGCAACGGAAAGCTGATTTACAAATATGTCACATGCCAAATCTAACTTTCAGGTTTCTTGGTTCACTTAATGTTATTTCAAGATGTCAAATGGACTATACATTATATTTTCTGCAGGAAAGATAGACTGCAATCCACTTTTATATGTTTAATCCTTATAGTAAGTGTTCAGAAGAAGGTTAAAAGCCATTTGAGAAGATGAGGCAGTGCCTATAATCATGTAGCTGGGATTGTTTAAGAGTATTATTATTTTTCCAGTGTATATATATGTTGGCATAATGCTGTTTTGGATACAGTTATGAATGTATATTAATAAAAACTGTTCTACCAGTATAATTCCTTGCCTGGCCAAAATCAGCTACACAAGTATAAGCATATGTATTTAAGCACAACTGTGTTTATACCATTACCAGCTGCAGTTGAAGCCTCTTGTACAGGCCAACCCAAGCCCTTCAACTCTTCAGAATACACCAAAATGGCACCAGCCTTGATGTTTAGAGGTTTGACCCTCTTTTGTAAACAAATTATAAATCACTTTACTCCCCTGTGTTTGGGGAATAATCCTTAAGGGAACGTGTTTAAAGAGATGTTGTGCTTCCAACTGAGGCCATTGCAAACATTTGATTTTTTTTCTGCGGTGTCTTTTAAAAACCAGTTGTGTCAAGCATGCCAAGTGTTTGATGTTGGTTTTCTGACAGGAGAACTTAGAAATGTATTGTTTGGGCTGGTTTTGGATAACACAAATGTTTCCATGCTTTGATGAATCCTTGATGTTGTAGTACTTTAGAGGAAAGATGACAACAGCACCAAACTTCAGTGAAGGCCCTTCTATTATATTTCAGTATATATAGTCAGAATTCTAGCTTCAGGGTAATCATAGAATCCTAGAATGATTTGGGTTGGAAGGCACCTCAAAGATTATCTAGTTTCTATCCCTTGCCATGGACAGGGACACCTCCTACTAGATCAGGTTACTCAGAGCCCCATCCAGCCTGGTTGTGAACATATCCAGGGATGGGGAGTCCACAACCTCTCTGGGCAATCTGTCCCAGTGTCTCACCACCCTCACAGTGAATAATTCCTTCCTTTTATCCAATCCAATCCAATCCAATCCAATCCAATCCAATCCAATCCAATCCAATCCAATCCAATCCAATCCAATCCAATCCCCTCTTTCAGTTTAAAACCATCCCAACTCTCCTGTCTCTACATGTCCTTGCCAAATCCTCTCTCCAGCTCTCCTTTATCCCCTCAAGGCATTGGAAGCTGCCCTAAGTCTCCCTGGAGCCTTCTCCTCTCTGGACTGAGCAATTCCAGCTCTCTCAGACTGCCTTCACAGGAGACATGCTCCAGCCTCTGATCACAGCCTGGGCATGGACTGGCTCCCTCTCACCTGGGCTCTTGGTGAGCACCATCCTATGAGAGAGCATTGTAACCCAGTGGTACTTCTGTACTAGAACAGAAGTTATCTTCTGGAGTTAATTTAGGACCAGAAGTGACAGTTTCATGTCCAAATTATTGAAAATACAGAGGGAAGAGATGCAACACAGAGACATTTCTAAACTATCTGTGGATCGAGCTGGTTGCCTGTCCATCCATGACATTATTCTCAACTCAGATGATCCGTTATTAATTAGGGGAAGCTGGCTGTGAATGCACTTAGTGATGAAGAAACTCATCTTTTAAAGCAGTGGGAATTTCACTCTTAATATAGAAAATTATCTTGCTTATGTTCTTAGAAGGGGACATAAGTTAGAAGTAAATCTAATTAATTGTTTTTTAATTTGTTGGTCATTGGAGAAGGCAGTGCTTTTCAAGGCTTGGCCCAAAGTTCATTGAAGCCTGTAGATGCTGCTCTGCTGTTTTCCATGGGCTGTTTGTGCAGCCTCTTAGTAAGCCTGTATTTGCAATGCCTCAGTTTCCATGATTCATTATATTGCTCACACTTCACACTCTGAGATAGCATGAATGTGAGATATCAGTTTAAGGAGAATAAAAATCACTGGAGAATTGTTCCAAGGGCATTTGGGACCACTGAGCATTGGATGAGGTTATGTATTTTCAGTCCATCTTTCTGCAGCCAGTCAGTGCGTGTCATTCTGAGAAGACCCAGCTGAGTTAGGATGATTTCCAGCTCACTGCAGGTTTTTGGGAATTTGCTGCAACAAATGAATACTCAGTCTCTCCTAGGAGAAGGAACTTACTAGACATCACTGGGTGTGTGAAACAAATATCTTCCAAGGGATCAGCAACATCAGATGCTGATAAAACAGGACACAGGCAGTTCAGAACAGGCAGTATATTTTATACTTTGCAGAACAAATATCTTTGCAAGTGTGAATTCAGCATTTAATCAAAGCTTGTGGTTACACGAAATTTGTCAGTTTTGTTTTCCCTTATTCCTTTTTTTTTTTTCTGAGTTGCTTTTATTAACATTGTCTTTGATATTTCCTAGAAACTCTTCTCATTTTCTTGCTATTTTAAAGAGATATGCTGCTGCAAAAGTATTGCTGTGCAAAGTGCTCTAGTGTCAAACCTCTCTTTGTTTTCAATGTTTTAAAAATAGTTCTGTATTTAAATATTCTCTAGCATTGAAGAGAATAACTGAGCCATTTTTTATAGTTCATATTGAACCATATGTATGTCACGCAGTGCTGTATAGGACTTTATATTTTATTCATTAATTTAGTTTGAGAGAGTAGCTGTTTGATGTGCAGCTATTTCAAGCCAATTCTACTTTCAAAAATCCTTCTAATCAAATTGGAAAATCTCCTGATACAAATATTTAATTTTAAAAATCCTCACGCTTGTGATAATTTTTTATTCTGTATTGCAGCTTTCAAACTTCCATGCATGAAGAAACTGATGTTACTCTCATTATAAACACTCTGACATGAACATTTATCTTCTACCTTTTAGTCAGCTTGTGTAAACATATTTCAGTATAATTAACTAGTTTAGTGTTTGGGACTGAATTTGGACATATGACAATGCTGTGTCTGCTCCTGTCTGTAGCTCTTGATAGAGTAACACCCAACTCCACTCAATTCTGCACATAATCAGGTGACTATCAGCCAACAGTCCCAACACACATCTGGATTCAACTGGTCAGTGAATCAAAACACTCACGCCAGAATCCAATTATCAATTCCCTTCAGGTAAACAGTCTTCCATGATGCTTTCCACTTGTGAACAACACAGGAGGAGTAATTGAGATAAGAATTTTTACCTTTCTCTGAGGTTCAGAGAATGTGAATCCTGGAAATATTCTTGGGAAGTTTGCCTTGCTTTTCTCTGTGAAGAGAAATGTGGCTACAAGGCTCCAGCAGTCACTGCAGCCCTCATGCACAGCCTGGCCTGGCAGCTGCACCAAGGCCTCTGGGACCAGCTGTCATCCCATCATCCCACCCAGGGGCCTCATCTGGACTTGTGTCCTGAGCACAGGCACTTTTCAAAGGCTCAACCCAGAGATGGCATTTAAAGGACAGTTGAACGGAAAGAAGGCTGAGGCAAAACTGGCCTTTTATGCCATACCCTAATGATTACAAATTAGGCTAAAATATGAGAGTAGTTAGGTGATTTTCTCTTTTTTTTTTTTTAATTTTTTAAAAAATTATTCTGGGAATTTTTCTTTATTCCAGCAGCCTAGGAGGGCTCCTGGCTGGGCTTTGGCTCATGCCATTGCATTGAGTCAAGCATGGATGTGCAGGTGGGAGGCTTTAAAGAGAAAGCGAGCTACCAGTAAAATGTAACTTCTTCCAAGATTTACAGCAGCTAAATTAGAGTTTTCCACATCACACTTAAAAACTTACATTACTATTCAATTATAGCTGACATTTTGGAGTTAGCCTTTACCCCTCTGCCTGTCTTTTTCTCTCTACTGAGGATATATACCTCCCTCCTTGTACCTCAAAGAAGGGTTTAATATCTGTCTCATATTACTTCATCCCTTCCATCTTTCCACCAGTAGCTTATTGCTCCTGGGAGAAGTAGTTAGGATTTTGTGTGGTCCAGTTTTGAAAGGCTTCGGACACAAGAAACAGCCTCTTTCCTTATGGCAAGGCTTCACATCCTCCTTCGTTCAAGGGGTGTAAATTGTATTCCAGTTTAAATTTTCCTTTTCCCAAACTTCATCCTGTGAGAGCCCATTTAGTTGCAACAAGCAACTAAGCCAATTCTCATTCAGCCAAATTGGTGTTGGCTTAATCTCACTCCCCCTGAGCTTGGAAAAGCACCATGCATGTGACAGAGTGGTAAGGCAAAGAAATTCCCCTAACAGTGTCCAGTGGGTTTACTGAGACCTGACCCCTCACACCTTGGCATGAGCCTGAGGGAGAGTGAACAGCCTGGCCCCACATCTCCACTGCCCATCCACATCTTACATCAGTTTGATTTCTTTTTTCTACAACCTGCTGAAAATGTTAAGTATTAACATTTTTTCTATTTAAAATAAAATAGACACCTCTACTTTTCATCCCATTGTTATTTACCACAAGTGGGACTGAATCATGTTTCTGCATTTTCCCTCCCTTTTTCACCTCCTGAATCCAGGCTGTTGGCAAATTTGAAATGCTCTGTGCAGGCAACAGGGCACATGGAACATATGCTGAACATTTTGAATGGACTCTAGAAAGAAATTTAGCATTTATTAGAAGATGGAAACACTTTTGTTTCTAATGAGCAATTAGGGAATTACAAATCTTACAAGAAAATCCAAACAGTCAGGATAAAAAATTCCAACAGCCCAATACCCCTGGTAACATCCAGGCCTGGCATTTAAATTAAGGATCTCTCTCTTTCAAGGAGTGATCCATGGTCCCAAAACAACATTTAATGCCATTTGCACACTTAGAGAATCCACTCCTTCTGCTCCATCAAGGATTCATGTACCCTTTTCTCCTACCTTTCCCAAAAGCAGGGAAAGGCTTGCTTAAGAACTGACACTTTGTAAGACAAGTTGTTTAACAGGAGTTGGGCAAGTTTGGATTTTTTCCAGAGCAATTCCTAGCGCAGCAGCTGTGAGGGTCCTGTCAAAACATCAGCCTAAATCATTTACTTGCTGTCCTTTGCTATTCCTCTATTTGTGAGCAAACTAAAAATAGAGATGAATTATGGAGCTCCAAGTAAATACACTGAGTGTAGCATTTGAGATGAGGGTGTGTATTTAACAAGAAATGTTTTATAATTGAAACAGAAATAGTAGGAGCTAAATATAGACTTTTAAATTCATTTGGACTCAGGAGTTGGCAGTTTTGTCTTTATGGTATTTGTATGATTTCCTTATTTGAACCAACATGAAGATGTTTTGTTTTTTCAGACTGCAAACATTTCTATGATCCAACATTTTTGGTACACATCAGCATGGAATATCTGGCAAGCATAAGCCAGATTTTAAGGGATTTTTTTTCCCTTAGACAAAGTTCCTGTGGTGAAATCAAACTGGGCAGTAGTAAACCCCTCAAAGGGTGACAGAGGGAAATAATTTTTTTTGCCAAATCTATTATTTTGTTTAATTTTGATTAACAGGTCTGGGGTGGTGATTCTTTCACTGTGTTTGTAGAGAGACATGAGTTACTTCCCACTGATGCCAAGCCAGAAGTGCTCAGACAGCTGAATCTGCTGTGCACAATTTATTGCTGCCATGCCAAGCTAGAAAGTCCTCTTCTGTGATTTTCCCCTTGAAAAGCTCCAGAAGAAATCACTGCACCACATTTTGGATGGTTTCTAAATTCTCCTGGACAGGTGGGAAGCTGTGTCCTTTCCTGCAGGGCAGATGTTGCCCAGTCAATGGAAAGCAAAATCACATTGGGTTGTCATTGCCCATGGGTACCTGGCTGCTGTGGGCAGTACAGGGTGTGGCAAAAAGAAATTGGGGTAATAAAAAGCAAAACACCAAGGTTTCTTAGTCCTTAAGTTCCCCAGTAAATGGGCAGCAAAACATCATGATTGGTCCTTTCACCCAGCTGTAGCTGCCTGTAAGACAGGAGCTGGTGTCAGCTAATTGCTCCTTCTAAGACTGGGAAAAGGAGGATTAGTCCCATCCTAACACAGGATTGGTGCTGCCCATTGGAATTGTGCCACTCTTGTGGATACTGGAAAAGCCTAGATGCCAGTTCAGAGAATCTTATTCAAAGAACAAAATTGCCCAGAAAAACTCAAAGATCAATGTGGCTAATAAATAACTTGAGAAAGTGTCCCCATAGAAGAGATTTTATACAACTTTTCCTTTCCATAACACACTATTTGACTAAGGATACCAACACTGCTTCAGTTCAATCTCAATAGAAATAAACAAAATATATTATTCATTAAAAACAGCAATTACTGAAAAACAACAGGATATAACTTCCCACCACATCTTATTTCTAGCTGCAGGGCTTTCAAAAATGCACCATCATCCCAGAGGCAGGAGGGACATTGTTGACTGAGTTCTCTGATGGCAGAGCTTTCCAATAACAGCAAGTCTCATCTTCACCTCTCCATCAGGGCTGCCAGGGGGTGAGTTCAGAATTAAGTCAGGAGGGGCAAAGACATCACTGCATCATCTTTCAGCCCTTCAAAAAAAACAAAGAGCACATACTTGGCAGCACTTTGATTTCTATGGTTACTTATGAATAACAGCACAGCTGGGGAACTGTTGCTACAACCCACTAGCAGAGATCATTTAAGAGGTCACACTTAAGCAGATCCATTTAAAAAAACACTGTTTTTTTCAGAGATAATAAAGCCTAGGCCTGTAGGTATTGTTGTACTCTTTATGTTGCTATCAAGTGGACTTTCCTTCTTGTCATAAATTTGCCCTCATTGTTTTCAAAGCAATAGGAGGAAGGATGGCTCTTTATTTAAGACACCAACTAGGGCTGATGATTTCTGGACAAGATCTTGACCAGGAACATGATTCACTTGGATTTTTTCAGTCACAGATGTGATGTCTCCCATGCTAATGCAGGCCAGTGCCTCTTGCATCTTGGAGAGGCTTTCTGGCTGGGGAGACCTGCATCAGGGCTTCACTTTCTACCAAGGGGACAGTAACACAATTTCCAGCAAAGTCCAGAAAAAATAATTGAGCAACCCTGAATCAGAATGATTTGGGAGCTCTGACACAGACTTCCTGTACAACCTGGGTGAAATAGCTGGTTTGTGCTTTCAGTTTTAATCTTTATTTTGTTTCTTAGTTATCAGGGCAACAGTCATGGAGCCCTGGTAACTTCATTGCAATAAAATATATCTTTAATTGGTGGAACAGACTTTAAAAGCCTTTTGGCCAAGGAAAGGTTATTGCTTTGTGTTTCACAGTGTCGCAATCAGGAGGGGAGTGAAGGCAAAATTCACCCTTATTTTGTCTGTCATGCACTTACTGTGGTCTCCTCTGAAGCAGATTGATTCCTGAATAGCTGGGCATAAGGACTTCAAGTACTTATTTTACTTTTACAAATTCAAAAATGCAGCATGTCAGCAGGGAATGGAAACCCTGTTATTGGGAAATGAAAAAAACATGTTATTTTACATGTTTATGGGTAGAATTTTAAAGGACACTATAACAAATATAAAATAATTATTAAACAGAGTCAGAGAATCATAAATCATAGGATGGTCTGGTTTGGGAAGGACCTTAAAGATCATCTTGTCCCACCTCCCCCCACCATGGGCACCCACTGGATGAGGTTCTGGCATTACTGCACTGGGCCTGTGAGTTGGCCCCCAGAAATGCAAATGTTGTGTTTTGACATTTTGCTCAATGTAATGCAGGATTAGTATTGGAAAAGACAAATGAAATCCATGCAAGTCCTTTTTCAAGGCTCTTCTTTTTACACACTGTCCCTACACACACTGGAATAAGCACATCATCCCAAATAAAGCCACTGACATCAGTAGAGCTTCACCTGGGACAGATTTGGCTTGCTTTGGCTAATTGCATCATTACGTCAAGCTGCACTGAACAATTCATTAGTGGCAGACAGCTGAATTTCTAAACGTGTGTGTAACCTAACTCTAACCAACAGCACAGCAAAAACTACTCTCAGTAGCTCCTCTGGGCAACCAAGGACACAATGAAATTGAATAAATAAATATAAACAAAGAATGTTTTTCAGTTTGCTTCCCATCTGGAGTACTGGCTATTTTTCCAACTCTTAAGCTGAGGCACCTTTGAACTCTATTAAGACTCCTCTACCTTTTGCCATCTCTGATGACCTCAGTGAATTTAAGAGCATTTCTATAGATTAGAGATTTTCCTTTTCAGTAATTTTAAAGAATAAGCCAATCTGCCATGGGTTGCTGAATTTTGAAAATTCCTGCCTAAATCTTTTTTTGTGTGTTATTGTCTAAGGGAAAGGTCAAAGTATGATTTTGAATTTTATTCATTCTTCCTAAATTTTCTCGCCTGTTTTCACCACGTGTTAAATTCCTACAAATAATGAGGCATTGCTGGGCCTGGCTCCTGGCTGAGTGGGGCTGAGCTGCCACAGCAGTGGCAGGGCTGGGGTGGCAGGGACAGCTGGAGGACAGGTGAGCTCAGTGGCAGAGCCTGCCCTGTCCCTGCTGGCCTGGGTGCCTTTCTGAACCTGCTCAATTTACCAGCAGAGGCTTAACCTCAGAGTCTGCCAAGGCACCTTTCACTGGCAGGTACAAGCTGTGGTCCTTCTTCACTTCTGTCTCCAACAGCACTTAAAGAGGAACAGCATTGCTTCATCCCTCTTCTGTTAGACTCTGCATAAACAGGATGTTTCCTTCAAAACTTGCAGTTGGACTGATGCGTCCAATACCCAGTGTAGGACTTAAATAAATATCCCCCATCCAAACAATCTTAGTTGTTGACTAAAGTTTCATTTCTTGAGACACAGAAAGTTACCTAATCTAAAATGTCATGGTTCTTGTCCTCTTTGTCTCTCTCTTGCTCATGGTCATACTTCTCAGTAACAGTGCTTCAGGAGGAAAGGGACCATCCCCATTCCATCAGTGGGATACTCTCCTTTCTCCCTGTGATGGCTGGAAATGGCAGAGGCTGTATGTAGGTACTCACAGGCTCGTTTCTGGATCTGACCAAAGCTGGTTGGGTGCAGCAGATCTGGGGACACGTGAAATAGACCTACAGGTGTGTGCCCTAATATTCCGGTCTGGAAACAAATAACTTTTTAGTGTCTGCAGAAAATGTGGCTCATCTCACCCCACCACAGACCTCTGAAACAGCTGCTATGAGCTGTACTCTGCAAGACCCTGCTTCTATTCAGTGACTATGAGGGCATTCTAGATGATCACCTCAGCTGCACCTTCAATAGACAGCTAAGGCCAGGGGAGGCTGGTTCAGGCACCAATCCCCTGCTCATTGTAGGTCTAGATGGGGGCTGCTTGGCTCACCACTTGATCAGGTATCACAGATACTATCTACAAAGCAAAAATCTGACATCAAATCTTCTTTTTCCCCTACATGTCTCCCTCCACCCCTGTGTATTGAGCACTCTTTGGCCAATGTCCAGCCTGCAGACTGAGCCCAGGTTTTCCTTATAGCCTGCCTGATTTGTATTTTAGGAAGACCTACGTGTTCCAGTCCCAGAATCAGCATTTTCAAGTTGTTCAAGAGCTGAGGTTGTGCCCAGAGAAGTTCACTGGGGACTGCCTCTGTGAATAATGCTGGTAGATGCTGACTAACATGCACCTGCTGCTCAGACAGGTCCCTGCCAGCATCCTGGCTGTGCTCTGGCTTTCTGTTGTCTCAGAAGTGCTGACTCATCAGAGCCTCTCCCATTGTATGCTGGAGCGGTCTCCCCCTTTTGTCCTGGAGTTTCTCCAGACCTTATCACCTCTAATAGCCCTGGATTCCCAGGAAAACTAATCATCCTTCATGAATGACCTCATAAGACAAGCATTTAATTGTCCTCCACCTCTGGTGAGCTACAAAAATTCCATGTAAATGAAGGAGCTGAATCATCTTTTTCACAAATGTTTAACTTGACCCAGCCTATAAAAAAGGATAAGAGTAGAAAAATATTTTTGTAAGCGTACTGTACATGTCCAAAAATTTGTTCTGCTTTAGCAAAATGTAACTAAGAAGAGAGAGGTGTTGACCAGTACTTGGTAAAAAGCTTGTTCCTTATCTATCTGTCTGTCTATCTATCTATCTATCTATCTATCTATCTATCTATCTATATATATATATATCTTTCTCAGTGTGTTCATGCTTTCTTTATATCTACAAGGCTGGTCAAGCAATTAAGTTTGGGGAAAAGGAAAAGTTCATTAGGGCCTAAATTAAGGAGACAGAACTATAAAATTTTTTGAGACCATGAGCAACTAAGTTTGAAGGCAGCTACTGCACAGCCAAGCTCTAAATCCCTAACAAAAATCCCTAACAAAGTCTCTGGTACAGCTTTATAACCAAATGTTGTGTCTTCATTTAATTAGTGGAGTAAATTACAAGTAGAACTTTATTTGTCTCTTCATTTCTCTACTTCTTTATTTACTTTAGCTCTCTAAAGAGTAAGAATGCTTGTGTAAAAGAAGCAAGAGCAGTGTCAGTTTTTCACTTCCTCTGATTCCAGGATAAAGACAAAAAACAATCCCTGATGCTTCACCTCCTACCTGTCCCTTCATACCAGCTGCTACAAGTCCAGCCCTTTTAATACTTACCGGCATTTAATATCTCTTTGCTAATGTAAGTTCTCAAGCAGCAATTAAGGTGATTAATGAAATGGACCACCCAATATCAGACTAACTTTCCTTTTAATCCCAGAAAGTGTCCAGTGTGGTGAATATAAACTTATAGCACAAACTGTCAGCTGCAGAAAATGGTGAGGCCCTGGTCAGAAGCCCTGGTCAGAAGCCCTGGTCATGAGGATGTGGTGCAGCTGACCACATTCCTCCTCCTCAGCTTCAGCCAAGGACATCACAGAAGTTTTTGGGCTGGGGGCTTTGTGGAGCACAGAAGGAGCTGGGAACCATGTACCAGGCCTAAACTTCTACTGCTGAGCTTTGCTTTGCTTCTGACACCTCAGGATGCATCCAGGTCTGATTTCTACTTGCTTCATTCAGAAGTGAGTGGGGAAGGTACTTCCCAGGGAAGTGCAGGTCATGCAGAGAAGGGAGCTGGATGCTGCCCTTGCATCCTCTGAGTCACCTCCTTGCTGGCAGCATGGTTAAAAGGGCTCAGCCTTACCCACAGAGGGGGGCTGTGGATTCTGCACTCTCCTGGGTGTTCCTCACCATCCTGAACTGGACTCAGGGGCTGCAGAGAGCAGCAGGGCTCTAGATGCACCTGTCTGCAGAGTCCCTCCTGCCACCAACTCCTGCACCTCTCTGTTCTCAATAGATTTCTTGCTTATAGAATCTCACTGTAGATTCACCTGCTTATGCTTGTGCTCTTGCATTTTCGCCTCATAGCTATGCCATGAAGTTTTAAGTAATGTGATTAGAGTAAGTTTGTTTAGCACTTCAAAAATAAAGTAAAAATTTATATTGGTACATTTAAGACATGCACTGGACAGTTTGGATTGGGACACCAAATGGTTGTCCCACTTTAATCAGATTTCTTCCTATAATTATTTCATGAAAGTAAGTTTAATTTGTGTGTGAAATGGCTAAAAGATTTTAGGGACCATTTAACCATTATGCACAATCCAAGAAGATAAGTAGAACAGAAATGCAGCTTTTCAAATCTCAAGGAATCATAGCATGCAACAATGGTAATTTGACACAGAACTTACACAATACATTTCATTTTTTCTTAACTGAACAATAATTGAAAACTGACATAGCCCCTTAAATAAACCAGTGACAGCTGGGAAAATCAGCAGATTGGCCCTTTGTGCCTGTTTATAGAAGATTTTGGCAGCAAGATAGTTGATGTAGTCTCTATAGGACACAGCTATTATATCTTCCAGATGTGCTTGACCTTTATCTTGGATAAAAAAGCATCTTGCCATAGAAACTATCAATTTATATACTCTTAGCCCAAGACATTAGCTCCTTTAAGATGCTGAGAAACCCCTCCTGTGATAGTAAAGCTTCCACTGCCATTCAGTACAGACATCTAACTTGTGACTGCCTGGATTTTTCAAATGTGAGTGCATATTTTAGATCAATGAACCTGTAAAACTTCCAATATGAGGAAGATCTGTAGCAGGATAAGGGATGCTCAGTGCTTGCAGAAGGACATTTGGGAGGTCCTTCCTTTGCTACATGCTCACACTGGGTAGAAGTAGAAAGAAAAATGGAAATGGCTTCTTCACAGGTTGCATTATTATTTATTTACTGTGCAGGGTGATGTGCACATGAATAAATAATTGTCTTTCGTTCTTTGGGGGAATCACATCAAACACAGGGAAGAGCTAAGCTGCAGACAGCTCAATGCTCACCTGGCAGGCAGTGGAGAAGTGCACAGGCCACCTCTGGCTCAAGGGGACAATGTTGGCACACCTGTGGCAATGTTAATTGTCCCACCGGCAAAACCCCAGAGACAGGAAAGGAAAAAAAAGCCTCTGGCTGTAAATGCACTTGAGTCAAAGGAGAGTTTGAAGTATGTTAATTTGATTCAAATTTTGTGTCAAAAACTACAGCAGCACTCAGAGTGGCTCAAGAAAGGAGTGAATGTCAGACATTGGTGCTCATGGGGAGGAGAATAGGGGACATAGTGGAGCAGAGGAAAATAGGGGAAACAAGTTTTGGGTCAAGAGGGAACCTGTGGGAACCCTGGGCTTGGCTTGGAGGCACAGAGAAGAGACTGAGAGCATCACATAATCTTGAAAAGAGGACTTGTTTTCATGGAAAATAAAGCAAGATGATGCCAAGTGTGCTGTACTTGCTGGCACACACTCAAGCCTCTGGGCTAGCAGTTGAAGAGTGTGACTGCCTGCCTGGCAGTGGTTTTGTGGCATCTGCTAACCCTATGGAGACTGAATTTCTTGCTTTTCTATTTCATACAGGCCAGGCATGAGAACTCCTGAAACAGAATGCAGGTCCAGTACAGGAATCCAGGCTGACACACTCACTCAGAGGGATCTGTGTTTTGGTCAGTGCATCTCAGAAAACCTCAGTGCAGCATTACAAACCTTCTGTGATGCCCTTTCATCTTCACATGATGTGATTTCTTGGTCCCCTGTGACTAGGCAGGCTCATAGGTGAGCTTGCCACCTGCTCTGAGGCTTAGTGTTGCCACCTCATTATGTGACTTGGCATGCCAATGCCTTGTGTTGGGAATTTAGAGGTTGGAAGTGGGGTGTGACAGGGTGGATTAAAGTTCCAGCAGAAGAAACCTTGCTGCAAGAAAGATCAGAGCCAAACTGCATGGGTCTGTGGCTCACCAGCATGGGCTACTGACAATGACGGATACAGCTCTGCCCTCTGCATTGCTGTGGGGCAGGAAGGTGAGCTTACAGAAAGATGGAAGTGTGCAAGTGATGAAGGGAAGAGAGGAGAAAGGGGCTGAACAGCATTCTCTCATGCCCACATTTCACCTGCATGTAAAACCTTTGAGATCCTGGACACAGTAAGGCAGTTTTGAAGGAGGAGGAGGATTCTGGAATGCAGTTTCCAGAACAGCACATAGCACTGTTTCTGCAGCTCATCTTCTGAGGAATTTTTTGTGGGAAGTCAAAAAAGAAACAAACCCACAGTAACTGCTCAAATTGGACCTAAATTGAGCACAGATCAAAAATCTTGAATTTCTGCCTTTTTGTCTGTCTTCTGGCTCTTCTACTGAGTGAAAAATGCCAGCTGGCAACAGATACATGGCACTTTCTGAGATGTTGCTTCCTGGAGATGGGAATATTTTTAAGAGAGGTGGTAGGCAAGGCAGGACTTTGCTTCATCATACAGAGCCTCTGGTGTGATGTTGTTGGAGGACATTGCTTAGTTTTGCAGATCTAAACACAACTTTCTTCCTGTGTTCTGCAGAGCTTCCTGCAAAGGACATATTCCACCTATAAATCTCTGTTGAGGAAGATGTCATGGTACAGATGCCAATTCATCCACATTTGGGCCTTAAGTCATTTCACATCATCTTTAAATCTTGAGGCAAAACAAGGGAGACAGTAAAGCAATATGGCAGAATGTATTTCATCAAAATAACCAAATGTTGAAATAGCAAAAAGACAAAAAAGGAAATGGAGTGGTGGGAGGAGGAGACAGCTGCGTCAGTTGTTACTTTGCTGTGTAAACAATTTAAAGCAATTATAAATATGCTTCTGGTCACACTGTGTTGTAAATAAAAAGGTTTTTCATGTGCACTCTTCCTCTGCTATCAGCTAAGCCCTGCTGTTGAGCCACAGGCTGTCCTGGCAGTTTGGTGAGCTGTGTTTGTGGAGTGGCACGCTGATGTTCCAGTGGAACCTGTGCAGATGTTCTGCTGTTCTGACCACTGGGGCAGGGCAGGTGCTGCCAAACTGGGTTCAGGCTGTGCCTCACACCTAGGCTTGGTGCCAGGCTGGAGCACAGCCCATCCTCTCAGTGCTCCCCTCGTGTCTTCCAAAATGCTGCCCAGGTTTGACTCATACCTGTGGTCTCTGACAGAATTGATCAGTTTAACTCAG
Source organism: Zonotrichia albicollis (assembly GCF_047830755.1). Classification (NCBI taxonomy): domain Eukaryota; kingdom Metazoa; phylum Chordata; class Aves; order Passeriformes; family Passerellidae; genus Zonotrichia; species Zonotrichia albicollis. The sequence continues at coordinate 51,180,792 of NC_133823.1, read as the reverse complement.
ATACCTGATGACATTTCAAGACAAGAAAACAAAGATATTTTCAAACAAGAAAACAAAGCAACAAGACATTTCCCAAACAGTAAATCCAGGTGACCCACCAGCATGGCCTGTCCTATGCTATGGCCCACTAGGGCACACTTTGATGGGGTTGTTGCCCTGGTTCTTCTGCCTGCAGGTTCCTGTGGCACAGGGTCAGGCAGTGCCTCCCTGGTGCTGGGGAGGTGCTTCCCATGCACAGGGCACTGCCTGCTGCTGCTTCTCTCAGCTTCATGAGCTGAAACTCCCTGGCTCAGAGACCACTGCTTGCTGTTGACTATTCTCAACTGGGTTTGGGTATTTTTGGTGTGTTTTAACCCCTGACTTACTTGCTGTGCCATAGACACACACCATAACCTGCATGAGACGTGGCAGAGTTTGCATAGGTCACAAATTCAAGGCATGGGTTTAGGCAGAGTTTGGCTTTGAAGTGTGGAAACAGTACAATGAAATCATTCAAACCACATTTTATTGCCTCAGTAATCAGAGAGGGTGTATGTGTTGACATGGAGTTTGCATGAAGCCTTCAAGCTTTCCTAACCATTTATAGTTTACACAGCTATATGTTAATCCACAGACAATCTATAGCTCTCAACAGCCTCATAGCAACCAGAGATCAACAAATGATTTCCCTGGGCTCTCAGGCATACCACTGCCATTAGGTCCTCTGATTTTTAATTAAGAGGCAATGTCTCTAAACACCTTGAGGTAATTAAAGTGGTAATATCTTCTTTAAGATGCACTTGATAAAATAACAGGAATTCCCCTATGTGACTTAAAAATATATCTGCAACTTCATTGCAAAAATTAGATTTACCAAATTTTTTGTATGGACTTAAAATGTAAAGTATGCTCACAGTTCTGCTGTAATTCTTGAATGTAATAGGACAATTCCCTTTCCCACATTTTACAGTGTAACTCTTGATATAATGATCTTATTAACTTTTATTATGATTCTAATTAATATGTTATATTACAAATAGCTTCTTATTATCTCTTTGCCATTCATTATGCTTTCATAAAGAGATGATTACTGTGATAATGTTATGACTCTTAAAAAAATATGCATGCTAACCTACATTTAGATTTTTTTTTTGGCTGAATTTTGACAGAAAGAAGTAGCAACCAGAAAGAGAATAGTTTGCATAAGCCTGCTTAAAATTGTTTGGTTTTGCTTCTGAATGCACTCATGTGGGCTGAGTTTTGTAAATAAGTGTGTATCTGTGTGTGTATGAAATCTGTATCTGGAAATGTTGCAGCATGTTGCAGTGAACCACTGCATTTCAGAAGTTTTTAGAAAATAATATTATTCCAGGTGTTGCCTAGATACATATGGAAGCAAAAAAAAATAACTGAAGAAAAATTTTAACAGATGCAATTACTTAAAGCAGCGGTTCAAGGAGAGATTTCCAATGTGGATGAAAGCTTATCATCAGCCAGCCTTGTTCTTATGTCCAAACTATCTCTAGACTTTAAAACTCTTTTGATTTCTCTGTAAAAACTATTGACTTCCCTCTCAAACAGCCAAACATAGAAGTATGTACCCATTATTTATTTTTCTCTGTCCTTGGAAAATGCACCTCTGTCCTTATAATTTCTATGCCAATATGAGACATTATTTGCACTTTCTCTCAGCACAGGACTTGGCTTGGCTGTCCCTTGCTTTCTTTGTCTCTCCACTGACTTCATTCCTTCATTAAGTGTAAACCCTTGGTCTTCAGAACTCATGATAGTGTAATCCTAATTTTGAAATCTTGTATTTGCTGATAGGATATTTACTCCAGACTCCATCATGCTATTCTGGATGCTGAGCACTGGCTACTCTTTTTCATGTAAAGCTTCTTTTCCAAATTAGGAAGGCCTCAGAAAATTTTGGCTAAAAATGGCAAATGGAGCACTGAGATTGCTGCACATAGTGCTAGCCAGCACTGACATATTGATTTGTTCAAAGTGCATAATTTCTTGTCTTCTCACTAAATTGCAGTGTTTTGGAGATCTGTTTGTGTACAAGGATGGTGGGACCCTGGGCTGTCATTTCCTCTCCCATTCATTACAAGTCCACCAAGAATCTACAAAAACATGTGATGAAAAAGTATTAGATTTCTAAGACAAGATCTATGCCTGCCTGCTCCAAGAAGTTAATTACAATTTAACATTGGATCTGTATTGAAGAAAATGTGATATTTCAGGACCAACACAGCCACTATTAATCTTGTCTGGAAGAACAGCACTTGACCATATGACACTCGAGTTGCTTCAGCTCCTATGATGCGGGAACATCTATGAGTGAGTCTTTACTGGACCTGCTGATTGTTTATCTTGGTTGCATCCCTGAATGGGAATTTGAATGCACATGAGGCAATGTCTCTGCTAGTTCAGAGGTGAAATGATGGTTCTGAGAAATGGTGAGACACACCTCACTTCTAATGATGATGCCACCATATCCCTCCCCACTGAAACAAGCTGTAATCAATCATGTTGCAGACTAACCTTCTAAGGAATGTGCCTTTCTGAAGATGTTTTGTGCTCTCTACCTAATTACAGCAAAATACAATATGAGCCTTTCTGAGGTCAAAATGAAGAAAAAAAAAAACAAGAAAAGATTTTTTTTTTCTTTAAACATCTAAAATCCTGTCTTTTGAGATTAGGGGGTGAATCAAGATTTGAATAATATTATTATGGGAGAAGTCAAGCAAACAGAAAGATGACTCAAACCGTTTACTGCCAGGACTATTTCTTAACACAGAAGAAAATCATATCTGGTTGCATATGGAATCCTCCCACAATGAACAGAGAACCTGGCAACAGAAATAAAACTGCAAATACTCCAACTTTTGCTGTTGAACTGTCCTCACAACTGAAGTGTAATGAGAAGACACCAAAAATTTGGACACTGAGGAGGAGAAATCATAATGTAGCTAAGCAATTCCATGCCTATTGCCTTCCTTACTGTCAAAACAGACAGCCAGGTCATTAGAAAGGTAAAATTTTCTTTAATTCTCTCCTCCCCATTCAAGAACTTGCTTGAATTAAATCCAAAGCAAAAAGTAATCCAAACAGATAGAAGGAAAATCCCTGCAGACATGCTCTCTCTGTAACCACGATGGGTTGTGCAGGGTAAGAATCTGTTCCTTCTGCTCCAGCGGGAGACAGCAGGGCAGCCCTGCACCACTCCCAGGGATCACCTGGTGGCTGCCACAGGAGCAGAGCCCAGCAGGGAGAGCAAGGAGTGCCTCTGGCTGGGTCTGTGCCCATGGGCTGAGCCCTGGATGAACAGCACTGATTGCTGTGAAAAAAATACATGGTTTTCATCTGCCCTAGAGCACAGTGCAACCAGGCAAATATTTATGTACTGAGCAAAGAACTGGGCTGCTGCTTGCTGAGTGTCTGAGGCACTGGTATGTTTGTCCCACTGCCCCACACTTCTGGCTGCAGGACTCACCCACAGATTTAGGACTGGAACAGGATATGCAGTTCTGCAGGGCTGGAAGATATCCCTTTAATAAGAACTTGTAAGGAGATCAAAACAAGCACAGAAACCCAATTCCATCCTATATGTGTCAAAAATAAATTTACAGCTGGGAATACTCCCCAGGAGATATGTTTTTCCTGGCTTCTCCCTCACACTAGTGAAACACAGCCAGTGCTCAGTTCTGGACTTTGCAAACACTCATCATTGATAAACTGGATGGAAAAAGCCAAGTATTTGTGTGGGCTTAGAAAAAAAATCATTATTTAATGACACTCAGACAAGTATGTTTTTGGAGGGCAGTTCATATGGCACCAGCTGTTCTGATTTAAAGGATCTTGGTACAGCATGTAATGAAACCATAGACCATGGTTTGGTCATCCTAAATAATGTGTATATGCACAAACCTCCTTCAAAGTAAACCATACCCTTAAATCTCTCCCCAGTGATCAGACACTAATTATGTTTGTTTTGACATACAACATTTTGCTCCACTTTGTAGAAGCCTATAATACTGCAATTGCTCCAAATTTTAAGCTCCTCTTTGAGATGCTAAACATTGAGTTTGTTCAGTTTCCTGTTGTACCACACCTTTCTCTGGCTTTGAATTCAGTATTCTGGCTCCTTTCTGTTACTTTGTGCCCTGTAAGGAAAGCAGGAGTTTGGCATGTGGTTTCTGCAGGCACAGATGAATTCTCACACACAATACAGTTTCCATTTTCCAGGCAGGCTGGCATTTGGAGCTGGCTTTTGCAACATGAGAACTGGACAAGAATCAATTCTCTGATCATATTAAGGTTATAATGATCTTGCATTTTCTTACTCTTCCCATGACACTCCTGGGTCATTTAGAAAAATTTCAATTCTCTCCCAAATACAGAAGAGAGAAAAGCACTCATCTTCCCTCAGCTCTGGCTGGCCTAGGATGACAAAATCTCTCTTCACCCCTCCATTTTTGAAGGAGATGTTGCACACTTGGGCCAGCAAAACCAATCTGGCTTAAACTTATTTCAGATTATATCTGTTATATCTCTGCTCACCTAATTTACCAGTCCACCAATTATGCACAATTTAATAGAAGAGATTTTAAAATTATTTCCAGCTCACTGAAGAAAATAATAAGCAGTGGTAGGTCTAGGATTATCTTTAACAACATCCCTAAAGCACAGGGAATGATTTCTCCACTGATGGCTTCCTGAGTGTGTTTGTAGATAGACAGAATGCTAATTTTCTTCATCTCAGTGTCATGAGACACAAAATATGGTGTGTTAGAGGTAAATGTCTATGTTACATGTCACATATATGCAAAAATCAGAGTAAGTGCAGGATATGCTCTACAGTACAGTGGCAGCATGGTGGCTTTCCTCTGGATGCCCTGGAAGCTGTCCTGGCCCATGGATCACATGTGGAAAGCATGAATCATGTCCCAGTCACAGCCACAGGACAAACTTCAGATCCACATTGGTCTTTCCAGGTTGTTTTCTAACTCCTGGTTATCACTCCATGGCAAATATGCTGCCCTTCGGAAAAAATGGACATTATGAATTGAAGCATTTTTTCTATCCAAGAACATGTAATTTAAAAATATCCTTTGCTTAAAACAAAGACTAACAATGAATATTTTATAAGTTGACAAAAATAAGTATTTAGCAGAGCTCTGAGTAGAGAGAAGATGACAAATGAAATGAGTTGGGAAGGGCAGGAGGATGGAAGAACATGGGCAGGTGAAGGCAGATAATGCCCAATGGTGCTGTGTCTTTGGAGACTGATGGAAAGCTCAGTAGATGCTCTACACTAAGACTGACCAAACAAAAAATGCAAAAATGTGGAAATTGCTTTCAGGAAATACACTGGGAATTCTTCTAGCCATGCACTTACTAGTCTATTATATGACAAACACACTGAAGAAACTCCTGATAGAGCTTGAATTTATTCAAGAGAGATTCATGCTGAGGCAATGCTGAACAATCACAACCAGGCTGCAAATATTTGAGAATAAAACAAGGCAAGGTAGTCAGCAGAACTGCTGTTCTCAGCATTTACCTCTCTCTTTGCCTTGAAAGGAACTGATGTGGCGTGCTCTGCTGTATCTCATTAACCTGTGACTTGACTTGCTTGGAGAAGAGGGAGGCTTTGTGCTCGGGTAGCCAGTGCCAGTGCTGTGTGCAGCCTGCTGGGATCCAGCTGGCCCCACCTGGCTGCAGCGTGTGCCTCAGCTTAGACCATCACATGGGTGTCTCATGCAGCAGCTCCCCTGGCCTGTGCTGCTCCTCAGGCCCCTGAACCGAGCTAAAATGATCTCACTGTGATCTCAGGCTAATGAGAAGGAATAACAAACCCTTGAGGCCAGTGAAGGTGTGGTGCTAGCAGAGGACACCCTGTGATGTCCATATGGCTGGAACAGAGAGACTGCTCATGCTGGTAGCATGGGCTGGTGTGACCTCAGCACTTGTGTTTGAAAACACATTAACTCAGTAAGGAAAATATATGAACAAAGGCAAACAGAAGAGGAACTTGCATCCCTGCAGAATATGTGATAAATCATTAATTACAGTGGGAAGGAGGCTTTCAGACAGAAAGAGCAGCATATGAGTCTACTCATTCCTGCACAAAACAAGCACTTCTGAATCCACATCCTCAGATGTAAAGCATGGCACGGCTTCCACCTGACCCAGAAAGCACTCCTCCTGAAACTACCACTCCTAGAAAGGTGATATGAAATATTCATGGATTTTTCTTGCCACATCAGCAAGGGAGAGCTGTGCATTCAGTGTTCCAGCACACGTAAACAATTTCAGTTTTTCTGTTAAAACCTTTTTGCTTTGAGTCACATCAGCACACAGAAGACATACCTGGTTTGAAATACCATGGGCAGGTAGGTGGTCACAAAGCAGAACACTGCCACTCTCCAGGAGAGGAGCAGGACATAGGGCCCTGGGGAAGCAGTCTAAGGGCTCTTTCAGACCTATTTGGATTCAGCTCGCTGGTGCCTTCACGTGGCAGCTTAAAAGGATGGATCCCCGAGGCCAAATTATTTTGGACTGAAGCTATTTGACTGAATTTGACCCAGCTCCCCAACCAAGATAAAATGACACTTCCAACTTTATTTGGCATTTGAAATGGGAGGGAAATGACTTCTCTGTTCTGCCAGAGGCCTCTTTTATTTAATGTTCTACAAAGAGGAAGAAACTGCATATAATAATGACATCTTGTGGTAGTTGTTGAATTATTGCCCTATGATTTAGTAGATTACCAGATGCCAAATTTCATGACATCTCTCTCTTTCCATGCTGCAGCTCTGCAAGTTCAAAGCTACAAATTCTCCTGCTCTGAGAAGCTGGACATAGAAGATATCTGGAAACTTTGGCTGTTGACTTCAGACGAAATTCTTCTCATTTGATTACACAGATCTGGCTAAAAACACAGATCAGAAATTCATAGTCAAACCTGATCACAGTTACCCAGGTATTCATACAGGAAATACTACTTTTGGTAATGTTGAGTGCAGAGTGGCTCTGGCCCATGGAATGAGCCTGCCTTCACTGCACCATGGCTTTGTACTGGGTGTCAGAGTAAAGAGTGACAGACTTTGCTGCAGCATGCAAATCCTGACAGCTGCTGAACACCTGCACTGAGCTTGCAAACAGCCCTGGTGAGCGGCCACCAGCACCCAGTGGCTGGGGATGCAGGATTTTTTAAAGAGTGAATGCCCAAGGCCTCACAGTGCTTGTACTTATTTAAGCTTTGGTGCTCAGGTCTGTAACTCCTGCAGTCAACCAGGTGCCCAACAGTCCCATGAGGCTCTAAGCTTACTGCAGGCTGTGACATTTCAAATTTGGGGTCCATAACTGTGCTATTTTACTGAGTACCCCACTCTGCCTGCCCATAATCAGGTCCTTGCTGGTGCAGCCTCTGCTGTGCTGGCTCTTGTTGAAGTTAGGAGCTTTTCAGAACAAACAGCACTTTTTCCTGCCAGTTTGTACAGTCCCTATCATCAGAGAGAGGCACAGCTTGTATCAGGGAGTTTGGCTGTTGCCAGAATAGTCATAATAAAGAAGATTAGCAGGAAGGGCTTAGGGATATATTTTTACAGGATGTCTGTTTATCTTGTCATGTGCTTGGTGAGAATCCTTGTGGTTCACCAGGTATCCAGGTCTCTGCTACTGTGACACACTTTCACTGTGTTTTTTTTTTTTTTATTGGGATGAAGCTGGCTTAAGTTATATGCCAAACACCTTTGTGCTTTTTTCTGGGCTACCTAGGCCTCATAAACAGACTTACAGTTTATACACAAAATTTACACACAGCTGTTTCCCAGCTGTGGGGAAGGAACAAGAAAAGACTCAGTCTTTTCTTATGGACTTACGGAGAGCTCAGAGGTGATGGTGAAATCACACACGTAGGACAGCAGAACAATGCTGCTGATCAGCATTGATAGTGCAGAATGGGGACTGACAGATCAATGCTACTACATTTAATGCAGCATGGCATCTCTTCTCCATTTGCCTTTTTCACTGCCAGAGTTCCTGGTGTTCACACTGGATACTGGGAATTACAAGTTCTGCCTCTTTCCTTCTGAGACACTTATTGGATGCCCCATTGATATGGAAAATTCCTAAAGATAATCATGACACCCCATGACTCCATAACATCTAATGATAGGTGTTTAGCTGTATTGATCTATTTTTTATTCCATAGGATGATGCCACCTATTGGACTTTTTAGAGCCAAAACAGTTCAAAGAAAATGAACACTTTATACTGGGTTGTTTTTTTCAGCAAAGAAGGTTAAACTTCCCTACAGTTCAATTGCAAGAAAAAGAGCTTCTATCAGGACATCCTGAGCTAAGGAACCTCATTAGAAAAGCAGAAAGAATAGAGGCAGAAAAACCACAGGCAACACTGACTATATCTGGTGAAGAAAAAGAAATTAAGGAAAAAAAAAAACAGTTTAACAGGATAGCTTTTATCCATTTTTTCAATGGGACTATAAACAACAGCCATAGCATTTCAGACTTTTTCTTTGGATTTTTTGTTTCTAAACTGAAGTGTGTTGAGGGTGATAATTTTTAATTGACCTTGAACTTGACGTGGTAAAATTATTAACATTTAAGTCTGCTCTGAGTCTGGCTAAGAAGTTATCTTCACTGAAAGAACATTCCTTTCAGCTCAAAGCTAACAGTGTGATTGTTTCCAATTTCCCACTTCTGAGCTGAGACAACACAGGGTGTGCCACTAATGAGAGCCATCTCTCCACACTGCCACGTTAGTGTTTGGTTCCTCAGAACTGGGGCAGCCAGCCAGCTCCCAGAGACATCCTGTGCCCCCAAGGACAGACACCTGCCTCTGCTGACACTGAAACCATTGCTTGTCCTGACCTCTTCCCTTCTGGTCTTCTGAAAGGCAATACAGCTTGGTTCTCTGCAATCTGAGGACAGGGGAGCAGAGGGAAAGATGCTCTCCCAAAGTTCTCTCACTATAATCATAGTACAGGTTTTGTCCAGACTGTCCTAATTTTTTTTTTGCCATTATCAGCTTATTCATAATCCCTGATGGAAAATGTTTTTTTTAATTATTTACCTTTTGTAATATGAAAATATCAACAAGAGAGTGATTGGAAAATCTTTTTAATATAAACTTTGCAAATCAATGATTAAAATAAATCTTCATTTTTTTAAAATTTAATTGAGTAAATATGTATAGTGTGCAAATGTTTTGCTCTTGATCTTGTCATTATTATGTTAACAGTCCCTCAGATCAAGTTGGACTTGATTTCAAAGTTATTTTAAAACTTGGCACCTCCTGGTGAAAATCCCTTCAATTTTCATCATTCATATGGCCTCATTTCCTCCTGATGTTTGTCACAAGGTATCCATCTCACGCCCATCCAGACTCTTAAAAGCTGTTTGGTTTACAATCTTGACCTCAGCCTGCCTATAACAGGTTTATTCATGCAAAATTCTGCCCACCATGAAGGTCTGTTCAGAACTTTGTTGCCTTGAAGGATCTCTCCCCACATATTTTTGTATAACTGTAAAATAATAATAAAAAAGGATTAATGCACAGAGAAGAAACAAAACATCTGCAAGATAAATTATTAAGTTAACTTATTGGCTGAAATGAGATTTTAATTGAATTTCCAGATAACAAATGTGAATAATTATGTACAGGCAAGAACAAACAGAACAATAACCACAAAATTTCAAAGTACTGTAAACATCAGATTTCTGTGTAAATCATTTAGACCTTGCATCCTTGCATAAGAGCAGGAAACCAGAAATCTTTACTATCTCTGGTTTTCAACTTGACAGGAGTTGTACTATCAAAGGTAGAAATTTGGAAACAAGATTACATTAAGCCAATCTTTGTTCTGTCCAAACCTGAGGGCTGTGTCTGAAAGCACTCGTGGACAGCTGCTGTTATCTTTGTTTGAACACACTTCTGGAAAGGAACAGAACTTCTTTCCCAGTGTGAAATGTTTGATTTGAGCATAAGAAATTCTTCTCTCAAGAGCAGATTGCTTATTTGTCATTTTACTAATTTGTAATTTTTTTGCAGAAGGGTTAAAAAGAAGAAAATTTTGCAAAAGTAGAATTTTAACAATATTTGTTAATTCATAATTAACAAAAGCTTAAAACTTTAAATAACTTTATAGGAAAACCAGGAAAGAAAGAATATATTTTCAGCAGTAAGATAGAACAGTGTAACAAAATAATAATGTAGTATAAAAGCAGTCAGTGAGGTAAAGTGAAATGCCTTTTTTCTTCATCAAAAGATGCTGTGATCCTAAATAACTGGGATGACTTAAATAAATATTGAAATATATTTAATATTAAATATATTTTACCTTGATTACATGGGCTAATGCTAACTACTTATTCCATTCTAATTTTGATTAAATATTGTCTAACAAGTTTTAATTAATCCTGAAATCAATGTGGCAATACCTTCACAGACTTAGGCTGAGATTAAGATTCACTTTTATGGAGGAATAAAGATTCACTCTTAAGAAGAAATTATCCACACCATCAAAAGTTCCTTTTAAAGAGAATTTGAATTCTTCTTTAGGGCTTAAAGCTGCCTATAAAAAATTTTGAAAACTTTCCTCAGCTCTAACTATGATCTGTGGCTTACAGTGCAAGGCACTCCACTGCAGCACAACACAATTGATCCTGAATCAAATTCTCCTTTTTGTTATCCTTGGATAATCTATTCTTTAAAATACTGTAATTTTTACTAAAATGTTTGCATTGGTTCTTAGAAGGTGCAAAGCAATCAATGAATAGAGGATTAAACATAGACAGCCAGGAGACAATGATCTTTAATAAGTATTTTGAGTGAGGGATTGGCAGCCTTTTGTGAATTTCAGTTGAAAATATTTACACAAGTTGAAAATCACAGACTTACAGGCAATTCAGAAAACCTTCCTGAATTTTATGGAACATGGGTTGAATAGCACTGATTAAAATTATTTTCTCAATGATTCAATGAATTTATAAAAAAGTAAGTACACAAGGAAGTGTTTAGATTCCTACATGCATTTCTCATATACTCCTAATATTAGTATCTAATATTAATGAGTCTCTATGGCTTCTGCATTTGCGAGAGCTAAGAGGTACCCAATGAAGAGCCAGCCAAATCCATCATGACAGCTTTATCAGCAACTGATAAGAAATCTCCAGGTGACTGCTAGAGAGGAGATACTATTATAGGAATGGATCACTGTGTACTTGTACCATATTTTACATTTCTGCCTATAGCATCTGCTCACAGCTTCTGCTAGAGACAAAAACTGTGTTAAAATGGGCTTTTGGCCAACACAGATACTCTTAACATTCTAACAAACCATGTTCTTTCTCCGAAGAATTACTTTTGAAGCTTCCCTCCCATGACCTCTTGCATTAATTTAATCCTCAAAAAACCTATAGAAATGGAAACAAAGTTTCCAGTGATGATTAAAGCCCTCTAGGAGATGGCTGGATAGGTAGAGCCAGCCTTTCCTGCCTCGTTTGTAGAGACTGCTAACAAAGTAATCATTGTGTTAGGTCAGCTTAGAAACATCTGTTCTGCCCTCTGTATTGCTGGATCACCATGGGAACAAGGGGCAACTTCAGACAAGAATTCACACGAAACACTGAAATCCACGGAGTCTGATGCAGCATTCCTGTCAAACATCCTGGCAGGCTCCCCAGGCTCCAGGGATTGTCTGCAGCATCCATCCACACCAACCCAAACTACTGTGCTGTGACACTGGTCTCTGCAGAATAGTTATCCCACAGCTCAGCCCTGATGAGTAGGTTTGGCTCAGTAAGCAAGAATTTTGCTTTGCTGAGATTTTGGAATAAAGACAGATCTTGAAATATGTAAAAAAAAAGAGAAAAAAAAAAAAAGGAAGGGAGAGAGCAGGAGCTGTTGTAGCCAACTCCATGGTGCACCTACACTGAGTCCCGCTTGTAGGTGTGGTTATGCCACTTCAGAAATGATATGGCAGAAGCAGAAAATACACAGAGAAAAAAAACAAGGTCTGTCAGAGGAATGAAAAGGCTTCCACAGATGGTAAATAGATAGGGACTGGGACTAGGAAGTATTTTCTAACAGCAATCATAATTAAATTGTAGAAATGATGGTGTGATAAAAACCAAACGACAGCTGAATTTGAAAATGGATGGGAGAAAATGGAGAATAGCTACATCTGTGGCTACTAAACAGAATGATACCAACAGAACCTGTGACATGGGACATCTCTTAAACTGCCAACAGCTGAGACATCAGGAAAAGAACACCTCACTTTTTCATCTGTTTCCCAGTGTTCTCTTTGGCCATCCATCCCTGTCAGCCACAGAGTATTCTGTGAAGTGAATCCAGTATGGCCCTTCTTATGCTCTTAACTCTAGCTTTGCGTAACTACACCAAAAAATTTCTCTCAGCCCTCTTTCAGTTGAGTGCACAGATGCCTACAACAGCAAATTACAGCAATACAAGTCTCCCACTGAAGTGTATCTCCAGTAAATGAAAAAGTTCATTTTCTGCTGACATCAATTTAACTCTGGTAGTATTTTCCACTGAAAAATTGTCTTTCTTTTCTTTCATACTTGTGAAATGTCTTGAATATGTTAAGGCTAATTACAGGCAATAATCTTCTTTATGAATAAAGTTACAAATTTTACAATGGGTTTTCTTACCTCTCCACTTGCTTTACCAATGGCAGAATTTAGAATGAAGTCAGAAGGTGCAAAGGCATCAACCAGGGCAACTGCATCATCTTTCAACTGTTTAAAACCAAAAGAGACACATTTGACAACTTCTGCAGCTGTCTAAGGCTGAACTACAGAGCAGCATAAAAATTACTTTCATAAAGTACCAACTTTGATAATTTAAGAGAAATCTACAATTAGTAGCCTAGATTTATTTCAATTTCTTTAACTCCCAGGGTAACTGCCAAAAAAGACTGTATTTCAAATGTTTTCCTCCTTTACATAGGGGGTTTTAAACACATTTTAACCAATATGGTGCTGTTTACACATATAAACACATACCATTTTGGACTTTAAAAATATAATGACTAGATTCTTCTTTGAAGTTTTGCTGACCTGCAAAGAATATGTTGCAGTTTGGAAAGCTTTAGTGTTAAGAAAAAAACCCCACAAACTCACTCAGAAATGAAATAAAAAGAACTGTGTTGAAATATTTCACTGGCTTTCCAATGAAGATTGCAAGGCCACAAATGCTATGGTGTTGTTTGGTAGGACATATTGTTTTCCATTTATTGAAATAAATTAAGACTAGATTCAGGGTCAGTGAGTTTCTAAACTTTACAGAAAATGATTCAGAAACCAATTATGTAATAGCCAGTTAACTTACCCCATGAAGTACAGAATAATCTGATGACTGTAAGCTATGTATCTCATTTTTAGTGTTTATATACTCTATATTGAATCACAATAAACAGGCTTACCCTGTAACAGAGCTTCAGAATAGCGTCCTGAATAAATTTCCCAGGTTGTTCCCCCGAAGCATAGCCACCTTAAAAATATTCACAGAGAAGCTTATACTAGTTAAGATTACATTGCTAAAAACTTTTTGCCAAGTTCATGAGTTTAGTAGTCAAGAGTAAGTAACTGCACCTGTGTAATTGAACTGACAGTCTTTCATTAATGAGCTGACTGCAAAACTCTTAATCTAAGCTATGCAGAGCCTTTTGCAGAATGAGATGCACTACAGCATCTTGCTGCCTATCCCTCATCCTGTCACACAAGCACTGGATCACAGCAAAACCTCTTCTCTCTCCATCATCTCTGAGGTAAGAGAGAGACTTTTGGGTTAATTTTTCACTGCAGATTCCTGCTCCTGAAAATTTGGTCGGGAATGATTGTTCTGTATTAAACAAGCAGTAAGAAAATTCTGTAACATAAATCATCACTAGGATTCTCTGCCCTGTCCAGGGAATCTTTTTTGTACTTTTTATAAAAGTGACATGCACAGCACATTCAGGGAGCTGATCTCACCTTGGTAGAGCACAGCCAGGTGTTTACTCAAGGACCAGAGCCCATAGAGAGCACTGAGATGCCTCAGCACTGGCTGCAGAGCTGCTGGGACACTGGGATCGTGGCTGTAGTCATGGAAGCGCTGTATGGCTGTGTGCTCAATGAAAGCCAGAGCCAAAGACCGACAGTAGTACACCTGAGGAGACAGGGGAGAAAAACACTGAGGAACAAAACACAAAGAACCAGCCCTCAGCCTGTGCAGAATGGCATTGGTGAAGTTAGTGGAGTTCTGCTGATTCAGGTGGGATGATCTAGAGGGAGAAATTCTAACAGCAGGAGAAAACACTTTCCACAATGTCTGTGCAAAGGTTAGTTATGGAATGTCTCATGAAATGCCTATTAGAGGTAAGACTGATGCCTATTACCAGTTTAATTTGGCAGTTTCAGCCAGGCTTTATGGGATCAAGAAGCTACATGAGAGAGAAGACAATGTAAAATCAGGTCTGCTGATTTTAGGATTGTTAAGAAACCTACGTGAATCTAAGAAGAAAAAGGTAGGTTTATATTTATTTAATATGACCCAGAGTTTTATAAAGAGGATACAAATCTTCCTATTGAAAAGTTACTACAGTACCTTCAAATAATAAACAAAAATCTGATCATGTCAGCATGAGTGGATTCTGTAGATGGAGTGCAATAGATTGCAGTATGTTTTGAAGGAACTATTCAACTAGTCCTTCCCAACTATCTGATGAGAAAGACAAGTCACCAGTTACTTTAATGCAAAGTACATAACCTTAAGTGATTGTATGTACTTACACAGGAACACTTCTTTCACTTATACACTTCAGCTTTGCTATATGTGCTGCCATGGAATAGATTACTGACTGACAACATTCTAGCTGGTGAACAGCAGGGGAATATGATGCCATTCCTGTCCTGGCTGACTTGCTGCAATGATGTAACTCATTTTTGTTTTAAGTTGGTTTTGTTAAGGTTTGGGTGTTTAATTTTTTCCGTGTAGAATTAGTTGATTAGTTTTAATTCTTTTCTTTTAAATACTTGCAATACCCTTGCATTTAGATCCACTGCAGCCTGTAAAGAAAGCATATTCCAAAGATCACTGTCTCTCTCGACAGCAGCTGCCAAGTGGCACACTTATGTCCAAGCTCAAAAACATTTATAAATTATTATTTACACCAAAATACACATCCTCTAGTCTCTGCAGCATTAAGGAGGACTGACCCCTTACTAGATGTGTTTTTGAGATAGGCTAATTCCCTAGTCAGAACGAAATGCATCTTAACATCCCAAATGAAACATTAATAATTATTTTCCTGTTGTTCTCCCCTATAATTCTATTTTCCTCTTTCCCATTGCTTGCACTTCTCTACTGTTTCTATCAAGCTGTGCCCAAACCAAAATAACCTAGGGATAGGCTAGGAATCTCTTCCAGATCCCCCATCGTATGAACAAATATTTTGTATTAGTCAACCACTGGGCTGACAGAAAAGTGTTTCTTCATGCCCAGAAAGTTTTAAATCAAATATATACATGTCTTCAAAGCATAGCTTGTAAATAATTTTCAAATGTTTTTGAGGCATGACATTTAAAATAAAAAGTCCTGCTGTCCTGAGGATGAATCGTAGGGAGAAAAGAAAAACTAATGACCTAAAGCATACCAACACCTATCCCAAAAGCAGTTGTGTGCCTGAACCTCTTTGAATTTTAAATATAATAGATAAAAAAATTTTCATACCTCTGAGCTCACCATTCTAATGCACTGGCCCAAACACCAGCTTCACCAAAACCTGGCTAACTGACAGGCAATCATCCTGGAGTTTCTGGCAATTCCCAGTCTGGATTTGACCCTGAAGAATTTCTCTATAAGCTGCTTCTAGGTTAAAAGCATGAAAGATTTTTTTTTCCCCCCTATTAGTGGTTTCACACAGATCATCCCCTGTTGAAGCCGGGCTGGGACTTTCTAGGTGCAGAGTTGAATGTTGACTATTCCTTCCTGCTGTTTTTTAGCTTTGCAGATAAAGTAAATGACACCAACCATCTTCAGGGAACTGACCTTTCTCAGTGACAAATGACAAGTGCTCATTCCTTGGATGTGAGCCAATTTTTCTCATGGAGGTAGTAGAGGAATCTGGTGAGCTTAGGGATAAATACTGAAATTTGGAGTTAAGCCATTCCTAGCTGTTAAAACTCTGGTAAGAGAGTGGATCTGCTATATGTAAATTGTCAATGTTTCCTTTTCAGGTTCCAGTGCTGTCAGTCTGGTATCTTTCATGAGTACTTTGCACTATAGGAATTAGAGATGAAAAAGACCTATTAGGTCATCTAGTTTACCTACCTGCCAGAGCAAGATTCTTTCCTACAATATGTATTTGGCCACAAGTGCAGATGGAGAAGTAATAATCACATGCTGCAGTGTATTTAATACTAACAGATTTAGTCTTCAGAAGTTGTGCTATCAAAATTGCAGACATCACACAGCACATGCCTGCAACTTTTCTGAAGGGAAATATATCCTGAATATATCCTGGAAGATTTCTACTGATGGTAACTGTCCTCATGCTATCATGTTCTGTCCAATGCACATGGTCAGGTATTAAGTTTTATAAGTATTAAGTATTAGTTATCTGACTTGCTGCTTTATGGTTCAGGAAATCGTACTTTATGACAAAAGAAGATAAAACTAGCAGAAATTGAAAGACTTGGATGAAAAGAAATGAATAAAATAAGAAAGATTATTAAGTATTACCTGACAGTTGTTTTTTGCCTCAAAATCACTTTGTCCAGCCTGCTTCTCCTTAATCATTTTTAGGTCACTTTCTCGGAGCAGGTAGCAAACCAACCATTTATAAGCTGCTAAGGGAACTATGAAAAAGAAAAAAGCAAAAATTTTAACATTCACAGTTATGATGCAAAAAGTCACATGAAAATTCTATTGCCAGCCCCAGATTTTGTTACTTGAGATGAAAAGTGAAACCATCAATTAATCAATCCATTGACAAGTCACTTTTTCCATTAATGTAGATACAATAAACATCTGGGGACAACAGTCAGATTGTGAGGGTACAGTTGAAGACATAATCATGTCTGGCCATACACTACTTCAAACTGACCCCAAGCTGGAAGACAAGGTGTATCCACAGCTCAGTTTACACTTCTTACTTAAATAAATTTTTTTGCTGCTTCTTTTTTCCCCATATGAAGACTTAGGCCTGCAAAGTACAAAGTCTCTTCTGAGAATACAAGAACAGAAGACACTCCACAATTACAGGAAGCATGTGACTTGCAACACAGTTTTCACTGGTAGCTGAATGTAATCACATTTAAATTACTAGCTTTTTACATAATTGTGTCATATTTCTAAGAGCAGCCTAGAACTATTAAGGTAAAAAGTTATTCAGCATGAGGTCCTTGCATGAATCCAGCTTGTTTCTTAGCTGAAGATTTCATGTAGAGGATACCTTATGGCATAGGGAGTGTTCACATGCTGCCTAAATTAAGGCATTTAGATTAACAGTCCAGTTTGTAACAGAATGGATCAAGAAACAGATTTTGACATTTTTAACTATGGTCTGGTTCAGTAGGTATTGCATGAGAGGAGAGAACATGTGCAGTTGCTCTCTTATTAGGTTTTGGTATTCTTTTTAACTTTTGTGTCCAAGGGCCAATCTGGGCTCAGTGATACACAAATGGGAACAGCATCTAATGTCATACTTGACTTGATTATAGCAGAGTAAATCAGGAAAACTACAGGAAACTCTTTTTCCACCATTACTAATTTTTCACTACACAACAAAAAGCACCTGTCAAAAGCAGATGAACTTCATGCCTTTTCAACATGCTTGTAAATCCCTTGTATGGTTTTCTAAAATAAGCTATTTTAGTGATAGAAGATAGTGGCAATCAATCCCCTTAGAACCAGAAAACAGCAATAAAGTGGCGAAAAACCCTAACTCAGAGATGCTATTTTAAGGGAACAAAAGAGAAAAAATAATATCTGATGTTATCCTCCATTCCAGAAATTAATTTGGGGGAAATAGAATGTATTTTGAAATGCAAACTATGTTCTTAGTAAATAAAAATGCATGTAATACAAGAAATGTCAGCAAATATGACAAATATCTAATAAGCAACAGAGGCTGAATCTCAAATCTCTGGATCCTTTCCATTGGAAAGGAATTTAAAGTTCTAGAATCAGTCTAATAACAGCAGAAGCCTACCTGAGGAATCCAGGCAATCTTCAACACTAATGGCTGTGAATTTCCAGCCAAGAATATGATGGTAGTCTTGCAAAAAGTTTATTGTTCCCAAAGGGGATTCAAAAGGAGCTTTATCTGAAATACCAGAGAAAATAAAAATGATTTATGAGAAAAGAAATCAGACGTTTTGGAACTAAAAGCCTATTACAAAGCCATGCATACACTTGACAGGCCAAATGCAATTAGACCATAATACTCATTTTATTATGGCCCGGTCCAGCCAAAAGAGGACTGGTAGACAAGTGTGGAAAAACCTGACATCACTGCCTGTAATTATTCCCCATAAGATTCAACTCCAACTGCTGAGCTTTCCAGCTCTGTAAGATGCTAGTGAAACTCACTGCTGGAAAACTGAAACAAAATCTAGAGAACTCCAAGATGTGGTGATGGACATTGCTACCAAGTCAGGTGATATGAACTGTTCCAAGTACAATAAACAGACTTATGATGACTTTACCAATACAGAGTCACAGAATCATAGAATGGTTTGGGCTGGAAAGGACCTTCAACATCATCTTGTTCTAACCCTCCCATCCTGGACAAGGGCACTAGACCAGGTTGCTCCAAGCCCTATCCAGCCTGGCCTTGAGCAGTTTCAGGGATGGGGCATCCTCAAGTGCTCTAATCAACCTGTGCCAGTGTCTCATCACCCTTGCAGAGAAGAATTTCTTCCTAACATCTAATCTGAATCTCTCATCTTCTAGTTTAAAACCAAAGGCCATGATTCTCTGCCCATGTAGACAGACAGCTCTTCAGACCAGGATGCAGTGCTGAGGTAATTCAGTTGAACTAAACTGCACTTCTCAGGGAGTAAGATATGGCTTAACCTGATTAGGGATGGCAAAACATCTAGTTAGCTGCTGCAAGACAGGAGACAGAATATTTCTTGCAGCAAATATTTCTGTATTGTGAATGTACCATATGATGGGAGTCTGAAGCACATTATTTATGTTCCACAAAATTATTAAATGACTGTAAATTGCTTTCAGTATGAAAATACCTCCTAATTCCATTAGCCACACACTGTTAGGTGCACTAAGATTCCACAATGAAAACATACCTCTTATGTAATTCATCCAGCTCATTAAGTAGTTGCTGGTTTGCTGAAGCAGGACATTGTTATCTCCCTCATATGTGCAGTTTGGATCATTGTCATTTCGGATTTCACCCAGACGATTCACTTAAGAACAAGTGCACAGTTCAGTATATTGCAACATATTAGTAGAAGCTAAGAGAGATTAAATAATTATTCTGTCACAAATTCTGTCTATTCTCGTAAGTAAAACTACTGTTACAAACAGATGAGCTTGAAAATTCACTGATTACCTTGTACAGTAAAGATTTTAGAAAAGTGCTGCATTAAACTTACAAGAGAAATTTTCATCTATAAAGTCTGCATCTTTAGATTTGAAACTGAGACTGAATTACTTGTACAGTATGTCTAAATGCTGGTGCAGATCCTGTATGGGTTTAGGGAATTTTTTTATGACTTCAAGTATGAAATAACATTCAAAAATATGTATATGAGGATAAAATACTTTCTAAACACATTACTAAAATTCAGAAATCATAGCACAACAGCAGTCAAAGAACACATCAAAATAACCATTCTCTTTCTGATCAGTGCATGCAGTGTCTGTAACTTACTGGCAAGGTAACCATGCCCTCCACAAGCTTCTCGGCACTCCTGGGCTGCCTGCTGAGCAGTCCAAGATGCCAGTGATTTGCTGGCAGCAGATAAAGCATGAATCTCACGTCCCAAATCAGCCTTTGTGAAAAACAAATTATAAATGAGGAATAACTTTCATAGAAATTAAACTGGTGACCAGCTAAAGCCATAGATACATGTACTGCTTTATAACGAACAATAACTGGCAATACAGACATAAAATTCTCTGAGATTTATCTAAGTGCAAAGTGTATTCTTTGGTGCCACAGAAAACCCTGCCACAACTGAGGAACCTTCAGCTTTCCTACATGAGACAGCAATAATGGGCACATGGGTGCACCTTAGCTCAGCTGTACCAGCAGGCACAGCATTGAGTGAGTTAATTCACCACCTGCCAAGCTTTCCCTCCCAAACATGGAGAAGCAGGTGGTTGAGGGTGGCCTGTCCAGAAAAAGCTTCTATTCCCTCTGTGACATAAGCAGTATCTCTCTCCCTAGCCAGCAATAGGATAGTTATAAAGTTTATTGCCTTACACAGTTCTCACTGATCTTTTAAGCATCAGTTTTGCAAAGAGGAGGAAATTTTTTATGTACACCCTGAGAGACTCCAGAGAATTACAGTGGCCTGAATTTACACTAACTCTGTTGACCTTCTTCTGAAAATGCATTTAGAATTCTGGTTTCTGGACATGGGGCTTGATACAACCAAAGCTTATTTAAGAGCACCTCCCTAAATGATTTTGTTTGTTTTAAGATCTCCTGTAGAACAAAAGGAATTAATAAGAATTACTTTCTTAAAAATTTTAACAGCAGGATTCTTTCCTATCATGACTTTTTCCTGATAGCCACTGTTTCCCCTAAGATTAGTGACTGCACTGCAGACATCCAGAGATGAAGTATCAGGTAAAAACCCGATATCAAACCCGAGTCAAACAGATTCTTCTGTGTTTTGTGGAAAGAGGAGAAATTAAAATACTCTACACTACCATTAGTACAAATTATTTAGTGAGCTTTAGCTGAAAAAAGCTTGAGGACTTAAGAAAGACTTGAGCAATACACAGCAGTACGTAGGCCTTAAAATGTTTTATTGCCAAAAATTATAAAAATATATAAAATTTATATGCTGTAAAAACACAATACTGCAGTTAATTTGATAAGAATCAGTCCTTGCACAGAGACCCATAGATTAAACTATTTGCTCTGTAAAGGGATGACTTTCAGTGGGCTGACTGTGGATGAAAAATTCAGTACTAAGGCTCAGAAGTCAACTTTATTCACTAAAAATATTTATTTTAATGCATGAATTTGAATTTCAAACTCAAGTCAGACTCAGAGAGTCTGTGCAGGAATTAAGATATTTTCAGAAATTTTCACTTTGATATATGCTCCCTGTATAATCATTTACAACAGTTATAAGCAGAATTTACAACATCATAATATATTTATGATAAAAAATTCTGGAAGAGAACACAACCTTCAATCCCACAGAAATCAATAAAATGTTAATCACTCAATCAAAACTAATCTGAATGCTTTTCTAATGCAACTTCAATCAGTACTTTAAATGCCCTATATTACTGACACATTGCTCTATCATTCCTGATCACAAGAAAGCATAAGACTTCTAAATTGGTCTTCCATTGAACAATTCCCAGATTATTATAGTAAGAACTCAGTGAAGAGGAAATATGGAAACATCTCACCTGTCTCTGATTCCTGTCCTTTGCCAAAACACCTGCAAAAAACTCTACAAAGTTCCCAAACAGGGACTTTGAGAAATAATCTAAGGCATATGCAGCAGCCAGATAAGGTAAAAGACGCCATTGCTGGAAAAAAGAAAGAATTAAATTGATTTGATTACGAATTGATATATGTTTTTAATAGTTACTATATTGAACCAACTCGTTGATTTTTACTGTATTCTAAATGGCCATCTGCTTAATAGAGAAGAGAACAACAACCACCTAAAATATAATTTAATTACATTTAATTATGTTATAGGTGGTTATTGTTCTCTTTATACAAGTTATAGTTATATTGTTTTAGTTCTCACATTTCATGAATTTGTGATAAGCATTCTTTTAAACCAGGGAAAAAGTTCACTGAAGCTTTAGGGACCAAAGACATACTTTTGCCATGTGTTTATATAATGTCTGGCATGTCAGGGTAAGTCACGACTCATAAGTTTCCTCAGTACAAACATACAGAGGTTGTAACCATTTCATGGGGCTCATGAAGGAAAAGAAAAGCTGCTTGAAAGTCTTTGCTGTAAAGGAAGAAGGGAATGAGAGTTTCAGCAAGCAGAACCCACAGAACAAGCCAAAACTGGGAGAAACTGAGAGACTCAAAGAACAGTGGAAAGCAGACCTTGGCTTTTCCAGAAATGGTGGAAGGAAGGCACCTTCCACCACTTTTCAGAAATTCAAGAAATGTTTCAACATTGCAAGATAAGTGTCGACCTGGAAAAAGGCACCCACATTGCAAGGACCAACTGGGCAGGTTTGTTTTCACCATTTTTTATATAACCTCTGTCATTCAGCAGATCTGAGTTTTCCCAGTTATTCTACATACAGTTGTTTTATTTTTTTCAGAGCAAAAAGTGTTTCTCATTAGCATCAACTGCAGGTAAACCTTGGTTATAATCCTCTTAAATCACTATTAGCTTGAGAGTTTTCCACAATGAATGTTTTTGAGTTCTATACTTTTAAAGCATACAGGCTACAAATGAGAAACAGCACAGAAACAAAAGAAGCACAGCTATTTTGAAACAAATGCTACTTTCTACTTTCTACATCTGCAGTACTTTTGCATATGTATGTAAGGCAGCCTTTCTCTTACAAGGTTACTATTTTAAAAGACAAATGCTTCATGTTTCTACTTCAGAGAAAACATGATTTTTTTTTTTTGTTTTGCTCTTCCAGAACTTGTTCTAAAAACCTGGTCATGCCAGGAGAAGGTTTTGAGCTGGAATGAACCCCCACAGCTGTACTGGAACGATGCTTCAGGTGACACAGAGACAACTTTAATTTCACTAACTTCAGCATCCGTATTGTGATCTGCAGTAGCTCTGAATGTGAGTCTCATTACATAGAAGTCTGTAGATAGAATTCCAAAGTGTTTACCTGTGTTTGGTATTCAAGGACAGGTATTTCTTCATCCTCAGTGGGTCCAAACTGACGGCGAGCTGCTGAGAAGCGAATGGCTATCGCCAAGGCAAGCTTTAAGTTGGTTGTGGAAAGTCCTGTGATCATAATTCTGCCACTGGACAAGGATCCCAGAGCTGCACTGAAACGTTCTTTAACCTCCTGAATGAATAGAAGGCACAGAATGAATGCTGAGGCTAACATTTCATTTTACCCCCACAAAGATGCAAGTTGGTAGCATGAGAAGAAGCAATTTGGTCAGTTTTGTCTCCTGACTCGTTCAGATGAGGCATTCAGGTGAGACTCAGAATAGTCTTGCCTGAACACAGTCAAACTCTAAACTCTTTGGGATCAGTGGGGTCATGCAGAAACCACAAAGTTCAGTAAAGTCAGCAAGGTGAGTTGAGACATCTCTGAAATTCAATTAAAAAAACAACATTCATACCTCATGTGAAATTGCCAACAACCTTCTTAAGTTCAGGTCTTCCTGACATAAGAGGCCCATTGCTCAGTTTCTCAACCTACTTATACCTTTGTATATTTCATGAAACAAGATCTTGTTTCGTACCTTGATAGAACTTGAGTACTTCCCCTCAGCTGTGACATCTCCAGCTATATTCAGGATGTTTTCTTTTGGTATCCTGACATTGTGGAACATGGCAAATCTGTTTAAACAAATACACAAACAGTATAAAATCTATGTCTACATAGTCTGAGGTGTTTGTATTACAGAAAAAAGGTCACAAGAAAGAGGGGATTGCAAAATTATCTCAGACATATCAGTGAACTGAAAACAGAGCCCATCAGGCCAAATAGGCAATTTTAGGGAAGTATGCCTGGGACAACAAAGCCTTTCAAACTCAGAGTAGTACAATAAATTCAAGAAGAGAAACTATTTGTTATAACTCTTCTGATTTTTGATCTTTTGTTTTAAAAAGATGATTATTACAAAAGCAAAAAAACCCACTTCATTGACTGTAGGAGACCATTTCAGCAGCTTTGTAAGGAAAGAAGTAAAAAAGAATGGAAGGATAAGTAATGTATTCTGGTTGAGGGAAGACACAAGTAAAGTTACTTATCAGAGACCTTGTACACAGGCAGTTTGACAGGTACTTTCACTGACACCTCAGAAAGCTGAACTGAATTCTCAGGCTGCATGACTTAGGTTGGCTAGGTTGGAATCTCAGCAGTTAAAAGGCTTGGGAACATGAACAACTTCCTTCTGCCACCTAGAACAGGACTGGGCCATTCTCATTCCAAATAATTCCCTGCCTCAAACAACTCTGCAGTACTGTATTCTTAACTGAGGTGTTGTTTATTCCAGTCTGGAGACTGCTTTGGAATAGAGACACTATATATTTTTATGAGTCTAAAATATAGACCAGTGAGGATCACTCATTCTACTGCAATACAAAGAAGGACATAGCTGAAATAGTGCCCTGAGAAGGAACTGAAAAGAAAATTTTCCTTTGTTTAAACTCAAGTTAGGAATTCTATTCCCTGAAATGTGGTATCTTAGAAAAGGAAGAGCAGCATAACCCCTTCTAAATTGCAGCACTCTAGCAGCAATAAAGATGGAAGTTCTTAAGATAGGGAGAATGTCCTGAGTATTCATATTCTTCAGGAAGAAAGTGATTGAATTTTTTCATCCAAATGGGCAACACAATTTGGCACAATAGCAGCAGTATCAACCCT
This sequence comes from Zonotrichia albicollis, assembly GCF_047830755.1. Taxonomy (NCBI): domain Eukaryota; kingdom Metazoa; phylum Chordata; class Aves; order Passeriformes; family Passerellidae; genus Zonotrichia; species Zonotrichia albicollis. Next base: position 51,156,018 of record NC_133823.1, on the reverse strand, counting down.
ACTCATATCTAATAGTACTTGAAAAGCTGTATTTGTAATCAAAGAAAATTCCTTTTTCCTGCCAATAAAGGCTGATCTGTTTAATATGGCTCACGAGAGCCAGGTTATTCACATTAATAAATTACATAAGGGCTGCATTGCTGCATGTGCTTTTAAATTATGAGTTGTTTCCAAGGAAACATATCTGAATACTGAATTTATTCAGCCTTAGAGATACACAGTATTTTCAGACTTAGACACAGAGAAAGGCGTGCTATCCTAACCAAGAACCAGCTGCCTCAACAACTCCAATAAGTGCTTTGTTAAATGCCAATTTCAGTGAGACTACTTAGTAATAGAAGCAAATTCAGATTTTCCAAAAATCTGATTTCATCTATGTTAAATTTTTTTTCATATCACTGAAACTACAAATTATCTTTCTAGAAAGATCTTTGGCTAAATTCACATTCTCTTTTCCCTATATCCCAAAAAGAATCACAACTAAAACTGTACAACAACCAATGTTTTTAAGCAATAGCATGAATCTTAGAAAGAACTTGAGCTTTTAAATTATTACTACTCATTACTTTAATTACAGAAGTGTGTGTGTGGAAAGGTTTAGGTTTCTAGTTTATATTAATTTTTCACAGTTGCTGTCCACCCACAGAATTCCAAGAAGGTGCTTCCTCCTAGGATCTTACAATCCAAGCATAAGGTAGGAAGCTACAACTATGTTCAAACAGTGAAGCAGACACTAATTACTGAAGAATATTTTCCTGACAGGATGCCTGCCAGTCACAGCACACCAGCAGCTCATCATTTTTTACAAGCCATTAAGTCAAATGAGAATTTTAAAAATCAGAGTGACAAAATTAAGACAGCTCCATGGATGTTTATAAGGATCCCTCCCAAGCAGGAAGGGATGCATGGAAGGAAGCAATGAAATATTATTTTAAAAAGCTATTGAATGGGTGATAAAAACTGGAATTATGAGCCAGACTATAGGAAGAGTTGACCTAACAGAGAGATGACGCAATCTTTGGGGCACATATTAGACCATATTTCAAAGGGCTCCAGTTCTTAGGCTTTCTCTCTGCAAATACGTATCTGGAACATGCTTAGCCTTGTATGTGATGAATGGTAAGATTTTATGGCAGCATTCATAGAATCATTAGGCTGGAAAACACCTTCAATATCAGAGTCCAACCATTTCCCCATCAGTACCATGTTCACCACTGATCCACATCCCCAAGTGTGACATTCACACATCTTCTGAACCCTTCCAGGAATGATGACTCCACCTCTTTTCCCTGGGCAGCCCATCTCAATGTCTTAATACTCTTCCAGTGAAGAAATTTTTCCCAGCATCTAACCTAAACTTCGCCTGGTACCACTTGAGGACACTTCCTTTTGTTCTGTCATTTGTTACCTGGGAGACAAGGACAATTAATAAAATGGTAAATTATCCTCTCTTATGTGTTGTGTTTTACACTGTAGTGCATATTCACTAAGCAAAGTTGTGCAGTTGTAGAAATTTTTTTATATTGACTTGTGCTCGAGACTCAAGTGTTTATAAAAAGCAAACTGAAAGCTACTACTTTATAAACCTATATACCAATTGCCTACTTTCAGGGATTCCAAGCCTACTCATAATAAACATGTGACAGATGTGTGCTGAACAAAACAGCTCCCAAAATGACCTAAACGATTTTATCCACTTTCACTTGCTGTAATACAATCCCAAACAGTTAAATCTAAGGGAAGTCTTCAGTTGGAAAGAGTGAAAAACCTTCAAGAAAGTTTTATAATAATAATCTGTCTGACACAAATATAAGGAAGCTAATTCTGTACCACATAAAAGTGACCTAAAATTATTATGATTAAAAAGTACAAGCACACCCTTCTTTAATAACTTCACGCAGAGCTAGTGAACCAGAATACTGAATTTCCTCTCATTATATGGTAGCCTATTTTCTTAAAATCAAAATGAATTCAAGTAACAGGTTTTTAAAGTTTAGATTTTTTCCCTTGATATTATCCGTTACAGATAATATTATATAAAATATGTGGATATACATATCAGATGGCAAAGACTTTAAGAAGCAAAGCAGAGCAGCAGAACTAGCAATTAAAAATTCAACAGAAAATTTCCATGTGTAAAGGAATAAGATATTTTGCCTATAAGCACAAGTGTTGAAAATAAAAGCAGAACCTCACAGGACTGGTGAGTTAAGTGACCTTGTGAGATTGCTGCCAACTGCTGTTATGCTCCTTCTCCAAGAACTTCACTATTGGGAATTGTTAGACATACTGGCCAATTGGAACTTGATATTGGAACATATTAAAAATAAATAGTAAGATTTAATGAAGTCAATGATCACGTTTTTAATGGTTATTAGCCTAGAAAGCATGGACTTGGCCCACATCTGTCAACGCATTTAGGGGAAAAATCTCCTTAAAGAATTGAAGAAATATCTTACAATAATGGAACTATATACACGGTCATGGGGATATCATGTACCAGCAAGCTTGGAAAATGGCTAAATTTCACAGAGTGATGACAAGACCAGAGGTTTAAAAGCTGCCCTACTTAGGGCCTCTTCAGCACAGCAGATAGCGTGACTGGGATTAAGGCCTCTCAGCAAGACAGACAGACAGCTGTCACTTTCAATAGATATCACAGGCCTCTACAGCAATGTCTAATTTTGCATCCTGTAGACACATTTTTTACCACACATTAAAAAAAACCTGTGTCACATATATTTCTACCAAGAGCAGTTGAGCAGAGGAAAGTGCCATTCCAATAGCAGTGTTCTTGTTTGGGTTCCTTGGTCAGTAGTTTAGGGAACATTTCAAACTAAATTAATCTCACTGACTTTAAATCACACAATAGTAATTCATCTGGCATGCAGCAATGCTGATAAAAGAGGAGCAGCTGGAAAAGCTACAAGCTCCTTTTGCCAGTAATAAAGTAATAAACTGTTACCTATAGTGCAAATAGCTCAAACATGCTTTGGTGAACTTCAGACTCACTAAAATCCTTTTCTGTCAGCTTTTGTTACTGACTATCTTAGAGATGGTGCAATCATCTCTGCAAAAGACTTTCAGCCAGAAACAGAAACCAGGTGAATGGTATTGGAAGGCTGTGAGTCAGTTGATATCAGGGCTGTTTATGGGATACATTAAACCTTGGGAAGAGTAACATTTCAGAGGTTTGATTAAAAAATTGCAGAAGAAAAGAAAACTGCCACATATTCTAGACTGATGCCCACAGAAAGGTTAGAGCTGAGAAGAGTTACTCTTACAGTGAAATTGTGTGGCAGTATTTTAGTTTTATTTTCTACAATCAAGGCTGTCATGTAAGAATGCAGCCCTGTACAGTAATGCTCAATAACAATGATAAAACAACATAGTTTATAGGCCTCCTAATCCTAACCTAATGGACTTCACAGGCACACAAAGACTCACTCACACTTAAGTTCTCACAGTCCAGCTCATGTTGTGAGAAACTCTGGATGAGCACACTCCTGAAGCTGTCAAGAGCTGACAGAGCTCTGCTAAGGAACAAAAATGTCTGGTTGAAGTTCACTGCAGATGTGAGGCTGTATTTCTGTGCATCAAAAAACAAATGTGTGACCAGATTTAAGTCTACCTTTCCCCATTTTCACCCACATCAAGTGCCTTTCAGTGTGAAGCAGCTACTGCTGAAGAATTTTGAGGCACATGAACATGACAATAATGAGGGGATAAGGCAGCACCCTGCAGCAATGTGACCACAGCCCAGTAACACTGTATGTACTCACATAATGTCCAACCCTGACTGCAGAAATGACAGGAGAGGGGCAAAGCAAGGAAACGTCAATGATTCTGCTGCAAAAAGCACACCTTAAACTGTAAACATGCAAGATGTGTTTGCAAAATACCTAGTTTTAACTGTGAAAGTGGCACTTTTCACAAGGACTGAAGTGTTCATGGTGCATTCAGATAACGTAAATACAGGCACAAGCATTTGAACATTCTTTTTTCATCTATAGCCACTTAATTGCTATTGCTATCACAACTGTTTGATACTTAGGTCAGAGGCTGTAAGTCAATAAAAATATTAAACAAGCCCAAGCTTGTTTATTTGGGAAGAAGGACTGATTTTTAGACTTGATTTCTTCCATCTCTATTCTTTTTCCTGTACCAAAACAGCCACTCCTAAGGCCATGCAGTGAACCAGACCTGACAAATTATCTGACTGAAGACTACAAAAACTGGTAGGGTTTCTTCATTAGTTTTTATGCAGTTCCAGTTCCCGTACAGCTACATAAATGTTCATCAAGCAGGAAGAAAAAGGTAGTGTGGAAGTAGAAGCAAATAACCAAAGAAGCTGATTATAGACATCTTCACTGAACTACTGTTTCAGATTGAAAGATGAAGTTCCAAAGACTATTTAGGCTTCAACCATGTATTATAGTTCCTATCTTCCTGGTGAAATAACTGCAACAGTTGCAAAATCTAAATGAGCATTAAGAGGATAAATAGTAGAAGACAAAAAAGACTAGACTGATTGATTGTTCTGTCCTTAAACTAGTAATAGCAGTATCATAATGTACTATTGGCAGTGATGCTGAAATAGGAATGAAGAAATAAAGTATGAATTAACCATTTAAATGCAATTGGTAAAGGCTTGGAAGTCATGTGATATACCTCATCTTTGTCAATATATAAGGAATTATAGTGAGGGCTTTCTGAGCCATCTCTTTCCAGAACGATCCTTTCATGCGATTTATTGCTTTTCTATCAAATAAATCCCCTTTACTCATTTCTTCTTGGGCATTCTGTTTTGTTTTGAGTATCCAGAACACTAAATCTGGCCTCATTGATTGCTAGAGAATATGCTGAACATCTTAGTGTGTTGTACGTGTGCAAAGATTGACTACATTTTAATTGCACATGAAAGGCTGTTAAACAGCCAATAAACCACCACATCAGTTTTCCCAAGCCCCCAATCATCATTAGATCCAGTTAATTCTTCCTCTAGAAAGACCCTTTACTCCCCTACAAAGGCTTAAGGTAAAATGACAATTTCATTTCTCTAGTTCTTCCCTTACAAAGGGTTTTATCTTCTTAACAGATTGCATACATGTTATCAGTGGACACAGCTGAATGAGCTCAGAACGTGTTTTACAAAGAGAGGCATGGTAAGCACTACTTCAGAAATACAATTATAGTTGATTTTCATTCTTCCCCATGCAGATACAGTTGGGGATCATTTCCATCTCTGGAGAGGGGAAAGCAGAAATTTGCTGCTTGTTACAACTGGACATGAAAATGGTTCACTACCAATTCAGTGTCATTTACTGATGTGCACTGAGTTAATGGGCAATATGGGCAATGTTCCAGTACCAAGGTACATCCTTCCCCACCCTGCCCCCCCAAAAAACCCCAAACAAACAAACAAACAAAAAAAATCCACAAAAAAAACCCAAAAAACCCACACATCAAAGGAAGGAAACAGAAATGCACATCAACACACAGCCCAGCTCGTTTTATGTGTGTGCCACCCCTCCACCCCTTATGCCTGCCACGCATTTTACTGAAAGGCCCCTGAAATCCCAAATACTCAGAGATCTTTTCAGTAGGTTTTTTTTTTTCCCTCAGCTACTACCATTTTGGGTCCTCAGTGAGCAGCATATTTCAAAGACTGCCAGAGCACTAGCAACAGGTGAACATTTTAATATTATAAAATAAAGACTGAAAATAAAGACTGAAGCACTTGCATCCCCTGGTGGCAGTCTGATTTAACTTCAGTAACAAAACACAAACCCAATTTATACTCTCCATAAGAAAGAGTTTTATTTATATCCCTTTATGCATTGATTACACAAATTATTGCAAATTTCCTAGAGAAAAAAAAATTTCAAAATATTTTACAATGTTTTTGTCTTTTTTTGTCAGGGTAGCTAAAGTTACAAAGACCTGCAAACACCATGTGATTTTTGGACATCCACATTATGAAACTATGAGAATTACTTGGAATGATAATTTTAGAAATGGATTCACACTGCAAAAATTCCCACATTATTTCTGACATTCTTTCTCTTACTAAAAAAATTATACTCTGCATCAGCAGGAAACCAGCTTTCAGCCAAACAACCCAAGAGAATAACTGTTTTTCAAAGCCAGAATGGACAACTATAATCAACTACTCTGTTTTCTTACATAGCATAAATCACTTGCATTTTCTAAGGAGGCTCTGGAATTTCTTCCCCATGACCTTCATTAACGTTCAAGAACTAAACTCTCTGCATCCATACTGAAAACTATTAGCATAAATTTATTGAAGCACAGGAACAAAAGCAAACATCTGTCAGAGATGTCAGACTCTGATCCCCACTGTGACCACACATCCTGAGTGTAACTACATGGAAACAGACCTGATTTACTAAGTGCTCATGGTAGCTGAACCAGACTTCACCGACACATTCAAAATAAACTGGCAGTGCATGTAGTGGAGACTAACACCAGCCTGTGCTTTCTCTGAGACAAATGAGGATGTAAGATTGCTAAATGGACAAGGAGAATACCTTGACAAGGTGTTTGTGGTGAAATATCTCCCTGTGGATCCTGGCATTTTGCAGATCATGCAAACAAGAGTCCATTTTCTAGGGTGGCATGGCTTGCTGTCTCTGCACAGAAATGCAGAACTTCCTCTCCAGTCCCCATCCAGACCTTCACGTGCCTCTGAGAGCTGACACCGCCAAGCCCTGACACTTCTGACAGCTCAGTGTGTGCAGGAACATTGCAGAACAAAACCTGGTTCCCTGGTTCTTGACAACAATGTTGGCCTGCCTGCAGTCTTAGACCTCTCCAAAGAAAAAAGCAGCTAAAGTAGTTTAGGAACACAGGACACTGGAGATTTTAGCTAAATGAGGGGTATCTATGGGTAAGCTTGGGCTCCCTCATAATTCTTTCTTAATCTTCAAGTGCTGTCTTAAGGTTTCTAATGCAGGGACTATCTTAATGCATATTTAAGAGATCTATATCCATGACAGGGGCTCTTTGGGCACTACTGTTTGAACTAATAATTTTCTTGAAACAACATATACAAAGTAATGCTCTATGACAGGAATGCTCTATGACTGCTTTAAATGACATATGATAGATAAGGGACTTTATCTGACATTAAGACAGGGAGTCACTGGTATCTCACTTAAAGAGCATTTTATGGATTATAATTTCAAATTTTATCAGTTGTTATCTGTATTTGAATAAATACTCTATTTTTTCCAGTAGATAATGGAAAAAATGATTTAAAATTATATACATTTAAAGTCACATAACAAGCATACTCTTCATTACCGTGCTGCACGTAATCCATATTGCAATATAAGAATGAACAGCAGAATTTAAATACTTCTATAGAAATATGAAGTTGATTAACATTTAGATTACTCAGGCCCATGCTGCTGTGCCATCTGGTGGCTACTAGTCTGTAATGCAGAAGCAGAAAAAAAATACTCACCAAACCTTAAATATCCCTCTTTTCCAAGTCTTTCTTACAGTTTTCCTCTACAAATTAATTTTGGGTTGTTTCAGGTTTTTAAAATTTATTTCTTCCATGTCTTCAGGAAACAGAGAATCAATGATAATGAGCTAAATAACCATAAAATTCCTACAACATTCTGGAAATACAGTCAATGCCATAATATTTGAAACCAGGATACTTTCAGATGTCTATACTGTGTTTACTGCAATGATCTGTTTTGAAGGACAATAGAAAAATCTGTAACAAACTGAATCAACAGAAAGAATTAAATTTGAGGCATAAGGAAGTGAAACCTTTCTTTGCCATTTAAAGTTTATGTCTTTATACAGAACTATGTAACTAATCTAACAGTTTAAATAACTTTTACGTAATGACTGTTCTAATGCAGAAATATACCTTTGTTTTCTCACTGTATCTCCTCCCCATCAAACACCTTTGGTTATTAAAGCAGACAGAAAGGCCCTTGGAGTCCATGACTAAGAAATGGAGCCAGGTACGATTTTATTTCAACTGTACACACACAATACAGAAGAAAATAACTAGCATTCTATTTCTTGGCTGCAATCTAGAAATCCCACGATTTAAACAAGAGACATAGTTTCTCTCTTTGGTCTCATTTATCTTAATCTTTACTGAAAATAAACCTTATCTGGGGACCACCATTAGCCTTCCTGTGGGCTGGAAATCAACAGAAAAAATAATTAAAGTCTTACATCCAGATCTGTGCAGAAGCTGATAAAATTCTTTACCCAGAACTTACTAGATTTTTTTCCATTATTATTGTTGAAGAGTCTGTAACTGCAAGACTACCTGGGGATATTCACAGAATACCAGGAGCACTTCATATTTTAAAGAGTGAGAAAGGCTGAAAGGCTGCTAATATTCAGACAGAAAATACTGAAAATCAAGATCTTTCAATCTGGGTTTTTTTTCAGAAATATCAACAATTTTAAACCACTAGTGAACATTTCAGGAGTAAGGACAGAACAGAGACAGGGGGATCTTTGCACGCACCACTGCAGTGTGACATAACCTAGAATGTTTTCTCTTTCAAATGTATTGACTTACCCATTATCCAGCCCATTCAGCCCAATTTTCTTTCCTACATCTCCTACCATCACACCTGGCATTGGTAGGAGAGTTTTTGTGTCTCGAATCTGTACAGAAGTGAAACAAAAACATTTCAGTAACAGAGTAATGAAAGCTATTGACTGAATTTTTCCAAGGTTGAAAATATTCCCAACTTGTACCCTGATATTAATGATAAAGAGTCTTCCCTGTTTCTTTCAAGCACATAATCCTGCATATAACTTGTACTTATGCATCCTCTCATTCAGGACATAGATACTTCATTGAAAATTAATTTGGAATATGACATTAATTACATCACTGTTTTAAATATCACTTAACAATGATGACTGCTCTCATTAGACTACCACTGAAACCTCCTTCAGAAACAGGTAAAGCAGAAACCATTGGAATTCTTATGCAACAATCAGCTCTGAAATATTACAATTCTGTAATAAACTTTGTTCAGTCTGCAGCTAGTCTAGTACATTTTACTATGTAAAAGTTTTGTACTACACCAACATATTTTCTACATATTTTCTGATGCCTTTAATTCTATAAAATTATTTCTGTGGTAGAAGTTTTCAGATTTCATGCAGATCAGCATGAAGCAGTGGCACACATAAATCATCTTAAGTCCTGTGCAAGACTTTCAGGACTTCATATGACACAGATGAGTTCTATCTATACAAGTACCAATATCATCTGGAGACTTTTCAGCTCTTCTATATTTTCTGAAGGTTTTGCAAAAAAATGAGAGTATAAAACCAGCTCTACAATCTTCATAAAATCAGTGAACATTTTAAAAAAGTATCCTGGTTACAATTCCAATAAAATGTAAAGGTATTAAATAAAGAATCTGCTGGTCAGGTATAAACAACAGCATAACCAAGTCTTTAATTTGAACCCACTCTTGCCCAAAAGAATAAAATTATTAACAATATTTCTACCCTACCTGTACAATAAAGGGATGTAATCCTTGGCACTGTCCATCAGGAGTATAGAGCTGGGCATACAAAACTGCATGAGTGGCATGTTTCCCCAAATTACCAACCCAGAACTTTGCAGCTTCAAAGTCAGGTGTATTGATGACAAATTCCTGTAACCAGGAAATAAAAAGAAAATTATATAAATAATAAAAATCAGGTTACAGATTTTTTTTTCACCACCATGGCAATGTTCTGAAAACATCCATTACCTGCCAGGATTTATTCTATACTGCACTGTCCTGGGTTGACTATATGATGCTTTTATCCCCAATCGTCTCATTCTGTTTATGTTGAATAATAATAAGTTGTGTACCTTTAAGAGTGTTACAGAGAGTGAAGAGGGAGAGAGAAGAAGCGCGCAGTTTTGTTTTTCAGACACTGCACTCACTCCTCCACATTCCTGCTCCTGACTGTGTTGTCTGCGGACGGACAGCGGGACAGAGAGCTCTTCTTTTGCTTTTTAGTTAGTGTTAGCTAGCTGAGGCAAAGAAGTTCCCTGGACTGTTTTTTTTCCCTTTTCTTTGGACCTCTTGGAACTGCTCTGGACTGAACACCCAGGAGAGCACCGGCAGCTGCAGCTGTGGCCACCGGGCCAGCCCTGGCCTGCGACCATTCCAGCACTGAGAGACTGATCAGAGACTGAGTGAGCTGCTGCTTGAACCCGGGGTTTTTCTCAGTTTGTCATCTCTTTTAGAGTGGCAAGGGGTCTCATTGTTTTGATACTGTTTTGGTCTTATTGTTTAATAAACAGGGGGTTTTTTTCCACCTTTCTCCAAGGAGGTATTTTTCTTTCCTCCCGGACCAGTTGGGGGGAGGGGCCGATTGGATCTGCTTTTCCCACCGGAGCTCCTTTGGGGGGATTCTTCCCCAAATTTGCTCTAAACTTGGACAAATACATGAATTGGCGCCCAACGCGCGGCTGGAAAATGTGGAAAAAAGCCCTATTAATTGTGTGTCTGTGGTTGTTAAAGCAGTTAGTAGCTATGCTGCTTGAACCCCTGATGTCTCTGGTTGAGAACGCCTCTGTATGGCTCTGGGCTCTAGACCTTTTTGAGGTTTCAATACCTTTCTGGTCATTAGGGTTATTGTCCTTAACAAGTAATTTTTACGGTAGAGGGGTACGGATTGGAATAGCTGTTGTGCTGGCCTTGGTGATAATGATTTATAAAGCGTTCAAAAAGATACTGACCTCTGTTTACAGCATGTATGGTTTATGGTTTCTTCATCCTACCCTGCATCCCAATTCCAGTGGTATGTTTTGGGAATTTATTAGTAACTACACTCAGTCTGTTAGAGGAGGAGCTAAGAATGAGACTTTCCAGCCTTCCCTTTCCCTCTTCTCCTTTGGATCGGTTATGTCACTTTTTGAGAATGTTCAGTTTCCCCTGAATGTTAAAGAGACCATCTTTCTGGTATTTAATTTGGTAAGTTTCCTCTATATGGTCTGCAGCTTCTCTAGAATGAGGGCTGAGATATCCAGAGGAGCTGGTGAGACCCCTGATCCAGAAGCAGAATGCAGGCCTCAGTTTGCTTTCACCTGGAGAGGCGTGCAGTACACCTGGAACCGATTGCCCCAGGGGTGGAAGCACAGCCCCACCATCTGCCATGGACTGATCCAGGCTGCACTGGAAAAGGGTGAGGCTCCAGAACATCTGCAATATATTGATGACATCATTGTGTGGGGGAAGACAGCAGCAGAGGTGTTCGAGAAAGGGGAGAAAATTATCCAGATTCTCCTAAAAGCTGGCTTCGCCATCAAGAAGAACAAAGTCAAGGGACCTGCTCAAGAGATCCAGTTTCTGGGAGTGAAGTGGCAAGACGGACGGCGTCAGATTCCCACCGATGTCATCAACAAGATCACAGCAATGTCTCCACCCACCAATAAGAAAGAGACACAAGCTTTCCTAGGCGCCATAGGTTTTTGGAGGATGCATATTCCCGAATACAGTCAGATCGTGAGCCCTCTCTACCTGGTCACCCGTAAGAAGAACACTTTCCACTGGGGCCCAGAGCAGCAACAAGCCTTTGCACAGATCAAGCAGGAGATTGCTCATGCAGTAGCCCTTGGCCCAGTCAGGACAGGACCAGAGGTGAAGAATGTGCTCTACTCTGCAGCCGGGAACCATGGCTTGTCCTGGAGCCTTTGGCAGAAGGTGCCTGGGGAGACTCGGGGTCGACCACTGGGATTTTGGAGTCGAAGCTACAGAGGGTCTGAAGCCAACTATACTCCAACAGAGAAAGAAATCCTGGCTGCCTATGAAGGAGTCCAGGCTGCTTCGGAGGTAATAGGCACTGAAGCACAACTCCTCCTGGCACCCCGACTACCCGTGCTGGGGTGGATGTTCAAAGGCAAGGTTCCTTCCACTCACCATGCCACCAGTGCTACATGGAGCAAGTGGATTGCTCTCATCACTCAGCGCGCCCATATAGGTAAACTGAATCGCCCTGGGATTTTGGAGGTCATTACAAATTGGCCCGAAGGTGAAAACTTTGGTCTCTCTGATGAAGGGGAACAAGAAGAGACACGAGCTGAAGAAGCTCCACCATACAACCAACTGCCAGCAGAAGATACACAATACGCTCTCTTTACTGATGGGTCGTGCCGCATTGTGGGAATGAACCGGAAGTGGAAAGCAGCTGTATGGAGCCCCACACGGCAGGTGGCAGAGGCCACTGAAGGAGAAGGTGGATCAAGCCAACTTGCTGAACTCAAAGCTGTTCAACTGGCCCTGGACATTGCTGAGAGAGAGAAGTGGCCAAAGCTCTACCTTTATACTGATTCATGGATGGTAGCCAATGCTCTGTGGGGATGGCTGGAGAGGTGGAAAAAGGCTAACTGGCAACGTAGAGGAAAGCCAATTTGGGCTGCTGAAGAGTGGAAAGACATTGCTACCAGGGTAGGGAAGCTGCCTGTGAAGGTCCGCCATGTAGATGCCCATGTACCCAAGAGTAGAGCTAATGAGGAGCACCAAAACAATGATCAGGTAGACCAAGCCGCAAAGATAGGGGTGTCCAAAATAGACCTAGATTGGGAACATAAAGGAGAGTTATTCTTAGCTCGATGGGCCCATGATGCCTCAGGCCACCAGGGCAGAGATGCCACCTATAAGTGGGCACGAGACCGAGGGGTGGATCTAACCATGGACAGTATCTCTCAGGTTATCCATGACTGTGAGACGTGTGCCGCCATCAAGCAGGCCAAGCGACTGAAGCCCCTCTGGTATGGTGGGCGGTGGTCCAAGTACAAGTATGGGGAGGCCTGGCAGATTGACTACATCACACTGCCCCAGACACGCCAGGGCAAGCGCTACGTGCTGACCATGGTGGAGGCCACCACTGGATGGCTGGAAACCTACCCTGTGCCTCATGCTACAGCCCGGAACACCATCCTGGGCCTGGAAAAGCAAGTTCTGTGGAGACATGGCACCCCTGAGAGGATTGAGTCAGACAATGGGACTCATTTCAAGAACAGCCTTGTCAACACCTGGGCTAGGGAACATGGCATTGAGTGGGTGTACCATATCCCCTACCATGCACCAGCTGCAGGCAAAGTGGAGAGGTACAATGGACTGTTAAAAACCACATTGAAAGCATTAGGTGGGGGATCTTTCAAGAACTGGGATCAGCATCTGGCAAAGGCCACCTGGTTAGTTAACACCCGAGGCTCTACTAACCGAGTCGGCCCTGCCCAATCTGAGCCTTTGCAGAGAGTAGATGGAGACAAAGTCCCAGTGGTACATGTCAGAGGTTTGTTAGGGAAGACTGTGTGGATCAATTCTGCCTCGAGTACAGACAAACCCATTCGTGGGGTTGTCTTTGCTCAGGGACCAGGTTGCACGTGGTGGATAATGCAAAAAGATGGAAGAACACGATGTGTACCTCAGGGAGACCTGATTGTTGGATAAAACCTGTATAAATATCACTGTTTCCTGAATGTTATTACCATTGTCTGTGTATAGTTGTATAATGGATGTATCATGTATGTACTTGTAGAGTTAGAATTTATATTAGTTTTAGTAGTAAGCAGACGATATGGGGATAAGGGGTGGAATGTCCTGGGTTGACTATATGATGCTTTTATCCCCAATCGTCTCATTCTGTTTATGTTGAATAATAATAAGTTGTGTACCTTTAAGAGTGTTACAGAGAGTGAAGAGGGAGAGAGAAGAAGCGCGCAGTTTTGTTTTTCAGACACTGCACTCACTCCTCCACATTCCTGCTCCTGACTGTGTTGTCTGCGGACGGACAGCGGGACAGAGAGCTCTTCTTTTGCTTTTTAGTTAGTGTTAGCTAGCTGAGGCAAAGAAGTTCCCTGGACTGTTTTTTTTCCCTTTTCTTTGGACCTCTTGGAACTGCTCTGGACTGAACACCCAGGAGAGCACCGGCAGCTGCAGCTGTGGCCACCGGGCCAGCCCTGGCCTGCGACCATTCCAGCACTGAGAGACTGATCAGAGACTGAGTGAGCTGCTGCTTGAACCCGGGGTTTTTCTCAGTTTGTCATCTCTTTTAGAGTGGCAAGGGGTCTCATTGTTTTGATACTGTTTTGGTCTTATTGTTTAATAAACAGGGGGTTTTTTTCCACCTTTCTCCAAGGAGGTATTTTTCTTTCCTCCCGGACCAGTTGGGGGGAGGGGCCGATTGGATCTGCTTTTCCCACCGGAGCTCCTTTGGGGGGATTCTTCCCCAAATTTGCTCTAAACTTGGACATGCACTCCAGCACCTGAAATCTCTCTTATCATGTTCAATTTTAGAGAGAACACATGTAGTAAGGAAAAAAAATTAGAGCTTGAAAAGCTCATTATCTCATTGTAAAGACTGAAACTCAGCTTTTCTAATTGCTTATTTAAGGAGTTAAAAAAAAAAAAGGCAGATTAATGGACTGGGAAGCATTTCCTAGATCTTAGGTTAAACTGAGCTGTGAGTTCAAGTAAAGAACTGAGAGAGCTGTTCCAGCTGTGAGAGCTGAAGCCTGTGCAGGGACCAACTCCTTCTCACACAGTTTAGTATGGAAAGGCAGCCTGGCTGACAATGTGCAGCAAGGACTAACCTGAGTGCTGGGATCAAATGTGGCTGTAGTCCGTAAGCCTTTGGTGTTAGATCCGTGGCTGAGTTCAGTCAGAGCAAAACAACCAAAAATCTAAATTAGGAGACAGAGGGCACAGTTCAAGACCACTTTATTATATTAATTGAAACAGCAAGACTTTCAAATGAGTTCAAATTCAGCTATTAGAGTCTAACTTGGCAAAAAAACCCAAACTAAAACTAAAACAAAACAGGAAGTGATAAAGAGCAACAAAAGAAGCACAAGGCTCAGTTAAAGTGCAATCAAAATATTTATCTTGCAAAATCAGAGGGTCTGGCCAGACAGTAAATGCTGCCCACATGGCCTAGACTGGAGAAAATGTTTAGGATTGGCACCTTCTGTATCAGACAGGCTGCATTTATTCTGCAGAATGCTTGGTCCCAAGTCCCCATGGAACTCCATGTGGTGTTTCTTTGGCATTAAGACATTTTCCATTTTATAGCATTAGAAGGGAATTTTTGTGGCAACACATCAAGGTTAAGAGTATCCTAGTAGGATAGTCTTAAATGACTCTGGACAGAGCCTGAACTAGTGTAATGTTATCTATACTGCCTTTAGGGAAAAGTTCCCAAATTTTCTCTGCATGTTAACAAAACATATCAGGAAGTGGTTTATGAGCTAGTAGTAAGGACAGTCAGAGTTCAATGCTTGAATCTGCTCCATGGCCTTTTCTTTTGCTATTTAGAGGTACCTAGGTATATAAAGAGATCAGAAATAACACTAAAACTGCAAATAGTGCAAACACAGCTCTAATAGTGTCCATTTCTCACAAATTATTAGAAAAAAATTACCTCCATGCTATAAGCTTGTTCCAAAACGTATCCAAGTCTCTTAGAAGCACTCATAATTGAACCTGCAAACGACTGTAAAAACAGAATAATGAATTAAATCAGTGCCCTGTGATGAAAAGCACAAGTTGCACATGACTTTTAATAGTGATGTCCAGTAAAGAGACCAGGGAAAGTGGGCTGCATAGTAAACTATAATTAGACTATAACTGGGGGAGGTAAGTCAGGATTTGATCATGTCAAGGCCCCTTTACAGATGACTGAACTCATCCCAGCTCTAACTGGTTCAAGCCTTCATTGCAATTGCTTAGAAATACTTTCCATTTGTCCTTAGTGATATTCCCTTGAGCAAAGGAAAACTTAAAGACTATTTTAGTTCATTTTACTGCCAAACAGATTGGGAGCTGAAAGTAGCTGCTTCAGGATCCAACAAGAATGCTGATTTGAAAGCTGCCTTCAGTTTTCCTACATAGATATTCACATAATAAAACTCTAATTCCTAGATCGTTCCCAGCTGTGTGAAGAGTAATAATTAATTAATTTATTAAATTGATAATATTTGACCAGCTATGTTGAGCATTCTTTGTGAGAGACCATCTGGGAAACAACTGATTAACAGAATTCAGCCACTGATGCCAGTGAGAAATTTTAAACTGCTTTACATTCCTTCTGGATTCTGCTCTTCAGTAAGACACTGGGGCTCAAGCAGGTAATTTTCTGATACCTGCAAATCTTTAGCAAACACACAGCCACCAACAACCAAGTTCTTTGGCTACCCTAAAGAGGAAGCAGAGGAGTAAACAAAAGAAAGCATAAAATCTTTTTTTCTGTATCTCTGTCTGTACTGTTTCACCTTAACTTTCCAGGTGGGATTCCAGTGGAGACAGGGATTTAACAACAAAGATTACCCAGAGCTCTCTAACTGTTCTAAACAGTTAAAACTTAATACCATTCTTGAGGAAAAGATCAAGTTTTAATAAAATAGGCACAAAGCAACAGAATTATGGTATTAGAAGTTACTTAAATTCAAACATACACTACTATAGCCACTGAACTGTACTTACACCAGAATGTAAGAAAAACTTGAGACACAGAGACCAATCATACATTCCTATAAAGATCACCATATGAAAGAGCCTTAATGGGTCCGCCATCGCTTCTTGCTGAGTGAGGAACTCGTACTCAAAGAGCCTTTTACAGCGCAGGAAGGTCAGCTCCTGGTACTTCTCACGGCACAAATCCTCTCCAGGATGATGTGCAAAGAGAGGATCATTTTCCAGAGCAGAGAAGATTCTGTTCTTGGAGAGGAAAAAACTGACATGAGACTATTGACCTAAAACCATTAACAAAACTTATTAACTTCCTTCAAAATAACACTAGGTCTCAAACTACAATTGTTTGCTGCAAGGTACAAATTTAAAAAGCAAAATTTCCAGAGAATTAGGAAATATATTTAAATTATCTGTCATATATACAGCTCATGCAGCTAAATTTTATGACATCTCCTTCACCATGAAGTGATTCACTCTGAATCTAAAAAACAGTATGGTAAAACTTACTTGCTTTGTGTAGCAGCTTCACTATCTCAATACATGAAGCTGCTGGCAGAATCCAAGAGGCAAAAGTCCCTCAGTCTGAGGACAAAGGTAAAACTCCAGGGCTTACAGTCAGTTAGAAATATGCCATGATGTTAAAACCATAAGGCCACCACAACTGCTCTGCTCCCAGATGAAAGTAAAAAAAGGCTCCATTTAATGGAACCACCATATGCAGCCCTTCAGTGTGGGGTTGTGCATCTTTTAATGTTGTAATTTGGATCCTTTTTGTAGTAGGTAATATTTTATGGCATTTTTTTATCCCAGTGTCTTCAACATATCCACACCTTCTTAATTGTCCTTCACAAAAGAAGGAAGAAACCCAGACTTTCAGTGCTTTCCTTTGAAAGGCAGTCATTCCTTTTCTCTGTGTAAACATCTCTACATGCCCACACAGCTTTGAAACTCCAGACATAGAACACTTGGGTTTTATCTCTGCTGTAACACACACCAGCCAGACAAAACTAGGCCTTTTTGATTTCTCTGATCTACCTGCTAGGATTTTTATAATTATGGTGAAGATTCAAGATTACTTAAATCTATGTAAATGTACACCACCTTCAGAAAGCCAGTTCTTTCTCCTCCTATATCTTCAAGTCATGCATTTCCACACCATCTCTTGTGCTGCAGTTAATCTCTTTTCTTGGTAGGATTAGCTTTCAGCAAGGTTCACATGCTAATCTCCAATTGCAATGCCACATAAACATTAATTCAAGCACAGAACATTGGAAATTAGGTCAAAGTAAGACAGAAATACCGTTTGATGGTGGCTTGAACTTAGCTCTGCATAAGTGCCTTGCAAAATCACGTGATCTATTATTTAAAGCAAACAGTAAAGAAATATGGTAGAATATAGTTATTTCTCAATTTGAAATGAACACTCAAATTCTGAAATGTAGTACCTGCTGTTCTCCCCTGTACTGATGTTCTGTAATTAAATAAGTCTTATGACACAGCAGAATAGATTGCTTAAAAATTCAGCTCTGTTCTGAAAATTAGCTGTGCAAATCAAATTCCTTCATGCTCCATATTTACAGAGCATTATTAACTATACTCCCTTTAAAAAAAAACATACTTAGTTCTACTGATATCTGCACAATTAAAACATGCTTACAATTCTTGCCAAGTTTACCTTCAGCTGGATGACATCTTCACCATCTATGAAAAGTGCCATCTCCTTCCAGTTGAAGGAAGCTTTCTTACGGTATCTGGAAAGGGGGCCTTGAGGGAAATCTGCCAGCAAATTATCCCGTGAGTTTTGGTTGCCAGTCATTTCTTTCTGATTCATTGTTAGCTAAACTGCAGCAAATGAGAAAAGATAAAACACAAACTGAAGCACCACAGATATCGCCTTTTTAGTTATAAAAAGAAATTAAAAGAGTTGTTTAATTAAATCCATGGATTTGTTTAAATGTATGAGTACAGCACTGCAGAGGCAACTAAAATCTTGTCCTTCCCCTTTTCTAATTCAACTGGCTTGATACAAAGAAAAAGAAAAAATGCCTTTGACCCAATGTAAACTAATTACATCATCTTTGTTATTAAAATATGAGCTAAAAATGAAACAGGGACAACACTGGTTATCACCATATTGTGTATTAAGAAAGAGGGTGATAAAAGTGAGAAAATAGCATGTCTTAAACAGCAAATGCAGTAAGGCCCCATGAAGTCTGCTGGCAACTTTGTGTGCATCTATGGGTCAGGCAAGAGCACTACAGAACTGCACAGACCCTGCAAGATTTCCCTGTCAGGAGGTACAACTGCACTGGTTCGGGAGAGAGAGGAGAATTGGGCCTTTCATTAGAACCTGGCCCAAAGAAATAGAGGCTGATCCTCTGCTGCTTCCAGAAGCTGGTGCTGGAGAGCCCTCTGCTGCTCAGGGCACTCCCAGCGATCTCTGCCATCACACAGGGCAGAGATCTCTGCTGTGCCTGGAGGGAGCAGAAACCACTGGACAGGGCAGCAGAAGGACTGGCTGAAAGAAGCAGCTCAAAGATACAGGCAGGACATCCTGGCCCAGGGCTGGCCAAGGGCTCACTATAAACTTTGAATATAATGAAGTATAGAAACTACTGCAGCAGCCTGCCTTTTCAACACCTTTCCTCCCTCCATCATCTTGATATATCTCCTTGATACCTCTCTTTTCTTTCAACCTTATTCTTTTATGGAGGTCATGCTCTAGCTCTGAACAGTGCAAACACAGTAGAAGGGAACAGTAGGATAGTATTTCTGCATTGACTTCCAAATCAGTTCTAGGAAGATGCAGGTAGCTCCAGTACTGCGCAACAGGTTTGGAAAGAAAGAAAATAAAAAATAACAAAAAGGACATTGAGAAAGTGTTTCAACCTCCAGCCAAATAAACAGATACTACAATTCTAATAGGCTTTACACTTGTAATTGGAAAATAGGCTTTTCACGCATAAAAGAGAAAAAATTACATGGCAATACTGCAGCTACTGCATCTAACTTTATTTACATTGCAAATCAGCAATATTACCCAAATGAGAAAACCTAAGAGTTCATTTAAAATAGCGTTCTGTACATAAAATATACTATAAATTTTCTGACTTCATGCAATGGTTTAATACAATTTGGCTCCAAGTCAACAGTTTCAAAACCTAATTAAGAAATCAAAACAGGTAGTTGCAATAGGAAAGTAACAACGGGCTGTCCTAAAGAATAACTTCAGCGTCAATTTCAGCCTTGCTCTGAAATTTTGAAACGTGTGTGACAGTGGAAGTAAAAACCACATTATTTTCAATTTGAAAAGAACTGCTGCTGTTTCACTGCAACATGTTGGGTTGGAAACCTTTTTCCATGGAAAGCGCTCCTGCTAGTAATTCAAATTCACACCTGGGCACCAAAAACGGGTCACAAATCAGAAGGCAAAGGACAGTTTGCAGGGTACTATCCTCAACTATCTCACGTAATAATGACACAGCTCAGACACTTGGTAGCTGCCAAGAATAATGATACTGTACCCTCACGGCTAAGAGATGATATAACCGGTGTTTTACTTTATTTTCTTTTCTAGCGGCTCTGCATTTCCGAGCAATCTGCTGCTGGCAGGGGCCCAGAGCAGGACACCCCCGGGCAGGGCACGAACCGCTTCCGTGCGGGCTCACGGCACGGCCGCTGCTCGAGCGGCCCGAATTCACGGCGGGGCACGGCTTCTGCTCAGACACGGCAAACCCAGACCACACAATGTGCTGTTATTTGCTAAAAATGGTGTACCGAGCTGTCTCCCTGATGGGCCGGGCTGACTGTCCGGTGTCAGTCAGCCGTCCCGGTGTGGAGTTTGCCTTCCGGAGCGTTTTCACGCAGCTGTCACAGCGGCACAGACCTTCCCTAAACACAGCAGCACATGCCGTGACGACCCTCCAGCCTCACGCCCTGCTGGCTGCTCCTCACGTTTTCAGCCGCAGGACGGCACCGCAGCGGTCTCTTGCGGCACTCGGAGCCTCAGAGCCACAGGCGGGGGCCAGGGGACGCGGTACGTACCTGCGGCCGGCGCCGTCTCCGCCTCGGGAACTGACGGGAGCAGCCTGCGACGCGCTCCGCCTCCTGGAGCGGCGGCGGCAGCGGGCGGCGGATGGGGCCGGTGGGGACGGCGGCCGTGCGGGACCCCGGCGGCGCCGCGCTGCCCGGCGGCTTCTGGGCGGCCGTGCACGTGTGGCTAGAGAAGCCGCAGGTGGCCAACAGGAGACTGAGCGGCGCCGCTGTCCAGGCGGAGGGGACGGTGCCGCTCGGCGAGGGCGGGGAGATATCGCCCTCCATCGTCACTGCGGGGGCAAACGGGGGCGACGGCGGGCAGGAGGGGCGAACGGCGGGGGCCGCGGAGCTGGGCCGGCTCTGGAGGGAGGTGCGGGGCCAGCTGGCTCTGCCGCCGCCCCTCGTGGCCTGGGGCGGGCCCGGCGAGCTCCGCGCCGTGCTGAGGACGCTGCTGCCCCGGGGCCGCCCCGCCGCGCCCCCGGCCCGGGAGCTGGCGGTGCAAGGTGAGCGGGGCGGCGCTGGGGGCTGTGAGGGGCTGGGGCTGGAGCTGGAGCTGTCGCGGACCTGTCCCCTCAGAGTTTGTCTCGCACATGAGAGAAACGCCCTTTTTCCCCCCGTTTGTGGGAACGATGGTGGATTTTTGTCCCTATCGTGTACCTAGGGTTTATTTTTTACCTTTCGTTGTTGCGCCAGGAAGCATTAAAATTTCAGCATTGAAATACAAATTGCAGAGAGCAGGGAGCCGTGGCACTCAGGAGCTGCTGCCCACGCTCATAGTGCAGGCCTAATGACAGCTTTGCCAGGAGTGACTGCAGTGTTGGGAAATGCGGAATTTCTGAACAGAGCAGGCTGCTCTCCCACCTGCCTGGCCAAGTAGAAGTGTCTGTATTGACTTTCTTCATGTTTAGTATTGCTTAATGTGAAGGATGCATACTTTATGATTGGCTTTTCGCAAATATTAAAATGAATGTTATATGTGTTATGTTAGAAAATTATGCTGTATTAATTTATTAGTAATGTGTTAAATAGAGTTATAACACAATGTTAAAATAGAAATTATTTTATGTAAGATGATACTTTTCTTTGAAGAAAGTACTTGCAGCAAAATAGCAGCCACAAGACTCCTAAATCTTTCAGAGAAAGAGAATTTATTACTCTTTTATCAGAAGAAATTTATTTCTTCCTGCTTTTCTGAAGTGTGAAGATGCCGTTAAAAAAAAAAAGTTGATACTGACCAGACAAAATCCTTTGTTTGAATAGAACTTATGCATTATGTATGATGTATATAAATATGTAACAAATTATTGTTTTTAAGGGTTAATCCTCTGTTAACGGGTGTCCTTTTTCGGGCTTAGGTTGCCCAGAAAAAGGTACCCAGGTGTCCGTAACCATTTGTTTCTGTTGTCTCATATTGTCCTAATCCAGATTATCCAAATTATTATTACTCTAATTATACTGCTATTTTTATAACCATTTTATTACTATTAAACTTTTAAAAATTTAAAAACAAGTCATTAGTGTTTTTCACATTAAGAAAGAATCTCAATTTGTTGGTTTTTGTTGGTTTTTTTTTAATGTTTTTGTATGTGTGAGGGGTTTTTTTGTTTGTTTTTGTTTTGCTTTGTGGTGATTTTTCTCTGTATGATGGTAAAATGCCCCAATAAATCCTGCTAATATAAATAAACTTGCATAGGGTAGAACTTGACACCGTTTTTAGATAAATTTTGGAAAGCTGTGGTATGGATTAAATTCTAGTAGTAGTGTTTTGGAAAGAATCAGAAGTCCAGAAAGAAAAAGAAGTCCAGCTCAATTTACAAGTCAAAAAGACTGATAGTCATTTATGGGGCACACTTGGGGTGTTCTTGAGGCCTTTGATTCTTACCTGATGCCTTCAAAAAATAGATGCCTTTAAAAAAATATTATATGTTGCAGTTTTGATTTATTTTTTCTTTTGATGCTAAGGGAAGATGCTCCTGAGCTGCATCTATAGAGTGTATCTCTAAGAAAAAGCCTAGGAGATTTTTATAATTATTTTTTTACAATTAAAAACTGTTAGAAGTGGAATTGCTAAGGATAGGACAAGGTAGCAGGACTTAACATTTACTCTATTGCTAATTAATTCTTGTCTAACTCAGAAAATTTTGGAGTCCATTGAAAATTGATTGTGTAGCCAGTGTAGCATTTTTACTTGCAAGAAGATTTGTTTTGATGGTAATTAAAAAGACATTTTCAAAACTGAGAACTTAAGAAGTTATTCTGAAGAAGTCACCCTAGGTAAACAATAGCTAAAAAGATTTTTTTAATTTTTAGAGGAAGTAATACTGCATATACACCTGCTTCCCAGGACTCTGGACTTGCTGTGGGATATTAATATACTAGAAAAATCTTATTGTTTAGTTTTTACTTTATTAAAATAGGTGTGATGAAAATGAATACTGCTGGTCAGCCCTTGATATTTTGGGAGCATCATGCCATAGAATGCTAAATTTGGAGAATTCAAATCATCCAGTAGTTTCAGAAGTCAGGAACACCAAGGAACAGATCTATTCCTGGCATTGTGCTCCTTTCTCTGTTGTTTTAGATCTTGCCTCAGTGGTTTGCAGGCAGAAGTTCATTTTGGTGCTAACCAGGGTGGGCTGCACCATGGAATAATAAACCCTTATTTGCATATCTTTTCAGATGTTTACAATGGAACTGTGACCTTTCTGCCTTTGGAGGAAAACAGTGAAGGAAAATACCTCGTTAAAAAGTGCAATATTTATCAAATTCAACTTAAACACATAAAAGATGAGGAATGGTAAGTGTGGAGTGAGAAGAGGAAGCAAACAGTAAGTTATTGCAAGAGTCACACAGTGGTTTAGTATTGCTATGTAGGCAATTTAGATTTTATAATTTTCTGCTTGATTAGTAAATTACAGTAGTGGTGTGATGTGAGTGCGCAGTGCTCTCTAAAAAGAAACATCTACAATACCCAGAATCATGTAAAACAAACTTGTTTCACCTTTGAATGTAAAGATTTACTGTACCTTTGTGTGATTTAGAAAAAATATGCCTCTTGTGATCACGAGGATGTAATAGTGCCTGTAGCAGTGCCTGTGGGTCTGTGGGTGTCAGTAAGGGGAGGGTCAAACCACAGTTGCTGTAAATGCCTGAGCTTTAGTCATTGAAATGTAGACCAGTCAGTTTGGTCCTGAGCATCCAGGGATGCTCTAATAAAATCTGAATAATGTTAGAGATGATGAAAATAATGAGTTGTGATAATGGGTATATTTTTCTCTTAATTTTGCCTGTTATTTTTCAGGAATTTGAGAAATTGACTTTCATTGTTTAGTGTTTGGCTGTCTTGTGAGGTCAGGTTGCTCATCATCTATGAGTCCTCATTTATTGTGTTAAATGCAGGCTGGACTCTTATGTACTGTGATTGAATTGGGAGCTAACAAAATTCAGAGGAAACTGTTCCATTATTCAGTAATTTCATTGGTTTATTATTTCTCTACATATTTACTTATTCTCCAGTCTAGTTTTATATCCCTGATCTGCTGATTTTCTCAACTTCATCCTTGTTTTCTCTGTCCTTGAGATAGCTGAGATAATGAAATGCTGTATTTATACTAAGTTGTTTGTTTGTTTGTTTGTTTTTAAGGTCTATATCTGTTGTAGCTCCATTTCCAGAAGATTGGTTTTCAGATGGAATTGTGTACCCCAAACTAGCGTGGCTTGGAAATGAACTTTTGTTCAAACTGGCTAAATGGTCTGTGGAGCAAAAACTTAGTGAGTTTAAAAGTACACTCTCCCTCATTTCAGTAGCAAAATACAGCAAGGTTTATCAGGACCTCAAAGAAAAGTACAAAGAGATGGTAAAGGTAAGTTCAAGCAGTAAATGCAGTAATGTTGTCCTTATTTTTTTTCTTTGTGTAATGAAGCTGCTTATTTCATTTTTTTTTTAATTAAAGAAGCCATTGAATTATAATGTATGTTTTTCAGTTTTGTGTTTTGGGTTTTATTTTGGCAAATATAGAGAATACAGCAGTTCAGTCCTTGCACAAACTTAATTGGAAAAGCAGGATTTAGAGCCAAATTCACAATAAATACTTGGATATTTTGGATGTATAGCTTGTGATAAAAAGGAAGAAGTAGGTCAGTGGAATAAATAGAAATCCACATTTTAGAAGTCATAAATAAAACACCTCCTTCCCCAAAACCTTTGGATACTATCTTAATATGTGTTTGAATTAGAGGAGCAGTGTTGTAATTTTTTTTTTTCTTATCCTGGAGATCCTGAAGAGCAACAGAGTGCTGTATGAAGTAATGTCTGTATTCTTGCAAACTTGGCTCTAGCTGCAAACAAAAAAATTGGTCAATGCTTTTGTAAAACATACAGTGAAAATGCTGAAATGTTTTACTGTTAATATTTCTGTACTAACAGGAAGAAACAAAGCAGAGGAGAATTTGAGTTTTGGGTAAGGCAATAATTCAGTCTTGAGTTCTGTAGTAGAATTGCTGCAGTTGAGCATTTTAGTTATTGTTTCAATTCTTTGTTTACAAAGTAACACTTAGGAATAATACTTAACTTTCTGTCTTCCTACTTCAGATTTTGATTCTTCACGTTCTGTTGTGCCAGGATAATTCCAGGTCTTTTCCTTGTGAAAAGAAATTTACAAATGTTCATGTTCTTAGTGTTGCAGAGGTATAGATAAGATTTTTTTTTTCTGTGAGAAAGTTAAGCTAAAGATACATGGTCTGTTACAGAACACATGCAGCTGTTTTCTTGTGACCTGCACATGTGGAGCCAAAATGTTCATAGAAACTTTATTGTTTGGTTGAATCAAACAGTCTTTATATTCTCTGGGTATATTTTAATGAGGTTAAAGTCCAAAATCTGTTCAGAAAGTCCTGAAGTTCTGTCCAGAACTCCAGAAACCTACTGAAGTGAATAAGTATCCAAATTGCTGTGTCTCAACATTTTTAAGGTTATTTCAGATGATGCAGAAAATAAATTTTTATCTATTTTTTCATTCTATTTTTTTTTTTTTCCTGAAGGTGTGGCCTGAAGTGACAGATCCTGAGAAATTTGTCTATGAAGATGTTGCCATTGCCACTTACTTGCTGGTAGGGAACTGCTTTACCTAATAATATGCAGTAAGGTTGTATTTCATGATAATAGAACCTCTCTAAAGAAGATCATTTTAGAGGTAAACAAAAACTTCTTTGTAAATATGATGAAGATTTGCAGTCTTCTCTCACAGGAAATTTGTCATCTACATACACAAGATTTATTTCTTTCTAAGTGAAAAAGTCAAAAGCACTATTGTAGAAGTGATAAATTGAATCAATTGGAGATTAGGATTGATTGTTTTATAAATTTTTCTATTACTTGTTCATTTTATATTATGAACAAATAAATACGTAGTGTTTTTTACTGCTATGCCTTTTCTCTATAAAATTTCAGCTCAAATCCCATCTTCAAGTGTAATAAGGTCAACTGCAGATGCTAGAAGTTCAGATAAATGCTTGGTGCAATTTTCTCAAGCATCTATCTGCTTGGGATTCTATGAAAATTCTGCTACCTGCAATTCTTAGAAACATCAGGTTTTTAAAAGGCAGGCACATATTTTTGTTTTCCATCCAGGGTATGGTAAGAACATGTCTATATTTGAACTATACTTGTAGCATCTTACCTAAATCAGTATTTCTGAGTAAGTTAGCTCATTTATAGTACTCATTGAGGACTATTTAATTTTGTTAATTAGGTGTTTAACCTTCAACCTTAGATACTGGCTTGTGGAAAGAGCTATATAATAGACTCATCTTTACCATTTTTACCACCATTTTAATATTCAGTGTTGAAAATTAGGAGTTTAGTTGTAGCCACAAGAAAATTCTAGAGTGATAGCATTTTTATACATGTGATTGTTGGTTTACAGTGGTTGTGTTTTGGCTAATATAGCAGTAGTTTTCAGAGAGTTATTTAAGTCATTCAATATGCAGCTTATGTAAATGAAAACTTAAAGTATGGTATTAATTAGCTAACCTGCTGCAAAATGTTCAGGTATTATTTGATGGTATATGAAAGTCATTGTTAAGAAGTACATTACACAGGTGATTTTCTAAGGAAAAGTAGGTCCAGTGTAAAGTTTTTATGGGTTAATGGCATCTGTGTGTGACCTCATTTTATTTTCCAATCAGATTGACATCACTCACTATGCAGGAGCATGGCCAAGGGCATCGCTGTTGTGTTGTAAAAACCTCTGCAGGAATTGGGGCATAGGTAGGATCTGTGAAGGAGGTAATTAGGGATTTCTGCATACTGCCTAGTGGCACAGTGCAATGATTGGTAAATCTAAAACCGTAATCCATGAGATTAGCAGACTGTGTTGATCTTGAGCTTTTTTCCTTCTAGCAAAACTGACATTGTTACAAATACTTATTTTCATAGTTAAGTACTCTTCAAGATTTTTGGTAGTCATAGTGAAAATCAGAGTGCAGAGTTACAAATGTGTGATCTCTAATTTCTCATTGAAGGAAAAAGAGTTGGAAAATGGTGAAGGTTAAAGCATACTCTGCAGAGAAACAGCCACTTATTAATTATGAATTATATATCTGTGTAAAAGTAACTACTTATGTACAGATCAGGGACTAGAATTTCTTAAATGCTTTGGGGTCCCTTAGCTGGTCTAGAATTTGGGGCAGTTACCTTGCTAGGTAACACTGTTGCTTTGTTCAGTAAAAGGGATGTTTTATATATATATAGTATATCACTAAGTGATTACAAAGAATATTTTGGGGTTTATTTTCAGCTCTGCCATCAATACTTTCTTTAATACAGTGAATATAAATGTATCTGTGGTGTTCTTGCAGAGACACTGATGAACTTGAGTTGATACTTCCCTTGCTTTCCACTGTTCTGCTCTTGCATCCATTGTTTCAGCAATTTATTTTACATTTATGTTCATTCTAGCCCAGAGTTGTAAAGCCCTGATTAATTTCAACTCCTATTACTCAAAACAGAGTGGAGGATGTGCTTAGCATTTAGAAAATTATTGATATTTTACAAAATAATTCTTGTTTCACTCTATAAACAGTGGGTTTCTGTTTTGGTGGGGGTTTTTTTGTTTTGTTTTGGGATTTTTTTAGGTTTTCCTTTTTTTTCTCTAAATTTATTTTACCTGTGAGTGCAATGAATGTTTTCTGTCAAATCTGCATTTCCAGGTTTCCTTTTTCATCTCAAATAACGTTCAATAAGGTTTCTTATAGGGAAACTTGAGAGCAGAAGCCTAATATGTTTTGTTTACTCTTCTTAGATTCTTTGGGAAGAAGAGAGAAAAGAAAAAGGGTTGACCAAGAAGCAGTCATTTGTAGATCTTGGATGTGGAAATGGTTTGCTGGTTCATATTCTAAACAACGAAGGGGTAAATAGAATGATTTAAAAAATAATTATTAAAAACTAGTGTCAGTATTCTTGTTATGCTTTCCTTTTATTTGGCATGCAAATAGCCAAAATAAATTAATTCATGTTGCTAAAACTGGATTTTGTCACTCTAGTTGCTAACAGAAAATCCTACCAGAGGATTAGATCATTCGTTTATTTATCTTAGTGTATTTAATTTAAATTGAGGGCTATTTTTTCTCAGGTAAGAAACTAAAAGGAAAAAGAAAACGTAATGGAGTACTTTAGTTATGCAGAAAGGAACGTGAAATTTCGACATACCTCTCACAAGATGTGTTCATGAACTTATTTTTATCCGAACTGAATTCTACTTGTGATGTCACAAAATGTTTTTCTATATCTTTGAAAGCAATCCTGAGATTTCTTAATTAAAAATGCCTAACAGCATACTGTACTTTTTGGAGTAAAAATGTAGCAACAGCATAATTCAGTTTGTTGAGGCATGGTTTCTGAAATAGCAATGACAGAACAGTGAAACTAAACAAAACCCATTGAAGGTGGGTCTGTCTGTTTCAGAAAATTGCATTTTCCACTTTTGGGCAACATGGGGAAATTTATAGAGGAAATGAATATCTCTTATTAGATAAAGAGACATCAGTGGGGGAGTAGGGAAATGTTCCAAGTTCTCCTAGCACAAAGTTTCTATTCTTGTGTGGCCAGAAAACTTTTGTGTAACATTAGCTGCTGTTTTCCATGTGGATTTTTCAGTCAGTCATTCCTTCAGTGCTGACAAACATTGGCTGTCCAAAAAATCATGTATGAGAGTTTTATGAGACTTTTTTTAGTAATTGATTTTTCTTAGTTCTGCACGAGATTCTTGGATTTCAAATACTACACATTCTTCATTTCTTGTTTTAGTTTCCAGTCTATTTCCTCTTCCCTTTAAATCAGACAGGGGAAAAAACTGTTTGGGTTTCAGTAGCTGAAAGGTGGTTCTCCACTAGGGACTGCTTAGAGTAGCATTTTTCATTGAGCTCTGTGGATGCTGCAGTACTCAACTTGTGAAAGGCTTTGATATTTTAAAAACAAACAAACCAAAAAACAACACCTCTGTTTTTACATTTGTAGAGATAGAGATTTTCAAGAACAGTCTCAGTAGGTGTGCCCAGGTAAAATTTTGAACCAGATATATTAAGGTTTCCTAGTTATTCCCTTAATATTTCAAAGGGAAGAAAGGGAATAAAAGTATTCAGATGAAATGGCAAAGCTGGTTTTTGTTATGTGTCTAAATTTTAACATGAATGAAATGTTTGAAGTTACTATGTACTTTTACTGAACCTATTTGAAATTTCTGAAAAAAAGTAGTACTTAAATTGAGTATTTTTGTTCAAATATTTCAGCATCCAGGAAAAGGAATTGATGTGAGGAGAAGAAAAATATGGGACATGTATGGACCAGGGACGCATTTAGAGGTATTATGCAAATGTATGTCAGTCTTACTGATCTCTACATTTATTCATTTGTTCATTGTTTCAGGATGTATTGATGCAAGTGTAAGGAAGCATACTGGGTTACACACACTTGTCTAAAGAGACCCATAGGTTTGTTATGCTGCTACCCATATCCCTTGGAGATGGAGTAAGTTGTAAAGGGAGAAAAGTATGAGAAAAATATTGTATTGTACCCTTGCATATTTGCAACTTGCTTGTTTCTCAGCCAAGAACCACTGGCATGATTTCTTACTGCATGTACAGACATGCACACCATGAAACAAGCTTTCTTTTTACCAGATGATCAGTATTAAGCAGCTTTGTTTGCACCACTAGTTCATGAAAGATAATAAAGCCACTCAAAATTTGGGATAATCACTTACTTGAAAGTGATTCTCACCTTCTAGTACTATGTTCTGTTTTGGGGAAAACATTGTTGGACCTCAAAGGAGGCAACATAAATAATTGCAATAAAAGTCTTCAAAAATGAACAAAATGTGTCTGCAAAAGGGATTATATTTCAAGTTTTTTGTTATCATTTTTATGAACAATTTGAGCGCGGGAACATTCACTTTGATTCCAAGCATTGTTAATATGATACTCATTAAAGTGTGGTGCCAATGAGAAATTGCCCTTGAGAGGTGAGGTGTTCCTGGTTTTTTGTTCTGCAGGTCTAAAATTTCTTGCTCTGTTCTGTCAAAATTGTCATCTCCCAATATAGTAAAATAATTTTCCATCTGTTGTTATTCTCTAGTAGTGTTGTTTAAAGTTCATTCAATATATTATGAATTGTTCATTCAACAATGAGGATGCTAGCTCATTAAATTAGGAAAGAACCTCAGTTTTCACAGGTGGGAGGTCACAGATTTCACTGTTGGGTAGCCTTCTCTTTGCCACCCTGCCATTTTGGGTACAAGTTGCCAAAACTGCCATGTTCCTTTACTGCAGTCTGCAAGCAGATCTTCCTGAAAAGCTTCAACAGACAACCCAGACCATCAATCTGTGGTGCTCCATCATTCCTGTTGTACTCTACTAAGTAACATCTGATCATGATGAACAGCATTGTCTCTTTGTGTTACATGTTCCTATTTCTGCCTAGAAAGAAAGAAACTATAAAATATATGCTGAAGAAAGTGATGATTGATTCTGGAAGGAGTTAGACCAGGAACAGGAAGGGTGAAATGATTTTGCAAGGCTCATGTAGCTACAGGAGCCACAGAAGGAAAAAGCACCTGCCCACAGCCTGTTGTTACCCCTGAAGCTAATTTTGTTTTGATCTTTACTTACAGCAGAGTTGCCGGGTAGATGTTGCCACCTGTGTGGTTCAGTACAGTTCTAACAACCTAAATGGATGTAACAGGTGGCACTCTGTGCTTCCAAACTGCTGTCAGACACAGTGAACACAAATGTGATTAGGAGTGGCTGTCAGAATGGGCAGTGGGGCACTGATAATCCATACTATGCCTAAATTGAATGATCAAAACCTAAATGTAAAGTATGAGCATTGTGTTTAATCAACCTTAAGAAAACACTTACCAAAGCCTTGGTAATTTAACATCCAGTAATCTGCCAAAAAAACTTGTTGCATTCATTATCTAGAAATGTTTATACATATCTACAAATAAACTGTAGTATTTAAAGAGAACAATTTTAAGTGAACAATCACCATATTGGTCCTTAAGAGGGATTTAGAAAGTAACCAAGATAGTCTGAAATTACCTAATTAGTGGTCTTGTTTTATTTTATTCTTTACATGTGAAATTCACATGTACATGTGAATTTTAAGCTCTTAAAACATATCTTTTCTATATAAAGAGAACTTTTAGAGAGAACTTTATAAAGAGAACTTAAAGAGAACATATCTTTTCTATATTCTAGAACTTTGCTTAAAGGATGTGGAAATTCAAATCTAAAACTTTTTTCAAATTTGCCCAATAATTATTTTAATGTTCATGCATATTTTTAGGAAAGAGTGGCTACTTTCATGGTGTCAACATCTTTCAGTACTTTCTCTTCTGAACTTAGTTCAAAGTGAGAAAATGTATTTGTGAGGCATAAACATTATAGCCAGTGTAGAGTATTTGAATTTAGCCTGTATGAAGAATTCATCCTCTTGGTTTCTTTTGTTTGTTATTGTTTTATTATATGTGAATGATAGCATGTGAAGAGTGGTGTTCTGTATACTAGGATTTGATTTGGGCAGCATCTGTGAAGGAGGAGAAAATAACAATGAAGCTGTGTTCTGATTTATTGCTGTGTGAGTCCTACAGGCAGCAAATTAAGTGTCTCTCTGAAAAACTGAGTTCAGGCATACAAGTGATAGAAAGAGATTGGCAAGCAATCATAATTTAGTATATGATATTTGTTTATATATATTTAAATGCCAGATATCTTAATCAGAGTTGCTATTCTACTGTTTTGCTGACCCATGTTTTGTGGGTGTTTTTTGCTTAATTGCTTCTCTGTAGCTATAAAAAATTGCTAACTGAGGAAAACATAGTTGGTGTCTGTGGTGCTCACTCACCTTGTATTTGTCAGCTGGTATTACTTGATATTGCTGCTTAGTGCTTTAAATAAAATGCTTTAAAGAAACCTGTAAGAGGATTCACTTGCTGTGTTGTTCTGTTTTTTAGGAAGCTACAATCATTCCAGGTGACAGTCACCTCTTTCCAGACACTGACTGGCTCATAGGAAACCATTCAGATGAATTAACACCGTGGATACCTGTAATTGCAGCTAGGTATTTTTGCAGAGGGAGGGGAGTGGGATGGAAGGAATTAAAAAAACAAACTGGCAGAAAAAACCCAAACATTCCCCACCCATAATTACGTATGTAGGCTTGATAAAAACTCAGCTTTGGTTCCACACCAGTTGTTCTTTTAAGACTGGCTGCTTTTGATGCAAGTTGATTATTTTTACAAAGTGTTTTTGTGGAGAAGTGCAGATGCAGTATTTACTTTCTCATAGAATTCAGTGCAGTATTTTGCTTTTGAAATTCAAAAACCAAAACTGTTTTTTATTCCTCCTATGTGAAGCTGTTGATTGTTTTTTGTTGTTTTTTTTTCTTGTGAATACAAGCTAATGGTTCTGCCTTCCCTCGTGCTGTTGAGCTCTTTACGAACAGCAAAATTAATTTGGTTTTACTTCTGCAAACTAAGTTGGCAAAGTAGGTTGCTGCATCAAATACTTTGTGAAATGGTATTTGTGACTAAATTAATCTTTTGATTGAAAAAGAAAGTTATAAATGTTACTGCATGAAGCTCTGTATTTAATAAAAATTCCATTGTTGCTTTCACCTGATAGGTTGTTTGTTAAATTTTTGTATTTTCTGAAGTAACTTACTGTTCAGCAGTTTGTTATCCTTCTTGTAGGTCTTCCTATTCATGTTGTTACTTCGTGCTGCCATGCTGCTTCTTTGATTTCCATGGAAAATACAGCCGAAGACAATGCAAGAAAACTCAGTACAGAGAATATCTTGATTTTGTTGCCCAAGTAGGATTTGTGTGTGGCTTTCATGTGGAAGAAGATTGCCTTAGAATTCCATCAACAAAAAGGGTAATTTTGGCCTCTGTCTTTTTTCTTAAATCTGCTCTGTTTGAAGCATATGGATGTTTGTTTATTTTTATTGTTGTAAGATAAGACTATAGTCAGCTTCATTACTTGATACAATATGCTCTGAAAAGAGATTAAAAATACTCATTGTTTTCTTGGGAATTACACTCTTAATGTTATTGGTACAGTCCCTATAAAAAAGAAAAAAACAACAGGAAAAAATGAAATGTTTCATAATTTTCTCTTATGTCACTCTATATGATGGAAAACTTAAAACCTAATTTTTTGCCTTAATTTTTCTAGCTGCCTGTCCTACTTTTTTGTACTTATTGCTGTTTTTCTTGTCCAGTGAAATTTAAAGTGAAATGTTCTGAGTGGGAAAAGGTGTCCAGCTTTAAATAATCTGAGGGTCAGGAACAATATTTTTGCTGTGTGATTTTATAGCATGATGGATTATGATTTGTTTACTGGATTTCTTCTGGGACACCAATATTCAAAGACTGGAATTAAAAACCCCTCAGGTGTTACTGAGCATTGAGTTGGTATTGGATTTTATTTTAGTAGTGAGAAAC
This sequence comes from Zonotrichia albicollis, assembly GCF_047830755.1. Taxonomy (NCBI): domain Eukaryota; kingdom Metazoa; phylum Chordata; class Aves; order Passeriformes; family Passerellidae; genus Zonotrichia; species Zonotrichia albicollis. The sequence goes on along the minus strand of NC_133823.1, from coordinate 51,122,489 downwards.
TACATAAACATGTGGAGTTTGTGGGGCTGGGTGTAAGTACAGGACTCTGATAGTGACTTACTTGTTTCTGCCAAAATAGGTCAGTTTTGTAGGGAAAAGCAGGAGCTATCCAGCTGCAGAACGTGCTCTGATTGACGAGCAGATAACACAGTTTATTAACGGTCGTCGGACCTGTGCTGGGGCCACGTGTGACAGAAGGCTTGGATTTAACCATGAGCATCACTCTGGTGGTCTGTGCAAAGAAGCAGGCTCAGAACCTCCTGAAGATGAGACTGAGACAGCTGGTACAATTTGGATGCCTGGATTTCAACCCAGAGAAAAAGTAGAACAAGTCAGAAATTGTGCTTCCCTCCCTCAGGACTTTGTAGATGAAGTGGTTCTCAATGTGGCAAACTTGCTGTTAAATGCAGCCCCCCAGAAATCATGTTCTGATAAACAGGGTGGAAATATGAATACCTGGAATCAAGGAGGTGAGGTTATCTTTCCTTTACACTATCTTTAGCTGGCAGAACATGTCTTTTCCAGCAAGTTTACAAGTTTTTGAATAGATTTTTAGGAAACACTGGGAACAATACAGTAGCAATCAAAGGTGCTTTTTTTCCACTATGTTTTATTGCATGTAGAAGAATATTTTGAGATTGGTTTGAGTTTTTTTCCTGGTTTACACTTAAAGACTATTATAGAATCAATTTTTATTAAACCAAACCCAGCTAAACCCACAACTCTACCCTATTTAGGGAGAATATTATGGTTTAGAATATTAACATAATAATTTGCTATACTTCTGTAAGAGTTTGTAAGAAGTCCTTCAAAGTGTCATTAGGTTTTACAACATGATTAGGAATTTTTAGTTTAGTTTTAGGAACAAAAAGAATGTTAAGCTACTGTTAATTGTATAAGCAGTCAGTTATCTGACTACTACCATCTTTCCATTTTCTTCCATCTGTTTTTATAATTTACTCACTGTAGTATGTCATATGTTACTGACTGGGTCTTCTAACTACATGCTTATAAACACTTCTTATTGCAATGAGGGTTACATGCTACCGTAAAAAAAGCAGAGCAAATAAAAAGTGTGTCTTACTGTGGAAATTCTGACCTGAGTCCTGTAAAGTGAAAGCTGCTGTTTTACAATATGCATGTAAAATATATTCCATACATCATATTGTGAGAAAAAAGTTGCTGCAGTCCTGGTAGATAATTCTGACACTCTGCTCATAATCATTACTGTATATAGAAGTTGAATTGTATTATAGTTTTATAGAGAAGTTTTTAATAATTCTACCACTTTTTATTGCAGAAAGCCTTTCTTTGAGAGAAGTGGCAGAACACTTGGATAAAGAGGTTTTAAAAAAGCTGAAAAGTGAATATGGAGGCCTGCAGACACTACTCAAAAACAATCATCAAGTATTTGAAGGTAAAGGAGTTTTGAGTTTTGGTTTTTTTTCTCCTTAATTATTTATTTTATCTCCTCTATATGCAGTTAAACTTAACTGAAAAATTACTATGCTGGTGGTTTTTTTAACTGCTTTTTGTATCTTTGCAGAAAACTGCATATTCTTTATGTGCCCATTGCTCCAAGATATTGTTAGTAAAGCTCTTATGAATTGAGATTGGTAAGGCATCTATCAGCAAAGTGTTCTGCACTGACTGTATCTGAAAAGACAAGCCTTTAGTTTAGGTGGCTGATTTGACGCTATTCTTTGACCTCTTACTCTTGTTTCTTCCTATGAAATATTGATGGTTTTGAGGCTGTCAAATACAGAGCAATATTACTGAAGCATTTAGCTGAGGCTTAGTCTGACCACACCAAGCCCCAAAGTGTAAATGCTGACATGAAGCAAAATTAGCCTCCCTAAGAACCTGTAATTGTGAGGCTTGATGCGTTTATAAAGCTTGTGTTTGTGTAGTTTGTGGTAGCATGGCAGAAAGAACTCTGTAGCAAGTCTCCATGGCTGGTTGAGTTTGTTTATAGCAGTTTTTTGGGTTTGGCTTTTTTTTCCCCTGTTGTAATGTGTGGTGACAGTGTGCTTTGTGTCATTTGTGCTTTGGGGCTTTTTTGTGAGTGTGAAGTTTTGCAAAACTAAAATGTAGCTTTGCAGTAATACGAGATGTTCAAGGTTTTATCAGTATTAAAGCTGTTTCAAATTTCAAAATGTGTTATGTCCTAACAGTTCCATGTCTCCTGTAAAATACTGATGAACTAATCCATGGAAAGTAATCCTGATTATGCAACCTCTTTGTTGCCAGTGGTCAGCTTAAGCAAGTTTAGCATCCACTAAATATTTGTGTACACTTGGCTGATAGAATCCTCCTGAGTTACCATCCATTAAAAAGAGTTGGTCACATGGAGTTTTTTATATGTCTGAATTTGGTTTCCTATCATTAGGAGTAGCTGAAATAGGTTTTGCAATGTGTTACATTGTAAATGGAATGAGCATCTTAAATTGGCTTGGAGGCTGTGTGCGCATTACATATGAAGAGAGGACTGGGATTAAGTCAGACCATCTCAGTAATTTATGTCACAGGGCTTGGGGAGAGACCACTTGATTGCTCTCTTAGTAGCATGTCACCATAACAAGAAACTTCTGGTGGTCTCCAAGGACATTGCTCCTGCCCTGGAGGACAGAGAAGAACATAGCTACAGCTCTTTTGTCATCTTTACTGATTTTTTTTTTCTTTTGAAACATGGTAGCAGATGAATGTACACACACACCAAACAGAAAGTGGTTGTTAGAATAATTGATCAGTGGCAGTTTCTTTAGATCAGGTATCTTGTCCAATACAAGACTGATTTTCTAGGAAAAAATTATGTTTGATAATAAATAAGTGTTAATTTTTCTTCTTCTTTTGTGAGGAAGCTCAGCTGAAATTGCTTCTTGATTGGCTTAGTATGAGTTCAGATCTGTCTGTGTATCACAAGGAAACCTGGAGACATTAATTCATCCAGGGCAGACTGTGTGATGTTCAACTTCCACTGGACTTGTTACTTTTCGAATAGCAATGATCAGAATGCAGAATAGTATTGGTTAACTATCCCAAGCTACAAGTGTCTGAGAGAGAAGGTGTGATTGAAGCAGTGTATGAAAGTAGAACATGGCAACTTAAAAGTGGCAGATTCTTTCCTCTTCATTTTTACTGTTGTTTGTCATCTGTTTTTTTCTTCCTCTCTGGCTAACTTCCTTTCATCTGTTTTGTTTACTCATTTAAGGAGTTGACAGAGATTCACAAGTGTGTATGTGTGCAGTTCATGGTCCTAACACAGAAAATTAATTTAAAAAACCCAAAGTGCTGAATCCTTATTAACCAATGATAACTGAGTGCAGTTTCACGTGAAGGATTAGACTCGTCATCTCCTTGGTGCAGTGTGTTTTTGGGTCAGTGAACTGTGAAAGTAGCAGAAGACACTTGCTGGTAATCACATTTTAGATGTGGAATCATAAAGTTAAAAACATGGGAAGAATTACAGTTCTTGAAGTTAAAACTTCTTTTGTTAGAACTTGCAATCTAAGTTCAGATGATTTTACTCTCAATGATCCCAACTGCTATATTTAAAATGAGCTAAAAAATGTCTACAAAGATGATGCAAAGGTGCCTCAAACTATTCAGCATCGCAGTGAAACATCTCTCAGGGAAATCAATCAAGTCTTCTTTTTACTGTGTCTGCATTGTCTTTGTAGTGATTTGTTGTTACTTCCTTCTGTTTCTGTGCAAATGGCTCATCTAGTTTTGCCTGAGTGATCCATTTGTAGAGTGTTTTTTATTCACAGAATGTCACTACAATTTTTTCCAGTATAATTACTATGGATGTCTATTAACAGCTGGATTTTTGTTTGTTTTTAAATCTTAGTTCTGAATGGGAGAGTTCATATTCGTGACTGGAGGAAAGAGAAACCACCAAGTAAAACTAAACCTGAAGTGAAGCGGCGCCTTTCAGCTGAAGCATTTAAAACACGCCTCTGTTGGTTTTTCATTCATCATCCTGATGGTTGTTCTTTACCTTCTGAAGCTTGCCCATATGCCCATGGGACTGAGGAGCTAAGGCAGTCTCAGATGATTAAGAAGAAAAAACATATACAGTAATAAAATGTTGCAACTTCTGTTTAGATTCATGTACATAAGAGAATCTATGATTGACTTTGGGACTGCCTAGTGTGTGAACATCTGTACAATATGGAGGGATTTTCCTCATTTCTGTGCATCTTATTTTGCAGTTGGTTTACAAGTTCTCCTGTATTTCTAATTCGTTATTTTTTTATTAACAGCTAATAGGTATACTAAAGTACATATATATTTTTGGATATACAGCTTGTCTAGCTTGCATTTATATAAGTAGAAAAGTTTAAAAACTTAATTTCTTGGGAAACTCCACATGATCCTTAATCAGATCAAAAGTACATGACGCAGCATTTTCAAGCCCTGAAAATTAGCCTGTTTTGTTCCACATTTTCAAAGAGTCTTAGAGAAACTACTCTGTCCAGCCATCCAGGTGCCACTCTGGCAGCCACCCCTGCAGCACCTGAGCTGGGGCTGAAGCCCCTTCGCAGCAGGCAGCTCCAGTGAGCCCAGGGTTGTCCTGCTTGTCTCCCTACACCCCCCCCACACACACAGTCAGACAAGGTTCCTTTACTCCCTGGCCCCAGGCTTCCCATGGCACAGGTCTCAATCCTTAAAATAATTTAAACTTTGTGCAACAACAAAACAGCTCAAGCTGCTGCCTCTGATGAGGGACTTTGTACAAAGGAACTCCTGGGTTTTTATACCCTTACAGGCTCAGCACACAAAGTCTGGGGATCCTCAGCTCCTGCCTCATCCCTGAGTGTCCAATGCCGCCACAGGTCCCCAGGCCCTTTCCTATGTGAAGGGTGGCATTTCTCAGCCTCTTGCCTGGGGCTCCCACCACTTAGAGCTCAACCTGCAGTTCACACTGCAGCTGCTCACCTTGCTACCTGCACTGAATGTGTTCCTCAACAGGAGGATTTATGGTTTCTTATAATTCATAGTGGCTCTTGGGAGTCTTGGAATCAGAAATGAGAGAGATTTCACTCTTTCGTGGCTTGATAGCTTCCTTTCCAAATTACTATGCAGTAATAATATAGAATACCCTTCATGGTCCTTTCCTTGCATTTTATTTTGATTCAAAGTAATTGGTTTGCAAGAAGAATTTTCTGGGAAATTACTGTGGAAGCCTTCAGATGTAGGTGTAGGTTATTAAGGGTTTGTAGGCCACACTATCATAGATGCATAGAAGGAGTTGTGTTGTAAGCAACCTTAAAGATCATCTACTCCCCTGCCATGGGCAGAAACATCTTTCACAGATTCCTCAAAGCCTCATCCAACCTGGCCTTTACTTATTTTCAAAGTAAGGAGTAAAAGTAGAAAATCTGTTTAATAATATTAGGATGATGAGGTTTCTGTGTATCAGATATCAAAGGAATGCTTAGCACCTTGAGCAACTTTTAGCACCTTTGGTAGAATATGTTCTTTAAAAGGTTTAACTTTTAAATGCACATCCTAAGAAGAATACTGAAGCTGATGAAGGGTGTAGAGAATATGTCCTGTGAGGGACAACTCAGAAACTGAGGCTTGTTAGCCTGGTGAAAAAGAAGCTCAGAGAGCTCTTATTAGTCTCTACAGCCTGAAAGGAGGTTGTAGCCAGGTAGGGATCATACTCCCAAGTAACAAGTGACAGCTTGAAAGAAAATTACTTCAATTTGTGCCAGGGAAGGTTTAGATTGGAGATGAGGAAAAACCAAAGGACTTGTCAAGCATTGCAACAGGCTGCCCAGGGAAAGGGTGGAATCACTCTACCACGCCTGGAGGTGTTTAAAAGACATGTAGGTGTGGCATTTAGGGACAGGGTGGTGAACTGACAGTGCTGAGTAAATGCTTGGAGTCAATGACCTTAGAGATCTTTCCCAATTCTATGATTCTATCAACTTACCAGTGAACATAATTACTACTCAGTGGCAGTCATTGAACTGGTGTCATAGCTCATACCTGTTAAGTACTTGTAAAGTTCAATAAGTGCTGTACAAGTTGTGACAAGGACTTGTGTTCTGGCCCAGTTGGTACATTGATAGTGTGGAAACTCATCTGATCTACTGAGACAAGACTTTGATTTCAAAAACCTACTGAAGAAAGGCAAGATGAAGGTTACAGAAGAAAGTTGCTAAAGAAGAAATGTGGAGGTGGGTGCAATGACACAGAAAGTGAGTGCAGTGAGATCTAGGGGTAGGAGTGAATAAGCCATGTGAGGACTCTGTAAGAGCTCAGGGAATCTGGACAAGAAAGGAAGGAAACAATTGAATACAAAGCAGAGGAAAAATGAAAAATTACACCATAAACACTTCAAAACAGTGCCATGGACCCTAACTACAAGCAGCAGGGTGCACTCCATGGCATGAAGATGAAACAGGCTCCAAATCTCTTGGCAGGATAGGACCAAAGAACTGACTGAAGTGCTGTATATTATCCTTTTTTCCTTTGCATTTTTCTTCTGATCTTGAAAGAAGCAGCACTTGCTAGATCACAATGACCCTGACAATTGCAGCAGCATCTTGCTGATGGATCATGTACCACGTTATCCAATATGCTAAGTACTACAGGTAGCTGTCCTACCACTGCCAGGAGCTGTGGTGGGCTCTGAGCCTTTCCCATAGCTCTGGTTTGCAGTGATGTGTTTGGTATCACATCCTCAGTTCAGCTCTTATCAGTGCTGTGTTACACACAGTACAGAATTTGTGCCTTTCAGTAAAAAAAGAAGTACCCTGAGGTGAATTACCTAAAGGAGCACATTGAATGCTGTTCAGTGAAGGTTATTGGACTAAGGGAAAGAATAGAATAACTCAGGGAAACTGCAACTGCCATGAAACAGGGCAGCACAGAAAGGGAACACAATTGATAGAGTAGTTACTGTTGTAAGAATCAGAAAAGGTTTTTGTCTATTGAGAGGGAAAGAGTTGAGAAAAGAGAGGAAATTGTGTGAACTTGAGCGTAATCAAAGGATGAGGTTGCCTGAGTTAGCCTTTGTTTGGCTATGTGCAGAGTAAGAAGAATCTCAAGATGCTTATTTATTGTGGTAAACATACTGGTGTGTTTGTTGAGGAGGAGACCCCTGTAAAATTAAGTTTATGCTGTCTCCAGATGGAGATTGTTTCCAAATTGTGCAAAAAGGAAAAACAGACTTTGAATTATTTTCCAGTCGTAGGTGTCTACCCTGATAATGCACCTTGGTGTAGGATGTGTTTACTTGAAAAGGGAGATTTCCTGAGCTTGCATGTGGGGCCTTTTAGGTAGGCTTGGAGGTAGTCACGGTTAAGAAGCTGGAAAAAAGGTTGGCTTTGAGGCTTTTTTTCCTTCTTTACACTAAAAGAGGAATGAAATATGTGCTTGACTCATTGAAGTTGCAAATACATACATGATAAGACTAGTGAATTAGTTTTAAAACTACTATTTTTATTTGTGCAATGCTATGAGAACTAAAATAGCTGCTGTTGCACACTGCCTCCTCTGTATAGGCTTTGTTCCTGAACTCACCAGCATTCAGCTCTGGTACAGATGTGTGAGGGCTGTTGCCCTCCATGTGTGGCATCCTTGCAGGTGGACAGCCAGCCAGCAAATCTCCTGGAATGACAGAAACTTCCCTGTCATTTGCAGAAATGGGAAGAGAACATTTTTTGCATCCAAATGCCAACCGTATATAATTCCACAGTTTTATGTGAAAGTAACTGCTGAAAGCATAAAGTGGCTCTGTTTTATGTAAATTCTCTATCTTGTTGCTTCCTATGTAATCCACAGCCTTAAAATGGCATTAATACAGCTTTGGCAATGGATGAAATACTATGTGGAATAAGAATCAGCTCAACTCTATAAAAAAAATCTTGCTCCACAAGGAATTCAAGCATAAAGTTTCAATTGTTCATATGATGCTGTCATTATACTCTTTAGATTTTTACCATCACTACCCATTAGTTAATTCAGCTTTATTTGAAGCCTATTTTATAGAGGCTAAATACTTGCTGTATAGATATCTCATGTGAGTGAGAGTATAAAGAGAAGTTAGATGTCAGATTGCAATTAAGAATTCTGGGATTTAGAGATTTTGTCTTTCCATCTGTAGATTAGCTGCAGTCCCATTAAGGCTGAAGAAATATTCTAAATTCAATAACAAAGAAATATGTGTTTGCCTTTGCCCTTAAACATCAGTAAAGGATTGTATTTATTTGCTCATCTCTAATTGACAGCAAATTCCAAGACTATATTGTTATTTATGGGATATATATGTATAGCCTCAGTAGAACAGTTGATTTTTAATACACCTCAAACCAGAAAATTTTCTCTGTGTGTATTATTTGGGTTGTCTCTTTACAATATTACTGTCAGTACTCAAATTATTAGCCCAGATTTAGAACAATTTCTGAGGAAGTCTTACAGCTTGCTGACAGTAAATACAGGTTTCTAGCTATGCTTTGTAACAAAATTCGGCTGCTTCTTGTGGGTTTTGGGGCTTTTTTGTTCAGATTTTAAGTTTTAAATGCCAGTTTGAATAGACGGTACTTTTTGAACTTCATGAGGTTTGCACACACATAGCTCAAGCCTAGTAAGATACATCTCCCTTAACTCTTTATCTTTGGAGATCTTATCATATTTTTATGAACAGGAATCTTGCTTTTTTTTAATAAAATAGACAAGACTGAGCAATCAATAGCCTTGCTTAGGACATAGTAATGGTAGATATTTGAGAATCAACAGAGATGAAATATAAAATCTGTAGCAATCCTGGCAAGTCACAGCTAAAACACATAATGAGGCAGGTATCCACTAAAATGTCTAAACATTTGGCATCTACTGATGTTAGACAATATGTTTTCTTATTGCTCATTACTTCGGTTTATATAACTGAAAGTGTATTTTCATACAAAAATTGTGGCTAATTGGGAATTCACACAGAATGTAATGCTGACACATTAGCACAAAGAATAGTTTCCACAATCAAGATTTTCTGCTGTTGTGCTGAAACTGAGAGTAGCATCTTATAGTTTTTCTCTGAGGCATTGGCACACTTCTCTTGTGGGAGCTGGTGCAGCAGTTCTGTGCTCCCATGGCAGTGTTTCCTGGTGGGCTCTGTGTGCTGGCACAGGTTTCAGTGAACACACAACTCCAGTGTGTGTGTTAGTGCTCATTTACCTTCTCAGAAACACTGCCCTAGGCCTATTCTAACTGGGTGCTCTTACAATACTACTAGATGAAAACTGCTTAGCAATTGCAGCACAGCTCCTCTCTTCCCTCTGCAATTTTAATTTAACAGATTTTAGCAGGTCTAAGTAGGTGAGTGTAGCTTCGATTCCCTCCATGGCAGGGGCACCAACGCAAATTTTTGTTCGGAGATCAGTGGATCCACCTGCATTAATTTCTCTGCGAGCCCTCCTGTGCTGGGCTCAGAGCTGTGCAGCCAGACTTGCTCTGGCGTTGAGGGCTCTGGGGGGATGTCAAGGAAGCAGCACTTGGCTGCTGAAGCTGGATTCACCTGTCAAGCTGTGCAAACACACTCCTTCAAGCTGCCAGTCAGGCTCCTTGTCTGACAGCTAGCCAGACACTGCACCAAAATCCAAATACTCCTTCAGGAAAGCCTGCCATGAAAAAGCAAGAAGGGAAGAAGGCTTGCTGTTGATGTACATTATAAACAAAGAGATACAACTGTTGTGAAATTAAAGGAACTGCAATTGGAGGAGAAAAAAAAAATTTGGAAATTTTGTGACTACAAGGAAGTGGACCGGGATTCTATCCAGCGCAGTGCAAAGGACCAAAACAGGCCAAAACTAAGTTTGCAGATGCTGCAAACACAGGGGAAAAAGTCAAGGAGGAAGACTCAGCTTGGAGGGGATGATATGAGTGAGATCCTATGGATAGTCTAAAAGAGGAAAAAAAAATTTTCGCAAAGTCAAAGCCATGCAAAGTCATGGCATGCCATCAAGTGCAGGGACATGCACCAAAGATTCCCCTATTGGTCCCCATTGAAATCGCAAGATTCCGTTTCCCTTCCCGAAAGGAAATGAAATTTCCTTTCGGGAAGGGAAACGGAATCTTGCGACCCCGAAAAGAAAGCCTTGCAAACACTCTGGAAAGGAGATAGGATCAAATGAAATGCAATTGAAAAAAACCCAGAAAATCGGCATATTTAGTGTCTTCAAAAAGTGGTCTGCCAGGAAGTGAGTTGCAGTGCAAAGGACCAAAACATGCCCAAAGAAAGGTCACAGAAGTTGCAAAAGCAGGGGAAAAAGTCGAGGAGGAAGACACAACTTGGAGGGGAAGATATGAGGGACATGGCATGGATACTGAAAAAGAAAAAAAGAAAAAAAAGGATTTCCCAAAGTCAAGCCCATATAAAGGCAGGCCATATGCCATCAAATAAATGGACATCCACCAAAGCTCGTCCAAATTGATCCCCGCTGAAGGCCAAAACAGAAGAGAAGGACTTACAAACGCTCTGGAATGGAGATACCATCAAAGGAACTGCAATGGGAGGAGAAAAAAAAATTTTGGAAATTTTGTGACTACAAGGAAACGGACCGGGATTCTATCCAGCGCAGTGGAAAGGACCAAAACAGGCCAAACCTAAGTTTGCAGAAGCTGCAAACATAGGGGAAAAAAGTCAAGGAGGAAGACTCAGCTTGGAGGGGATGATATGAGTGAGATCCTATGGATAGTCTAAAAGAGGAAAAAAAAATTTTCGCAGAGTCAAAGCCATGCAAAGTCATGGCTTGTCATCAAGTGCAGGGACATGCAAAAGCAGGGTAAATAGACAAGGAGGAAGACACAAAATAAAAGGAAAAATCTTTCCAAATCAGACCCATCAAAATGCAGGCAGGCTATACGCCATCAAGTGCAGGCACATGCGGCAAAGCTTCCCAAAATTGATCCCCACTGAAGGCCAAAACAGACAAGATGGACTTACAAACACGCTGGAATGGAGATACCATCAAAGGAATTTCAATTTGATGCGAAAAAGAAAAATTTGGGACATTTAGTGAGTCTAAGAAAATGGCTCGGGATTATATCAGGTGCAGCGCATGGGCCAAAATATGCGAAACCAAATCTCCCAGGTTATGCAAAAGCAGGAGAAAAATGCAATATCCTTTCTGCAAGGTAATATGGTCATATTGCCTGCCTGCATTTTCATGGCATTGACTTTGGTATTTTATGTTGGTTTATGGATGTGAAATCTAGACAATTTTGAAGTATTTGATGAAAGTATTTACAACTGCAATCTTGCACACAAAACCAACTGCAGGTTCTGCTTTGTTTTGATTTACAATCAGTAGAATTTAAAGGTAAGGGCTTCAATAATTATGAAGACAGCTGGAGAAATTACGTGGATGTGCCAATTTGCGCTCCAGGTCCTCTGATGTGTCCCAGGCAGGTCTGTGGGTCCCTGGATTAGCAGTGAGTGTGTCTCCAGGTCCACACAGGAGTGCTGAGAGGGATCTGAACTGAGAATTTGTGACAATCAAGACAAGGCAGAGTATATTACAAGGCAGCATTTCCATACTATCCACAGCTGGCTGTGTGAAGGAGTCAAGGGGTTTTCCCTTGACTGTCAAACTGTCCACTTGCTTTATTACCACTGCAAAACCTGAGGGACTGAGTTGGCACCAACAGAAACCAACATAATCTCGGCAATAATGAGCTCAGTGAGGTAAAGTCTCAATTCTTCCCCTTCACCCTAGCCCAAGTCACATCCATCCTGACAAAAGCAAGGAAGAGCCAACATCTCCTTGCATGGGAATAAGGGGAAGCCAACCCACCTTGCTGGAATAAGATAGCGGCATCTTTATGAGGCACAGAACAAGCCCCTGTGTGCTCTGGCTCATGTTCCTGGCACAGACACTGCAGTTGCTGGGCTGTTTCTGTCACCAGGAGTGGAGGAAGCCAAAGTGCAGCAGGAAGGGTTTCCAGCTCTTGTGCCAATGTCCCTGAGGCTGCCCAAAGTGCAATTTGTCCACGGGCAGAGGCAGCTCCTGGCAGCTCCCAGCTGGGAGCAGGGTGACATTTCTGATGTCCACAGGTAGCACAAGGGCCTCCCCAGTCAAGGTGGGGAAGATGGTCCAGCACAGAAGGCAGACACCTCAGCTCCTTCTTTGTATTACAGGTGAGAATTCAGATGTTTCCAGAGACCAAGAAATTCTTGCAAATGACCTGAATTTTACTTAGACTTGGAATTTCAAACTTGGAACTTCTTAAATGGGTTTTCAGAGGCTCTCTCAGATGCAAACTTGCTGAGTGAGAGGGAAAAGCAAAACAGGGATTTTATGTACTTCCTAATCTCCTTTTTGAAGCCACTGGTGAAGAAACAAGAAGTTTGTTTTTTAAGCCCTTTATTACTGTCAGACTTTTCTGCTGAGAGAGAGGGGTAGTTTTTTTCCTTATTCTTTATTTTGACTCAGGACTGTGCGCACTAGCAAGCAACAGCCTCTGCATAATAAATTGGTGACCTGGAAAAAAAAAATAGAAAAGCTGCAGTTTCTAGGGAGTTCAAAAACATATGCTCCAAAATCTGTTTGTTCCTATATTGACTATTATTTCCAATTGCCAAGGAACTACATGTACATTTCTGGTTTATCAAAAGTGCATTGTGTGTGTTATTCACAGGAGGCACTTTGGCTTCCAAAATACTGCTAAATAGCCCTGTCAAATGGAGATATTTTTTTCTCTCTTTTCTCCTTCTCTCCTCTATCTCTCTGCCCCTCTCCCTGCTTTTCCCTCTCTCCTGCCCTCCCTGCACCTCTTCCTCTTGTAGAGGGTATGGGGTGAGGGGCTGTGCTGTGCAAAGGGATGAATTTCAGGCTTTGGATTCAGCAGTGCCTTTGTGTTTCTGACATTTTAACTGCTGAAGGAGCCATGGCAGTGACCTTAGCAAGGTGACATTTGCACAGTGTCACTTACACAGGAGTGATCCTTACCTGCAAAATGACATGGGAATGTGGCAGCACTCCTGCAGAAATACCAAAGGTGGGCACATCAACCCAGGCTTCTAAAGGCATGCGTTGTTGACAGGGGCCTTAATATTTAATTACTATAGAATTCTGAATTAGTGCAATTATGCTTAAATAAATTAAATACAAAGTTATTAAGTTTTTTGGGTTATGTTTAGAAGTGGCAAATGTTACTGGGAAAGGCAAGGAGCTTAAGTTGGTATTTTGGCTCAGAAAGTGTAATATGAAAGGGAAAGGTAGACGGCCTTTCCCCCCTGGATTTTGCGCCTCTGGTTGTAACATTCTGGTTCAGGAATGCCTATTAATATTAAATTATTCCCTTGGGTGACTTTAGTAGGTGGAAACCAGAACCGATTTCAAAGGACTCTGAAGGAGGCCCTTCATAAAGGAAACAAATAATTACACATTGTTTTTTATTTTGTTGTTTTTACCTTATTTATGTCCAAGAAACTTTTAAATAGGCCTTCTTTGTTTGTCCACACTGGAGCAATATAACCAGGGAACTTGGCAGAGTCCCAGATCCTGGCAGCAGCTGCCAATAAAAGCTTGCTGAGCAAGTACAAAAAATAAAATCACACAATATCATTTTTAACTTTGATTAAGTTGTGCTGAATTGCTCCAAGGGAGGTAATGGCAAGCTCCAAGGGGTTAGGACCAGCCTGGGATGTGAAGGATGTTTATCTTGCAAGTGTTTGCTTTGGGCTTTGTATGTAGTTCCCACTGCTGGGGAAACACTTTGTCAAAAGCCCACTGTTAAAAGATTTTGGGGAAATAAACACTGCAACAATGGGAACAAATAAAACCCTTTATACTGTAATGTGCATAGCAAGCCACTGTCAAATCTAAAAGCTGAATATGCTTTAAAGCACTCTGAGCCATCCAGCAAGGGGCTGTCTGAGGTGTGTCAGGGGCTGGGGCTGATGTGTGCCACCAGGGGCAAAGGCTGGGCTGCCCTGCAGCAGGGAGAGCACAGCAGTGCTGCTGCTCAGCTGGGGCCCCTGGGAGACTGGCGCCCGCTGTTTTGGGCTTGTGTGCTCTGGAATGGGGGGTCTGGGAGGTCTCCTGGAGAAGACACCTCTGGGAAGGGGAGGAGGGGAGCTGAGGAGCAGCTCCTGGGATGTTGGGCTACTTGTGTTGGACAGGATCATGACTGGAGTTTGGAGTGATGAGGAGTTATGAGTTATTCATGAAGCCAAAGTGTTGGGGAAGATAAAACAGGAAAGCCGTATAAATATGATTGCCTGGCAAAAGATTTTGAGTATATAGAAACTATAAGTGAGATTGAAATGAAAGCAAGCTTTGAGATACCTTAGTTACTGAGCAATTGGAAAACAATGGTGTGGCCAGCTGAAGGCAATCCTCTTTTGATGAAACAATACCGTGTGCTTGCAGACAGGTCCAAGGCCCAGAGCAGACCCTACCACCTTGGCAGAAGGGGTCCAAAGAGTAGTTTTTAGGGTTTAAAATGTAACACAGTATGGTAATGTAATGATTCTTGTAGGCTGTATGTAAATGCTAGAGGATTTGTATCTTGTACTAGATTGGTTAGTGAGAATGAAAATATCTAACACAGAAGAAGATTTATTGTATTGTAATGGGAACCTCGCTCTCTTATGCTTTTACTCTCTCACCCTCTCATCCTCTCTCCCCCTCTCTTCTCTTGGGCCTGCTCCGAGCTGTGGCTGGCAGCTCCCAGCAGGGCGTTGCACCCCGGCCCTTTGCAATGAACCACAAGTCCCAGACCTGGCTGCAGAGATCTCTCATCTCCATCCGTCCCAACCGTCCTACCCCCAACGCTCCTGCACCAAAGGACTGGAACCATCCAAGAGTTCTTCCCTCGCCTGACTCCATGGGGGCTGGTGGCTGTTTTATCCTTATGCCTTTCCCCATTTTGGTCCTTGGTTGCTGTTTCAGTAGTTTGGGGCTGGCTTCCTGCTTAGCACTTCCTCAGCTGGGTCTAGACTCTCTCTGTGACACCTCTATGAGATTTACATCTGAGGATATGTTCAAGAAGCTGTCAGACTTCAGATGCTTCACAATTACCTTTTCTTTAGGGTGCAGGCTCTTATCCCAGTGCCTGGGATGCCAGGGACATCAGCTTAGCCTGCTCTGCTCTGCTCCGTGGGGGAGGCAGCACAGCTTCAGAGCCACAGTTCAGGACAGCCTCTCCACTGATTTATCCTGTCCTGGAGTAAAAGCATCTTTACATTGAGGGGAAAATCATCCTCTGGTCCTGTCTAATTCCACCTAGCCTTGAGCCCTGCTCAAACAGCTGGCATTATACTGGAGGGTTCCAAAGACTCACAAAATCTGCTTTTTTTTCCTGGCTTGACTTCTGACAAGTAGGACTACCTGGGCACACAAAGTACCACTCTTTCCCCCTGCTCTGGTGTCCAAAATGTAAGTATATTTTCATTTTTCTACATCCCTGCACTGCCCTGCAATAGATGATTTCTCCACTCCCAGTCTCCCTTTACTTGAAGCTGTGTCCTTGCTCAGCTCCAGTGTTTGTGGATCACTTTTTCTCCCTGGACATTTTTGATGGCCTTCCTGTTTGCAGGTCTAGCTTTGTGCCTGTAGTAATTACTCCTGAAAATCTTGGGTCCCACAGAGAGCTCTCTCTTGAGTCAGGAAGCATTTGTGCTTCCTGGTTTGTATGCAGATGCCAAACTTCTCAGCTGTGGAGCAGAAATCTCAATTCTGTCCTTCATTCCTTGGTTTCAAGTGAAAAAAACAACACAAAAACCCCCAACAATAAAAACCAAACTACAAAGCATTGTATTCTTTTTTCATTCTTCCCATTGATGGAGTTTCAGTGTTCATCAAATGACTCTTTAGCTTTTGCATTCCTGGGGACATCATTATCCAATGCCTCAATTCACATGCTTTTTATCACAGTGAGGCAGTAAATTCATTGCATTTTTGTTTGCTCCCCTTTGTCCCATCATCAGCCCATTACATACACTGTGCTTGCTTCCACCTTAGTCTGAAAGTTGTTTTGTTTGTGTTTGTTTCTCCAGAAATCACTCCCAGAAGCTCTGGCATTGGTTTGCTTTGTTGCCAGCACACTGCCCCAGAGCACCTCTGGTCTGACCCACATCGTTATATCCCACATACACACAGGTTGATGCACCTGGGAGAAGCCAGGGAATGCCCAATGTCCACACAAGTGCAGTGAGAGCTCCAGCAAAGCCATCAGTGGATGCACAGCTCCAGGATAGCCCCTGGTGCCTCCACTGAGCCTGGCCAGGAGAGCAGAGGAGCTGGGGTGAGTTTATGGCCCAGTAGAGACCCATTGCTCCTGTGCCCAGCAGCAGCTCCTTCAAAACCTTCACCTAGGAATTGTTTGGAAACGACCTGTAGGAGGGTCTGGCTGGTTCCTGAGGCAGCCTGGCTGGACATCTGCCGGCCCAAGGGTGAAGGACACACCTGACGTGAAAAATTTGTCCCAGGGCACTGAATGCAAAATTCTTCTTGTGTGAGAGCACCAAGGAGAGACATTTACTCTCATTGGTTTTCTTTAGGAAAACCCACAGGTTTTCTTTGGCTCCTTCTTAGGCACGTTTAAAAACACAAGAAACCATTTCTTAGGGAGCAGCCAATGAGCCCTCCAGCCTCAGTGTGTTTCCATTGACTTTCACATATTTTTGCCATATTTCTCTTGGCCTGTGCTATAATTTAGGCACTTGCTTCTATGCCTCTTTGGTAAAGGTTTATATGGACATAAAATCCCATGGTGCTTTGCTGTGTAGGCTTGGGGCTGGCTAAATTTTTTTTAGGATCTTCAGCTCTTTGGAGTTTTTTTGTATGTTGCGTAGTGCCATTGGTTAAAAGCTCTGCTTCTACAGTAAATTAAATGGGAGCCTGTTTGTATTCCTGGTGTGTGGCAGTACCAGTTGTTGGTTTCTCTGGGTCTGTATTGAAGGCACTTGAGATGGTAGTTCTTGTTCAGACTCAAGTGTTTATTATTTCTTATCAGTAAAAATCCCAAACCCTAAATTTCTCCCCAAGTGATACACCTACACTGCTCTCTATAATCTATTTCACACTTTTTGTGGATTCCAGTCTATCTTGATGTCTAGGACACTTTCTCCATGTATGAAGGTCAGAGTCAGTGCTCCCCTAAGCATCAGGGCAGAGAAATATTCCTGGTGCTCTGGGCTTCCACACTGTTGTTTTCTCTTGCAGAAATGCCAATAGCCATGAGGAAAGCTTCAGCAGCAAAGGCTATTTTTGTGTGTTGGTGGTTGAAATGGACTCCAGTTGTGCTAGGGGAGGTTTAGATTGGGTATTAAGAAAAAATTCTTCACTGAAAGAAGAATTTGGTCAAGCATTTGGTCAATGGTCATACATTGAAATGGGTTGCCTAGGGAAGTGCTGGAGTCGTCAACCCTGGAAGTGTCCAAAAAATGTGTGGATGTGGCACTTGGGGACATGGTTAAGTGATGGACTTGACAGTGCCGAGGTACTGGTTTAACTTGATGGTCTTAGAGGCTTTTTCTAATCTTAATGTTCTTCCTTACAGTGCATTTTTTTTTAAGCATTTCTGCCCTATTGTGATGACTTAAGACAGAGGGAGAGCTTATGCTCTGTCAGGAGCTCAGAACTCACCTATGCACTGGACTGCAGGGCTTGCAGCTTGAGGAGCAGAGCCCCACAGCAAGGGGATGTTGATCCAGCGAGAGCTGGAATCAATGTGTGGCTGTGGAACTGACCATAAACATGCAAGACTGAGGAGCTGGTGTGTTTACCCACCCTGCCATTCCGTTATAGCAGTGACTGACAAAGCTTGAAAGGATATTTATACTGGAGCCAGTTCCCATTCAGTGAATTGAACCTCTACCCTCCTCCACCTGAATCTGGTATCAAAACACCTCAGCAGAATAAATATAACTATAAAACAAACTATTTACTTTTGATACTTTCTGTATTTATTTTGCAGCACGTTTGCCCAGTTGAACCCCTGGCCACTCACTCCAGCCATGCCTGTGCCAGGAGCTCATGAAGCCATGGTTAGAGGTGAAATCCTTCTGCTTAATTATTTTCAAGCAACTGAAGTTTTTGTTTGGTGAGATATTCAGAACCAGATGCTCTTGGTGAAGCTGAAACATGGAGAAACCTGCTGACCTCCAGCAGTGATGTGTGAGTGCATCATCCCACAGCCCTGTGGGGACTGCCTGGCCTAGGGCACACAGCTGGAGACCACTCCTGGGGCTGAAAACCCTCTCTGGACTCATGTCTTCACCCAGAATTTGGCATATTCACCCTCCTTGGACATGTCTACAGGGTCCTTTCACACTCAGAGAGGATGAGGTGGATTTGCTCTTGATGGAGGCAGCTCTTTAAAAGTGGGGATGTGTCCTTGACATGAGTTTGCTGTCTTGCCCTTTGCCTGGTCACTGAGAGGGAAAGGCATTTCCAGAAGGGGATTCAACCTTCTCAGCATTCTCAGCATCCTTCTTTAGGATGGGATGAACCCCAGAAGGGCTGAGGGGGACTCTAAGCTGGTTTTTGCATTCCCATGGTGTAAGGCAGAGCTGACTTCCACAATTGTCTGGAATGTCCCCACAAGGAGTTCTTGAGGGAGGTTGGACTGGTGGTGGTAAATCCAGAGCCATCCCAGCACCACTTATCCTTTTTCCTTTTCCTTCTTATGTCCCTGTGGGGCTGTGTGCCACGTGCCTGCTGCAGTGTCACTGAGGGCCACTGGCCCTGGGGACTGTCTGGTCCCACGGGGATGTTTCAGCAAGAGAAACAAAGCCAGTCTCTACCTATACCTGAAACTATACTGAAAACCATGAAACTGCAGAGCAAATTTTCATATGCATGTGTAGATAGAGATACCAAGACATCCAGAATAATCAGAAATCAATATATTTTCCTACACTGACATCAGCAGTGCTATAATGTCCCTGGCTCTCTTGCAGGGCAGAAGGTCTGCAGAGATCTGACTGAGGTGGTCCATGTGCAGCAGCCTCTTCATATCCCAGTGTTATTGCAGCTCATCCTTAAAGAAGAAGATTAGCACTCCACTTAACAGCTCTTTATATGACAACACACCATTAGTTAAATTCAGTATAGAAGGAAGTTTATGCATTCCTGGCCCTAGTCTCTGAGCCTTTCTGCTAGGAGTACAGCTATATTCCAGATTAAGATGCTATAATAGCTTTGGGCTTCACCACAATTAAATCCTCTTCAGGTTTGAGCTGTCACCCGAGACTGATTCACTTTCTCCTGAACAATGACACAGAAAGAAATGAGAATAGGCTATAATGGGGAAATTGGCCAAATGTCTTAATTTCCAGGCAAATATTTTGGGGTGGATGAAAGCACGAAGCATTTGTGACAAAGCCATGAAGAACTGCCATATGTGGGTGGGGGAGGAGGGATTTGGAGGAGCGTCCTAGCAGTGACATTCTGGGGAGGTCATAGAGTAGCTCTGGATGCTGCTCTCGTGTCAGTGAGGGCAACATCTGCCCCTGGGACTGAGGCCTCAGGCAGCCAAGGGCTGAAGATGACCTGAGTGAGGTACTTTTGAGACCTACAGAAGGTTTAAAGGAAAGACAGTAGAAAAATAAGAAATAGTGAATATTTAAAATTATTTCCAAGGACTATCACAGGTTCTCTGTCACTGGAAATATCTCCAGTTCAAGAACTACTCAGCTAATGCAGGTTCAGATATCATGTGTGGGCATAATGTGGATGAGACTCAGGTGGCTTGAGTGGTCTCCAGTGGGGTCACCCTCAGTCTGGAGAATGTGACCATAACCATAATAAAATAAAGGGGAGGAAAAACCTCCTGGCAGGACAATGGCCTGACAAGAGAAGGCAGACTGGACACTAGGCTGCATTAGATAACCAAAGGCTGAGTGTCATTCATACAAAGTAGTGGACTGAGTGACAAGTGCTGGTGTGGTGTTTGGAGCTCACTGCTGCAGGACACCGTGGGGGTTGGGAATTTATTCTGAGGCAGAAAATGAGCAGACCTTGGAATCCGGTGGGGAAGATGCAGAACATGGTTTCTCACCTCTCCTCCTGCCCTCAGGAGAGTCCTGTGAGACAAATTCAACCTTCATGACTGTGTCTGTAGATCATCCCCTCCTGAGACAGGCTCCCACCAGGGAGTGGTCTTTGACACTGGTTTACTCACACTGGCTTCAGTGGGGGCAGAGGCAAGGCAAGGCTGAGGGCTCTGTGGGTGTGAGGGAATGCTTCAGTTATTTTAGACTTCATATAACCACCTAAAAAGAAAAGAAAGATGTTTAAACCCCATTGTGAAGCCATTCTGGGCTGGGGAAATTGGAATGGGATAACAGGTTATTACAGGTATAACCCTGACTCCTCTGCACAGGGAGGAATGGGAAGAAAATAGCATATGCACACGCACACTCTCACACACAAACACTCTGTCTATCTATCTATCTATCTATCTATCTATCTATCTATCTATCTATCTATCTATCTATCTAATCTATTTCTCTATCTATCTATCTACTGATATGTAGGGCTTGTAGTTACAGACACTTCAAGAATGTAGTCACTGCACACAGGCATTGAAATTCCAGTTACACATCCCTGCAGGTTGTTTAGCCAAGGAGAAATGGGAACAGAATTGTATTTCTGCCTCTTGTTAAAAAGGCACACTTTCACACTTACTGCACTGTAAGTGAGGTGCCTTGCTTTATGCTGTGATGTTGAAATGGGGATCTGTCCTATTAGCTGACTTTTATTTTAATCTGAATATCAAAGCCACTGAAATGATGGTTGATCTTTAAAATAGTAGTTGTTCTCATTAATTGTTCCAACTGCAGTTCAAACTGGGTTGTAGAATTCACACTTTAAAGGAACGTGTAAATTTGAGTCCATCCCAGATTCAGCTGCAATTAGCATCCCATTAATATGCTGATTTATTCCCATACAGTCCTTTGTTACTCAGGGAGAGAGGCAGTGAAGGAGATCAGACACATCAGCATCTCCTGGGAAATCTCTGCTCCCTCCTGCCAGGGGTTTTTGCAGTTGTGGCTTTGGGACTTGTGTCCTGCTGCTCCTGGGTACCCAAAACTGTGGTGTCCTACTGCATATAACCACATTCCATACAACCACTTTTTTTTTTTTTTTTTAATAAACACTTTTTAAAGGGATTTAAACAATTCTTCAGGAGGAGAAAAGGTTTCCATCCATGTTACCTCTTGGAAAACCAGTTCCTGGCCCATGCTGCATTGTTGTGCCCCAGCATCCTGTGGGAGGCCAAGGACACTCCTGTGTATTTTTCCAGCTGGGATTCTAGGATGGATGTAGCCACAAGGTTCAATCTGTTCTCCAGAACCTCTGTCCAATGAATGCTGGTGGGGCCTGGCTCAGCTGCTGCCAGTAGAGCAGGTACTGCTCTCTGCAGAGGAGAGGGAGAAATCTGTCTGTTCCTTGTGTTGACTGTTACATGGCCTCTGTAGCAGCAAAACAAAACACAGATTGATTGCAAAAACAGAGAGGCTAGGTTAGGACAACTTGTTCCATTTTTTTCTGGTGTACCCAGCTCTTCCTCCCACGTTTCTATGTGTACCACAGTGCAGATGTGCACAGCTGCTGTAACCTCCTCAGTGGTGGCTTTAGCACTGGGGCCATGCAGGACCATCCTTTCCTGCACAAACCTCAAGTCTGGCTAACCCAGATTTGAGGAAATGACATTTCCAGATCATTTTGGGGAAGCACACATTATCCCACACTGATGTTTAGGGTACTGAGTTCCCTGTCCATCCAAGTCCTTCAGAGGCCAGCCCAGGGAATTTGAAGTGATGGGTCCTGAGGCAGGGTTTTCCCCCAGACCAGAAGATAGATGTGAGAAGTGTTTTTCTCACTTTTGCTCTCCTCTGTAAGCATGGGGTAGACTCTGCTTGCCAGCAATATCTCAGAGCTTTGTCTTACAAATCCTTTCCTATTGAATTTCACAGAATATTCTGAGTTGGAGAACACCCACAAGGATCATGGAGCCCAACTCTTAAGTGAATGGCCCAGAGACCTGAGTTTCTCAGGCTCTCTTCTATAGTGCATATTTTTGCTCCCAATGAAGGAGAGGAATGACTAGGAGGACTCCATCTTATCAGAAGGCTAATTGATTACTTTATTATACTATATTTTTCTATACTATATTACATTGTATTACATGTAAACTGAATCTGCCAACCACTCAACTGCACTCCAACTGCACAGAATCTCCACAGCATCTTGTGACTCTCAGCCCACAGTCCTGACACTCACCTGGGTTCAGTTGGTCAGTGAATTAACACACTCACACCAGAATCCAATTATCAATTCCCTTCAGGTAAACAATCTTCCACAATGCATTCCTCTTGAGAACAACACAGGAGCAGTAAATGAGATAGGAATTGTTTTTTCTTTCTCTGAGGTTCAAAGAATGTAAAACCCAGAGATATTCTTGGGAAGATGTGCCTTGCTTTTCTCTGTGAAGAGAAATGTGGTGACACTCTTCCACTGGCACATCTTGATTTCCCAAGGTGTTCTGCTGCAGGATATAAGTTGGCCCCTTGAATGGTCCTTGGAAACACTGCAGAGCAGCCCTGCATGCCCAGGTGCATGGAGGAACTGTGCCATCTGGGCTGGGTGGGTGTTTTTAGGATGCTGCAGGCAGTGACCCTCTCTGTTTGCCTCTGGAAAAGCAGCAATGACCCCCCTGTTGGCTGGGAAATGGAGAGCACTGGCCACAGGCGGCAGCCCTGGCTCTGTCACCAGCTGCTTTTACAACTCTGCCCCACTTGTTTCCCTGTTTTACATCATGGAAGCAGTGTACAAGGATCATACACCCCTGAAGAGCTTTTTTTCTCCAAATACATAACAGCGCTACCTGAGAACGAGATTACAGCTACAAATCACCCCCCCTTTTGCCTCCAACAGTACAAAGCCTGCCTCCCTGGTTTTAGTGCAATACACCAGCTGTATATGACTGTACATTAGCTTTACTAGCCCCAGAGGTGCTGTTCAGCCTGCCACATTCTCTTTCCCACCCTAACAGCTGCACATTATTTTTGTCTCTTGTATTTCTCAGTTGTGGCTGGAAGGTGTTCCCGCAGGCAGATGGGGACTGCATATGTCACAGGAAGCTCTAGATGGTGCTGCTGTCCCGGGAAAGCAAAGCTGCGATCTTCATTCACCGATGATAAAAGCCTCAGTAAAAGCAGTGTAAAATGAGCAAGTCAGAGGGACTGAGAAAACCGGGATGGTTCAGAGCTGCAGGAGCACCTTGAGAGATAAATCCTGAGCTCCAGGGCCAAGCACTGGTCAGTCAAAAATGGGATGCAGAGAGACTGTGGAGTGATCATGGATCACTGTGGGATTCATCAGGGCACTGTCCTTTGGCTGTCCCCTGCAGACCCTGCCTGCCTGAGGTGAAGCTTTGCCCATGCCAGTATTCCTCCTGGGCTGGAGGCTCTGGGAGGAGATGGAGCACACCTCAGGGGTTCAGGAATAGCTGCACTTCAGAGAAACCTCTTCCTAATCCCCATTCACTGCTTTAAACACTGAGGAACTTTATTTCATCCAAACATCTTCTTTTGTTGTTTGTTTAATTCTGGCTCTTGTGACTAGCTAATCTTGTTAGCCATAAGTGCAAGGCATTGTCTTTTGGATTCCTGCTAGATTTGTTGTGTATGGAAGGAAAATCACAAGCAGTTGAAGTACTATGGCATAATGAATTACCACTTGTCCACTGGCCATTTGTGAGCTCCTAGTCCTCTCCACAGCAAAGCTCAGCAGCAGTTTTAGCCAAGATCCAGCCTGCATTTACAGAAGGGGAGGATGTCAGACTATTTCTAAGGAGCAAGACATGATCTGTTTATTCCCAGGCTCCTGGTAATGCCCTGTAGCAATGAGTTTCACAGGTCACTTGGTTAGTATTTAAAGTATTTCCTGATGCTGGTAACATGTCTGTGGCTGGCCAGGTGCCTCCAGCTTTCCTGTAACCTTCTAGCCCATGCAAAAGAGAGCCAAGATGGCCACATAGAAGCTTGGACTTGACTTGCCAGGAGGTTTTCAGCCCCAAATTCATGCCTATCACTGCATACCCTCACCCCTCACACAGAAAGTACCCCCCTTTCTATGTGGAGATGCTTGAGGAGCAGCTTTCTGAGCCCTTCATCTGTCCTGTGCATGTGCTGGAATTTGTGCCACCACAGCAGCAGCTTGGGACGGTTCAGATTGGGCATTTTCTGTCACATGGCTCAAGGAATGCTAGGTAATGCTTCAGCTTTAGAGCTGAGTCTTTGCTTTGGGGCTGGCAGCACTGCACAGGTCCTGAATAACACCTTCATCAGACCCTTCCAGCAAATCAAGAAGCAAATTCAAGCCCGCCTCAATTCCATTTCAGCCTTGTAAAGACTTTTTCTTCTTTGCCTTCCCTCTCTCAGAGGAAGTTTATATCAGAATACTGCTGAAATTCAAGATCCTTCATCTGCCTCCCCCCACAAAAAAAACAGAGGCACAAAAGAGGCATTAAAGACACCGAACATGCAAATAATCAAATATTTTCATATGTGGAAGAATGGCTGCTTTTAGTAACTCATCCCAGAACACGGCAGCATTAGAGGTTTTGGAATGAGCACCTCCCAACAGCATCAATAAAGGGAAAAGGTCCAAAAAGTAAGCCAAACAGTGCTGCTGCCTGAATATAGCCTTTCATTCAGCTCTCCCCACACCATTTCAGGCCCATTTTGTGAGGATTTTTTTGATAAATGATGGAATTTGTATTTTTTGGCTCCCGTTCAAGAGTTTATATTTTCATTCTATAATTTCCTTAAACATTTAATTTCCTACATTAGCTGACAGTCTCTTGCATCTGTTGGAAAATTAGTTCTGGTACTTCTGTGCCTGTGCTGGGAGATTGTTTTTTAAAAATTTTTGTTGTTGAAGATACAGAGAAAGTGAACCCACCTGTGAGTAGATGCTGTTGCACACTGACTTCTAGTTTTGCAGATGATATAGATAAAAATAGAAATAAACAAATAAATAAATAAATAAATATAGATAAATATAGATATAGACATAAAGGATAAAGAGATATTTGAGTCAAAGGGCTCCACTTTTAAAGTTATAAGAGAATGTTCTATTCTGCTTGGCTGTAATACTGTGGCCATCTCCTACAGTTCTGGACCCAGAGGTGATAAATGCACAGGAAACAGTTTTCTTACAAATGCTGCCATTGACCTGTGCAAGTTGCTGCTTTGAGGTACTGGTGCCACCTTCAACCATCAGGCAGCATTTCCGTGGGGTCTCCCCACTCCTCCTCCATCTGTGCTGTTCTTCCTTCTCAGTGCTGCCTCTGCAAGCAAGGTGATCCTCATTCCAGACTCACCTTTCCTACAGTGGTGGAGGCAGCATCTCTGAAAAGTGGCAGTCCCAAATAACAATATAAGGAAATATTTTTTCGAGCTCCCTTTAAGTCTCCAGGGCAAGAATTCATTTAGCATGGAGTATGAAAGAAGGTGCTCAGCATTGGTGGAGGAGAGGAGGTGGCAAGGTCTGGGAGCAGACATAGGAAACAACTTCATAGGAAAAAAATTAGTTATGGATAGACTAAAAAATGTGAGAGGCAAAATTACCCTGGAAAAGTGTAGCTAGGGAGCAGACCACAGGAGGGATTTTACCTGATCTGAAAGTCAGCATGGAGCCCTTCTCTGCATGACTGGGTACCAAAGGGCATCCCCCCAAAGCTGGGGCCAGCAGCCAGCAGGCAGGGTGGCTCAGGATGCAGTTGTCCTTGTCCCTGTCTGTAAGTGTGTGTGGACATTTTTTCTTGGAGTTTGTGATGGCACTTTGCATCTGGAAATTCTGATTCCTACAGTCCTTAGGAACCACATACTTTGAGAAGCGTCATTTGGCTCTCTGGTGTCTTCTTCAAATAAACTGAGATGACTTTTTTTAAGACAAAATCCCTGAACCTTATGCCACAAGTATATATTTTTTAATGCTGTTGCAGGAGTCAGAAGTAGTCTATTTGATTTCTCTGTCACCAGCAAATTATTCCCCACAGGGAGTGACTCCTCATCAGCTCCTCCTGGGGGTCTCTGAGATGGATTTGAAGGTGCAAAATGTCAGGGTCTGTCCCAGCTTATCTAAGTTGTGCATTATTAAGGTTCCTGGAAAGTTGCAGATTTGTGATTTCCTTGATGCTTGGCTAGAAAGAAGCCACATGCTCCAGCTTTTTCCTGCACACGGGACTTGGGGTTCTTGGCACTCAGGCAAGCAAAAGGGTTGAATTCCTGGACTGAAGTGGGATCAGACATCTGAATGGCAGATGATACACCAGTGGGACCATCAACAAGCTACCCCATCAATAATTCAGGTTCTTTCTCACCAGGCTACATTATCTCTGGGACTTAGGTCTCGTCAGATGAGCCTGGTCTCATGAACACTCCTGGTTCTTGTAGCAGCCTGAGCTTGCCACCATAGAAAATCTGAACTGGTTTGAATTAGTGTAGTGTTATGAGAGATAAAGGCCTCCTCCCAATCAATATCAGCTGATACTTGCTCCAACAGACATCTTGCCCAGTCTTTTCATAAATAAAATCTTCCACTGTCTGAATCTTAAAATTTGTCATGTCTTAGTGGAAATGATCTGATGGAGCACATAACAAATTCTCTTTGTTCATTAAGCCCACAACATGCACAGTCCATTCCTTTTGATGGCTGAATTCCTTCTCCTTTCTTTCTGCACAGTGTGCTGATTGTCTCCTCCATCCCCTTCTTGGTCTTCAGACTGGGATATTAGAAGAGCTGTGTGTGGTCCTGGCCAGCAACTGATTCACACTTGCTCCAGGAGAAACTGAAGTTTGAAAGAAAAAATGTGTGTGTGGAGTGGGACTTATTTTTCTTGATACCAAAAATGTCTGGGAAAATGAAGTTAGGCAAAGAAATGCCTGCAAAAGCCACACATCACCTGAATTCCCAGAAAGGCAACAGTTGGAGAGCACAAAACAATATGTGAGAAAGTATCAGAAGTGGAAAATGTACAATAGTAGTTTTTTTGCCAGACAGGTTTGAAAAATTAAAGCTCACAATCAGTTCTGCCATCCTTTTCAGGTGGGGGAAAACCTGATGCTGAGACTGGCCAGCAGAAAAAGGCACAAGGGCTCTTGTCCTGCTGGGAATTTTTGTTACAGCTCTGTGTTGAGAAGGAGGCTTTTCCCCCTTCCCTCTAAAGGTGACTTTGTTCCTGATGGCTCTGGCTGCTGCTCTGACCTTGATCTCCTCTAGAAAACTCTGAGGGCAGGGCTGGGACAAATGACCACCAGAGGAGGACAGACTCAGTGGGAGAGCCTGATGTTTTGAAGATGGTGATGGAGAGAGTAGATAGGCAGATCCAGCCCCCAGAATGGATCCAGGCCAAGGACATGCTGATGTGGACAGACATTCCCAATGCTGGCCACCACAGCCCCACTCTGCCCCCATCTGTGTCCCAGGGAAGACAACAGGGGTGCAGTATGAGGTGGGGATGTCCCTGGAGTGCTGACAGACCAATGAACTGATACAGCTGGCTAAGAATTGTCCATCATTTATGCTAAAAAATAAACAAGGCCAACAATGCTGAAATGAAACATTTGGGCTCAGCTGTGTTGAGCATTTCTGCATGCTCAGCTCACACAGAATGAGATCTGATGGCCCCTTCTCCTACACGGACCAGGCCATGGGCTGGATTAGGAATTCTATGCTGCACTACTGCTTTCTGCCTTGTTGTATTTCCATGTGGTGCCATGGGACCTGGTGATGAATGCTGGGTGGGAAGCCTTGGATGTCTTGAGTTGGTCAGAAAAGGAGCCTGGTACCACAAGGCACTGGCATGGGGATGGCTGGGCAGCTCAGCCAGGTGCAAGTTCAAGCCTGAAACACGTCAAAATGACGTAAAAAATGCTGCTTCCCAGAACACTTCATCCTATGAAAATGCTTTGATATTTCAACATTTTGTTCCCAGTCATAACGGAAACAAATATGAAAATATTGGAAATTCCTGTGGGATTAAATTCCTGTGAAGTTCATTTTTGCACTTAGTGAAAGTAAGTACAAAAATGCTTTCTGGGTGGTTTTTTGTTTTTGCTCCCTTAATTAAAGTTTCCTGGTTTTTCCACAGTGTCAGGGATGGTTTTAAAAGCTTTCTTCCTTCAAGAGTCATTACACACAAATAGGCCTTGAGATTTCCCCATGGCGGGGAGGGAGATGCGTGTGGAAATCCAGATTGTCAGGGAGCACAGTCCAAGGTTGGGGAACAAAACCTCCTCCTCCTTGTGTGGTTACAGGCACCTCTTTGCAGAGTGCTGATTGTTGCTTTGAATCAATGTGATACTATCAGGAAGAAACAAAGATATGCATTTTTAATTCATTTTCTTCCTGGCATATATAAAATGTGGTGCTTTGTTGGGAACCTTTTCGGTTTATTTTTAATAGGAGCGTGGGATGTCAGGAAACATTGAGATTTCAAGCCTTGCACAGTGGCAGAATTCACATTCAGTGAGGTCTGAGGGAGCACTGCCTTTGGCCAGCAAGATGCTCACCAGCCCTGGCACTCCTCCTCCCTGATGCCCAGCTCCACTAACATGGCTGGTAAATTTATTGCTACCTTGTTTGGCAAGAGATTAACACCAGGCTGGGCTTTACAAGCAATGGGCATTTTTTGGCAGGTTTAGTCTGTCTGCCTCCTGAGATTCCCAGTTTGAGGTCCAAACTTTAATTTTTGCTCTGCCTCAGTGTCCACAAAAATTACTAAGTTGAGATGTGACCTTTTGCTCCAGCATATGCCTTTCCCATCAGCCAGGGACTCTGAAACTCAGCAGCAGAAACTCCTTTTACTCCATGCAGCAAATAGCATGTATGTAACAGAGCCATGGCATCTCCAGCTCTTGATATCCCACTCAAACTTCTGCATCTTTGCTGTGTTTGGAGTGTGCAGGTGCTCCTCTGAGGGGGATAAGTCTGGGGGTGTCTGTGGTATTAGGGTGCATTGATGTTACCTAGGGAAGCAGGGAAAAGCAATTTCCTTGCTTTTGCCACTCTTCCAGGATCAGAGCTATCCAGTGCCAGTGAGTGTTTCCCGGCCAAGGGAGCAATTTAGGATGGCTGGCCCTCAACACAAGAGGACTGTTATCTTGAGCACAGACTATTTCCCAGCATTTCCAGCACTCTAGAAACCTGTTTGTTGTTTGTCCTTGGAAAGGAAAATGTTATGTATCAGAACAAGTCCCAGGTACTGGCAAGGTATAAGCGCAGTATTTACAATGTGGTTAGCATGGGGAGACACAGAGGGACAGGAACTTAAGGATTTTTGTATGTTTGGGGGGCTGTGGCCCCACACCACCCCAAGTCCAGAGAAGTGACATTTCCAAGTGACTTTGAATCCACTTGCACAAGCAGATTCTCTTGAAAATTGCCATGCTTCCTGTGTGTCTAATTTGGGATGTGTGGGTGAATCCTGTGGTTATCTGAACAAGTGGTTTTGGGTGTGTGCCCTGTGATGGGACTGGGGTGGCTGCAGAAGGCACAGCTGGTGTGGGCCGTCGCCTGCAGGCTGATGGGGAACAGCCTCTCCTCAGGTTCCTGAGGAAATGACCACTGCAAGGACAGCTTATTTGGGGGAAAAGCTGGGAAAGTGATGTGTCCAAGTCAAGGAGACAAGCCAGAAGGTCTCTTTTGGAGGAGCAATAGCTGCTGCAAGCCTCTGCCCCTAGTGCAGGCTCATGGTGACACCTTCCATGCCGGTCTCCACAGCATCCCCTGTCCCCAGCAAACTGCAGCCTGCCTTCCTGAAGTGGCAGAGCAGTGTCCCCTCAGGACCATGGTGTGAGCAGGTGACAAAGCTGTTTGGCTGCAGACAAGCCATTTGTCTTATCTCTGCAGAGGAGCAGGCAAACACAGCTGTCACAAGTGCCATTGTGTGCAGGGGAGGTGCTGGCTTGGGAGCTGCACATCACACAGGAACAGTGCAATTTGACAACAACTGAAGTGAAGCTTCAGCTCTTTTATTAGCCAGAACAGCAAATTCAGTAGAGATGCCCTCTCCCTCCAACCACTTCATCTTACTAGAATAATCCTTTCCATCTACACCAGGGATGAGCTTATTCCTGTCTGTTCCAATCCCTTTGGTTGTTGGGACCATTTTACTGAAGGAAATGTCAGACAGAAAAAATATGGAGTCATGTGGGATTGTTTCACTGCATGGCAAAATAACTTGAGGCACAGAATTACCAAAGTGTTAAAGCTTTTGTCAGCCTTGAACCTCATTAAAATGCACCACGTGATGTTATTTTAATGCAATATGTATTACAGTGCCCATGTAGCCATGGTGTCAATATTATGGTACAAAAGTACCTTAATGCTAGAAAAAGCACAAAATAATTAAAACTTCAGCATAGAATAATTAAACTTCTCTAAAATCCCTGTGCAAGGGGAGATTTCATGCTCAGGTCAGGTGTGGTAGGGCCAGGATGGATCTGATAAATGAGTGATCCTGAGGAGCTTGTGTCTGCTGACAGCAGCTTCACACACATCCTGAGCCCATTGCTGCCATGATGCAGAGAGTGAGAAAAGTGGTTGTGTCAAGTCCCTTTCAAGTCACTTCCTTTTTTTTCCTACATTTTTTCTATTTGATATCCAAGAACTAGTTGCTCTTTTGTGCAAAAATAAGTATTCAGATGGTAAGACTCTAATCTTGACTGACTTCTGGACAGTTAATGTTAACTAATGGTTCAGAGAAGGGAGACATTTCAGAGGAGATTAATAGAAGTCACACCGATACACTGCTGGAGATTGGTTTTCATGCTACAATTTGAGTTTCAGTGTGCTCCCCAAACACAAAAATATTAAACAGTTCAAGCATCAAAGCAACGTGCACATTACAAAAACAAGAGGAATGGAGAGGTGGCTTCTCAGCTGGATGCAGGCGGTGAGATATCAGTATGCTGAGCACAAAAAATTTGTCAACAAATTCAAAGAGCCCAGGGGTGGGGGATGACTGACATGGCCAATCCAGCCTTGGGAACACACTTCAAAAGGTGAGTGCATGGGATGCTGCCAGGCATGGTGAGAGGAGACAAGTAGTAGCAGCTATTGCTGTCTGTGAGATTTTCCTAAGGGAATCAGATGGTTGGGGGATGAATGGTGAGTCCCCAAAGTCTTGCTCACACAAACCTTCTCCAGGACAGCCCCTTGGCTCCCCCCACTCTCACGGGCACTGGGTGTGCATGCTGGAGGTTGGGCTCAAATGCTTTGCCCTGACAATGTGTTTTCATCCTCTGTGTATGGACAAGCTCAGCTGAACAGTGTTTGGAGCTGTATAAAGTCACTAAAATAAATAAGAGTGAAGGAAGAAAAGCTGACACTGATGGCTGTGAAAGAATCTTTTAAAAAAGTATTTTAATATAACTGTTCCTCCCTCAGGCATTGAGGAATCTGCTGCCTGTTTCTTTGGCTTCCCCAGTGTGCTCTAGTGCATTCAGAGCAGACCTGTTCCTCCATGCACACCTCATCCTACTCCAGCCTGACAGGCTGAGCAGTCCACAGGGTGATGGAAACAACTCCAGAAGAGACTGTCCCACCTGGGGAGCTGCTCCTGCTGCACTCTGCCTCATTCCTTGTATTAGAGTTGGCTTTGAGAGGCCACCCACTGCCTCTTGGAGGTTTCACTGGCTATCCACGTGCATCCTTCAGCTGGAGACCTTTCCCAAATATCCCACAGATCCCCCTGTGAGAAACCTCCATGAGAATCCACACCTACAGTCAGTGTGCATACCTGTTCCTCCCTCATCTCCTCCTGCTGCTGGGCTTTAAGCTACTGGGACCCATCCTGTGGGAGCTGAAGCTATTCTTTTTTCACAGTGCAAGGGCTTTGCAAATGCAGAACACATCAGAGAATGAGCAGAGGTCAGCTGGCACTGAGCTGCGTGAATCAGTCACCATGCACATTTTTCTTTGTGGTTTGTGTTTCTTTTTGTCATACAGAAGGTGCTTTTTGTTCCTGAAGTAGGGGAAGACTGTCTGCAGTACTGCTGGTATTTGCTTAACTACCTTCCTGTGAGTGTAAATCTTCCCTCTTTCTTTCTCTCTATGAGGGTAAAACATTCAGCAAATCCCCTTTTCAAGCCAGGGATCAGGTATATCAGCAGGCACAAAATGAATTTCCCATTGAGGTTGGATCTCCTCCTCTGCAGGGGTCTCTGGGTCTGCTAAACTTTCACACTTGATAGCTGAAGTCTGCTTGTGATTAAAGGGGAAAATGAAAAGCAGAGGGCTGAGGTGAAAGGTGCAGATTGCTCTGTTTTACTGCCCTGGGAGTGAAGTGGGTTGGTATGCAGGCCACTGCAGAGAAGCTCAAAAATTTCTTTCTTATTTCAAAGACTGGAGGGAGCATAACATCCTCCAGACAGTGCTGGTGAAGGGCCAGGTTCACACAGCCCAGTCTCAGGGTGCAGCTTTAGCAGCACAGCAGCTTCTCTGTAGAGGGAGTGGGGCAGAAAACCTGGGCAATAAGTGCCCCAAATTGCCCATCACACTTTCAGTATTGGTCAGGGAGAGAGACAGGCATCTGCTGGGGCAGTGAACCCAGTCTGTGCCCTGCCCAAACTCCTTTCATGAGTGGAAGTATCAAAGGTAAAGTGAAGCAGAGGAATCAATAAAGCACTGAGGGTCCTGTCACTTTTCCAGAGTCCTTATCTGAGACACTGTGGAAAGGTGGGACATCTTGCTGATCTTAGTAGTCCTGGCAGGAGCTGGAGGGAAAAACTGGCTGGTGCACTTGTCCATGGTGATGGAGTGGGAGGAGCAGACACCAGAGAGATGCTCTGGTACCTGATGAATCAACTGAAGTGGCAACATCTGCAAACAGAGGTGAAGAACTGGTTCCATCCTTCACTTACTCCTTTCCAAATCCTCCTGGTTCACTTCTCCCAGCCTGGCTGTGTGCTGAGGTCGAGCTGGGATTCGTGCTTTGTCTGGACTCAGTGACTGCTGACTTTGTCTGGACTCAGTGACTGCTGAATTCAGCCCAAGAACTGAGTGAACCCACCCCATCTGACCAATACAGCCACAGCCTCACAGCCCTGGGGCCATTGTCACCATTTCAAGTCTTCTTGCATTCCTGAAGGAGCATTCCCAGCTTGGAGGATGAAGCAGAGGCCAAAATACAAGGGGGAAGTTGAGAAGTTTGGATTACACAAGCAGAGCAAACTTTGCCTTGACTTTTGTGGTGGGCATCCATCACCAAAACAGAGGAATGCTTTTGTGTGAGTTAGAAATCATCACCAAACCTTCCCAGACAGGCACAACCACCGCTTTTGTCTCCTTCACTATAGATGACCTGATGACGGCATGAGATGTCTCTCTGACTCTCTCTCTCCAGCCTGGAAGTGGGGTTTTAAGCAGGCTAACCCAGTGTGTTTCCACAGGCTCTCTGAAGTGCACAGCCTGAGATCCTACCCTGGTGACCACACAGACACTCTGCTTGCATCAGTAAATGAAGTGGTGAGAAATTATTAAAAGGATTAGCTGCTGGTCCAAGAGCTCTCTGCTGGGGCAGCCAAAATGCCTCTGCTGGTTCCTGAGCTTCCTCTTGTACTGTCTGTGATTTCATAATTTGGGGGTTCATAGTTCACAGAGTTGAACTGGTGAAGCAGCAAAAGGGTAGATTTCTCAACAAGACCTCAGAAAGAAGCTAAAGTTAGAAATGCTATCAAAATGTCATTTGCTGTCATTATTCATGGAGCCAAATCATAGAACAGACCAAGAAGGGCCAGGCCAGGGCTCTGCCAGGTAGCTGCAAGAGGCAGCTGAATGGAGCAGTCTCTCTTCCCACCCCTGCTCCACTCTTTATAGAGGGCCAAGCAGGTATCTCACCTTTTCCGAGGCCCTGAAATATTTGCCAAAAGGGTGTTCTGGCTGAGCTGGGAGAAGTCGCAGGCCTCATAGAGAGGCTTCAGCGCCTCACCTGCCCACCTCTCCTCTTTCCTGCTAGCAATCTCTTGTTTGAGGACCTGGGACATATTTGCTGAGGATTTTGTCCCTTCCACTAAAGCCTTGTACTTCTGAGCCAGTCTGTATTTCTTGTTCTCTTAGGCAATATAAAACCAAAGGTGCAGTTTACTCACATTTTCACAGTGGCTTCTGGCAGAATAAAGAGAAGTAAAATTTCTCTGTTACTTGACTGCTTCCTCCCAACCTGAGATCCTGGATCTCCATTCCCTTGAGAGCAAGTGGAGACATTTAGATCCCATGTTTAGCTTAACTTGTGGCTACAGAAAAAAAAAAATCAGATCTACGCTGTCTGGCACTCCAGAATTCAGAACTATGAAGACCTCAGGGTTTGGTTTCCTAATTATATATTGTCTTTATACGAAGCTAAGACAGGAAGCAATGAGCATAAATTAGAGGAGAAAAACAATTTAGACATTAGGAATAGTAGGAAAGGCAGTGAAGCATCAGCAGGATTAGCTGTGGGATCTGTCATGGAGATCTGTGGGAATAGATTAAATCTTAGTGTCATAGAACTATGGAATGCTTTGGGTTGGCAGGGACCTTTAAAACAGGGATATCTTCAACTGGATCATATTGCCCAGAACCCTGTTCAACCTGATGTTGAATATTTTCAGGAATTAATTGCCAGCTAACTCGGTGGCCAACATATTCCAGTGTTTTTCTACCCTCACAGTAAAAAATATCATCCTTGTGTCCAGTCTAAATTGCCCTCCGTCAGATTAAAACCACAACCTCTTGTGCTACTGCAACAGGCCATGCTGAAACTTCTGTCCCCACCTTTCTTATAAGCCCCATTAAGTACTGAAAGGTCACAATAAAGGGTCCTTGAAGCCTTCTCTGCTCCAGCCTGAACTACCCCAACACTTCCAGCCTTTCCTTATGGGAAAGTGCTCCAGCCTCTTGATAATTTTCCTGGTATTCCTGTGTACCTGTTCTCACAGGTACCTGTTATGCTGGGGATCCCAGGGCTGGATGCAGTGCTGCAGGTGGGCTCTCACCAGAGCAGAGCAGAGCAGAGGGGCAGGATTCCCTCCCTCCCCTGCTGCCCATGGAGCTTTTGATGCAGCCCAGGACATGTTTGGCTTTCTGGGCTCCCAGTGCTGGGTCATGTCCAGCATCTCCTCCACCAGCATCTCAAGTCCTTCTCCACATGGCTGAATGTGGGACATGACTCCTGGGATTGTTTCCAGCCCTTTTCAATGATTTGGTAGCAAGGTTTTCCCTAGTTTCAGCTGGGCGCAATTCTTTTCTCTACTTCTGGTCCCAGTGATTCTCTTATTGTCTCTTGTCATAATGTAGGCTGAGGAAGGTGGAAATATCTCCATATATAATCTGTAATCTTGAGTACTTTTGGGATTACCAAAATTATGTAAGTACAGCTATGATTTATTATCTCCTGTGCCTAACACCTAAATTTTCCTATGTACCCTTTACACCTAAATGTTCCTGTGTACCCTTTGTTTGGATTTCATTCATGCCATGCCTCTCTTGTCCCCAGTAAACTCCTTGATTCTTGATTTTGATTTGCAGTGCTCAAGGAGATCTACTGCCTTGGCAGACTTGCATAGTTTTCTTCATCAGCCATTTGACTTCCTCTGGATTAATTTTACTTAATTAATTTTAATTAATTAATTAATTATAATTAATTTTAATAACCAGAGGCTATTCTGCAGTTCTTTTAAGTGTGCTAACCAAAAGCAGGGAGAACAACACACATAGAAGCAATACAGAGTGGAATGAAAAACCTCTCATTGAATTGCTAGGATTCCAATGGCTTTTTATACCAAAGCTAAGCTCTGCTTGTCTGAATTTACAGCCATTACCCACATCTAGATGTGAGGAGAAGGCACATTTACCATGTTGACCAGAATTGATGAACATCTGCTGGATGGACAATATTTCT
Source organism: Zonotrichia albicollis (assembly GCF_047830755.1). NCBI lineage: Eukaryota > Metazoa > Chordata > Aves > Passeriformes > Passerellidae > Zonotrichia > Zonotrichia albicollis. The sequence continues at coordinate 51,086,570 of NC_133823.1, read as the reverse complement.
AAGACTTTACCTGGCTGGTGCAGCATTGTTTTCCAGCTTTAAGGAGTTTTTTATGAGTCTGTGAGTAAGTTGATATCTACCAGAATGATTTATGTTAGTGTTATTAATTGTAGCTACCCAAATGCCATTTTAAGTGCTGAGATAAGATCCTTGATGAGATATTGACAGGTATGGAAAGCTGAAGGAGAAAAGCTGTCTATTCTCAGGAAAAAAACCAGTAGGATTAGTCCTGATCTGCCTGAAGTTCAGTTATTACTGATTGAAAATGATCTGGTGTCCATGCAGGCCTTTCTTTAGGCCCATAGGACCTTCCTAGAAACTTATATTTGTTCCACAAATGGGTCTACAAACATTCATTAGATAGTATAGAGCTATAATAATTCCTCAAGTGTCCAGGAATAGACTTTGCAAGACAATAATTACTTGACAATTCCCAAGTAATGGCCTTTGGGATTTCCTCTTTATGCTGGAAAATAAACTGTTTAATTAAAAGGAAGAGTGGAATTAAAATGATAGAGATGAAAAGACTCTTCAGCAGGTCAGACTGTAATTGGTTCCTTAGCTCAGCGTAGTTCAATGAGCTGTCCTGCACTCAGTGGCTCAATTATCTCTGACTATCTAGGGCACTTTTGCAGCTTTTCCTAGCTAGTGTAGTGAAAAGGTTTAAATGAGAAATATCTAGAAATAACAGAGGCTATCTGTTTAGTTTTTCATACTCAGAATCAGGGGAGGGGTATAAAGAAGAAGGAGAAGACAAACTCTGGCATTTTGGTGTATCTCTTGGAATGAAGATGTTTAGGCATTTGCTCAATCTTATCAGGCCAGCCAGGATGTCTGTTGTGTCTGTTTGTGTTCCCTCACACGATTACAGAAAACAGCCTGGGCAGTGGAAATTCCAAGAGGATCCCAGCAGGGCAGTCACAGGCAGAGCTGGCTCTCAAAGACCATCCTACACCTCCCCTCTGCCTGGCTTCTGGTTTCCACCTCCAAATTCAGGTGAGATTTGAAGGCAATCCTCATTCTCTAGAAGCCCACAAAGGGGAAGATTTTGGCTTTCTCTGATTTCAGTGAGGGCCTGTGGAACCACTGTCAGGAGCATGACTTTGGGCTCCACTCACATCCAGGACCCTCACACAAAATGTGGCAATTCTGTGTTTCCCTGAACTGTACCTCCATCAAAGCATGAAAAGCAAAATGAGAAATCCTCAGGTATTTCTAGAAGTTCCAGTTCTTTCTTGCTGGACTGAAGATTTGTCAGCAGAGAGAAAAATCCAAGCCTGCATGCAGTGAATTGTGCCAACCTGCAATAGCTTTAACCAAGGTCCCTCTGTGCTGGAAGTTTAAGAGGTGCTAGTCAAGGTGTGAAGAGACAAGTTCATACAGTTGAAAGACAATTTTTAGATTCCTTTATCTAGATGGAAATATTTCAACAACTATTTGGACACACAGAGCAAATCTGAAGGGCTTAAATTCCCCCAAAACACGTCAGGTCAGCTGCACAAGAAGGGCTCTGTGCCCTGCAAGCTGATGTTTAATTCCAACTCTACCTGTTTGCCCATGGCAGACTTGCACTGATCACCAGGGAGGAGCCCTGCTCAGAGCAGGGCATTAAAGCAGGCAGAGACCTTGGGGAAAGCCTGCTGTGGGACAGGAAGAATAGGAGCATTCATTGCTTTGAGGGAACCTGGCAGGATGGGCAGCTCCCCCTGCATCTTGGCACTCCTGCTTCTGATCCAGGGACCCTGAAAAACTGAAGGGAAAAGAAAGACAGCAGAAGAAAAAAAACCAAACCAAACCCAAACCTCTATTATTCAGACTTTTAAAAACCTCCATCAAAGGGTTGGTTTGTGTTTTGGACATGTCTCAATGTAGGTTGTCATTAGTGACTGGCTAGCTATATTTGAATAGATGCAAGTGACAATCCAGAGCCTTTTCCCAGCCTTTTTTTTTTTTTCACTCCAGCTTGTAGTTAAAAAAAAAGGTTCATTGCACTCTAAATTACATCTGCAGATGGTATGTGCTCTCCTTGGCTCCAGTTGGGGCTCAGAGTGAAACACCACAAAATGCCTCTTGTTACCAGCACTTTCTGCCCTGCCATGGTAAGAAACCCTGCTTGGTCTCAGCAGATTTGGATCCCAGTTCCTGGCCCTAATGTTTCATGTGAACTTTTTGGATGGCACACTGGCCTTTCTGGGGTTTGCCAGTTTCTGATTATAGGCTGGCTCTTGGGAACCAGAAACAGAGCAATTGTCATCCTGCCCCAAACGTGGGCTGCATCCCAGGACCCCTGAGGTCAGCAGATCAGCAGCAGTGGATGTTAGAGGGAGCATGAAACCACAACAACTCTGCTGAAGCCCTTGAAGGGTGAGTAAAGGTCATTGCCCTTCCACTTCCAGTAAGACTGGAATTTGGATCTTGAGGCATTTAGGTCCCTGATCCCAGTGGTTTCCCTGCCATGGAGCAGGTTAGGAGCTGAGTCCCTAAATAACTGGTGGCTATGATCCCAGTCTCTCAGGGTGTTTAGATGTATCTAATGTTACTTGTGTTATTGTTGTATATTGAGATTCTGACTGGAATCTGGGCTCCTTGAAATAGAGACAGGGACAGACAGGCTGGGATTAAGGTGGCCAAATGTTGAAGTTTATGGGGTGGGTGCCACATCAGAGCTGTAGACAAAGGAAACAGTACAGAAAATACAGTTTCTGTAGAGTGGGATATCATGAAGTAGTCAGCTAAAGCTGATCTTCTGAGAAAGTCTCTTTCTCTTCATCAGCTGCAAGGGAAGTTGGAGTTATATCTATGTTATTGGTCTCTAAATTTAGATAGGAGGTGTCCCATTCAGAATGGAAGGCAATTCCTTCTCCAGAGAGGTCATGATGCTGTAAAATTAAGGCATCTTGAGCTGGGCTCTGAAAAGCAGAGGCAGTGAATTTTAAGTTAGTGAATTTTAGGCAGCGAATTTTAGTTAAGGTCCAGCCAGCAGAGCCAGGAGTTGGCACAAGCTGTGGCACTCAAAGCTGTTAGCCACTCCTGAAATCTTGGTCTGGTGTTCTCTGTGTTCCTCTTCCCCTCTCTCTGGCTCTGTTGTTTGGATTATGTGAAGTGCAAACTCTTCTTTCTTGCAGCCTTTGCCCAAAAATCCAACAAGAAGCTTTATATCTGGTTTGCAACATCTCTGGAGCAGATGAACAAGTTTTAGAAACCTAATTCTCCAGTGGTAGCAAATAGGAACATTTTACTTGACCTCAGTAAGTTTTTAGATCAGCTGAGGCTGAAGCATTTTATCTTCTGTTATGTACTTCAAAGGAAGGTGGCAAAACATGAAAATGTTTGCTGAGTTTTGTTTTATGGATTATGGGAGACTTTTTGATAATTTCTGAGTTGTCTGGGGTAAACCCTAAACCACCAGTTCTTTATGTGTTCTGCTCAGATGATGTCAGAGCAGATGGTGAGAGAGTATTTTCACTTCAGCTTCTCCATGTGCACTCAGGCAGCTCAGCTCCACAGACCTTGATCCCAGCCCGGGCCTGTGACCATTCCTGCAGGACACATGCTGGATGATAGCATATTTTCTTCTCTCACATAGTATGCTGGGTGTGTTTCCATCCCTTAGATAAACTTTATAGTGTTTCTTTTCCCTTTCCCCCATGGTACTGATTATCCCAGAAATAGATAGGCACTGGAAAGCTATGTTCTGGATCTGAACTATTTCTGCATTGCATCTGGCATTGAGATCCATTTTTGGGAATGTGATAATTCTGTGTTTGCCCTTTGCCAAATTTTCTGTCTTTAAGTCTTATTTTTTTTCCCTACAGGAATGGATTGATTTTTTTTTTTTTGTCATTCCAAGCACTTCTTGTTTGAATTGTTTTGTTTTCATCTTCATCTCTCCACTTGTGCATCTTCCTGCTTCTCGTTTTTGTTAACTTGTGCTGTGTCACCCACCCTGGTCTTCTGAAACTTCTGCAGTTAAAACACAGCAACAGTGGGACACCATGTCCTAAGTGGAAAAGAAAAAAAAAAGAAGACAAAGGCTACCTTTAAGTTTAGCCCTGCCTGAAGAGAATTTCAAACCCTGGGTGAGATGCTCACCTGCTGGTCAGACTGAGATTTCAGCACTCTGCAGTTGTTCTGGAAGGATGTGATACTTCCCCAGGAGGAATTTGATACAGAAAACTTTGGTGTCCTTTTGGGAAGAGCAATGCTTCAGTGTTGGGTTTTCTACCCAGATGAGTGTGGGATGGGGCTAGCTAATGCCTGTGGAGAGGATGGCACAGCTGTTTCACTTGTATTGTTTCAGGGAAGATGTGTCTGTGTCTGGGACAGAGCCAAACACCAGACAAGACAAGACACAACCAAAATGAGTGTCCAGTGGCCAGAATGGGCGGGAAAGTGAGTGATCCAACAGGGGCAACACAAAGTGCCACCAGAGTGCTGGACTGCAGGGATTTACTGTCCCTCCCCTGCACAGCACACGGCCATCACCAGAGTGACACTGCCTGCACTGCTCACCCAGACTCAGCCTATCAGCTCTCCAGATTTATTTTGGAATTGTTTCCCCCAGTTTGGCATTTCTCAGGGTTACAAGCAAACTGGGCAAAAAAATAATATTCCAAGATGCAAAAGATGTGACATGGTCCATAGGGAGGGGATCTGGGTCTCCTTGCTCCTCTCCAATTGCACAAAAGGGATACCAGGGAGAAAAGAGCTCCTGCCTGAGGCAGGGAGGGTGACCCCTCTGAACAGATACCACCATCACAAACACAGACCTGCAGTCTTTGGAACAGGCCAAGCTGCTCCAGATTTTCCTATTGAAATGTTTTTCTTCTCTAGAACATAAAAAAAGGAAGACAATCCTTTGCCATATTCCTAGAGGATCTGCTAAAATTCAGGAAATTGGATCAAGAGGTGAAGAAAGCTGAGCTGTGTCTGCCACTGCTTTGGCTCCATAAATGACCTGGAACCACAGCCTGCAAGTGTTTGGTGTGGGGCAGGGAATCCCACAGGACTGTAGAGAAATTACACTAATAGCAGTGGAAAAGTAATGCTTTGCTTCTTCAGGATGGTGGTCCAGGGATTTCTGGTGTATCTTGCCACCTATGAGCTGATATTGACTTTTAAGCTGGAAGGTAACTTCAGTCTCCAAGATCACTGCAGCTTTGGAGGCTCCAGAATGAACTTGGGGCATCTCGTGACAAGGGAGACAGGATCTTGTCCATGACTTGCAAACCTCTTTCAGATCCTTGAGATGCAATTACTATTTCAACACTATTGTGAAATCTCAAGGGTCGTGACTGAAGAAATAATTGGCTGTATGGGAAAAAGGATGAGATATTTCAGCAGAACACAGGACTATCCAGCATTATAACAATAACATTTTAAACACTACGTAAACAATGGCTATGGGAAAGACATAAACTCTTATGTTTCAGGGCATAATGCTTGTGTGTCAGGAAGCAATTCTCCTTTTAGGCCATTTGTTCTGTAACTGGTGGCTGCAACTGGAGCTGGACACCCTCAGAATCAATAACCCATGGCAGAGGCACCTCTGATTGTTTGTTACTTCCATGTTTTGCAATTAATTCATTGGGATAAACAAACTTTTGTTTTCTTCTTGCAAATTTGACCACCTCCCCACTCCTTGTATCCCCATACTTTATATTCTTCTTGGCACTAATTGCGTGCTTTCAGTCAGCATGTTTTAGCTTTCCAAGACTGTAAGCCATGACTTGGGGGCACGGTCACATTTACATCCCTTTGCAGATGGCCTGTTTCTAGCACGGTCAGCCCTTGGGTTTTAATTTTTGCTGTCTTTATGCTGAGGGACAGACACTGTTCAGTGGGTCTTTGTGATTCTAATCTTTTTCATACAGTTTGAGGAGCAATGAACTTGAAAACACAAGATCCTTTTTTCCTGGGAGAGAAGGCACCTGAATTTAGGCCTGTCTTTACCACCCACTAAGGATGTGTGTGACACTTTTGGGAGGGCTGGGAGCTGTTAGTGGTTGCTGTAATGCCCTTTGTTGTCTCCATATAACTCCCATTTCTGTGGGCACCATCTGCTTGTTGGGAAATTTGTTTTTTTTTTGCCTCGTCACTGCAGGCTTCAGGAAATGCCATCTTGCCAGGTGGCACCTCTGTTTGCTGCTGATACAGCAGCTCCAGAAGCAGGTGCAGCTTGTGGGATAATGTAGCTTTGTGCCAGCATGGCCCATTCAGGGACTTGGATGGGGTTGTTGCTTTAGCTCAGCCCCATTTGAGATGTGGGCATTGCTTCTGAAGTGCCCCTGGCAGCTGACTTCTCACTTTGATTTATGCTAACCTTAGAGCTGCTGGTAATTACATGCATGTTCTTGTATTCAGGGAGTTTTTGCAGTCACCAAGGAGCGGGAACTTCTTCATGCAACACCAGGAGAATGAATTGTTCATTTTAATAGACATCCCAGACACTTTGGGACACATGAAAAGGCCTGCCTGTGTGTTCCTTCTTGTCATGGAGGAAGGGCTGGTGGAAGAAGAATTGATAATAACCCTGCAGCTCTGATGTCTAAGAGTTTCAGCACTAATTTGCTGGTATTTTGTCAGCCAAAATAGTGTGTGCAGAACAATGGGTTTGCATAGAGTGATTCTGTGGCTCATTAGCCTAGTTGGATGACTGGCTGGGATTTGTTGTCTTCTTGACATCCCTTACAAATAGTGCAAGGGAAAGAGTGCCCAATACACATTTTCCGTGGCACTTTATTTACCTGAACTGAATCCAAAGGGTCACATCAGAGAAATGATCAAAAATCCTTTTCAACTGGTGTGTCCTCTGTGAGTGCCCTAAAGCTATCATTTAGCTGGTGTTTTACACAGGAAATCTTGTTCTGATCTGGGCAATGACCACTAACATTTCTCTCCTAACCTACCAAGCACTTAATATTTTAGATAACATTTCTTCAAGTTGACCCTCATTGACCTTTTTCATTTTCATGCACTGCTGAAAAAGATCAGATGCAGTCAGATGACCAAAAGAGAAGAAGAAGAAGAAGAAGAAGAAGAAGAAGAAGAAGAAGGAGGAGGAGGAGAAGGAGGAGGAAGAGGAAGATGAGGAGGAGGAAGAGGAAAAGAGGAAGAGTTTGTCTAGCAAAAGCAGCACAGGGAAGCCTGGAAAGCTTTGGATTAGGTCCTTTGTGAATTTTCATTTCTCCACAGTGTTTAGGTACACATTAATACACAGAATATATATTAAATGGGCTATAAGCAGAGTTGGTAATGCCACTAATAAAGGTTCAATAAAAATATTAACCTTTGTAAAAAGAAGGATCATTTTTTTTGCTGTGAAAAGATGTGATCATTCCCTCTGCCGATCTGTGTTCATTTTTTTAATCACTTGGCTAATTGCAAACTGATTTTGAGAGAAGAAGGAAGAACTCCAATAGAATCAAGGTCCTGCAAGTTCTTTGAAACTTCATGGCTGAGCAGAGAATTGAGATGCATGTGAGTGTTCTGAAAAAGGTGAGAAGAGGCCAAATTTTGTCATGGCCAGTCTGTCCACAGGCAGGTGGCTCAGGACAGCCCTGGTGTGTTTTGCTCATTGTCCAGGGGGAACAGGTCAGAGGACATGGGGGGAACAGGGGGACTTGCAGGGGGGTTGAGTTACCAGCCCAGCCTGCGTGTTGGAGTGAAACCACATTTCCTCAGTCTCTCTCTTTGTGAAACAGCTTCCTGAACGTGGGCAAAGGAATGTATTTTTCCCTTGTCTTGTGCACGAAATCTCCTGAAATGTTTTGTCTCAAATTGGCTTGAAACTTTGAGTGTGTAGCAGATATTCAGAGCATAACATTTCAGCCCACACAGTTAAATCTGGCAAAATAGGAAGGGATTAAAGTAGGGTCTGTCCAGGATCATTCAGGAGGGGACTGAGCTGAAAGGGACAAACCCTGCTGCTTGTTTCACCCATGTCTGGCTACTTCTGCAAAATGTCACTGAATTTCTGGCTATTGTGGCCATCCTCCACTCCGGGCAGATAGGTCTGAGATTAAGTAACAGAAGTTGTTTACCAAAGCAGAAACTGTACAGAGCCCGTTCAGAAATCCAGATGTACTGCCTGTGGTGTTTCACTGGCAGCAGAAGGCAAACCTGGAGTCAGGGTACTTTTTTGGTTGAATTCTGAGTATGTAAAAGCAAATGTGCCAGAAACACCAGAGAAAGAGAGAGGAGATAGTAACAGAAAGCCCCAAGCTGCCAGAATCAGCTGTGCACATAACCCCAACTGACCACAAAGAGGATGTTTTGGGTGTAGACATGACCAGAAGAAGAGACCAAGAAGACAGGGAGAGGCTCTTCTTTACTTTTTGATTCCCATTATGCCCAGGGAAAAATAAGAACATGACCGTACTCTGCTGATAAACAGGACTGAGTCAAAAAACCTCAATTTCCATCTTTCATAATGGAAACAGTTCCCATGATCAAAACTATCAGCTCTCTACTGTGGCCAAATATTTTGGTGTAAATTACACTGCATTTACACACACATGAGATACATATGTATGTCAAATAAAGCCACTTTGGACTAAGCATCACTTCAGAGGTTTTTGAAAGAATTCTACTTCAATTTTAGTTTATTCCCATGTTTCATGCCGAATGAGATACATGGGATCAAAAGTAGATGCATGGACATAGATATTTTCATCTATGCCAGACTCTGGGGCTGTGTTTTCTGGGTTTTTTTTTAATATCCAGGTTATAACTAATCTTAAAATAGAGCGTTAGAGTAGGTCAGACAAGTGTCTCCTTAAAGATAATTTATTGAAGAACCTAAGGGTGGCCAGCTCTACCTTGTAGGCATCCGAATTGGGTGAAATTAATTCCTTCCCCACTGATCACCAGGTACATGGCACATAACTCCTGTGCTGGAGTGGGTGGTCTGATCTTTCAGGCCCTGAGCTGAATGACAGGGCTGTTTGAAGGTGGTTTCCATGAGCTCCCTGTAGTTTTCTTTGCAGCCAAATGTTAGTTGTTCATGCCTTAGATGGTGGTGGGAAGCTCCAGCCGTGACCATGTGCTTGTCTTTCTGCAGGGGACGTGTGTGATGTGTCTCACTTCTGCATTTTAGCAATCCAGACACTGACCCTGGGCACTGTTTTTCTCTCTGTGGGGTGGCTGGTGCCACTGGGTTTGGAGTGTTGTCCCTTAACCCAGCTCTAGCAGGCTTGCAAAGGAAGGAGGGCGGTGTGGTTGTCAAAGTACCCCCACTGCATGGCAGGAGATCTGAGCTTGACTCTTCACTCCGCCACAAAAAAATATCATTGTTGATCTTGGGTGCATTTCTTACACTCTCTGCTCCACCACAGTTCCCCCATCTGTAAAAATGTGAAACATTTTTACCTACCTGGCTGAAAACTGAGGACTTCATAACTGGAACTCGAGGAACCTAAAGGGAAACTCTGGTCTGGATTTGCTCATGACAAAGCATCTACTAACATATTTTCAGCCAGTGCCTGGCAGAGCAGCAATGTTCAGATTTCTGTTTAAATAAGCTCTTTCATCAGATGAAAGAACATACCAGGAACTGGTCAGCAATATTCTCTGCAGAGTGGCCCCTGGAAGGGGAGGGCAGACCTGGGAGGTAATGGCTTCCAGGTAAGGAGAAGGTGCAGAGCTGCAGTGAGATGGAGCTGGGAACAGAGGGCAGAGCCAGGGATTGCTCCTCACCCCTGAGCAATCCCAGTCACCTCTGCAGGGGGAGGACAAGGTGAGGGCAGCCATTGCTCTTCACTCTGCTGGTGAATATTGAACAATAACCACTGACTTTTTTGATTTAACTGGCATGAACCAAAGGCTTTGGTCAGGTTGGCCTCGGAATTGTTTAGGATGAAATTGATTCCTTTCAGCCTTTGAGAGGGTCCAATTTAAGCTGTTTAGCTGAGCAGTGCGGAAAATAGAGCAGTTTAGCTATAATGTGGTCACACTGGAGAGCATTTATGGATATTGCTGGATCCATAACCTCACATCCTCCTGGAAACACCGTTCTTGTTACACTTTCTATGGCTGTTGTTGTGGCCACCAGCGATGAAAATCCAGCCTGTTTTATCCATCATGTTTCCTGGCTTCCATATTTCTTGTATGTCTTATTCACCCCTCAGAACTTTTGGTGCACATGCTCATTGCAGGGCTTCCACTGCAAGCAGAAATGTGTGAGATTTGAGACAGCAGGGCAGGAAATGCTTTTGGAAGGTGTCAATGGCCTTATAGTTTGTAAAGATTAATGTGGCTACAAAAGCTGTCATGACAAAACCCACATTTCTGAGAGACTGATTACTTGTGCTTTTAACCTAGAGCTTTTTAGCCTGGATGCAGTAACATCTTGTTTTACTGCAGATGTGTAAAGATTATATGAATATATACAATAACCTGTTTTCTGAAAGTCTCTTTGCCCATCCCACCTGAGAGATTCTTCCAGCAATAATGGAAATGACTGGTTTGTGTAGCCAGGAGAGTCTGAAAACAGAGGCTAATTTTTTTTGCTTAGATGCATTTTACATCAATTCTCAGCTGCCATAAAATTATAGAGAGTATGAATTTGTGAGCTTTATACTGGCTGAGAATCTGACCTAAATTTTGGACAATGGATTATATAGACAAAAGGGAAATGTTAATTTGGACTGCTTTCAGGGAGGAAAAGAATGTTTCTCTCTTTACAGCTTGTACCTGTTGTGGAGGTACATGCAGGAGCAATGAGAAAATTGAGAAAGGAAAATTTGGGGTGACTGCTAGTAAAGTGAGGTGTTAATCTTTCCCCATGAGAACATGATAATGATTTCCCAGCAACATGCAGAGGGAAAAGAGATGGAAGTGGTGAAGTAATAGAAAAGGCATCTTGGTTCAATTGGCACTGGTTTCATTTGGGTATAAAATGAAGAAGAAAACAAATAAAACATGAATCCTTTTCCAGAAGAAAATAACCATGTGATGCGATTCTGAGCCTGGACTGCCAGCACTAATTGCTGCCTCAAAGGCATAAAACCCCTGCTTTGAGTAACTGCCCTCCTTGACAGGATGAGGACTTCTCCTGCCTTACCAAAATGAGCAGGTTGGTTCCTTGGCAAGAAATTTTATGCCAGGGCTGGAGAGAGTGAAGAAGAAGCATAACCCTATCCTGGCAGACAAATGAGCCTGGATGATCTTAGAGGCCATTTCCATCCCTGTTTTCCCCATTTTTCTCCAGAGTGGTTAAACCTCAAAGCAGTCAGTATTTATCCAAACACTTCCATTCTGAAAAAACTGGGCTTCTGGCAAGATTTCCTGCCCTCCCTTGTGCTGATGGCTGGAAGTGCTCTGAGGGCACCATTGTGTGAAATGTCTCCTTACTCCCACTTCTGGCACAACTCTTAGGAAGTGCGCAACCATGCAAAGAAATTAAAATAAAAGGCCTTGTGGCTAGGTACATCAGGTAAAGTCAATCTGAGAGTCTGCAGGAGGGCCTACTTGAAGTTTTTATCCTAGATATTGAAGCCAGATTCTGTCCATGGTATTGATGTTGCTGGTACAGTGCCCATGACTCTTACTCCTGGGGCAGGCTGTGGCCCTGGCTAAATATGGGTGACATGAGGGACATTGCCTTGTCCATGCCTTCTGCCCCTGCTGATGGAGGTGGGCTGTCCTCCACAGCCCAACACACTGTCCCTAAAGGCACAAGAAACACAAATGAATGTGGAATTTTCAAAACAATCACCTAATTTCCTGAAAACATGTGTGAGGTTTTCTACTTAGACTGCTGGAGAATCTGGAAAGAAACCATGTTTAACTATTAATTAATATGGATGGGGTTAGCAGCCTCTCCTGCAATAAAAACTTGGTTAAAATCATCAACATGATCAAGTACTCACAACACTCATGTCTGTCTTTATTTATTACAGGGTTGGGAGACATCAGCTTAATCTCTGGCTCTGCCAAAGCAGGTCTCCACTAGAGATTGATGCTGATACACCACTTTGAATGAGCTGGGTGTGCCCATACCAGAGTCATCTCCAACCTGGCAAAGGCAGCTTGTCTGTCCCAATCACAAATAGCTCTTTTTTCCAAGAATGATGGTTTAGTGCCATGGGGAGTTGTCTCCTCCTGCCCAAAAATGATGACTTGTGTAAACACCAGCTGCTTATCCACGGCCAAGGACGTGCCGTACCTAAATCTGGTTGTGTATCAACTGTATTAGAAAAGTTTTCACTTTATGCAATGGTTTATTTTATCAAAATGTAATTTAGGTGATGTTTAAAACAACCCAACCAGCCTCCATCTTGGCTGGGACATTTGATGTCAGTGGGGCACCATGACAAAGACATGGTGCTCTGAGGGATGAAGCTGCAAACAAATGATGGCCACACTGGTTGGGCAGGTGCCAAGGAATGGCTGACAGGGATGATGTGCCATGGAAAAAGAGCAGAGATAGCCTGAACATGTGTATTTGTTTGGACAAAAAAAATCTATGGAGGGAAAAATGGGTGTTATTGATAAAACACTGGCCAGGGACAAAGAGCTGGGTTAAATACCATTGCTGGCACAGGCTTTGGGTGTGTGCCCAAGAATAAGTCATGGCACCTCCTGCCCTGGTTCTCAGCCCAAAAAATGGAGATGTGGCAGAGGATAATAACAGCCTCTTTCCTTTATCCTGGCTTTGTGTGTCAAACCAGCAGTCCTGGGGGAAGGGGCTGCATCAGGCACAATAGAGGCTTGTTCCCTTTTCATCATGGCTGCGCAGCAGACATAGGTTGTGCTGTCCCAAGGCTTCTTTCAAGGTTGTTTTGTTGAGACCAGTATTTAACTCTAGGCTTTAGAAACAGAAATTGAAAAGACTCAACTGTTGAAAAGGTCAATTTGTCCACCTGTTCTGGGCAGGCTGGGTTTGGGGTGTGCACTGTATGACTGTGACAATTTTGTCTGAGGTCTGAGAAGTGAGTTCAATGGCAATTTGCAGAGCAAAGCAGTGATTGCAGCAAAGCTTGATTGGCAGATCCCTAAAAGTTTGAGCTTAGCAAAACTTAACTTTCCTTCTGGGACAGCATTTAATTTTAAGGTTAGGTCATTTTTGTCCAGGACTTACTTTCATGAGAAATTCTCTCTCAATTGCGAAGATAACTTATACCTTGTGACATAATTAAAATGGAGAGGAATATGTTCTGATTCTTGATTTTGTATTTAATTTGGATTGTGTGTAATAAGACCGCTGAGACAGAGACAAATACTGAGTGCACTCTTTTCTCCACCATACTTTTTGAAACAGGAGAAATATTCATTTTCTTTAGTCCTCAAATGGAAGCAGCTCCCACAGTGAGAAAGAGCATTGTCTTTAAATTTTGAAAGGGAAAATTTCCAAAGAAGGTTTTCTTCTTGTTATTTTTTTCCTTTTCCCTAAAGAACATTACGTTTTTGAAATAAAGAGATGTCAAAAAAAATTTTAGCAGTTTGTTGCAATACCTCTTTTTCCTGCATTTGAGGGTTGGTCTATTGCATAGGTTACAGGATCATGAAGAGCATGAGCTGTTCTTGAATACCTCTGTAGAATGACTGTATTTGTGTTTGGAAGAAAACCCATGAAAATGTAATATAGTTCACTAACACTTATTTTAGAAATATTGATAATAGGCTAGACAAATCATACACTCTGATCACAACCTGAAGTAACCCTTCTGAAAACTTCTGAGAGGATAAAAAGATCATATGGAAGAAGAAAAAACAAGTAACACAAGTAGAAAAATTTGAGAAAACTCCAGAAAAACTTATTTTCAGTTAACCAAGATCAATGCACAAAGTCTAAAAAAGCACTGTATATGGCTGAATAATTTCAATGCCACTTTGTTTCCATTTTGAAATATTATGGAGTTGTGCTAAGCAGAATTCCTGAGGCTGAAAGAAAACTCAGGTACTCCAAACAAATACCATTTGAAGTGAATGTTTTTTGGCAAGGTGTTTCACAGTATGTATTGAAAAATTCCATCCAAGATATTTTGATACCTTGTTTTAGGAAAAGAAAATGCTGAGGATTCAAAGTAAAATAAGACTGTGGGGGAAAGAAAATTGATCTGTTTCCTTGGAACTTCTCTCAGAATGTTACAAATCCTGCAGAAATTTATGGGTAGCCAGAAGCATCAACTGAAGGCCTCACCATTCACCAGCCTCTTACCAAAAGTGAACATGAGAGAACATTTCCATGTTGTGGAATATACATGAAGATTTTATGATCAAGACAGGTCAAGCTCAGACAAGCTCCTAGGAATGCTGCTCTCCAAATTTCCCCAAAAATCCTCAACATCCGGCGTGTTTTGTAATATCAACTCATTAATCACTACCTTAGACTATTAAATGATCTTGGCACCACCTTTGTCAGATGGGGAAAGTTAAGGCAAGATGAAGTTAAATTCCAAATCACAAGGGGATTCCTAGCTGGCTGTCAAGAAAACAACGCAGAAATCACAGGCATTTCTAAACAATAGGCGAAGCTGGAATTTTAGAGATATTCAGACACATACCACTAAAACCAGGAGATGATGAGGAGATGTTTCTATTTCTGCTGCAGTCGGCATTTTGAGAATTTTCTCTCTTCTGTACCACAGAAAAGATTTATGAGTTTGTGGCATATATTACAGAGCTGTAGGAAACACTAAGGGCCATTCAACACTTGGAATGAGCACACTGAAAGTTGTCACACATTATCTGGGATTAGAGCTGAGTACTTCTAGCCAGAACCTCCACTACTGAAAGTTAATTGGTGAAACTTGATTTTATAGGCTGGCAAGATGCCAGTGTACCTCAGCGGAGGTCAGGAGTCCTGTCCTGCTCCTGGCTAGGCAGAGGCAGGGTGAGAGAATTTCAAGGCTGCCTCCATCCTTCATTGGTGACAAGCTGTGATGGGTCTTTAGAGTTGGAGGGAAAAAAATTGAGGTAAAGCACATTATTTCTTCCAATTCCCTGATTTAGAGGAGTTTGTGCAAAGAGCTGTAGAAGCCCTGGATGATCAAAAGGACTGGCATGGCCAGGAGAATCTCCTCTCCTCCTCCAGACTTGGGCTGCATGCAAGGTTTGGCTGTGGACAAGTAAGAGGTACCTGGTCATGTCTGCATGCTCTTAGGATGTTTTAAATTTAATTTTAAAAAGAAACTCAAATTAGTACAAAGAAACTCAAATTAATAGTTCCCAAAGGTGCCTATTTTGCTCCACTGGCTGGCTTGAGTTCAATGGGATGAAACCCAGCCCAGGTGCTTCATCAGGTTCTGTTTCAGGGGCTTGTTCCTCTGTGAGTTACTGACCTTCAATCAGCTCTGATCGTCCAGCTTTAGGGTGCCTTTGCCTGGATCAGCAGCAAAAGCAGAAATCCAAGGTTTATTTCCCAGCTGTGGACAGCTTTCTCCTCACCTTGTCTGCAAATAGGAAGTGACAGGTCATAAGGCTCCTCCTTGGGTCTTGTGAGACCACCAGGTATGGGGCTGCCCTCAGCATTGTGCCACCCTTTGCCTGCAGGGATGGCACCAAACATGATGGGGATGCAGCGGCTGCAGAGGCATTTCCTGCCCAGACACCAGGTCCACACAAATCCTCCCATTTCTATGTCACACCAGGACCAGGAGAAAGCCTTGAAAAATGAAGCTGCCAGCATGAGAGCAGCAGGGGAAAGCTCATGAGGACCTTTCTGGAAAGCTGAAAACAGGAAATGTTTAATCAAGCTCTGAGGGGAAAAAAAATACTTAAAAAAAAAAGAGCAGAAAAGTCAGTCTCTTTCTGAGCAGCCAGGATGTTTGTGAAATCCCTGCTCCGTTTATTATGATGCTGAGTTTCAGCTGGCTGTTTTATTGAAGGCAGCTGGGACACATTACTTGCGCATTAACACTGAGCCAGCTTTCATTTTAAAACTCACCCGTTGCTGGGAGCTTTCCTTAATGCCTTCCTGCTGCTGCTGGCTCCATAATCCACACCAGCAGCCACAGGGGAAGATCTCCTCTCCTCACCATGATTCTTATTTCCGGGGAAAGGTCTCATAAAAATCAGCCTGGCTGCTCAGGAGCGGGGCTGTCGCTCTCCCAGCCACGTCTCCAAGGTGGAGCAGAGAGGTTGGTGGTGTCCCTGCCAAGAGGACATCTGCTCGTGGAGCAAACCCCTTCACACTCATCTGCAGCTCTCCCTTAACTGCTTTCCAGGGGTGTATTAGAGCTTTCTGCAACGTAAACTGCGTTTCAGTACATCACAAATCACTGAGTGATGGCTCCAGTGGATGGGATGGAGGCTGGCACACCTGGTTTGGGAGGGTGGTGGGGAAGGAGCTTCAGGGGTTTGTCCCTGCAGCATCACAAGAGGGGTGCTGGGGTTTTGCAACCACAGTCTCTGTCCCTTGAGCACACAGGGCCAAAATGTTCTTCTCAGGGATCTGAGGAGTTTCTGAAGTCGCTCACTGTGACGGTGTTCACAGGGGTCTCAGGTTGAGGGAAGAGACGAGGATCTGACTCCATGTTTGAGAAGGCTTGATTTATTATTTTATAATATATATTACATCAAAACTATACTAAAAGAATAGAAGAAAAGGTTCTCCTCAGAAGGCTAGCTAAGCTAAGAATAGAAAGGAATGAATAACAAAGGTTTGTGGCTCGGATAGAGAGCCAAGCTAGCTGGGCTGTAATTGGCCCTTAATTATAAACATCCAAGATGGGCCAATCAAAGATCCACCTGTTGCATTCCACAGCAGCAGATAATCATCATTTACATTTTGTTCCTGAGGCGTGTCAGCTTCTCAGAAGGAAAAAATCCTAAGGAAAGGATTTTTTATAAAAGTTGTCTGCAACACCTCACCTTCAAATTGTTTGTTTAAAGAAACACTCATGTGCAAAAGGAGAGAGGGAATGTGTCTCTCTTGTGCCCCTGTGTCTTTCTTGTGCTCCCAGCCTGTACCCTGGGACATCAGAAGCTGTCTGGGCCCTGCCTGCCATCCTGGTCCTGGTTCTGAGCACGGCTCCAAATGCCCTCTGGGAACCCAAGTGTAAAATGCTGCTGTGAATCTGGGTCACAGTTTTGGGAAGGGGTCAAAGGAGTGATGTTCCTATGCTCGCATCCCTTCTTACTGTGGTGACAGAACAGGACTGGTCCCGTCACACAGCATGTTGGGTGGTGCACATGTGTGGTGTTTAGCAGGTTTGTTCCCTAACTAGTCTGGAACTCACAAGCTGACTTCAACTAAACCTAACTGAGAGGCAGAAATTTCAAAAGTATTGAGCTCTTACAAGTGAGAATAAGCTGTGGGCTGGAGAGAAGCAGTTCTGTGAATGCCCTTGCTGATAGGCTGCACTGGGGCCTCAGGCTTCATTAGGCACTTGAGAACACAAACATGCTCCATTAGGTAGTTTAAGTGCAGTTCCATTCCTTTTGCCTGACTTGTTCACCCTTCTCCCGTGCCCAGGAAGAATTCTTTTTCTCTTACATGGGACTATGTAACAAGCTATGGGACTATGGCTATGGGACTATGGGACTATGGAACAAGCTGCCCTGACAATGTGTTTCTTCCTGACATATCTTAGCTGGTACTTAGCTGATACAATTTCATTTCTCAGAATGCTAGATGCTTCCTCATGCCATAAAAATATCAGAATCCTTTTTCCCCACCTCAAATATCTTTGTGCCCTAATTTGTAAAATCACACAACAGTTTCCTCAGGTTAGTAACATCATACAGAAAAAGAAGGGGTTTCTTCTGTAAAAGCCTTTGTTTTATCTTACACTCATTCATTTGCACTTCTGGAGAGGATAGATGTCTGTACCATTCATTCTTTGTACCATATTTCTTTATGCTTTTTCTCCACAGAAAAAGTGCTTTAAGTTTAGTGCAGCAACACTCTACAGAGAGGCTAGATGCCAAGAACAGCCAGAGGTACTAATCAGAGCCCTCCACAAGTTCTTCTTGGAATGGAAACCACTGAACTGCCGCTAAATGTTTATTAGGTTCATTAAATGTTAGGCTTAGTAGTGTAGAGCTGTAAGCCAAAATGTGGCTGATATGCATACAGAGACTCAGAAGGAGATGTTTGTTTGTGTGTAGGTGTCGCAGACATTTTTTATGAAAAATCCTTTCCTTAGGATTTTTCCTCCTGAGAAGCTGAGAGGCCTCAGGAACAAAATGTAAACAATGGTTATCTGCTGCTGTGGAATGCAACAGGTGTATCTGTGGTTGGTCTCATGTGGTTGTTTCTAATTAATGGCCAATCACAGTCCAGCTGGCTCCGACAGAGAGTCTGAGACAGAGACATTGTTATCATTCTTTATTATTCTATTCTTAACTAACCTTCTGATAAAATCCTTTCTCCTATTCTTTTAGTACAGTTTTAATATAATATATATCATAAAATAATAAATCAAGCCTTCTGAAACATGGAGTCAGATCCTCATCTCTTCCCTCATCCTGAGACCCTGTGAACACCATCACATGTAGGTGTCTAATATTTCTGAAAACTTTCCTCACCAGGTCAAAAATCATGGACTGAGAATCCTTACAATTTTGGTTTCCCTGGATTAGCACTCCTCAAAGGAAAACCAGCTCTGAGGAAAATTTTTGAGGCTCCCCAAAGACTTTGAGCATGGAGCAAGATGGAAGAGGAAGGAGGTATGTTCCCAGCCCTCTCAGGAAGGTAGCTAAGGATGTTTGTGTTCCCTCTCAGAGGCCTCTGGGCAGCTGACCTGAGCTTTAATGAAATATCTCACCAGCTCTGGGAAATGCAGAGAGGTGAAGGAGCTACCCTGCAGAGTTTCTTTTTGGGTAAAATTTCCCTTTGCTTGGGCGCTGCTCAAGCAAAAGAGTAGGCTGTGCTATGAACATCAGCTTTCATACAGAGATTATCTTTTGCAATACTCCATCAGTTCCATTGCCTTGAAACACCTTATCTTCCTCAGCTCCTCCATGACAATGTCATAATGCTCATCTGAATAAATGTGAACTTTCTGATGTACACCATGTCCCCCATGTTAGCAGGGAATTAATTACTGGGGTTCAGTACAGGAAGGAGCTCTGCACTTCATTCATTGCAGTTTGCTGTAATGAATTCAAGAGCAATTGTGTCAGGCCCTGAGCTCGAGTAAATCTACATAACTGCACCAGACCAGGTGATGATCTGCCCTATTATTTTTCTTACAGTGCTGCAATTTGCCTGGGACACTTGGTTTAACATTTACATCCTGAGTCTTGCAAAAAGTGCCAGGGGAAATTTATAACCACGAGTTAATTAACCATGAATCAGTTAATATTTGGGCATGTGAAGTGCTATATACATGCAAGGGATTAAGCTGTCAGAAGGAACTCTGGTTTTAAATCTCTTAGGAAAGTTGTCACTTCTGGCAGCCTGCTGGTCTCCAAGTTAATGCTGTGCAGGGCAACTGCAGGAGCATTGATTCAGGGACAGAGTTCCTCTTGCCTTTTTTTGTATTTTCTGGGTTTACTCTATTGGACTCCCATCCAAATAATTCTGACCTTGGGAACCTATTCAAGGCTTTGCTTAGGGGAGAAACTGGTGCACAATGGCTGGGTGAGATTCATGCTCTTGTGCTGCACAGATCACAGTGTTCTGTCAGTTCTGGAAGACAGACAGACACCTGTAAGGTCTGCACAGCCCCTGGTGTCTGCAGGGATCTTGGCAGCAACTGAGAGATGAGCTCTGCACAGCAGCCAGGATTCAGTGGTGAATTTAAGGACCCATCTGCTACAGATCCCCTTTCTCCCCTTTCTATTTTGCTGGAAGATTTGTACTCTAATCAATCCCACATTTCATTTTTATCCTGAGCAGTGCTGTAAGGAGTTAGCGCAGTGACCCCCCGACACTGCCTCTTTCCCTGCTGCCATGCTCTGCCTGGCCCAGAGATGCTCCGTAGATGCAGGCAGAGATAAACATCTCCACATTAAAGTCCCTTACACCCCCTTGCTGCTGGGATCTTTGCGCTTCCACATGGGCTTTGAAACAGCTGCTGAAGCAATTGGGCAGCTGGGTGGATGGGGAGGGACAGAGATGTTAGTTTTGTGTCTGGCTGGCAAACCTTACTTGTATTTGGGCAGTACTATTAGGAAAATATTAGTATTGCTTTATCATCAGGGCAAAGAAGATAAAGGCTAGCAATAAAGTAGGAATGGTTGTTTAATCTTGTCCCTGGTGATTAAGTCCGGCTCAATGGAGCTCTGACTGTGATCACTGAACAGCAGGCAGAGAGGCACATCAGAACAAGCTGGTAATAAATAACAGGATCACAGAATTATTTGGGTTGGAAGGGACCTTCAAGATATCTCATTCCACGCCCCTGCCATGGGCAGGGACACCTTCCACTAGACCAGGTTGCTCAAAGCCCTGTCCTTGAGTCTTTTCAGGGACAGAGCATCCACAGCAGCTATGGATAAATGCACACAGCAAACCTCAGCAGCCCTGAGTCTCTCACCCTCAGCCTGTGAAACTCACTGAAGGAACCACTGCTGCTTTGAGGCCTTTCAGCTCCTTGCTGGGACAGGGTCAGCCCTGCTGAGGCTGCAGGTGACCTGCTGGGGCCAGGAAGGGATTAGGGGCTGAGCAGAGCAGTGCTGGGGGCTGTGCCTGGTGGGGCTGGAGGAGGTGACATGGCCTTGCTGTGACCAACAGCACCACTGGCCCTCAGGACCTCAGCACAGCCCTCCCCAGGCTTGGCTGAGCTTTAGGATGTTGATGTGGCTGCTCCAAGCTCCCTGAGGTGGCAACAACTGCGTTTCACACAGCTTCAAAGAGCCAGGTTTGATAGAACAAACTCATTTTTTTGCTGCCTACTTGAACCTGATGAACCTCCTGTACAAGCAGCAGCTGCTGACAAATAGTGACAGTTTGCATGAAGTAAATGAGCATGAATGGAGCCTTAATAAAGCTCTGCTGGACTCATTTAAAGCAGGCACTTTCCCAGGGCAGAGAGCTGACTTCAAGTCACTGGAGTTGTGCAACCAAAGGAAGGGATGGACCTGAATTTCCCTGTCTGTGCTAACCCTCTCTAAAATACTTGGAGAAATAAAATCTGCATAATGATGTGCCATTGTCTGGGGCACTTGCTACCAGTTTTCTCTGCTTTGCAGGCCAAATTCAAAAGCCTTATAACATTTTTATGGGCAGAGAAGCAGAATAATATTAAGAAGGGGTGTTTTTTGCTAGGGGATGGTTTTACAGTTATATATGGCTAGGCAAATGCCTTGGGTAACGTCATGACACCCACCATGTTCATTCACCAGTACAACTATTAACCATATTTCCTGAGTTACTCAGCCTTTTGGGGCCCAGTCAGGCTGGCTTTACCACAGGAAATAGCAATTAATGTTTCCTCCCAGGCTAAAGAGTAGATTTATCCCTGTTCTCCTCCAAGTAACTACATGAAGCATTAACATCTCAGAGACTGCTTGAGGCTGACCAAGTGTTATTTGTAATGCAGCCATTTTAAGAGAAACTGCAGAGTTTTGGCTGTAGTAGGCTGATTCTCTGTTCTTCTGTTGTCTGAAAGCTTGAGAAATGCAAAAATACATGACTTGTGAAACATCAGGCCAGATGTTGCCCTGTTTCTCTGCATGATTATTGCCACTGACAGCTGGGGACTGCTCCCAGGGCAAGAGGCTGCTCCAAGAGCAGGGGTGGAAAGCCCCAGCTCTTGACATGGCAGTTGGGACATAAACACAGAGATGGCAACTTCCTGCATCTTCTCCAGCATCTGTCTGCAAATCCAGACAGAAAGCCTTGTGGGGAGAACAGGTTGCCTTTTACTTTAGTTTTCAAAACACCTTCTTGACTCCAGAAGCTACCAGACCATGTTATCCTGCACTAGATGGGAATGGATGAGCTGAGCTCTTGACATGACCACAGCGAGAATGTTTTCATGCAAACATAAGAACAGCACACAGCAAAGGAGATGGATAGATATCCAACAGGTTTTCCCCTAAACAAAACAGTTATTAATAATTCTGCAAATTTCCCTCAAGGCTAATTTCCTGTTTCATGCACTCAGTACTAGGTGGACTTCAGGGCTCATTTTTTGTCCTTGATTCCCTGATGGACCAGATACCTATGACATCTTTGTGATTGGATACAACCCAAGATGTTTATTCCCTGTTCCAACATGTAATTTCTAACATTTTGCCTCCCTTGATTCTAAATCTCTCAGGTGCCAAGAGCCTGGAATTTCACCCAACCCATGTAGGAGATGGTTTGGCATTCCCTCACCCCACACCTGCCAGGAGCAACCTTACTGGAAGAAAGAAATTGGTATCAATTTGAGATTAGGATCAGATCAGCTCGAGGCAATTCCCTTGGAAAAAAACCCAAACAAACAAGCAAACAACAAAAAGAAAACATTATGAAGTTAGCTCTGGGATGAGCCTAACGCTTGGTTGGCAGAAGTCTCTGGCTACAGAAGGGTTTGGGATATGGTGCCTTCATTAGTGTGACTGATGGAATTGCAGAGAATTCCCATACAGAGCCACGAGGCCCAAGCAGGCCATTAACACAATTCCACTGCATTTTTCTTAAACCCATTAGGCTCTACTATTGTGGAGGCCCATTTTTTTTTTTCTCCAATTTGTAGATTCGTTTCACAGGGAGTGATTTTGCAGGAGCACCTTGTGATTTAGTTCAGTGTAACTCAAAGTCAGACTGAGGTCTCTTGAAGGAACACTATAATTTCTCTTACAGTCTCTCCCCTCATGCTCAGCCTGTTGGCAGCTCAGAGCATGCACATGTACATTTCTTATGAGATCCCTGATGACCACAGGGAAAAGGTCCTGGGAGATGCTGGAAATGCATGTGCTGTATGGAAACTATATCTTACCCAGGTGCACAGCTCTTGAGAAGCCTGAGCCTCTGAGGAGCTGAAAAACTCTCTTTCCTGTGTGGGAGGAAAAGGTTTTGCAAAGATTGTCAAATGGGAACAGAAAGGCTTAAAACATAGACAAGATATAGGTATAATTTGCTTGTCATTCCTTAGGCTGTTGGTTTTTACAGGCACATTCATATAAAAAAACAATTAAAATTCATCTTCCACAATAAAATGAAAGGGGCAAATAAAAACCACCCAAATATACCCTAACTATGAGAAGTTATCTACATAGGAAATTTGCTTTATTATTGCAGCAGAGGCAAACAGTGCCAAATAAAGTTTAGCCCCTGCGGTGCTGGGCACTGCACCTATATTGACAGCCAAAACTTAGTACAAGGGACATGTAATTTTTGTAGTCAGAGCACCACATCACATGTTTTCCAGCAGATTTTCTCATATGAAAATTCCAACTGATTTTCTCCCATGAAAATTGTAGCCTCAAAATATTGAGCAACTCAGTGACACAAAACCAAAAGGCCATGCTAAAATCAGAAATTAAATACTGCTGTGCTGAATACTGGTCCAATGAAGGTGTGCAGTGGCTCAGGCACTTCACAGTGATCAGCAGATGTGTTCCTGAATAAAAACATGACCCTGCACGGAAACCTCCCCTCTTCCCTATGATAACTCCTCCATGAAACAATACCTTTGTTTAGTTTTTGCAATCAGGAGCTGCTTCAGCCTCTCCCATGCACACACCTGCCTTCAGTTACTTTCTGGATGCAGCTCAGCTGTGTCCTCACTCAGGTGCACTCTGCTTGTTAGCAACAGCAGCTCCTCTGTCTGCTCCTTCCCTCCAGAGCAGCAGCAGCTGTTTCCTCTGCATGTGTGAAAGTCTTTATGCTACCCAAGAACTGCTAAATACCTCTAATTGCTCGTGTAATCATCTCGGAGTGAAGGACATGAGCTGGATAATTCCCATCTGGAGATGCAAACTCTCACCCCCCCACTCTGAGGAAGCACAGAGGTGAAAAAGAGGTTGTAATATGTTGGAGGAGCTGATCCTCTCAGGCTAGGAGCCTGTGTCTTACTGATTTGGGCAAGAGTGTATGAAAATTGCAAATACAGTGTGCTTGTCAAAAATAATTCCCTTCCTATCACTGGTTTGCAGCTTAACTACAAATTATCTCTTGTATTTCATATCTCTGTGTTGCTTCTTCTTCCATGAGTTTGCCCAGTGGCTTCTTTGAACCCAGACAAATGTCTGATATCCAGAGTGCCCAGTGTCAAGGAGCTCCAAAGTTTAACAGTGTCAGAACCAGATATTTTCATGTGATCATTAATTGTTCTTCTATCAGGAGGGGATCTACTTAGTGTGGACTCTCCACATATCACTCTTGAGCTCAGAAGTTTCCATCACCTCCTGATTTGTCTCATAACTCAGTAGCTGTGGAAACCAGCAAATGATGAACTCAGCTGCCCCACTTCTCTGAACTGCATGAAGTCAGATCTATTATTGTTTACTTTTCTTGGGTTTTTTTCTCCTGAAATTATTATCTTTTTTTTGTTGTTTTTTAATGATTAATGCACTAATACTCATTAAATGCTTGAAAATTTAGATAAGCCACTGTGTTATAACTCTCTTAATCCTTTTCTATACTTTGCCCTCCTCTTCCAGCCTCCTGATGGTTTAGACTTGCAGTTTGAGAAACTACTGCACAGCATCTGAGACAGTAGGCAGTATCCTTAAATTGCCTTTTATAAGACTGAAACTTTTATTTATGATCAGTTTGTGGTTTGAAAAGGAACTGTACATTTCCTCAGCAGCTCTTTCACAGCTCATAGAGCAGCATATCAACATCAGGAGCTGAAGTTTACCAAGTCTTAGGAGATCAGTGAGCCTTAGATGTGCCTCAAGCCTTGCCATCTCACTGAAATGTTGATGTTTCTGCATTGGAAAGAGCCAGGAAAAGCTCGGTTTCATGTTTTCCTTGTCCTTGATCTTGATCTAATACTTATCCACGTTTCAGACATTTGGAAACAGGTACAGAGACTTGGGCTGCATCAGAGGACATATCTTGGGCAGAAACTGAGCTGAGTTCTGCTTTTCTTTTCCTTGTGCTTTAAACCCAAGCTTGGACCTTACTGAAGGTTAAGAAACAATTTGCAAATTGTTAACTGAGGAGTGTTGATGAATGTTTCATTTCACCGAGGAACAGGAAGCAAGGTTGTTTCCATGCACAATTTAACAAGGAGATGAAGGTGAAAGGAAACTGTACACCATCCATCTTGGATCCTAAAAGTCTTAATTGCTAAAGAAAGCAGAGGAATTTTACAGTATCACAGGCCACATTAGGATTTCTAGTTTATATCTCATAACCTGTCATTTCTTTTGGGGAGTAATGACACACCTAATACATAGCAGAAGAAATCCTTGTCAGGCAATTCAGCTTTGAAGCAGAACAAACAGTGAGAACAGCATCAGAAGCTTTGAATAACAAAACACTCTTCCCAAGGAATGGCAATGGAAACACGCTCCTCCTGCAGATCTGCTCACTGCTGTTTATTCAGCATAGGCTGTGAATAAACAGTAGAAAGATAAATGGCATTAAACTTTGGTAATGACAGACAGCACAGATAGGATGTGCAGGCTTGAATTCCTCCATAGCCACATGAAGCAGGAGTAATTAGAACTGGCTGGACAGTTGCCAGCAGTTCTCTGTTCTCATTGAGAAATAAAATCCTATTACAATGCAAGTACTAATCTAGGCTGCACAGTAATTTTGAAAGTCATGTGCTGGAGAAAGGACCAGTTCTCAGATTTTCAAAATGAACCTCAGACAGAATAACACTTTTTTTTTTGTTCACAAATGATGTTTTGGTTTGGAATTTAAAGCTATGTACTTGAAAATGAAGAAAAAAAAAAATCCCAACCAACTGACACTGTGTAATCAATCCTAAATGCTATTTTCCATCAAAGATTTCTCCATTTACTGAGCAGTAGAAAGGGAGAGATTATTTTAATGTGTCATGAAGATAGCTGTCAGCCTCTCAATAAACGTTAATCTCTACTGTCAGTGGTACCCAGGCCAGGGAGCAACCTCTGGCTCCAGAGAAATTCAGTGCAGAGAGTTTTGCATCTGTAACATTTAGGGCAACTTCCAGGAGCAAAATGTCTGAGCCCATGCTGTGTGTCCAGGCACAAAAATCTGTGTTTGTATTGTGGAGGGAGGTGTCTCTGGCTGTACAGGGTACAGTATTGGATGTGACCAGTTCCCTTTGGCCATCCATGACCAACTGCTGCAGTTCAACACTCACAGAAAAAATTGATTCTCTCTTCAGATGTTAGATCTTGTTGCATGGGGAATGTGTGCTGCAAGTTTTCTGGCTGCATCATCTCTGCTCAGATCTGAGCTCCTTGCTTCTGAGCTAATTACAGATACACTGCCCAGTGGGAAAGACCTTTAGTTGTTCAGAATACTGATTGCTTCTCCAACTTATTTTCCTACTGATCAAAAATTTCTGGAAAATACAACCAGACGTCAGGCTTGTCTGTTAACGGAAATGGATTTCAATCTTGCCTTTTTACCTAGTACTCTATTGCATGGAAGCACACAGCCAATAGCCATGGAAAGAAAGGGGCTGCATGCTGAGATGATTCTTCTGTTCTGCAGGCAAACCAAAATACCAATATTCATTTAACTGACTTGAATGAAATTTTCATTTTGTTTACAAAAGAGGTTGTGACAAAGTACTTGGCCTGGTTTATATGTAGTGTTATGGTTTAGGCTTTAAAATGTCTTAAGAACTATCTAAATGTAGTTACAGAGTGAGAAAGATTTAATTTCAGTTAATCTGTTTAAAGTGAGAATAATTTAATTTAACTTAATTACTTTGAAGACAAGCTCTTTTCATACTCCATCTAAAGTTAGGCAGCTCCAGAGGACAAATCACCCCATCTGTTGCAAAGCATTGAAAGCAAAACTGTATAAAGGTTTCCTTTGAAAGCATAAAAATAAAGTTTAGCCCAGTTTTTTAATAGCTTTGTGAAAGCCACACATTGAAAAAAAAAAATTAGTCCCAAATTAGCCAGTTGATTGGAATCAGCACTTATAATTAAAAAATGTTCCAATGGAAACCCCTTTCTTGTCAGCCACCCAGAGCTGTTTCCAGGAGCTGAAAAGTCAGGCATTGTGGACACTGAAGCTGCAGGAGCAGTGTGGAGGGTGTGTTTGTGCACAAACATGCAGCCTTGCACGCTGCCCCAGCGGGGCATTTCCTGCGACGATGCATGTGTGTGCAGCAGCGCTGCATGCCACAGGGTGAGCCCAGAAAACGTGCCACCCTGCAGAAAACTTAGCTGTGTGTCTTTGTCCCTATGTCTGAGCTCTCTGGAGCTGCCATCAGGTCATGCTTGCAAGCTTTGATCTGCCAGCCTGGAGGCAGAGACGCGAGTTTGGTGGAAGTGAGATCCTCGCTCCATCGGCCGAGTCAAAGAGCTGACGGTTGGGAAGGATGCCAGTTGTGACAAAACATAATGAAATTATGAGAACTGGCACCACAGTGCAGTGTGCTGCTTGTCCCTGACAGCAATCCTGAAAGTCATTTGTACATGGAAAGTACACACAAAAGCCATAATTAGACCATATGGCTGAGTGGTTCCTCTAGTGCTGCTCAGCCGAGCTGTAGAACTTTGCTTTGCAGCAGAGGAGTGACTGGAAGGGTCAGATCCAACCTGGAGGATTTCCACTTCTAAATTTTTTTTTAGAATTTTCTCTTACATCTCTATGGAAACCTGCCACTATTGGCTTTTTGGGGGAAAAAGTCGAAATCTTTGATCTTAACCACATCCCACATGGTCTATAAAACCTGGAAAGCTGCAGCACTGGGATTCAGTATCCCAGAACAGAGCAGCCATTCTTAATGTCTGTATTTTTAACATCCTTGTCTTGGGCAAGGTACAACTCTCCAATGACTCAAATACAACTTGGTGCAGAGGAAAATACAGTTTATCTATATATATTTACTTAACTGACTGAATAAAAATATAAACAACTCAGGGACCTAAATGGGGTGGAAAGCTCATGTGTGAAGGGAAGGTCTGGGGGTCAGCCCCCCATGACCTTTATTGTGTTAATCTAGGAGAAGGACAAGTGCTGTAAAGAGAAATAATGACAGCTGTTTGTTTCAGAAAAAAATGTGGAGCATTTCCAGTTCTCTCTGCTCTGGATGCAACTCTGGGAAACATTTCTGCAATCAGTGGTGTTATATCAGCAGAGCCATGGTGGAGATGAAAGGAACTGACACTTTGAATTTTGTATCTGTTTTGCCACTACTATACCACTGAAAACAGATATAAAGCCAGTGAGAGACCACACCACCTCAGACCTTGCTACACTGGGGTCAGAAAAAAAAAAAAGGTATTTTGTTTGCCAAAAAGCCCTTGAATTTTGTGCATGTTCTGGTTTCATGGCTATCATGATTGTCTCAACATCAGTACCCAGCCCTAGGAAATGTTTATGTCTAAATTTTTCAGGTCCTGAGTACCTTATAATCAATAATTTTTTCAGAGAGCAATTCAGTAAGGAAAGGGGTCACAAAATGTATTTCTAAAGGCTACAAAGGATGATGGTGAATGGATTATGGTGTCCCTCAGTTACCCAGTAAATTTTTAGTGCAGCTGATATTGATTCACATCTGTTGGTTTCCATTTCAATGCCTGAATCATGAGAATGAATTTTATTTATTCATCTTTTATTTCCTGACTCTTCTTTACTCTTCATTGACCCACTCTTCTTACCATTATGCACAACAAAAATGATTCCTTCTCAGGCAGAGAAAAATCTGTGGGTGTGAAAGCTGATTCCAATATTTCCAATTTCCAATTATCGGCAACATTTATAACAAATTTTGAATTTCCTTCAAAAAAAACCCAGGAGGAACCTGTGCATTTTTTCACTGAATTCTTCCTCATTTTTGACCAGCCATGCACAGAATGTGGTTGGGGTACAAGACAGAGAAACATCAGTACCATTTCAAGAGAAATCTTTGACATCAATCTACAAAAGGCAGACAGATGGAGTTTTATACTACTGTAAGAGCAAGGCTTGAAATTTATTTATTTATTTATATATTTATCTTTCTCTAGTATAGATCAAATTTAGGTGGCCGATGAGGTGTCCCTTCTTCAGAAGGTCAGTGCTAAACATGGGCCACCTCCTGCCTTCCGCCCTTTGGACTCTACAGAGACAGTCCCAACTCAGAAGGTGTGGTGGAAATGTCTTGTTGACATATTTAATTTCTTTCAGCATTTTACAGAATAGGCCACTGATTTTCAACCAGTGAGCAAGGGTGGTTTGTGTGCCCAAGCAGCAGAAAAATGAGCGTCAGAGACATCAGAAGGCCCCAGTGTTTGTTGGTGTGGCTGGTGTCTTGATTTCTTTTGATACCTCACATGTTTTTATGGTGGTGGGTGGGGAGAGCACCTCTCCTGCCTGGTGGGAAGTCCATCCCAAGGGAGGGAGGATGGGGAAAGCTGGATCATTCCGTGCTGTGCAAGCCACAGCTCTTGTGAGGCACTAAAGCAGCCGTTGCTGCTCGTGAGGGACAGAAGCAGTGCTGGGTTTATCAAATCCTAGCTGGGTACAGCTCTTCAAAGGCATCCTTGTGGCACGACACAGCAACACCATGATCAGCCATGATTTATGAGTGTCTGGCAGCTTCTCTGCCAGATGTGCCTGTCCTTTGTTTTCCGCAGGAGCTGGAAGCCATCCATCCCCGAGCCGACCCACGCAGAGGGAGTGTGCAGAAGAGACAAGTTCTTGGAAAGGGAAACCAGGCAGTTTGGAAATGGCAGGGCCCCTGGGCACTGCTCAGATGTCTCATCTGCCTGTACTGAGCTGCATCTGCTCTTTACAAGCTGCAGGTTTCACTGATGCGTAGACGGATGTTGTGAAAGGCAGTTGTGGCTGGGATTTGCTGGGGCTTGCAGGTGGTAGTAAAATTTTGGAGAGCTGACAGCAAGTGATGTTGTAGTTCAAAATCTTAGAGAAATAACAGTGATGGTTATGGGGATATAAAACGCTTAAGATCTGGTGGAAAAGTTCCCATTCATATCTTGGGGACAGAAATAAAATAGGATTCAGTGATTCCTGGTAATATTTGTTGGCTGGGATGAGCCACACATGTAATTAATTCTGCAATCATTTGAAGTGCTGGTGGAGGAATCCAATCCACCTGCCTAAGGCATGTTGAGGAATGATCCTCCTACACTGGGTGAAAATGTCTCTGCAGAGTTAGTGAAGCCAGCCCCCTCTTGGCTGGGCAGACCCTCACCTCATGGAATTCCTAAGCACCTTCCTCTCTCTCCCCATAGGAGATGCAAAATCACTTGCTTTAAGAAGACTGGCTCACCTGACCCCTAAAATGTACAGCTACTAAGGGAAGCAGAATCCATTTGCCCCACATTTCCCCCATTCCTCTGGTTTGGGGTTACTTGGGTTCCAATGACTTCAGCTAAGTTTTATCAGCCAGTCATGGGAGTGACTCTGCTGAAGGCCAGCCCAAAGCAGCGCTGCAGGAACTGGGAATCAGAGATAGTGAAGTCAGAGTGAAAAAGTTGTTGGAAGCAATCTGATCCTGAAAGGAGATTTACAGACATGACTTTGCAGCCTTCTGGATTTTCGTTTCTTTGTTTTGCTGAAAAAATGATATGAACAGAAGAAAAATGCAAATGGGAGTGTCCTCTGGGAAAAGCATGGCCTGGGGAGGGTGTAGAGCAGGAGGAGACATGTTTCTTTGATGGGTATTTAAAACTCTTGAATAGAAATGAGCAGAGAGGTGAGAACCTTCCCTTCATGCTCCCAGGCTGTGAACTGATGAGAGGCTGTCATCACAGACCACTCCCTTGCTAAGGCCAGGGCCTCTCCAGGCACAAAGCCCCAGAGACCTGGGGTGTCCAGAGGAAGAGGAATGCAGGTCTGACAGCTCATGCAGGTCTGACAGCTTCTGTGGGGCTCAAGAGGGCTCAGTCTAAAGGCATAAAATAAGTGATTTCAGACAACAGTGGACTCTACCACACAGCTTGAAGGACTAACTGGAAATACATGATTCGGAGGCAGAACTATTCCTATCCATGGCTGGCTGTAAACCCCTTTTGAAATGCAATTTCTTGGACAGGTAGGCCATAGAGACTCTCACCTGGAACATCTCACCATTGCATCTGACTTTCCTTTATATGGAGGCAAGAAATCTGGCTGGAGATGATATATAAATGATACAAATATATATATAAATGATAGACAAATGATAGCTGGAGATGTAAACTCTCAGGAACAGCAAGTTTCATCCATTTCACACTCAAATCACTTTAAATCCAGATAGTGGCTAAATGACCTTCCTCAAAAATTTGTCATCAGCAAATAGAAAGGTGACAAAATCCACAATCCCATCGATATTTATCGTTGCTGAAGTGAAGAATTTGCAGAATCTGTAAGGAGGGTGCTGCTTACATCCCTTCCATTGGCCAAAGAGAACTCACCTAGCAAGGATATATATTATTTAATATCTTTTAAATATTTTAGATGCAGTCTGATTTGTGGGTTAAAGGGCTTCTGCCCTGGTTAATTTTACTGTCTTCTGTCCTCCTTACTGGATTTTTATTCTGGGCACTTGTAAGACAAATGTAGACTGTGGATACATAGATTTGGTGACTCAGATTAGACCTCTGGGAAAAAATGCAGACAATTCAGAAATGAGAAATATTTGTGGAAAATCTGAGCCATGACATCCTTACCTCTAACTGTCATTCTTGTGTGAGGCATACAAAGGCCAATTTCAGCCCTCCTTTCTTCCTGGGTCCAAGCCTTAGAGTGATGAAGGTCAAAAGCCTCAAAAAGTATGCTTTTAGTGTGGTTCCCTCTCTTGCCTTATGATAGGCTATTGCTGGGTACCCAAAGGCCACACCTTAGGGTGGATCTGTCCCTATAAAGCCAAACACTGGAGATCCTGACAGAAGTAATGTGGATGCAGGGAGATACAAGGAAAAAGAATTCCACCCACTGGTCCTGGAGCAGTGATAAAGAGTAGTTAAGTCTGGTGGCTGCCCTCGCCAAAGCTTGCAGCAGCAGGCACAGTATAGAAGATGGATGATGATGATGATGATGATGGTGATGAGGTCCCAGAAGACCCATCTGCTTTTGGAGAGAAATTTAGAAGTTGCAGACCTGAGACTGCAAGACGCTTCCCTCAGTATCTCTGTGCCCATGGGCAATTTTTGTCCTCATGTGGAAACATGCACAGCTCATACTAAAATATAAATGCATCCCACTGCCACAGAGGAAACCTGCTGGCCTGAGCACTGCCTGCTGCTGTCAGGGTCCACTTCAATGTCTGAATTGTCATTAGCAATCTTGGGGGCTTGAAAAGGAGCCAGGAGCCTTCCTCTGCCTTATTGGCCATGCTGTGGCAGTGGCAGAGGTCCTGGCCAGCCCCAGCAGCTGCCACCAGCCCCTGGCCATGGAGTTCAATGCCAAACCACTCTTTTTCCTGGTCCAAGGGCTGCCAGGAGGGACTGTGGGGCTGATGGGCTGTGTGAAAGGTGCTCCTGTCTGCTGCACACAAAGCCACTTATCAGAGCCAGGAGGTGGGAAGGGGGAGAGTTACTGTACAAACAGGCATTCAAGATTAATTGCTTTTCATCTCTGGAGCTGGCCTTTCAGCCCTGGGATACAATAAGGGCCTGTTCTGATTGTATCTGTTCAGGGGCCGTGTTCAGCCAAGGGCTGTTTGGCAGGATCAGGCTGAAGCTTTTTGGGAGAA
Source organism: Zonotrichia albicollis (assembly GCF_047830755.1). Taxonomy (NCBI): domain Eukaryota; kingdom Metazoa; phylum Chordata; class Aves; order Passeriformes; family Passerellidae; genus Zonotrichia; species Zonotrichia albicollis. The sequence continues at coordinate 51,053,943 of NC_133823.1, read as the reverse complement.
ATGAATCGAGCTACCAAGTGCTTTGTCCTCCTGGGGCTGGAAACTGTTTCAGTGCTAATGGAAGTGATTGCCATGTGTTTACTACCACAAACAGGGTGTTTGCATCATATAATTTCTCTACTTCTTGGAATTTGTGTTGTGAGCTGTTTTCACACCAAACTCCTGCTTGTCATGGTTTGTCACTGCTTGCTCTGCCCTGATGTTGCTGATAAATCCCAGTATATGATAGGGTGATTGATGTGTCTGAAATCAGTTTGCCAGTTCTGATGCCTTTCTTATGAATCATGCAACATTCATGTGTTGTTTCCTTTAAAATTTGAGGAATGGCAGGTAAACAATTACATGAAAATCTCAGCTTCATTGAAAAAAATTACTAAAAGTTGCCCAAAGGTATAAGCCATAAAAGATGATATTAAAAAAAATAAATCACAGAGTCATAGAATCCTAGAATAGTTTGGGTTGGAAGGGACCTTAAATATCATCTAGTTCCAGCTCCTCTGCCATGGTCAGGGACATCTTTCACTAAACCAGGTTGCTCAGAGCCCCATCCAGCCTGGCCATGGACACTTGCAGGGATGGGACATCCACAGGTTCTCTGGGCAGCCTGTGCCAGGGCCTCACCATTCTCACAGTAAAGAATTTATTCCAAATAGCCAATCTAAATCTACTCTTCCTTGATTCACTAATATGGAACACCTGATGGTAAACATCCTGAGAGCTCCTTGTGATCCAGATTATGCCATAGGATCCATGATGGATTGCACTGCAGTGATGGATGGATCTGGACCACAGGAGGGCTTAGGGCCACTGCAGGCAGCTGTGTCACAACTTTTGGAGTCACCACACATCCACTTCACACCAGTGCTCTTCCCACCAGCCACAGAATGCAAGGTCTTTTGTTCAAGAGGCAGCTGCCTCACTCAGTGTAAGTTGCTCTGCTCCTCCTGTGATGGGCCGTCTTCTACCAGTGCTGATTTCAAAATGCCAACCCCAAGGCAGTCAGGTCCCTACCTGCAGCTCTGCCCCACCTCTCTGCAGAGGTGAGTGCCCTTATCCTGTTATTTTGTGCTGTGTTAGTAACTGATGCTAAGAAATGGGGAATATCTTCCTTTACTGGGCTGAATTATGATCACACCCTCCTAAAATAGCATCTCTGTTTGCAAATATGTCAGCAGCTAGTGAAGGAATTTGAAGGTGCTCCTGACATAAAGTATTTTAATTTGTTTTTGAAGTGGTTCCAGACTAACTTCATTGTTCTGATTTAACCATTCCTTCCCCCTGAATTTGCATTGCAGGAAATAAAATAAAACCTTCAGTTATTTAATTCAAAGCATGTTACAGTGAGTTGCCAGCATAAACCTGTACTGACTTGTGGCTGAGTCCAGTGCTCACCCATATTCACCAAAGAGGTAAATATAGACCAAGTTAAAAACCAAAGAAAATAGTGTCCTTCTGGGACAATATATCTTTATATTGGCCAGAAATCTCACATCAATTTTTCTTATACCCTCAGAAGGGAAAAACTAGAAAACAATGAAGAGAAACAAGCACATTTTTAAAGATGGGAAAGATATAATTTTTAAGGCAACATAGTAATTTTTCTGATTTCAAAACCACTTGCCTCACTGATTTTTGATCCAAACCACATAAACACCACATAAGAAATATAGCCTGTCCCTATAGGGCATTTAAAAATATACACTCTTTAGCTCTTTTCTTTTGTCGATATAGCATGTGTCAGTGTGGAAGAAAAACATCAGAAATAATAAAAATTCTAAGAGGGGATTATCTACATTAGTCCAGGAGGTGCTGTGGAAGAATTGTGGTTTGAGGCAGATGATGCAGGAGTCAATAGGGTCTTTGTCTCTGGTTTCAGTGAGGTTTTCATTTGCTCTGCTTCTGCCAAGGATCACATGAAGCATATTGCTAAAATTATGCTAATATACAAATGTTTTTTAGCTTGCACTCCCCAGAGTGTTAGGGAGACCAGAACCACTGAAGCTCAGGATGGGCAAAGATGTGGCACACTGTAACCAAGAATTTTTTACCATACTGATCTCAGTCTTGTGCAGCTGAATTTCCCCATGTTAATCTAAGATTGGGACACTTCACCCAAACCCAGCTGAGAGCAGCAGCAGAATTCCTCATCCACAGCACTGGACTTTAATTTGGGCCCATCACAAATTTAGTGTCTCCTCATTTCAACTGCTTTCCCAGTGTCACTGTGCATTTCTAAGTAATTCTACCACTACAATAACATCTCAGTGTCTTTTAATATTGGTCATCTCATCTGCTTACTTCACTTGATCCTTCCCCCCCAGGACCTGGGGTCACTGTTGGGGTCCCCTTCTGTCTCCTGTGTTGTTGGAGGCAGAACTGATTGCACTCCTGCTGCAGACGGGCTCGATGAGCAATGAGAGTGTGGCAGCATCCTCCCCTCACAAAGATTTATTTTTGCACATGCAGACAGGAGTTTTGGGTAGGGAGTGTTGTATTCCCTTGAAGCAAGCTTACTGAGGAAAAGACAGCTCTTTGTGGCTGAGCAAAGACACTTGCAAAGTGTTTCAAGAGGTTTCTTCTCTGCAGCTTTTCAGGACGGTGCAGGGGAGTCAGGCCCTGTCCTGGGGAAGGCAGATGGGCCAGACGAGCCCTCTGGCTCCTTTGGGGTCCTGTTTCCTATGGATGCTAAATATATATATATATATATGGATGTCCATCAGCCTCAGGGTCATCTTTGATCTCCAGAGTGCTTTTGTTTTCAATTTTCTTTACATCATAAAATTTTGCAGCACCCAACAGGCTGCTGACCTTGATGCTCTGGGAGCACCCCGAGTCATTTATTTAGGCTGTACCATTAAACCAGATGGCTGCATTTGAAATTCATTTATCTCAATCAGTTTGGGTGGACTGAAATTGCAATTGCATGACAGCTTCTTTGGAATCATGACGATTTCCCATTTCCCCACCCTCGATACTCCTGTGTTGAAATTTCTCTGAGTTAACTTCCAGAGAATTAAGTAATTGCCATTGATAAATCTGTGCTGTGAATTCTCATGCATATTATGGAAAAAAGGAGATTCTCTTACATTCTCTTACATCTTGTTGACTCCACGTTGAGGTGCACAGGACATGCAAGTATTTCTCCTGCTCTGGCTGAAGGAATTCATGTGCCCAGCTTCACTCCACCTTTGAAAGTCTGCCTCTGAATTGCCAGGAGCTCAATACATGCTGCATCACATAACTTTCCTGCATGTTCCTAAAACGCAAATCCAAAACGGGTTTGGGATTAAGTGTTTTCCCTTGGGCGGTCTTAAATCATGTTAAAAATTGAAGCCGGGGAGGAGAGTGTTTTATAATCGACATTATTTATTTTCTTTTCGTTGGGATAAAACCTTGATCCAAAACTCATTAGAAACAATAAGAAACCACTCCCACTCGCTTGGTGGGTGAGAGTTCAACAGGTCGTGGCCAGAGGCCCTGTATGCAGTCCTACCTTCCTGCTGACTTACTCAGGCTCTTTCCTGACACTCTGGAGATCCCTATCAGCTCGTCCAGCCCTGTAGGGCTATGTCAGGACTGTCAGTCCAGCCAGGGCTGTGGAAGTGCTCCTGAGGGAGCACACCTGGCTCTGGATAGGTGTGTTTGTGGGATTCACATTCTCTGAACCTGTGAGAAGCAGAGAAAAGAATGATCAAAACAATTCCAATCTCATTTGCTGCTCCTGTGTTGTGCCAAAATAAAATGCAATGTGGAGATTGTTTACCCAGAGAGATGGTGTTTTGTTTCCTTGGCCTTTCAGGGCCAATTGTGTGTGCAGACTGTCAGACAGTGACAAGACTGTGCAGTTGAGTGTTGGGGAAGATGAAACAGGAAAGCCTTGAATAAATATGATTGCTTGGCAAAAGATTTTGAGAGTATAAAAACTATAAGCAAGACTGAAATGAAAGCAAGCTTTGAGATACCTTAGTTACTGAACAACTGGAAAACAATGGTGTGGCTGGCTGAAGGTGAAACAATTTTGATGAAACAATACCCTGTGCTTGCAGAGGGTAGGGTCAGAGCAGACCCTACCACCTTGGCAGAAGGGGTCCAAAGAGTAGTTTTTAGGGTTTAAAATGTAACAGAGTATGGTAATGTAATGATTCTTGTAGGCTGTATGTAAATGCTAGGGATTTGTATCTTGTACTAGATTGGTTAGTGAGAATTAGAATATTCAACACAGAAGAAGATTTATTGTATTGTAATGGGAACCTCACTCTCTTGCCTTTTTACTGTCTTATCCTCTCATCCTCTCTCCCCCTCTCTTCTCGCAGGCCTGCTCCGAGCTGTGGCTGGCAGCTCCCAGCAGGGCCCTGCACCCCGGCCCTTTGCAATGAACCACAAGTCCCAGACCTGGCTGCAGAGATCTCTCATCTCCATCTGTCCCAACTGTCCTACCCTCAACACTCCTACAGTTGAGTGCTTGGCTGATTCAGTTTAGTTGTAATGTAGAATAAAATATAGATGTAATATAGAATAAAATATTATCGTATAAAAAAAGTCCTCTGATAAGATGGAGTCAGATGCCTAATTTCTCCCCCTCATCAGGATCGCTTGCTTTACTATAGTGTGTTTGTCCAGGCACTGCTGGGAAGCCTCATCTCCTGACTGGGAGCCAAACACCTCCCAGCTTGGTGTGCTTCAGTGCTGAGATGTTTGCTCTGGGCTCACCACCCACCGTGGGCCAGACCTGCCCTGCCAAGGGACTCAGGTAGCCTCCAGAGGCTGCCAAAAAAAGGGATCTGCTTGTTATTGCTCCTTGCTCTGAGGCTCCTTGGCATCTGCAAACACAAGGTTGTCCCCTCAATACAAAGGGGAGGAGAGCTGTAGGGATTAGGGAGGAAGTGGTGACAAAAAGGCACTGGCTGGAATTTTCGTGCTGGCAACAACAGGTTTCCCCACTTTTCTCTGCTCCTCTACCATGGCCTTGATGAAGTGGGGAAACATCTCTGGATGAAAATGAGAGATGAAGGTGGTGGAAGGATCACCACCAAGTGCAATTAGGCTGGTGAAGGGCTTGGAACACAAGCCCTGTGAGGAATGACTGAGGGAGATGGGGTGGTTTAGCCTGGACAAAAGGAGACTCAGGGATGACCTTATCACTCTCTACAACTCCTGAAATGTGGCTGTAGTCAGGTGGGGTTGGTCTCTTTCACCAAGCAGCTCTGACAGAAGCAGAGGACACAGTCTCAAGCTGCATCAAGGGAAATATAGGTTGGATATTAGAAAGAATTTTTTCACAACAACAGTGATAAAGTTCTGGAATGGTCTGCACGGGGAAGTGTTGGAGTCACCATCCCTGGATGTGTTTAAAAAAAGACTGGATGTGGCACTTGGTGCCAGGGTTTAGTTGAGGTGTTGGGGCTTGGGTTGGACTCAATGATCTTGAAGGTCTCTTCCAACCCAGTGACTCTGTGTTTCTGTGAATTCTCAGAACATGATGATCTGATTCAGCACACTGCCTTCAGGGTTTGGGTCCTGCTCCTCTCCACCCAAACGTTTCCTCTGCAAAGGGTGGAGTAAAGGAGTGGCTCTTCCATCATGTACAGCCCTACAGGGACATCACTGGGGCAGCGATGATACAAGAGGAGCACCTTATGTGTTATTTGAAGGGCTTTTACCCTGAATTTTAGAGGCTTCAGCTGGGCTGCAATGTAATAAGGCACATGGAAATGCAAACTTCCACAGAGAGCAAGGGTGGACCAACAGCCTTCCAGGTGGCACAAGACTTCACGACATCTCCAGACTCGCTTTCAGACATTTTTCTGGTGCCTTATTTAGGCTGTGGGACTCCTGGTAACCCAGAAGAGCTGAACTGCTCAGGTCATCTGAGTTTATGCTTGAGCTTACAGATGACAGCTGCTGAAAGAGGGGCCTGACAACACATTGCTCAACCAGAGCAGAAGCTGGCTTTAGGGACACACATCCCATTTTCAGGCTGAGATTGTATATGAACAATAGGAAATTATTGCCCAATGAGCTCTGGTTTCATCTGCTTCTAAGCCATAAGGTCACTGCAAAGACCTCATTCAAGATTGCTTAAATTTTCATGGAACTGTTTACTTTGAGGGGGAACCAACAAGGAAACAATGGACAGAATTCAAAGGAGGGAAATATTTGGAGTTGCAAGCAGTTCTCAGTCTATCTCTGCAGGTTATAGGAACAGCTGGGAGCAGTGTGTGTTAAAGCATCCTCAGGTATGGGTGAAAAACCAAACCTACAAGCAGTCATTGTTGTTAAACACTCTGAATAGAATTAAGGTAGGTGGTCCAGGGAAAATTTTTTTACTTGATGTAAACTGAATTATCAAGTTATGTGACATTGGTGAAATTGGCCTGATTTGCAGAATTAAGTGTTGGTAAGGAACTAATTTTAGGAACAGCTCCATTGTAACTGCCTCCAAAATATTAATAAGGAGCTTGAGTGAAAGATACAACATTATAATCCCCAACTGGAGAAGACCAAGTGTCAAATCCCAGGACTGACACTGCAAATGACTTAGAAAACAGCAGTCACTCAGGTCAAGGAGAACAAATAACCACGTCTGGAAATTGTCTTGGTGCCACTCATCTCAGTAGGAAATGACACAAAAGTGATGATGAAACAGAGCAGATTTCAAGTTCTCCCTGGGAGGTGGGAAGCCCATGGGAACAGGCTTAGACAACTTCACTAAAAACAACCAGATGACTTGTTTTTATTATACAGAATAATATATTACCTTGAAATTACCGTGCATATTCACACTGGCCAGGTGGCTTACTGTAAGACTGAGGAGGCATGGAATTACCACAGGAAACGAAATCCGTCTATAAAGGCATTCACCTTGGATAATTGACAGATTGTGTCACAAAACATCCCACAGCTTTCTTGACAGCTTGTGGGTTTTCCTCAGCAGACAGCGTTGCGGTTTCGTGGCTGACTGTCTGATCACTCTTCAGCATTATCACAGCCAGTCCTCGCCAAGTTGTGCAGCATTTCCTGTTTACAAAAACAGGAAATCGCTGGAGCAGAAAGGGCAGGTTGCAACAGCTCATTAATTGCTGTTGATTTTTCCCCTCCCCTTCACTAACTACCTTGAAACAAAAAGGAATGCTGGTGAGAGTGCCCTTGATATTCCTACAGCACAGAACAGGATGTGTGTGCTTCACTGCCCTTTGTGCTGGCATTAGGCTGGGCTGTCATTTATCCATGTTTTGCTATACTCACTGCCTTTACTTCTTGTAAAGGTAAATCTATCTCCTGTATTATTTCCAATCAATGTGGAACTTAAAGCAGGCTGTGTATTGCTTACTTCTCCATCTGAATGGTGTCTGCAGCTTTCCCAAATGTATGGCACATTCATTAATTTGACTATAAACCATTTTATGATTCTGTGCTAAAAGTGTAAGCTCTTCATAAAACAACTCAGAGGCCTGAATACATTTTCTTGCCACCTGAGCCTTTTGAAGTGCTACCTTAGTTGGGCAGAGGGAGGCTGTTTGGTCTTTAATAGGGTTTAAATTCAAGCTCAGAGGTTATAGATGGAGCTGCAATGGTTTAGGGAGCTCAGCCTGAGCATTCTGCAGCATTTGAGCTCACAGGTTTGGCAGAGTCTGGTCTCAGCAGGTGTTGCAATCTGGAATCTGAAGCAGGGAGATATCGTGGCACTTTCAGTTACCATTACTAAACTTGTCATTTAAATGCTGGTTGTGCCTAAAAAATAAAAAGTTAGGTTTTAACATTATGAAGAAAGGTAGCAGAAGGTGCAAACCTTGTACAGCAGATCATTTTTCAGCTGGGAGAGTGAGTTGTTCTTCTCCTCATTCAATTGCTCTGTTAACCAGAGTGCCAAGCATTGGGCTTCCATGGGTATCAGTGTAAACCACCTACTGTAATGAGGCAGGGAAGGTGTTAAATACAGGGGACATTAAATACATTATACAAAAACATTAAATACAGGTCCTAACCCAGCAAGTCCTGCTGCTAATTCTGAGGGCGACAAGGGAACATCTTCTCAGTCTGGGGCAGGAGGAAGAATAAATCCTTTGTGTGAGGGCTGAGACATCACCCACCCCTGCCCATGCTCTGCTCAAGGCTGGTCCTTGTCCCCGGGCCTGCCCTGGGCAGTGGTGGCCCCCTCCAGCAGTCTGCTGGCCCCCATGGCCTGAGCTCCCTGCTCTCCCATGGCCTGAACTCCCTGCTCTCCCAGGCTGCCTGCAAAAGCTGTTCAGAGAAAGGGCCTTTTTCAGGGTGCCTTAAGGATTTTCCACAAAAGAGCTTGAAAGGGAAAACCGACAAGGGCTGCTTCCAAAGGAAGCTTGGCAGCACTGTCTTCCCAGCCTTGCTGGCTTGAGAGGTGGCCTCAGGCAAGACTGCCACAGCTCTGAGGTGGTGGTGAGCTGGGAATATTTTCCATGTGATTAAAAAAGAAAAGAACAGAAAAAGGCCCTAATTCCAGAGAGTTATCTTCTCAGGGAGAATTTCATGCAGCCCCTCAGCCTGGGAGCAGCTGGGTTGCAGAGCTGGGCTGTGCAGGGCTGGGAAGCCAGTGTGCTGCAAACACTGATGGTTTGTCACCTGAGATTTTCTCTGAGGGATTTTGGGGTCTTGTGGACCTGGAACTACTCGGTCTTGGGTGCTTTGCTCATAACCAAAAAGCCCTTTGTGACCGAGTCATCTCCATCCCAGGGTGCCCCAGCCTCTGTCCACACTCCAGGGCTCCCTTTATTTCAAGGACTTTTTGTCCACATTCCAGGAAATCCCATTATTTCCACAAGTTGCTGGTGAATGCAATGGAGCTTAAACTGGTACTTGAACACCAGGACAGGAGAGACCCTTCTCACCCTTTCCTGGGACATAACAATGCCTGGTTTTTTCTGGTTTTTTGTTTTGTTTTTTTTTCTTTTTTTTTTTTTTTTTTGGAAGAGCAGCTTTCCTTGAGCACCAGCCTGTGCTGCTGTTGGCAGAAGCATCTCTGTATATCTATGCTGACACCCCAAATGCAGCCTGCTCTGCTGTGCCTTCCCTGGGGCAGTGCTGGCCCTCCTTCCCGGCTGGCACAGCCTCTGCTCTCCAACAGCCAGCCTGTTAGCATTACAATGGGGAAGACCAGGGAAATACAGCTCTTCTGGTGTGAAACTGGAGGGAAAACCCCGGCAGAGAGCTGGAGGAAACCAGGCTGTAATGCACAAAGGCAATGGGAACTGGGGCATTGCTGAGGATTTGGCCTTAAAACACCCCACAAGGTCACAGTGGTGAAGCAGGGCTTGGGCCTCCACATCTTCCAGAGAACTGGGCTCACTTCTTCCACCCCAGAACTGTGAAAGGATGTGTACAGCAAAGGTTGTCACTTGCTCCTCCTTGGATTTAGGAGCTCTCCCATATGTGTCCTACCACACACCCCTCTGGTGGGCCTTCCCTTGACTGGAGACCGCAAGGCTGAGCAAACAGAGGCAGCACTGCCTGTGAGCATACAGCAAATACAGAACCCCTGACAAGAAAATTGCATGATTTAACACCAGCAGGAGAGCCTGGTTTAGAGCTGCTGAAGCAACCTCTCCCAGCAGAGCTATCTCCAGCTGATAGCTGCTGGCAATCAGCAGTGTTTGTGGAAGGGCAGCTCATCCCAGCTCTCTGGGTAACCTTTATGTTGCCCTTTCTAGCTCAAGCCAGTCCTGCCTCTCACATGACATGCTAGAAAAGCACAGGGAGAAGATACATGTAGCCACATTTCTCTTCACAGAGAAATGCAAGGCACAATTCTTCCCAAGAATATTCCTGGGTTTCACATTCCCTGAACCTCAGAGAAAGGAAAAACAATTCTTATCTCATTTGCTGTGCCTGTGTTTGTGCAAAAGTTAGAATGTAATATGGAGACTGTTTACCCAAAGTGATGGAGTTTTGTTTCCTTGGCCTTTCAGGGCCTATCTGTGTGTGTGTCAGTATTGTGGTCTCACAGTCACGAGATTCTGTGCAGTTCTGTGCAGAGTTGAGTGCTTGGCAGATTCACTTTAGATGTAATGTAATATAGTGTAATATAATACAGAATAATATAGTATAACAAAGTAATTTGCCTTCTGATAAGATGGACTCAGATGCATCATTCTCTCCCCCTCATTGGGGGCAAAAATATCCCCAGTAGATATTTACATCATCCTAGAGACCCCATGGGAGCAGACACCTCCTGCTCTTGGGAGGGACCAGCATTCCTGGGGCAGATTGCTGTGAAATCCTCTTTCCTGGCTGTGGCTGCAAGTGCCACACACCTGTCTCAGTGTTGCTGCCCAAAATTAGATGTATCATCTGAATTTTCCTTTCAGGATCCCTCCAATGAGAGCTGGCCAATGACAGCCCTGTCCAGGAAGGACACTGAGGCTGGTGGGGCTGGATCCACTCTGCTGGACTGTGTTTGGAGGTGCAACAGATAAAGAGATAAAAGGAGGGAAAATACACGCATGCCATTTCTAATCTGGGGAGAAAAAACGCAATCTTTGTGACTCTCAGTAGATTTAAATGCCCAAATAAATATTTCTCTTCAACTTAAAACCAGAAGTGGTGGTGCCCTTTAAGCAGAAGTGGCATTTTTTAAGTGCTTTGTTTTTGGGGTCCTTGATTATATTCCACCAACAGAATGAAGAGCGGGACACATTTTCTCACCAACACCATCAGAATGTGAGTGAAAGACATGAAGAAAATAATGAAATTGTTCTGAAATGTTCTTGAGACCCTTCTGATTTATTTGCAAAATGTAGTGAGAAATATGATTTCATATGCATTAAAAACAATATGAAATGCTTTGTTTGGAGTCTTACTGGATCTAAGATAAAGGCTTCCATTTTTATAGGGTGAGGAGGTGTCCTGGGTTGACTATATGATGCTTTTATCCCCAATCGTCTCATTCTGTTTATGTTGAATAATAATAAGTTTTGTACCTTTAAGAGTGTTACAGAGAGTGAAGGGGGAGAGAGAAGAAGCGCGCAGTTTGTTTTTCAGACACTGCACTCACTCCTCCACATTCCTGCTCCTGACTGTGTTGTCTGCGGACAGACAGCGGGACAGAGAGCTCTTCTTTTGCTTTTTAGTTAGTGTTAGCTAGCTGAGGCAAAGAAGTTCCCTGGACTGGTTTTTTTTTCCCTTTTCTTTGGACCTCTTGGAACTGCTCTGGACTGAACACCCAGGAGAGCACCGGCAGCTGCAGCTGTGGCCCACCGGGCCGGCCCTGGCCTGCGACAATTCCAGCACTGAGAGACTGATCAGAGACTGAGTGAGCTGCTGCTTGAACCCGGGGTTTTCTCAGTTTGTCATCTCTTTTAGAGTGGCAAGGGGTCTCATTGTTTTGATACTGCTTTGGTCTTATTGTTTAATAAACAGGGGTTTTTTTCCACCTTTCTCCAAGGAGGTATTTTTCTTTCCTCCCGGACCAGTTGAGAGGGGAAGGGCCGATTGGATCTGCTTTTCCCACCGGAGCTCCTTTGGGGGGATTCTTCCCCAAACTTGCTCTAAACCTGGACAGGAGGAAAGGGGTAAACCACTAAAAATAAAGAAATCAAAACCAAAATGGAAATTTTCTGTATCACCAGAAACTTCTTTTTTAATAAAATGAAAATGTTTCACAACTCCATTTTCTAAAAGAAGCTAAGGAGAATTACATCAAATTTTAATCAGGTTAAAATAAAACTTAAGTAACAGTGTTTCAGCAATTTATTAAATGAGATCCCCAGCATGCTGTGCTGATGTGTTAAGAGATGATCTATGTAAGAACAGCATTAGAAGGCTTTGAAGCACAGAACCTTTTAGGAATGAGCTCCTGTCCCCCAAATCCTCACTAGCAATAAAGTGAAATATCTGGAGTTAAATGAGCTTTACTACAAGATGATGGATGTATCTAGGGCTTAGCTCAACCTGTTCTCAATTGTTTCATTTTACTGAAAAAATTCTAAGCAGTTTTGTGCTAATTTGAAAGGGCAAGAAAGCCACTTCTCCTTTAAGTTTGGAACCAAATAATTTTTCTCCATTCTTCTCTTCCTCAGCCTTTACTTTCTCTTCACTGTTCTGAGAACTTGCACTATCAGAAATGATGTGCAGAGTTCCCTGTTAATCGTTGTGGGAAAGTATCTTTCCTGATTTTTGGTTGATATTTTTCTGATTTTGACTGATTTTTTTCTATTAAAAAAAAAAAAAGAAAACAAAAACAAAAAAAAAAAGGGACGTTCCTGCAGCTGATGGAAATAAGGCCAATGAATGCTGTTTGGGGGAAATGCTGTTTGGGGGAAATTCTATGCTGTATAATTCCAATTGCAAGTTAACAATTGTGGATTTTTATCATGGGATATGTGTCTTTTGTATCATAAAAATGATAATAATTACATGTTCTTAGAACATCCCAAGGCAATTTCTTTACTCAGCAAATCTATACAAAAGGGCCTTTTCCCAGCTGGGCACTATGTCCAGATTCCCTGTGGAAAATGGTTACAAGATTTTAGCTCCAGCTTTGGTTCAGTTTGTATCCCACCGAAAGCGGGATTCTGGAGCCCTGGAGAGGCTGAGAGAGGCATTTCACACCGTTTTGGAAGTGTGCACCTTGAGTGGGTGACGGATGCTGTGCCTGCAGGGCCAGCAGCTCCCTGGTGTGGGGGAAGAAGAGCTCATTGCCAGCCAAAATACAGGTGCACAGTGCTGCTCATTGCCAGCCTACCTATCACAGGCATCCAGGAAACAAAGGAAATACACCCTGGGCGGGGGTTAGGCCCAGAGGGCTGATACTTCTTCCCTTTTTCCTAAAGATTCTTATGTTTTATCCAGTCATGTTATCTCTTTTCTCTCTTTTCTCGCTCAGCTTGGCCTGGTCGCTGGGTAGCAGGGCCAGGCCAAGCACAAAAAAATAAGTGGGCTGCTAATTCAGAGCAGATTGCTCCAGCTCTGCGGGTGCACATGGCAGGACATGGCACTTCCAAACCCAACCCAGGCTCCCAGGCCCAGCCAGAATAAACTGGGCTGCAGTCATGCCCCAGAATAAACTGCAGTAAGTTTAATAAATATTATATTTAAATGTGTGCGGCTCTGTGCGTAAACCGCTGTGACCAAACTGCAGCAAACTGGAGCTTGTGTTACAAGCACTGTGGAAATATCAGCATTTGGCTTTTTTAATAGCCCACTGTTTGTACTACCAAGCAACAAGAGCTCCAAATAAGAAGCCATGGCAGACCTCACCTCCTCCTGATGCCTGCTGTGTAATGGAGACCAGATGCAGAGGATATCTTGCCTGCAGTGAGCCAAAAAGTTGGGATGCATCCAAACACGGTGGTAGCAGGACCTGGTAATGTAAGGGACAACCACTTGCCTCTTTTGTCTGGGTTAATTTAGTCAGTCTGCCTCCTCTGACTTGCCTGATGAGATATATTCTGATTTGGGATGTGTTTTTTTGGTTTTTTCTTCCCATTTCTGTCAAAATCTTTTTGACTGAAGTTCCTCAGTTATCCCCTGTGTTATTTTCATGGTGACTTTATAGTCATGCTGAGGTGTAGTCATTCCATTGAAAATGAACAATACCAGCTGCTTATGGTCAATGGCAGTTCAGGTTAAAGAATTTATCCCCTTTTTGGTTAGAAAACAAGAGGGGTTTTGGTTGAAGGAGAGCAGTGTCTGGCATATGCCACAATCCACCACTATCACTGGGAGCCCTGGGGAGGAGAGGTAAATGAAAATGTCCATCACTGGGTAAACATGGACTGGAAGTATTTACTCAGAAAACAAGTAATAAAAATGGCTTGCCGTCTAGTTGGAGGATGCACTAAGTGGCCTCCTGAGGCAACAGAATATAAAGAGGTATTTTAAATGGTGATAGAACACCAAGATTAGCTAGGCTTGGAAGAAAATTGTAGTATTTTCTATGGAGGGCAGTGTTGGCATTTAAAATTATTTTAAAAATTAGAGACAGAGACTCTAAAAAAAAGTAAAGGATCTGAGAAAGGAAAGCAGCAAATCAGGAAGGACAAGACACCCCACTTTGGCATAGGTAATTGTCCTAACCAAGACAACAAAAAATGATTACACAGTAAATTATCTAGGGGCTGCAGTGAGACACAACCTTATCAGAGTCTGAAATGTCACACTGTTCTAAAGACATGGAGGTCATGCAGGTGTGTATAAGTATGAAACTGCTGTGAAGGACTGTTTGCAGCCTGCTGAACATTGGCAAAACCCCTGACTGTTCTTCAGTGCATGGAGCGTTGCTAGAAAGGGAAAGGCTGCAAACAGCTTTTTATTCCTGACGTCCATCATGCATAGAGCAAGATGTTATCTGTTCATGACCATTTTTCTTTTCAGTTCTCTGTGTGAGCACTGAATTTGTTTTTTATTCTTATGCATGTTTGGTTAGAAACACAGATTTTTTGGATAGGTGTGGCTGCAGATTTGTGTAGGCTTTATACATGTACAAAGGCAGCTGTGTGAGGCTATGAATGCAAGTCCCCATTAATGGACACATGGACAATTAAACACACTCATCACTGGAGTGCAGAATAGCCAGTTGCACATTCCTAGCAGCAAATGTGAAATTAAACTCACTTTGGTTGCAACTTTAGCAATAAGCCAAAAGTATCAACTTTCAGCTCTGCCAGTGCACAGCACCCAGGAGGCCAAAGAAACTGGTGCTGATGTTCTGCAGCCTGATGTGCTGATCCACCTCCCCTTTTGATGCACACACAGCCCCAATGCAGCCCTGGATCCTCTCCCTGCCCCTGCGTGCACCAGCAGGAGCCCCACTGACAGCAAGGTGGTAGGTGAAGGCATACCGCAGAAAAAGAAAATCAGACACATCCTGTGGGTTTTCCTGAAATGTTGTAAGTGCATAAATCCTATTGGTTTTCATGATATTTTAGAAAAATGCCACTTCAGTCTGTGGAGAGGAATGGGATGTACTTAGGAATGGTTCACAATGGATAATTGAATGCTTTCTTGCACCTACCACAGCATCCCTCTGACCACTGACTTTATCTCACTGAGCGGAGTGGTGGGAGAAGCAAAACACTTAGAAGGAGATAAATGGGCTATGTTTGAGCACTGTATGCCTGATAAATTGGCTGTTCATCCAGGCTGCCTTTCATCTCTGTAGGAAGGAGGGGTATTTCAGAGCGCTGTGATCTCCCAGACAGGGAGAAGCTGTCCCTGCCCTGCCACAGGCAGCCAGTCCATTAGCCCCTTGGGCTATCAGGGCATTTAAACAAAACCATCTCACAATTAGCAACTTGCTGTTGCTGTGTCCTCACCACTGCCTTAATTTGAGAATCTCAGAGAGTTCCTTCAATGTTGGTTCATGCCCCTCATGTTGGTGCTCACAATTCTCAGATGTTGCCTCCAACAACTGGTTTTGAGGCACCAGTTTTCTAAATGTTCCTTAAGCAGTGCATCCTTTTTTTAATGGGAGAGATCTCTTTCAATGAAGGGAAATTCAGTCTGTAAAATGGAATCCCTCATGTCCTGTATGAGATTTTAAAGGTTCCCAAAATAGCCTTCACATGAATTACCATCAAGGTTGCAGAAGCTGGGATTGATGTAGTGAAAACCTCATATATGTAGATCAAGAGGTCAGGATGATAATGGCACAAGCTGATTTTACAAGAATGCCATCATTTTGGCCATCTCAGAAGTCTGATGTTTTTTTTTTTTTGGTGCTTTTGTGATTTTTTCAACCTTTAGATCAAAGCCAGAAGGCAAGTTGTCTGGCTAGTTTGCACAAACCCTGCATTGAGGCATTTGAAGCTGGAGTCCCTGAAAGTTAAGCAGAGATTCGCCCTGGTTTAATTCCTCTACAGCCCAGCCATGTGCTCCGGCTCTCCAGTCCAGAGTGTTGGAACTTCAGAACTCAGGCTGAGGAGATTTTACATTCAGTGGCATCAAAAAGTTCAGTGTGCTTGGAAAAATAAATCCATATTCCAATGGTAAATTTTGCTGTCATGGGAGAAGAATGTCCTGCTTCAACAGGGAAAGCATGGCAAGGCAAGATAAGGAAACAAAGATATTCTTTTCATGCAGAAAAATCTCTGGAAAAGTTTATTTGGGGAGAATCAAAGTAGATTCTTCTTTGGAAGGAGAAAGTCTTGAGTTATATTTACTTTTTCCTCTTAGAAATGACTCAAAGAAATGTTTTTTTTGAGTATTTCACTGATGGACAATGGAAATTCAAATGGCATTTATAGATGTCTCCTTTGAAAATGTTGGGGTTTTTTTCTTGCAAGGTGTTAGAAAATCATTTGTGATCCAGCTTCAGGGCAAGTTAGTCCTAATTGTTTCTTGTTTAAAGGTGTAATGATTACCAAATTATAGGAGAAGCAAAGCACACCCTTAAGGAATTTATGTAATTTCATACAAAATATTAAATGTATATTGTTTTTGTTATGTTTTAAAAAGCAACTAAACCTCTCAAGTAAAAAGAGAAAAGGAATACCCTTCACTGATTTTGTTACTTTGGTTTTGTTTTTTGTTTTTTGTTTTTTTTTTTTTTAATTCTAGCTAACAGCAACTCAAAGAATGAGAGCACAGTCTTGATTCGTGGCATGTACTTGCCCAGCTCTCCTTTGAGTGCCTTGGCACCATCTCCCAATTAGTGCTGCTTGGTTAATTGGTGTATCACCACTTTAGACTCCGGAGAACTTGAATTAAGCTTCTTGGATTTGACTTTCAAGGACAAGGGCTCTTAAAGGAGCAAGAGCAGCAGAGGGACAGCATTGATCAACAGTTCAGACAGTTGAGATACAAAAAATGCGGTGCATGGGACTGTCTCAGTGTTTCCTAACACCAGGGAAAACAAGACTTTTCAAGCTTCAGGAGAGGGTGGTCTTTGCTTGAGACAAGGACCAAAGGGATGACCAATCACGGGTTAAAACTGTAAAAATATTTATTTCTTGGTTTTGACCCCAGTAAGAAATTAGGAAATATATTTTTTCTTGTGAACACCCATTTGATGTGCTATGTAGAGCCGGGAGGTGGCCAGAAAAGGACTCTTTCTGCTGCCTTTTCCGGGCTGACCCTTATAACCAGTGATGGAAAATAGCCCTACACTGGGTACTACTTCAGGGAATACGCAGGCAAACAGAATTTGCTTTTCCTAGAAAAGAATAAGTTCCCATTTAAAACAGGGTTTATTTCAAGCATCATGTCTGAAAAAATAGGGCAAAATATCCAGGATATCAGCTCTTCTGCATCCATTATTAATGATGGGAAAATTTGCTTAGGACAAAACAGAAATGTCCCTCAGTTCCTCCCATCAGTGTCCACAATCCAAGCTCACAGGGTCACCACTTCAGCAAGGAATTAATGTTATTGTTGATATTAAGCACTTCTCCAATTTTTATCTATTAGAGAGAGAAAAAATTAGGTTTTCCTAACTTTCCTAGGAAAGTTTCCTATTGGTCCAATGATCAAGCTGAAGGACTTTGACTCTTTAGTTTTTTCATTTTACCACATGATCCTCCTGCCTCTGCTGCTGTGCCCTGTGCTGGTCTGACCTGAGCCCCTGAATCATCCCTGGGAAGTGGCTGCTCTCAGCACTTCAGGAAGAAGTGTGAGGCTCTGTGGTGGTTCCTGTAGTTTCTTCTCTCTGTTTTGCAGGGCTCAGCTCTTTTCTGCTGTTCAGTAAATGACAAATATGTCCATTTAGTGTGGTTTTGTATGGAGGTGTGAATTGTGTCTGCTGGTACCTGCTTGTTGGTTTAGCCTTTTCAGTAACTCAAACTCATTTCTACCAGATCTGATGGAGGGATGGGAGTATCAAACATATCAACAGTTCTCTACAGACTGCATCAAAACCAGCATGAGGGAAGGGAAGAGAAATCAGAATTTGTGTCTCCTAGGGACATGGTTTAGTGATGGACGTGGCAGTGCTGGCTGAGCAGTTGGACTTGCTGATCTCAGGGGTCTTTTCCAACCTAAACAATTCTATAAGATCCCGTTTCTGGTTTCTCTGGCAGCATCCAGCTGATGTGCCTGATGCCCACCCCTGGCCAAGCTGCACATGGATGATTCCAGCACTGCCAAAGGACCTGCCTTGTCCTTGGGCTTATCTCAGGGAATGTGGGACAGCGCTGGGCTCTGTGGGTGTGATCCAGGGGGACACTGAACAAACAATTCCTTTGACATGTATTTCGGCCAGAAATCAGATTGGGATGCAGCTCAGTGTGAAAAGAAAAAGGAAATTAAATATTCGTTCTGTTGAGGCCAATAGCAAGATTACTAATCTTGAATTTTGGCCGCTCTCTGTAATAATGTGGCCAGTGAAGTTCTTAAGAATAAAAGATTGTGGATGCAGCCCTTGCCATAGATAATACCCCAATAATGTGGTAGGTGATTCAACCCAATCTCTCTTTGGGAACTACAGCTTGTAAATGCAAAGTTTGGATTTTCGTCTGTCTTCCCTTGAGACTCCATTGCCAACACAAACCTAAGGATTTGTCCTCCTAAACTCCTTGTTTTGCCTCAGATGAGTTAAGCTAATTCTCATTTTGGACCTGAATGAGGGATGAGGGCTGGATGGGACACAGGACCCTGTGCTGCCAAAGGACAGGGAAACACCCACCTGCCCTGGATGCTCTTCTGGGGTTCCTGAATCTCCTTCTGGAGCTACTCATCCCTTCCTGGGACTGTGAGGGAAGCCCTGGTGTTGGCTGGTTCCCCCACTCTTAGAGAGCTGGGAGGGGATTATCTGTTCACCCTGGAGAATGCTGGAGAGATTCAGTCTTGCATAAATAATCTCTAGAAATCTCCACAGGGAACGTTTTATGGTGTAAAGTGGAGAGCAGCAACCTTCACCTGACTTTTTCAGAGGTTCATCATCAGTATTTACAAGGCAGTAAAGCTCAGCACCATTTTCTGTTATGCACAGGCAAGACAGCAAACTCACTTGATTTTGCAATGTAAGATGCGCTGGGATGTTTAAAAAGAAGTTTTCAAATGAGCTTGGTCTTTTCCAGCATTTAGGAACAACCATCAGCCATTAGCTGTCCCTCCAACTTTTGATGCAGATGATCAAATACTTGAAGGCATTTCTGGAGTGCTCAGAACTGTTTCAGTGAAAGAGGTAATTACAGAAATGATGCTGCTTCCAGCCAGCAACTGCCCACAAGATGAGAGCACCAGACAGCCCCTGGCCACAAGTACCAGAAATCTGAAAGAAAATAAAGGGTTCATTTAAAAAAGAGAAAGATCATAACTTTATAATAACACTATTATTCAAAGAAAAATACTTCCTTATGAATTTGCAAAACCACTTTAGGCTTCAGGATTTTTTTTCCATCCCCCAGCTGCAATTAATTCTAAACCATGAAACAGAGCATACAATAACATCAACTGGTTCCCCAAAGGCTGTCACTTTGCCCTGGCCTACCAACTGGTTTTCAGGATTACTCTATAGACTTTGAAGGTGCCTGAGAAAAAACAGGTTAAATGTTGCCTCCTGGATTTTCTCTCTGCTGAAAAAAACCTTTATTGACAAATCACTACTTATTCATTATTTCAAGGGAGAAGAACTTTTTGTCCATTTCTTTTCTTTCAGTTCCTCTCAAATAATGCACGTATTTGTTTCAAATTTAAAAACTGCTGAAAAGTTGATTGGTTTTGTGAGTACTAATTTCACTATTCTGCTCATTTTATCTGTGTGAAATGTTCTTGGTTTTGTGTGTGCAGTAAAAAGCCACCCTGCTGCTGAAAGCTGTCCTGGGGTCTTTCTCTGCAACAATTTCTCCCTTTTGTACACAAGGGTGAAACAACATTTTTGATCCAAACACAGTTTAAAGGTGGAAAAACAACCTCATGGCTGGTATTTTAGGTTTCTGCTGCAGAGAAATAGAAGAGCTGCAGTTCAGCCAATCTTAAGGACAGTCTTGATTTTTCAAGAGTTTCAGATATATTTGAACTTTCATGTGCTCTACATCTGGACCAAGTCTTCGGCTTGTAATTCTACACAATTTTGTCAGCAAAGCATCAGAGCTGATATAGTCCTTGTTAGACAAATTTGGTTTGAAAAAACCCATATATCTCAAAGTTTATGCCTGTGAAAAATAAATTGTCTGTGAAAACTGGGTTGCTTGTTGGTTTTTTTTGTTGTTGTTGGGGTTTTTCTGTTTGTTTTTTTTTGGGGGGGGGGTTTGGGTTTTTTTTTTTGTTTCTTTTAAGGAGAGACAGGCCAGAAGAGACTTTACATGAACCTTGTGTCTCCCTAATTCCTGACTGGATAAACTTGCTTTCTGGCATGAGGCTGAGAACTGTCTCAAAGTTATAAAATATTTTCTTCTACATGTGGCACACAGGGAAGCTTCTTCATGTCTAGCACTGAAGCTGGAAAGATGCCATAATCAACCTCTTCCTGAGGAAAAAAGGATGTTAAGAGTACCCCTCAAACAGCCCTGGAGTGTAGTTTGCTTCATTTACCCTAATATTAGGCAATCTCTTTAAAAGAAATTTAAGAGACCTGTCTACTACAACTACAACTACTACTACTACTACTACTATTATTATTATTATTATTATTATTATTATTATTATTATATTTCTCACTAGAACAGGTTGTCCATTGGCTGTCCTAGAAAATTTGCCATATTATTTTTGGAATGTATTTGCCATATTATTTGGGCTTTTTTCCCTCATGCAGAATAAAAGAAGAAATAACCTTCTACACTGAATTTGCACTTTATTGCTAGTAAGAATCCTTTTTTCAGGGATGGGTTAGAGGGAGGAAGGAGTTTTCAATGGAAAGAATGACACTTGGGTTTTTTTCTGATAAAAGAATGTTTTGTACAGTGTGACAGAGCTGTCTGTACCAAAAGGCTCCTTGAGCTTGGCAGGAAAAAAACGCAAACCTAATTTGTGGGAATAGTAATGGCCCCTATTACCAGCCTGATCAGAACAGACCAATGGGTTGGGCAATTGCTTTTGCTCCTGAAGTCCAAATCTGGGTGCAGAGGGACACTGGCACCATTCTGAGCCCAATATTCCAGAGTGAAGGAATCTCAGCCACGGCCTGTGACCCATGTTCTCCAGACAGAGATCTTCAATTGCCCCCAGTAATTAACACTGTCAGGAATGCACTTTAAACATCTGTTCTGTAGGGTTTACGCCTGGGTCCACGATTCTGATAAGATTCTACCTGTCCTCTGGAAGACACAGCCTTGAATCCTCCCCCAAAGGGTCCTCTGTGTCCTTTTTTTCAAGAACTAAGGAGAGACTCATCTTTTCTGTCAGAACATCTTGGGACAGGTTGGCATTCACTTCAGAGTCCTCCTCATGGTGTAAGAATCCTGTCCATAGCACTGAGGTTGTAACTTTTTCAGGAGGGAGAAGAGTGTGGCATTCACATATTCTGAACGTGATTCCTCCACCCAGGGTTTTTCTCTTGGGAAGATGAAAGGCAGCAAGAGGCCTCAGAGAAAAGGAAAACAATTTTAATCTCATTTATCTCATTTGCTTCTCCTGCGTTGTGCTCATGTGGAATGTGTTTGGCGATTGTTTACCCACAGGTGATTGTTTCATTGGATTCTGGTGTGAGTTGTTTTCACTCTTCAGCCAATCGGGGCCAAGCTGTGTCAGGACTCTGGAAAGAGTAATGAGTTTTCATTATTATCTTTTTAGCATTCAGTAGGTATCCTTTCTGTATTCTTTAGTATAGTATAGTATTCTTTAATATAATATAGTATAATAAAGTAATAAATTAGCCTTCTGATAAGATGGAGTCCTCCTCATAATTCCTTCCTTTGTCAGTGGCCATGCATTTACAATAGAAGAGATGAATATTTAACTTGGGGAGTCATTGCAAGAACCGAAAGATTTATGAGACCAGAGAGAACATGGATGAGCCTGGCTCTGACCAGTGGGATGAGTGTTCCAAGACTCACTTGATGTTGAGTTCAAGTATTTTATATTACATTCCACAAAACACAGAAATGATCTTTTGAGCAATGTCAACATCACAGTCTTGCTCTCCCACATAGAGCCCTTAGGTTATAATGTCATGTTTACTCATTCCCACATGTTCACAGAAATCTTTCATTTTTGTACATAATGGCAGAACTCCTACTGGATAAGAGGATGCTGCTTCCCATTCGAGTTAGTTTGAAGCTGGCAATTAGGGCACTGCTCAGAGGAGGAAGGAATTTGAGGCAAGGGCAAGAATAGAACCTTGGTTTCCAGATTCTGAGTGTCCTCACACCGTTCAAGTATTGAAAGGGTGAGCTGGATTTGGTCAGGGATTCTACGGTTGCAAATGTTTTCATGTATGGGACAGAGACACAATTAATAGGATATATCTCTGTCCCATATCTGCTGGGCTTTTTCATTTGTCTTGAATGCATCTTCCGCAGGTTATTTATCATCCATCTTTCACAGGTTATTTATCATCCAGACTTTCACAGAGTGAGTACAGTCCACACTGTATCAAAAGTCCTTGCCGGGGAGCAGTTGGATGGAAAATCCCCTTCTGTCTTCCCCTGGCCATTGACCACCCCACAATCTCAGCCCTGCTGTACCCAGGCAGGAGGAGGGACTTTACAGTAAAACCAGATCCAGCAGATTTCACTCCAGACAGCAAGAGCTGGATACACTTCTGATTTCTGTATCCAACTGAGAAACATAAAAACCACGATAATAGAAGTAGATATTTTTTGCTCCTGATTGTGGTTTTATTAGGCACAGTGTCCAATTTTCTTTGAATATCCAAAATATCTGGGCACACATTTTGCTGTAACAGTTCCCTGTAAGGCAGATGTCAGTGGCTCACAGTTTCTGGCTTGGCATCTTCATCACTGTACAGATATATTGATTTTGTCTCTCTCCTCAATAGCTCTACATGAATGAGGCTTAACATGCCAGTGAGGCGAATGATAACACAGGGCTGACACCGTATCAAATTACCCTTTACAAAGCTGGAACACATGTCCAATACCTGAGTCTGTGTAAGCCCTAAAACATGATACTCTGCTAAGACATGTCCAAGATATAAAGGGGAACTCCTGTGTTTGGATACTGCACAAGTCTGAAGGTTTCTTTTTCCTTTTTCACTCCCTGCTGCTATCACTGACAAAGAAATCAGACTGACATCTCTGCTACTAGTGTGTTTAAACAAAGTATTTGCCTAATTAATATATTATTTCTGAGTGCAAATAGAAAATTATTTGCTCATCAGGGGCTGGTTATAGTTTGTGGACTTAATTTTGCCTGACTGTGGAGGGTTTTATGTGAGTTAATGTGCAGGAATATTCTTCATAGTTAACAGAGATAAAGAATCTCTTAGGAGGTGTGATTCACATTATCCTGAAATGTTCAATAGTGGCTATATGAACAACACCCTAAAAATGCCTCTCTGTCCACTGAATACACAGACAGCTCAGTTGTTGACATCTACCACAAAAGCACCCAAAAATTGATAAGAGGGGGATTCATCCTACCTTGGCAGTCTGAGTGGCTGCATACGAAGTCTGTCTTGCTATGAAAAATCTTTGGAAGCAGCGAACCAAGTTAACTTTTCCTTTTCCTGGTACTACAATGGAGTAGCCTCAAATCAGGGAAGAGCTTACACTACAGACTCATCTCCTCAGCCCCGATTTCCATCTCAAAAATCTGCACCAACCCAAAGAAAGAAGATGGAGCTCTGGTGCTTGGCTGAGGCTCCTAAGTGCTGCAGAAACAGTGAATAGTGTTTGCAGAAAACAGCACAGTAGAACAGCAAAGACTGTCCCATCTCTAAGCTTTTCAAAGTGTTATGCCAGAGAGGTGCTTTAAAAAAGAGGGAAACAGGTTATGTTAAAGTCATTTCTTTGCTATTTGTTGAGACTACTGCTTGCAAATGCCAAGGAAAGGTGGAGAGCTGGGATTATTCATGAAACAGATTAAGGAAAATCCATGTCAGTGAGAGCAGAGACCCAATATCAATATTTGTAGAGGATGGCACCTACTGTCATGCATGGTGTGGGAGGAGGCAGTGATGCTGGAAAATAACTCAACCTCCACATGGCACTAGGGAGTGCTACATTTCCATCCCAGCCTGGAAGAGAAATTCATCCAGCTGTGGTGTGTGCTCTTTCAAAATCCTCCTTGAACACTGGAGCAGGTGCAGAGAAAAATACCCAATACAAACCAACCAACCAACCAACAAACAAAAATCCCAAACTTAAATGATTTGATGATTGCAGGAAATGCTGTGCAGTGAGCCCCTCAGTGAACTCAAGTTCCTTATTTCAATTTATCAGGAAAGTTTAAAGAGGATTTCACCGTAGTGTGTAATTAATTGTTTTTCTTCAGGAAGAATGTGCTGCCTGTTTGGGGCAGGAAGCTAGAACAAGGCAATTCCAAACTGGAAATAAGGCACATTCTAACTGCAAGGTTGATTAACCATTCCAGTGAACCATGGAAAGATTGATAGATCCTTTCATTTCTCAATATCTTAAATTAAAGCTGGTTGACTTTCTGAAAGAGTTGTTTTAGCCAAACAAAACTTGTTGGAAAATTTAAAGACTGCATAGTACAGGAATTGCTGAGGACTTTTCCACAGGGAGGGGAGATTTATATGCTCACTCTGGAGTTTATTATTTCTGTTTATGTTCTGTAGAAGAGCTCAAATACAAGAGAGATGCTTGAGATAAGTGCAGAAATAAACAAGCCAAGACTAGGCTTTCTCCTGAAGTTAAATGTAAGCTGAAGTTGATGTGGCTAATTCAGATATGGGGTTTATCTCAATGAATCTACAATGTGAAATGTCTTTTTTATTTAGACACACTTATAGATCTTACTTGACTACTTAAAAGAAAAAAAAATAAAAAAAAACAGCTTCAGAAGTTCAGAGTTGCTGTAACCAATAACTAACGAATTTGTCTCCTTTCTCTCTGATTTATAAGTTCCCTTAATCATAAACATTCCTCCAGTTTTGCTAGCTGACCCAAATCAAAAGGAGAAGTCAAAGATCATTGTTGCACATTTTAAAATGCAAGACTGTCTCCTTCTCAATAAAACATGATGGATTCATGGTCCAGCATAGAATTCACAATCATAAAGGCAGGTGATAGAGGTTAACCACCACATTGCAAATACCAGGACTTTGATTCATAAATTGAAGAATAAAACATACTTAAAGAAAAAACATCATTTGAGATTTTGTAAACTGTTGACCTTCCTCAAAGCTGGACCTGCCTTTACACTGCTTGGGAAGAACCTGCTTCCAAAATGAAACAAAGACTAAATTAGCTGGACTCTGTATGAGGGTGCCACAGTCAAGAAGTCAAATCCAGTTGCCTTCTATTTTTTTCCTCCAGACATTACTGTGCACATCAAAGCAGACAGGTTTCTTGATTTGTTTAGCAACAGATTTACATAGTGCTTCAGGTATCTTGAAGACTCACATTTGTAACCAGTAAATACCCTAAACAAACAAACAAACACTAACTCAAGGCTGCAAAAGAAATGTTTTCTGTGTGCACATTTTTAGAGAAATCTTTATTTTAACTTTATAATTGTCATGATGAGATGGGAAATTCCCCCCTTTCCCTTTTTGAAAAGTTGGACAATCTAAAACCAAATGATGTGCTGAAAAGGGCAGTTGTCATCTCTCTAGTATTCCTGCTGTAGGAATTTCCTTTGTATTACAACATTTATTTTCTTTTTTGCACCTTTATTTCTGTGGGATAAACCAGTGTGGGGATGAACTGTCTTGGAAGGAAACTGCAGAAGATCCACTGGCTGCAGGTAGTAACCTGCAAAGAACCTGTAATGGAGCTATTTCTGCTTTTGTTCTCTTACTCTCCTTCTGCAGAACAGAATAATAATATTTACCCTAATTATATTTTTATCCTTCCTCCTTTTCCAAGAGATTTCTAGTTCTTTCTCAGAGAAACTGTTTATGGCTGGCCTCTCCCATCTGCAGAGTCCTGAGGGGCAGACTGGGACCATTAACTTAATTTTGGATGAGTGTGTGTACAAGGTAAACGTATCCAAAAAAGCAGTGTGGATGCAAGGATCACATACATGCACACACTGCAATTTCCCGTAGCTTAAATGAGGATTATTTTTATTAAAATAAGAAGTTAATTAATACACGTGGGTATTTGAGGATCAGATTCTACATACCATTCACATGGACTTGATTTAAAGATCCTAAAATTTATTAAAAATTCTGGTAAAGGAGTCTGTTTCTGGTGGGAACAATACAGTGATAACTTTCGTAGATAGAGTATGCAGAAAGTTATGGCTGGCTTCTCATAGATTAAAAATTAAAATAAAAAAGGATGATTCATGCCCTGTGGAGAGTTTGCTTCCATCTAACCTGACTCCCTGGTGCTGGGCTTGCAGTCCTAAACCCAAACCTGAAGGGAGGAAGGGATGCTCCAGGCCCACTTCGCGTGTGAGGACAATGGTGAGATTTCCCCTGGCTGAAAACAGTTCAGTTTTTTCACCTTTCCATCCCAGGATGAACCAAACTCATCTTGTTTGTGCCAAGGAGCAAAGCAGCTTTGGAGCATGTAAAACTTGGGTAGGTGACCACATGGAAAACTCAGCCATTTTGGGAATAGATCAAGGACTCAAGGGCAAGCCCTTGGTAAACACTAGACCACAAGTACTGGGTGTTTTTGTCTTCAATATTGTTTGAGGGCTTCCTGGAAGTTCATTTCAAGGCCAGATTTGCTGTCCTTAGGGACAGCACACCAAGGCCACAAGCTATGCAAGGAGGTGGGTGAGTGTTGGGACATTTCAGAGGAGATGTCTGAAGAAGTTCAAACCTTTGTCTGCAGTTATCCAGCATCTGAAACCTTTTGAATGCAGGAGGAGATGAGCCAAGAGCAATCCTTACAGGCTGTGTAGAACTGTGACTGATTTGTCCTGCTAAACTAAAGCTCAGCTGTCAGGATAAAGAGAAGAAGATTTTCTATGGCCCAGCTCCTGCAGCAGGTTTAAGGCACTGTGGGACATTGGAGGCGCCGTGGGTGAGAGGACATCTCATGGTGAGGGTCACTCTGTATGTACTCATGACTCAGGATTCTTTCATTGCAACCTCATCTCAAGAGGCCAAGTCAACCCAAAGTCCCCAAAACTGATCCAGACTGTTCCCAACAAAACACAGTTTGGACCAGTGTATTTAATGAAATATCTGAGAAGGCAGCTGGAAGTTTTGTGGGGCAGATCCCTTCAGTTTTGATTTCGGCCTTCAGGGTTACAAAGGAGATGTTCCATGAGCCTGATACAGCAACTGTTTGGTGACTTGGAGACAAGTGATGGAGTCAGGCACCCCAAGAATTCTGGTGGGACATCTGGGTTAACAAAACAAATATCCAATGGAAAATAAATGAAATAGATGTTGTAAATAAGATCGCAGTTCAGCTTCCAACAATGTTCTTCATAGAGACAATGAATAAATGAAATATCCAATGTGATGCCTATACAGGCTACAAATCAATTTTGCTTTAAGTAGAACTTTGGACTTGTTTAGACCTTTCCTCCACTGTGTTTTGCCATAAGCAAAGTAAAAAAGAAGTACTGAGTTTCCTAAAAAAAATATTTCGGATGCAAATACACTGACCTGTGTTTGTCAGATGAAAGCAAAGTAAATGTGTGTGCCTGTGGGGAAATTCATTGCTGTTTTGCTTGGCCTTCAAATAAAGAAAATCTTTTTTTCAAGTGTTGAATGAGTTTTGGTGCTGCCCACAAGGCTGGCACTTTACAACAGTGTGTGCAGCCCTCTCCTGTTTCAAATTCACCATATTTTGGATATGGTAAAAAGATTTGGGATTTTTCTCTCAAATATTTTGCTTCCTCTGGGCCTAGGAAAAATAATTAACAAAGGAATTCTCTCTGTCACTCACGCTTTGCAAAGGCATAGTAAGTTTTCAACTCTCTCATAACTAAGTGTGCTAATTTTTTTGAAGGGTTTCCCTTATTCTTCTTGTAAGTGTGCAGGTAGCCAAAACAAACACAGAAAGAAGCCAAGGAGAGAATAAGATATATCTATTTGTATGAATGGTCCAACAAGGGAAATCTCCAAAAACTACTGTAAATGCTATAAGATTTCAGATGGCAAACTCATCCAAAATTAATGGTTAACAAAACATTCAGTTCTTAAACACCAACAGGATAAAAAGAACAGTTTCCAATAGTAAAAATTAATCCTTTTTTTAATATGGAAGGGTTGTCTGTGGTTAGTACACTGGCCTTGGAGACTGAGGTTTAGCACTTCTCTCTCTCTGTGAGAGTCAACTGACCCTGTTGTATGTTTGTTCTTTATCAGAGGAGGTTCCTGGTGCTTCTTTCTTATCTATTTACTTCTCTTAGAGTACCACCTTCTTGCACCACAACCTTTCTGCTATCATATCTATATGGTGTCTTAAACAAGAGGCTTAATCTTGTTTGAATTTTCACAGTGGGTATTTTTTCCAATTGGATACAGTTGTTTGGTTTTTTTTAATCAGATGTAATCTTCACTGAAAATTTTTGTGTAGGACCCAAAATTACATATTTTGTAAAAGGTCAGAATGCTGGGAGACAGCTTCCATATTTAAAAGCATCTCAAAATCTCAGGATCTAGTTAAACTCCTAGTTCCTCACACATGCAGCCTTGCACAGGAAAGGAGCAGGATTGCCATAACAATCTGTATCTGTTTTGCAAATGGTAGCCTTAGAAAAGTGGTTAGTAAAATATTCAGGATTAGGTATCCATCACAGGGAATACATTCTCCCTGTGCAGATAAAATCAGTGAAAATTACCATTTTGCTCTTCTCAATGTCATTGGTATTTGCAGAGAAGAAAAGAAACAGTAAAAGCAGCATGACCTGTACTGCTGTTTTTGCATGCAAGGGACTGAAGAATATCCTGTTACATGTGAACCATTTGGTTTGAATAAACAATCTATTGACCAATCTAGTGACCACACACATGTGAAACAGGGACCATGCATGACAGTGCTTCTGAAAGGAAGCAAAGCCTGCATAAACTCTGGCCACTGATAAAGGACCGAAAATGAGATGGCATTTCAACAGGAAGACATGAGCAAGGTTTTCTAACACAGCTCAAGCTGAGCAGAGCCTTGGTGGGGGAATGGTGTGTGCTGACATTTCTCTTTAACAGTTCACCAGCTGGCTGAAATCAGGCAGAAAATGTCCAGAGAGCCACTCCAAGAAAGTTACCTGGCATGGAGCTGCCCTTTCACAGCAAGAACAGCCACCAGCCCTGCTGCCCTGCCTCTATTGCCCCTCAACTGTCAGTCTGATGCTTAGAAAAATCTGCTGGGCAGTGCAGGTTTTAGGGACTACTTTGTAAAACAGCCATAGCACTGTTTTGCCCTTGACATTTTTCTTATTATTTAAATATATTATAACTTCCATTCACTAGCCTTGGCTGCTGTTCTTGTATGTCCTGAACAAATGGCTGCTAAGAGGAAGATATGAAATGTAAATAAACTTCTTACAAGGACATGGGGTAATGGTTTTAAACTGAAGGAGGGTTGATCTAGATTAGATAAAAGGAAGAATTCTTTTTACAATAAAGGTGTAAAACACTGGAAGAGATTGCCCAGGGAAGCTGTGGATGCCTCATTCCTGAAGGTGTTCAAGGTGAGGTTGGATGGGACTTGGAGCAAATTTGTCCAGTGGGAGGTGTCCCAGCCTATGGTGGGGTGGTTGAATTAGATTAATTTTTAAAGGCCCTTTCCAAGTCAAATTGTTCTATATTTCTGTAATTCCTAGATGGGATGGATGGGAGAGTAGAGGAGTTACTTACCTTTCAGTCTTGAATCTGGATGGGGAGCAGTCAGGATCCCAAAAGGCATTTGCTGCAAGTCACAGATGAATCACATCTCCAAGAGCCTGCGCTGTGGCACAACCCTGCAACTGCCCCACACGTTTTTATTGTCCTCAGCCTCTGTTTTGTGCACCTTCCTGCAGGCATGCAGCTGCTGGCAGAGAGTCAGGGGATCCTTGTCTCAGCTGGAGCCGAAGGCAGCACAGGAGGGGCTCCAGGGCTGCCAGGCCACCAGTGGGAGGGCACCAGGAAACCTGTCTGCCCTCTGCTAACCTGACCCACCTTTCTCCACCCTGGCTGACCTGCTTGACCTCCCTGCAGTTACCACAAACTTGGACTTAGCTATACCACTGTATTTAATTTTTTTCTTTAAAGCGCAATTGTTTTTGTTTTTTAGATGGGGACTGATGAAAGCTGTTGCTGTTCTTATTTTTCCTTTCTACGAACTGAAGTGATGACAACAGAGTTTCTAGTAAATTATAACATAGGCAGTCAGTTCCAAATTAGTTTTGAAGTAGGACTTTTTTCTTTCTTTTTTTTTCTTTTTTTTTTTTTTTTTTTTGGAAGGGTACAAAATACAGCCAGACAAGATTTAATTAAATGCTTGTATTGCATAACTGTAATTTATCTAGCTCAGTGTGTCCTTTCCCATGGGTTTGTTTGGACACAGGGAATTTTTAGCTTTCAGGCTGCCCGATATGGATGGAGAGCTCTGTGTGTCCACAGGACAGGTAGAAAACAGGCAGTAGAAATGCTGGCCTGCCCACACTGCCGTCTCCATGGTCTTCCCCCCAAGCAGCCACCTCTGAGGATGAGAGTTTAGCTTAGAATCTGGGCTCTTGCTGAACCTGCCAAGACTGTTAAGTTTACCAACATAAAAACAAGCCAACATTCTTTTGCTATATCTCTTACTACTATGGCTCAGAAATAATCCCATATGGCTGCAGTCTTGCTGCACTTCTTTATGGGCTGGATCCGGAGCTTGTTGATGTCAGTGGAGAGGGTCCCAGTGATTTCAGTGAACTCTGTAACAGGCCTGTATACATGTGTGAGGCCTATAAAAAGATGTATGTGATGTGTTATCTCTGACCCTGTTTGCAAAGATGTGACTTACCACACCTAGAGCCCAGCTCTTTACTCCTCCCCTCCTGCAGTCCTGTTTTCTAAATGGTGATGAGATCTCCTAAGAGCACAGGCATGATTGATGTTCAGTCCTTGTGCCTTCCTACACTTGTGTTTGCTGCTTCCCAAGACCTGAGCAAAGTGCTGGATCCAGCTCTTCCATGGAGAAATCACATTCATACCCAGGGCCTCTGTCCATGCCTTTACTGCAGAGATATCAAAATGAGAAACTTATGTCTTTCAAAACACTCTTCCACACTTTCCTAGCAATTTATTGTTATTTTTCCTAGCAATTTAATACCCACAGTTTGCTCTGTAATGACTGCATGAACTACTCTTTCATTTCTCCAGATCAGCTGAAGAACACTGCAGTTTTTCTGCCAACAATTCCAGAAATGAATAAGAAGAGAGTTATATTTCTATACATACTTTAATGCCTAAATACTTTGTGTATGGACCTCATTCTAAGAATATATTTGTCTTATAGCCTGGAAAATGCCAGTTGTATTCTCATTGCACACACTCTGTGTGTAGTGAGAATAAAGGAAGAGTTAGTTCTTGTGATTCCTGTTGACAGGTCAGCATGGAAGCGGTTTGCTAATGCTTGGTGGGTACCTCATGGGCTGGTACATTCAATTCTTCACTTCACAGAGGGAAGAGTTGGCAGGGCAGGGAGTCACACAACTCTTCTTCTGTGGAGGTGATTGCCATGGGAGAGGGTTGGAGCCTGTGACCTGATTGTAGGGGAGAAATCTTGCCCTGTTGCAGGGGGTAAATAAAGGATTTTGGTCTTTTGTGACCTTCCATGACCTTCATTACCTTTTACCTGTTTCATTATTAGAGGTTTTTTCACCTCTTCAACTTCTGAAAAATTAATTGCCTGGAAAAGACACAAGACAGGATAGAGTTCCTCAAAGGGACTCTCAGACCCTGTGGGACCTGCTGACTGAACACATTCTGTCCTCTCTCCTTTCTGGCTCCCAAATATCAACTTTCCTCCTCAACAGATTGTGATTGTATTTTCACAAAATTTCTTAGCCTCATACTTGTCACTGAAGGATGTCCCATGAATTGAAACAGAGTGAATGATGTTCCCCATAATAGATGATAGTGAGTGTCACCAGGCAAGGGGGAAAAAAAAGGTAAGAGGCTTCAGCAGACACAGTCAAAGTATGGCTGCAATTTGCAAGGGGAAAATGATAAACAGACCTTTGGCTGTGCTGAGATTTTCTCCTTTTGATTATCCAGGAAAATTTTTAGTATCAGGAGCCATTGTTATCACACATAGTTGGGATGGGACATCTCTTCCAGATGTTGGACCCTAGTCATGAACGTTGCAGAAAGCACCAAATTCCTTCAAATTCTGTTGATATTAGTGAAAACTATGGGAACTCATCACCCTGAGGGGCTGTGCATTAATGACTTGTTCAAGAAAAGGCATCAGTGTCTCAAAGTTATACATCACAATACTTAACCCTAATGAAGATTTTACATGGACTAGTTCAAGACAACAGGCTAAAGAAATTTGGGAATTCTAATTAGAAGCTACATCACTTCCCAGGCTGCTGAACTTCCCAAGCTGCCTCATTGGCAGGTTTGTCTGTTGATGCCCATGTATCACATTCCTGGCCTGTACCACATTCCTGGATTTTAATCAGAATGCAGGATTCCATCCATCAGCCTGTAGCACACAGAACTGCTTCCCAGGAAAAGATACTGGTAATAAAACACTAATTTTATTACTGGAATGTACTGGAAGCCAACATGGAGGAGTAGACATCCCAGTGAGGTGGATGGAAGGTGTCACACTCCCAGTGGCAAACATCTGTGGAGGTCACTGGCAGAAAGAATCTGTTAGGACAGGAAAGTGGGGAAAGGCAAGGAGAGAACAGAAGAAGAGAAGAGAGTAACTTATGGCTGTGTTCACTTAATTTTTAAAGCTGCTCTTTCCTGTGAGTCTGGGGTTGATCAAAGGGTGGGAGACCCAAGGGACAAGAAATGTCATGGCTGGATTTGTAAAATAACTTGGTGTTATACTAATCTGTTGCTTTGTTTGACCTGCTACTCAGAGCAGCTGAGAGCTCCTTACTCCTGCTGGAGGTGGACAACTGCTGTCTAGGGCCAAGGTCCTTGAATGTTGAAAAAAATCCGGACTATCTTTTCCCTTTCTTCAGAGAAATATCTACACTCTGAAATTTTGTTCCAATTTATGTACAGGATTAACAAAAATTTCCTGGATCAGTATTGCAAATAGTGACTCCACTTTTTGCATTGTGTGACTGACAGTGGGCTAGCAACTATGCAACAAGGCTGCAAGTTTTGAAGGTAGATCACATCTTTTTTGGTCCTTCTTTCTAAGGATTTCCTGCAGCTTTAGTGAAAGAGCAGCAAAACATTGCTTGGAACCTGCCGCAGAGCAATTTATAGCAGCTTATATCTGTAATTCATGGAAGTTTATTACATGACCTGCTCTATGAAAGTTCACTATTAGTTCAGCATTTAGTGCTCACAGACTTGGCAGAGTTTCCTGCAAGCTGGATGCTGAACATCCGGTGAACTTTGTTTATGAACACAGTATATTGTGGTTAGGAGGCTTTGGAGCCACAGGTCACCACCCAGTTGTGTGCAAGCTTAGAGCCCACTTAGAGCCACAGGGAATGGAGGCAAATTATTATTATTTCTAAATCCTGTGCAAGGATTTAGAAGGAAAAAAAAAAACCCAAAAACCCAAACAAACAACAAAACCAAAACCAATAATAATAATAACAATAATAATAATCCACTCACCAATGTAATAAAACAATAGCAATAATAGCAGCATTATTATTATTACCATCATCATCATCATCACACCCCCACTGTGCTTGAATCACAGATAAATAAAGAAAAAAATGGAGAATCTGCTGAGGAAAAAGGTGAGGCAATAAAATACTAATTTTATTATTGGAATGTATTGGAAGCCAACATTGCTGGTTAACTGCTGTGGAGGAGAAGACATCTCAGTAAGGTGGATAGTGACTGAACTTGTGTCAACGCCCTCCTGTAGGAATTCCTCAAAGGTGCTTCTGGGGGCTTGTGAGTAGAGAGAAAATCAAGGCTGGCTGATCCCAAGGCAAAGAAACTGCTAGAAAACTGAGGAGAATTTGAAAGAAAACTCTTCTTCTGTTTAGTCTTCCTCTTTTGTTTGCCTGTGGTTTATGGCATAGTGATTGACTACAGGCTCTTTCCCAAGCTGTTTATTTTGGAATGGTGCTGTCTCTGTCGTGTCCCAATTACTGTGTGTATCTTGTTTTCATCTTAAAGAAGCCCAAAACAAACTGAAAACTTCACAGACCTATAGTTCATACATTCAGCTGTGGATGCATGGAGAGAATCCCAAACCATTAAGTTTATGTGCAGAATGGGCCATTTGCACAAACATTCCTGCTGGGAAAACTGTGTTCTGCATGAATAAGTGGTAGGGAGTAGGGTCTGCTCTGCCCCTGCTCTGAGGTGCAGTGCAAGAGTTTGGGGCCCCTGTACCAGATCTGTGTAACACCTCAGAGACGGATCCTTCACTGCATGATGGCAGTCTGTGTGTCTGAAAGGTTCAGCAAGCTGAGCATCTTCTGCCTGTGTCCTCCTACCACTGGAAAGTACTGCTGAACTTGGACAGCCCAAATTAAGAGGTTTATTTATATCCTGATGGGAAGAAATCACTGATAAGATGAGCTGAGGAGAACTTGGCTGCTGAGCGACCAGAGATGGGCATCATTGGCAGGGCATGACAGTGGAAGAGTTTCTCTACTGAGCCAACAGTTGAAAGCATTTATGCTATCTGTGGTGCTTAACTTCTAAACAGAAACTTGGTTCCCTGCTTTCATCTTGCTAAGCAGAGGAGCCCAGAGTGTCCAACAGAAGTTTGTTTAAAATCACTCAGGAGAAGGAGGCATGTTCCATTCAGCCCATTTTAGAAAGGCACTTCAGTTAGTACTGAAGACAGTAACATGGATCTAACAAATAAGGGAGAGGATATTTAAGAGACTGATGAAATGGCATCCTGAAGGTAGGTGGGACAGCCTAGGCTGATGAAGGTGAGCCCTGTGTTCAAACAGTAGCAATGTGCTCCATCCCTTGCCAGTTGGAATAAATTAATAAGCTCCAACATTTGCTTTGACAGTGCAGCCAAATCTGCATTTGAATTAACATTAAAGAGTAAATACATTTTCTGCAGAGTGTATGGTGCTCCCAAGAGAGTCAGCATTCCACTGAGCTGTGCTGTTGTGAGAAGCCACCAGGTGAAAGTCATTTCCCACAGTATCACAGAGAATTAGTATTGTGCTTGTGACACTGCACCATCAGACTGTCTGGGATTGTTATGACTTCTACTATTACTAGAACTTCTAGAAAACTATTTTAATATACTAATAAATCCCTGTGATTAAATTCCTTCTCCTGATGTCCCAATGCAAGTTAAAATAATGAGGAAGGCATAAACACATTGTCATATAATTAATGCTGGTAATTTTTATAAGGTCAAAACACTTTTGTGGCAAGGCCAGCAAAGAGAGCATGTCTCAGTGAAGTTTGAAAATATATTATGAGAGCCACAGTATTGTTTCCCTGTGGGATGTGCAGACTACCTCCTTTAGGCATAAAAGGCATAGTCTGATGAAAAATGTATGTTTGAACAAGTGGGAATTCAGAGCCCTCAGATAAGCTTTACCTTGAATTGTCTTCCTGCTATTTCCCTTAAATATAAAGGGGCCTCTGAAAGTGGACATTTAATTAGGCAAGTAATTTTTCTCTTATTCCCTGCATTCAGTCTTGAAAAGAAAATATTTTTAATGGATTCTTAAGTAGTGAAAATGTTAATTTAAAAATACTGTTAATTTGCAGGATTGGTTGGAAGGTTCTACTATGACTTGCATCACAGTTAGCCATCAAGAGGGACCATCATTTCCCCTCTAAAGCATCACCACTGCCCACACACCTTCAGTGATGTGACCTTGGGCACAGCTCTCAGCCAAGCTGTCCAGGTGGTGAACCCAGATGAACTTAAGAGTACTTGGCAGCTGAGAGGACACTTATTTTTTAATACGGATTATTTCCTTTCCATTCTTAGCCCAGCTGATGAGTAGGAAAAGAGCCATCTCCTGGTAAACAAGATACCAAGACAGAATTGTGAAGCACCACAAAACCATTGTGTTGTTTGAACAGAACAAACAATCCCTCAAACACTTATTTATGAGCTTATTTTAGACTCTTGTGGCATTGAATTATGAAAGGGAGGTGGTTTTTAATCTATTTTCTACATCTTTGTTTTGATTTGTTTTTAGGAGTTGTTTGCAATGATAATGACCTTGTTTGTATGAGAACTGGAAAGGGGATAGAAGAGTAAGGTGAGCTTGTTTGGACATATTGAGATGGTTTCAGTTATTTCAGCAGAGAAGCAAACTTGAGTGATTGTTAACACTTACACGTGCCCAGATGTTACACACACACAGCCACAAAAGCTATTAATAAAATTATTTCTTAAAGTTACCAAATAGCTCATGTGGTGAAAACTTGGCTGGCTTCCAGTTTTCCATAACTAAGGTAGTCTGAGTTAATTGGGATAAAATGAAAACTATCCTTAAGCTTCTGCCAAAAATGTTGAGATTTAAAAAAAAAAAAAAAAAAATCTGTTCAACATTTGTCCCTCCTTATTCTTCATTTCCTCTTGCCTCTGAATACTGGGCAGGACTTAAATATATATTCCTATCCAGACTATCCAGTTAGAATTAATGATGAAAAGGATTTTGTGGAACCTAGAAACCTAGAGCTTCAAAACTTATTGTACCCTTTTAAAATGTTAGAAATCAGACGTCTGTAGGTTTTTCTTCCTTCTGTCTTCACTACAACTTTAGGTCTTTCAAGTACTCAGAGCTGTCAGAGGTAGAGTACTGAAGTGCATGGATGCTGGCCCAGTTGGCTCTTGTTTCTAAGGAAAAATGATGAACAAGTGCAAAGCAGCAACATTCATCTACCTCAGGTCCTAGTGCCCCAGCATCAGGAAGGGGTAGGTCTGGAGCAAGTTTCTGGATCTGCTGTGTGCATGCCATGGGTCTGTGCTCCTTGCATAAGCTTGGGTTGGGCTCAGGCACATGTGACAGTGCATATATTGATAAGCAAGTGGAGAGTTACCATTTCTCCCAGCAGCTGGTATTTGGCGTCTTTGGCTTGCTGGAAGATCCACAGACAACTTGTATTCCACTTAAATCCTGTTTAGGCTTAGGCATCAGCTGAGATGTAGTAACTGTCAGGGTGTGTGCTCCCCCTCCATGGCTAATGTGAAGGAATGTAATTTATCTGAAACTCCTTCCACTGTGGGTTGAGCTGGATGGCAATAATTCACATTTGCTGGGTGAGGATAGCCTGCCTCAGCTACCATAACTAAGTCAGTTTACTCCTGAATCAGAGGAACGTGCTTCTGTGCCTGTGCCTGCACTAACAGCAGCACCCTCTGGTCCTAATCTTGTGCTTCAAATGGAAACACTTAGTCCTGTTGAACCTTGAGGAGAACCACAATCTCCTCAGTGCCTGCTACAGTCAGAGCTCTCATAATTTTTGAAGATCTCATGAGTCCTCTCTGGTGCTTTGAGATGAGGCAGGTCTGCATGTGCACGTAGCTACAAAGACCAGAATGGCTTTTACTGTAAATTATTTAATCTCTTTCCTTCCCCAGCAGGTCAGTGCTCCATGACTCACACCAGGCCTGAGGAACGCATCTATCTGGATGAATGTCTGCAGATTACTCTGAATCCTCTCCAGACATTTTGGGCAAATATACAACACCCTAACAAGTTGTATCTGCACCAGTGCTTCCCTACAACAAAACTTCCTGTGCTCAACCAAGATAAACAGTGGAAGAGCATCCTGTTGTGCCACGAGGAGAAGAGGCTTCAGTTCTTGTATTTGTTTTGAAATGTTTAGATTTAGCAAATCTCTACAGAAAATAGGAAATGCCTGACTTGCCCGAGCAGCCGCTGCAATCCTGTGCTCGCCAGCAGCCTGGGGCTCAGACCCTTGATGTCCTTGCAGGCTGTGCAAAGAGGCCACAGGCCTTGGGGTCCCTGGTGAGAAAAAACAACACTGGGACTTGGGCAGGAGAGTGAGCCTTGGCTCACAGTGTGGGTCTGCCTGCCAGGCACAGTTGTTTGTGTTTAATAAGCCCTTTAGGAAGGTCTGCGTTTCTTCGATTGCCTTGCTCCACACTGCGCAATCTCACGGACGTACGATTCATCACGCTGTTGAAGATGGGTTTATGTTAGTGCAGCACTGGAAGAACAGTGAGAAGCCTGTACTCAGTGACATCCTTAAGAAGTTGGACAAGAGATATCCCAGGAAGAAAGCCCAAATCATGGTTTTCTGAGGAGGTTTGGGCCTCAATGGTCACAACAAGCGCACCCAGGGGTCCCCTTGATGGGAACAGCTTGCTGACTGTTCCACACTCAGCCACACAAAGTTAAGCAATTAGAAGGCAATGGCATGAGAAATCCTACAGCAAAACTTGGTTTTAAGGTCTCCAGGTCAGTCATGATGTTCTAATTTGGTGGATAAAAACCAAAATGTGAGTTCTTGTTGCACATCTGGAGGCATTGCACGGAAAGATGAAGGAGTAAAGCCTGAATTCATGCTGAGAGATTGGGGAAAAAAAACAGTATTTGACTTCTTCTGTGGAGAAGAAAGAAAAGACTCATGTTTAGGAAAATGTAGTATAAAAATCATAGGTGAAAACTCCTTTTAACCACAATATGACCATGCAGAGGTGGGCACAGCTGTGATCCACTACAGTGACAATACTGCATCCTGCTGGTGCCACAGTGTATTTGTGTGTGTGCACATGTTAAAGTTATGCCCCTCAGCAGCTGTAATCAAATGTTTGCATCTCTAGGCATATAGTCAGACACTTGGTTGCCTGTGCCTATCCTTGGGTTTCCTGTGGCAATCAGGATATTGTAACACAGAAGTTTGAAAAACCTTTGATAGCAAATCCCTTCCTTAGTAAAGGAAGAAAATATAGACAATAGGGCAAGACACAAGCACAGGAACCAGAGATTTTCCAGACTGGTAGCAAAAGGATCATCCCACTTCCATCAGAGCAGTGTGTGATCTTTGAACAATGAAAAAAAAAAAATTCAACTCCCAAGATTACCATGGAGTAATGATTACCAATGTCATATTAATTATACTTGACACTTTAGAGCCAAATGAAATGACTATCTAATTAAAAGCACAGCATCACCTTAATGAAACAGCCCTTACTTGTCACATCACAGGAGGCTTTATAGCTTCCCTCCCCGCCCTATATTCTTTGAATCCAAGTTCAAATTCAAGGGAAAGTTTGCTTATGGATTGGATCCAGATGTGTCTGATGTTTTAACATTTATTTTCAGCAGTTCCCTCTGCATGAGAGATTTGAGCTCTTTCTGAGCATACTCTTGTTTCCTCTGACATGATACTGGGATATGCTGTCAGCCTGAAATTGGAAAGGGGTGGTGGTGTCACTTCCAAATCCTACTGATCTGGAGCATATAAAAAGATTTTGTCCAGACAAATATTAATTCATTTGTCTGTGGAATTAAAATTTGAACACTTTATGTCTGTAACTAAGCTTGACAAGATGCTTTGACTAAGGAAAATTAGTTTAGCTCCTTGGGTTTGCTCTGGATTTAATCCAGCTGATCCAAGATACAACCCTACAAAGAGGATCAGAATGGTATCCCAAATGGCATTTAGGCCACTGGAGAGCCCCCATGGGCATCCTGGAATGCTCAGTCTTTCTAGCCATGAGGACAGGAGTCCCAGCTACCACAAATCAGCTTTTATGGGATACAGCAGTGGTTCCTGACTTCAGTGGTTCCTGAACATGTGTGTGGATGGACACAATTGCATCTCCTTGGAGCAATTGACAAATATCTTTTAAGATGTCTCTTGAATTACATCTCTAGAATCCTTCTAGAGTCCCCTCAGCATGTCATTCAGCACATGCCCCACTGGTGCTGAGGTCTCCTGGGCTCTCTGTTTGTCACTTTCCAGTCAATATTTCCTGAGGAAGTCTTCTATAGTCACACATTCAAAAACACCCTTTTCTTGACACAGTCCTTTAATCCAGGAGAACCCCCAAAACCAGCAAAGATAATTTCCCTAAATTATTTGTGTCATGTTGCTGCTGGTTTCCATCATTTTATAGCATAACCCCGTTCTGGGCCTACATTTGCTGTGCCAGTTGTAAATTGTTTGGGGACGTGGCTGTCTTTGCACCCCTTGTTTGTACTGCACCAACCACTGCACTGGCAGTGGCACCAGAGTAATAATCCAACTGCCATTTGATAAGCAGTACAACTATTCATTAAAAAAGCTTGCTGATATGAGTTTCCAGTTATCTTCTCAAACACTCTATGACCATTCTATTCCATTACTACAACACTATCACATTGTGTTTGATCTTATCCTTCCAAAGCAGGTTGTGATCAAGTTTTTCTCACCACTACAGTGCTCTGGTAACTTTGCTGTTGAATATAATGTCAAAGTGGCAAAGCTTTTTATCTTTTGACACCCTGGAACAAGCAAAGCAAGAAGAAATGTGGAGCTGTGGTTGAAATGGATCTGTCTGAAAACAAGAGGAGAAAACTGGGGACAGGTTTCTGAGGGGTAGAGGTTACCTTGCACAGGCCCTTAGCTCCTTATTCCAGGGAACAAGGAGCTCCTTTTTCCAGGGATATTTACTATCAGTGTTTTCCATTGAATATTTATGATAACACAATGACAGTGGGAAACTTGAGCCTTGTCTGAGGCTGGGAGTGGAGAAGAACCTTCACAGCAGGTAGCTGTAAACTGCAAACTGACATGCATGGATTGAGAGTCTGGTTTCCTTGTTTTCCTTCAGAGCCAGTGGCAGGATGCTGAGCCAAAGGACAGTTCAAAGAGATAGTGCAGCAGGAAGAGAAGTTGTGTCACAGACACTTATCAGAGCCTGGAGCTTACATTGCTTTGGGTAACTTCACTGGAAAGAAGTGGGATGCATCCTCCAGTAAATTTGTACCATGGGAACACAGCTTATAGGGCTGGAAGTGCTCCAGGAGAGTTCAGCTCCAGCTGACAAGGACTGCAGCCTTATATAATGTTAGCCATAAATGTATCAAATCCCTGTAAATGTTCTGTTGTTTTTGGTTTTTCTGGTTGCTCCTTGCAGGAACTCCATTTAGGGATTCTATTTTAACTTGTAGCCTCAATTAACGCATACATGAAGCATCATTCACCACTTTCTGCTTTGCTGCCATTTTTATTAAATACTTTAAATGTCAGATTTTCCTTCACTAATTCAATGCTTTCTGCTTTGAGTTACAGCTGAGACATGCCTGCAAATGCAGGAAAGGTTTAGGATCTGTGGTTTACTAGATAGTGTAGGAGCTTTTATTCTTGTATTGAAAACATTTTTGGAAGCACCAGCTGTATTCATTGATGGTAGGTTGTGACTTACTGCAGTCTCATTTTTAATATGGACACTGCTTTTTGGCATTCTACAGAATTCTCCTGGCCTACCAAGATTTACAGAACTCAGTATTAGTGAATTCTGTAAGGGCATCTCCTTAATCAAATGCATGTAAAAACAGGATATTTTTGTGTTCATTGTTTTCCCCATGAGCTCAGAAATGTTTGATTTTCCTCTAGTGGTCTGGATGAGCTCTTGTCTGGCAGTTCCAATGTTTTAACTTCTTTAAATTTTTGACCTAAAAGTCATATCACTGTAGCACAACTGCAATTACAATTCCTCATTTTGATGGAAGGAAGTGAGTCACTAACAGGCAGCTTTCAAAAGTCTTCTAGAGTTTGACCCAAGTCAGCAACAGACACTGTCCTCTCCTCAGTGGATTTATCTCAAGAGATAAAATAATTAGTAAACATCCTGGAATTTAGCATTTGGGTCACACTATCTCAATATTTATTGTTTTGTTTTTACTGGCCTTTTAGAAGAAAACAAAGGCATTGATAACTACATTAGGTAGCCCAGAGACTTCAACAAGAATGAAATTAGATGCCTGAAAAGGCCTACAGAAATTTGAATTTGGTGGGAATATGAGGAAAATCATGCTAGGCAGCGCAGTACCCTGATGTTGCTATAGAATTGTGCTGGTCAGGCCCAGACCGAATGAACTTCAGGCAGGGTTCTGCCTTAGTCCCCAGACCTTTGATGGCACAGTAACTCCCTCCTGAGATGGTGCTGACCTTGCTAGAGCTGCCTCATTTCACCCCTGGTCACCAGAGGACACTTTGCAATATGAGAATGACACTCCTTGCATTGCTGAGAGGTCCAGGACAGTGTGAGGTGTGAGACCTTATCACACAGGTAAAGGAAAACTTTAGCAAGGCAACTTACAACTGTGGTAACCAAAACTCTTTTTTTTTAAATTAATGTCCTACAACATTTGAGGTATACAGGCATGTAATAATTTTTAAAAAATATCAATTCAGATGTCTTTTAAACACATTGGAAGAAGAGCTTATCTGGATCCAGGTTACTGGAAAAGCATATTTTTAGCTTGGGATGGTGAAACCTTGGTGAAGAACTAGCTGGTTAAATTTCCTCTGTGTAAGAGCAAGACCTCCTGTGCTACAGACATCATTTCAAAATTCTTGGATTCAAGGATTGTGTGTTAAAACTGAGGAACAATTTGCTCTTCAATCTGTGATGCAGACCTGGCTCTGCATCCATGACTGAAGGTTGAATTGTTGAATTGTGTATGTGACAGTTAACTATATACAGGTGTGATCCCTTTAATTTTGTCAAAACCTGTCTCAAAGGAAGTATCATTACACCTTTAATGTTCAACTTTGAAGCAGAAAAGCTAAATGAAAAATACATTCATATTCACAGCTGCTAGCCAACTTTTCTTCTCAAGCATGACAGCTTCTCTTTTTGTGGTGTTAAAGACAACTTTCCCACTAGGTCTCTGGGCTAGGCAAAAGATGTGCAAAACTGACTGAAGAAAGATCTCTTATAACCCTCTAAAGTATTGACAAATAGACTTCATCTTTTGGCTTGAATTAGAAGGGGAGAGCACAAAAAAATTTCAATAGTTTGAATGTTTTCTGCACCTAGAGTGGAGCTCAGTGATCTTTGCTTATCTTTGCTGTTTCATGAAGTCATAACAATTACAGCTCCACCT
This sequence comes from Zonotrichia albicollis, assembly GCF_047830755.1. NCBI lineage: Eukaryota > Metazoa > Chordata > Aves > Passeriformes > Passerellidae > Zonotrichia > Zonotrichia albicollis. Next base: position 51,010,851 of record NC_133823.1, on the reverse strand, counting down.
AAATGCACAGGTATCTTTGTATGCCCAGATAACATTCTTGTTAATACCACAGCAGTGCTGACCTGAGTGCAAAACCTGTGCCAAGAACCCTATTTGATAGACAACAATAATTATCAAAAACTGCCTGTATGCTGTGGTTTTATTTTACACAGCTGACTTTTCCCTCATAATGATCAGACACCTAGAAATTCCTCAGATGTTTTGAATGTTCCAAGTTTTTAGCTAATAAATTAAATATTCTTCTAATTGTTAACAAACAAACAAACCACAATTGCTTAAGTGAACTTCAATTTCCTTTGTGTTTACTAGCAGGCTGTAAAGGGGCATTCAGCATGAGCACTGGAGTGACTGAGGGATCAGTAACATCGTTAAGTTTTTAATGATTTTTACTGATCTCTCAAAGTTTTTCATGTAAGCAGAGACACTATGAAAGCTGTTCACTACTTTGTTGTGGAGGTGCTCAAAAGAATGTGTGATAGGTTAAAATAAAAGGCAATTTCTCTCACTGTTAGGTCAGAATGAGGCATGGAATGAACCCTGGAACTCAGAAAAAACTTAAATTTTGTGGCTGCTCTGTCACTGTAGCTGTGGTAGGACAGCAATCTAATCTCCATCCTAGAAAGTTTTCCCAGGTAGCCTGAGCTGAGCTCCTGCTGTCATTGCCCTGTCCCACAAAGCCCTGAGCTCAGCATGGCCTAATGCTGCTCTGTCATTAAGGGTATTTGCAATGGAATGGAATTGTTCATGTTAATCCTCCAGGCTCCCCACAGCTCCTGCTCACTGTATTTATCATTCTTGGCTCATATCCCCAGATAGGAGACTGCTCATAGCAGCCTTTTTAGGGCAGGCTGGGGAACCCTTCCTGCAGGCCAGAGCCCTGTGGCAAAGGCCTCCTCAGTGTAGCCTCTGCACAGCTAAATTTGTGATTTACCAACACATTGGTCTGCCTCATAACCCACAGATACCTTCTTTGTAGGGTGGGGAAACCCTTTCCCCACAAGGCAGATGATTCCTTGGGCAAAAAGATTCCTGGTGCTGATTAGTTTATCTGTGGGTGCTGGTGGCACATTTCTATTTTAAAACAGATCTGAGGGGAGGCGGCTGGTCAGAAACTTGGCTGAGAGGTCATTGATTTCATTGTACAGGGCTGAGGACCTGGCCAGCAGTGGAGAGGAACCAGAGGTGATAGCAGCTCACCCTAGACAGACTTTTATGCCGCAAAGCAAATGGTTGCAGCTCATTTCAAAGAAGACACTGGACGGAATGCACTGCTGCTCTTAAGTGTTTTGAAGAAAGTATTACGTCTGTGTGATGAATTTAGGTAAAAAAAAGACACAAGGAAAAACCAAGAAAAGCATGGAAACAATTTCTTAGATAAAAGGCAAAGTTCCTTACATGGGAAACATGTGAAAGACTGGAAAAAAAAAAATCATCCCAGTAAAATATCTGTGAGACTGGATTCCCCCAGCCTCAGCCTCTGCTCTCTCAGGAAAGTCAGCCTCCTCATTCCTCAAATACTTTATTTCTTAAATTCAGAATATATGTATGTACAGCAAATCATTCTAATCAGCATGAATTTACATAATTCCATATTACCAACTACTGTGGCATTCAGAACAAAAACCCCCACAGTTCTCATTTCTGGAATTTAGGGCCTGTTTCCCATTTGTAATGTGGATGCTTCCTATCATCTGGCACTGTAAGAACATTGACAAGGCATGGATGAAATTCACAACATCAGGCTGCAAAATATCACCTGGGAGGAGGGAACAAGCCTTGCCCTCAGTGCTTTTTCGTTTATAACCTGCACTGCCCCATAAACTATGTGAGTTTCCATATGTGAGTTTCCATAAACTCACAGCCTTCATGGGGCTGTGGCTGTAACCAGTGCTGTGTAAATAAAGCTCTTTGGAGATGAAGCCCAGAATCCTGTTCCCTTCTCTCTTACACCGGGGCATGGAGGTGTGCCACCCTTGCCTTTCAGCAGACACTCTCTGAATTTTTTCATTTCCTTCACCACTTATCTAAAGTGGCTCACGGAGATAATTTTCCGTGTCAGCAGCTAATCTGATCTGAGATCAGGTTACTAAACTTTCTACACAAATCTCCTCTTTTCTTCCACTGCCTCCTTTAATGACCTCAAACTCACTGGCTGTTACCAATGACTACACCTGAAAGATGCAATTCATTATTGCCCAACATTTTATACCAGGAGTCCCAGATCTGCTTCTTTGAGCCTTGTTTCCTGTCCAGGGACATAATGAAGCTGTGGGCCCTCTTTACCTCCTGGTTACATAAAGGATTGAATCATTATGTTATCAGACAGAGGCTCCTCTCTGGTGCTGAACACCCCAGGTCTAATCTCATTTAGCATTTGTGTGTTGAAAGAACTTGAATAATTTCAGAACAACTGGTCTTGAGTTAAATTGGTCAAGCTGAAAACGGTGTCAGGCCCCTGTTGATTTATTTATTCCTATGTCAGTAGTCATCTCAGCTCTTGACTCAGCCAAACGAATTACTGCCTGATCGGCACAGCCAAAAAACAGTTACAGAGTGAAAGGATTTTTGCGTTCAGATGTTACTTGACCTAATTTAGGGTCCCATTTTTTCTTTCTACTTGTTAGACACAAGTGTATTTTTGTTCCCTCAAACCTAGACCTTGCAGGTAAATTATCCTTAGTCTCATCTGATTCCTTTCTGTGCTGCAGTGCAGACATCCCTTCAGACAGGTAATCCTTCCTGATCTACCAAGGCTTCTCCACTGAGTTCAATAATTCACATTCCTCCTTATCCAACAGGAACTTGAACTTTCACTTAAATTAATGGTATTATGAAAAGTCCTTGCTTTGTCTAAAATGTTTGTACTAAAAATTATTTTGAAAAAATTGAGCACATTTTAGCATATTTTTATTAATTTTTAACCATTTAGCGTGTTTTTATATCTGTCTGAATATTAATACTAATTAATAATTTAATTTTAATACTTTAACATGAAAAATGATACTGAAAATTAATACTTGCTGGTTTGTTTGGGTTTTTTTTAACTGTCTGTCTGGAAAACATTTATTTTGCTCAATATTTTCTCAAGAATATCTCCTGCTTCACATTTCACATGCAATGTCAAAATGAAGTAAAACCTTTGTTATGAAAACTCCTGAACTCTGAAGTTTCAGCCAAAGTCCAGGTCACAGTTTTATAATTTGACCCCAACTCTGCAAATATAACTCTCATTAGGGGGACTTTAACTGTTTGTTGTAGTTTGTAGGTGCCTTGAGATGGGCTGTCCATGGGCTTAAACTGGATTAGGTTTTTTGCCTTATTTTGCTGCAGTTAATGGTTTGCCTCTACCATGCCAATGGGTTTGTTCCCCAAAAGAAAATCATAATTTAGCTGTACTCTTATTTCCTTGGGAAAACTACAATATGTCCTAGTTCTACCATACCTGCTGCTGGATTGCATCCTTCTGTACCAGAGCAATGTCAGGATTCACAGCCTCAAAGATCACCATTCAAATATGGTGCAATACTCCAACAAATCCATCCCTTTAATCTCTATACCTGTTTTTTCATTTTTGACACAAGTCAAAATCTAGAATCCTGAGCTGCTAATGGTGGCCACCTCTCTTTTAGCAGGATGGCCATCACAGGGCTGTTCTCAGAGTCAAGCAAGCCCAGAACTTCTGCTCACAGATAAGCACATTTTTTCACCTCTGCAGTGCTTTATGACTCCCAGTGTGTCAGCAATAGGCGATAAATATGTAACATACAGGCCGGGTCAGCAGCTGTTTCTCCACACTCCACACCACGTCTTGCCCTGTCCTGATTTTGTTTGGCCTTATGAATGTTGGTTTGATTCTTTCAGCAAACCTGCCTTTCCCTCATGGTCCTGCCATTAAACTTCTGCATAGATTTGTACACAGCATTGCTAGATAGTTTATGGCTTAGTGTTGTTGTGCAGAGATATTTTGCCAGAGTAACATGGCAATTTCAGGACAAAAGGCAGTGAAAATCAAGTCCTGTCCTCTGCTTAGGGTCCCTTTGGCCTCATCACTAAACCAATGTTTTTGAAATTTGAAAGATTTTCTGGGGACATTTTGGTTTTGAGGAAGACGATGAAAGGTTAAAAAAGCCAAAAACCCAAACCCAGATTTTGCACTCACTCAGATAAACAGAAGTAAAGAAAAAGCTTCACAAAAAAAAAAATCTATCTTCACCCCCCTTTCTCCATCATGCCCAATGTTTGACTCCTCTTGGGTGTTTAACAGAGAAACTGTTCTGCTCTGAACCTACCTCACTCCTGGTGAGATCTCTTGTCTCACTGAGAAGTTGTTCCTGTTTTCTATTATCCTGCTGGGAAGTTGTTCCTGGATTCTCTAGCTGAAGCTGCTTTTCCAGTTTTTAACATCTGAATATACAGAGAGAGGCAGACCCAGCTGATTCCTCGTGCATTTTCAGGTGGATGAGGTCACTACTACACTAGCTGTCAGCCTTTCTCCAGAACAAATATTTTATTTATTTGTTTATCACAGTAAATTATCTTCAAAGCCAGGAGCCTCAAACACCTGGGCTGGGAAGAGTGCAAATCATGCTTAAATGTGCAGTGAGCTGGAGAATATTAAAGTACCCTCTAATTCCCACACCCATCCATAAGAAAGTTTCTACCCCAAGACTTCTGAGTCCTGCTTAGCTCCTGGAAGAGCTGGACTGTGGTCACTTTGCTAGCTTGGTCAGCAAAAGTTTCTTGGCTCCTTGCTGACAGACTGGAGCAGGTAAGTCCCCTCCAGATGCCGGGAAGAAACCCAGCCCAGGAAATAAAGTATGGAGGAGACTTGGGGGAGTTGTTTCTGCCTGGACAGAAAGCAAAACTGCTGCTGGTGCATTGTCGGGTTTTCTCGGCTGTTTGAAGGGCCTGGAAAGGCCCGGAGTGGCCTTGGGACAGCCCGCGTATCGAAGGATGAGAAGAGGCTTCAGTTCTTCTTTCGGTTTTTATGTTTATTAATTGTTTATCTAAAAGATGTCCTTTCAGCCGAACAGAGATCTGCTCAGCAGTCAGCCATGAGCACACTGTGCTGCCCTCCGGGCAGCCACCAATCTTTATACCCATTGTTACGTGTACAATATTTATCATTTTTCCCCAATACCATTTATTCTTATTGCTGGGTGCACTTTCAGTAACAACCAATCTAAAAGTGCCACCATCACCAAAGAAGATGGAGGAGAAGAAGAAGAAGAAGAAGGACAGGACACACCCCAATTCCTCCATCTTACTTCTCTAAACCCCCCTGTACATAAATCCTAAACCCTGTGTCTCACCCTCTAATTAACTAATCCCTTCACCATTCACCCCGGTGAAGCCCTCATCCTTGTCGTCTCCTGTGTAGGACCAAAGTCCAGCCACCAGACACTTCTGGCAACATTCCAGGACTCCCGAGCCCCCCAAGGTGGTCTCGGTGGCTCAGCACCTCAGGACTGAGATCCTGAGATCCGACAGTGCATCGCACTGTGGGTTGTAGGATGGAGAGCGCCTTTCTTTCCTCCCCAGTGAGAAGCGCCCTGGGGTCCCTGTCAGTGCTCCTTCCAGGCAGTGCAGGCTGGGCTCATGTACCAACAGAGGAAATGCAGCACTTCAGCTGGTTCTGGGTGCCTAGTGACACACAGGCTAAGGGAACAATTAAGAGTCGTCTTCATAATTCTTTTATAACAACAAAACCCCCATGGTATGATAGCATATGAGTATCTGTATCCACATCCTTTTCCATCTCTACATCTACATCCACATTTTGCACTGGCACAGACCCGAGTCACCCGAGATCTGGTGACCTCCCTGGCTCTGTCCACAGGCCGTGTCCTCCCCAGGTGGCTTCTGGCACTTTCCTTTGGGTTCAGGGAACAGTTCACCTTTTGCATGTTTTAGATGTGGGGCAGGGAGTGAGAGGGCAGGAGTGCAGCCCCTGCAGAGCACTGGTCCCACCCGTGCAGGGACGTGCCCCAGGCTCAGCAAACACACAAACTTGTGTCCTCAGCAGCCAGTTGTAGCCACATTTCTCTTCACAGAGAAAAGCAAGGCACGACTCCCCAAGAATATTTCTGTTTTTCCTTTCTCTGAGGTTCAGCTAGTGACACATGCAGAAATTGTGCTCCCAGTATGAAATTACTGGAACAACTGCATCGGGCCATAGCACCTCTGACCAAAACAGCTCAGCAGTTGTTGATTTAGATGAGTCCATGGTGTGGTGGGGCTGTGTGTATGCAATGTAAAGTCATTTCTTCTCTGGGATGTGCTGCAGAGACCAAAGGTTATTGTCTGCTTTGGAAGGCAATTTCTTTATTTGAACTGCAGGCAGGAAAACAGACTGGTTGTTGGAGTTTACAAAAGGCTGTCATGGCTCTGCTATGTCATTTTTAAATAAACACATTTTAGTCATTAAGTACACACTCTCAAGACCTCAGTAAGAAGAACATCAGAATTATTAGTCAAGCTTTAATTCATCTGGTATGAGTTACAGCTGAACTAAAGCATGTGGCAAATGAGAAAAGCTATTTTCCAAGGCCAATTTATCTGTGATAACTTCTAACACAGAAGGAGCCCAAACTCTAAACCATGCCCACTCTCTCTACACACTTTGGTTTTGCTTTGTGTGTTGCTATTATTTATTATATAGCTCCAGAGAGGACCAGGGGATGTAATTGATCTCTCGAGGTTCCTTTGAGCCCTCCATTTCCACGATTAAATGAGCCTATGAATTGTTATAGACATCATCACACAAAATAATGTTTTATTAAGCACCAATAAATTGCTACAATAGCAAACCAAAGTTGTGTTTGTACAATATTTCACAAATCACAGACAGCAAGGAGTATCTTTTATATGTGGGCACATTCATTCCTCCACTACCCCCACATTCCTGTGGTTTCTTGTTTCATTTGGGTTGCAGGGTAAATGAATAGGTCCTGCCTCTCTGAAAGAATACCTTTTCCAAACATGGCTATTAATTTATAAGTGGTTGGCTGGTAAGCTCCTCTGCTGTGCCCAGATTTCAACCCACCTATGTAGGCCACAAAGAATTGAGGGGGAGTCAAGGAAGAAAAGTATTGAGTGAATAGTGCATGTGGTGGAATATATTTCATGCCTCTGAAAGTAATGATATTAATTTAATTAAAAATCCACACTGGTCGCTACAATTTATAGGCCAACATGACTAATATTGTTATGCTTATGTAAGCAGAGAAATTAATTAAAACTTTGAAGCTTTCTCATTGGCATAATGAAAGCTTATTTTACACTGGTGAGAGATTAAGGAAACTTTCTTGGTGGGCTTTTTTACAGAAAGGCAAAGAAACCCTGCCCCACTTTCACAACCAGGGAGTGTTTAATTAAAAAAAGGAGAGAAATTGGGAAAATGAAAGAAGCAAGAAATAGTTGTGTTAATGCATTAGCTCTGTAGAAAGGGCCTGAGGATAGCCAGGAGGATTTTGACACTGGCTCTGTTGGTGTGAGAGAGAAATGGGATCATCATTTGTTACAGGAATTGGGATGATGGGATGCTGAGGGAGGGACTGGGACACTGCTGTGAGGGACTGGGACACAGAGCTCCCTGTGGCAGATTTACAAGACACTGTAGACATTGAATTGCACAGGATATCTCTCCTCCTGCTCTCAGAAAAGGGATGCTGCAGGCAGGCCCTTCTACTCAGAGCTCAGCCTTCACTCAGTTCCCATGTCTGCTCGTTTTGAATTGCATGGAGGTATCGCTGGGAGATAGACAGCCATAGAAGATTTTTTAATAGTCAGAGTGAAATGTTTCTATTTGGACAAAAAAAAATCCATCTAGTGCTGCAAAAAATAAGTGCCTATTTAATTGTAGTTATACATATATACATATATATATATATAGGTATATTGGTCTCTAAACCTTCCTGTGGAGGGCAAGTGGAGAGGAAGGTGCTGAGCTCTTCTCCCTGGGATGCAGTAACAAGATGCATGGGAATCATTCAAAGCTGTACCAGGGGAGGTTCAGCCTGAGCATTAGGAATAATTTCTTTACTATGGGCGCTGGTCAAACACTGGAACAGGCTTTCCAAAGAGGTGGTCAATGCCCCAGGCCTGTCAGTAATTGGGGCATTTAGACAATGTCCTTAATAAAGTCATTTAATTTTTGATCAGCCCTGAATTGGTCAGTGGGGCTAGATGGTCATGGTAGGTCCTTCCCAGGTGAAAGTTTCTGTTCTATTCTAGCTGCTCATCCATGTAGGGTGCAGCTGTTGGTGTGAGTTCCTCTGAGCCCAGCTTGCCTCACCAAACTGGAGTCACTACAGAGTTATTTGATGTAACATGAAATCCCTGTGAATGCTCTGACTCATGACAAGGACAGGTCCAGGCCTTCCCAGCTGCTTGAGCCAAGAAAGGAGTAAATGGTGAGAGCTTAACTGTGCCAAGCTGAGTACATCTGGAACCTGAGCTCCCATGTGGGGTGGGGAATTACATGAGAGTGTTGATGCTATTTGTGTGTAAGGCGTGGAAGCAAATTCCAGCAGTAGAAGAGCTGAAATCACAAAATTTTGTACCTCTGGATTTTGCTCAGGACTCTCTTCTGCTGTAATTTTCCCTTTTGACATAATGATACATAAAACTCAGCAAAAAAAATAAAAGAAAATAATTCCCTTCACTTCTCACTAGATCAGCAAGGTCAACATAAGAGCATTGTATATTCAAAGAGCAAAAATGGAACTGCTGGAGCTGTTTGTGCCTAAGGCTGTTATCTGAACCTTCCCAATCTGAAGGATTTGCTGGAAACCCAGCAGCTAACTGTGCCTTTGCATGGGTGTCCCACATTGCTCTGGAAGGAGAAAGGTCCATGCTGGCTGGTTCAGTCAAAGTTGTTGAGGAAAGATCCAACACAACCAAGAGGATTTTAGGGTCTGCAAGTCCAAAGGGTAAATGAGGGAAAAAATAATTATTCAGCATTCATTAAAGCATCAAACTCTTTATCAAGCCATGCTGTGCCCTGATCACTTCCCCCTCCACTGGCCAACCATGCTGCATGCCAGATGGGCTGTCCCCAATATCAGGCTAACAGAAGCTACTGCTTTTCCTCAAAACTAGATGTACTTCACATTCAAGTGCCTCTTGTGAGCTGTTCTTCACTCTCAAGCTGCCCTGACAGTGTTAATTACCCATGATGGCAGGTGAGATGAACCTTTTTTGGGTTTTAGTGCAGTGTGATCACAGTGTAACACTCACCATCAGGTCCAAGATCTCACATGCATGTCTTCCTTCAAAATATTAGAATAGTCAACCCAGCTGCCAAAAGAATCAGAAAACATTAAATCTGGGTAATATTCAGGCTATGGATTTGTCTGCTCAGGCAGAGCTGCATTTCCCTTGCCTGGACTGCCTTCTGGCTTACCTTCAGAAACGGCTACTCCAAACCATCCCTCACTTTCTGCATCTCTTTACACTCTTGAGGTGGCATTGATGATCCTTCTGGGCCTGTTCCAACTCAGACTGTTCTGAGGCTCTGTGAAATAACAAGGGGCATGATTCTCCTGAACACTTTGGGGTCTTCTAATAGAAATCAGAGTTTCCTCAAAGTAGGGAAGGCTGTTTTGAAAGAGAGTCAGTGTATTGATCAAGGCAATGTGGGAAGGAGGTGCATCCCCTTCAGCACAGACGTGAGGGCAGCAGTGCTAAAGGAAAGGAGAGCTGAACATCTCAGTGTGTCCTGGAAGACTCTAAGGAAGGACTATGTTCTCCACTTAAACAAAATCTAAAGCACAATTAGAAGTTTTGTTGTGCCAAAAAAACGTTACCCACTGATTATAATTAATTGAATACACACATAAAAGAAACCAGTCAAATTGTTTGCCTTTGCATAGAAAGGCTCCAGCTAAACATCATCCTGTTGCATAATATTTTTTACCTGTTTCAGAGGCTCTCCATTGTGGTTAATTTGCAGTAAAGACCAGAGCTGCTGCCTCCCCCTCCACAACACCAGTTTTAGGAGAGCCATGAGAGCCATAGCTCCTATTTGACACACCCTGTGACTGACAAGAGTTATATTAATTATTTCCTTTGACTGGATGCATTGAGTATTGGCTCTCTACTCCTGAGAAATTAAGACAATTAAACACTGCAACTGTTAGGCACAAAATCTGCAGTGACAACCAAATGACCGTGGCTTTCCTGTCCACCCAAAGAACAAAGTCTCCAGGCACAGCAGGTGACCAGCAAATACTAATGGAGCAGCCAATACTCAGAGGAGCCCTTCCCTTGCACACTCCATCAAACTGGCTGAAACACCTCTCATCAAAATGCTCCTGCTGGACCACGGAGCAGTGCCAGGCTGGTGTCCTGTGGAGGAAATACTAGAGAATGTCGTGAGCATACAAGTTTTTCTTTGGGGAACTCTATTTCAAACGACATCCTCAGGTTTTCTGAATTGTGGCATTTTTAACAAAAATTTGTTTTGGGCTTACCATTGCTGCAAAATGCTGTTTTTACTTTCAGAAATTCAGATCCTTTTTTTTTTTTTTTTTGTATTTAGGACATTTTTTGTGGGTGGTTTAGTTTGTTTTTATGCTCCTGAGATGACATTCTGGTTTGGGATTATTGTTATTATTTTAGAATTTTGATTATTATTTCCATTACATACAGAGCGTAATTTAGATATGTTGACATCTCTAGCAGAATGAAAATATGTTTTTCCAAACAGCTGGGAGTGCTTTAATTGCAGATGGGTCTCAACCAGCTCTTGAAAGCTGTTCCAGTGTAAACCTGACCTCTCTGCCTGGCTCCCAAATTTTGTGATGTACAACATTTAAAACTTGGACCTTCCCCCCCTGAAACACTGTGAGTATGTTTTGTTGAAAAATTTAATAATTTTTACTGAATCATGGACATGGAGTAAAAAGAAAATCACTCCCAGAAATGCTATGATCTGCATGCATTTTTAAGACACGGAGAGTAAATGTGTAGAAATGAAAAAGTTTTGGTTCAAAATGGTTTATAACAAAATAAACCTGACAGAAAGTTGATGGTTGTCAGGAGCTTTTGCAGCACCAGTGAGAAAAGGAAGTTTCACAGATATTTTGAAGTTTGGTACATTCTTCATTACACAGAATCTTCTCGATTTCAGCCACAGTTTAAGCCAGGTCTTCAGGAAAGCAGAAGTACATCCTCCAAAATATTGTAGGCAAATGTAAAATTTAATTTAATTCTCAGTTTAATGCCAAGACAGGGGCAAACAATGGAGGATTTTCTGCTCCTTACTTTCTTGCTGTTTATGAAAAATCAGCTGCAGAGAAAGAATGATGCCAAGCAGCTCCTGCCTGTTGTGTTGCTCAGAGCTGCTCTCAAAGGAGGAGAGGTTATACCAGGTGCAGCCAAATTCCAGCCCTGCCATCCATTCATGAGCCAGGGCTGCCCACAGGACAATGCACACAGCTGTGAAAGCCCAGCTCCTGCTGCCCAGCATCCTCGTCAGCACCAACTCTCTCCAAGCAAAGGTAGGCACAAAGAAACCTCCCCAACATCCAACTTTTGCTCCCAACATTTGTTGTGGTGTCACTGAGGACTTTGAGGTTAGCTGCCTGTTTATTTGTTTTCCATCCTGGGATGCTGTGTGATCTGTTTTAAGCCTGGAGATGGAGAAAAATGCAGCTCTGCCTTCAGCAGTTTGTGTGAGTGACAGTGACTGATGGCTTTTGGAAGAGCACCCCAGGGGCCATGAGATGAGTGTAGATTGTGCCTGGGTATTGGTTAGCAGCATTTGTACCGAGCTGGTTTCCATTATTCCACATCCACATGTCAGGAAGAACATTTGTGCTTCCAGGCCACTAGATGATGATGGCACTGTAATTACAACTGCATCTGAATTAACATTCCCACATGAATAAAACATTAGCATGATTATTCTTAGCTCTTTAACCAGTGGTCTGTGGTCTCATCTCATTATAGCTACTTTCTTAACCAAACCAAACCGCACACTCTAACAAATGAAGAAGAGAAATAAACACAGAACATCTCTTCACATTTTTCCCATTTAAGACTGGGAGTTGGTTAAATAATAATGAAGTATCTCTGAAAACCAACATGTTGGCAGAATGATACGGCCATAACAGGGTATCTGTGAACTTTAAGCCTTTGCTTCATGTCCATAAGGGTTTGATGCCCTTACAGCTGCAGACTGCAAATTGAAAATGCTGGATGTGTGATGATGTCTTTTTCTACACAGGAAAACAATTTGCACATTCAAATCTTAGTATTTTGCATTCAAACAAAATCTTTGGGCCACAGGTGGAATGTTTTCATAGGAGCTTGGAGTCCTAAAGGGACAAAGCCAAGTCAAGGCCCCCATTTTGATGTGCTTGAGTGCAGGAATTGCCTTTGCCCTGCACTCCTCATGGCAAGGGCTGGACAAGACCCCACAGAGCCTCCAAAGCCTTTTCAGTGTGTCTGCACTGGAGCCAAAGGTGTGACACCAGCTCAGAGACACATTCCTGAGGTAGCTTTACATGGTGTGCTCTTGCTGTAATCTTGCCTTTCTCAGCAGCATCAGTAGAGGGAAGAAGGGCATTTTTTGGTTTGTGGGTTAATGACTCTCACACAGGTTGAGCTGTCTGTTGCTGTGATTTTAGACTTGGTCAAAATAGAAATACAAAAAACGATACTCTTCCTGGCTCCCTGGGAAACCCTGCAGCATCACCACCATCCCCTTCTGTGGATGATTTTTTTAATATTTAGCTCATCTGTTTTTACCTCTTTGAATCCCTTTTAATCACTAATAACTTTTGAATCCTCTTGCCCGCTTCAGCCAATGCTTGACATGTTTGTGAAGGTATCAAGGTCTTGAAGTTTCCTTTAAAATTATGTTTCTGTAGAGAAGACCCTCATCATTTTCTCATCAGAGAAGAATTTCGTAGCAGGAACACAATTTTAGAACACATCAGGGAATCCTCACCTGAGAGAGAAGGAAAGGCTGGAATAGCTCAGAGCTCACATTTATTTACATGCACTGGTCGTATGATGGCTAGACTTAGGAAACCGTATTCTGCTGTTCATGAAGCTCCTCTGACAATTTGGGAAGCACAGGTGAGCCTCACACTTCAGCCTGGTACCTTTGTGCAGCGTCTGAGAACCAGGGGCTTTGCCTCTGTCAGGATCTTCCATTGTGTTTTTGTAAAGGCTGAGGGCTCAGACAGTGCAGGCTGTGAAATCTGCTCCTAATGATGGGTTACAAATGAGCAGCCTGAGCCCAAGCTTGACTCATAATGAAAGTAATTGTAGGTAGTTGTCCATTCCCATTCCAGAGTTGGAAGTTGTCCATTCCCAGTTCCAGCTATTGCAGGGAGACTCTTCCAGGGGATGTGTGGTTGTGGCCAGGCTGTGCTGGCTGTTTTTACTTCTTTTTGAAAGCTGAGCACTGGGCTGGGCTGGCAATTGTGTGAGAAAAGTAAACACAGAATTTCTTTTTATAGCAGCCTCAAGCTAGACCCAGATACCAGGATGGGTGACAGGAATGGGGAGTTCCAGCACCAGGAGGGGAGGGGACCACTGAGGCTGTCTTCAAGGATTCAGCTCTTTCCATCATCAGCCATTTGACTCTGGTTCAGCAAAGGCATCTTCAAGTATTCGAAGAGACAGATGGGCCAAGTTGAATCTAGATGTCACCAGTCCATGGGCAACTTAACAATTTGGTCTCAGAAATATTCTCTCTTACAATTAAACCTGATAATTCCTGGCTTCCCATTCCACTGAGGGAAAAGTCTAACCCTTGCAGAGGCTGAAAATATTGGTTATAGGTGTTCTGTTGGGGGGATGACAGCTTTGGTCACACAAGAGCTTTCTTCCATGGTAGCTGTTCCTGGTTTGGATTTTTTTTAAACCAACAACATTTAACAAACAACAGCAGAAAACCCCCTCATTTAAAAAGATGCTGGATTAACCTCCTGAGAAACTGGCAAAAGAATCTGCCTTTGCCCTCCCTTAAATTATATGTTGTGCTCCCCTGCTGGTACCATAAAATAAAATGAAAAAGAATCTTCCCCATTTTTCTTTCACCAGTGTGTTAGGATATTGTCGGGTCAGCCCTGGTGGTGGGGTAGCAGATGACTAATAGCTGTGGTTTTTAATTAAATGTTATCAGAAGAGGATGATAGATTAGCACTACTACCCCCTACATTTCCCAGAACATTTCAAAATTACTTTTTGAAAAATGGACTTAAAAAGAAGAAAGAAGGGGGAACCATGAAACAATGGTGGGAATTCCTTGTCCTTGCTGGACTAGAACAAAAGCTTTCTGTCTGTCAGAGAAGGAAAAGCTTATTTATTTATTTGTTAAAATTAAACCAGTGCAGGCTAACTTGTACCTGGCTGGGATTTCTGCAGCAGAGCTGGACCTCACCTTCTCAGGTCCCTGTTTCTGCAGGCATTTCTAAAGAGGAAATGTAGGCATTTGGGTATTTAGAGCTGTGACACCTGGAAATGATAAAACATAGGATATTGAGTGAACCCTGCATTTCTACTGCCTAGAGGTTTACTGGGAGTAGGTGGGGGAATATCTGAGCTAATGGAAAGGAAAAAAAACCATTAATCCAGAAGTAGCTCATAATTAAAGGCTACCATTTTGTCTCTACATGAAATAAAAGTTCAGAGTCTGAAATTTTTCTTTGGGCAAGCACCAAGTTCAAATAATTCAGTGCAGGTGGCAGGATCCCTGTTTTCTGTGGAGAGATATTTGGTCCTTTCTCCTCTGCTCACCTTTTTGTTACTACTATTAGTTACAGCACTTAGGCAGTGAAAATAGAAGAACACAATCTCTAGACCCCCCTTTGCCTTAAAAAACAGCTTAAGAATATTTTCATCAGAAAAATAAAGGCCATTAAAGTAACTAAATCCTTTCAGATTATTGGGTTTGGAATGTTCTTCTCAGAACAGGAGCTGAAACTCTTCTTTAGCTTCATTTTAGGTCCCTGAGTGCAATTCTGGATGCTGCCCAAAATGAACAAGTGATGGGGAATAGGGGTGCAATCTATAAATAAAATGAGCACATCATTAACTTTTTATCATCATTGTAATTTTTATTAGTCAAGGTTTTGTAATTTTTATTAGTCAAGGCCCCTAGAAGCTGGGGCATTTTTAATGAAAAAGACACAAATAGGTTGTAAGTCAGCCTATAAATATAAGGCACTGGAAAACTGGGCTAGTGCCCAGATAGATGATCATATTTTAGAATAAATTTATTTCTATTTCTCCCTTTCAACCAAAAAGGTGTATCAGTGCTTAGTGACAGAAAAAAAACTTATCTTTTTTTTCTGCTCAGCATGCATTTTTTTTCTGAGTTCCTTCCATCCTTGGCTATGGCATGCACATCCCACAGAACACAGATACAATTTCAAAGCAGTGGTAATGGCTGTTAATGTTAAAATGCTGATTTCCCAGTTGCCTTGTTGAAACAGTCTGAGCTGCAGCACACATGCCAATAAAATCCCACTTTACATATAGTGGTAGGTGAAAATATGATAGAGGTTCCTTTCTCTGCCAGCTATTTAATTTCTGTCCAAGGAAACTCGAGTGAGGTGCACTTCTCCTACAGATGCTGGTTAATTCTTTGGTCCATTTAGAGCGTGCTATTGCATGAAAACAGAAGAACCTGTGGGAGTTGGTATTTCCTTGATTTTTTTTTTTTTCTCCTGGACTGCACTGAACACATATTGAGTGCATCAAAATGCCACTTCAAGAGTGAATAAAAGGAAAAAGCTGCTACATTGCTGGAAAAGAGCCTGCACCAGAGTTTACCTACTTTGCATTTAGAATGGTGACAACAAACAGAGAGGCCTTGTGCTCCTGTCAGGGTGCCCTGTGGCCAGTGACAGAAACATGGGCAGTTCTAAATTAAAAGAGCATTTCTATATTAATTTATCACTCTGCTATACACAGGGCTAAGTATTTTCCAGAAGCTGCTACTGAGCCTCGGAGAGCTGAGGGAGCTTAAATGGTTGTGAAAGAAATACAGTTGCTTTCCTGATGTGATGTATTTGGCTTCATGAAAGGGCATTTTGTTTAGGTGGTGCACAGAAATCTTAGAAAGTGCCTACGGACACAGATACGGTCCCTGGGGCAAAGCAGCAAACCTGAGCAGAGAAAGCATCATAAATCATGGGCCTTAATGTGCAGCTCATAAATCCAATGTTTGTAGGAGCTCTGATAAGGCAGGATGATGTTGGAGCACTTTCACTCCACATAACAGAGCATGTGGCACTTGCATCCACACAGCAGTGAAATGAGCTGAGATTTGCATCTTATTTTTCTCTGTGCCACGGTGGGACAGATTCTGATCATGGCTACAGGGGGTGTAAATAAGAGAAAGGCCCCTGGTTTCACAAGAGTGACTCCAAATGTAAATCTTCACATTTGGGATGGGGAATAGACTCTGAATTATGTTCATTTACATGAGATAATCATATCAACCTGTGAATCTAGAAGTCAAACATCTGTGCTTGTTACTCACAGTAATTTGTATGTATACATATGAATGCTTATTTGATATTCGCATATCAGATATTTGCATATTGGGAAGGCAAAATGTGATATACACCAATCAGCTTTCATGTGTCTGAGTTGTTACTAAATGATAGCTGGATGCTGCTTAGATAACCAGTCTGATAGCCAAGGAAATCTAGATTTTCCCAAGCAGTCTGTGCTTAACTCCTCAGGAATTAGATGCCCTTCCTAATGGCAACATTTGCAATAATTTTGGGGTTTAGGTCTTTCAGTTAAAGTGAACATCCTACCCTAATATTTGAAATAAATCTCCCTAGATATCTTCTTTCCCCTCAAAATTTTAACCCGTAGAGAAAGAAAATGAAAGGACAGACATTATTATTGTATTTTCTGAGGAAAATTTTAATGAACAGTCTCTCTGTTCAAGGTAAGGTGCATCTGTGGGATCCACTGAAAGGAAAAGAAGTTGCATTGTGCTCTCCTTAAGTGCTAAACCTCCAGGTTTTTCTTGGCTCCCAGCATTCCTGATGGTGATTCAGAGTGCCCTGTGATCTTTATCAGCCCTGTGCATGCCATAGAATGTTTTGGGTTGGAAGGGACCTTAAAGACCATCTAATTCCAGTCTCCCTGCCCTGAGCAGGGACACCACCCCTTAGATTATGATGCTCAGAGCCCCATCCAACCTTGAACACTTCCAGGGATGGGACATGCACAATCTGGGAGAAAATCCATGTACCTCTCAGACTTCCTCTGTACTTACATCAGTGTAAGTCAATAGATTTTGACCCTGGGGACTTGTTGTGGGAAAAATATTCTATCTGGCATGGTGCAGGCTAGACAAGTAATCAAATATCCTACCTTCTTCATTCTTTCTTGCTGCTTGAGCATTGGCAGAATTATTAAATAATCCCTCTAAATTAAATTTCTCTTTCATTTTGAGAACATCATATGGATATCTGTGCTTTCAGGACATAACTGGAAGAGTGGCTACGAAGATGATTCATTTTCCTTATCCATTTTAACTTGATAACCACAAAAAGCAGTAGATGCTTTCTATTTTTTCCAGTACAACAAGCAGTAGCATATGTTTACTGCACAATAATTTATTCTAACAGAGGAAGATGATATTTCCCTAATGACTCATGTTTCTGAGAAATATGAAGTGTCTCTCCCTTTACATCTTTTCCTCTTCTCATCTCTTTTGGATGAGAAATCATTGGTTTCTTTTATCTGTCTCAGATGCATCCAGCAAAGTTACTACAAAGCTCCAACTCTCTATGTTCTCAATGAGCCCAGCAATGACCTCTTCTCCTTGTAGCATCCAGTCTTTCACTTGTAAATTTTTATTTATCTCCTGCAGCAAGCTATTATGTAAAGTTTTGGGTGGGGGTCTTAATCTACAAACACTGTAGATTAAGACCCCCACCCAAGTGGGGTCCTTTAAAGTCTCCACCCTTTAAATTCTCTTGCCTTTAAAGAGAACTCGCTCCAAAGTGTGGCTCTAGCTGCCACACAGTGCTCCACACAGAAGTGAAAGCTGCATCACAAATCTGGAAATGCATGTTGTTCCATATTCTTTCCTATGTCTGGAAGCTTTTTTCCTAATTTTGAAAGGGTTTGGGTTTTTGGTGGGTTTTTTTTTTTTTTTAAGCAGAAACAAATCTTTGAATCCCTGGGGCTCTCACTTGGCCCTCTTTGCTGAGCAGTCCTGACAAATCATTGGAGGACCAATATACAGAAAAACCCTTTGATCTCATATTTCTCATTTAAAAAGGAAGGGTGCTTGTTAGCATATTGTCTGAATGCCAGAGTTCTGACCAAATTCTTGCACTAGTGGAATGCCCCTCCTTGGGTGCAGTTTGCAGCACGCAGCATCATGTCAGATGTCAGCAGTGCCTTGGGGAGCTGAGCTTCAGCCTGGAGTATTATGTCCTCATGAAGTCAAAGATATTACAAATGAAAAAAACCCTGAGGCCACTCTGTACCCCTCATCTAGGAGAAACCTCTTCTCCTTGAGCAGAAGAGTTATTTGCATCTCTGTGTTGAGATTTTCATCCTGGGAACTCGAGACACCACAGGAAGGACATGGACACAGTGATGCAGACACAGAACCAATCTCTGTCTCATCTGGTTGTTTTTTATTGTGTGGGATCCTCACTGAGGGGGTTCTGTACCTGCTGCCTTCTCTGCTCTGCCTGGCTGTCCACTCCTGCCTGCTGGCCCCCAGCATTGCTGCTGTCTCATTTTCTCTAGGAATCACCTACTAACGCCCCTCTCCTCCATTCAGGAGATCATGAGCAGGTTGTTCCACTCCACAGCGTGCACAAGGTATCCAAAGTATCCATCCCACCTCCTTTTTGTCCCCTTCTTGTTCCCAGCACTGGGAGCAATGCCTTAACTTAGGTGTAGTTTCTGGCCCACGTTCTTTACTCTGCTGGAGTCATAAACTTTAAATCTCTCTGTGCTATTCTGTCTTTTCCTTTTTTTAGGAGAAATGCTTCTCCAACACAATAAAACAACACCTGTGAAATAGATTTCAGTCTTCTCCAAGGTCTCTTTCATTTCTTCCCACTGTTCTTCATTACAGCGTTCTGTCTTTTGGATTCCTCTCCTCCTGGGAATCATTTAGAGATACAGAGGGATCTCCTTTCTCTTCCACAAGCTCTTCAAAGTTTAAATCATTGCTTGTTGCTGGGAAACAATATTTGTTTTCTTTGTCCAGTGAGGGGCCATACCTAGTTCAGGTTGCTGGCATCTCAGCGAATTAGAAATCATTGTGAAGGCCTTTTTGGCAACGCCAGGTACAGGATGCAGCAGCCCCATCCTTTGGTGCGGACAAGGCTGGTTTCATTGGTGCCATCAGCTCAGGCAATGCATCACACAGGCCAGAGCTGTCCTTAAGCTTGAAATACATCAGGGAAATGCCAGGAAAGGTAATGGGAAGGAGAATGACCCACTGCAGAGCTCACAGTGGTTATCTGAAGTAGGGAGGGTGCCTTATTGTGGAGCCTGTGTGAGACCCTTCCAGGCTGGTGGCACTGCCTGACTCCTGATCCACACAGCCCTTCCCAGACTTCCATGATGGGGCCTGGATCCCTCCTGGAGTTCTAAGCAGCTGCATTTTGCATATCTGGCTTTATTTATTTTGGGGATTTCCTTCTCTTTCTCTCCCCTTGCTTGCAGAGGTGCTAAGTATTAAAATAACAGTGAGGAAGGGGAGAATTCACATCTTGGCATTTCTCAGTGAAAGTCTGCCAGACATTTAATAAACTGTTTTATGTTGAAAACATTTGAAGAATGACTCTGCAAACAGTGATAATACTTACTCATTAAGCTTTCAAACAGCCTGGCCTGACAGCCTTAACCTTTGCACCCTGCAAGTGAAAACATAAGGCACAAGTAAAACCCCTTCCTGCAGTAACTCCAGTGGGCTGAGTAGTGGATTACACCAGGTATGAATTTACCCCCTGGCATTTGGTTCATTTCTAACAGCAAGTCATCATGGCTCGGTTGGAGCCCCAGTGCCTGATATAAGACTCCCAATAGAGTTAATTATTCAGCTCTTTACAATAATCCATCGCCCAGTCAACCCACAAAGCATTTCGTCACAGTAGCAGCCTGAATGTTCAGTTAGGGGACCAATTAATCAAGCTGGCATTAAAAAAAAATATAAAACCACATTTTATAATAGCATAAAACATCAATGTATTCATTTGAGTTGCATTTGGCATATGCAGACGTGCACACACAGTATCTCTACAGCTTGATTTATTACATTTAAAACTGAATGGTTTCGGAAATCAATTTTATTAGCCTTCATTATTTTAAAACATAAAATAAAATGGAAGCCTTACTTAATAATGGCTTTTAAATTCTAGATAAAGATGCCCAAAGGAAAAATATAGAAACTCTGGAGCATTGTATATTATTCTTTATTTTTTTTTCATGGACTAGCTCAGTGATTTGCAAAAAGAAATGATGGGAGTTAAGGAGTGTGTAAAGAGATGAAGCTGTAGGTATTGCCACTTCTCCAGTGTGTGTGGGAATGAGCGGAAGTGATTCCTTTTTCCCCAGCATGCCTTGGATCAGAAAACACAATTAAGTGGCATCTGTCTCACTTACCAACAGCACCTCAACTAAAAGAGAAACTGAATGAGAAGTTGTCTTTTAAGAGACAAGACCACATCCCTTCTTTATTTGCAGCTGTTTCTCTATCCAGGGTTACACGGGGGGGAGGGGGAGCAGAGGGTGGAAAGGGACAGATTAGAAATTAATGGAACAGAGATAAAAGTGTTGCACCACTGAGAACCTCTGCCACAAGCCGTTCCCAGAGGCAGGTAACGGGATCCCTCTCCACCTGTGCAAGGGGGAGGCCAAAAGCAGAGATTTGCTGGAGGATTGCAGCAGCCAGATGGGCAGCATTTCACCTCCAAGGAGCTGATATTACAGGAGCAGCAACCAGTGCAGGTCACGGTGTCTGGAGCAGTGTGTGACACTCACAGGAAAAGTCTTGCCCTGACAGTGAGCATGGCCTGGGGCCTGAGGTGCCTGGGAGGCTCTTGGCCACACACTGCAGCTCCTGCCTTGTCAGGACCCAGGACATCCCTCTGGCTGCCCTGAGCAGCCAAGACCCTGCCAGGGGGCTCAGAGACCCTGGCACAGAGCCCAAGACACCTGTGGGTTTGATTATGACCCATGGAGCAAGTTACCAACCTTAGATGAAGATCTGCAAGCCATGACAGTTTAAGTAGAATGATAGTGAATTTATCATGGGGTGGAAAAGTAGATTTTGGAGTTTCTAGAATGGGGATTCAGGGGGCAAGATGGAGGAATCTGGGTGTGTCCTCCCTTTCTCCTTCTTCTTGGCCTCCATTTTCTGCTGTGATGGTGGCACTTACAGATTGGTTTAGGGTAGAAGCTCACAGTCTAATACAGGTGACAGGTATTGAAAAGTAATTGTAAATATTGTACATGTAGTTTTTAGTATAAAGACACAACACTGCTCCAGGGGTGGGCAGAGTGCCTCTGTCTGTCCTGCTGAGCTGACCTCAGTAAAACAGGAGAAAATATTGTATAGATTAGAAACAATAGACAACCCTGAGACCGAGAAATGAAGAGTGCTGACTCCTTTTATGACTGCCAGGCTGGGAAAAGAGAGTTTTTAACATTTCTCGGAGTCACAGTGACCAGCTAGAGACCCCAACACTGCCTTTGTCCTCTGCCTGTGCTGCCTTCCTCCACTGGAGGTGAGGAATCTGCTGTGCCTGGGAACTGCTCATTAGTAGAGATGTTAGACTGGGGAAGGACTTTCCAAGAAAAATTCACTGCATTTTTCTGGGTTTTTGATTAGAAACAAAAAGAAGCAAAACATTTTCAATTATTAAACTTTTAAACATACACACATAGGGAGATAAATATAAATATGTATGTATATGTACTTGCCTAAAAAACATCATTTTGTATGCTTCCACAGGAAAGTTTTAACCACTCACAGGTCTTAAAGTACCCTTACTTTTGAGATCTGCAGCAGATAACATGGAACCAGTGCTGACGAGGCTTGGCTCAGGAGCAAACTCAGAGGCAGTGTAAGACATCTCAATAGGGTTTGGTGCTGATAGAGACACTGCAGCCAGAGGAAGGCATACAGCCATGGAAAGATGAAAAATAAAATGGTGATTATGGATTTGCTGGTGAAATTCCCATTATCAACATCAATCTATCCTGGTAAGAACTCTCTACATTTCACAGAATCACAGAATAATGAGGTTGGAAGAAACCTCTAAGATCATTGAGTCCAACCTATGCTCTAACATCTCAATCAGACTATAGCACCAAGTCCAGTCTTTTTTTAAACACATCCAGAGATGGTGACTCTACCATCTCCCTGGGAAGACCATTCCAGTACTTTATTATTCTTTCGGTAAAAAAAAATTCCTAATATCCAACCTATACCTTCCCTGAAGCATCTTGAAAGGCAGAAATGGGGATTTCTCTGGAAGACCTGCTGAAGTATTTTTTCAAAAGCAGTATTTGAACACACTCATCTGCTTTTGCCTCAGCAAGTTCCAAGGGATGACTTCTGCAGGAGAGTCTGGATTTTTGGTCAAGAACAATGCCTGGTTTATTCTGTCTATTGCATCCTGTTGGAGTTGCTAATGACTGCAACAAGGAACATGGCTGGGCTGAGGGTGCTGGCAAGCCAGGACTCAGTGAAACCCAAACTCTGCCTTCCCTGAGTGTGTTCAGGAGGCAGCTTCCCTGCGTGCCACTGTGGTTTATCCAGGGAAAGATCTCTGTCCGCTGCCTTCAGTTCCACTAAGCCTTCTTCCTTCTACTGCAGGATCAACTTCTCAAAATGTGGAATTACTGGGGGAGGGAAGGGTTTTCCCTCTCATACTAGATTCCTTCTTTGGTTTTTTGTTCAGTGTGTTTTTAATTTGTTTTTTTAAAAATTGTATTTTTTTTTTGAGAAGGCATAATCACAAGATCTCATCTGAACTTTCTTGTGCTAAGACATTAATCTGCATTTCATAATGTTTCAGAGCAAACAGTGCTGGAGTGAACATAAGCTCTCCCCATCCATACTTAACTCGCTCAGCTCCTCTCTGCAAACAGAGATGACATTTTTGTGCACAGCAAGCACAAAAGAAGTAGAGGGATTCAGTCTGGGAGGGTTTTTGTCTTTGTAAAGTTCCCCCACTATTTTATAAAATGAAGACAAGTCCAGCTGGGCTTCAAATACCAAGAACCAGCCAAATAGTTGTTAGCTAAGGGGCAGCAACAGCCCCTCTGGGATGGGGTAAGGGGATGGAGACAAAGCGATTTAGGGGAAACTGAAGCAAATAAACTTTCCAGCTGGATTTATTAAAATTATCCCTCATTTACTTTAATTCTGCTGTTTAATTTTCATCCTAACTCTTTTCCCAGTATTTGTAGCTGCTACCCGCTATGCTGACTGGGGCTGCTTAAGCTGGGCAAAGTCATCTGACATTACAACTAGTCTGATGGGTTCACAATGCTGGGAACTGCCTTACCAGGCCATCCAGGTGTGGCTCTGGGTGGCATCACCTTACCCTAAGCAGGCACTCTTTCTCAGCTAAAGTGACTCCTCTCCAAGGAAAAGGATCCTGGTGTTCCATAGCTGGGAAAGGCTCTCTTGGCTCCAGGAACAGTGCAGGGCCATGAGGAAACACAAAGCTGCCTGGCAAGGAAAGGGGAAGGACAAGTCTGACATCTATGGACAGTCACTCCTTCTCCCAAACAGCATCCCTGCCATGAGAGCAGGAGCAGCAGGCTCAGCTCTGCAAGTCTCCTGTTCCATTTTTATCCTTTTCTCTTTGTTACCTTTTGAGAGGGTCACAGGAAAGAATCTTGGCATCCATGATTTGACAGCATTCAGCTTTGCATATAGAGCTGAGAAATCTTCAGGATGTCCTGCTGAACCCAGGACATTTGGGCTTGCTGGGAGTGGCCCTGGATCTCAGCCTCTCACTTGTTTACCCCTGACTTTTCTTCAGCACCTGCTCTGCAGGCACAACCAAAGCTGCCAAAGCTGGCCTTTGATAATGCTTTCCAAGGCTTTCCAGGCCATGGAAAACTTGTCTAAGCACAGGTGATGGTCATGAGTGGCTGAGTGCAAGCAGAAAAGAGTGTTCATGGCATTGCAGGTGGCTCTGCACAAGCTTTTGGCCTCCAGCTCTCCTGGGAAAAAATCCTTGTCTTCTCTGAGGGCTCTGCCCTGCCTGTGTAACCTCAAAGAGCTGAAATTCATTCCTCCTGAATCCTGCAAAAGCTCAAGCCCATGAAATGAGCTGAAAATAGACACAGGCTGCAAAACACAGTGCCAGACATGGATTCTCTTAAAGTTTGGTGTATTCAATGCTGGGAATTTGCTTCCACCCATGCCAGAGGTAACGGGATTAGCCCTGAAGCCCTGATCCCACTCCCTAACCTTCCCAGAGCTCAGGGCAGCCTGGGATCCTGCTCTGAGCTTCAGGCCTCTGCAGCTGAAAGTGTTTAAATAGGAATGTCCATCACCCAGTGTGAATAAAAGTGAGAGTGGCCCTTTTAAAAGAGAGCGATGACTTGATCAAAATGCTGCTTTGTCATATCTGTTTCATAAAAATTTGCCCCCTCCAGGCCAATCCAGCTTGATGTCAATGGTGAACGCCAAGCACAGCCTTGTCTTGGTGAGCACCGCACAAAGCCTTAATTTCACAGCCTTCAAACAACAGTGAAAAATCACCAGGAACTTTCTCCTCGGGTCTGGGATCTCCCTAGCAACCGCAGGCCAAGCATACTGTAATTCAATTTACGCCTTGAACTCCTTCAGGAGTCTCTTCTTTAAAATCTGTCACAGTCAACGTGCCTTGGGAAACTATTATAAGAGCCTGAACCTTTGACCAGCGAAGAAAGTAAAGCGTTGGTATAAATCTCGTCAGCATGTTTGGTCTTTTTTTATGTTGGGAGCATGGTACATTTAACATTCATCCCGCAGCCTCCACCTCTTTTCTGCTTGGGAAATGCACCCTGCATCTGTCACACTGTCTGCGCTGAAACCGGGGCCGGCCATCCCTGAAAGGAGGCGCGGGGGAAATGCCTCCACTCAGCCAGAAGAATTGCTTTATGTGGAAATGCACTGACATGGCCCTGGGCTCGTTGGGAGACAGGGGGTGTCATGGGAAAGATAAGCAGGAGTGACCTGGCAGGTTTGTGAATGTCTCAATCGGGGGCTGAAGTGGGTTGAACAAAAGAGTGAAAGCTTAGCAGGAAAACACAAATGATAATGAACTGCTTGCTGTGTTTAAATTGCCATCCCCAAATAGTTCTGCAGTGAACATTGTCAAGTTACTTGAGTCAAAGTGAGGTTTATAGGCCTGTAATTTTGGGGGTTATTTGTTCATCAGCCCTGTGTGAGCATCTTGAAAAAATTACTGCTTTTGCTGACAAATGCCATTTTTAAATTAACCATACGATACGATGTGTTATAAATAGGATCCTTTTCTGTCTGTTAGCTCTGTGTCTCAAGTGTGGTCAAAAAGAGAAGGGATGAGATTTTAATGAGTAATGCTTGGTGGGAAACATGTTGGCATTGAAATCCAGGGGCAGGTTTAGGCTAGCATCAGCTGGTGGGGAGTACACCCAGAGACAAGAGGGGATTTTCTCCCTTCAGGGTGCTGAGACCCTCCATGCAGAGCACCTAACAGGAAACGACTGCTAAAATAATTTTCAAGTAATTACTTGAACATATTCCATATTCCAACTCAGTCTGAGTATTTTGTCCCAGAAGCTCACTTTATCAGCTGGGAATAGCAAGTCTGTGTACTGAGAGGGTATTTTCCAGAAGGACCAAAATTAGACATCACTTTTCCACCCTTCTCTCTCACTTGGCTTTGGAACCGCATCCTAAATAAAATTATGTAGCAGGGTGACTCCAGGATGCACCTATGCAGTGGTTATTATGGATGACTGGTCCAAATTGAAATTGCTGATTTCAGAGCATCACGGAGTAGCTCCTAAGGAAGTCACTCTGTGCTCAGCCCACACAGCCTCTGCTCACAGAGAGGCTTCAGCTGCAGCCCTGCAGGAGACATGGAACAGCAGCCAGTACTAAGTGGAGTACCTGTGTGAAATCCCACAACCCCTAAATGGGGCAAGCTTCGTGCTCACTACAGGACTAGATTTGATCTCAGCAGTCTTTCTTCACGTTGCTTAATACGACCATATTTGTATTTTCAGTCCTGCTGTTCACTTTGATCTCAGGGAAGCCTTGTAATGCAGGCTGGGGATGGTATTTGGCTGGCCAGTAGCTCCATCTACCCTTGGAGAAGAACAGCCTGGAGCTTTTTCCTATACTTGGAGAAGTACTGAGATAAGGACAGTTAAAAATCAGCAAGGGTCTGAATCTGTGTCTGCAGCTGAGTAGAGACTTGGCATCATTTTATGGCTGGAAGAACCTACTCTGTCTCCAGTAAGGCCTACAGGGATTGGGCATTACAAAGTGGCTGCTGAAGGGCAGACAGGGCTGTGGAGAAATGGCCAGGCCACATGCAAAGCCATGGAGCTGGGCACTGCACTGGGAGTGCAACAAAGCTGGGGCAAATGCCAGCAAATCTGAGTTGAGTTTTACCTCTCCCCTGGCATTTCTGCTTTTCCCACGCAGTTGTGCTCATTGACCATGTGGGTCTGAGTCACAGCCCTTGTCTGTGTTCCTGTGTGCACTGGCTGGTACAGGGAGGACTTAGGTGTAATAACACCCTGTCACTATTCATTACAAACACAAAATTGCAGCTGGAAGACCCACGGGTTCCCACAAAAGCAAGGCTGTCTTTCATCTTGTTGTCTCTGCTTTAAATCATTCCTCACTGTTCAGGGAAACTGAACAAACAGGTGGGGGAAAAAACATGTATTACTAATTAACTAGAGATCATTGTTGTACACCAAACAATAATATCAAAACTCATCCATTACAGTGGAGGGGGACTGTTTATAGAGGCATTGATGAGTAAAACATTAGCAGCATATCTTTAACTGTTTCATGTCCCTAGGAGAAGTTAAGGAAAATACTGGGATAGATTTCATTCTCAGAGCGGTGTAGAAGTGAGTTACTACATCATGGTTAAAGTTGGGCACCCATTTATTTAAGATAAGTCAGGATAAGTTTGCCAGGATGGCCACCCCCATCCCACAGGTCACTCTCAGAGGCTCTGTGGTAGGCAATTGAGGTACTGGGGATGCCTGGATGCTCCAGACCAAAACCTGAAGCATTTGCAAGAGCAGGGAAGAAGATTATAGTAACTGCTTTGCACCAGTGGCATGTTGCTGGCTCTACATCAAGAGAAAAAAAAATTAAATATAATTTATCTTTCTCTGAAGAGTTCACCAGCCAAGTTTTGAGGGAGTAATCTTTTTTACATCTCCTGTTCGCTTGACTGTATAAATACAATACCTGCTTGAGAAAGGAACAACAGCGCTCCTTTCAGCCTTGCAGGATTTCAACTCACAGTAAGTTTATCTGACATCTCTCATGATTAGCTGTGAACTTATCTCGAGCAAGAGAGAGGGGTGGAGAGGGCAGGAGTGAAGAAGATAAGCACCAAACAAAAGATGTTTGTCTCTCTGGGCGCTGGCTTGAACCAGCCCAGTCTGTCAGGTACTGAAATACGAAGTAGCACATGAATTTTGCAGCAGGGAGAAGGAGGAGAGTGTGGAATATAAACTCATTTTAGACACCAAATATGTCTTACTGTTATTTTTCTTCCCTGACAAATTGTATGGCGAATTCCATGCACTCAGTGGGGAAAGTGCTGTTGGCAGGTAAGAGCTTGCTGTAAAGTGCAGTAGAAGATTCCCAATGATTACAAGTAAGTGTAGGCCAGAGGAAAACTGATTCCTTTTCCAGTTGAGTCCTGAAGCTTGAAGACTTGAGGATGCAAGGCAGAGGTTTTCCTGTAGGGCCTGAGGGAACCTGTGATCAGCTTTAGACCACGATGCAATTCCCAGTGAATGTAATGAGAAAGGTGTTGTCCACCTGAGTGATTTGAGGAGAGATCCAGGCATTTTCGCCCAGTCTCCACCACCTATGAAGCAGCGAACATCAACTGAAGTGATGCCTCAAATGCAGTTCTCACCACCACGAGGTGTTATGGCAAAAGTATAAACTTATTCAAAAGTGTTTAGACAGAGGTCCAAAGGACAATTTCTTCATGAGCTAGCAAACATACAGATGGAAAAAAGTCTTGAGGAGAGCAGGAGATCCCTGGGCTTCAGGAAAGTGCCAGAGGAGGTGTCATGCTTACCTGCCTCAGGCTTCATCTCTGGGTATCTGCTCCTGACCCCCTCTGAAGGACACCAGGAGAGCTGCCCACTTCTTCTATCTCCATTCTTACAGAATCCAAAATAGGAGCAGAAAACTTCTTGCGAAATTGCTCATAATTTTTCAATAGAAAAGAAGAATAGATTTAATGAAACGGAGCACAATGTTCAGTCCTGGCTTTGTGCCTGAAAGATAGCTGTTTTCTGGATGCTCTGTGCTGTGGTGTCTCACATTACTCAGGGGCTTCCCCCTGCTGTAGACACAAAGCTGTTCCAGAATAACCCTGAAGCAGTAGTTGTTCCTGAAATAACTGTCCCTGAGTAACTCCATGTGTGGACATTTTATTCCCAATTACCAGGATCTTCTGTGGGTGGATTAGCCTAAAACATCTTTCTTTTTACCAAATAAGAATCTTCATATATGGGTTATTCAATAACTATTGCTCTCTACTGAATTTACCTCACCTTTAACATGACAGACCTTTCAAGTAAAAAGGGGCCCAAGGACACAAATTTATGTGCTAACTGCTGGCACATGCTGATTATTCATCATTTCACAATATGAATAAAGTTTTAGCACACAAATGGCTTTTTCTGGAGTCACTAAAAGTGCTTTGAGAAATCACAGTGGAGTAAGCAGCCTTATTTCCATTGCACAACGAGGAAAAACTGAGGAACAAACACAATGGGGTATGATATTCAAAAATGATAAGCAATCTGAGATGTTCCATTTTGATCAAAACCTAAGTGAAGAGCAAGAAGAGACTGAACTTAAGATAATGGTGAACATCTAAACTTGGAAAACAGACCGTCTTAAATGTCCCCTGTCTGTACCAAGACTGGACACAACAAAACTTTCTTGTCAGTCCTGAAGATGTCGGCTCTGATTGTGAAGATATTGTTTTTAACATCACTATTGATGCATGCAAATAGAGATTTGGGGCTTCTCATTCCTTACACACTTTTCAAACATATGGCAGATTGGTGCCTGACCTCAAAAGTTCGTTCTTCAGACAGCAACACACAATCACTGGAGAGACACTGGTTAGAAACTGAGGCAAAGGAAAATCAGATTTTTCCATTTCTGAGATGCTCAGTGAAGTGGCAGAGTGCTGCCTGCCCAGCTGCTCTTGGGCTGGATTTTCTCATCTGCTTAGGACAAGAGGAAGGAGCTGGTGGAGAAACGAGGGCAGACTTTGCAGTCATTTGGTGGGAACTCTTCCTTTTCCCCATTTGGCAGGGAAACTGTCTGAAAAGCAATTCTTGGAAAGCACGGGTCTGGCCTCATCTCCCCCACCTGCCTAGCAACTTCAGGGAAGGTTTGGGAAGCAGCACCAAGTCATTTTCTTTCTCCCTCAGCCATTTCCCCCTCTCCCAGGCCACAGTCAGCATTGGAGTTTGTCTCTTCCCCCCTCTCTTTCTTCTGTTGCAATGCCAGTGGTGTCTCCTGGCACTTTCCAAGGTGAAGTCAGATTTTGGCACCATCTCTTTCAGCTGTGATGAAAGTTACAGCAGGGAGGGTAAGTGGAATTTGATAACAAAAGGCCTCGAGAGGCCTTTTCATCTTTGAACTACTGGCAGTGCCTATAAAGTCCTGCTTCCATCTCAGCATCAACATTCGCAATTGTGCAAAATAATAAAATGGGAGATAAATAAATAAGAATTACTGCAGTCAATCTGTTAAATGATTTTTCTTTTACTAGATTCCAACAAATTGCTTAAGACACTTCTTAAACTGCCTTTGTTTTCAGGAATGTAAATACTATGAGGGACACATTGTACAGTGGCTGGCATGTCTGGAGTACCAAAGACAGAGTCATAATCCTTCCCCTTATTTTTCCTGGCTAAATATCCTTATGTGGTCAGAGTGACCCTCTGTGCAGTCCTGTCAATTTCTAAGTGGTTTGAGATAAGTGTCCCTTGATCAAAATGGAAAGTTTGTGGAAATTTTCTGAGAAATAAGCATTTTGAAAAACCATCAACAACTGGCAATGAAGAAAATACGCTCTCCTCCTCTGCCCATGCTGAAATCCTATGCTCAAATGTAAATATAATTTGAGCATAAAGCAGTAAATTTTTTGAGGAGCAATCTAAATAGTGGCTAAAGAGGGGAAAAAAAATCAGACTGAACTCTACTGACCCCTGTGTGTATCTATTTGACAATATAGCATCTCTAGCCAAGGTTTAAAAATGGTGCACTCTTGCATCAGGGGGTAGACTGGACCTTATTTCTAAACTGTGCTGCAGTATTAGACAGGCTCATTTATCTTTTGTTTCTTCAGTTGGGTTTCACAGAAATAAAGGGGATGCCTTTGCCAAAGCACATTTTTCAGAGTGAATAATGATGAAAAAGATGTGGTGCTCTGTTTGCCAAAGTGCAGTATTCTGCACTAATGCACAGAGGCCTCCTGTGGTGGGAATGTCCAAACTGGGAGGACCTGGGTCAGGGACAGTGAGTGGTGGGACTGCTTCAGAGGAATTCAAAAGGCTCAGCACAGCTTAGAGAGAAGAGGCACTGGGCTGGCAGCAGCCTCATTTTGCTCTTCAGATGAGGCATTTTTCTTCTGCCCCACACTGGGGTGGTAGGGCACAGCCCCCAGTGTCACAGGCTCTGAGGATGCAGGTACAGCTGTGATTGCTGGGAAAGCCTTCTTCAGAAATGAAATTAGAAATGTAACTTTGCTGGATTGGGACATAAATGTTTTTGCTTGGTTATATTTTGGTTTTAGTCTATATCCTTCCTAGAATCTGATAAAGATTATGTTGATTGTTTTGGGGTTTTATTTAATAATACAAGAATCCAAGAGGGAGAAGAAATTCTGCACTGAGTATAGATTTCCCTGTGGTGCTGATAGTGATAATGGTCTCTCCATATCCTTCTTAGAATCATAGAATCACAGAAGGATTTGGGTGTGAAGGGACCTTAAAGATCACCTGGTTCAAATTCCCTCTGCTGTGGGCACCTTTCACCAGACCAGGTTGCTCAGGGCCCTGTCTAACCTGACCTTGAACACTTCCATGGATGGGGCAGCTCTCGCTTCTCTGGGCCATTTGTTCTAGTGCTTCACCACACTCTGAGTAAAGAATTTCTTCCTAACATCTAATATTCATCTAGAGTCTTCACCAGTGCTATTCTGAAAACCTGGGAGAGATTGGGAGTTTCTCCACACTGAGTTTTCCATTCTGTTCCTGCAAACCTCTCACCTATTTCCAGAGAGAGAAGTCAATGGGTCAGATAATTCCTCAGCATGGACATTGCCATGGCATCCTCTTGGTGATGCCTGAAGCATTTGCCATGAATTTCTAGCAATATTTGTGATAAACGCTTTCTCAGCCACTTCTGGTGGCATGTCACCCATTGGCCTTTTGTGTTTGGGCATTTCCAGGAAAACTGGAGCTTTGCAGGACCGTGCCCTGGCCTCCTCTGTGGTGTATTTACCATCTCAGAAAGAGTGAAGAAAACTTCACA
This sequence comes from Zonotrichia albicollis, assembly GCF_047830755.1. Classification (NCBI taxonomy): domain Eukaryota; kingdom Metazoa; phylum Chordata; class Aves; order Passeriformes; family Passerellidae; genus Zonotrichia; species Zonotrichia albicollis. Next base: position 50,979,068 of record NC_133823.1, on the reverse strand, counting down.
AAGTTACTTCATTATTTTAGTTCACAATTGTTTTGCCACTGAAGGGTAAGTCACATCTCATCATTATTCCAGATGCGACCAAATTCTGGCGTCTGTTAAGAGAAGTATATTGTATGTGGACTGAACTTGATCTGGAATACACAAAGTTGTTCTACTGCTAAAGATTGTGTTGATTGTTTTGGGTTTTTTTTTTTTAATAATACGGGAATCCGAGAGGAAGAAGAAATTCTGCACTGAGTATAGATTTCCCTGTGGTACTGGTAGTGATAATGGTCTCTCCATTTGTTAGCACTCTCCAGCAAAAGGACAGGTTCAGTGGCCGGTATATTTTGCCTTCCAGTCTTCTTGGGCAGCACATTTTTCTGCAGAAATCTCTGACATGAGTAATACACACACAATAGGGTGACATCAGCCCAGATCTGAGGGGGGAAATGCTCTCGGGCATTCCTTGTTTATAACACAGGCCATAAGCCAACTTTCACCCTGCTCTACATCAAATTCAAGGTTAGGTGATGTAATGTAGGTCAGGATTCAGCTGTGTAAAATCTGAGAGAGGACGGAAAAGACTGTGCTGGCTTCCAAATGCCTTAATAAGGGCATCTTCCTTTAAAGAGAGGGTTAGTTTGAAGTAACTTCTCTTATGCTAACAGTTATGACTAGGCAACTGTAAGCACTTAAATCAAGTGGGATTTTCTGTGCACGGCACTGCTAAAGTCCCCAGTTTTCAACTGCCTGATCTAGTAGCCCATGCCTGTTCAGGAGCACCATTTGTTAGGGGAGGAAGATTTGAAGTGGAGAGCTGTATATAAATGGCTTTAGTCAGGAAAAACAGCTCAAATAGTTCATGGCTATCTTAATGTGAAACTATAAATTGCAAACTCAAAACCTGTGCTTTAAAACAGGGGGAAAAATCAGAATTTTTGATTAATTGAGGCCTGCAAAATTTCATATTTTCTGCAATTATCTGAGGAGCTTCAGAAAGAAGACAATGCATACAGTGCACACACACTCATGCACACAAGCACATGGAATATATGTCCAGTTACAGATGTTTCAAACTGGTGCCATGTCACCAAACACCACAGAGCCCTTCCCAGAAGGGGAGCTTGAAATGCTTCTTCTGCACTGCTCTTGCACATCCAGGCTTTATAATAATTCATCGAATTGTCAAGGTTGGAAAAAACTTTTAAGATCATTGAGTCCAACCATGAACCCAGCACTGTCTAGTCCACCCCCAAATCATGTTCCCAGTGACACATCTGCACATTTTTTGAACACTTCCAGGAATGGTGTTTCTATCATTTCTGTGAGAACCCTGCTCTCATGCCTATCCCTGTTTCAGTGAATAATTTTTTTCCTAATATCCAATCTAAACCTGGCAGTGCCAGTCTGATGAGATTGGAAATCCCGGGGTTGGTATTGTTTAGGATTGATCACATTTAATACTTTCACAAAAAATCCATGTTTGCACTGCAGCTTTGCTCTGCCAACAGAAGGCAGAATAAATGAAATAAAGCAGTTGAGGAAAAAAATCCAGGCAAAGATGCTGGGTGGTAGAGCTGGCACTTGCCCTTCATTTTCCCCCGGGACAGATGTAGGTGTATTGGCAAATGTTGTTTCAATTAACACAAAATACTCCCAGCCTGGATTTGATGTGTTACACCACAGTCTGGCCACAAAAGGAGCATTGATTTAGGGGGCTGGTTTCACAGCCCTGTTGCAGAACAATATTAGTGGGTTTGAGGAGAGATTTGCCCTGACACCTTTTGTCCGTAGCTTGCAGACACCATTGTCCGTGGTGCATAATCTGATTTAGCTTAATCCAGCCCTAATGGGAACTCCCACCTAGGAGCTGGGGGAACAGGAGATATTGCAAGATTTCCAACAGGTCATGGTGGTCTTTTTTGTTTTCATTGTTTGCTGCTTAAAAAAGAGAAAGAAACCCAACCTGAGCTCCCCCTGGAGCAGATGGAAAGAGGAAAGCACCTCCAGAAGGTAGTGAACTGATCTCCCATCTAAAACAGGTCTGAGAATTTAACCTGGTGACTCCTTGTGTTTTTGTGTGTGCATGTTTGTGTGCTATTCTTTTGGAACACGAAATGAACCCTATGAAAATCTGAACTAAAGGGTCTTTGCAAAGACCATTCAACCTCCATGGAAAATACATTTGTCAGGACACTGGGGTTAATGCCAGACTTGAAACACTGAAATTACCCCTAAAAATCCAGCACATACTGCAGAACTTTGCTGAATTGGGACCTTCCAGGGTACAGAGATGAAGGATTTCTTTGCTGTCTTAATTGTTTGTTTCAATCCTATTCAGACTCTCTCCTTGTTTTGTCCTTGACAGAAAAATGCAATCCCTAAAGCTTCCTTTCATCTCCTTGCTCTGTAAATGATTTTGTCATAAGAGTTGTCTCCATTTTAAATAAATTTTTAAAAACACAACAGATTACATTTAGTACTGTTTACTAATCATGCTGATTCTGAGAAAAGTATGGATAAAGAAATTTGTGCAAATCCAAACCCTGGATAACATTGGGGATCTTTAACCCAGGACTGCTCACTGTTGGAGTAAATAAAGTGAACACATGTTACATTAAAACTAATTTCAGAAGCAAAATAAAATTTGTCTCAGTGGAAACAGTTTTTCTTAGATATTTTGTTTATATGTCCAAATGCTAAGAATTTGTTCTCTGTTTTTATCCCTCTCCTCCCCCTGTCCCTGTTAATGTGTCAGGTTTCCTTATCAGTGATAATGTCCGCGTGCCTTTCAGTGACAGTCACACACCCTGAGGATGGTCCCAGATGAGGCTGAGACAGAAGATTGATACTGGAATTGAGTAAAATACCACTTTTTATTCTGACAGTGCATTCCCTGAGAGAAAGGGAGAAGATTTTCCCTGGGAGCATCTCAGGTTTGCAGCTGCCCCCTATATGGGTCTCCCTGCATAGTCAAAGAAGGAAAGAAGAGCTTTAGGGGATGATCCAGTTTAGTGATCTCCCCAGCCTCTACCCCCACCAGCTCAGTTTGAGCCAAAGCAGAAGAGCAGGAAGGTATTTGGCATCTTCACTTCTCTCCAGGAGCCCCTCTGCTTGGCTCCCTGTCCTTTTGCTCAACACCTAGCAGAAAGTGATAACAACAACAAAACCAACTTTCATCAGCTCCAATTAAAAGAAAAAAGACTCCACTGTTTCCTCTCTCAGAAGCACAGAGAGCTAGAATGTCAGCCAGCTATCAGCAATACCTGGAAAACATTGTGTTCACTGCCAGCAAAGCTGATGAGGGTTTTTTATTTTAATGGTTGTGCTCTGAAAGATCTACTTGTTAGGTACATTGTACACCATGGGAATGAGATGTGGGGTGGTTTTGGCCCTGACACTCTGGTTTTACTTTTTTGAGGATTTTTCCACGAATCTCCAAGGGGAAACAAGGCAGTCAGAGATCTGAAGGGTTTTGTCTGCTGTTCCCATCACTCCTGTGTTACACACATCTGTGTTTCACCATGTGATTAAATCAAATGTTTGGTGCCAGCACAGTAGCTACAGCAGAAGGAGGTGCAGAGATTAATACACCACAAACTCAGAGAGAGCTTACAGCAAGGACACAACCAGTAAAGGGCGGCACTGTGTCCTGTGCCCCTTTGGAGTGGGAGTTTGGGCTGGGTAAAGCATTCTGGGCATTTAGAGGACAGCAGAGCATTGCTGGGGATAAATAGCTATTCTAGAAAATTCAGTCTCCTGCTGTAAACCTGCTCACTGCAGAAGAGCTGGAAGTTGTACAGCAAATCTGGTTGCAGGGCTGCAGGCTCCAAATTTTGATAGTTACTGGAAAAGGGGTTTTTTTCCCCAACCTGAAACCTGGAAAAAAAAAAAAAAAAAAGGCAAAATACTACATTATCCACATGGGTACTGTTGAATCATGTCCTTTTGACTTCCTATCAGATACACTGGCTGCTCACCTGCCCAGGTAACTTGGGCAGTGTTAAGCACCTTAAAGAATGTCCTTGGATTGAGATCTTCCTACATTAAAGAAAATTATTTTCCACTTTCATCCCCTAGAACAATCTGCACCCAGCTTTCTGACTGTGCAAGCCCAGACTTTGGTGCCATAATTTTCTCTTGTACCCATTTGCTACATCCTGAGTCACAGAGTTGGTAGAAGCACGGACAAATCACCATAAATTCTCAAATGCACAGGAAACCCAGCACTAAGGGTTTCCTTAATGGGAAAAGGAAGGTGGCCAGGCTGTTATCTGTCCCTTCAGGGAAATGTTTGCCATTTGCCCTGACCCTTCCAGCAGGGCAGTGTGCGCTGCTGCCCATGGTGGTTCAGTGCAGGCCCATAAATGCATCTCTACAGGAAAAGCATCTCCATCCATGTCTGCTTCTGAAGTCTCAGAGCCATGAACATCAGTGATCTCAGAGCACATGATACATTATTTTGTGAGCAATTGCTGCTCTCCCATACATTAAAACCTTTGTCCATTAGACTGATGCTCTTGGCAATGAGCTTGCACAGTTCAGAGATTAAAAAAGTGCCTATTTCTTGTGGGATGCTTCTGCTAGCAGGACTTTGTGAGACAAAACTATTGCTTGACACATAATTTGAAAATTTATTATTTTGACTTACCCAGAAAGAGCCCCTTTTCTTTGACTCAATTTGACTTTCTTCAGAAGTTGCTTCTTCTGAAATTTTTCAGAAATGCTTTCTTTTTTCCCTTGGGTCTCCTAACAAAAATGAAAGCACTGCTGTTTTCATTAGTATTTTCCAGAGAAAAGTTTAGGCTTTTCTCAATAAAGGGCGAGTTTTTCTGCTGTTGAAAGCTGGGGTTTTTTATCTTTTTTCCCTTTTCAAGTTAGAAATGCTAATGTGCTGCCCTGCAGGAATTGCCATTTAAGTGCCTTATACTTACATTTGCCTCAACTGACCACACTTGCTCAGATCCTCTTTCCTATGACACACCACAGCCTTCTCTCATGATGTGAAAAACCAGTTGTGTTCTGGGAGATAATACTTGGCCAAGCCCATAAAAGAAAATGGGAATATAAAGGCATCAGAAAGTTCTACCATTTGTTGTGGAAAGCAAGCTGAATCTAAGCATTTTATTTTCAAAGTAAGTATTTGAATTATGAAGGAACACTTGGCATTTTCCTCAAAAAAGCAGAACTTTCACAAATAAATTAATTCCGAAAAAGAAAAAAAAAATGACCCCTCACCCCAAAATTCCTGACAGCTAATTTTCACTAGAAAACATCTTTTGTGGAAAGTTTTGATGCTCTCCTCATTTGTATACTTAAAACTACATTTGTGCTAATGTGGCTTTGCTGATCAGAACCTCAAAATTTTGCATGTTTCAGAATTTATTTTATGTATTTGTTCCCAGCCAAACCATACCATATAAAAGCTGGCTTATTATTAGTAATATCAAAAAAATTGGCTAACAAGAAAGCTTGGATACTGCACACACACTGATGGTCTTTATAGAATAAATGCTCTGTGCTCTGATGTGGCAAATGAGGTCATTTGAGTGCACTAACTCTGGTCTTCCTCTCCCTGTTCTGCTTGAAAGAGATTTGAATGTGAAAAGGTTTTGGCACTCCAGGCTCCAGGGTTTGGAACAGTTTTCAAAACTGGAGTCTTAAAGGTCACTTTTCTCTGAAGAAGTGAGGGACCCAACCCCAATATCAACCATCAAAGAAACACTAAAGTAAAAAGTTTTTTTCAAAATCATGTTGAACAGGCTAGAGATGGAGCTGTTCCCCATAAACATGTGAGGCCTCTGTGTTGAATATATATTGTTTTATCCCTGCAGCATGACCCTGTCTCTCAGATAAGGAGAAGCAGTAAAACAGAGAGGATGTGGTTGCTGTAGTGGAAGTTGGAAAACAAATTCAAGCTTAGGAGGCTTGTTTTTCCTCCCCTAAAATTAAAACCAGTGCTCCTGTTAGCTTCCTAAACTCCATCCAAATTTAGCTGATGCTCTGACAGGGAAAAAACAGGATTTCATAAGTTATTTCACATTTAACAGTGGTAACAACTGGCTGGGAGATGTGGGTGAAGGCATAGGAGGGTCAGGCTCACTCATGCCACCTTTTTCCCTTCCCATGATGAACCAAGGGAAGTGTTTGACCCAGAACAACTGTAAGGCACTGGTAGCCATGGGCACCTTGAAACAAGGGCCATGGTGAAATCCTGCCTGAGCCAGCCAAAAGCTGTGCTGGTGGTTGTGGTGTGATGCCACCTCTGTGCCACTCAGGGGGATAAAGGGCTTAATTCTGGGCTGGAGGGAGATACCTAATAAGGGCTGAAATGCATGGCAGATGCTTTTTGAGGGGCCTGAGTATGTCCTTTTCCACACCAACAGAAGCAGGAGGATGTGTTCCCTACCAGGTGACCTCACCCTGCACTTTACATATAACAGCCTGGTGCTTCCCACAGATTTGGATCCAGATTCAAATCCCTCTTCTGGCAGATGCAGAGCAGGATTTGTGCTGTGCTTTCCTACCTGTCTGTGACCAAGCAAGTTTGGGACATTCTTATCTCTCTTCTCTAGCTGTGCTCCATCAGGTTTGGCAGGTCATGTTGAGAAAATAACTCCCAGGTTAGAAGACCTTGTTCCTCAAGCAGTCTGGCTTAGCTCTCCAACAGTCCAGCACAAGCAACCATGGCCATGCCCCAGAAGTGTTTGTGGAGACTCAGCTCCTACACATCCTCCTTCACCTACCACAACTCAGCTCTGGGACCTCAGCTCCATACCCCAACTCTATGACTTGCTGAGGCCAACCCTTTAAGATCAACATAGATCCTGAAGAGAGAGGCCTGATCACATTAAATGACACAAGGCCTGAACACATTAAATGAGAGGCCTGAACACATTAAATGACAAAAGTTTTTAAAACTATCAATCTGATACATATTGTAAATGTTGCTGTTTTCCTATTCAAGCAACCGTGCTTCATTTTACATGCACTTTTTGAGCCTGCAGGAGTATCTCAGTCAAGATTTTGGGAATACTGAATTGTTTGACAGGCTTTCAGCCACAGCTAGGGAGAGGTACTTTAGATGACTGCTCTTTGAGAAGGAATCACTGCTATAGTGAGGAAAATGTTTCTGAAGCCCCCAAACTGCCTTTTCCATCACTCACCAGCCTGCACCCCATTTGGGTGGGCTGACAGCAAATCACTGTGCTCAAGCTGACAGCACACTGAGCGGGTTTTAAATTTCCTGCTCTCTAAACCATGCTGCAAACTGAATCAAAACACTTTCATTAGAGGGATGAAAATAAATCCCACCAAAGCTGGATTTTATCATGTGGATCTATCAGAGACAAGCAGACTGGGTTGTGTGGGGTTCAAGGATGTGGCCATCCATCAGTGCCCAGAGCCAAATGGGAAGCTGTGGAGAATCTCTGCTGCCTGCCCACATGTTAGACTCAGCAAGCAGTGCCACCACCTACGAGGACCAAACCTGGCACGCTGTCACTTGTCCTTTGGTTTTTGGGAAGCTTTGATTTCCATCAACGGAATTGGGGCTGGCAGCATCATAAAGCCATCTTCGAATTATGCTGAATTTCCAGAGCTAAAGCAACATTTTGATGGCATTTCTACTTGTGATCAGCATCCAAGCACGAGTGTAAGCCTTGCAGCACATGTTTGAGGAGGTGGGTGGGCTCTTCGGGCATGTCCTCACATTGGGGCTAGCACAAGTCCCAGCTCAGGAGCTGCTCCCAACCTTTTCCTTTTCCCCACTGAGAGCACAATCATGGTTAGCTGGTGCTGCCAGCTGGGACAGGCTGCCCCAGCAGGATGCATTGCTTAGAGTATTTCTTTTGCTTTCACTTAACAATCTGCCACCACTCCCAGCAAGATTTGGACAGCATTTCTCAGCTCCTAATAACTCTTTCATGCCTTCCCCAGCCTCCATGCCTGCACCCAGGAGAACAGCCCCAGTTTGCTTGAGCTAACTTCCCCAGAGCAGTGTGGGCAGGCACTGCAGCATGTCAGGAGAAACAACCACTTAATTTTGGGTTTGTAGCCCTGGGCCAATATTAGGCCTGATCTAACCAACATCCTAGTTGGAGGTGTTCATATCTGGACAGTGTTTTCTGTGAGGAAGTTGAAAATGTCTTTAGCAGAGCACAGCCCTCTTCACTATGCAAGCACTATCTGTTTGCAAAAACAAGTTCAAGATGCAGCATAATGTACATAAGTCACTGACTGTATTCTTAGCTAGAACAGCAAAAATGCACAAGCATGTAGGCACAAATGTACAGAAATGCATGTTATTGTGATTTACAGCTGTCAGAGCAGTCCCTGACACTGAAAGAGCTAAACTTAATTACCAGTCTGGAATGAATCTTGATCTTAAAATATAAAAAGAGAGCAAGCTGCCTAAGTGTATGCACATTCTTTCACTGTAAATAGCTTCCCAAGAATAGAGGGCCAAATCCTCAGTTGGCATAGGCTGGTGTTGAATTTTGACAGCTAAATCCAGAGAAGTTGGCTTTTCTCATAGGTGCTAGCTACAGATCTGATTCTGTACATTTTATAATCTTTTCATCAGGAGAGCGTTCAAATCCCGTAGGAATTTCATGAAGGTGTTTATTAATGGCCATCTGCATCCTCCAGCACTATTTGCCTTGGCATCTAGATGGAGCTGAGGAGCTCTGGGTTTTATTCCTGTCTGAACCTCTAATTCAGTGTGACCTTGACCATGTCCTTCATCACCTTTCTCACTGTTGGTCACAGCATTCAGACCAGGGAAATTGAACTTCAGCTCACCAGATAGAGCAGAAAATGCCCTCAATCAAGAGGATCCATTGCACAAACACAGGACTGTGTGTAATCTGCCTCTGAGTCCAGACTTCTGGCCAATGCCTCCAAGTGTTTCCCCTGTACTTTCCCTCTCACTGGCACCCCCATTTGTCGTTGGGTGGTGATTTCTTGGCTGCACAAGGCAGTGTCTCCTGCAGGCTGCAGAGATGATTCTGTGTGTCTCCTGGAAATGTTCTGTTTGGCACTGGCCATACCCCAGAGGCACTTTGCACCCCCTTTCACAGACTGTGAGCCCTTGGCCAGGGCAGTCCTCCCTGTGTGTTTGTGTAAGACTTCATGCACGGAGGTTCTGCCTCAGCTGGGGCCTCAAAAACACAGCAATAAAACCAGCCATAAATAACAGCCCAAGACAGAGTGTTAAACCCACTGATGGCATCTGAGTCACCACTTCGGCCTCTTGATGGCATGACCTTGGAGGTAGGCTGTTAAGTCTGTAAAAAACGTTTAGAAAAATAATAAAAAAAAGGTCTCTCAAGTCCAGTGTCTTGCTCCAGTGATAGCAAAAAGGGTAACAGGAGACTGTTGTTCTAGCTCTGTGCTGCCTTTTCAGATCTTGTTTTTGTTTTCCTGCAAGGAGCAGGACTTTATTGGCTTGTTTCTGGGTGCACACATGAAGCCTTTCATCAGTGCATGTTTCAGTAACAGGCCCCTGGATATCAGGAACATTGACACATTCATACAATGTCCCACCCCGTGATTTGCAGCGCTCCTACGGCTCCACACTATTAATGAATGAGTGACTCTTTTCATTACCTTGCCATAGATCAAGTGTTGGCCTCTGATTTTGACAGATGATTCAAATACATCTGGTTTTCCTAACTTGAGACCGCTCAGCTCCTCCAGCTAGCGCTAAATGATGTTGTTTGCTAGAGAAGAATAAACTATTTTGGAGGGACGTACAAAAGGCACTTTGACTGCAGCACAGGCTGGGAGAGAACGTGGCTGTGCCTGAAAAGTGAGTCTCAATGGGGAAAAAATCTACTTGAGTGAATTTTTTTTCTGGGATTGTTGAGATTTTGTTGGGGAGCAAGCAGCTTTGCATGAAGAAAGTCAACAACAGTCCCATTTATAACCTGTGAGGGCCATGAAAGTTTCATTTTCTGTGCACAGTGAAAGATCCCTCTATCTATAGGGATTCCCCTTGACATTATGTGACAAATGCACCCCAGTGTGATGCCAGCAGCTGCATTTTTCTTTGGTTTCTGACATGCCACATCCTAAATTTAATTGCTCTAATTTGTTAACATTATTTTATACTTGACAAGTATCCTTTCTAAGGTTCTCCCTGAGCCATGGCAGCTCACTTGCCACCTTAATGCCTTTGCATAACTAAGAGACCCCTGTTAAGTCTGCTCTGGTGCAGCAGACTGCTGTACCTACTTGGACAAGCATATGTATTTGCTTAAAATAGGAATAGGATGAAATTCAGGAACAAACTCAAAGAGGAACAAACACCTTTTGCTTCCCCTAGAGTAGCCCCAGCCACAGAGCACAGAGGTGTGGTGCTGCACTGTGTCTGACTCATTACTGCAATGCAGTTTAAATACTTTGCCCACACTGGAGCAGTTGTATTCAAAAGAGTTGAAATAGGCCCTTGTCCCTCCACATAGCCTGGGGGAGGCAGGAGTGCCCCCAGAGATGGAGAAAGGAATGTTTCCACTCTCTAAGTCAAAGGACCATGGGTGTCTCAACTCCTGGAAAAGAGTTCAGGTGATGGACAAAGGATGGGGCAGCAAGAGGGACAGGTGGCCATGCAAAGGGAGTGCTCCCAGCTGTGCTTAGGCAGTCTGGTTTAATGGGCACCACGAGGAAGAGGTTCTGCACACCAGGAGGCACAGCTCCATCTCCCTTTCCTGAGCTAGTCTGGCACCCAGGACCAGCTCTGGAATGGGCACAGAACCGAGAATGGTGCTGAGGTTATCAAAAAGTGGCAAATCCTAAAGCTGCACTTGGAGCATTCATTACCTTCTGCTTCAACCTCTCCCTCCTCCAGCAGCACTCCCAGACCACTGCTCCAGCACCTATGGGCCCTGCCAAGGCTCTGCCAGTGACATTCCTGTCTGGATACCTCCAGATGTTTTTTGGCCTCAAGAACTGTGTGTTGTGTATCACAGACAAGTGTAACCAAAGAAACTCCCAGCTCTTCATTTGGTGCTGGAATAGAGGAGCTGTGGTGACTAACGCATGAGAACAGTGTGCAGCTCTCTGAGAGACCAAGCTAAAACTGACCTGGCATCTTTGGATGCCTCAGCCCCTGCAGTGTCCAAAGCAGTGGCTCTTTGCAGCATCCCCTCTGCAGGATGGGAGGGATGAGCTGTGGTGCTGCTCATCACCAGCTCCCTGATGGAGAAAGCAGAGTCAGAGCCTTGCAGATTTTGCATTTGCTCTCAGTGTGAAGGCATCCTGATAGTCTTGGCTTTCCTATGAGAGCTTTAGGCTGAGGAAGGAGCAGCTCAGACAAATGTATCTCACAGTAAAGGATATCCTGCTCAGTCAAAATAAAATCTGCACGAATTCAGATGACCAGGAAAGGCTGGGCTTTGCAACACTAGAAACTTCATATGATGAAATCCTTATCCTATCCAGCTCTTACCATGGGCCTGAGAGATAATGCCTCAGCCCGGGACCCTGGCAAGACTCTTACCTCATTCTGAATGAGCAATAAAGGCTCTTAAACTGCTAAAAGATTTTCAGGAAAATTTCGAAGGCATTTGGATTTGAAAGGATGCAGAGGGGAAATCTTAGGTACTTATGTAGTTACATGCCTGAGTAGCTCTAAAAATCCCCTGTTTAGTCTGCAGCTAGCAGAGAGCAACCCAGATCTCCACGTTGCCACCTGGATATTGGCCCCTGGCTGCACCTCAATTTCTGTATCCAGTTTTGTGCCCTGCATGACCAGAAGGATGTGGAGGTCCTGGAGCATGTCCCAAGTAAGGAATTGAGCTGGGGAAGGGTGTGGAGCACAGGTTTTATGAGGAATGGCTGAGGGATCTGGGGGTGTTCAGCCTGGAGGAGAGGAGGCTCATGGGGACCTTCTTGCTCTCTACAAATCCCTGACAGGAGGTTCTAGTGAGGTGGGGGCTGGCCTCTTCCCCCAGGTGACAAGAAATAAGAAAAGAGGAAATGGCCTTAAATTGCAGCAGGAGATGTTTAGATCAGATGTTAGAAAAAGTTCCACTGAAAGGGTGGAACAGGCTCCGCAGGGAAGTGGTGGAATTGCCATCTGTGGAAATCAGAAAGTGTGTGTGGATGGGGTGCTAGGGACACATGGTTCAGTGGTGAACACGCTGGTGCTCAGGTAATGTTTGGATTGATGGTGGTAGAATTCCTTTCCAATCTTAATGATTCTGTGTTTCTCTGATTCTTGCCCTTCACTACCCATGGCACAGCTTCCAACCCTGGTGACACAAGTATCTGTGCTCAGCTCAGGGCATTGACTTGAATTGTGGCTGAAAGCAAGAAAAAAAATCCCAGGTGATAAGGATTTAGGAGTCTCCATAGAGAAGAACAGTCTTTTCAAGATCAAAATGGCATAAAATCCAAAAAGCAATAAAAATATTCACACTTCAGAGCCCAGACCTGCTCCCTCTGAGTGTCCACTAGAGGGTTTCTTGTACTTTCCACCAAAATGCCAGCACTGCTGGCTCTTGGAAGCAGATGGGGGATTCCAGAGACAGGATGGATGCAGGAACAGCAAAGGGACACGAAAGTCTGTGCCCACACCGGCACCTCATGGCAGAACTAGTGTGTGGAGGTGCACTAGTCTCCCATCTGTGCAAGCTCTGTCCCTGGCAGGAGAAAATGCAGTCCCATCTCTGCGGTGCCAGCTCTAGAAGGGCTTTATTAAAACTCACAGGAGAAACATGGCTTTTTCAAAGAAAGTGCCTGTGCCCATTTATCTGATTGAACTGCCACCTCATTTAATGGTCAGTTCTCACACTCAGGCTATGCAAAACTCACCAGCCCCTTCCTGGCACTGCTTTTGCCCCTCTGCTGTGGCACAGTGATGAGCCAAACCTTCTGCTGCCCTTCTCTGCTCCTCCCTAAAATCTGGTCACACTCATCTCCAGATTTGCCTCTGATGTAGGAGAAAGAGGCAGAGGAAAGGGACAGCAAAATGGTGATTTTTGAGATTTTTGAGCTTAGAACAAGTATTTATGAGATATCATTACCCATATTAATTTCCTGCTGCTGCTGTACTCACAGGAACCAGTCATGTACGCTTCAATTACTTCCCCATGGCCGTGGAGGCTTGGCAGGGAGATGGACTGGTATGAGAAACACCGCTTCAAAAAACCATCAGGGGATATTTCCCCAAGTGCTGCAGGTACAGGGTGGCAGGGTGCAGTACTGAAAGCTTTATTAGTTCCTGTGTACAAACCCATAGACTCTCTCCATCTGTCAGAAGTGTGAGCATTTTAGTCTCTAAGCACTTGTGAAGCACATCAGCATCACTTTCCCTTTTAACCATCAACAGAATAGAGCTGGAGAAATGTAAAGTGTTTTCCTTTATGATTGTCCTGTTATTATTATTATTATCATTCCTCCCTTATTGTCCTCATATCCAAAGGAATGAGGACAAAGGTGAAAGAGTCACTTGCAAATGAAAAACAAAAATTCTTTACGTACGTTAAATTACCTACTTTGAGTGTGTTTTTTTCAAAATTATAATATAAAATTGTAATATAAACCAAATAAAAAATATAAAATACAAAATATAATACAAAACAGAAAACCCCAAAAGATGGCAGAGGAATCTGACAAAAAAAAAATCACCATTTCCTTAAAAAGTTAAGTAAAAGATTTTGATTTTTTTAAAAAAATAAACAACAAAAGTGAATGTCCCAACACAACCCTGAGCTTTCCATGACAAAGCAGTTTTGGTGGCATGGATCTGGTGGCCAGCTGGGGGTCTTTGGCTGGTTGCTGTGGCTGTGCTGCTGAGCCCTGCTGGTCGCCACAGGCAGGAGAGGTGTGATGCCAGCCCAGGGTGCTCTGTGTGTGCCAGGGGAGCTGTGCCTGGGTGACTCTGCATTGTCATTAGGCTGGTTTGGGAAATCCCTCGCTGACACTGAAGGCCAGGGTCAGATTTTCAAAGCACATAGTGCCCATAATTGGAGCCAGATTTCTAGAGGAGCTCTGCTCCCATTTAAACACCTAAAGAAAGTGACTGGATTGTCTCCCCCAGCTGCCCCTGCAGTGGGAAATAAGAGCTGCCACAGGCTGACTCCAGCCCTAGATAAATAATAATGAATGAAAGTCATTATAGGGGGTGAATTTGCAAATATTTAAAGTTTCAAAGCATGAATTTTGTTAATTAAATAATGCTAATAATGCAACATTGGTCTGACCTAAAGGTTAATGTAAAATTGCTGTCTTTGGTGAGAATCTCCCTCTTCACAAATTCCCTGAAGTAAATGAAACTTTTTAAGGTTTCATCTGGCTTTGAAAGCTGAACTGATTGAACTGAAACTTTTCTATGGGGTTCATTCATCCCTTCTGTATGCTTTCACACAAACCTGTGGCCATCAAGAAATAATACAGCCTGCACAGATTATGGATTAAAAAGTTTACCTTTCTTAATAACTTTGTTCAATCCTTTTTTTTTTTCCTGTACTTGTTTTACATGTGACTGTTTTGTTAAAGAGAACTATGATTATTTAGAGGGAATCTGAGTTAGGATTTAGAAAACCTGGTTACTTGTGAAAAAAAGGAATAAATGGAGCAGTCTCTCATTATCTAATGTAATTGAGTTTAAATAGTTTAAATACTACCAAAATAATTCAGTGTCTCTTGTTTAATTTGCCTGGTTTTCACTATATTCTCTTTTTCCTTCTCCAGACCTTTTCATATGCAGTGACGGACACATATCATAGTGACATGTGTGCTAAGGAAACTTTAGCTATAATATTAGAAAACTCCATTTAATTTGATTGTGGGTGTCATTGAAATATTTAATGTCCAGAAATATTTAATGATTTTGTAGATGTTTCGAAGTCTAGGATGGCCATTTCCCTAATTTAAAATTATGAAAAAGCCTTTAAAAGTCAGGAGTAGTGCTGTGCCTTTAGAGAGGGTTTTGGGAGCAAAAATCCTTGTTTTTCCAGAACCTTCTTTGGCAATTTCTGTGGGACAGGATTTTTAAAATAGAGACAAAGTGTCTATCCATTCACAATCTTTTCAAAACCTTACCTGAGACTTTGTGCCTCAGTTTCCCACCTCTAACTCCATATCAGAGTGATGTGATGATAAGCACATCAAAAGCTGGCGATGATTAGATAGTGCAGCACTGGGTGAGGCGTGTTTGCCCCTTCCCACAAGGCATGGGACAGGTCCCAGCACAGCACCAGAGGCAGGAGTTAGTGGGACAGCAGCTGCTCTGAGAGGTTCCTGTTCTGCCCAAGAAGGTCAGGGGTTTCTAAATGTGAATGTGAGCTCCCAGTTCACCTCTCCAGGCTGTGAAATGTTTGCTATGGGATACGTACCATGGCAAGCATGGGTTTCAAGTGACTTCTCCTGTGCCCATCAAGAATGAAGATATTGCAGAATGAAGCACAAAAATCAAGTTTCAAATATGTAAGAGTAATGAGAAAAGGAGCAGGTACTTGCATCTCTGCTTAACATTTTTGGCTCCATCTCTAGTCTCTCTACACTGGTTGGAAAGGTTGGAGAGTTTTAAACCCCTGTGTTTTTTGCCTGAGGAGGGTTGCTGAGTGCTGGGCTAACACATATGCACAGCTTTTGACAGCCAGCCTGGTGCCTCTGGGCAGAGCTCCCCTGATTCCAGCAAAGTATGATCACTTCACTCCACTTCGCTTCACTTCGCTTCACTTCACTTCACTTCACTTCACTTCACTTCACTTCACTTCACTTCACTTCACTCACTTCACTTCACTTCCAGACTTCTCACCCGGGTCTTCTTGTGCATCTATGGGCAGAAATGGATTCTCCTGTCCATTAGAGTTCAAAGTCAGTGAATTCCTCCATCTCTCTCCATGCCCCTTGAAGACACTCCAGATAAGGAGCAGCTTCTGATAGACTGCAACCACACAGCACTTATCACTTGCCTCCAACAGCAGTCAGATTTTCTGCACTGCTTTGGTCTGGCAAGGCTCAGATCTGGATCCAATATTGTAGGTCATGCTGAAAGCTTGATATCACAGGCCTGCAGTGGAATGGAAGATCACACTGTCTAATTGCAACCTTGTCCAACCACTAAATAGCATTCTGTGAAGATAAAGCCTATCTTTAGTCCTTCCCAAAAACACTGGGCCTTTGCCAGGAAGGGAAAATGCTGGGAACATAAACATAACTGGAGAACAAAAAATAGCAGGATTGAGAGGAGATATTTTCCAATAGACAGCCTGTAATTTGCTATGGATGTGGTAATTTAATCAAAATCATTGAATTCTATGTCTTTCCAAAGGGTGTCTGTCAGTGTTGGCACACTTGAGTTGGGTGGTTGGTAATATGATATGGAATCTTTCATCTTGGATTTGCTTCTCTGAGAACTACCCCAATCAATTTTGTTGATCATAAACATCACCCAGTCAGAGGCATCATAATTGTTCTCCTGGGTGGTTTTTTTGGTGGTATCTGTGAAATACACAAACATTTCTCACTCCCCAAGGAAAGGAGCATGCCCTCCACATCCAAGAAACACCCCTTCTGGCTGGTAATGTCACAGGACTATGAGTTACCCATGTCCTCTTTGAGAATCTTGGTCACAATGAATGGCAGCCAGCTCATGTGTTCCAGGGTTTGAAAGGCAATTTTCTGCTGAGTGGACAGATATATTCCCAACTGCTTCTTGAGGGAGCAGAGGAAAGACATCACAGCTGTTTGAAAGTGTTTTGTAGGTGGAGAAATGGAAAACAAGGCTAGAAGAGAGCTTCAGAAAGCATTTCATTTTCCCTGCCCCAAGGCAAGATCAGTTGGACCTGGCCAATTTCTTACAGAGATCTCTCTAATCTCTCTTTGAAAATCTCCTGGGATAGACCATGCATGCCTTGCTCTAACTCAACCATTGGCCTTTCTCCTAATACCTACCTGGAATCTTTCTACCCTCCTCTTCTTGTCCCCAGGGAAACATACGGAATGGCTTATTGCTTTTTTTAAGGAGTGCTCTCTCAGTCAGAGAGATTCGCAACCAAATGATGGGAAATGACTTGCAACACTCTCCCTGTAAGTAAAACATCTTCCTAGGAAATAGGTAGGGTTGGGATACTGCTGTGAGCACATGTAATCATAGTGGGAGTTCATTTATGTAAAGTACAATAACTACTCAGCTGGATACTGAAAATCACAGATTTTATGGAGGCGGAGACTCTTTGATATACTTCACTTTTCCCTACAATTTTTCTCCAGATTATTTTCTTGGATTCACAGGTGATCTTGTCTGTCTCACAAGGGCTTATGAACTACCTGCCCCACTTGCGAAAGACCACACCGATTCCTGTCAAATCCTTTCCTCTAATTAAGGTAACTGGATGGAAGAAGACAGAAATTGCTCCCAGCCCCTGCTTAGTTTTGAACTGAGCTGCTAAGTTTCCTCAAGACCTGAAAGAGTACCTCTGTGCCCACCAGTGTACCTGCTTTTCTCAAAAGAATAGTCAATGGGCCAAATTGATCCTCTTCCAAATCCTCATTGCTCACAGAGGAGGCTTAAAGTCCATGGAACTTCAGTGGGTGGGATGTGCTGATGCCAAAGGTGTACCAGGAATCAAAGTCCAAGCTCAGGTGTGCAGGGCACAGCTGCCTGTGGCTTGGGCAGGGCCACTGATGCTGGAAGCTGCTTCAAGAAGGCAGCAAAGAGTGTGGGCAGAGACTGTGAGCTGCCCAGAGGGCATGCAGATGGATGTGAGGCTGGAGATGGAGATGGATATGGAAAGAAAGGTAGAATCAACAGAGAAATAAGAAGGCAGCAAGAAAAAAGTCTATTTAGAAGAGAATAGTCCCATTCTTCCCTGGGAATGCCTCTTCTTGTCCATCTGCTGCTGAGCCCTTTTTCCTACTCCTGCACAGCCAAGGGTTGGATCTCCATCAAGATTTAGGTGCTTCACTGCCCTTTCCAGTTCCTGCTCCGTGCTTCCCTCCCAACCCAGCATGGTTATAGGTCCTGGCCTGAGAACCTCACAGGTGTTTAAATGAGAAATAAGAACTACCCTGAGGCTAGAAAAGCCCAAACTTGCCCCACTCCTTTCCAGCTTTGCCATGGAGTATTGCCACTCACCTTAAGTGACTTCTGAGCTGTGGGCAAAAGGAGAACCAGGGCCAATCTCTCAGCCCAGTGCCTCTCTCAGAGATGTTATCTGTCTTTTTATTTTCTCTGTTGGCCTGACCAAATGAAGCTCCCTGCATGTGTACAGCAGCGCTGTGGGAGCAGACTCCATTGTTCTCTGGACTGAAACCTGCTGACTATTTAAATAAAACAACTCATTATCTGCCACTGCCTCCTCTGTAACCTGAATTGCTGTCAGAACATACTGTCCCCATAATCACTTCCCTCCTGCTGGGACATCTTTTCCTGTGTTTACCCATGTTCTTTAAGTAATGCTTAGAGCCAAGTGTCCATGCTGTGAGAGAAACACATATTTTAATGGTTTAACTTCTGTAAAGCTTGGAGCGTTCAGCAGAAAGGAGAGGGATTGTTAAACCTCAGTGAAACGCCTACAGATCTTGCTTTGAATCTACAAGGATGTTAAGCAAAGTGAATTTGATAAGGGCACACTCAAACTGAGTAATTTTCCTTCCTTCTGTTTAGAGGAAGAGCTGTAGAGGCAGTGAGTAGAACAGTGGCATGCATGTTAGTGCAGCATCATCTGGTGCAGTGAGGCTGTGAAATACCTGAAAAGGTCCTAATGTGACATAGCCACAGACCTAACCACAAATCTGGATGGTGGATCAGGATAATCAGGGATGGTGGAGTCCTGGGGTAGATTCTTATAGTGATGGATTAATTGCCTTTATTTCTACAACACCAGAGATCTTCCAGAGCACCACTATGACATTAAGATCTTGATGAAGAAAGATAATCTTGATTTCTTTCTAACATCAACCTGTTTAACATATCACAAAAACCTTCTTTCCTCAAAATTCTGCCAGTAGTCTGTCTAGATACAAGTAAAAACCCTGGATCATTAAGGCACATATTTGAGGTGTTCTATATGGGGACTTCTGAACAGTTTGCCTGAGCTCCATCTCTTTTGCTATGCACAGAACAACCTAAAATTAACAGCCTCTGCCCTTGGAAATTCCCTGCATGGGAGAGCAGGAGCAGGTGGTTTTGCACAGACATTGGGTTTATGCAAATGCACTTTGATCCTCATGTGAACACAAACTAAATAGTGGCCGAACACTCTGCTTTCATTTCTCCATAGTTAGAAAGGGGTGGGGGAACGCAGCAAAAACCTGTTCTTTCAGTGTTGGAAACTGAAACTGCACAAGCTGCACTGTGTATTGCAGTCACAGATCCTTGCAAAGGTGGGCAGTGGCCAGAGCAGATCCTTGCATCCCTTAATCTGAACCTGTAAGTGCAGAGGAAATTGTCCTTCAAAGCCAGCAGTAATGTAATGCTCAATAAAAGTTATGCCAGGCAGGGAGCTTAATGTGACACAAATCACACCGTAAAATGCCATGTGGGGAGGACGAGTGACTACATAAAATTAAAGCTGAAACATAATTTATCCCTTTTCAGGAAAAGTAAGGAACTGCTGACTGTACAAGGAGAAAACTAAACTGCATGGGCCCTGACTGCATCAAGCACTGTTCCAGTTTTTGTCAGTGACAGGTTATGATGGGAGCCATATGACAGTCACTACTGTTTGAACAGTTTGTTGACGCAAACACACACTTCACCATGATGTCTGATAGCCATCATGCTGCCATTCCAAATGGGACTTGCTTTTGTCATTGTGCTTCCATCCTTTCCAGGGGACTATTTTTGTTTCTCTTTCCAATTACAGCAATTCCATTCTGATTTTGGCTCTCCATCAGGCACAGTGAAGGCTCTGGGCTTGAGGAATTGTGAAGTAACTCTATATCCTCAGAGGCTTCAGAAAGGAAATAGTCACAGATTTATTGGGCTTTAAGGCAGTTTGGGGAGGAAACCAGATGAAGGCATCGTGCATCCTGGCTTAGATTCATAAGAAAGTCAGTATGTGTTATTACACATTAAATATGTCACTTGGAAAAATTATTTGAGAATAAAAGTAGGATGGATACTTAGAAAAAAGTTAATTACAAAATGCACTTTTATATATACAATTCAGCATAGAACATATCTAAGCTTCCAGTTCTTTTTTTATCTCCTGTCCACATGCACTTTTATTATGAAACAGCAATTGTGATTTGAAGTTATTTATCAAGTTTTTCAGGCCAGCATTTTATGGAATCTCAAGTAAAGAATAGGTGACCTTTAAATGGAGGAGTATTTCAGCAGGACATGGCTGTGTTCCTGTATGGTTTCCCAGTGATTTGGGCCAGCACAGCAGGGCCTATTCATGGCTGAAGCAAGGGACTGTAAAAGCCATGGCAGTGCAGCACTGTGCAAGTGTCCAGTGTGAGGCCAGACACCACAGAAACCAGAAATCCACCGTGCTTGGAGGGAGAGCAATTCCTCCTCATCTGGCTAATGGCCTGGTGGGACTGGTTTGTTGTGGTTCATCTGGTTTTCTTTAATTTTCCCCAGGTGCCATCACTGATGGCTGCTTATGAAGAGTGCAAGAAGGTTTCAAGAGATATCCCAAAGATCTTCAGACCTTTCACTGTGTCACTGCTCACTGCAATGGCTTTCACTGCTTGTCTTTTCATGGTTCAATAATAGATTGAGCTACAGTGTTTGATCCATGTTGGCCCCTGAAGGAGAGGGAAACTATCTGCATGTAGGAGGAGCAAACCCTTCCATAAAGAGCATTAATCATGTTTTTGGGGGGATTTTTTACCTGTCTTCACAGCTCTTACTTGCCCAGAATATCTCACTCTCTTAGCTCTTGAGACAGAGTTTGCTGAATTCATTGAGGATTCAAAGAAGGAGTGGAGAAAACCAGTATAAATCTTCTGGAAAGCTGTGTATGAGGTTATTCCTGGCTTAACCAGGATAAGCAGTATCACAGACTTTTATTTTTTAGCAGAAAAAGCAGAAGGAAATGGGAAAAAAGAAGGAATACTTCGGGGTAAGGAGCACAACTGCAGAAAGAGAGATGTATCAAGATATCACACCACTCATCCGTGCTCACAAGTGTGACTAGGATAGTCGCATCTCTAGTTAGCAAAAATGGAATGCTCTTTAAAGGAATAAACATGAAATTTAATAACCAAACTCAGTCATGCTGCTTCTTGAATAAACTGAATTTCATCTAACTTTAGGTGCAGACTACATGGTGAGTTGCCTCTGGTTCTCCTCATGGAAAAAAAAAAAAAAAGACTTTTCTAGAACAAGATTCATTTTGCTAGAGAACCAGTTGAATTTAATGACCCAAGATGTTGAAGCTCCTATTCTTCTCCATGGAGCATAAAACAAGCTGAGGGTGAGTAGCTATACTGGAGTTAAGTCAGAAGGATTTTTGAGATTATTTCTGGGACAGACATACCAATATAATTTGCTTTAAAGGTTTATAAATTTGTATTTAACTATGAAAAACTCTGAGTTGGGTATCAACTATTATAAAGCTGGCTTTTAAGAAATTAAAGAATAATTGAAACTGAAGGGTTTGCCTTACTCTGCAAAAGTGAGAGTTAGGGTTATACTTTAAAAAGTGATCTCATTTCATGTTTCCAAGAGCTGTGGCTCTGAGTTCTGCTGTCTTCTCAAACACCCAGTCATGATTACATCCTCAGTGGCAGTTATGTTTTTCTAGACTTGTTTAAGCCCCTCTGGAGAAAAGGAGCTGCAAAAATGTCAGCAAGGACTAAATCTGGACATCATGAGGTTGCACATAATGAAGAGTGTTTGGCCTCCATCGCTGGTGGTGATGAGGCAAAAGAGGAATAGAACACAGCAGGGAGCTGGCAGGGCTGCCAGGAGAAGCAAAAAATGTGTAAATGTAAAGTATTTGCTACAAAATATAGGGAGAGTCCAAGAACATGGAGGCACAGGAGGTGTGTGCTGATATTTGCTGTTTAGGGGAAAGAAGGTTTTTGCATCAATGGCTCTTCCTTTCTGCATCTCAGCATGCTTTGCTTTCTTTGAGAAAATGGGTGAGAATTGATCTACAGACATCATGATGGCCTTGCTCAGACATGAAAACATCTCTCCACATTTTGGAAAACACCCCTGTCATGCCACAAAAAATGTGACAGTGCTTACAGCTGAGCAGTGCCTTTCCTGAGGTGCCTTCCAAGACAATCTCATTGCTTCCTGTCCATCCATATCCATGTTGGTTCTTGTCCTGCTTATATGATAAATATTTTAGAGGTGGGAACATTCTTTTAGCAATATGTTTGCAAAGTATTTTGCACCTCAGGGCTTTCAAGGGGTCACTGCAACAGTAATATTATGTTCTGTTGGGACAACCTGCCACATTCCTGGTACAATCAGATGAGCCTGGAGAATGAGTGGAAGGGATTCTGCAGAAAATGTATCATTTTACAGTTCCAGGATCCTGCAGGTCTCAGCATGACATTTCTACACCACTTGGAAATCTGTATGCTGAAGCTGTGCCTGTCCCAGTAAAGGAAATGACCCTGGGGATGTCCCTGGCTCCAGGACCAGCTGCCTGCTGGGAACAGTTTCTGGAGTGCTCTGTCACACTGGGGCATCACCTGGGAATGTTGCAATTGGCATAGGGTGAAACATCACAAAAAACCCCTTCATTTTGGTGACTTTACAGAGTGAAGGATTGTGTTTCATTTAACCACCAGTGTGGGCATAGCCACGGGTCAGAGAGAAGGTTCCTCTGTGCAGGATGGCACAAATGGAAAGGCACAGGACCCCACTTGCCACCACTTTCATGCCTGTACCAACAGATACGAAAATCTGATGGTGCTGAGAACATCAGGCTTCCCAAATAGTGAGGAATATATTCACCTGAATTCAACTGCTTTCTGGTGCCTCATTGACATAACAACCACTGGAATTACCTAATCAATTGTGTCCTGTAAAACCTGCGTCATGTTTAACCACTGACTTCATTGCTTTTCCAATGTGCCTGAATGATTTTCCAAGTAACAGCTGTGTGAAGTCAATACAGTGGAGTATGAACCAATTCAGCAGCTACAAACAGCCCTTTATGTGTTACAATTTTCAGCCCTCACAGGGTATACAGCTCTCAGTTTAGCTGGTGGCCCATTTTGGTATGTGACTGTTTTTGCAATACTGCTATAAATTTACAGAAATTTATGATCAGGAGACTAGAGGGAAGTTTTTATAAATGTTCATTCACATTAAGTTTTTGAAAGTTTCCCTTTTTTTTATTACAGTGATTACGTTCTTACAAGCCAGTGATTCAAAATCCAAATCAGTTTCTAGAGATTTGTGATCATTTGGTATCTCTTGAATTCTGCTCCTTGAGGATTTGTGGTTATGCATAAATTTTTACCAGTGCTGAAATAATCTGAGTGCATGAGGGGACTATAACATTGGAGGCAATTAGTTTATTATGCCCACAGAGAATTTTGTGGATGAATTTGCCATATTTAGCAACAAAAACAAGAAGTAGAAAGTATATGCCAGTTTCCATCCATGAGACAGGTGGTTGGGGTCACTGGCAGCTTCTGGGATGGGATTTGGGCTGAGCTGGTATTCTGAGGCTGATCTTTGTGACTAGGCACACTTTGTGCCATCTATCTGCTGGTTCTGGGCATCTCTCAGGGACTGATATCCATTCACCTGGAAGGTATCTTCAAAATAATCCTCTGGGATGTGCAAACACAAGGTTATTTCTTGACATTGTTTCCCACTGCAGCTGGCTCTGGCTGAGGCCTCGTGGTACATGGGGAAACAGAGGAAGGAGAAATCAAAATACTAGGCAATGTGTTATGAGATGTTTATGGCCTGATTCATCTGAGAAATCCATTTTATTAGACAGTATTTTGAGTTCAAGCTCAGATGTATCATTTAATATTTGTTAGCATAAAACACTTTGAAAGGCACTAGTTCCAGAAGACATTTAATTTGTGTGACTGTGCTTTTCAGCCTTTTGAATTGCTTTCAACTTAATTCTCTATTTTGAGATACATTTAGCCTTCACATGAGTCAGCCTGGTTAAAAGCTGAACAGGAGCTTTTTTTCACTAGTATAAAACTTTTCTCTCTCCCAAAGGTCAGGATTAGAGGTGGAAGGTATTTTTCCCTTGGTGTATATATTTTTAGCCCAAAAAATGCAGGTCTGGATCAAGCAAAATCATTTACATCTTACACATTGGCAAAAAATTCGCCCCAAAAAATAACCTCTGAGTCTACCTGACACAAACCTTTCCCCTTGGGATCTTTATTTTGGTCAGCAAACTTGGACTATGTCATAATTGTTTTCTTTCTACTGAGCTGCACAAATGTGGCTTCAACATGTGTCCTATGTTGGTGAAAAAGGCTGTGCTCCAACTTCCATGTTTTCTTGCGTGCTTCCATGCATTCTGGTTCATTCCACCATGTACCTGTCACTGGCCTCATGACTTAGCTGAAAAAAAATAAATATTTCTCAAAAAAATCTGTCAGTGCTGCTAAAAGAGCAGCTTGTCACAGCAGCACTGTGCTGAGCTGCCAGGCTGAAGCTGTCCTTTGGAAAAATGAGCTTCCCATGGAAAATAAGCATCAACTTCCCATAAAATATACAGTCTTGGGACAAAACACTTCTTGGTTCAGACTTGTTTAGCCTGAAGCTATGGCAGTGTGTAGAAACCTCCAAGGATTGGTTTTTACTGTGAATATCATGGTTGGGTTTAGTTAAACAATTATTTACAGGGTAGGGATTTTTCACCTATGTTTGGGTAGCTGAGATTGCAACTTCGCATACTTTTTTTGCATATTTTTTATTGAAAAAGCAGTGGAAAATGCCCAGACCACATTCAACAGTCCTTTTCTATACAATGTTTACCAGCATCCAGGAGAAAGTGCTGTTTTTCCCAGCTGGATCAGCATCCTTTGTGTTTTGTGAGGAAAATTCCTGGCCTTCCTTTGCCACTGAACAGGAGCTTTGCTGAGCCTTGCAGCCTAAAGGACATTGTCCAGCATCCACAACACAAGTCACAGCTTCCCAGGAGCTCCCTCTGCCTCCAAATTACAAATTACTGTGGCACTTGTCACAGTCCATCAGCAGGGCGTTTAAGAAACCCAAAGAAGAAAAATGGAACAGAAATTTAAAACAAAACAAAACAAAACAAAACAAAACAAAACAAAACAAAACAAAACAAAACAAAACAAAACAAATGAATTATTGCATTGGAAACAGTGCAAAATGCTGCCTCAGCCTTCACATATCACAGCAACCCTGATACAATCCTGGCCATGAGCTGCTTTCCACCTAAATGCTGAGCATGGCTTGGCAAATCATGGGTCAGGAGAGCAGCTCATGAGCAGCCAAGGAAAGCTCTATTCTCAGACAGGGGCTGGAGCTACTCCAGAGTGAGGGTCCTCAAGCATGGAGCAGTGTGGAGATTGAGTCCTTGGCACCAAACGGTCAAATCCACTCCTTGCTGGGGCAAGGAAATTCTCAGTGTGAGGCTTAAAAGGCTTAGGCTCTGCTACCAGCTTTCACTGGGGGACATCCTTCACGTCCTGTCACATCCTTCTCTTCTGCCTCAGCTTCTCTGCCTTATAAACATGGGTAATAGTACTAATAGTCTTCTTTAAAATAGCTCAAGATTTTCTAATAATAGAAACAATTACAACAGCAATGACATAATTTTGATATAATTATGTACTGGTTTAGGGCAAATTTGTTAAAGAATCTGCAAAGGAGGGCCCCTCCAGAAAGCGAAACCCACACGGCCCCTCCCCCCAACCGGTTCGGGAAAAAATTCCTCGGAGAGAGGTGGAAAGAACCTGTTTATTTGACTGACCCCGCACCCCCCAGCACACAAAATGAACAATACCCGATGACACCGCTCTGAGAAAGATGGCAAAATCAGAAAGTCTCTTTCAGGGGTGGTTGCTCTGTTCTCAGTCCCTCCAGCGCTGGGCCAGCCGCTGCAGCCGAACCCTTGGTGTTCCCGGGTCCCAGTCCGGAGCAGGTTCGAGATGGTCACAGGAACAGGAGAGGAGAAACAGTCCAGGAAGCAATGTGGACTGTTTAGCTAGAACTAGCTAATAAGCAGAGGCAGAAAGCAGAGCAGAAGCAAGAGCAGAAAAAGAGAGCAAGCAAAAGCAGCAAGCCCAAAGCTGGAAGTAAAAAAAAAAACAGCTCTGTGTACTGCTTGTCTCTGTGTCCTGATAAGAGAAACCCAAACAAAACTTCCACTCTTCGGTGCCGGTCTTAAAGGCACAGAACAGATGAATGGGGATATACAAGCATCATAACGTCACCCCAGGACAAATTATTATTGTGCCTCCATGGCTAGATAATTGAAATTATTTTGTCTTATTTTAATTTCCTTCTTTTAAAATTTTTGTTACGCCCCATGCTTATAAGACAGAAATCTGCTTTCTTTGGAATACCACTCTACATTTAAAAAGGAAGAAAACACAGCAAAGCATAATCCAGCAACAATAGTCCATATCTTGCAAAAGTATAGTTTAAATAAAAATATTCGCACAGTTTGTGCACTGGGATCCTGCATCCCATGACAGTGCTCCTGTGCCAGGCTAAGGCTTATTCTGCAGCTAAAATGCTGCTGGTAGCTGCGCTGAGTGATCTCTTGCTCACCCTGGTGTGGAGCATCTTCTATTAAATGGCAAAATCTTACAGGAATATAGAAATCTCTCTTGGTCAATGAGTCTCTCTAAGGCATAGAACCATAGAGTCGGAGTATCTTGAGATGGAAGGTCCTGTAAAGATCATCGAGTCCGAACCCTTGGCTCAACACTCAGGATTGTCTTCAAACACCAGTTTGATCTTGGCACCACATTGACTGAGAAGAAACTATGAATGATGTGTTCCCATCGGATTTCACATATTCTCTGCTGAATCAGGATACACATAACACAAACCTTACTTCAGAAACTTGTTCCAGGCCCTCAAGCTCACACTCCTATCATGCTAAAGGTCACAACCTGAACAGCATCAATTTGCTTTTTTCCCTAGAGTCCTAAAATGTTTGCTATAAAACATGTCAGGGGGAGTTATGGACAAATGACAAAACAGATTAAAATGAAGTACAGGCTGAGATTTTAACATTTGAACAAACACATATTAAGCCAAAAAAAAAGAGTTAACTGATGTCTAATTTCCCATGGTAGCTATCTGATGCTTGAGATGTCTTGAGGCTGGAAATGAGAAGAGAAATTTGCTTTACACCATTTGAAGGTGGTTTTGAATAGGTGTCACAGTCCAACCTGGAAAATGGGAGATTGTGAAATGGCTCCACCCAGGGAAGGGTTGGTTGAAGCACTCACCAAAGAGCCAAGCCTGTATCTGCAGACAGGGATGTGTTTGGCTTAGCTGGAGGAGTCTGGTGAGAGGGTGCGAATACCTGGGGTGTCACTGCAGAAGAAATAAATTCCCTCTTGCTCCACATCTTGAAGGACCACTGCCACCAGCAAAGATCAGGATGGGGAGAAGGTCTTACAGGTCCTGTGTGTTAATGCTGTGCACCTGGCTGTGCAGACAGAGAGGTAACAGAGACTTGAGTCTTCTCTACTTTGGACAAACAGCCACTTCCATCTTGTCCCATTCTTTTCTGGCAGAACAGGACGAAGAGGGAGCAGCAGCCTCCCTGCACCCTACAGCTGGATCCTGCTGTAGGAGATGGCATGGACATGTCTATGGTGATTCCAGCTAGTAGAATTTTTTTTTTTTTAACTACCAACAAAAGCAGCTATACAAACTAAAGTTAAAACTCCCTGGTAAGATCTAAAGGCTTCCTCTTAAATTCTGGGAAATTTTGCTCTGAGTTCCAGGCACAGTGACTCAGATTCACCTCTAGCAGTAAGATGAACTGTACTGCAATATTCTCCAACACTGCTGCACAAATAAATCGTCTTGATCCAGCTCTAATTGAATGTATATTTTTCACATTTTCGAAATGGTTCTAGTTTCATTCCATGCATTTTTTGTTGTGAACCCAGGCTAGTTGTGTATATTAAATTTTATATAATATACTGAACCTTTCTTTGGGCTTACAAAGCAAACCCCAGCATTGTGAGTGGTAGGAAACAGGTTTAGCTCCTACTCCAGGAAAGTTGTCTCGAGGTTGCCATGCTGGGAAGCACAGAGAAGATTGCTTATCAGTAGCCAAAAAGTTATAGCAGAGAGGATGTCTTTGTGTTTTTTGGACAATGTGATACAAATCTAGGAGGTGAACCAAAGGCTAAGGAGCAGATTGGGCCTTGCAATAGCCTTGTCTCTAACCTTGTTTCATCATCCATTTCCCATAGGATAAATCTTCACATCTCACTACTGCTGCGCTGTTAGTGATGAGCAAGGACAGCTGCTCTGGAGGTGTGTGAAGTACCTGGAGGTACCCACATGAGAAATAGTAAAAAAATGCCGTCCTCATTGCTCTCATGCTGTATTTTTGTTCTGTCTGTGGTGCTGCTTCTTCCATCTGGAGGAAGAAATTCCAACATGCTAACCCAGTTTTACGTAAAAATAATAACATCTTCAGGTCTGTGAACACTCAAAGTGCTGCACTGATGATCAGCAAGGAACCCTGAGTCCGGTGAGTTATCCAGTGGAGGAGCATCTGCATCCCATAGGAATGAGCCTGGTTCAATCAGCCTCGTGCCCACAATGCAATGAGTTATTTATTTCTGACCATCACTGCACTGGGAGCCTACAGCTCTGAATCACAGCACCAAAGCCATGCTCTGGAACCATCATGTTCAGCAGGAGCATATCATCTCTTCTGTGGAGCAGAAGCAGCTGAGGATGTGCCTTGTGTTGCCAAGTGACCTAAACACTCTCACACAGCCACTCCTCTTAAGACAAGATAATCTTATCTTGCAAAATCACCAAAAAAGTCCTTGGAGATTTGCTTCTTCATCTCTACTGGCCAGATCTCAGCAGCTGAATGGTGGAAACTGGCCCAACATTTTTTGTGAACTTTCCCATCTTTTGTCTCTGCTCCATGTGGCTTGAGAAATATATCACAATATTCCCTCTCCTGCTGGCATGTAGGGAACAGAGGGAAGGGGGTCAGAGAGGGAAACCTTAATCAGAATTTTTCCAAAAATCATTTTGTGTTTGTGGTAAGAGATTCATTCCTCATTCTTTTTAACTTTACTGACCTAGATTAGATCTTGGATAACAACCAAACAGTCATGAGAGAGAGGATGGCAACTTGTGGTAAGAGGAGAGAGAGGGGATGGGTGGCTGTGCATGGGAGTGGAAAAGCACTTCTGGTACTGGTTCTGCTGCTCAGCATGTGCAGCTTCACCCCAAGGAGCTCAGCAGGAGCCTGGGTTTGTGCCGGAGCTGGGTCCAGCCCCACTGCAGTGCCAGGACCCCTCAGCTATGTCAGCACCATGTGCTGTGCTCCATGGGCAGGACTCCTGACAACTAGCAGAAACACAGTGACCTTTGATATCTCTTCCTTTGCAATTAATTTGTTTTAGAGTGTTATCTTTACCTGGGACATTTCTCATTCATTTATTTGCCTTTAAGTGGCTGTCTCCAGCACTCTGTCTGCTCTGCCTGACATCCCTAATCTTTTTTCCAAGGAGTGGAACTTCCTGGCTTTCTTTAAAAACTAGATATGAGTCTATATGCATAAATCCCTAAGGCACAATAATTTGACTGTTTGGTTATCTTTAGGATTGCCATTTTCATTTTGCTTGGCACAAGAGAAACAGAGCAGAATTACTGAAGCAGACAAGCTTTGGCTCTAGAATCTCATAATGGCTTTTGTTTCTGATCAACTGGAGAAAAAGCTGGAAGTCTTTTAACCTGTTTGACTACTCTGTACACACCTTCCAATCCCCAGCTGATCTTTCCTCTGTCTCTGCTCCATTGCCATGCCCTAGTGTCTTCCAGCAAATCAGAACATGCAAATTTGGTCTGTGACACTTCAACAAGCTCAGCCCTGTTAGCTGAGCCCAATGTTTGAAAAGGCTGAATCAGTCACCTCAGCTTATTTTCCTAGAGGTTGTCAACAGGTCACCCATGTGAACTGCTCTGCAAGTGGGGCTGGGGGTTACCCCTGGCAGCCTCTGTGACAGGAGATGTTATCTACCAGCACAGCTCAGTCTGGTGTGCTTGCCAGTGAAAGGCAAAACCTGCTCTTTGGAGGTTAATGATTTCTGGTATTTTCTATTCACTAAAGGGTGATGAGGTACTCATCATCCCCTGCTGAGACAGATGGGCATTGCTTACACTGGAAAATGTCTTTGCTTCCATTGATTATAGGAACTTTGTTAGACCAAGGACCAAGTCTTTTTTCATGCTTAGAGCCAGGCCAGATGTCTCCCACTCATTCACGACATGATTTGGCATTATAAGACCTCAGATATGTAAGGCAGCACACTTGTGAGCATCATGAAAGCAGACTGGAGAACCCTCCAATATGAATCCTCTGCAACTGCCATGGGACATGGAAGGAACAGGTGAGTGGATGTGCTTTTTCTTGCTTATACACACTCACTATAAACTATAAAAGAGTTGTTATTTCTCTCCTCTCCTTAACAGCATCCTGGGTGATCAGCAGATGAGCTGAAGAGAAGTGGAAGGAGAGGCATGGAAGAGGCTGCTACTCCTTTCCATACAGGTACAATGGGACGAGCTTGTGACCCCGTACACACAATGACCACTACAGCTGAGCAGCTGGAGAGTTCATGCAGGCTATTCTTCCCCAGATCAAGAACCAGAAAAAAGAGCTAAACAAAAAGAAAGTAAAAGAAAAGAAAATACAAAAATAAAAAGGAAAAAAAAAGAGGAGTCTGCTTCTTCCTGCCCCAGCTCTCTCCCAGGCAGTTCATCTTACACTGCTCCCTCTTGGCCCACAGGTCTCAGGCTTGGATTGTGCATGGGCACAGAGCAGTATGCTGTTCAAACAAACCAATGCACCATTTGAGATGCCTGTGGCCCCTGCTGAGTCCCATCTAGATGTATTAATAGGTCACAAGTTAAACCTGGGTGTCTGCTTGCTCACTTTTTGAAAATAAAGCTTATGTGCCAGGCGTTGTACTTAAGGTCACTCGCACAAGGCGCCTATTTAGTCTCAGAGTCAGCAAAGCCAGATCAGTGGTCTGGGGAGAAGAAAAAGCTACTTGAACTTTATAGGTTAAGAAAATCCCCAGCTAAAGTGGATCATCGTTGTTAAGTTTCCAGTTACATCCAAAGAAATGTCAACACTGATGTTTTGCGATGAGTAATTTTACCTAAACACAATTTTTTTTTTTCAGACTTTGGTCTTGCAAGGTGTTCCCAGATTGGAGCTGTATTCTTTCTTCTCAGATCCAGTTTGCAGATTCCAAGTGCAAAACAGAATTTCATGCTTCCACTCATTTCTTTTTATATCTAATCTACTCTTTAAGAGGATCTTCAAAGTCTCCTCGTTTGTTTTTTTTAAGCAGCAAGTCATTGCTGACAAGTGGGAGCTGCAAACAGGATCTTTTGGGCTCAACTGATTTGTTTTTAAAAGACTCAACTTAACTGTGACTTCACACTAAAACTGAGCAAAAATCAACCAATGATTCAGTAATTTTCTGTTCTCAAGCTTTCATGTGCAGTAATAAAAGTCGGTCTGGAGGGACAGCTTGTATTTGTCTATCATGATTTTACAGAAATTAATTCATTAATTAATTGTGGCTTCCAGAGATGCATATGAATGATATTATGAGACACAATCAAAAGTCTCATTGATGACTTGCCAAAAAAAAATCACAGAAAATTAACAGAGTAGTGGCAAACTATTTAAAACATCCAGAGCTCAAACACCAGTGGATTTGTCTGGGATACCTACCACATGGGTTGGCTATTGTTCTTATTCTTTTCCTTACTACTTATTTATGTCCATATATATATATGCATGATGCTTCATAAAAGAAATCAACCTCACATGCAGGAATATAGACACTAGACACACTAAGAAGATTTCCTTTTGTTGGTTCATATAGACACTTAGGCCAAAGACAAAAAGTTTATTCACACCAATGAGCTAGTCTCAGCTTCCTGATAGACTCATCAAAGGGCATAATTACTTTCCCTGAGACCTTTCAATCTGCCCCAGCCTTACAGCTGGAGGAGGAAATTGCTTTCCCACCCTGGGAAAATGTAGAAGGTTTTGATTGCTTCCTCCTATTCAGAGGGATCCTTGGGATGTATCATATTACCAGCTTCCAGCACCCACCACAAGGACTCACAGAGAGCAGAGAGTGCTGACCAGAATTATGCCCAGGTACAGAGTCAGTCCTTCAGCCAGGGTCAGTCTCAACAGACTTCAGCTGAATGTAGATGTGGCCTTGCTCAAAACAGTGAAGAAAAAGCTGGTGAATTACTGTGGGCCTAAGTATTGGGGTTCTTTTCCCCCATCTCTGAGATGGGAAAAGCCCTTCATCTGCTTCAGGACAGAGAGTGAGTAGAAAGAGTAAGAAGAGAGCAGCAGTCTCCCATGCAGCCCCCAACTTGGGAAAGCAGGTGGAGTGGAGAGGAGAAGCCACCTTTCAATTGTGTTTTAATGAACAAGTTGTTTGTTCTTCTGTGTCCTTTGATAAATGGGTGTTTTCCTTCAAAAGCTGACGTTTGTCTTTCATTATGCCCAGCATATGCTCTACTAGGCAGGACCGTTTTTCTACACTAGATAAATAAACATGAAAATGAATTTATCTCACAGAAGCATGTTCTCTTTCAAGTCTGGCACAAGCCTGCCCTCTCCCCCAATAAATCTCTGTGTAAATGTGTATTCCTCAGCAATCCCTCCCCCTTACATCAAATGGAGACATTTTGTAAGCTCCCATCTCCACACAGCTCAGGAAAGCTGCCACTGACTCCAGGCACTTAGTGGCAGTGATTTAAGTACAACTCACAGCTGAATTTGAGAGCTCTTTATCATCAAAAAGAAACTTTTCCAAACCAGAAAGCATCCAAACTCTTTTCCCAGTGAGTGGTAGATAGCATTTTAACCCTCAAATTATGGGGCTGATGTGAAACAGCACTGCCTGCAGGCTCTGGCATGGGATCTGCTGTTGGATGGAAGCTGGGTAGTGTAGTATGATGTCAAAGTCTCCCCTTTGAGAAACAGACTGTTCATTTGGTGTACAGGCCTGTGGATAAAGCTGGTTAAATTTTCAAAGGCATTTTGGTTTCCCTCCAAACTCGGTCCTATCTGCTGTTTGTTCTGTATTGGTTCACAACCTGATCCTGCACATAGTTTCTTTGGGTTTAGACATGGCAAAACATGTCCAGAAATGACAATTCCCGAACGTCTCAGTCATCGCATGCCTTAAACCCACTGAAATGTACACTGAAACCAAGGCACACTGGGGCACTTTGCAGCTTCTCACCTTCAGCACATGAGGGACACGTCTCTTGAACCAGTTCAGGCAAGGAGAGAAAGATGGGTGAGTAAGTTCTTCAAATCACTCAGCCTTATGTCAATGAAACTTTTGCAATCTGTCAGTATTTTCACAAATACCTCAAGTAGTTTGGTCAAATAATGGCCCTGATTCATGAAAGTACTTTTAAGTATGTGCTTGGCTCTGACTGCACATTGGTGTCTCCTTGGAGTCAGTGATACTGAGGTGTATCTGTGATTATGTGCATGTTTAAGTGACTTTGAGTGCTTAACTGATGGCTAGAATAGGGCCAGCATTACTCATTCAGTAACACCTGTCCTACTACTGGACAAATAATAAATCAAACTGGTCAAGCTGTCTCTGAGCTCATCTGTGAAGCATGTTGTGATGGCAACCACTGAGAGTACAGATCCTCAAGCAGGTCCTGACTATTACAGGCACATCCCTGATATGTAGGAGGTGAAGAGCATTCCAGGACTTTCAGAGAAGTTTGACTTTGAAACAGGACGTACAGACTTGAGATTAATCTGTTTCTCTCACACAAGATTTTTTATTCTGAGTCCTACAAGAGAAATTAGTTCAGCATAAATGGGATTGTGCTCCTTGAAGATTTCGAGCTGCATTGCAAACACATTACAAATATTTTGTAAGCCCTTGCAAAGTTTCAACCTCCTTGATTAAAGAATAGCAACACTGAAAACAGCCCTAGTCATTGCAAAGGTTGTTGCGATGGCTTGGCCCAGACCATGCCTCAACCTCACCCTCAAATTTGCAGCACCCCCACATCTCTAGCAGCACAACTGCCTTCAATTTGTTGCTACTGCAAGGGAGGTAGAAAATCACTTTATTTGGCCAAGTTTTACTCCATTCTCCCCCCTTGAAAAGGATGACTTTATCTGGCTTGCTGATGATTTCTTTCCCAGTAATGTTTATATTGATCATATGCAAGTGTTAAGCTATGTCTCACTCAGGCTGCATTCTGCTCTTAACTGGATTACCATACAGAGAATGTTACAATGAGGCGCCGAGGGCTGCCGGGTCAGCCTGGTAAATGATAGCACCTCTTGAAGCTATAATGGATGAGAGTATCCTTGATAAGATTTGACACTTGTACTATATGTGCTGTCACAGCAAACATTTTGCTTTTTTCTTGATGTTTTTAAGGCCATAAATACTGGTCTCTAATGTTAAGTATGTGAACCTCACATTAATCACACTGCCAGGGAGAGCAAAGCGCTTTGCTCATAAACTGAAATGGAGCACAGTTAATCTATCAATGTTCTGTAATGAGGACTATTATAACAAAGTATTTAGGTTGATTTACTGATGGCTACACATCTCTGGTAATGGTCACACATCAGTAAAAGAGCAAAGGGGCCATCTGGATCACCAGGAGTCTGAGATTTATTGAATAATGTAAAGATCCCTCTTTATCTCTACTGTAAAGTTCTTAAGCTCATTCTTAATCAGTTCACTTTCTCAAGATCAGTCTGCTCACCAGGGCATCACTGCCCAGTGTACATTTGGGTAGCCTAGCCCCTCAATTTCAGTATTTTCAAATACCTCCTTCATTTCAGAGACATGACAAGAGAAGCAAAGGTACTTTGCTGATTTTAGAACTGCCTCAAAATAAATAAAGGAATTTTTAAAAAAAGCTAAAATCAACTAGCCTGAACAATACTTTTATTTAGTCTTTCTACTGTGTAATCTGTGTCTAGCATCTTCCCACAGATATTTGATCCCTGTCAGAAATAGATGTTAAATAGATACAGAACACATCTGCCACCCCTACCTTGAAAGTTTTAAATCTGGATATTATCAGGTAGTTAATCAGAGTAACAATTGTGGGCTCAGGATGCAGGAATAATCTCACTTTCCCTTAGAAATCTGCATTAGAAATAGCTGCACCCAATTAGCACTTACCCATCTTTGGTTTGATATATGGTTTTTGATGAGCTCTGGAGCATTTTTTAAATGCTCACATGACAGTAGGTGAACTGTGCTCATTGAGGTATTATTTTTCCTTCTCATGAAAGATTTCTGCCATAGGGTCACTATCGCTGTGCAAGAAACACCAGACAGTACATTGGCAAGCCTAGGAGCTGGGCCTGGGGGCACTGTCTTGGGGCAGCACTCCCAGATGTACACAGTGGGAAGGTAGTGAAAAGTGAATAACCAGCTCTTCCAAATCCCAAACCAGTTTAAGGTGCTCTGCAATAGGATCAATATTCAGAGCACCCATAAGGCTAGGAATTAAAGCTCCTCTTTCAGCTCTGCTTTATCTAGGAGAAACTTCAAAATATTAATATAAACATACTTTTTTAGGATGCTTCTTCTGGTGGGTGTTAAACTGAAAATACCAGGTTTACACACAAACTCCTCACCTTTCCCATGTGGGACCATTTGTGCATCATCCACACAAGTGTGAAGATGGACAGTCCCTTTCTAGTACGGAAATAGTGCTTAAAGGCATTTTGCTTGCTGCAGGTGAATTCAGTCTTGAAGGGAGATCAGTAAGTCTGATTTTCAGAAACCAGCTGATAAAACTTTGAGTTCATTGAGGGCATCAGGTGAGTAGAGAAGACTTTAAAAGAAAAAAAAGCAAAAAAAATTCCTTCCTCCATTTGCACAGGCAGCATTGGAAATAAATGACCTCTCAGGAAAAGAAGGAAATTAGTTCTCCAAATACCATATTCAGTTGTGGAATCAGGCTTCTCTTGCCACTGGATGCAAAGCAATCACCCCAGCTGCACACTCACCAAGGCAGGCCAAATTTGGTTGAAGAAATGGGACAGGAGAGGCATTTCTTCTAAAAGGTCATCAGTAATAAAAACATACTTCTTAAAAGACCTTCTCAGTCCCTGTCTGGCTCCAGTTCCACAGGAGAGATGATTGTGTACACCCTTTGCCTGTTCTGTCAGCACAGCTCGGCTCTGCGCTGAACATGTTGTACCACCACTCACTTGTAATGAAAAGCTGCTGCCTGCTCCACACTGGCCAGAGGATGAGAAGAGATGCCAGATCAGAAAATAGAAGTGGCCACAGAGTGTCTGGGACAAGAAGTGCCACTGAATGAGAGCAACCAAAAATACACTTTTCTCTCACTTGGCACATCCACAGATATCAGCCATAGATGAACACCCAAGAGGAGAACATGCCAACAGGAATCCAGAGTACAGCCCCTGGGGAGGGTAAAAAGAATTGGCAGGCATTTCTTGCTGTACCTTAGGTGTAAGGATTATTGTGAAGCTGTATTTCTTTAGCAGACTCAGAGATTGCTAGATTGAGCAAAGGGATATCCCAGGAAAAGGTGTTAGAAGATAAAGCCAAAAGAAACATTCAACCAAAACTACTATTTAATAAAGTGCTTTGCCTTGCCTTCTTCAGGAAGTAGAAAAGACTTTTTCTCCTACTTTTTTGTCTTCACTTTCCATCATTTCCCCTCACTCTCTCTGTTTTCTTTTTCCCCTAGTTTCTGCATTTCTTGAATTTGAATACTCCAAGAGTTCTGGATGTGAACCTGAATTCTGATCCATATTTCACCACTTGCTTCTGTTTTTCTAGCAGGGCACTCTGAATGACAATGTGCTCAGACTGTGGGGGAGCACAGGCCATATTTCAACCTGTGTGCTGGGGTTAGATGTCAGATCTG
This sequence comes from Zonotrichia albicollis, assembly GCF_047830755.1. Classification (NCBI taxonomy): domain Eukaryota; kingdom Metazoa; phylum Chordata; class Aves; order Passeriformes; family Passerellidae; genus Zonotrichia; species Zonotrichia albicollis. The sequence continues at coordinate 50,942,035 of NC_133823.1, read as the reverse complement.
ATTCTTGTATTTCTCATCTGACAAGAGCTAAATAATGCTAAAAGTCACTTGATTTGAATTTTTGGAGGGATAGGAGAGGTGTATTGGTAAGGAACAGTCCAGGCATAAATGCCCCAGCTCCTTCCCAGTGCATCCAGACCCCAGGAGTTCATCATCCACTAAAAGCCTCATCTATGAAAGCAGCCCTAGAAGTTCTACATATTTCTGTTTGTTGGCTAGTGATCCTGACAGGAGATTTTTTTGACCCATTTTGAATGGATGACCAAAATTCTGACTGTCCCCAGAGCACTGGGAAACTGTAAAGCAAACAGCATTTCTCTCTTGCTATGGAACACCTGTGAAGCCTTTGCTTATCTCAAAGGTGCCAGGGAAGTTAAAAGTAATTTGTAAAAGTGCCTTGGCCTGATTTATATGTTGCCAATGCTGCTATTTAAACAAGAGACACAATCACTCAAGGTCTTCTCCTTAGATAGCAGAAAGAATGAGATACCACCAACAGATGTGAGGCAGACTGGCTCAGTCTGGGCAGCCTCTGCACACTACAGCAGCAGCCTAAACTGAGTAAATTCAGCTTGAGTATTCCAGAGAAACATCTAGGTTTGGAAAGAAATTAATCTGGGTTTGTGAAAGTGCTATATTCACTTTTTGGTAATGTCACTGGAGCTTAAATATATCATAAAAACCTTCTTTTTATGTTGACATAGATTGGAAGCTAAAACTGTAATGTGCCAATGTTTATGGTGATTAATGTTTCCTAGTGCCTTACCAAGAATAGCTAATTTGCTACTGCTAGGTAGGGATTGATGGGAATTAGGACAATGCTAGAATATTTTACCTTGTGCAAAGTTGGAGTAGGAAAACCCTTGAATGGAAGGCAAGGCATGTCCCACTTTTGGCAGACAAATCATTCTGGAAATAGATACAATGATATTTAAAATAGCCTTGCTTGAATTAGGTTTATTCAACAAGTCTGGAGGGTCGGGGATAGCTCAGAGAATATATGGCTACATATGGGCTGCCATATATTCTGTTCTTTGGAGACTTATTTCTCCTCTGGAATCACAGCATGTGTGCTATCTAAAAAAATCCAGCTCTACCCTCAGCTGCTCTAAATCAAGCAATTACCCTGGGGCTTGGTTTGCTTATGTACTCAGACAGTGAAAAGGGCACTGGTACAGACAATATTGGGCCCCACTTCCCATGGAAATCCCAGCCATGTTTTCCTGCATGTCTGTCCTCTGGAGAGGCTGCCCAGCAACTCTGCTTTGTATAAACAGGCTGGTGAAACCCCAAGAGCAGAGAAATATATTTTGGGTCCAAATTTGGAGTTGAAATAGAGCAGAGCCATCAGAAAGAGTGTAAATCAGAGATTTACACTTAACCCTGACAATGAGGTCTAATGAATAAGTGCCCAGCCCTATCTTGACTTGCAACGCAGTGCTCCCCCGTTGAGCTCCACCAGGACTCCCAGATTCTCACCCTCTCAACTGCAGAGACACTTTTTTGTAGGGCAATGAAAACTATGACTTATACACGTTAAAATTATTAAATGAGTTGCAGAGTAAAAATAGGAGATGGGGCCCAAGCACCTCTGTTGTCTGACACCTCCTGATCAGCCTGGCTGATCTCCAGCCCGGGCACTACACAAGTTGTCAGGAGGGAAGGTGTGGGAGAGCAGGAACACTTGTTATCACTGGGAGGGCAGGGAAAGGAGCCAGGGTGGAGCTGAGTGCCTTGGTGAGGTGATAAGTGCCGTGGAGCAAGCCGCGTGTGTCAGCCAGCAGACGACCCTGCTTGCCAAGGATGGAGTGCATGGGGATGTGAGAGCCAGCTCTGTTGTTATTGTCATGTCCTAAGGAGTAAGTGCACTGGATTCTACATGCCTGTGTGTTTGATCAGGAGAGCACCACTGACAGACAATAAATAAACAGAGATAAAAACAAGATTAAGCAGGTCCTTCTCCTTATCGCTGCTCCTTTATCCCTATTGATCTCTGCCCAGTCCCTTTTCATCCAGCCTGGAATTCCTCACATGCTTGAACCACGAGCTGTCACATCTAATTAAAAATGTGATGCGAGGTTTTGCATGCAGCAGGGAGTATTTTCCAGTGATGGGCAGCTGTGCCTTTCTCTATGAACACTCATCTTGCCATTGTGAAATCCAGCTGGGTTTGTAGCCAAGGGATGGCAGACATGAACAGGAAAAAAACAACCTACTTTTTGGTTCAATCTTCAGGAATTGTCCAGCCTCAGGGGTGGAAATGGTGGTCACCTTGTCTAAGCCTCATACCCTGGCAGAGAAAAGTTGGCTTTCTACTTTTATCTGTTTATTGGGGACATTTCTCGCTTCCAAGGTCTCTGTGGTAGGTGGGCCACAGAGACACATAAACCCTTCTCTCCTCCTTGCTTGCTAGCCATCTCTTTCATCCATTTGGATGAAAGAGTGTAGACTGAAAGAGTCTTTCAGGCAACCACTAAGATGAATGAGACGAGTTTCTTCCCTGTCTTACAACAGTGAAATTTAGATTTCAAACACTATAGATCAGGTTTTCTCTTCCTACCCACTCTATAAAGAGGCTTTGACTATTTTCTCTTCTTTTAAATGATACAAAGGAAGGATGTTTCCAAAGAAAAAGTGATCACTGGCTGATAACTCCATTTCAACCCCATCCCCACTCCTGCATGATGTAAATTTTCCTCATCTCCCGGGGTTAACTGCTGCATTCATGCTCATCAGATCACTCTGAACTCACTGAATGAACTTTTTTTGATTGCTTAAAACAATTAAAATATGACAGGTAAATATCATTTGGGCAGTGTGTCCTTCTTCATAGAGAAGATGTTTTTGTACACTGAGCAGTTGTGGGCCCATAAATACCACAGATGTTTAAGGTCTGCATGGATGTCTAACAACACCCAGGGAATAGCTTTGAGGTGAAAATGAAGTCCCTCATTTTGTGCACCTAACAGTGCTGAGACAAACAAGGCTAAATTAGGAGGTTACCAGTATAAGGGTAAGCAACACAGAAAAGCAAACACAAATAGCACTGTATTTTCTGCCTGACTTTTTAATCTCTACATTCTACCATACTCTGTTTTTGTTAAAACATTCAATAAAAAAATCTCTTGAACATGGCTTTTCCTCATGCTTTCATGGTCTCTGGAAACTATTAGAACTCTGGTTTTGGCTTTGGTTTTTAAAAGTGGCTGGTGGCTTTAGATGAGGCAAAATTTCTGAACATGGGGGCCAATGTTATTAGGGAGATTGGTGGAGCTAGGGAGTAAAACCAGGCATGATTATGGAGACAGAATTTGATTCCCCCAGGTCTGATCCCCTCTAGGTACCTTCATTTTTCAGGGCTAAAACATGTTTGCAATTTGGAGACTTTGCTGAGCTCTTCCCCCTTCTGAAGTCAGACCTGACTGTGTCTCAGGCTGGGCATCCAAAACTATAGATATTTTGGAAAAGATAGATCATGTCACTCCTTTGATTTTGCAACTTTTTTGCCTGTCCCTAGGAATAAGACACTTTACCTCAGATTTACAATGTGATCCAACAGGCAATCCGTGTGAGCAGGATTTTTATTCATTCTTTCCTATGCCATCATTCAAGATCCCACATTTTATTTCTCGCCACTAAAACAATATCATTAGACATGAAATATATGTTGCCAGGCCCTCCCCTATCTCACTTCTCTCCCTCCCTTTTTTTCTGAGGAGAAAGAAAAGAAAACTTCTTTTCAGGATACATTGTAGGGAGTGCTCATGAACCGGCAATTTATTTTCTCCTAGGTTTGACACTGCCAGGCCCTTAGTGCTTTTATTGACTCTGGCTAAACACAGTGACAATTATTTTTGTTGGTTTCAAATCACCTTCTCCAGCAGAGTGTGAAGTCAGCAGGTTTTTTTTGCATGCTGAGCATGCCCTTTCAGACAACCTAAGAGGAGCAGAGGGAGAGATGATGGGGTTTTTTTCATTTTTATCCACTTGCACTTTGGCATTCTCTGAACTGACCTTTTGTTTTGACGCAGGGAAAGCAAGGGAGAGGCTCACAGATGAGAAATGGGTTGATGGTCAAGGATGAAAACAGAGCTGGGACATCCTTATCTGAAAGTTCCTACTTGCAGAAACCTGTTTTTCCCTGCATGTCCCTTCTGGAAGTCCCACACATTTCCCTCTGTGTATGCACACACAACACACCCAGAGAATGCAGGAGTCCTCCCATCCCTCCATGGTCGTGCAAAACCACCCAGCCAGAAATCTCCAGCCCTTGTTTTCCTCTTTCCTCAAGAGCATGGTGCCTTCCAGGTCACCATAAACCCTCTGCTGGGCTGTGAGGGGCCAGGATGATGGTGAAAAGGAGCTGTTTCTCAGAAAAAAAACCTTTGGCAAAGGTCTCCTGGAGCATTTGTGGCTTGTGGGATGTGCATTAGTGCAAGCATTTATTTAATGCATTTCATGCTATCCCCTCCATCTCCACTTATCTGTTCCTGGCAAGGCCCAGGAAAAGCAAATGGCCCCAAAATAATGGCAGTGTAGACTCAGCCTGTGGGATGCTTCACAAACTGCATATCAGTTACAGCAATTTTGAACATGATTTGTAAGGGTTTACAGACCAGCAAAGCTGCTTGGGAAGGAAATAAAAATATAAGCCAATCTTTGAGTCTACCACTAGGATGAATAGAACAAGTTTCTTCCCTGTCTTACAACAGTGAAATTTAGATTTCAAACACTATAGATCAGGTTTTCTCTTCCTACCTACTCTACAAAGAGGCTTTGACTGTTTTCTCTTCTTTTAGGTGGTACAAAGGAACAGTCAGTTTCTGGAAACACAGTGGATAGATCTTCTCTGGGAGAGGAGCTGGAGAATCATTCAAAAATGATCTTTCATTTAAATTATTTCTTCAAACTTTTTTGCCACATTAAATAAAATGTCTCTATAACATTCTGAAAAATGTTAAAAATTAAAATTGCTGAAACATACCTCTCAAGCAAGGCGTCATAGTGAACATTGCTGCTTACTTGGGAAGAAAAGCTTCCTGTCAATTAAAAAAACATTTGTTAATGTCTCACTTTTACAGTTGTGATAACGAGTAAAGTCTGAAGTTTCCATTGACTCACAAGGATGTTCAGCCATAACTATCACCTTGTCCAAACTGTGAGAAAATGAAGATATAAATAATCTTTTCCAGACGGTGTGACCTGCTGAGGCACTTGAATTGATCAATAGACATCAATACCTACCTTCAGACAGAATCTGTCAAATGCAGAAGGGTTTAATTTGCGCTTTACACAGGAAGTTAGAAAAGCCCTTAAGCTAAAGAACAACTAAAGGACAGTTTTAAAAAACTCTGGTTGCGGTGGAAGGGTTGGCTTGAGGTGTCCCTGTTTTCCAGAAATCCCACTTGTTCTTGCCCATGTGCTACCATTAGGTATTGTTTCTGGTGTGTCAGGACAGGTGCTTCAGGTCATGCAGGACAGAGATCTGAGCAAAATTCCCTTTCTCCCACACAAAGGACTTGATGCTTTTGGACTGAAGACACCTCGCTGGTTTTGAAAGCAGCATGGATCATGTCTCCAGATGGTTGGCTATTTCAGCAACAAGATAGGGAAATTTCTATTTGCCTACAAGAACAAACATCCAAATGCACATTTCTGGTTTTGTTGCCTCTCTGCCTGTGCACTAAGCCTCGGGAAAGACTGTGATGACTGTGCAGAAAACAGACTTCCTCGTCCCTCCATCTGCACCTTTGTGTCCCACCAGCCCTGAGAGGTTTTCTCCTTGGATATGCCTCACAGATCATTGGGTTGGTGCAACTGAGGGCTTGGCCCAAGGACAGACTCTGGAGCCTCCTCATCTCCGTCTGCCCTCACACTGTTGCCCTTCCCTGTCCACAGCAGCTCTCAGGAGATGTCTGTGGTTCTGATCCAGCTGCAGTCTCCTGCATGAACCTGCCAAGGGGCTCATCCAAATTGGTCCTCATTAGCTGTTGTAGGGCTCCTGACAGCAGCTTTTCAGTTTGGACTGAAAACTGTTTCTAGTTGGTGCTTCCCCACAAGGGCAGTGTTATTGCCAATAGGAGTCCAGTGTGTTTGAGAGCTGTGGATGAAGCAGGGGAGGGAATATCCCTTTTAACCAAGGGTGCTCCACAGCAACAAGCCAATGTCTACTCACCAGCCTCTCCAAGCTGCCTCTCCATGCTTTTTGCTTTGGCAGGCCCTCCCTTCCACCATGGAAGCACAACTGGCCCCAGCCACTGTGTGCCCCCAGCAGGCAGGGACAGCCAGCCAGGCACCTCAGAGAGTGCCGATAGCAGCCACCAGCAGGGGTGAGATGACCTGCCAGAATTTCCAAAGCTTCTTGAACTGAGCATTAAGTCAATTTGAGAGGGATTACTCTGCCAAACACAGTAATTAATTAGAGAGACATGCTTCAGCACGGAGCTTTTCATTATCTAAAGCACTCAATGTGCCTTTGTGGGGCTGTGCCAGCACTGTCAAGGCCCATCAAGCTCCAGCCCTTCCCACTATGTGTGTTTTGCCAATTCAGGTACTTTTTCCCCCCTCTTTTCCCTTGCAGTGCCCATATTCAGCATCCTTGCTTGAATAGAATTTTAAAATGATTTGGGTTGGAAGGACCTTGAAGATCATTTAATTCCAACAACCCCAGCAAGGGCTGGGAAAGATCTTGATCTCTCAAAGAGTATGGCTGAGGCTACAGGGAATGTTTTCCTGATCCACTCTGAACCAAAGCAAACCTGGCTATGGGAGAGGTAGGAGTCATGCTGCTGTGTTTGATGTGAAGGATGTTCTGAGGAAGGCAAAGGCACTGCAGCCCAGCAGAGTTGTTCTGGCATTGCAGGATGCATCTCCTCTTTCTGTGCTTTCTAGCAGAAATGACAGCCTCATATTTGGAGTCCAGGCATCTCCCTACTTCTGATCTGAAGTTCCAGTGCAGCTCTTTGTGAGTCACTTGAGTTCCCTGAACCCTGATCTGTAATGTTGTGATGCAATTTTCATCCTCTCTCCTAGCCAAAAATGTACAGTTTTGAATACATAAATTTGACCTAGTTTAGTCCTGCTTTCAGCATCTGTTAAGGCACTTGGCATGCTGGTCTTCTGCAGGACAAATGAAAGGTCAGTCTCCTTCTGTGTCTTTTTAGCTCAATGACAAACCTTTTTTTTAACAGTGTGACCAAGACAAGGTGCAGTGTCCTTGCTGCTCTGTGAGCACACACTGAGAAGCAGGTCTTGATGGAATCAGTGGACAGAATTTTTAACAACAGAAGTATTGCTGTTGTGGTCTAACAAATAGGGCATGAGGCAAACAGGAAGTCCTTTGCCAGAATTCAGGAAGGAAATTGTCATCACGAGCAGTAGAGAGAACTTAGCTCTTTCATGACATCTCAAAACGAGAGCCATCATCTGGGATATTTCTGCCTGACTTGAGGCAAGCAAAGGCAATACTATTTTGGAATCAAATGCTGTGTAGATCAGCATTTTCAATTCAAACTTTTGAATTTTTGAAAAACAAGTACGGATTGGCAAGTTAATAGAGAAATACCAACAGTGTTTATTTTACCTAAACTCTTAGACAGTTTAGTATTAATGGTTGGTATGAGCGTTTCCAGCAACTGATCTTTGGAAATTACAATTCTCAGAACAGTCCCATTCATTATTTCAGCCCACTTCACTTGAAGCTCCAATTTCCAAATGAAAATTGAAGGAGGGAAAACACACATTAAAAGAAAAAGTAAACAGAAGGATTCCAACAACTGATTTTCATTTGAGCATCTTATATTGATTTTTCTCCTTTATAATTATGCAGTGTAGAGTGCATCTTTTCTTAATTCATAGAGTCATAGAATCATTATAGTTGGAAAAGGCCTTTATGATCATTGACTCCAAACATTAACCCAGCACTGCCAAGTTCAGTCCTAGACCATGTCCTCAAGTGCAACATCTACATCTTTTAAATACCTCCAGGTTTGGTGGTTCCACCTCTGCCCTTGAAAGCCTGTCCCAATGTTTGAAAGCCCATTCCACAAATAATGTTTTCCTAAAATCCAATCTAAACCTCCCTTGGCACAACTGGTGGCCATTTCTTCTTGTTTTGTCACTTGTTACTGGTGAGAAGAGGCCACTCCCACCTGGCTACAACCTCCTCTTAGGGAGCTCTAGAGAACGATTAGGTCTCCCCTGAGCCTCTTTTCCTCCCGGCCAAACACTCCCAGCTCCCACAGCTGCTCCTCATCTGACTTGTGCTCCAGACCTTTCATCAGCTCCATTATCTGTTTGCACTCCAGCCTCTCAATGTCTTTTTTGGAGTGAGGGGCCAAGAACTGAGCACAGGATTCAAGGTGAGGCCTCTCCAGCACCGAGCGCAGAGGGTTGATCAGTGCCTGTGTCCTGCTGGCCACAGCACTGCTGATCCAGCCCAGGTGCCATTGGCCTTCTTGGCCACCTGGGCACACCTGGCTCATGTGCAGCCACTCTCACCCAGCACCCCCAGGTCCCTTTCCAGGGCCCTTTCCAGCCACTCTGGCCCAGCTGTGGCACTGCAGGGGTTGCTGTGAGCCAGGGGCAGGACCCAGCACTCGGCCTTGTTGAACCTCAGAGCCCTGGCCTTGGACCATTGATCCAGCCTGTCCAGATCTCTCTGGTGTCATCTCAAGCCCCTTGTCCAGATTACCAATAAAGATATTAAACAGGGCTGGCCCCAGCACTGAGCCCTGGGGGACATCACTGGTGATGGCCCCCAGTGAATGTAACCCCATTACCCACACTCCCTGGGCTCAGCCATCCAGCCAGTTTCCTGCCCAGTGAGCAGTGCACCTGTCCAAGCCATGAGCAGCCAGTTGTCTCCAGGAGAATAATGTGGGAAACAATGTCAAAGGCTTTACTAAAGTCTACCCAGAGTGCATGAAGAGTCTTGGATTTTTGCTGTCTCACTGAGTGGAAGCATTCCTCCCCTAGGTGTGCCCACTGCTGCTGGCCAGTGCTGGCCCTCCCTGTAGCCCTGGTGACAGTGTGTCCCCACCAGAGAGAGCCTGGGCAGCTGCCTCAGTTGTGCTGGTGGGTGCAGTGCTTTCTGCCCTGTGGGCTCCATGGCTCCCTGTGGAGCTGGCAGGGCTCCAGCGCCTTTCCTGCACACCCTCCTGCATGAACTGCCCCACTGTCTACCCATTAAATGGGTAATGACTGGTCTGGTAGCCAGCAGAGAAGGGCCTTCAGAGAAAAGATAGTATTTGAAAGTAGAGGTTACACACAGAGCCCTCTCAAACAGATCTTTGTGCCAGAGGCTTTGTTTTGATACTAGAAACATTTCCACTACAGCAGCCTCTGATGGCAGTCATGTGTGGGATTAGGAACTGACTCCATTCAAATAACAGACAGCTGTTTGGAGTGAAAACTCGTCTCTGTCAATTTGCACTCAAAGAAGGCAGAGGCAAGGGAAAAAAAAAAAGACCCTGGGCCTGGGAATCATTGTAGCTTAATCCCTCCTTTGGCAGGAGATAAAACTAGGGCTTTCCAATGCTCTATAATTTCTTGCATTGACCTGGAAAGAGATTTCTCTATTCACTGGGCTGTAAACCTCCTTTTTTATATTTACTACATGATGTACAAGAACTGAATCTCCAGCAGAGAAAACATGCCATGTTGGGCTAGGAGCCTGGGAAGGAACTTAGGCTCAGGTTAAAAAACTCAGTACAGCAGGGACACACAGTAGCTGCTAAAACCACTTATGGATTGTTCTTTTAACTTTCAGCGGAAGGTTTTCTCATTTGGTGAAGAATTGGCTGAGATTTCCAGAAATGACTAATGATTTACGGTGGTCTGCTCTTTCAATGCCAAATTTCAAACCCTGGAGGAGGGCCTGATTTTTGAGATCGGGTGCACAGCTCTTGCAAAAAGTCAAATATCTTTTGTGCATCTCAAGACCCTGGTATGCCTAGTCATTCATGCTCTCTGATTTAGAAAAAAATAAATGTGGTGGAAAAGCAGAGCAAAACCTTTGACCACGCTCTGCCAAGCACAACTGCAGACACAGCAAAGGGTTGAGGTGCACTGATCCAGTACAGCACTCATGCATTTTTGGTTAACCTGGTGCTTCCTGTCAGCACCATAAACAGCTTCTTGCAAAAAGTTTTTCTGTTGTTTGTAACAGGAAAAAGTGGCTGTGCCAAGGGATATTTTCAAGTACAGCAGACCAAGAGGCAAAGCTGTTACCGGGATTCAAGCCTGTGTGCACCTGGAGTTGTTCATTTTCCCTAGTTCTCCTCCTGTGTTTTAAAAACTGAGAGAATAGTATTTAGTCCATGAGAAAATTGATTTCATTAGAAAATGAGTCATGTCCTCTGGGACTATTTGAAAAAGCTTTGAGGGAGGCCTTCTCAGAAATGAAAATGTCACCTTAACTGAAAACTTTTTCTCAACCATATGAAAAAGAAAAGTTCTGACAGTGTCAAAATATGCTATTTTGACATATTGTAAATTTTCTTTGGCTTTTCTTTTGATTGTAACTTTGGATTTAAATTTTCTCTTCCTGTGCCACACACCGTGTTATCAAGCTGACTGTGACATCCCCACCACACAGCTGGTGGAACAGTGCTGGAGCAGGTGGGTGTTGCCCTCCAACCCCATCACCCACAGCCAGATCCTGTAGAAGCACTCAAAATCTAAGAGAAAAACAAAAGCCACTTCCTTGAAACAAACCAACTTGAATTGCCAAAGAAAAAATATTTATTTAATTAATTCCCTGCTTCTCTCTCTATCTATTTTAATGTGTTGGGCAAGCTTCCTTTATGGAGCATTTAAGAGAAGGCTGGGTTTCACACCCATGGGAAATTAGGCCAATTTATGAAATGCTGAACCTTTCTATAAAACAGCACTTCTTCCCCAGAGGGCTGCAGAGTTCCACACAGAGTGCAGCAGAAGCCAGGCTACAGCCAGGAGAAACATCCTCTGTCAACAAGATGCAAAGAGAAAGAGTGGTAAGGAAGGGGATGGAGAAGGGATTTTGCATAACGCTTTCCCCGTCATTGTTTGGATTGGAAGCCTCTCTCCCTGTGTCCCAGCAGACAGCCTTTGGATCACTTGGAAATTGTGCCCACTCCATTCTTGTGCAGAGCTGAAGCTGGGGCTGTTTGCAATGGCTGCTGCCAGGGAGCTCAGCAACCTACAGGAAGGAAGGTCTTGTTCTTAAAAAAAAAAAAAAAAAAGCCAAAACTGCCCCCCTTGAGAGCTTGGGAGTGAGGGGACATGGATCCTATTCCAAGCTCTGTGCTCATTCTGGGTGGCCTTGGACATGTCACACTGCTGACTGTTCAGCTCTGTCTGAAAAAGCAGGATGAAGGGCAGCAGGGGGGTATCGTTCCCTGCTCGCTGTGCTGGGAGGAGTGCTGCACACCAGGAGCTGCTGGCACAAGCCCTGATGGATGAAATGGGCTTTGTGGCTTTGCTTCAGCTGCCTGCCACTGCATCAGCACCAGTATCTTTGCACTGTCCTTGGATGGAGGTCCTGAGAGGATGGAATAACCTGTCAGGATGTGGCTGGGAAGCTGCCACACAGGCAACCTATTACCTCTGAGTGGGTTTTGGAGCAGCTGTGTGCACCAAAGGCAGGAGCTTGGTGTGGCACAATGGCACAAGGATTGAGGATTTCTGTTTCCACATCTGAATTTTCCAGTACCTGCTGCAACAGATCACAATGCTGTATTATCAGAATTGCTCCCACTGACAAAATTACTGGTGATCTGACTGCAGCAAAAACCCAAGGCAAACTGATCTTGGTAGTAGCTGCTGGATGGAAGCTGGTATCCCAAAAATGGCAATTGGAAGCCTCAGTTAAGGAATCTGAATCTTAACCATAATGCTGACATTTTCTTTATTGATGTTAACCCTCTAACCACTGCAACAAGAAATTGTCCAGCCACACTCAAAGTCAAAGCAACAGCCCTTTCATGAAATTCAAAAAACAGTGATCCACTGAGATGAATCATCTCAGAGGTAGACTAACAACAACCAGCTTAAATCCTACTAATCTGGATTTATGTCCAAAATGTGGAATATCCTTTTGGGGTGCACAAACTGGAAAGAAAATGGGAAAACCTCCCCTTCCTTTCTTTTAGCAAAAGATGAGAAGTTTTCTCTCAGTCATTCCTCTCCTATGAAAAACTTCTGTCCCAGTTTTGCAGGTTTTGGCCAACTCAGTCTTCCAGTCACTTTACAAATGCTCAGGTATTTCCCACACTTACCAAAGCAGGATCCACCTGTGAGATGAGGCTTGTCGGTACTGCAATTTTCTTCTATTTGTTTCTGAGCACTTCAAAACTTAGATGGGGAATTTTTGGTTCCTTTCAAGCAAGTACAAGTTCCTGTACAAGCAAGTCTAAAAAAATATGGGATCTCTCACTACTCCCTTATCCTCATTGCCATCAATCTCCATCTCCATCTCCATCTCCATCTCCATCTCCATCTCCATCTCCATCTCCATCTCCATCTCCTCCTCTGCAACGTGGATGATACCTGTGTCTCCATTCCTCCATGAACTCACTACATTTCAGGGATTATTGGAAAGATATCAATGATTTCACCTCTCTGAAGAATCTTAGACCTGTTAGAGAGATAACACGAAAAACTCACAAGAGCAGCTGAATTCCTTTTTGTTTTTTAAACACTGCAGTTCCCTAGTTTTAGAGTCTTGATAAAGTCATTACAGTGCCAAAAGGGGAAACGTGTTGTTTCCATGGCTGCAAGCAAACATTAAAGATAACTACTTCCAGTGATGGGATGCTTCAGAGAATATGATAACACATTCATGTTCTTTACTTGCATGAAGTATGTTGTGGATATATTTGTTGTGGATATATTTTCCTTGGAAAATGTCTCTTATAAAAAATGAATATTTATTTTAACAACAAGGCTTGTAACACAAAGTTTCAATCTGAAATTAAAATAATAAAATAATTAATTTTCAATTAAACTTTTTTTTTGTGTATCATATTGGGAAACATTACTATTTTAAATTAAAGAATTCTTCCTTTGTGTACTATTCTTCCCCCTTTCATTACAACTGAAGGAAACACTAAAACTTAGTGATTTTTTCCTTCCCAAATCTTTCTACTTTTAGTCCGTGATTTTTGAAATTATCTTTCCATTGGAAAGTTATAAGACTGTGAGATTTCCATTCTGCAAATTCTCTAATATCAAGGAAGCTTTGAGTATTGATAACATGTTCACTTCCTATTTTGCCTTTTTGTAACTTCTGTCAATGTAAAGGAAATTTTAAGACAAACTATGAGCATTAATGCATCCACTGCTGCAGATCTGATGGATGGAGGTGATGGCAGGTGATTGATTCAGGGGTTTCTCTCTTCTGCACTTCTGCCAGGTCCTACACATTATTTTATTTGCCAAATGCTTCCACTGGACAATCTGTATTTTCAAGAAAATATCCCATCAACTTTTAATTTTGAGAAGAAACCTAGTAGAGCCAGAGGAGAAGTCAGGCCCACCCTCAATATACATTGGCTGTATAGATTGAATTGAGAAGACTCTGTCTTCAAGGAATTATTTATTTACAGATAACTTTTCTAATCCATGCAGTGGAGATCAAAACGTCTCTGCAGAATCTTAGAAACCACAAGTCACAACAGAACTTAACCCTCCTCTTAGATTTTGGAACATCATCTTTGGAACATCACTTGGAATAACATGAAGGGGCAATGGTTTTGCTATTTTTTCATTCCCCATGAGACTTGCAGCCACAGTTCTCAGTACTGTAATGGAAGATGTGAAGATGTGTACATAGCCTTGAGTTACATGGGATCATGAATTCCCCTGGAGAAGGAAGAGATGGCTCATATGGCTGTTAGTTCCCCACATCAGGCTGCTCTTGGTGTTAACCCCCCATTGCTCCTGCACACACAGTGCTTCCACATCTGGAAGTGAAAGCCCAGAACAAGGCAATTTTTCATGCAATGGAACTGTCAGCACGTGCACAGCTCGATCAGCATGGCCTCGTGAGCTACAATAATCGTGAGCTACAATACAATGGAGAATGGTGTCAATAAGTGAAAAGCTGCTGCTATATTGGTGTGCAGACCTTCACCGTGTGTCTGCTGCCTCTGAAACCTTGTGCTCAAGCTCAGCCTTGAAGTAGTGGACTGTCAGTGTTACATTTATGGTTGAGCTCTGTGATCTTAAGGGCCTTATCCAAGCTTAATGATTCTGTGATTCCAGAGCTCAGTGGTTGCAGCCATTCTGCGTGGTCACCATGCTGCCTTTTGACTCTGGATTCAACAATTAGGCAGTCTGTCCCTTCAGCTCATGCATCAGAACATCCCTGAATTATCTCAGCTAACTCTGGCATGCTCCTCTCCCCCTGCACTCAGGTCACACAAAGAGGGCTTGGCCATGTGAACTGCTACAGTCACTTTGACATCACACAGCACACTGGAAATGTTCTCTCTGCTTCCTTCAGCTCTTAACACAGGTAAGACTGAACGTGTGTAAACACCAGATCTTCTTCTAGCATAAAAAAGTGCTGCTGCTCTCTGGGGTTATCAGCTGGAATAGGACTGCTCAGAGGTGTTCATGCTTTGTGCTTTATACACTCCTATCATTCAAGTGGGGACTTTCCAGCAGCCTTTCATAAGAGTTTTGCTTTTGCACTGCTGTTGATTTCTGCAGGATTACACAAGATAACTGGTGTAGCACTGGGGATGGTATTTGTTGAACTGAATGCTGTTATCTCCATGCTTCAGTTTCCATGTGCCCAAATCCAAGGGTAGTGATGCTTTCCAGCTCTGTGAATGCCTTTGAACTCTGCTGCCAAGAAGAGCTGATAATGTGGATAGCATGGTTACAATGAGGTTTGTTGCTCAAACACATCCCTAGGGTAAGACAAATAAAACCAGATAAATCCCCTATAAATACACTTCTTACATTGGAGAAAAGCCATGTTCTGGCACCCCCAAGCAGACCACCTGATTGCCAAGCAGCTGGAGCCTGCATCCTCTCTGAGGGAGAGGCAGCTGTGAAGAAGTGCAGAAGTAGTTGCCAGCTGATGGGCTGGTGGGGCACCAACATCAGGGGTGTTGCCTCATGCTGATATCCACAGGACTATGGTAAGAAGGTCTGAAGATGCAAGGGAATGCCTTGTTCATTCTCAGTGTGAGACACAAAAAGTAAACCCAAATTTGTCTTCAGCTCCCCATGACTATAGGATGCTTCATGAAGTTAAGCAAAGTGGATGTTAGGAATTATTAGGAGCAGGAGACAAAGTCCTCTGGAACATCTCTTGAAGCTCATCACCAGGACACCTCCCTGGCTTGTAGACCCTTGTTCACTGAGATATTGTGTCCTGACAGGAGACATGCTGAAGAAAAGGATAAATAGAAAAGGTAGAAAAAAGGTAGAAAAGGATAGATTCAAACCCAAAGTTTCAAATATCTAAAACTTTGTGAAATGAGCCCCTGAGCAATGGATGGAAGACCCTGGTGACTTAGTTATTTCTCTCTTACAGTCATCTATAGACTTACTTTGAAAGCTGCAGTAGGTGACTGATACAATGAAATAGAGTATATTTTATTTTTCTTTCATCATCTTTCTTTTCCCTTTAACAAGGGAATTTAGAATCAGCGGGAAGAGACAGATGGAAATAGATTAAAACCAAAGTAAAATTTGTTTTAGTCTTTTCAATAACCTGCTACAACTGTAAATTTGAGAAACCAAGAAAAAAATCTTAACTTCATTTATGCATTTAGTCAATAATTACAGTTCCTAAATAATAAGTCATTCTGTAGCCTGAAGTTCTTATTCTGAGTATATATTTATATTAGCAGTTAAGTATACTTTTCATGGGCAATTAAGACATTATTCCTTCCTAGCTATTCACAGGCATCTCAGGAGGGAATGGGGAAAGACACGATTGTAAAGCCACGAAGATAATAAGAGCCAAAGTCTCTTTCCTCATCTTGTGATATTGATTTTCATAATATAAACAGAGGCACAGAATCCTGAATCTTGGTAATATACCTATTTTAAATGCCAGTTGTTGAGCAAATAGACCTCTGTGGGGATATGTTTGTTTGACAAGTCCTTTGGGATTAGGAAATATTAGCCCGGCTTTCAGCCTGAGACCTATTTTGTGAGGAGTCTTTGTTGCTTTGGCAGCTTTCTAAAGCCTTTTATGATAGGTCTTGGCCCTGGTGATATTTATTCAAGTAAACCTAAGAATAAGAGGTAAGATGCAGCTGTTCCAACATTGTGGACATGTTTTGGTCTCCGTGAGTTTTGACTCAACCCTGAAGTGCAGGACACCTTAGAGTGACTAACAAAGTATTCACACTCAGGCCTTCAGTTTAACTCTTATCCATTTTCCACAGACAGTACCTGCTTCTAATTAATTCTGGCTCCGAATCATTCTTCCTCAGTCACAAGAACTGGTTAGTTATTTACTTTCCAGCAGTTTGCACACAAGGCCCAGGGTTTGAACAGGGCTGTTCCTGGCACTTTCTTACAGCCCTGCATTCTGCCCTTCCTCCAAGGAGTACAAGGTTTATATTTTTTGGTTTTGCCAGCCAAAGAAAATAAAACTAATCTCTGTCAAACAGGGCATCCTCTAGCTCCTTGACTCGGGTTTGCCACATGGGAAGAGCATTCCCAGGCTAGACTGATCTTCCCTTGCTTGCTATTACATCAGGGTAGTGAAGCCACTTTTATTATCAGAAGTTAATGAAAGGCAGTTTTGGGGTTTTGCTGCAGCTCCTATTAAGTTTTGGGGGTTTTCCAGCTAACCTGAATCAAAATTATTTCATCCTTCATCATTTAATTCAGGCCATATGATACCTGATGTAAAATTGGAAGGCGAGTTTGGCTGTGTGATAGCTCAGAGTGGGTCGTCATCAAGAAGAATCTTTTCATCATAATAATAAATATTTCATCAGGCCCTTGACTGTTACATATGAAGAATTTGACTTTTATTTGTAATTTGAATGTGCTAATGGTGTCCAATGAGGGAAAAGCAAAATAGATTATTAAAACCTTCAGTAAACCCAACTGGATGACAGTAGTTCTTCTTCACATAGTATATCTACCCTTTTATATACCACACATTAGATAAATATAAAAATACAAAAAATACAAAATTGATTTTTGTAAGAAAGGTCATTATCTGGACTTTACTACTATGCTGTGTCACATGGGGACTGAAAAATCACAGCACCACAGATGACAGAGGAAAAACAGAAAATGAGGACTCCTATAACAATCTGTGTTGCAATCCCCTAAATTGTTCCTGTCCCTCTTTCTCCAGATTTTATAGACAAAGAGAAAAAGGAATTTTAAAATTCCTGAGAGCCAAAACTCTCAGAAAGGGGAGTGGGCTGCTGAGGCCGCAACCCTTTTGCACTGTAATCATGGTGACATCACGTGAATAAAGACAAAACTGGGGAGACATCATTGCAGAAAAAGCAAGGCAGCCATAGCTCTCAATTTCTGGGACATGGTGTGGGTTTGACCTAATGTTCTCAGATTGTAACAAGTAGTAGGCATTAAACAGCACTGCATTTGCAATCAGAAAAATATTAAGGAAATGTGAAAAATAAAGGTCTAGGCCTGAGCAAAAGGTACTTAATTGGGGACACGTGGTGGTAATTAATCCTATAAAAGGTATGTAAATTATAGTAGATTAAATCAAAATCAGGTATCTAACTTTAGATATCTACACCTATATGGGACTGATCTTAGCTTAAGCATCCAAATAAAACCTCTGATTTTCCTACACCTCACCTCCGTAACAGGAGGCTTGGGATATTTCTCCCTGTGTATGTCCTGGAGGTGTTTTTATTACCTACGTACTTGGAAAGAGTTTTGAAGTCCCTGTGCAGAAGAAACTACCTTCCCCAAGTGTTATCATGCACACCCAGCCCCCCCAGTGCATTTGGAGAGGGTGGTGTTCCATTTCCATGGCAAACCCACAGCTGCAGCCTTGTTTGTTTCCACAGGTGGATTTGAAGTGGATGCCATCTTAATCACTGACCATGAGAAATCACGGACCCCTATTCCAGAGGCAAGATCTTCCACAAACACAGGGCTTGCTCTGGGAAGGTATTTCTCTGAGCAGAACACAGAGGGATTGTAGGGTCAGACAGAAACCCACTGTTAGGGAAGTCAAAGAGAAAAACCTGGGCAGAATCCAGAACTTAACTCAGGTAAATAAAATAGTACCTTTCTATGAAAAGATTCATAAATAAGCAACGATTTTTAAAATAAACCCTTTCTGGAAGCTGCAGCATACAGTATTCTCTTCCAGGAATGACAGTATAAGATATAACCATTACAGCTTTCATATTTACTCACTATGTACAGAAAAAAAGTGTTAGAACACAAACTAGGATGGAATTGAAATAATGCTTACAGTCTATTCTGCTCTGAGTGCTTAGAAAGCATGTTTTAGGGTTCCTCGCCCAAACCCAAGTCTCCTCTAAACTCAGGTAGCAATTCCCAGCTGGTTCCTTCAGCTCCCTTTGTAGACACAGCAAGAGGCAAAAGGTGCTCTGCCCTCTGAGGTCTTTGGGGAGTTCATCTCTGTCCATTGGCAGCACAGGGAGCTCAGCCCTGAGTTTCCACTGAATGTGCAGGGAGCAAAACTTTGGGAATTCCACCCAGACTGCAGCCTCCCTGGCTCTGGGGCCAAGAATCTGCTCCCTTGTTCAAGAAAAACATATCTAAGTAGTCACTTAACATGAGCACATACCTGAAACTCAGTGGAAATTAGGTGGATGAGGAAGTGTGTTGCTTAAAGCACAGCACATGAATATGCAGGGCAGGGGAGGGCAGAAAAACAGTCTTTTACATTCATTTGGGTTAAAGAATTAATTTGAATTCGTCCACAGTCACTCTCTGTGACTATTCCACAGCTGAACTATGTGAGCATGGAAGTTTGTCTACAGAAAATG
This sequence comes from Zonotrichia albicollis, assembly GCF_047830755.1. Lineage (NCBI taxonomy): Eukaryota > Metazoa > Chordata > Aves > Passeriformes > Passerellidae > Zonotrichia > Zonotrichia albicollis. Next base: position 50,923,070 of record NC_133823.1, on the reverse strand, counting down.
TTCAGCTATTTTGTGAAAGCAAATGTGGAAGTTTAAAATGTGGGCTGTGTTTAAAATTTAGGTTACTTTCACCAACCAGAACTGCTTTTTCTTCTTCTATGTACAGGACTGAGTACACTGGCAGTGCTGCCAGAATGAAGGAACAATAATTCTTTGATGAGATCACCAAGTAAATATAAGTATCATGTTCATGGACTATTCATATAGCAAAAATAACAATAATCCAGACAGAGATCATCTCTAATATAATTACAGCACTGCACCTCCCAACCATTGCGTGCAAACACTGGTCATGTTGACCATTTATGTGCAGAACATTTTACTGGTGTCTCCATAAAAGAGAGAATGTTTTCCTTGTGGGCTTGCAGGGAGAACTAATTAACAAAAATAAATCTAACCCTCAGAACTAAGTATGTCTGCCAGTAAATTATTAAATTCAACCACCTCATCATTTTGTGCTACAAATGACCTTCTGAAAGCAGCTCTCAGTGGACCTCAGCAGACAATTCTGACAATCCCCTTCATCCAAAGGCAAGGATGCTGCTGTCCTCAGTGTCTCTCTGTCACACAGGCATGGGGCTCTCACCATGTATCTGACAGGATTTTGAGGACTTTTCCAGAGACAGTATTTCTGACCCATCCCTCAAGTCCAAGGATGGGAAGATAACACTTTAACAGTGAGATATTCTTGGGGATGTGGTGGCTGCCAGTCAAATTCTGGTTCCTGAGAAGGATCATTGTCAAGAAAGGTTTCCAAATACATCCTATAAAAACTTCAGTCACTCTCACACTGCTCAGCTGTCTGCCTGTGCTTAATAAACTGTTGTGGTTTGTTCACCACTTTCCTAGGATTGAGGTTTTTCTTTGGTTTTTTGTTTGTTTGGTTTTTTATTGTTGTTGTTTTTGTTTTGTGGGGTTTTTTGTTACTAACAGAGTGCATAAAATACCAGTTTCTGAGATGAGGCTGAGGGACTCCTGTGTTATCCCAGAGTAACTTGACTAAACTTAATTCATAGAAGACATCAAGTATAATTCAGTTTGGCAGACTCTTTGAAATACAGAAACAAAAGCTATTTTCACAAACATTAAATAACATTTTTCCTTTTACTCCCCTTCTTTCCCCCAATTTCCCTTTTTTTCCTTTTTTTTTTTTTGCCAAACCATTATAAAAATTGAGTCAGTTTTTTAGCCAAACCATTATAAAGATTTCACTGAATTAAATTTCAATGACAGGAAAACACCATTCCCAAAACTGCATTTAGAAGTGAGACACACAGAAGTCCCAGGCTGATGCCCAAGGTTCCATACATGGCAGGAAGGAAGGTTTGGGTATAATGACTCTGAGGAAAATATTAAATAATTAGACAAGGATTTTGCTCTCATGTCCACAGAGAAATTGTATTTCATACCTTTACAACAGAAAATGCAACAAAATATATAACGTATATCTACTTCTCAATTAAAAATAAATCCTTATGGTTTTATAAAATCCTCTATGTGTTCAGTCATCTGTCACAGCACTACCTTGTCCCACAGAGATGCTGTAGGAAACAAAGTTTTGTGTACATAGGACAGATATGCAGAGCACTCACACCCTGCTGTAAACGTCCTCAAAAGGGGGAATCTCCTGCCATGTGTGTTTTTACTGTAAAAAGTAGTAAGTTAGTTATTTTCTAAATGGTACAAATACACCTGTAAAGCACTGTTACCCTGAATCCAGCCAAATCTCAGCACCCATAAACTTTTCTGTCTTTGCAAATGCTTTGTTAGCTGGAGAGGGCTAAAGATACCCCTTTGATCACTTACTGCAGCAATTCATTGAGCTGTGCTGTCCTTTTTGCTTGCAACTGTGTGAACACATTGTCAGAAGCATTTTGCTCCTGCACCTTATTTCAGGAGCCTTCTGCACACATTTCCTCTTGCACTGTACCCAGTCTTTATTGAGCCTTCCCTGGCTGGGGCTGAACCCATTTAACTTGATGGGGTCAGCCCAATAAATTACAGGGCTGTTTCTGACAGCTCGGAATAAGGCATGTGGGAAATGTTCCTTTTGGAAGACATCAGTAGGAAGTACCCCAGACACACAGATGGAGAGCATGTGTCCACAGAAATTAAATGGGGCTGGGGTAACACAACCAGAATAAAACACTCAGCCTTTTAGTAGTGGAAGGCCATTAAAAGAGTTTGGTGATGACACTTGTGCAACCCAATATCTCCATTGATGATATACATTTATTTCAACCACCTAATGAAATCAGGGGGGTTCATTACTTTATTGCTTTCTTGAATTCAAAAGCATATGAAGAAAAAATTAAATGACCATTTTCTCCATGGCTGAACCTCTGTTTTCAATTGGTATCTTGTTTCATTAATTTTCTTCATGTTTAAATGCTGTTCTACCTCCCTACACTGGCAAAGTCTGAACAAATATACAACCCACCAAAACTTAGAAAAAGGGTTTCTGTTTTCCAGTTTAATCTTATGGATCCCAGCGAAAAGCCATCTTATGGAAAGAATCAGGAAATCTCTTAAGAATGGTCATATATCTGTCCTTACTCGGAAGTCCTTATAGAATGTGCTTAGCTCCACTTCACTGGGAATTAAGCACATTCTCAGTGCTTAAACTTCCCAGAAGTTAAAATTCTTCCCTTTAGGAGGTTCCCCTTGGTCTACCACCTGCTTGCAGATGATTGGTCTTCATCCCTCAGCCACGTAGAACCAAGTTTTGCTATGGCAAATGCCAAACCACTAATTCAGCAATGGTGGAGGGCTCAGTGACAGGAGCCTGGCCACCTATTTTTTTAAAATTCAAACTCTCTGAATGTCAGGGGACTGTGGGTTTACTCCAAAATCACACATTGGCAAGAGCAAAAAAAACAAAAACTCTTGAAATATTGAATAGGTCCCTTCCAACCCCTATTCTGTGATTCTGAAAATATCAAGGAGACAGTAGGGGATGAGAAAACTGATGTTTTTCTTGTTTGTCATCTTTGGTGTCCATGAAAGTGGAGTGTTCTGGAAAATAGGCACACTTAGGCTTTGCCACAGCCATAGATCTCTGCTCTGTCATTGTAATAAGACAAATTCTCACCTTGTTCCAATTGCTCAGTAGAGGGAAACTGAGGAATTGTGTGGATCATCTGCTGCCGTGCATCCTCCCTTGGCTGAGGAGCTATAAGTGTTTAAGCCCATGAGAAGATAAAAGATTCAGAATTCATGGTATCCTGAGATGACACACCTTGCCCTTACTCACCTTGCTCTCTTACACCTTCATTTTCAGAGCTACCTGCCTCTGTTTGTTTCCTGTTGTGCCTGTAGTACCTCAGACTGATGTTTTGGGCCATTCTTGCACTCAGAGGTGCAAATCTGAAATGGATCATTCCTGGACAAAACATTCATGTACCCAGACACAAGGGAGATGCTGAACTTTTCCAGCTAAGCAAGTCTTGGTTATTTTTCCCCATCTACACATCTCAGAGGAACAGTAAATCCATCATTAGCGTTGTTGCACATATTTCAGCAATAAAGTACTTAATGCACTGCAGAAATGAGAATCTTACAGTGTAAAAATCAGTTTGTCACAGAAGGAGCTGGCAGGCTGCCCTGCCCATTGAAACAACAAATTGACACCAGTTATACCCTCAAACTAATGAATCAGCCAAGGGATCCCAGAGGCCTGAGTGTAAGCTGAAGCTGTGAAATGGCATGTGGAAAGGTTACCAATTAATTTATATTGAAAAAATAATGAAAACAATCAACTTCTTGTAGCCTTTAGCAATATTTTGAAAATATATGATTCTTGTCCACCTACAGACTTTCTGGAGACTTTTTCAGAAGCTGAAGGCAAACTTATTAATGGAATTTGATGGCCCACAGGGCTCCTGTTCTGCAGACAGGAAGCACTTATTTTTATTAAATACACAGAATTAAGCCCATATAGGAGAAATGTCAAGCCTCTATTTTTGGGTGCCTGTCTCTGGAATCTCCAAATTAGGACTCTACAGGTGACAGAGGTTAGCAAGTCTGCAACAGAGAGAAAAGACAAGGAATTGATAAAATAAATAGAATGAACAGTGACCTCAAATCTAACCCAATTCTATTGATTATTCACATTAATAGGAATTAAATTGTCCTCCCCAATGTCTGTGGTAATTCAGTTTGGAAAAATAATAGGCAAAGAGCCAAATGTCCCAAGACTGTTCCTTGTGAGCCCTTAGTCTTCACTTTTCTCACTTCACATCTCTGGCTTCTCCAGCTTCATGGTCTCCATGGGCAGAGCCTCACTTGGTCCTTTGGATGTGAGCATCTGGCACCATCAAGGCTCTTTATGAGATCAAAAAAAAGGAAGTTTAATTAACGCAGGCAAGCCTGCAAGTTCATGTCCAGTCCTTCCTATGGGATGTGACCTGTGCCTTCCACTCACTCCTTCCCAGTGGAGACACTGAAGATCTCAAAGAGGAATGTCTTCTGCACATAATGGATTTGAAATGCTTTTCAAGGTTCAGATATGAAATTCTCTCCCTGGGCACCAGCTGAGCCATGGTAATGTGCCTTGTGTACTTTCTGAGGTTGCTGCAGATGACAGCTTAAATACCATCCTCTAGGGCTCTTGCTGAGGTTTAAGATGGGTTTTATTTCCCCTTCACTGAAGGTTAACAGGGTACTCAGGACTGTCCTCTGTGCCCCAGATGACTTGCTGTCACTTTGGGAGATGCAGCTGCTCCACTGATTGTTACCACTGGACATGACCACTTGATTTCACCAGTATCTTAGTCAAGATCCACTGGATCTTGACTTCAGGGACATGCACCAGCTTTGGAAGTCATTCAAAGCTGAGAAACTACTTCCAGCCCTCTACGAGCCCAGTTTGGGGAAATTCAAGCTCAGCATTCAAACTTTCCCTGAGCTGCAAGGGAACCCACAGAAACACCTGACAAAGATAGACCTGGTAGATAAAACTTACTCCAATAACCATGGGCTCTCCACCTGGCTCGTAGGAGTTACCCACCATATAATTTCTGTCCCTCTAGTTCCTTCCCTATACATCTTTTCTCTACAAGTGCCTGATACCTTTTCTTTCAGAAATGGCCTATGATGTTCAGTAAAGCAAGTGTTGCCCATTTTTGTTTGGCTTTGAATTGTTGCTTCTATTTCAGATGTGTACATCTGGGGGACAGGGCCTGTGTACACAAACACTTGTTTAATTTTTCCAGCTGTACTATATGATCTAACAGAATTGAACACCTCATTCTGCTAATCTCACCCTGTTGTCCTAGGGATAGTCACACAGGCAAAGCTGTGGTATGAGGACAAAATGTGCACCTCTCACAAGCAACACTCTCTCTCTAGGTCTTGGAGATTCTGTCTCAGTGACTTATTGCCAAGCTTGTACAGCAATCAAAAATTAATCCTTTAATGTCTATATTTTCAAGCTAAAGTGATTAGGGAGCCTTTGACTGTTAAATCACAGGTGAGGGAAAGCCTTCATGAACCCAGTGAGTATTTGTCTGGTTGTCCAGAATCTTAATTCTCCACAGGTTTGACTGTCCCATCCTTAAAGTCCTTTGGTGACAGAATATATGCAGCCTGCTCAAACAACCCAGATAAGTCCATCTTTGTCTTTTTCCTTAGAAAGACTACTTTTCCCTGAAAAGATGTGTGGACTTCTTTATTGTCCTCATTTAAACCAATAACTTGTCACAGTCACCGCTAGAGTTCTGAAAAATGTGTCAATGTCTGAAATGTCTCTACACAGCATTCATTTAATGAACATCTTTGTGCTTCTTTGTACATTAAGGAATCTTTTTCTTGCACTTTTTTATTGGGAGAAAGAAGTGTTACCCATGTGGGAGCTGAACCCCTGATCTCAGGTTGGGAGATCAGAACCTCGGGCATGAGGCTGCTCATACACAACATATGATTTGGATTAGAAAAATCTGTTGAAATTCTCTCTCTGCCAAACTCTCTTCCATGAAAGCTACGCTCTTGGACAAATTTTTATGTTTGGTAATTGAGGAAAAAGTATGTCATCATTGGAGGGAATAATTTTGGTGCATCTTAGCAGAGGGAACAGGACAGCACAATACACTGGATGGATGGATTGAATGCTGACAACGTAAATTGGGCACCCATACAGATATTCTTCCTTTTAAAGCTGCATAAGTGAGAAAAGGTGATCTGCACATTTCTGCAGTCAGGGAATGTTGTCTGTTTCCCAATTCTGGCGCCAACTCTGCATTTAAATTCCAACCATATTGTTACAGTCCATTAATTTTTGTAGACTGAAGCTGTTGCAGTGCCACACAGAGAAAATATGTAGCACAGATGTGTTTGCTGTTATGAATTTTTTTCTTTTTTTTTATGTTTTTAGAAATAGCTGTAAAATAAAATAATAAAAGCACTCCAAACAATACATACATGGACTGAAATTAAATCCACATCACTCTCTGGCTGGTTGCAGAGCTGTAGTTCTAAAGTTGGGAACAGTCCTGCCACCTATTTGCAGTGTAATTAGAGTTCATTTGAAGTCTGATGGAATTTCTTTCCTATTCCGAAGGATGTCTGTTGCAATAAATTCGTTTCTTGGACCAAAGAAAAACTATTCAAAAAATTATTAGCAAAGGGCAGCTATGCTGCAAGCATCTGAGAGGGGTCTAGCTTACTCAGCTTTTTATGGATGGAATGCAGCCGCCATTAAAAGCAGCTCTAGAGCATTTGCTCAGAGGAACTTGTCCTATAACATGTTTAGCTTGATGCAGTTATTCTTTCTCTCTGTGTCACTAATTTTGAACAGCAGGATAAAGGCACTTGGAGGACACCACCACAGCAGGCACAGAGATACTTGTTGTCAGAATAATTCCCTGCATTAGGAGGGTGAGGTAAAAAGGCACAGGGCCAAACCTGGCTTGCATTAATGCCCCTGTTAGCACATGACTTATAGAAAAATATCAATAATGCTTGAATGTGGTCCCTCCTGTGGTCCTCCTGTGCCCTGTGCACCAGCAAAACCAGAAGAGCTTGAAGAAATGACACTGCAAATTAGGCACTCCCTGCCCTGCTTTTTCCATTTGAGTTTGTTGCATGAAGTAGGAAAGATGTGAATTAATTTAGGTTCGCTCCAGATCTGGGGTGTCACTGCTGTTTTATGTCAGTATAGTATGTATATCAGGTTTTGCCCTTTTATAACAAGAGAAAGATTATGACCTAATGAAAAACCCATTGTAATTTTCTATTAAGCCCTTCATCCAAAAGGGCATTTTTATACCCCCAAAAGGTAAATTAAACATCCCTCATAGACATGCATGATATCTTCTATATACACCATACAGACACCTATCTACATGCTTACAGCAAACATTTACCTACATGTACATAATTGCCAATTAGTACTGAATTAGCACAGAAAACAGACAATTAGTAGATTTGAATTTTTAAGTAGATTTTAATACAGCACTAGTATCTTACTTGACAGCTATACAAGTTTAATATTGCGTTACATCTCACCACAGACAGCAGGAGTAACTTTATTGCACCAAAAGAAACTGATACACACTTTGCAGGTTCCATGGTGTTTATAACATCCTTTCCATACAGTTTCATGCTTTTTTCTTTTTTTTTGTAAAGCTTTATTCAACTCAGCTTGGCAAGTGCAGTCGTCATGGTCCTGTTGACTTAATAGGGTGATGACAATTTTCATCTGCAGAGGAGGAATCCCAGGAGAAAGAGGAACTTCCTTCAGAGAAAAGTGCTAGCAAAGCCAGAGTTTATCAGGAAAACCTGCACAAGCAAGTGTAGGCCCTAACAAAATGCACATATTGCATTGATTTTCTGCTTCACTGAGAGAAGGGAGTGACTACACTAAATACAATTTCTTCCACAGTATCTGGAACATACTTAGCTGTGTCATCAGAAGTAATTTTTAACAAAATGAAGACTTTACCATAGCTATTAAAAATGTAGCAATAAAGCAAAAAGTCTTATGAGGTGGTGACATAAGTGGTCATGATTAATTTTTATGAGAAAACAATACAGTGCAGACTGAGCCAGACTCTTCCTAGAGGTGCACAGTGGGCAAGAGGCCATGGAGACAACTCACAAGAGTAGAACTTCCAGCTAGGTATTAGGAAAAAATCTCCCAGTAAGGGTAGTCAGCAATTTGAGCAATTTGTCCAGTGAGGTTGTGCAATGTCTATTGTCTAATGAGGATATTCAAAACTCAGCTGGAATAAGTCCTGAGTAACCTGATCTAAACTGGCTCTGTTTTGAGCAAGTGGTCAGACTGTGTGATTTTCAAAAGTCTCTTCCAAACATTCATTGTTCTTCCATGACTCTCTGATGAGATTTAGTTAATTCACAGGAGTAAAATAGCTTTGCTGTATTCCCAGTTCTTAAATAGGCTTCTCTGACAGAGGCAGGAAAGCCACAGAAATTCTCAGTTTTAGTTGTCCTAAGTGAAAAATGGAAACTAAAGTATTTGCCTAATCACAGTGGCATTTGTGTAGTGTAGACCATCATTGTCTACCAAGTGCTTCAGGTTCTTAGAGGGTTGATATCATACACACATTTAAACACATTATGAATAGCTATTAAATAGTAAGAGCAACACTTGAACTTGTTTTTAGAAATCATATATATCCTGTCCATTGACAAGTGGATTATAATTCCTGATGATGTCCTTTCAAGTATTGCCTGGAGAGCTGGGACAAGCTCTGGGTTACCTATGACTCATATGTGAAGTTTATGTTCAAACAAATCCAAAATAGGTGATTTTCATGCCTTCACCTGCCCCATTACATCAAGCCTGCTTGAAACCTGGTCTGAAAGTTTTCAGGTGCCAAATGAAGGTGAAACAGGTCTTTAGACAAATAAGCGAACTCCCACTATTTGGAATACCTGACTGGTATCTAAGTAGGCTTATTTTATTTCTGGTCATTGACTAAAGAGACACCTTAAAATCTGATGATTAGTAGGTGACCAGCAGTGAATCCCAAATACGCAGCAAAGGAGAGTGAAGAAACACTGAGTTTGACATAACTATCCTGTCTCACTTCTACAGAGCAGGTATTTGCAAAGGCTGAAGTTCACCTCACTCCAGTAGAGGCATGGAGAGCACTTGAGAACCACTTAGGTCCTTAAAATGGGACTTAAGTGGGACTAAAGGGCTGTTCCAGCCATCTGTGTGGATGAGAATACCACCTATAAAGAGCAGCATGGCCCAGACAAAGACCTGTTCATGGGAGAGCTCACAGATAATGAGTAACAAGAGGTTTAAATGCAGCTGAGATGGATAACTGAGCAGAACAGGAAAGAGATGCTCAATGCTTTAGCTTGGCTCTGCATCCTGCCCATTGTACATGTGTGTGGGAGGGGGTGTTTGCATGTATACGGCAGAAGAAAACACTTATGAAACATGCACACACACACAAAGTTATAATTGTGATGTCCTTAGCATGCTTGGGAAGGTTGAATGAAAAAATAATGTCAGACTTGTTCTGTATTCAGCTATGGAGAAGGAGAAATGCTGCTGCTAATAAAGGCAGATTTGGCAGCTGCAGAGCCTTGGCAAGGGTACAGAGTTCCTTCGTATGCTACTGAATAGCTCCAGCTGTGCACAGCTTGAAATGGATCTTGAAAGCACTGAAAGACAGCTGTCCTGCTCACTGCCCTGCTTGCCTGGCTGAGGGAGGATGGGGATGCTTTTAATTGTAAATTTATGCTGTACTTTGGGTTCTTCCCAAAGTCTTTCTGCTTGTTCTCCCTTTTCCTGGTCCATAACATAAAAAAAGGATGCGTCCATGGGACAGCCAGCAGGTGGGGGTGATACAAGTCAGCCCAATATAGGATAATGGCACTGCAGATTTGATCCAGGTCCTGCTGTTGGCAGACAGAGATGACTGTCAGAGGCATGCTGTGCATTATGGCAGGGTTTTGATATTCACCCAGCTCCGTCAGTTATCGGGATCCTCTGTCGTTCTGCTTCTCCAGGGGGATAAGATGAATGTTTTTCTTTTTGTACTGTGTATACAATGAAGTGAGCAAGGTGGGAGAAAAAGGACAGTGTGCTAGTGTTTTATGTCCCAGTGGAGGATGGTCTTCTGCATCTTGCAAAAATGTCAGCAATGTATTAGGGAAGAGATCTTAGGAGCGGTGGCCATGTCTTCCATTCTAGCAGAAAAGCCCTGAGCCATGTCTGCCATGCCTTTCAGAGTCTGCTCATCTCTACAAGAAACTGAGTCAGCAGGATAAACCATGTAGTTACATTAAATATAAACGCAGTTGTCAAGAGGATCAATTAATTAGTGCTTAACACTTGCTATGTCAAGTGGCAAATATAATGGTTTTTTCTCTTCATTGCAGCTTCTTCTGACCATCAGAGTGGGCACAGCTCCATTTCTCACTGCCATCCCATCATCCAGCCCCACAGTGTAACAAGATGTTTTCTGCTCTTCTCTCCATGGAGATGCTGCTGAGAAACCTGTGTTCTGATGGCTAGAAGTCTTCTTCTTGTTTCCAGGTGCAAGCTTATTTACAGCCATTTCCCACTCTTTTCTTCTCGTGCCAATGTTGTTTGAAACAGCTCTTCTTCCTTCAGGTGTTTCCCTGAAACCTTTTGTCCAGGTGAGTGGATATGTGGGCACATGGGTATGTGCACACACACTGTGAAAACTCTACAGAGACACCTTCACTTATCACATGAAGCAAAGCTGAGGAATGTCTGCCCATTTAGACTTTCTCCTCCCGTTTTTGAAGTCCATTAGAAGTCTTCCATAGGGAAAGCCCATGTTCTGGTGCCCTGGAGAGCCCTCCTTAAAGCACTGCAGCTACTTCACCTTTGGAGTCACCACCTCCTGGCTCATGAGCCAAGCAGGAAGACCTGGGCAACTCTAAAGGAGGGCCAGGAGACTCTGGGTTGACAGGACTGACTCAAATGCCTTGTTTTGCTCAGGTCAAGGTGGGAAATTTTGGTCATGCTTTCCATTACCATCTAAAATCAATTTTTCCAACAGGGAAAAAAAAAGTGTCAGTGTCAACAAGCTGTGGAAAAAAAAGAGAGATATTTTTCCAAAATGTAAAATAAAAGAATTTTTCTTTTTTCTCTTCTTGCTCGCTGAACACCAGGATAAAGGCAAATATGTTGTTGCATCCAGGGATATCCTTTCAGGTGACCTGTAGGGTCAAAAGTAGGGTTTGGTTTAGAGTAGCAGGTAGATGGAAAGGTCATGGGACTGGGCAGGGGATGCACTGCCTAGAAGTGGAGTTGCTGGAATATAAAATAGGGAGTTAAAAGAAATCCTGGGGAATGGGCCAGTTTAATTAGAATTCTAGTGGGATTATAAAAAAGTGCATTAACATGCTGTTCCTTAAGCATTGGGACTTGAGGAATATTTCTTGGGCTTCCTGTGGCTCCCTTCCGTGTGGATTCTCTCATGTTGAATAACTGTGCTGAACTCATATTGTGACCTTTTCCACTAGTTTAGTCTCTGTCCTGCACCCCACTGCTAATTTTCTTAATATTTTAAAACATAATACTGTGATGCCTTTTCCTTTCCTCCAAACTGTGCTGGAACCAGTGAACAGACTCAATAATTATTAAATGGGGATAAACCTGACAGACAAACAAACAACCAGAGCACAGCTGCATAATACTCATTTCCTCAGGAAATGAAGCAAAATATTACAAACAAAGTCCATTTATTAAAGCTATGTAATAATTTAATAAAAGAACCTCAGTGTTCCCCCATTGAGACCTTCCTTGGCTTTTAGGCTGCCCTTTTTGTCTTCCTTTCACCTTCCTCTGAAGATTAAAAGCTTGATTGCAGCTGGAGATGGGACATAAAGATTGCCTCAAAGTGTCAGGCCATACCAAGCCAAGCCTGAGGATCACATGCACCTGGTTAAACTCCCTGCCAGGTGCTGGGTCCGGGAGGAATTGCTCCTCTTCCTCTGCGGAGTGGGGGATTGTCCCCTTCCCAGCCTCATCTGTGAGTTTTTATTTAGGGAATTCCCTGACACTGCCAGAGTTAAACACATGTCTCTATTCCCCTATGGAATGTCACTGCTCCAGAGGAAACCCAACACTGAAGCTCTGACATTTTTTAGTATTTATTGATATGCACCTGATGGACCTACTGTGTCTGGCAAGATCACCTGCAGAGGCAGAAAGGAGGACTGGTGACTCAGATGGGACCTTCAGGGACACAGTTCTTAGGAGTTTTGATAGGGGCTTACAATGGTGCCCATGGCTTGTCCCTTCATCTCTGAATTATGTCAAAACACAGGCTCAGACACTCCACAAGCAACTGTCAGGGCCTTTCCTCAGTTTTCCTTAAATTCCTCAGGGAATTTAAACCAGGTGACTGAGTTTTGGAGACAAGAGATTTTAACCTCATAAATTTATTATGAGGATTAAATTAGTGATATTTACATTTTTAAAATTAATTATATTTTTGTCACCTCATTATATCATCTCCACATCTTTTGAGATGCATTTAATTGTATGCTACTATTTACTAGTTCTCTTCTTAATGATTTTAATTGCAGCTATACTTGAGATGTGTGAGATGCTTTCTAGAAATGGAAGCAGGTCCTGCTTTAAAAAGCTTACTCTGAAATAGATGAGGCATGTAAGCATCTTGCTACATTATATATATATATGTAATCTAAATATATATAAATAGCAGTATTAGTAGTGATTCATAATATGCAACAGGAGCTATGGCAACATCACCAGCAATGCTTTTAATCCGTTTGATGCTCTAGCAGGAACCAGACCATCATTTGACAATCTAGATATTTATTGTTTGATGGGGCACATGAAACTTTTTCTGTACAGAAGTCCAACTTAATGGGAGGGGTTCCTCCAACAAGAATGGAGGATGGGCATGGCCGTTTGTCTCCAGTTGCTGATGTATGAGAAGTATGTTATTCACAGAGCTGGTCACTTTTTGTTGGTCACCCGTCTTACAGGAACTGCCAAGGTGGTGATGTTGCAGAGAGATGAGACTGGGGTGTCCCTGGTAACCTGCAGACAACTCATTGGCTGAGCAAACTTAAAATCCACCTACTTTCGCACAGAAGTGGCATTTGAAACTCTCAGCAAGTTATCTAAAACCTCTATTTTATGGTAACATTTCCCCATTCCAGTCTGTGAAAGCTGGAAACTAAAATTTTCACTAAGTACAACATTCATTGGAGTTGCTGAAAGAACTGAATAGCATTTTCCAGCATCAGATGACAAGCAGCCAGAAAATGTAGTGACTTGCTGAGCAGTCATAACTTTGAAATGAGCTCCAGCTGAGCTGAGGGAGGTGATGTGTTATCTGGGACACCCAGAGCAGATGTCTACCCTGCACAGTAATGTGCCAGTGTGCACTCACAGCCTCTTCCTGTCCCCTGAGGAGCACACTACACACTGTATGTGTCCCTGTAGCATCTCTAAAACACAGAGGAGAGGATTCAGCTTATCTGCTTTAGTGATCAAACTTTAAACTTCTCAATCCAGGCTTGTGACCAGGGTGCGTGTGGTGGAAGCACAGGCATCTTCTCTGGCTTATAGACACACAGAAGGATCTCAGGATCACACAGAAGGATGTTTAGAGGAAAGGGGGACATGGGTACCTCACACAGGAGACTAAAGTTTGGTGGGGTGCAGCTGGTACTGGTTTTCCTGAAGCTCTCCAAATGAGATGGAGAGATATTTGTTCCTCCAGACCTTCCTTTAGGAGTGTAGCACTCTGAAGCACTCTGGAAGACTCTTCCCTCTCTGGTGGCTACAGATGGAGTCTAAGGAGCTCAGCCTGTTCATCCAAATGTAGAGGAGAACAGGTACCATGAACGTCCCCCAGAGAGGGGAACCTGGAATGTGTCCAGAGTCCCAAAGCAGTTTGTGGCTGGGTTCCATGGCAGCCTTGACCCTCTCCCATGGTGTCAGGATGTTACAGACAGCAGCCTATGCAAAAATATTTTAGTGGAGACAACTGGCCACTTAGTGGGGACAAACTGGAGAAATGAATAACCTCCCCATAGAGACAAATGGCCTACATTCAGGGGAGGACAGTAAAAAGAGAACTTTCACCTCATTTATAAACTCCAATTAGTGTCAGAGTTACAAATACTAAGAAACTGTGAAGGAGTCCAGATAAAAGATAAATGTCTTCAATCTTTAAATTCATTCATAGGCTGTGTCTCAGCATTTTTCTTCAGGTCTTGCATACTTGAAAGCTTGCCAGCTCTTTTCCAAGCCTCTTAATCATTTGGACTAATAAAAATATTATCTCTTTCCATAAACCATGGTTTTCTTGTATGTTGAGGCCATCACAGCTACAACATTCATCTGTATAACTCCTCTGCTCACTGAAGTAACCAGGGATGGTTTTTTGTCCTTTACAAAAGCTCTTTCCAGCCTCTGGGTTTGTAACCCCTCAACCACAGAGGAAGGATTGGCAGGAGCCAAACCCCACACCTGTGTAAAGGCAGAGCAAGCCTTTGTCACTGTGCTCACCCCTCTCAGTGCATGAGCAGGAGGTTCAGGGTGTAAAATCACACGTCATCAGCACAGCTCAAACACATGGAGGTGCAGCAACAAGCTCTAACAGAGTTGAAAGGTTGAAAGCAAATTCAAGTGATTTGGCACTACTCACATCCAGCTCCCTGGAGCTTCCTGAGCTAAGCCAGTAGAAAATGTGTAATTCCACACCATTCAGCACAGACACGAAGCAAAGAAGAAGATCTAGATCTGTAATTGACTTATTACTAAGACCCAAGGTTCTGGCAAGAATGGACCTGCTTTGGAATTTGAAGACCAAACATAAACATCTCCAATATGGAAGCTTCATGTCTGATGATTTATATCTGTGCAAAAGAAAGCATAGGGTGGACTTGGGGGTTTGATTTGTTTTGGTTTTTTTAAATGTCAGGCAACAATGGTGTTACCAAAGACCTGATTTGTCTTGATAAGTTTGGAATAACCTAGAGATTAAACCTGATTCAGAGCTCTTAGCACTTCACAAACCAGCATGAAAACACTGTCCCTGACCTAAAATCCAAGAGAAGTACTACTGCCAAAAGCCTGGGAGATGGAGGAGACAAGGAAGAGCACCCCACATTGATGTCCAGATGTGGATATAACCAGAGTGACTGGCAGGTGTGTGGTGAAGAATTTGTGATTGGGAGAACAAGAGCCTGCTCCCCTCTGTACCCATAAGCTCTTTGAAACCTCACCAGCCTGAGCAGCTTTTCTGGCCTTTCCATCTCTCAGTCCACTTGCTGCCTCTTCAGAGCAGTGGGATCTCAGCTTCACCTAACCCAGGGAGATAAGCCTGTTGCTGGACAACAAAACTGCTAACATAATTATACAAAATTATATGGGAACCAAAGCAAAGACAGGCTGAAGGTGAAATCCAGACAAAGAACGATTGTCAGTGTAAGATAATTCTGCATTTTCGGTTCTTCACTGTTCCACTTGCTTAGGTGTCTTTATCAGGTAGTTTCACACTGTATTTATGTGGAAGAAACACAGGAAAGCTGGAACACATGTTCTGAGATGGCAGCAAGCTCTCTGTGCATTTACTGCACAGCCATCTCTTTCATGATGCCAGAAAATCGTGACCTCATGACAAACTTTGTCAAGTATGCAGTCAGCCAGGAGCCAGTAATAGCAGTGGTGTCTAAACCACCAGAGAAAGGACAATTCAAGACAGAGAGAACTGATATTGCTTGTAAAGAAGTCAAATTAAGCCAATTCATAAACACAGACATTCTTATTAAAGTGCCTAAACTAACACATCTTGCTATTTCCAGCATTCCAGTACAGCACATATATCCTAAACCACAAGGCAGAAAGGATGGGGTTTCTAACCTCATCGGCAGCATGTTTTTTATAACACCATACAGCTCATGAAAAGCTTGGCATGCACTGCTGGATTCATTCATATCCATTAGAGAAGACCAGATGAGCTAGACAGTTTTATTTTCACTTGAAGATCTCTCAGTACAGCAGGCTCTCCTGATGGCATCAGGCCCCCCTGACAACTGAAGTATTGCGCACAGAGAGGAATCAGAAGGACCATTGACCACAATGGACTGAGAACAGTGGTGTAAAATTGCATGGAATTTGCACAGAAAGAATGTGCAACCTAAAGCTACAGGCTTATCTCTTGGTCCAGAGGGGATAGAAGATGTTGCTTCACAAATTTTCATCTACCTTTGGATTGAGCTTTGAAAACAAGGATCCTGCTTGTGTTTCCAGGATTTCCAGTGAAACTTTTTCAGAGCCCTGTGGTGGTCCTGGTTTGCATCAGGAGAAGAAAATCTATGTTATTTTCCTTCTGACTGCAGCCTCCTATGACTTCATATAGGAACAGTTTTCAGTGCTGGATTCCTCAGTTCCATGACTTTATTGCTCCTATCTGTAATTTAATTCTGAGGCATTCAGAAATCTTTTAAGTGCCTGCTGATATGCTGGAATAGAGAGAAGAATGCAAAAATCAACATTGTTGGTTACTGCAGTTTCCATAGGAAGAGGCTACTATGTTTCTGGGAAGAATACAGACAATTTAAAGGGATGCATTGAGAAAGTGACTCTAAAGACATTTATAAATTTTGATTTATAAAAGACATTTGATGCTATTCTTCCACTGGGGCATGCCTTGCATTTCTCCAGGCGTCCCCACAGATTCTAGTGGGAGTCTGTGGAGTGATGTCTTTTTAATCAAAGTATCAGAACCTGGTAGTTTAGGCTGAGTCTGTGGTTGTTAGATTTGTTGTTAAAATCAAGAAGACTCTGCTAGATTGGGACCTTCATTAAATATGGAGTTTTCTTTCTAATTTAGAGCCTTGTGTTCTCCATTCTCATTCCAAGAGAACAGTGTTAAATATTTTAACGACATATATGCTGATGAACAGGGTCTTCAGTCAGGCTAGAAACAGAAAATAAATCAGATTCTGATATAAAGGCCCTTCACTGGAGTGAGATATATCAATTTCCGTTTACTGTAGCTCTGTCCCTGTGATTGCAATTTTCTTAGAGTAAGTGATTTCCTATGTTCATAGTAATAAACTACCTGTCTATTGACTCCAGCAGTTTGATTCTGTCTTCTTACTTTAAAAAATACACATTTTTAGTCATTTAGACTTTAACACTTTGGATGTGATAGCATTGCTGCAATAGTGTTCATATAGTCCATTGCCAGGAAAGGATGAATCCTATGTAAAAGAGGTTAATTTTTTATCGACAATTCTGAGACAAATATTAATAAATCTAGTTACCTTCTAGAAGTGGAGTAATGTGGGATTCTGCCTTTAAAAGTCATGAATCTTCCTACGGTTTTGTCTACTTTTAAATGTTCTCAACAGTTTTCAGGTTTCAATCTGGCTTTTCTAAAAGCATCATGCATCCTCAACTCATATTCATTTTCTTGAAAATTTTGCTCTCTTCGAGGTTTTCTCCCACAAAGCCACCGGCAAATTCAAAGCTCCTTTTCACCTTTGAGAGACTATGTTGGTTAACAGGCAGGACAGGGAATAAGATCTTTCTAGCAATGAGTTAAAAAACCAAAACAACAAAAAACAAAATAAAATGAATCCGGAAAAACTCCAGAATGACTACACAGGCTAGAGTGACTACCAACATGTTTATGAAGTCCAGTGGGCAGTGGATTGGGAGAAAAAGTTAATATTTTCTCCTTTTTTCCCCCACTCCTGCTTTTTCATTCATTCTATATAAAGTTTTTTGTACACTGAGAGGCTCAGTTGCCATAGGGGTTAGCTCAGCTAAGTGGCTGAAAATAACACTTACTCTAAACTACACCTTGAGTCATTTACAGACAAAATTAAGCTGGGAGGTAAAGGCTTTTTTTGGGAGATTATACCAGCAAAACCAAGACTGAACCAGCATATCTGTTGATTCAAATTTTGGGCAGTTCCAGCAGCCCAGAAGGAGCCCCATGACTGCAATAGCTCTGGTCTAGTCAGGGCACACGGAAATGTTGGCAGGGAAGGTTCAGTCTGTACCTCACTGGCAGAGTTTGACACTTCAGAGGATCATCATCAAAGGCACATCTTCCCATGCTTTTCTTTTGCATCAAGAACTGTGAAAGTTCTCTTTGTAATCTGTGTTTTTACCAAGCTGCCTCTCCCCAAAGAACCCTAAATCACTTTGCAAGCCAAAGGCCTTTTTTGGATCTGTCTTATATTGGTATAAAAGAAAATTACCCTGATGGTAGATCAGAATCAGCCCTTTGTGTAAACAGCATTCTTGAAACTCAGCCTTCTCTTGTGCAGAAATCAATCAGGCTGCTTGTTTAGCCTTAACCCTCCTGTCATAAGCAATAAACTTATTGCACTGGGGATTGAGAGGGTGCATCCAGAAACCACTTTGTGTTTGATGTTCTTGGGCTGATGAGGTAAAATTCCTTAGGACAGGAATGGCCTCTTAGAGGAGGTCAGAAATTGCAAATATCACAAATGCAGTACAGCAGGGGGATGTCAATGCCAGAGTCTCTCCTTGGTTTTAGTGCAGATGACCTTGTGAATCACTCCTTCCTACAGGGGTAACCAAGTAGCTGGATATTTTCTTATTTTCTTACAGAGGTGCAGACTTCAGTATCAAAGACTTGTGTCTCCTGACCAGAGACTCATTCTCCATTTACATTCTTTTTAGAGCAGCTCATATGCCCACAGGGATGCATTGACGTGCAGTTTGAAAACCCTCGGCTGAAATCACCAGCTTGTAGCACAGCTGGGGCTTCTGAACACTGCTGTGATGAAGAACAAAGAAATAATTTCTAGAGGGAAAGAAGAAGAAATATTGATAACCAAGTGACATGGCTTCTGTTGAGTTTTCAAGCATTAGTTTTCACCAATGCCTGCATTTGCCTTCATGGTTTCAGCACCCTTCCTCTTTAAAAGCTATCTGGGGACAGGAACAGACATCCACTGAAATTTGTCTATAGATAACTGCAAATGAAAAAAGGTGGGGAAGAAGAAACAGAAAGAGGTTGCAACCTTTTTCCTCTTTCCATCCTTATTTCACTCTATGTAAGTCCTAAATTGCTCAGTAGAAAACTCTTCCCATGGGATATCCTGGGGCATCAAATAGCCTCATTTTAATTCATTGGCATTTGTTAGCCAAGGTAGAAGAAAAGCTGGAGTGCACATGCATGTGTAGGGGGATGTAAAAACAAAATAAACAAACAAAGGCAACTCTAGGAAACAAAAGAAACAAATAAATATTTACCTGGGTTTGCCTTCAAAGCAGGAACATTAATAAGGAGTTTGGTCTCTCTTTCTTGTGGAGTGTTTCTGGATTTTGCACTATAAAAACATCACATGGAAAGCATAGAGAAAAACAGGTTCCTGACCTGGGTTCACATTCTTCTTCCCCTCTAAACGCTTCAAGTGAAATGCCCCTACCTTGAAAGCACAGAGCACATTCTGAGGTCCTGAGGTCCTTATTGGTGAGCTCAGATCTCTCCTTGCCTTCTCCCCAAAAGGGTTGCTAAAACAAACACTGATGTGCTGTAAATAAATCCAGGATTGTTTTCCCTGGAAAGATATCTGAGGATCATGGGCAAGAGCAGAATGAATGTGGAGGAGTGTTTCAAACCAGAAGGAAAAGATATGCAGACTTTTAGCTAACTTTAGTTAACTAAATCAAAGGGACAGATCCAAAAGGCCCAGTGGGAGCAGTGCGCACAAGAGCAAGAACTCTGCTGCTAGGAGAGTGTCATTCCCACCAGCTCCTGCATTAGTGGTGAATGAACACTCCTGATGCCTGAGTGTCTTGGTCTTGGGTAGCTGGTTGTTAATTGCTGCCCTGAGATGCATAGGATGTCTCTGCTTCGGCCCGCGAGGCTGAAGAACGAGTCTGGACTTTCACTTTTCTGTCTTGAGGTTGTTTATTAATTCTTATCTATAAAATTTTCTTTCTGCCCAGCTGAGATCTGCTCTGCAGGGCAGCCACGGGCACTCTGACCGCCCCCAAGGCAGTGTTGTCCTTTTATACTACAAACTACATATATCATATTTACACTTAATTCCCAAGACTTATCACCTATGTTAGACAGTGCACTTCTACTCTAAACCAATCCCAAAGTGCCAACATCACTGCAGAAAATGGAGAACAAGAAGAAGAAGAAAGGCTAGACATGCCCAAGTTCCTCCATCTTGTCCCCATAATCCCCATACCAAAAATCTACATTTTCACCCTGTGATAATTTTATTATTACATGATTCAAACCTCTGTGATTTTCAGGTTCTCATACAAAGCTGGCAACTTGCTCCAGGGGTCAAAATCAAATCCCCAGGTGTTATGGGCTGCGTGCCAGGGTCTCCAAGCCCCCTGGCGGGGTCCTTGGCAACTCTGGACACCCGGAGGGATGTACTGAGCTCCGACTTCTTGGTACAGGAGAATTCAGGCAGAGCTGTGGGGCTGCTCTTGCTGAGCAGCAGGGATGGGTTGTGATTGTGTGGCTGCAGGCAGCAGCTCTGCTGCGGTGTCAGACGGCCCCTGGAGAGGCTGGGCTGACGCCTCGCAGCCCGCTCAGACGGAGCCACATTCCCCCGTGCTGGTGGCAGTGACACAGCCACCACAGCAGCTCATACCAGCAGCATCTGAAAGCAATAAAGCAAAGGAAAACTGCGGGGAAGCACGAGCTGCAGGAGCCTGGGTGGGAGCAGCCAAGGCGTTTGGTTGTATGGAGAGAATTCATTAGCAGTTGTTTTTGTACTCAGAGACATTCCAGTGCTGGAGATAAGGTTCCTGTTGAGATATTTCCTTGTCATTCATAGCTTTTAATCCCTAATTTTCATGTCTATTTGACTGCTCTCAGACACCAGACTCATCTCTTCCCTCTCTTACCAAATGATTTTGCAATAGCAAACTTCTTGGGGATTAAGAGTTTGTACCACTACAATGAACATTCACAGCCCCTCCAAATATCTCCATTCCTGCAGCAAAATGACACATATTTCCCTCCACCAGTGCAGAGCCAGTGCTCAGAGCAGTTTGGCAGGACAGAGGCTTATAACACACCCTGGAAATGTCCATCCTGTGAGGCCAGCAGGACTGGTATCCATTCCCATGGTAAAACAGCCTGGAAAGTAGACCCTGGAAACGTGCTTAAGCCCAGATTGGCTAAACTTAACTCAGGAATGTCTCTTTAGTTAATTTTTAGTTCATGAATGCATCATAGTTTTGATTGCACTGAAAGCACTCTGCAAGCCTTCCTTGGAGTCTGTTTCACAGGAGAATTGCAGCCTGAAATATTTAATACTACCAGACACCTGGGCTTCTGAAATATGAGGGGATTGGAGCATGAAGTCCCTTATTTCCAAAAAGCCCATCTAGCCATGGGAGGGAGATGGAGCAGCAGCAACAAAAAAATCTGGGAATTTTTTCCAGAGTTAAAAATGGAAGTTCGAATCTTGTCAGTACTGCTGGGATAGCCAGTAATCCTGAAGACATTGGTGTCCCTAATATTTGGCCAAGGGTGTCAAAGGTAGATGCCTATTTTGCTATGCCACTTTCAATTTGCTGCAAGAGCCTCAGACAGGCCCATGTGAGCCTAACCCAGGAGATCCTCCAAGGAAATTGGTATTCAAGAGAGTTTAAAGCCTTGGGAAGGATACCAAACTCCTCTCTTTGGAACAGGATTTAACACAGATTGAAAATCTTCCATACACTTCAAGGTTTTCTGCTTCATTCCCAGAGATGCTTTGCAGGCCTGTCAACCCTGATTAAATCATTCCAAATAATTAAATTGTTTTTGAAAGTGATTTGTCAAATATATACACATATATATAATTTGTAGCTTTCATGATCACAGCAATACATCAACTTCCTGAAAGTCATTGAGTCCTGCTTCAAATTGCTTTCAGTCTAAATGGTTTTATTCTGTTCAATTGGGTTATAAAACCTTGGCCACCTAGTGAATCTGGTAGTGGCTATAAATCTCTGCAGCTGGGAAACTGGAAGGCAGCCCTGCCTACCTTACAATGAGAAGAAACCCTGCTTCCCATTCCAATTCAGCAGTGCCTGCAGAGTATAAAGACCTTTCTGAGCAAAATCCTTCAAAATTAGTAATAAAGAACCGAGGGGAGCCTGGGGAAGAACGCGTAATTATAGATGTTGTTTGGAGGGCTCTGCTGTACTTTGAAGGACATTTTGAAAGACACAGCAGTGATGGGATGGGATGCTCTTCAAGAGCAGGGTGTGCTGACAGCACCCATGAGCACCACCGTACCACCAAGATATATCACTCTGTTGTAGCCACTGCTTGTAAGGCCCTTAGAAACCCAGTGAGCTACAGTGAATGTTGCTGAACATCCATTTCCCAAGGCTATTGAAATAGGATTTTTTTTTATTTTTGGTGAATGGCCAATGAATAAAACAATCCTGACGGAAGAAAACGAGCCAATTCCTGGCTTCTGTGTTAGGATTGAATAAAGAGGATCAGCTCACACAGTAGGTGAAAAGGATACAATATACTTGCGATTAACTGGTTGCCTTTTATCCCATTTTCTTTTCATTTCCATGTGGTCAGGATTTTTTCCTTCAAAAAATTATTATACAACCTTGTATAACTTTGAGGTCAAATTAAT
This sequence comes from Zonotrichia albicollis, assembly GCF_047830755.1. Taxonomy (NCBI): domain Eukaryota; kingdom Metazoa; phylum Chordata; class Aves; order Passeriformes; family Passerellidae; genus Zonotrichia; species Zonotrichia albicollis. The sequence goes on along the minus strand of NC_133823.1, from coordinate 50,900,471 downwards.
GGCTCTATAGTCACCCAAAACATCTCATTCTCTTCCTGCTTTTCTTATTTAGCCTTGGGACACAGATCCTATTTACCAGTTGCATGAACTACCCATGACTGAATGAATGCATCATTGCTACTGAGCTAGCCAATTCACACTCTTCTCCTTCCAGAATTTGGGGACAGAGTCTATCTGTCCCCAAGTCTCTTTTCCTCCTCCTATGTGGTCATTCCCATTCTTATAGCCTCATCCTCATTTCCTTTCATTTGCAAATTCACCCAAGTCCTTAACCAAGAGGAAAGTGGTGCTGTCACAGGCAGCTGAGCCAGGCTGCAAGGGGAAGGAGCTGCCTCTCTCCTCCTTCACCTCCCCATGGCCTCACTCATCCCTGGCACCAACCTGGGTACTTGTGGGTCAATTTTACGAGCTGATTCAACTTGCTAAAACAGCAGGAAAACTCTAGCCATATGATTTTCTGGGGTGGTTTGCCAAGGGGTTAAGGAGCTGGTGCAAGAGGTGGTGAGGCTTCGTCACCATGGTGGGGAGATGGGAAAGGACAGTAGAGCCTCTGCTTGCTGGCAGAGACCAGTAATCTTTTAAGCCATCTCACCCTATCTCACAGAACTGCATCCTGAGGCAAAGCATTTATCCAGTTTTGGTGCCATATTTTTAATCTCCATGTCCTTTCTCTCCTATTCCTCCTCCAGATGAAAACCCGTCTGGTTTTGATTTAAATTTCCCTTGCAAGGTTCAGCTCAGCTTGACAGTTGGCAATTCTCACAAGCTGTCTATCCTTTCTGATCTCTAAGATGTGCCTCTTTTGCTGGTCAGATATGGTTTTAGTCCTTATAACCCTTTGTTCTGCCCAGTCAAAATATCCTGTTTGAAGGGAACCTTGCATTTGATTCAGTCTGAAGCCTTCCTCTGTAATATTGGTCCACCTCCAGAGCAAGATACAAGAGCAAAGGGGTTTTTTTCACCCTTGCCTGTAAAGTACCCTGCACACAACAGTCCTAGAGCTCTTCAACAACGTTACACTGTTAAGGAGAAAGTATCCTATCCTAAAGGTTTGTGGAATTTGTATATATGTTGTTTGCATATCTCTTTTGTAGAGGTGGACTGTAGCGCATTGAGAGAAGTAATGACTTGTCCAAGTTTCCCTGACAAGCCAGAGATGAAGCAAGAAATGGAATCCAATATCTTCATTCCAGATTCTCTCATGTTTTTTAATTCTTTCAGTTTTACTGAATATTAGAGATTAGTCAACATAAATGTTGGTCCTATATTAAATACATCCAGCAGCAGCAGAATTTCCCCCTTTGGACCTAAGTCGCAGATCCCTCTTTTAACACTTTCATTATATTTACATGGATTCATCTCATGATCGCAGGTCCAAAGTCATTGTGTTCTCAAGAAGTCTCACCATTTACGAAATCAAACCTAAAATCTCATAATCTGGTGTTTGTTGCATAACTGAGTGAATGAATGAGTCAGCCCAAAGGCTGTATGGGCCTTTCTTGATAGCATTTATTTTCCAGTGCATGTGTGCAGAATTAAAGCTTCCATAATGATACAATTCTCATTTGGTGTACATATTGATCTCTCTCTGTCTGTCTCCCTCTCTATCTCTCCCTCCATATAGGAAGGCAGTCTTAGCTTATACTCAGCCTAGGAACCTATAGGAAATTGCTGGAATGACTCAGTCTCAATGTCTTTTGCCATCTTACCCTATATCACTTGGACCCAAAGGGGTTTTGCTCTGCCCATGCAGTTCCTGTGCCCTGGCAGTCTCTCCTACCATCAGACTACAGCATTACTTCTCTCCCTAATCATTGTTTCTGCCTCTCCTGACCAGAACCTATCTCTCATTACCTGCATTCCAAAACCAATGCCATTCCAAAATCCTTCTTTATCCTTACAACATCCAGTGTTACATCCTTCTTTGGCAGATAAATCCCTCCATTTTATTGCTAATGCCTCTTTAATCAATAGAAAAGTATTTCAATGCTTTTACTGGTCAGTATAGTTTTTCTACCTACATCAGACAAAATCTTTTAATTATCAAATTGTCTGTTTGATAATACCTTGCAGCAATAATTTTTTCTTTCCACAAAATCCATTTTACTGTCCCACATCCCAGCACACACCATTTTTCCATTATGCACTGAATCTGCTTTCCCTCTGTGTTGAATCCAGGTGTAAGAATTTCACAGATATCTCCCCAACTCTCTCGCTCATTTCTCATGAGGTCTTCATACCTGCTAATTTTATTCCTACAATACCACTCTCTCTACTGAGGTGAGAGCTGAATTCCACTGGATATTCCACTGAATATCCTTTTCCTTAGTAATGCCCCATAATCAACTGTCTCAAAATCATCTCTCTTGATGATTATTTGAGACACTTGCTGACCTCCATGTAGTGACTTTTGTACCCTTCCTAAAGGCTCATCCAAGACTTTGTATTTCTCTCCTTAGTGGGCATAATTGTCCTTGATTCCCCCTCACATCCTTTTGGGACTTGCTTTAGCTTCTAAATCCACATTGTAGTTCCCATTCTCCTCTGAATATGTCTGGAAATATGGGAATTAACTGGCCAAAGTAATTTCCTCTTTCTGGTCATTGAGGCAACCAGGGACCACACTGTGGCTTTTGGAATTAAATTCTGGTTTCATCCACAGTTTTATCCACGTTTCTTGAGCAGCAAAGTAACCTCGTTTACCTCAGGCTGGAGCCACAGTATGGTGCTGTGAGAAAGGTTTACTCTGAAGAGCAGAGATCTGGTCTCTGGGTAGCCTGAGCCTGGGGTTTGGGTTTGGTACCTGCAGGCTGAATTACTCTGCAGAGTTTCTGCAGTGTTTCATAAGGGCTCTACTCATGCTGCAGCTTCTGTCAATGCTGTCTCTTTCTTCTCCTCCAGCAAGTTTGTAAAAAACTTGTAGGTGCTTAATATCCCTGAGAATCCTTGAAAACTTAGCTGAAAGGAACTATGTGGCTGAGCAGTTTTTTAGGGAAATGAGAAAATACACACACACCACACATAAACCCCAACTATGTTACAAAACCAGGCAAAAAAGGTGCTAATATGTATTCATCTTTAGCTAAGCACTGACAGCAGGGCAATGCATTGTCGTTGCCGATCTTATTTTCACTTGAATGGTTTTCCTTTTATTCCCTGTGGTGTTTAAGGTCTTCCAAAAGAAATACAAATGATCATTGGAAATGAATAGCTGGTTGTGCACGGGTGTTGGGAGAGTGCTGAAAATGGGCTTTCACTCTGCATTCAGTGGGAAAGTGAATCACTCTCACACAAAGCTAGAGCCTCGAATGTGAGGAGGGGAGAGAATGAAAGCAGGATGTGATTCTCAAATGACATTTGGTGCTGTTTATCTAGTGGAACAGTGCACAGATTTGGTGTAGAGGAAACACAGCATCTCACTGCTGGGAAGCAATTGCATTCATTTTGAAGTGATCTATTAGTTCTCAGGTCCTTTAAGAAAATGGAGAATAACATGAAAAGAGACAGAAAAGCAGAGGAAAAAGCAGAAGTTGTCCAGTCTGAAGGCTCTGAGAGACTGTGAAGGAGCAGAAGTTGGGATATAGTAGACTGTTGTCTGCCCCAGATAGGCCTGTAAAGATGATTTATTCCATTCTTGAATTTTACATAAAATCTCAATCTTGCACAAAACCAGAGTCTCAAAGTTGAAGATAAAGTACCAAAGAGCTAACTGGAGGGTCTGGGGTTGTATAGGCTTAAAACCTACATCATTACTCCATTTAAAGCAAGGATGGGCTTAAAACACAATCATTGTGTGGGGTGAGTGTGTGCAAATTCAGCCTGTTTGAAAAACAAAAGTGAAGTACAGATGAGTGTAACAGATGTGCTGGAGGCTATCCCTTCCTTTCCTTGTACCCTGCTCTGCCCTGCTTCCCTGCTTCCTGCCCACACCTCTGACATTCACCAACAGGCCACGAAGAGCTGATCCCCTGCATGTAACCCACTCATTGCTAATTTGGAAGTTAATACCTTACTGTGTGCAAAGTCTGGTTGCTCTTGGATTCAACCCCCAGTTGATGTAGGTCAATGAAGCTTCATTGATTTAATTTCCACTAGCTTAGGTGAGCCACTTCTGAGAGACATGAACACCATTAGCCCCATTTATCTCTTAATTTCTTCTCAAAACCCAGTGTTCCAGCACTGCAGGAGCATTGGAAAACTAATGACTCAAAAGCAAGAAAAACCTGTTCTTGATTTTAGATATTTTAGCAGCTGGAACAAGGAGCAGATATTGTTTGTATGAGCAGGTGGAGCTGAAGAGCTGTAGAGGTCATGTCTACCTTTACCTGAAGAACTCCCTGTGCACCCTGCCCAAGGCAGCACTTGTACCAATAATGTGAGTTCTGAGATGCTGCTCAGTGAGGGGACAGGGCAGAAAAGGATGGATTGCTCAGAAAAGGAATAACTCTCCAATGCAGCTTTAGTGGGGAATGATCACCACTGTTTTATTCTTCCAGGCAGTGTGACCCTGCCCAGAAAGGAGGTTCTGCTGGCCTGTTGTACTTTTTTTTCAGGGAAGTGGTGAGTGGTGAGAAAGAATGACTTTCTACATGTTCCCAAGGCGTAGACACTCCATTAAAAGCATGCTGATGGGTGCAGAAAAGTGAAAGATGGTGCCACCCCAAGGTTTGCCATCTACCCAATTAGGTGGGAAAGTTCAGAGGGAGACCTGCAGTCCATAACTTTCCTTCTGCCAACCCCAGGTGGGCACCTGTGCCCTGTCTGCACCACACCAAGTGGTCAATGGGTCTGTTTCGTTGAGGGGAAACTGGTTTCTGAAAATCAGATTTTCCCATCCCAGTGCTAAGCCATAGCTGAGATTGTACTGGCTGGACCCTCACTGCTCGGTTTGGGTGCACTCTGGGAGGGGGTTCCCAATGTCATTTCCCCCATCCAGGCCTGGGGACGTGCCAGTGCACTCTCTCCAGGTCTGAATTTTCTCCTAGCAGTAATGAGCTGTCCATGCTGCCTGCCCTGTCACAAAAAACACATCCATCCCCACAGAAAGCAGGATACTACAGTGAGCCTGGCTCCAGCACTCCTGCAAGCCCTGCTTGAATTTTAATTTGTAGATTTGTTAGGCTTTGACTACCACTGGCATTTCATAGAGCATAATTACTATTTTTTCATTCTCTTTTTTATTGGTGCAATGAATATTTATTGGTAGTTTGTCAAATTGCATCTATCTTGTGTAGTGATAAAAAAACCCAAGCAGCTTGCTTTAAAAAGCAATTTAAAATTATCTGCAGAGGTGCTTCTGCTGGGTCAGGTAGAATGCACACAGAGGCATCTCACTTTCCCTTTCTTTAATTTTTTTTAGTAGCAATGTCAGGATGGTGGCTCATTATCAGTTGTAAATTACAGGGGGTAGGGAAAGGGGCATAAATGACAAAGTTCAGAAACAGCATCTGCTGAAGAAAAACAAATGAGGTGGGGGGCAAAGCAGGAAAAACCAGACGAAATACTGTAATTGCTTGGCAACAAGTTGCTATTGTAATTTAGAAAATTGGAAGCATCCGTTCTCAAACAGTTCTAGCTTTATTTCGTTCCTTCTTTCTTTTTGAGTGCAGCCCTTGTTCAGGATCAGCTGTGTCCTCCTGCAGGATTACTGGCTCTCCCTGCACGGAGCAGTAATGGACCTCTGTGTTTGGTTATGGGCCATCGAAGAAAAGCATTTTGTGATTGTTTTGCAGTGCAGTCATTTAACAAGATTAGAGATAATTTGCCCCTTGGAATGCAAAACTGTTTCTACAGGTGCTTAAGCTTCCTGGCTTTTGGATTAGAGGCCTCATTTTGTTTTGTGCCATTGCATTCAGGAGGTCTCCGAGGACTGTAAATAAATGAACAGCGACCCTCCGCAGCTGGGAAACTAATTTTCCAGCCCAAGCTGCAAGAGTTGCAGCTCACAAAGCTCAGTGGATGCAGATAAATATGTGCACACTAATGTATTAAACGCGCTGATTAACTAATCCTGACTGTGCCTGAAAGCCATTTGCCAAGTGGGAAACAGGCCTGGCCAGAAAGGTAGCAGGTTGCTGGAGGCACACAGGAGGTGCAGGGGTGTCAGAGGTGGTAAAAGGGGTGATAGCCATTCCCACTGATGCTGGCAGAGCTCCTTCACGCCTCTCTGCTTCCTTCTCCCACAGGGGAGAGAACAATCCCGGCCTTTGGCCACATCCAGGAGGATGAGAAGTCTCGCCAACATCCACTAAGATGTGGAACCTCAAGGATGTAGGGATGCCATGAACTCCTTCCAAAGGAAAGGTGAGACCATGAACGCTCCTCTAGGGACACCCAGTTCTAGTCCTGCCAAATAGATGTGGTCTCTGGAACAATTCTCCAAGAAGGATCATTGGATGGAGAGGGACTCCTGGATGGACCTGGATCATGGTTACTGGGGAGCAGAGAAAGCCTCATTTATTTGACTTCTCTATTCTTTTTGTACGTCTTTTCCTTTTCTTGTAGTGTTTCCCTTCCTTCTATGTGTGTAATTTGTTTATTTGAGCCATGGGGAAAATTGTATTAATTCAACTCTTATTCCTAAGCCTTCTTTAATTTCAGATGTGAGATGAAAATCAAGACTGCTGAAATTCCCCAGATGATGAAGTTACTTCTCTCTGCTCAACCCTGCAACAATTCTCAGTTTGGGGAAGGTCTGAGCAAGTCTAGCTGGGACCAGAGATTCCCCTGCCTCAGACATCCCTGCTGGACCCTGTTCGCTCCCTGGGATGCTCAGGAACTTTGTGCTTCTGCAGTTCCCAGACCTGTGAGGCTCAGAGCACCAAGCACTCTGCCCAACTAGCCACCATCAGTGGTTTGGGGGCCAATCCAAGGTTCAGAAGTTTGTTGTTTAAGATCTTTCTGTGCCATGGGTCATCTGGTTACTTTGAACAAAATGCTGAAACATTTTAGTGTACTCATGAGTCAGGGGACAGAAAACCTGAAGTTGTACAGGTCTACAGTTTCACTAATAAAGAATTTCAAAAGTGATTTAGGTGAGGTTTTTTTTTTTTTTTTAATGTAGATTTTTACAGTCTTCAGATATGTAAAAATGAAAAAGAAAAATTTTGCTAGAGGAGGCAAAGGTATGTTCAACTACAAGATGCCACCAAGAGGGTTGGCTCCATTCCTGTGTAACCCTCACTGCTTGTGCCCACCTGCCCAAAACCATCTACTGGTGGTGCAGCTTGGGTAACATTGGTATTTTGGGGGTTAGGGTGTACAGTGGGGTTAAATAAGCATTGACATCAGGCGAGGGAAGCAACAAGAGTCAGCAAATACAGGTGAACATGATAATTTCTTCTGGCACCAGGTACTCCTATTAACTTAGCTCAAAGGAGATAAAACTTCTAACACTGTCCTTTTTCCCTCCCATTTTTTTAATAAGGTTATCTGAGCCTTTCATAATTATCTACAATTTTAATGAAGGCCAAACTCTTCTCAGAAATGTGCTTTTTTTGGTTTTCGGATTTTTTTCTTTTTGGCTCAAAGCATTTTTCACCTCTACTCCAAGAGATTTCAAGTGCACAGACAGCTTCAGTGATCAGAAATTCGTCTTTGGCAAACAAAATATTTGCAGAGAAAATTTTGCCCAGATGCACTCATAAGAGTTATTGAAAGCTTTTCTCGCTGTTCTTCTTCTAGTAAAATAGCAAAATAGAGTGTTTTTCTCTGACACAGAGATTACAAGAATAAATGTTTTAAGAAATGTGACTCGCACAGTAGGAGCCAAAAAGACAGGTGCTGTAAATTGTGTCTCCTGAGGAAATAATAATAATAAACATCCTTACAGACAGACAGGGTATCACATGAAAAGAGCAAATTCCCTCTAGTTCATCTGTTTCAGCCATCTGAGCCCTGGACTCACCAGTGCATAGTTTGGTACCTGCCTTTTCACTGAGTGGGAGCAGATTTTGCAGAGGAGGCATTTCTGCATGAGGGGTGACATTGAAGTTTCCTTCTAATTTCCTACAAGCCACCAGGCAGCCACTTGACAAGCAGCAAAGTTCAAGGAGTAGCAAGCAGAAAAAGAAGGAGAAAAAGCAGAGGTAGTACTAAGAAGCCTGTCCAGAAAGCACAACTCAAATAACCAGACCTACTAACTAGACAGCCACATGAAGAGCATGTACACATTCAGAGCAAGGTGATGCCAGTGGGGATTGGACTCAAACAGACTTTCCAGATGGCTGCATATATTGCTCAAACTTCATGCAAATACTATTTGCATGGGCTTAACTGGTTGTGTACAGAAAATCCCACTCATCCCTCAGATGAATGAAAAGCAATGGAAAGCAAGAAGAAAAATATGTCTGGCGGCACACAAGTAAATATGCAAGATTTATATGATGCAGTGCTTGTGAATATCTGATTGCAACACCTTCATAGCCAGCCCCTGGCACCCAGGGTCTATCACTAATGCTCAGCCCCTATTCCAGAGATTTATTCTGCAATAATGTCCTATTCCAGGTTCACCCCACTTTTTTAGGTGCTATAAGCTACCATGGACCCCCACAGTTCCTGAAATTCAGGCAGATGAAATGTAAGAGACCAGAGAAACAAGGGCACAGGCAGTTGGGGAGGTTTGTTCCCAGAGACAAAGATTTCTCTATGCTGTTGGGACCTCTTTGCAAGCACCCTGACATAGAAGGACCTTAAAGGCAAAAGGAAAGGAATTCTAAAGGCTGCTCTCTTGGGAAAGACTAATACTTTGGTGGCTCATCTCTCCTGAAGGAATTCTACTTTTAATTCTGTGGTGAGTCCAATCACATTGAAGTTTAAATGCAAGTCTGTGGGGTTGTATTCTATTTGCTATACATTTGTCTTTATGGAAGAGGCAGAGGCTGCTAGCAGTGAGCAAGACCCGTCCTCTGTGGAGACACCCTGGGGCCTTCTCACTGAGCTCTGTCCAAGTAAATCTGCAATTGGAGGTAGCTTAGCCGATCCCATCTTCCCCATTCCTAATTTTAAACATGCAGCAAGGGGTCTGTGTTAGAAGTCCTAACCCTGGCCTTGCTGTCAGTGCTGGAAGGGTATCCATCCCCTCCAAAGGGCAGATAGGATCACTCCAATCTGGTCTTGGGTTTCTCCCTTTCCCTTCTGGAAGCAAGGGAAGGCACTTCAGGCATTTTTGGTGGGGGACCGGACTGCCTTGGTAGCTTCCCTGAGGCAAGGGGCTTCCTACCGCTGAGCATCACCATCGAATGTTTTAGGGCAGGTTATTTTTCCTGGGAGTTGCATGCAGCCCTGATTGCCCAGAAGAGCATAAGTGAGCATTGTTTCCTCCACATTGTTCCCTGGCTCTCCACTTTTCCCAACTCCTTCTTACCTCATCCTCCCCTTGCTGGCTAGAGAGCTGTAAGCCGCTGATTAGCACTTCATTTGACAAACAGGAAGTGGGCAAGAAAAGCATCATTTTCAGAATTAGAGCCTCGGAATGAATTGAAGAAAGAAAGGGGGAAGAAGGAAAAAAAAGAAAGCGAGCCTTGCACACTTTCCTAATTGCTCGTTAGAACCAATGGCCTTTGTGGTTCCTTCCCCCTGTGTCTTCTTTATAAAAACGTTTGCACAAGACATTGCTATTGTCTGCCAGACAGCCTCAGGGTAGGACAAAATGAACTAATTGATTTGCAGTTATGTCGTGGTGAATAGTGCTAAACATCCATCTGCGGATTCCTTGTGAGGAGTGATTAATAATTTGTACTCCTGGGCCTAGAAGACTGAATACCCTTTTTTCATGTAAAACTGAAGCGTTTCATTCTCTCAGCATCACAGATATCTCCTCTGCATTGTGGGTTACAAGGAGGAGGTCAGCAGTGCCGCGCTGGCGATGGCGCTCGGGCGGGTTGTCCATGTGTGGGTAAAGCCCAGCACGGTAGTGGGATTAGTGGGAATTTGTCAGGCTGACACACAGTACTGTACAGCACTCCTGCTATGGCCATTCCAGTGCAGATGTTCCCAATTCCTTGTCATTGTTCCAGAGGCAGAGGATTTTACATGTGTTTCCAAAGAGAGAGCTGGGAGACTTAAAATTTATTTCAAACACAGAACCAAAACCTAAACTGGGACAATTTAAGGAATTGGATTCAAATTTCAAGGCTCTTCTGGGCAGTTTCTACAATCTCTAGAGGGAAAATCCCAGCACCAAACACACCCAAGTGCTGAGGAGTTTCAAAGGCCAATCCAAAACATTTTACTCAAATACCACCTACATGTAGAAAGATACATGCAAAATACCTTAAGCTGTGAAGTAAAGAGGAGTCTGCCAGACCTCTCTACAGGAGCTTCTGCTCGTGGACCTGCTTTACCAGGGTATTCCTCCTGTGCAGTCAGGGCTTCCATAATTTAAATTGTGAGCCCGAGGCCGTGGGCACTTTGTCTGAGCTCAGTCAGCTGTGACAGCTTGTGATCCTCTCTCCCAGCCATGTCCTAGGGTCTTCATAGTTGTGTTCCCAGCTCCACCACTCACTCTTGGTCCTTTCCACCTCCACCTGGAATTAAAAGCTTGTAGCTGCTCTCTGAGCCATTTCCTGCTTCCTAACGAAATCTATTGGCCTCCTGGGGGGAAAAAAAACATTGACTCAGCCAACTCTTAATGAAGTCATCTGTTTTCATGGTGTTGCTGGTGCCCTCTACTTTCCCAGCTCATTAAAAAAATTAACAACCTTTAGATACATCCAAAGATCCAGAGATGAGATCTACTTGGTCAGAGCAAGTCACTTTCAGTGGGAAAAACCACTTGTCCTTCCCTTCTGATCCATTTTTACATTTTCCCAGATTATCTACATTTTATCCCATGCTTTGAACACTTTGGCTGAGTGCATCTACATTGATAAACAGATGCCTGTGAGGCCTTGCCTTGCTGTCAGCTTTCTCCCTGGCTGGTTTGGACTGCTGCTGCTCTTTGAAATCAAACCAAGGCATAGTCCTGGGAATGGCTCTCTCCAGGAACTGATCTGATATCTCAGGTTTGGCTCCCCTTGTCATTCACAGTCTTACAAACCCACCTCAAACACACCTCGAGAGATTTTGCATTCTTAAATGTGCCCTTATGCTCAGCTGTGTATTCACCACCCATTCCATTCATGCCCCATGCCATAAAAACCAGATTGTCAGACTGTCCATGCCCCTGGTCTGAGGGACGAGGACTGGCTGCTGTCCTTTGGGAGAGGCATGGACACAGTTCATCCCTCTGGGGCAAATAGGCATAAGGTGCAAGATAGATTTGTTTGGCTATGCCATGCCTGGGTCAGTTTTCCTTCTTGGAAGCCTGGGATGAAGCCCTTAGAAGCACTTCTCTCCTGGCTGTAACCAGCAGGGCAAAAAGAGACAAAGAGACAAAGTCAGCCTGGTGATACCTGGTTGTTTTCCTCTCCTGACAGGTAAGAGCTTCTGGGGAAATTATCTCTTCTGAGTAAAAGTAATTACTGTAAGTGCTTTGCAAGAATATCTTTGGGTAATGTATTTAATATAGTTCTGAAAATTATTTTGTGAGAAAATAATGAGCTAGAAGAATACAAAGTGCCTATTTCAGAGAATTTTCTTATTACCTTTCAGGGGTGATAGGCTCTGGCCACTCATTAAATATAATGCAAAAGCTTTATAAATATGTGATGCTGTAAAAGGAATGAGATTAGATTGGATGGGGCTTTGAAAAAAGTATCCATCTAGAAGAGTGTTTGCAAGATTGATGATCTCAGGGAGTTCTGCAGACCAAAGAAAGGAGCAATGCTATGGTTATACTGTCATGTTCTTTCTTTTATTTTTCATTTGGGGAATCTTGGGCTGATTTAGCACACTGTAACACAATGACCTGAGCTTAAACAGATTAAAAGGACAGGTTTGGATGCTTTGTGGCGACACACTGTTTATAATCCATGTTCTTGAATGACAGTATGAGTCCTCCTTATTCTGAGAGTAATAACAGAGGGTCAGCTTTCCACACTGCTGAGCTCACTTGTGAAACTTATTTCTACAGTTGATTACTGAGGTCAAGAGTATAATCCAATTCAGAAAAATCAGTGGGAACATAACAGGAAGCATCATTATAAGTAATGATGCTTTCTGTTATGTTCCTACTGATTTTTCTGAATTTGACATTCATTTGTCCAAATCCATACAGTTCCACATCTTGAATACTGGAAGCAGTTTGTGTCTGTTCACCTTCAAAAAGACACAGCAGAAATATGGACAAAGATAAAGAATTGCCCAGATCAGAATAAGCTAAAGAAGACAGCTCCTTGCACCATATGTGATTCAGTTGAGGAACCCTTTGCTGAAGAAGTGGTGGGTGCAGAAAGGGAGTTTAAAAAGCATTTAGATATGACGGGGAAAAAATCACTGGGGACTATTAAAAAAAGAACATACCATCATTAAAATAAAAAGGTCCCAAAGTCCCATACTGCTGGAGTGAGAGGAGGATGTTCTAGAGTGGCATCACTGTATGTTATCCTAAAACTTTGCTCCTCTCTGTGCACCCTCTTCAGCTGTGGAAAAACAATGGCTCTGTGGCAGCAGCAGAACTAAAACCCCCCATCTCATGAGTGCTTTCCTTGATGACTGTGGGCAGCTGACAAACTGAACTCACCAAACCTAGCTTTATCCCAAGCAGGAACACAGAGTCAAAAATCTGGACTTTGTTTAGTGAGACAAAAGTCACTGAAAAACGTTCAACTTCAACTTTTCGTGCAGAAAAATTCAACTCTCCGCGCAGAATTGCAACATCTGGCAGGCAGGTAAAATGAGCCAGCCAAAACGAGAGGTGTAGCACTTGTCAAAGCAGAAGGGCAGCCCCGGGAATGGGATCCTGGATGTCAAGTATGTCTGGGTGTTCCATCCCTGTGCCCGGCCAGGGAGGAGGAGATGCTCTGGGGACATCCTGGCCGGGCTGTCCTCTGGCTCCGGGCAGCGCTCAGCCTCTGCACCAAAACCCAGACAAGAACCAGCGCTGGGGCAGCCCGGACAGCACCCAGCTGCAAAATTCCTCCCGTTTCTTCCGGCTTTGGTAGCAGCGGGGAGAGAGAGGTCGGACGTGCCGAGGAGCGCTGGCGTCTCCGGCCACTTCAGACGGGGCCATTGAGCGGGCGGGGAGCTCCGCTTTGTGCCCCTTCCCAGAGCGCTGCCTCCTCTCCATTTGTTTACCACACATCCTGTCTTCCTTTCTGTTTGCTTCACACATCATCGCCTTCATTAATCGTCCTCCCCGCTCTCCATTTGGGCCTTTGGATTTTCGGCTCGCCATGGGTAATTCTAATTACCTCAGACATTAAAAAAAAAATAAAATAAAATAGGAGCTTAAGTAGGTGCACTTCATTCTTTAACTGCCTTTTACAAGCAGTTCAGTGCTGGCTACCAAGGGAATCTGATTAAACTAATTACCCTGATTGGCTTGTTTAATCAACTGCTTGGTTTAATTGGGCCTCGCTAATGCGGAGTGGTGGAGTCCGTGGTGCGTAATGTGAGAACCAGGAGACCCGTAACAGCGGCGGTGACACCGCCACAGAAACCAGGCCGCATTCCCAGCCGGACGGGGCGGCTCGAACAAATGCAGACCTCAGCTGAGAGCCCAACTGTATTCTCAAGTGCCTGAATGGGCTGGAGGTTTTAGTGATAATTAAAATTGCTAGGGGAAAGAAAAAAAAAAAAAAAGGGAAAAAAACCCCTCAACCCTTTCTCATTAAAGGATTTGTCCTTTTCCCTTCCCCCCCTCCCGGCCTCCGAACTCGAAGCAATATCGGGAATCCTGTCTGCCTCTTTCAAACAACACTTCAATTCATCAGGGCAAAGAATCCTTCCTCCTGCATCTCCCCCCATCCCTGAGATTTTTCACTCCCATTTACAGCATGCATGGCCCAAAGTAAATACACAGACAACAGGGTTACAAATTACCTTGTGCAAGGTAAATCCACTCTGAGTACCTAAGAAGTTTGTGGAGTACAAACAGCTCCTGTGTAAGCATCCCAGCAATAATGGGCATTCCTATAGCTCTAATTACTAGAACAATAATAACCTGAAGAGCATCCTTTTCCTCCTCCCATCCCAGGGCCGACTCCCCACTCCCTTCCCTGCCCTCCACTTGCTCTCTCAGTGGGGAGGATGAGGATGAAGAGCCAAACACACGGCTGGCTTAGCAAAGCTCCGCTCATCTGGGTCCAATATGTTTTATGGTGACGTGCAGACTGAATTTGCTACTTCCTGAGGGTTTTCTTAGAGGCAATGATGTCCTGCAGACCAGTGGCATGAGTGTGACATCCCTGCAATCAGCACTGTAATCTAGCAAAGGTATTCCCTGTGCCACAGTGCATGCCATTGGGCAAAAATAAATGGCATGCTCAATTGTCATAATTCTCCAATAAACCATCTGTAAAATGGAGAATATAGCAGCAAAATGCACCCACCTTTAGCCATATATATATAATATATGTGGCTAATATATGGAAAATACAGTTATATATATGGAAAATATAAACGTATATATGTGATTTAGCAGCTTTAGCCCACCTTCGTACTTGATTAAGAGAAATGGGCATTTATGTCTATTTCTTTTGCATTTATGTCTATTTCTGATGTTCACCTTACCCTAGGAACACCTTTTTCTTCTGCTTTAGATGTGAAGGGAACTTCAGGTGATCTTGGAGTTACACCATGGCCAAATGACTCCTGCTGTGGCTCTTGGGATGAGGACCTTAGGGAAGGCACCAGATCTCCTTGCAGGGCCCATCCTATGCTTGTGAGGGTATTGGGGACCTAAGCTCTTACCAGCCTGGCATCCTCCCTCTGCAAGCCAGCAGAGAAGACTGGGCTTGCTTCCCACTGTGGTCACTGCTTTACCTCTGAGCTCTGCTCACATGCTGGCCCAACCTCCCCACTTGTGATGGGTCAGGGGCTACCCACAGGCGTGAACAGACTTACAGAAGGGGTCTGGTCTTCTTTATGGTCACAAATTGTGAGGGGAAAAAAAGACAGCTCCTCCAGAAGTGGTTGGGTGGACTCCTGTGTTGGCCCACATATCACCTGGTTGCGGCCACCTCATACCTCAGCACCATATACAGTGGATTGCTTTCAAATTGTCTCCAGTTGTCACATTTTTTTTTCCTGAACAAAACACTGAAATGTTCTGCAGATTGGTAAAATATGTGTTTGAATTCTGTAAAAATTCAAATGTGTTTGGATTTTTTTGTATATACTTTTTGTTCATATGTTGTGGAAGTCTCTTTTGCACTGTCTGCCCTGTAACCCACAGCAAATGAACCTCATGGTTCTCCAACCTGGCTTCAATTTCTCTGGAGAGGTCCCTCCTTTAAATTTTGTGGTTTGCTCTGGGCTGAAAAATGTCCATATAAGTGAGTAGGTGAAAGCATTTTAAAACCACAGGGAACCCCAGTGTTGAGCTGAAAATAAAATGAAAAATTTTCTTTGTGGCTGGGGTGTGTTTTATATCCCAACTGACCATGCTGGGAAGGTCATTAGACCCTGACCAGCTGTGGTTATCTCATTGACCATCCCAGAAATACGAGCTGCAGGATGCCCAAGTTAAAGTCACAGCAAAAATCGTTACCATTTTTATGAGGGAGAGTGTGGCATTTTTCACTGGAATATACCCAGTCAGATATGCTGCAAAGTGGGGGAAAAAGCAATAACCATGTGCTAATATTTCAGCTCTTTTAGGGTCACTAGGGTAGTGCTGTGATGATCTCCCTCCCCATCCTCCTGCCCGGCGGCATCCATCCGGGACACCTAATGAATGATTGGTAAACATAACTTTTCCCAGCAAGACAAAATCTGTTTCTAACTCGTGACCTGCTGACACTCGTTCATTATGTGACCTTCTTCTGCCAGACAGGCTGTTTAGGAAAACCATTGACCAGCTGCATGCCCTGTGCAGCTATCCCTTAATGACAGGACAGACTCTCTTGGTAAGGGGGTGATGCTGAAGGGCTGCTGAGTGCATGCTACAGAAGGGAGATTGTGTCCACCGAGTGCTCCACAGGGCCGTGGGACCCACTGCAGAGCCCATGGGGCTGCAGGAGACAGCCTGGCTGGGCCTCAGTGCTGCTGGAACAGGGCCATGTTTCACCAACACCCTCCCACAGCCTTGTGTGGGGATTTCACCTAACGCCTGTGGAGATCAATGCACGGTTTTTCACTGCTTTTCGTCAGCTTCGAGTGAGGCATTGTTTGAAATTTTGGGGTGCATATTTGTTCTTGTGAAATCCTTCATGTTCACAGACCTTACACTGTCCTTCATCCAGAGGAACTGGGTTTGTCAGGGACCTCCCTCTCCTGTAGGTAATGTCCCAGCCTCAGCTAAACACAGCATGCAGCAGTCTGTGGTGTTGCTCTCCTATTCCTCAGGGATGAGAAAGATTCATCTAAAGCCAATCACTCCAGCTATTTCTTGCTGATGAATTAATTAATGGCCTTGCAGGGAGAACTGATACTTAACAAACACTTTCACTTCCCACTCTTCCCACTGACCTCTTGGGAATTGATGTGAGCTAGAGAGAGTGCTGTGTTTTTCCTTCCTCAGAGAGTCTTCAAGTTGTTCACCTGGCAAAGTAAACAACCTCATTGATCTTATGAGGTTCAGGTGAAGATCAAAGTAATTTGGGGATGCTCCAAGCTTTAGTTTTTTGGGTTTTTTCTAGAGCCACTTATATACCAGTTTTTAATCTTTTTTTTCCAATTCCAAAGAGCTGCAATAAAACACCTTATTGCCAACAGGAGGGGAATATCTCCATTCCAGTGAATGATGCCAAGTTATCATTACATTCAAACTGCATTTTAACAGCTTTCTCATTTTCAGGGCTTTTCACCTTTGCATTAATAAACACTCAAAATCCAAGAGTTGTTGATCTCATACCTTTCCCCATATCCTCTGTGTGTTTCCTAGAGGCATGACAGCAAGAGAGATTTGATCAAGGTCGAATTGAATCAAAACAATGGACAGCCCGACAGTTGGCTCTGGAGCCTTGGCAGTGCCAGAAGCAAATAAAGCCTCTGTGCGTTTATCACTTCATTCAGTCCAGATGGGCTGTTTTCCCCATCCTGCAGTCATCATCCTGTATCCATACAAAGCTCTGAGTGATATTTCTATAGCATGTTGGTTCAATGAAGCTGTCCTAGAGTGGCTGTACGAGCGGTTTTGAAGTTGCCTCTGTGTCTCTCATGTGGTTAGGCTTACAGATGTCTTCTGTGGTCTCTCTTTCTCTATCAGTCATCATTTCATTCTCATGCCTTCCAGATTTCCAGATACCTCCTGCCTGTGTCTGCTTGAAGAAAGGCACCCTGTAAAGCCCTCCCATGTATTACAAAAAGATCTGCTTCTGGTTTTGCTTCACATAACGCAATGTATGTTTTGCAAAAACCTAGGAACTGACAATCAGATTATTGATCACAGCCAACAATTCTGGCTCCTCAGTGTCTAATCCTACACTCCCCCCTGGAAAGTGGTTTTAGATTTGTTAAATGAATTGGAGGCTGATGAAAAGCTAAGGTCAGACGTATGGGCCTTAAACAGACAGAATATGGGGAGGAACTTCTTATGTCACGTGCCCTTCTAATTAGACTCAGTTGCATACTGTACAATTCCTCCAGCTCAGGCTATCAGTCTTACTTGGAAAAAAGCTTTTATCTGCCCAACATTCTGCACCAAATCAGGTCAGATTTGGCTCATTTGCAAACCTGGCCCATATTTTGCACCAGAGAAGTTCAAGGCATTGAGCATTCCTGCCCATCCATTGCTTCCATCTGCCAGCTGGAAAAGGAGTTCATCAGAGCAGCTGCTGTCATCAGGCTGGCTCCCTCTGAAAACAGACTGCAAGAATGGGACAAGAAGGAAAGATCAAGGCAAGGAGCTGGGAACTGGATGACTCAAAGTTAAGCTTACATTCAGACATTCAGCCAGAGTCCTCCTCAGGATGAAACATTTGGGGCACATGCAAAGCACAGAGTAGAAAATAATATACATATACCTCGAATCCAGGGGTCTGGACCCACTAGAGTGAATCTAAGCAGCTCAGTTCACGCAGGGAAGATAAGGTCCACCCTTTCAGGAGCTTTCAAGCTCAGCTGGCACGGCTCCTGAGTATTGTATCCCTTCATTAGCAATAAGCCTCCTAACAATTGGGTTTGCTGTTTTTAACACAGACATAGCACTGCCCATGTGTGTCCAGAGACCAGCTGAAACCAAACAAGAACATGTGTCTGCACTCTGTTCCTGACACAAGCCTTTAGTGCTTTCCTGGCTTTACCCCTGTTACAGCACAGGCTTTGCAGGGACTTTTTAAAGCAGGCCTGATTATTTGACCACTCCAGAAATCGAGCAGAAAATGAAACTGCTGGGCAAAATCAGAAAAAAAAAACCCAGTAGCATGACCATCCTCAAGGCTATGATACCACAAGGGAACCTATACCACAGGCTGGTTTCAAGGTGTTTCCTCTCCAAAACCCTTTTTAAAGAGCTGAGTAACCTCATGGGCTTTGCACTGGGCTCTGAGCTGCTGTGAGCAGGGCTCACAAGGTATAACCAAGTACAAAATATGACCCTGGCTTAGCCCAGCCTGACTCTGGCAGGGCTGTGCACAAAGCCACAGAGCCTGTGTGAGAATGCCCTTAGTCAGGCTCATAAAATGTTGTAGTTTGCAGCTGAGAAGGGATAAATTAAACTAACAAGCATGACAGCTATTTAAAAATAAGAAATCATGTTTCATGGGGTAAAACAACATCTGAGGCCCCAGAGAGTCTGTACTTTGTATTTTTAATAGTCCTCTCACTGCAACAACGCTCTCCCCTCCACTTAAGCCAGGCTGAAGACCCCAAGTTCAAACATTTCCCCACTGCTGTCTCTGTGGCTTACTGCAGCTCTCATCTTTACTATCACTCTGGATAACCCTCTTTTTGTGAGGAGAAGGGCTCATTAGCCAGGAATTGATAAACAAAAAGGAGGGTGGGAGCAGAGGTCTGTGCTCCCCAAAGCAGGCTCCCCGGAGGTGGTGGTGCCTCCCACCCAGGAGGCTCCGTGCAGCCCCCAGCTGCAGCCTGTCTGAAACGTGCTGGGGACAGGCTGTCAGAGGGCTGAGCTGTCCCACGCTGGCTCTCTGGGGGAATCATGTGCTGGGGGTATGAAAAAATCTGTGTCTCAGAAGATTCTGCAAATGCAGAGTGAGGCTGTTTGCCTTGGGCCAGCATGTGCTGGGCTCTGGCACCTAGTGGGTGAGTGCTGGTGGCTTTGGGTTACAGAAACAGCAGAAGCTCTTGAATCCCCATTGCAGGGGAATTGAGCGCTTACCTTCTACAAAACTCTCTTTTTTTTTTTTGAACAACCATGACACCCATACCCACTGGTGTTGCCTACACACTCCTAGCACTGTGCTGCTTAAAGGGGAGGGGAAAACAATTGAATGACAATGTAAATGCAATTAAAAGTAGCTTTGAGGCAATTTGGCAATGATTGCTAATGGCTAGCTTCTTCAAAGGAGGATAAATTTCAGGATAAATTCCTTGTGACAAGAATACATTCATGAAACGATCATCATGTAACCAACCAACTTCTTATACACAATCCGTCAGTTGCTGGTCCTCCAGATGATAAAATAATACTGTTCTCTGTGGTCATTGGCATGAGCAAAGACAAAACAAAAGGTGTTAAAGTTATTTATGGCAAAGCAGAACATTTTTTATCTAGAATTGTCCCATGTTGACTGCTATGTGAATTGAGGAGCTGAGGCAGGGAAGTTCAGGGCTCGTTACAGGTAAGACCATGGTTTATTCCTATGCATGAAACTCTCAGAGGCTGTTATGATTTAAAACTCTGCAGAGAAGAAGCTGATTATCTTTTCTGAAGTTCTAGCAAACCTTCGAAGAAGAGTATTTCTTTGTGAGACATTTAACCAAGGCAGATACTAACAAGATAAGGAGCACAGGTTTTAAACTAAGGAGGAGAGATTTAGATTAGTTTTTAGTAAAAAGTTCTTTACTGTGAAGGTGGTGAGGCACTGGCACAGGCTGCCCAGAGAAGCTGTGACAGCCCCATCCCTGAAAGTGTCCAAGGCCAGGTTGAATGTGGCTCTGGGCAATCTGGTCTAGGGGAAGGTGTCCCTGCCCATGGCAGTGAGTTGAAACAAGAGGATGTTTAAAGTCCCTTCCAATCCAAACCATTCTCTGAGTCTGTGATTCTGTGGTCTGCCTTTTGAAAGCAATTCACAGAGACCCAAAGACATGGTTAAAATAAAAGTTCTGGGTGAGTATAGAGCATTTACCTTGCCTGGTTCTCTAAGTAAACCAGGAAGGAAAGATAGGTAGTTAGAACAAGATAGGAAACAAGGGTGTTTGATTTTATCTAAAGAGGAGTTGAAAATGAGGAGTTCATCACCCTCTGTGAATATTACAGTTTTATCCTCCCAAAGGACAAGAGAAACAGCAAGTCCTGAGCACCAGGATTGTCAGATTCAACCTCAATATGCCCAGGTGTGTTCTTCAGAACTGATCACTTGGTGATGCTGAGCAGAAACTGCAAAAACAGAGATATCCACGACCAGTTGCTTTCTGCAAACCCCCTCGATCTTCCCATGGAGTAAGAAATCACTTTTCGTAGGCAAAACCTGATTTTTGGGCTAATGACAATCTGCATGTGATCTGAACTGGAGATAATCTGTGTGCTGCAAGTATAAGCCAACTACAGAATGTCTTTCTGCAGAACTGGCTGGAACATTTGTCATTAGCAATGTCTGCTTTTGATGAAAAATAGCTTCACAATTGTGATAGAATTTTTCACAGGAAAAGTATCTCTTTTTTTTTCTGTTTCTTGGATAACAAGACTGAAAATAATGTGAAAGCCAAGGCTTTACTCTGTAGTATTCTCAGAATTAAAATATTGACTTTCATTTTCCTTTCTTCTATTTTTTTCCTTTTTTCTTCCTTTCTTGCAAAGAAAATGTACACTTTGTTTTCTTTTCTACCTTTGCATAACTGCTCTTTTTCTTTCTCTTAGTTGACAAAGGTAAAAGAGAGGATAACAGTGAAAAAAAGAAGACAAACTATATCAAACACAAGTATTTTAATTTTCTAAGAAACTGAAATCAAGAAAAATGTTCTATTCACAGCATGAGCATTGTCAAAGAACTGCCACCACCTCTATTTTATTTATAGGTTAAAAAACTTTATTTCCTCATGCATGTTGATGGCATTCGTTCCTTCTATTTTTCTTTTCAGGACTGGTCCAACTCCTAACCCTTATCTTTTTCTTCACTTCTCCCACGTTGCACCGGAGGAACATTTTCAGAACTTCCATGGGACTTGGAATAGAAGATCCTGCTTTGAAGAGTACCAAGGCTCTGGGGAGCTGCATCAGACCCAGCTGGCCTCAGCCACTCTCAGCTTGTGCCCACGTCCAAGGTCTGTGACTCACTGCCATGTCACTGGGCATTTCCCAGTGGCTTTAATCCAATGAGTTAACAGCAACAGTAAAGTGCAAGAAAAGAGGAATTAGGGGCTGCATCCCTTGGGATGCTCCAATACAGCAGCCACATCCTAGCTCTCCTTTCCCCAGAGGCAGCCAGAGGGTCACTACCAGGCAGGACCAGCAGCAGTGCAGATGAGGAATCTGTAAATGCTTTATCTGTAAATGCTTTTAGGATTTTGACCCACTGGACCAAAAATGGCCTTTGCTCCACACAGAGAAGTCCTTTAAAAACAGTCACAAGAAATAATTGGATCTGATGGGAAACAGTTTCATCAGAATCAGCTGTGGAAGCCTGTATGCCACGTAAGGCATGTGCAGCAAGCAAAGCACTTCTTGAAGGAAAAGGAAAAAATGTAAATAACCCAAACACTGACTAATACTTCCAAAACAAAGGAATAAAGAAGACTGTGTCTTGCAATACCTGAATACCCATTTAAACACCCCTTTTTGCAGAAACATTAGGCTTCCTGCTGCTTCCTTAGTGAATGTGAATTTGGATATTTGTATCCCTGTTGATCCGTGGACTATTCCACAGCCTTGTGATGTGATGAGAAACAAAAGGGCCTGAGCTGTGTGGACACTCACACGTCACATTTAACAGTGCTTCCTTTACACCTGCAGCCTTGCTGCCAAGAGGGAGCTCTGCCAGGAGCCTGGATGTGCAGGACTGGCTCAGACTTGTTCCTCTCCCCTCATTGTGCCTTTTAAAAGGGACCCTCAGGGAGTGCATAAAATTAAGCTCATACATGCCTTAAGATACATTTCTGTACAGCAATGGTCAAATCTCAAGGAATAAAAGTATTTTCTAGCTTTACTTCATTCTTGTAGATGAAATTTATAAAACTGCTTTCCTTCTCTGTTTTAAGACTTTTCCCTGCCTTGGCAAAATGTATGATTTTCTTTGCTTAATGGGAGACTTTTTTATAATTAAGAATAAAGAGACTCCTACGAAGCTAAGGAAGTTGTAGCTTTCATACTCACATTGACACATGCTGCATTTTATGACTGGAATATTTATTTTTATGCTTTTATTATTTATTTTAATTTTTATTTTCTCACTTCTCCATCTTCCAACCCTTTTTGAAATTTTTCTCTAGTCCTTATTTTTAATCCCTTCCAGGTAAAATGCTCCCCAGCATCTCATACCATGGTTTTTGGGTGTGTTTAAATTTAATAAAATTAGTTCATCCATCCCAGCCAGAGGGAACATGGTCAAGTGGCATTTAATAATGCCACTGAACACCCAGAATTTATCACCCGTCACTTCCAGTGAAAGAAGCTGTTGGTTTCTTTGGTAAAACAGGTTCAAACATTATGTGAGTTTGTCAGCCAAAATCCAGCTAAATACCCAAATGATGCTGCTCATCAAACACACCTGCCCTTTCATTTTGAGTTGCTTCATAAAATGTCACCAGCCAGTCAGTCTTTAGCTTTGCCTCCTTTTCCTGCAGACCTTGATGAACACCAGGCATGGAAAACATGAATCCCTCTCTGTATTAGTTAATTATTCATCCATAAGAATGGCAGAGAGGGATACATTTAGTCTGGCTCTGACTCTCCTATTCCTGTTCTAATACAGAACTGCACCCCTTCTCAGAAATACTGTGGTAACCCTTGGTGTGAAAATGAAATGTCTCAGTTGTGGAGACAAGTCTGAAAACAGCTAAAAAAGAGCTATCAGGAATGTGATCCCCCAGTACTTTCACAATGGGAGTTGCTATTCTGTTTGTGAGATAGGGGTGTGGGAATTCTCCTTATCAAAATGAGTTAACACCCTTTCACTGAAAGTTGGCCAGCTTGAATGATAAAAAGAGTAGGGGGAAAAAAAGAGTGATTCCTATACCATTAAAGATTAAAAAATAAATTCTGAACCAAGGAAAAACCTGATAGTCATGAAAGAGAGGGCAATTTTATATTATCTCTGCTTTTATAGTTGGTTTTCTGGGGAATCCATGTTGCACTGAAGTCTCAATGCTTTTTTCCGTC
This sequence comes from Zonotrichia albicollis, assembly GCF_047830755.1. NCBI lineage: Eukaryota > Metazoa > Chordata > Aves > Passeriformes > Passerellidae > Zonotrichia > Zonotrichia albicollis. Next base: position 50,876,989 of record NC_133823.1, on the reverse strand, counting down.
CTACAGGTCAAGGCCAGGGTGTCCTTCTGTCTTAGAAAACATTGTGCTTTGATAACTTTTGAAGGCCTTTTGCATTCAGGGCATGTTGGAGCAGCTCTTGTCTGCTCTATTTCATGCCCACAGATTAAAGCATTATGGGAAAAATCCCAGGATCTACAAAAGCATGAGATTGTCTTTTGGCCACTAAGCCGAGTGGTGAATAAGCCTCTGGATCTGGCCCTGAATTTTCAACGTGCTCAATGTTTGGGCTCTCATTTTACCTTTCATATCTAGAACAAGACTTGTCAGAAACATCACAAAATATTTTTTTCTTTCTAGAAGTTCCTGGCACCATTTTAGTTCACACAGACGCCTCACCCTTCAGTGTGTACTCATCCATGCTCCCAAAGCTATGCAGATTGCAGATTCACCACTGCTGGTGCCATAGAGAAGTCAGGACCCCAAGCAACATCACTGAAAGTGGTTTTGGGTTCATTTGAGTGTTCATATGCATGATGTAACTTCAGCTGAGATGGGGACAGGGTGAGATGCACAATGAGTTCACAAAAATGCAGTGCTGAGGTGGCCTGTCCCACATGGTGTGCTGCAGATCAGCCCTTCCTCCTCAGTGTGGTCTCTGAGCAAGCCATGCATGACTCCTGAGAGCCTTGGCACAGCCACTTCCCCAGGGAGTCCTTCGGGAGGGCTCAGCTTGAGCTGCCACCCAAACGGAGCCATGGAGCTTGGAGTGAGCGGGGTGTGACGGTGTGGGACATGGAGCTGCAGAGCTTGGAATGAGCCGTGTCTGACAGAGTGGGACATGGAGCTTGGAATGAGCGGGGTCTCACGGTGTGGGACATGGAGCTGCAGAGCTTGGAATGAGCGGTGTCTGACAGAGTGGGACATGGAGCTTGGAATGAGCGGGGTCAGATGGTGTGGGACGTGGAGCTTGGAATGAGCGGGGTCTCACGGTGTGGGACATGGAGCTGCAGAGCTTGGAATGAGCGGTGTCTGACAGAGTGGGACGTGGAGCTTGGAATGAGTGGGGTCTCACGGTGTGGGATGCGGAACTTCGAAGGAGCAGGGTTTCATGTGTGGGACGCGTGCACACCGGCACACGCACACCTGGCAGGCATCTGTGAGTTACGAGGTGATAAACCCCGCACAGAGCCCTGCTGACTTCATAAACCACAAAAACTATGAAATTATTGCCACATTAGGAGAAGTGATCCCATCTTAGTTTTACATCCCATGTGAGGCAGGAGCCCTGATTCTTTCTCATGTGCTCTTTAGGAGTTTCCAGAAGTTTCTTTGCTTTATGAAGTTGAGGTTATTTCACACCTTCTGCTGGTGCTTTCTCCTGCAGCAGGACCCCTCTCTGTTGCCACCAGTTATGGTCACATATACGCTGTAGCTGTTCCTGAACAACTCCCTGCTGGAAGAAAGTTGCAGCCAAGTCAGAATTTGATTCCCCTATATTGCCTCTGGCATTTCCTCATCTTGTAGTAATATTCATGCAGAGGACTTGCACATTAAATTGAAATTAAAACAGAAAAGAGGCAGCACTAACAGTTCAGATATTTGTCTTAGTGTGGTTCCTTGCTTAGAGCCAGAAGCTGAGAGCTGGGGCACAGCAGTTCTGGCAGAAAGAGATCCAGTCTTGAGAGGAGAGAGGTCACCTCCATCCTCAGGGGCTGTTCCAATATCTAATTATCCTCAGCATAATAAATTTACTTTTTATTTCCTATTCAGATTTTTCCTGACTTTGGCTTGTGACCACTATACCCTGTCGTGCTTATGTCTGTGTAATTAAAGAGGAACCTTCACCACCCATTGCCTTTACAGGCAGCCATGGCCTGTGACCAAGACACCTCTTAATCTCATCCTGATCAGCTAACTAATTTAAACTATTCTATAAAACTATTCTATAAAACTAATTTAAAATATTCTAGAAATGCATGCTTTAACTAGAATAAAATCAAACCATAGGGAATTTGGAACTGTATTGCTGAGGCAGCATGAGACTGGATGCTGTATGTGTACATAAATATGTACATTTTAAAGTTTCTGCAATTAAAATACCATGTAGACAAAACTGTGGAGTAACTGTAAAAGCAGAGGCTTTTGTTTTGATATTATGTGACTCATTTGTCTTAGTAAGGTACTTTTTGTTGCTGCAATATTTTTGGGGGGGTGTATTTCCATAAACCTTAAAAACTTAATTTTGGTCAGTCCTGTCAAACAAACCAGAGCCACACACAGGCTGGGTTCTCAGTTAACACCCTGCTCCTGCATGGCTCAGGAAAAGGAAAGGACTGCAGAAAAAATACAATTTTTCCCTTTCTGCTGGTTGCTTCTGAGGGCAGTGGTCTGTAACTTGAACACCAGCACATGAAAGCTGTTGGTGTTCTGCTCCCTCCCCACTGACAATCCATAATGGCTCATGAAACCTTCACAGGAGGTATCAAGAGCTGTCCATAATAAATAACTCTGCTTTCATGTACGCTACTTAAAGACAAGATTTCTCTGCCAAGATCAACAGATTACACCAAAAAAAAAAAAAAAGCATTGACAGAACATATTGTTTCAAAGAGATAAAGAGCCAGAAGAAACACAGATCTTGAAGAAATTAAGCCCATTTAATTTCAGACTGCTCCACAATCATTCTCTCCCCTCTTCTCTACTCTTTCCAAAATCCCTCTGTGATTTTTCAGTTTTACAGTCTGCTTTTCTTCTATGCTGGTTCCACCTAAACCCGCCTGTCCCAAAGGTCCAGTTGGAATTGCACAAAGCAAGGAACAGCTTTGAAGGCTGAAGTGCTAAAAGGGCTTCCATCAGCCGCAAAACTGACCAGGCTGCACCTTGGCATGGAGTGGTATCCATCCTTTAGCTTTGATGGGTGTTCAAAAATTTCGTCTTTCAGCCAAAAAGAAGAAAAGTGGCTAGAAATGCAAATATCACAGACCAGTTCTAGATCCACTGCTTTCAGAACTAGAGATTCCCAGAAGTGAGCGTATTGCTCATATATTTCTTCTTAGTATTATCATGGGGGTTGAGGTTTCTTACTTGATTTGCCATGTGTTCAACCCTGTAATTGGTTAATTGCATTTCTTTATTGGTTATTCCACAAACCACATCTAAAAATCCTAATGCCAGAAGTGGTAAGGTAGTTTCCAAATACATTCTGGGAAGGAAAAGCTAAAAATCAGATAAAAAATAAAGTACCAATCTAGTTCTATGTATTTTCAAGTACTACAACTTCCCCTAATGCAACTGCTGTGTTCTGAAAAATTCATTAGGACACTGTAACACTTCTCTACGTGGCAAAATTCCTGTTTGTGACAGCATGGAAATATACCAAATACAGTGAAAGACATTCATATCCAAGTTATGCAATTGTCAACGTGTTCATATTTTAGTCAAAATTCACCAAGTGGTGGGAATGTGACGTCCCTTTGAACTGATTTCCAGTTATTTTCTGTTTGCAAATAGTTCGAAGTCATTAATCAACAGAGCTTCCTTGAACCATTAACAGAACTGCTGCTCTGCTTGGTTGTTTCTCTTTGAAGGGGATTACAAAACCATTTGCTGAAGTTTCAATCCACATGGGTTCCTGCTCTGAATTGCATGCTAAGTTTTGGGATGGAGCTAATTCTTCATCTGGTTTCATGTCAAAACCATCTGAAGTCAGAGAGTTTTGCACAGAACTGATGCAGAGTCATAAATTGTCCAAGTTCAGTGTGGATTGGCCCAGCTGTGTTTGCTTGAAAAAGGGTGGGAACTGGAGCAAATCCTTGAGGGAAAATGAGCTAAGTTTCAAACAAAACTCAAGACTATGCAAATTTTACATCATTTCAGGTTTCACAGCCAGCATGTTTAGAACTCCTTCCCTATCTTTTTCTCTGTGACTTGGGACTTGGCCCCCAGTGTTCTTCAAAAAGGCTAGCAAAAGAGCAACTTAAGAAAGAAAATTTGCCAAGTTTCTCTTGCACAAAGTTCCACATATTTTTACTCCAAATTATTCAAGCTTCTCTTATGTTCACTTCCCTAAACAGACACACATGCAACCTGGTGGACCTGACGTGTCATTTCCCACATTCAAATGTACAGTCTAGGTTCAGTCACAGAAAATAAAGGAGGATGCCATCATTTGTTTGGGCAAATGAAAAGCTAGCCAGTGTGCATTGGGTGAGACTGAGAAAAAAATCCTCTCGTGTTTAGCAAAAGTATACTCCTGAGGAAAACAAAGTCTCACTCTGCAGCAGGAAAAAAAATTAGAGAGCCTATATGCTTGGTGGATAAATCAGCTTTGCCAGATTCTCCACTAGCAAACCAGAGCACAGCTTGGTTGTATAGTACTAAAATGATTTTAAGAAATATGTATTATCAAGAATTATTTATTTGATGTTCTTCATGAATTCCTCCTTCTCTTTCAGAAGTTTTATTGCAAAGCAAGAGCTGAAAGTTTTAGACAGAATGTTTAAATTCTATCTCATTTTCCTGAGCTGCTTCATGTATGCAAAGTATCAATTTCAACTCAGCACAAGAAGCAAAACAAAGCTTTTAGGAGTATCTCCTGCTAGAATAATTGGTATAACTGGAAAAAATAGATAAGCTTTGGGGTGTACAAGCAGGACCTTTAAGTGCCAAAAAGCATGTTTAACATTTTCCATTGATAAAAGCCATTACTCATCAAAGTGCGTCCTTCTGCTTCATCAAAGCACCATAAATCTAAAAAAATAAATCCAGCTAGCACTGCCTGTGAACAGATATGTTCAAACACTGTTTGTTGTCCCTGCAATGATGACAGAGTAACCCTGAAAACTGTGTCCATGATTTGATTTGCCAAATATAGAATTCCAGTGTTGTTTGAGAGAACCTAAGAGCTATAAGACACCCACATGGGCTGGGGTTGTGTCTCACAGGACCCACAAAGGGTCTGATGGGGGCCAGGTGAGTCACAAGAGTATCTCAAAGACTCTGGGTTACCACTTTTAGGCAACTGAGTTCCATTGGTGTGTCACAGAAGAAAACATTGAAGCTCAAACCAGAATTTATAAGAGAAGAGGCCTACAGTTGTGGTCATTTACATTTTTTTAACCTAGATTGGTTTCATCTGGAATTAAGTTTTAAAATGTCATGAGAGAATGGATATAAATCAAACATTTCTCTCTTTTCCACAGTCTTTCAACAGAGGAAGATGTTATTGAGGTATTGGAAATATGATGGTTAAGTTTCCTAAAGAAAGACATGTACAGGGCAGTGCATAAACCTGGCTATTGCTCTACCAAAACAAGCTGGAAATTGATGTGAAAGAAAACAGATCTCTTCTGAGTGCTGAGATCCAAACCCAATAGAGTTCTTGGGCTCCCAATGCTTATTTGGGCACCTGACTTTGTATTTAGACCAAGAGGAATGAACTGTTGGTCTTGTGCCTATGTGCTCTCTGGACAGCACCAGTGCACCTGGATATCTTCGCTCACTTGGAATAGCAGCACAGCAAGTGTCAGTTCCATTTGGTTTTGGGGTTTTTTTCAAAACCTTCTCCAAGACCTGACACTTCCAGGAATAGAAAATACAATCAATATTCTCCTGAAGTTTATAACTACTCATGTTGAGTGGTCATGTCACTAGTGGTGATCATCTCAAGCTTCTCCAGAGCTGATCCATGGCTTTAGTGTACTTCTCCACAGCATGAAATCTCAGGGGTTCTTGTGGATTTGCAAGTGCTTGAGCTTGAGATGGAAAGTTTGATCTGAAGTCCAGCTTCATCTGCAACAGCTATGAAAATTGTATAAAAGCCCACAAATGTTTGCATGATATTCATGGACATGAAAAAGTTACCTGTTACCTGCTTGACCCTCAGCAATACTAAGGGATGTTGTGGACTTAGGGCAAAATCACTTTTGCAGGACTTTTCTTTAATATTCTTCTACAACCAAGTCAGAGCTTGTTGCACACCTGCAGGTCTCCCACTGAGCCACTGTCAGGATTGCACAGTATTAAACCAATCTTGGCATTTCACAGTGTCCACTAATTATAAGCACATCTGTTTAAGAGCAATTAGAGGAATGAAAATCCCAGCATCAATGTGTTTGATGCATGTGTTTGCTTCCCCTTAGAGTGAGGGTGGGAAAACACTACTTTAAAAATCTGTAATCTTCATTTCTCTTGCAAACAAATGTAAATGCTCCTGCAGCTCCCCCGGGGAACATCACTGGAATACAGAGAAATCTCAGTGAAGATGAGCAGGCCTGAGGGCAAACTTTTTTTGTAAATGTGTTCATGCCTGTTAAAACTGATTTAAGATAGAAACAAAATTTGGAGCAAGCAACCAAACTCAGGTCCAGGCAGAGGTCTTGCATCTGGGATCAGTGGGAAATAGCAGTCACTGCAACATCAGCAAATTTTGGATCACATAGGTGTGTAATATCCTCAGTTGGAAGGGACTCACAAGGATCATCAAGTCCAACTCCTGCCCTCCCTAAGGCCACCCCAAGAATCCACCATGTGCCTGAGACCCTGTGCACATCTCTTGACACTTTGTCCAGTTGACGCTATAAATGGTGTCCGCTCTCACCTCTTGAATCCTGACTTGGGTCCAGCCTCATGTTTCAAACTGTCTTGCTCAGAAGCAAGTTTGTGAGACTGAAATATTCTATTGTTTATCTATTTTAGCAATGAAAGCAGTGAGACCAAAAAGGTTACCATTTCATTTATACAATTTTCCTCATTCACAGTAGATGATCTTGGCAACAAGACCTCTTATGTTATAAGACCTGTTTTCATATTCAAACAAATATCACATTACTACAGACAATAGCATATTACTACTTGGTGGTCTGAAATCCCATGTCCTGAACCTTTTGTATTAATGTGGATAAGGACTAATGATCCTGGAGTCAGCAGTGTCAGTCAGTGTCACAGTCAACTGAGAAGGGGATGCTTTGTCTCAGTTTTTGTTTGAACTTCCAGCTCCCATGGGAACTTAGCTCACACCAGGCCCTTCTTGACCCAAATACTTCTTGTCTCCCTTCACATGTCCCTTGTTAAAAGTAGCCAGATAGCCAGTTAAAAGCTATCAGCAAAAGAGTGGGCTCTCCAGACACAACGCTGTCTGTCAGCCCTTGGTCCTGTGAGCAACACCAGCCCAAATTTCATCCCACTGACCTGTCCCTTTTTATCTTGCATTTAAATGTATTTAACAATCAACAGAAACTGTGTCAGCCTGCGGTATCCTGCAGCTATGTTTGGGAGAGGATACAGCTGGTGCAGGGCAGGCAGTGGTTTTGCACCACGGATGGGTGAGATGCAGCCACAGCAGCCCATTCATCAGAGCCATCAGCCTGCTGATGGCTCCATTCACTTCTCAGCCAGATACTCTGGAGTCATCCTGTCTGCCTCCCAGTGCTCAGGGTCCTGGCAAGCCAGTTTATCTCTTTGCAGAGACACTTGCAGACCTGCCTGGACTGAAGCTGTGGGGCTCATCAGCACATTAGCAAAGCTGAGAAGAAAATCTTAAATCCTTCATGACCAGGCTCTGGTACTTGAGATGACCTGGGTGGGAGATGGGGGCAGAGGAATCTGACCTCTGTGAGTCACCACCAGTATCAGCAGCACATTGCTCAATCCAGGGGATTTTCCCTGGCACCGCTCATAACCCCCAGCTCTGCAGTGCTTTCCTGGGGAAGAAACCCAAGGTGGACACTGCATTTTGCCATGCTCCCAAATAAAAGCCCTGACAGAGCTGAAGTGAAATTCAGGCTGACCCCCACTTTGCCCTGCAGGATAACCAAACCTTGGGCTTGGATATCTGATAGTGTAGTCAGCAAAGGCTGTTTATTTGCAGGGTTTTGATGAGTATGTGGACAATCAGGTTTCCTGGGAAGTGGCACCAAGCCTGCCAGAATTCAAGAAACACTTGGACAATGCTCTCAGCACATGGTGTGATTCCTTGGTTTGACGTGGGCAGGGTCAGTAGTTAGACTCAATGATCCCTGTGTGTCTCTTCCAACTCAGGATATTCTATGATTCTACAAATCAAGGGCAGTCCTTGGCTGCAGCTGCCATGGTGGCAGAGGACAAGAAAAGGAACAGGCTGCAAAGCTGGCACTGTTTCATATGCCATGAAACCAGCAGGATATCCTTGCTGGGTCACTGCATTGAAATAAGCAGAGGATCAAACCTGTCCTGCTAATGACTCAGGTGAGGTCTCTGAGTGCTGTGCTATGCTGAGACCATGAAGCTGGACGTGAACAAAATTCCTGTCTGGTTAAAATAGGGTGAACTAAAGGACAAAGAAACAACTCTGTTATTGTCTAGACCTCCAGATCATATCCTCAGAGGCTATGATGCAGTTTATTCAGGAGAGGAAATAAAAACCACTTGGATAAAATCTTACACATTCCCATGCTCTACTCTCTTGTGAAAGTGTTTTAAGTGTAGCACTACACCACTTTAATTATGTGCACTCCTTCAATAAACAAGCATGACTCACACCTCTGCACAGGAGATAAAAGATGTGTGGAAACCATAAAAACACTAAACCAGCATGTAAAGCCAGAAAAGCCATTTATCTTCATGGAATATTTTAATGTCTGTCTTGTTCTTCTAGGAAAGCTATGGGACAATTTAGGCCTTTAAAGGGCCTCAGCTTGTAAATATATATATATCTAAAATATCTTTTCCAAAGCTGGTTCTGTAAAACAGTTTTTAAAGGACTGATATGGGTTTTAACAGGGTGTTCTAGGTTTTAACACCCTGTGTGTTGTATTAGCCACACCTTCCTCATGTATAAATATAATGGAAAGGAGGCAGAAGAGCCTTCAACAGAGATGGCAAGCAGAGAGGTGATGTCAGGGTGTGTCTTCCTCAGTATGAATCCTAAATGATTACTGGTGCCAGAGGCAAAGACCCCAGCTCCCTGCTCCCTCTTGCCTTGTCTCACCTTGCATAGGGGTCATGCCTGTTCCTTTGGGCCACCTTTCCCTCTGGAATCACTTGAACTGCACCTCAGCAAATCTTGTCCCCTACCCCAAGTGCTGTTGAGCCTCATGGTCAGGGCTCAGCTTGACAGATCCATGTCTCCATCCTCCTGGGAAGCCTTTAACCACAAGCCTAGCAACCAAAGTGAGGCACTGTCACCATCTGGCTTTGATCTAAACTTAGTGCAAAGTCTAGGGACTTCAAGTGCAATCATAGGCACTTGATCTCATTTTTGGGTTGCCCCCCAAGGGAGATATCCCATTCCTCATCCTCAAGTCACAGTGAGATGGGGTTCCCAGAGCAGACATCTCAGTGGCTTTTGGTACCATTTGACGGGATAAAAAGTACCTGAGAGAGTCATCAGAGTCTGTGGTGGACACAGAGGAGCTTTTGTGAGCTGGATGGGTGAGAACACCACACTCACAGTATTTTGGACTCTAATTGTCGAAAAGTTTAGACATTTTTTTCCTTTTTTCCTTCCATGTACATGCACACACACTCACAACAGTTGTCATATATTCAGTGATCTGTGGCTGTGCTGAGGGTGACCTCAATTAAAATGTGTCTTTGCAGGCCAAGCATGGTGATACACAGGGGTCTCCAGGGCAGGTAGAGTTCCTGGATTTCCATGATGTTCATTACAGGCATCCATGCAGCTGACACAGAGTTTGCTATTAATCTTTGGCTGTAGCACTCTTATTGCACATCCCACCGAACTGAGATTCACTAGACATCATATGGCCTAAGTTGAGTCTAATTTTATCTGTTTTAGAAATGCCTGGTGTATTTTACTGGTGTCACCCAAAGCTGAGCATGCAGCTGGGTCTGCAGACAAGGAGGGGAGGGTGATTTGCTGTGACAGGACTCCTTTCCTGGCTAGCAGCAAATCAATAGCATGATCATTTAATGGGGACATCACATATTCCATGAATGTTCTGATGGAACATAAAAATCACAGGCAGCCACCCAGGCTTGTGTGCATAAATATCTCCTAGTTATGGAGCTGCTCCAGATCTGGGATCATGTACGGAGATGTATGCATCACTGGTTAGAGGTGCCCAATTTAGATGAAAAAATTGGGATTTTATGCCAATGGTGGAAAGCAAGCCTCTTCAGGAGGTCATTTAGGATGCTGAATTAGGAGGCTGGGCAGGACTATAGCCAATGTAGTGAAATGAGTCTCCACACTGAGGTAAGCAGCTCCCATGAGGTCCCTGCCTCACTGACGAAACCCTTACAAACCTCTAATCACCAGTGTTGATAAGACCTGTGCAGGGAGGCAAGGTCTAAAGCCACACAATTAAATCACTTTAGGACACCCACAATTTCTGTGGTTCATCAACAATGTAAATCCAAGCTAATTTATATTTTTGTAATAGCTGTAAAGTGGAGGCTAAAATGCATTTTTAAGATATTGAAGTAATAAATATCTCTTTAGTTTGTCAAATATCCCTACTCTGCTATTCTCTCTCTGTCAGTAAGCTCAGCTCTGCTCAGCTCCAGCCCACCACCCCTTTATGGTGCATAGAAAAGGGAATCCATTGAGATTGTTAAATAATTTTCTGCTTAAAAGTTGCTTCTACCACTTACTGCACTTTTCTGTCTCACTGCCAGGCATGTGACCACTACTTTACACATCCCAAGAGATTCAAGCATGATTCCAACTCCTTTTAAGTAAAGAGAAAGCAATGAACAGCTTCTCCCTGCTTTGAATCATGCCATGGATCACATCAAAGTGACTTCTGTGCATCTAGTGGTATGCTGGAGAAGAATTGAGAGCTGCTCTATGAGATTTTGTCAAGGCAGCACAGAGGGATTAGGATGCCATTAGTAATGCTGTTTGTCACAGCGTAATTTATTGAGGCTGATTAGTAATTTCATCAGTCATTGCTGTTGTGCAACACTTAAAAATCTGCAGCATTACATGGAGGAGGCAGTTCAGTGGGCCGTAATATTTAGCAAGGGTAAAGGCAAGGATAAAACTATGTAAAATTGCAGGGCAGTTCTTGTCAGCATTGGAGAGCAAGTGTGATTAAGAGCCATCTCTGCTGATGAGGATGCTGAAACACAGTAAGAAGCTTGAGCACATATTTTTGATGAGCACAATACTGCCCTGTGCAGGAAGAAGGAAAAAATCACATGGGGGGAGTTGGAGTCAGGCTGTGCAGGGAGGGGAGGGTTTTTGAAGGTTGCTTCTTGCTACTTGGCCCTCCAGCAGAAAGGCCGCTAGGAAAATCTACCCACAGGAATAGTAATGGCACCTGTGCTGGGAAGCTTCTTGAAATTAGCTATTTATTCTCTGTACCCCCTGCCTCCCCTTTACCTGACTGTCATAGCAAACCTCAGCTTCTTTCCAAAAGCACTTTTAGCTGCTTGACCTTCAAGCATTGCAGCCGAGCAGAGGGTTACTAGCTCTCCCTCAGAGGCTGCATGAGCTAAGGATTTTATACTGGAATACCTCTGAAGAAACTACCCTTCATTCACTGAGGAAATTATTAAACCCTGTCAGACTGCAGCACACTGAGTTGTTCTTCTGCAAAAGGTGTCATTGTGCTCAGAACATGGATACAGGAGAAGGAGGTGATACTCACAAATAATGTCCTGGAGAATTCTAGGTCTGGCACCTCCTAGAATCTGTCAAAACTTCTAATATCTGGGCAGATTTTTCCCTTTTAACCGATATCTTTCCATCTTTCTATCTGTCTTCCTTTTATTTTTATCTTTTTGCTTTTTCCTCATTTGTTCCCTTTTTTCTTCCGCCTCAGTACCTTGCCTTGCCTAGCCACCTTCCTAATTCAAACACACCCAGCTTACAAAGTTTATATCTGTTAAAAACATCTTCACATGCAGAAATAAAGTCACTTCCAAGCTTTGGCATTTGCAGGAGTTGAGCCTGAAGTGTTAAAGTACAAACACTTTCTGATCAGCCATTCCCTTGATAACAGATGGCCCAATCTATGCTCCAAGATTGTCTTTAACTCTGTCTGACCCAACATAAAACCAAATGTTCATAAACTGCAGTTCTCCATACCCCAAGATGTCCATTTTTGGCTGTAAATCTGGAGCACATGCTGTTATCTGAGATTTGTAAGTCATGTGTGATACAGGGAGGTGCATTATCTTCTTGGGGGTGTCTGATCCACGCAGGCAGAGCAGAGCATCCGCCATCAACCTCGGCTTCTCCAGGGAAACTTTCCCTGCCAGTGTTTGCAATGTGTTAAAGTCATTTTCCAATTTCCCTGGACAATACCTCACCTTGTACCTTGGGTAAGTGTAGCAAACCCAAGCTGTGGGAATCACATGGATTAAAGGCCACAGGAATCACACTGTGCTTGGGTGGGAAGGACCCCCTTGCACTACACTGGAATTTTGGTACAAGATCTGCACAGATGAAAGCTGCTTCTTTCCACTGGTATTAGTGTTGCCTCAAGGGCAGGAGAGCAGAGAAAAAATGCCAGATGTAGAGCCCATGGAGCTGCAGAAATAACGCCTCAAAGTTAATGAATTATGAGGAATCAAACCACAGCTCAGACATCTGGCTGAAAAGACTCTTCCCCAGCATTGGTTCAGCCACTAATGGGTTGTGTCACACACTGCTGCTGAGAAAGGAACAGGGAGATATCTCCAACTGGGGGCTTGGCACACCCTCGTTTAAGAAGGAAAAGGGTTGGATCTGCTCTTTCTGATAAAGCCACAAATCCTGTTAATCAAGTGGATGCAAAAAAAAGTATTCTTTCTTATAGCACATTAAACTTTTGCCTCAGGCTTCTAAATAAGAAGATAAGAGAAAATTTGCTTTTAAGGTGTCCATAAAATAGACAAATGTTCAGGTTTCAATGATGTGAAAAAATGTCTTTTCACAGGCATTATTTTTTGCAGAGCAGGGGGAAGGGGAGCTCCTAATCTGTTTATACTAGGATTAATATTAGGAGTGAGTTAGTTTTTCCAAGGTTTAGCAGAGCATGAGGGGGAAAACAAAACAAAACTTATTTTCAGGAATGTTTACCAATGGGTTCTGGTCATGATTTGTGTTTTGAAACTTGGGAGGCCAGTTTTTGAGCTTCTCTGTTAGTGTTTAATTTAAAGATTAGGAATTATTGAGTTAGGTTCATTAAAATAGCTGGGTTTTGTCCTTCAAAAATTTAAGAAAACATGGTGTAAGCCTTGGAGAGAAGGTCTCTTTCTGGGTAACAACAGCCTCATTCAGCTCTGAGCATATGGCTGTCTTTGTTTTAGAAACCTGTGTTAAAATAAGGATAAGGCTCCCCATTCCAGCAGAATCATCAGCTCTGTTCTCAGGGATTTACATAGCTCTCAATAATACTGCTTTAAGCCATGAGAAATCTACTGAGATCCCAGCATATTAAAACTACTGTTAAGTGTGATGGGAGTAATTTCTCTCCTAAATTTCATGTTCAGTTCCCAGTTTGAAGACAGGGGAATGTGAAGCACCAACATCACAGAGAGGATAAGGCTGGCAAAGGGCAGCTCTGAGCTCTCTGGGTGAGTAGAGGATGAAGATGCTGAAATATCAAAAGAAAACCCACCCAAACCTTGAGGAGGGACCAGTTCCAGATCTCATAATGAGGACATCCTCTTGGAAATGCATGAATAGGACAAAGGTGCTGGTCCTGTTGCAATGGGTTAGTCTGCAGAAGGCAGAATGATTTCCCATGTCCTGACACAAGGAGACAAGGCTCCTCCAGGACCAGACCTCACCCCTTGAGCTTCCCAAATGATTTGCAGCAGCCTTTTGCCAAATGCATGGCAGGATCCTTGCACTGCCGTTCTCAGCAGGTTCAGATCTGCCCTCAGCCACTTTAATGTACCAGAATTCAAAGCAGCTGCCCCCTTACAGTGTGGACTAGGACCAGCCCAAACTTGTCTACGTGTGGTTGTGCTCACAAATGTCCCATTAATTGAGAACAGTCCTTAGTGGGTTTTCATTTCAAGAAGAGTTTTAGAAGTTTGGGTCACTGTAAACAAAACTCTGCTCTTCTCTGTTTTGGGTGTTTTACAGCAACTCAGCTCTTTTTTTCTGCATCCCAACCAGCTGACTGTAGCTGGCAGGAGGACAGTGAATCCATTTTACTATGACTTTCAAAGTTTCAAAATGAGTGTTGGATCTGCCTTGGAGTGAAAACAAAACCTTTTGAACTTTATTGTACTGTGAAGTCATGTCAAGACCATTTTTGCCTGGGAAGACTCTGAGCTTCCCTCTTGTGAAGACAGCCTTGGCATTGCTGCTGGGTGTCAGATGGCAGCTCAGAGCTCTGGAAACAGCAGCTCAGTGATGTATAGAAGAACCTGGAAACCTTCAGATATAGCTACAAGATCAGCTGGTTCCTAGACCAGAGAAGCTGTGGATGCGCCATCCTTGGAAGGGCTCAAAGCCAGGCTGGATGGGGCTCTGAGCCACCTGATTTAGTGGAAGGTGGCCCTGCCCTTGGCATGGAGGTTGGAAAGAGGTGATCATTCATGTCAGTTCTGTGATTCTGTGATTCTACTCTGGACAGTTTCTCCTAGGTGAAATAGCTGCCGTGACTTTTCTCAGGAATGCTACAGCTCTTCCTAATGGTGCAAGGTCACAGTGACATTGAATTTCTGTGACAACAAACCAGCCATGGCCAAAGTGGATTTTAATCCTGATCCCCAGCTTCACTTTTCACTTTTACTCACACCACCAGCTTGCTGATGTAGATACCACTCTTCTCATCTTTCCATGTTTAGCAGGGGGAGACACAATATGCAAAAACTAAATAAAAACAAAGAATTTTAAAAAAGCCTTATCAGGCTTGAAACTGCCTTGTTTTCCATCCTTGTGTTCTTATATTCTTCCAGCATCTCTATTTCATTTGTTGTTTAAGAGAGATATACTTACTGAAAAATGCAAGCTCTGGTCCAGAGAATACCAATTCTAAGTTAATTTATCCAGGAAGAGACCCTGACTATGCCTTATTTGTACTCAGTGGTGTATGTCAGCTGTCACATACTTTCAGACCTGTGAGGAATTACACCAGCATTGGATTATAGTGTACTTGATTTTGAAGAAAGGAGAAGCTGTGCTACTGTAATCATCATTTACACCATATCCTTTTGATTTGTTGGATGCCAGGCTACCATTCACACGTAGCATATCATGCAGTCAAAAATAAGGGGCCTGCCTCTGAGGGAAAAAAATAAACAACACTTTTTTTTTTTCAGATGAATTACTCACTTTTTGCATAAAAAAACATGATTTCAGATAGAGAGGGGGAGAAAAAAGTTTGAAAACATGATCTTTGGAACACAGGGGGCTTCCTGTGAAAAACGACTCCATGTGTCAGGTGCTGTGATAGCACAAAGCTTCTCCCTGAAGAACTTTCAATCTGAAAAAAAAAACGGTTAGAAAAACACCATATTTTTAGTATGGATTCTTATATGCTCCAAATGGAAAAATAGACCAGTGAGAGAGTGGATATTTTATCAGAAATATGTCATGTTGAAAAGGAAGCCTCTCTGGGAAGGCAGTCAGATGCACTAACCACAAGATTATCATTCTTAGTTATTATCTTTTTGAAAGATTTCACATCATAATTTCTGCGATTCTGGTTAATACCACATTAAATGGAAAAAGCATCCTACTTGTCACATAAATCACTAGGGCAGAGCTGCCACCAGTCACCCTTAAGGAGGCACTGCCTGTTTTACATCCTTGGGGATGCTCTGAGGCTTATGAAGTCCACGTGGTTCACCCAGGCATTACCTCCACACAACCTTTGCTATCACCTTCTGCCTCACACACCAATTATTTCCACACGTTGTTGTAGAGCTCATCTTGCATGCTAGGATTAACTAAGTGTCAGGTTCAAACCTGGTACCCAATCAAGCTGGACATCAAGGAGCTGGCAAACCAAAAGCCCAGCAGCCCTTCCAGATGGAGATTAGTTATTTTCTCCTTGCCCATCCATCCCCCTGTTTCCCCATCAAACAGAACTGGGCACCTATGATTTCTTTGCCACAAAGTACATGGTTTATATTTGAAGAAAGGCATTTGTGAGGAAGATGACAGATTCACGTAAGCATCCAGTGAACTCATACTGTCTTCTTCAATGTTTATATTAACTTATTATGCTCTACTGTTCTCAAATAATTACATAACTATCCACAGTCATTTCAAACAGCCCTTCAACCCACATCAGCCTCATGTATAAACATTGGTGCTTTATACAGTCATTTTGTATGAAATTTGTCTGCAGGGCAACAGTTTGCTGTACTGTATGCCTTTTGTGAGATGAGTCAGGCAGCAGTTAAGACTCAAAGTGCTTTTGATTCCCTTGCAAACAGTCTGTCTGCCTTCCCTGCTGTCTGAAGCCCAAGATCTAAGAGGGGTTGACCAGAATGGTCTGTGTCCAGAGTCCTGGTAATAAATCACTGAGCTGCAAATAACAGACACAAACAGATCCCAGGCATCTGGACCCCTCTCTCCATAACTGCAGGCACAAAGTGTTCCATCATTTCTTCTAAACAGGTCCAATTCCAGCTCAAGCACCCATTGTTAATAGCTCAGACACTGCCAGGTTGCAAGAATATGGTTCTGTGCCCAAGCAGCCTTAATTTGTGTCTCATTTGGGGTCATTAGCTTGGGCTCAGCCCTGCCCTAACTATAAATTAAGGAAAACACAGCCTATCTGGAAAGATTTGGTGGCTTTCTGCCCTTTGAGGAGCAGTCCCATGCAGTAAAATAAAAAAGATCTGAAACTCCAGAAAATGATGCAAAACAACTTAACTTTCAGAGAGACAAAGACTGCCTCTTTGGAAAAACTTCAGGCACTCTTAAAAGCAAGAGAGCACAGGATGAGTCACTGTCTGACTTCCCACCCTGCTTTTGGGCAGGGAAGGTGGAGAAACAGTCCAGCTGAAAAAAGTGTGTCATCATGACAAGCCTGTTCATCTCTCACTGTAAAAAATGCCCAGGAGACAGTGAATCCCATCAACCAGGAGCAATTAGGCACTGGGTGTGAGGACTGGCAGAAGACATAAGCATAATGTAATTCCAGTTTAAGACCTTTCTAAACATATAAGAGAAACTTGAGCCAGCATTGTTGGCCTGGGTACAGATTCATGTCCCACCACCTTCATCCTGAAGTGTTGTGGTTTTATCTCAAAGGGAAGAGGATTTTGCACAGCATTAGCCCATATTTTCATTTTAGAGGAAAGCAAGGATGAAAAAATTCTCGGGAAATTTTGCTGCTTTCTCTACAAGTTTGAAGAAATGGACACTTCTACCTTTCTTCTTACTGGCAGGAGGGGTTGTGGTCTTTGTTCTTTGAAAAGGAGAAAGATGAAAACCTCTCTGCTGTGTAAAGGACATTTTTTTAGTAGTTGTGTCTTCCTCAGTGACACGTCCTCTTATTGTCTGTACACACAAACACACACACACATGAACACACAGACACACATTTTCTATTTCATTAAAAAACATTCTGCTAACAATCAGAGGCAGCTCATAAATGTCATATTTTGAAAAGCATAATGCGTGATTCCCTCCTTAGGGCAGTTTTTATGACAAACAGTATACCAATGTTTGTGTATAATTTCTGAGACTATAAAATAACTTTTTATGGTTCTTGGGCTAATATCTGAAAAGTAGAGTACATTTTCGTATGAAATTCTTTTGCAGTATTTAAAGCACAATATCCTCTGCCATTCCACCCTCCCTCTCTCTTTTCTTTCTATGCAAAACCATGTGACAAAGAGCAAAGTGCTTTTAAGAAACATACCTCTGGCTTAGAGCCAAGTCCTCTTTTTCTTTTTTTTTCCTTTTTTTTTTTGGTTTTGCCAGTTGAAGCTGACAGATATCTATAGCAAACAGTTAATATATATAAACATGTCAGCTGTAAAACAAATACACTTTGAAAGAAAACAGAGAGCTGGAGTGGTTTATGCTGCAAGACAATGTTGGTGCAATTAGCAGACGCAGGGTGTGGGGTCTTCAGGGCACGTTTGGCAGGTCTATCCAAGGTAGAAGTACCTTTCTTCTTCACTCTGTCAAGTCCTGTGTGGATGCCATGGAAGAAAAGACAGGCCCCTGGTGTCACAGGCACCATCTGGTGCAGATGAAAAGGAGGCACAAGCAGTTTTTGATGCTGAGGAGGTGTGTGTGAGAGACAGCTGCAAGCACGAGTTCCAGGGATACATTTCTCAGGTCAAATAAGAGAAATTGTCACCGAACTGCAGCCACTTAGAGGCTTGGATCCTGCAAAGCTTCTGCCAGATGCTGTGCCCTCCTCCCTCTGCTCCAGCGAGGTTTCCTCCGCTGCTCATTATCGCGTGCTGCTAAACGAGCGGGACTGAATTAATTAGAGATGGGAAAGAAAACCAGTCAGGAAAAACAATTAACAGTGCAGTGCACTGTGGGCAGGCTCACAGCACCCCACTAGTGAGGAGTCACCTCAGCACCAAAATCACTCACAAGGTCATGGGATGAGGACCACAGAGGGGGGGATGCACAAGGTTGGGCCAAAACCCAAAGGGTGATGACCAGGGAGGGAGGGAAGGGTGTCTTGCTTGGGTCTGCTCCCTGCTGTGCTGAAGGGCACATCCCCTCACTGACCACTGCCTTTTACTGGGACAAAGGTGTTCATAGGCCCAGGCTTGTCATTTTTGGCATTGTTGTTATCAGACTGAATGAGGAAAATAACAATTTTAGCCTGCCTGTAAAGTCAATGAGTGGGACTGGCATCCTTCAGGGAGGGCTTTGGTGTCCAGGATACCATGAGATGGATCCAGG
This sequence comes from Zonotrichia albicollis, assembly GCF_047830755.1. Classification (NCBI taxonomy): domain Eukaryota; kingdom Metazoa; phylum Chordata; class Aves; order Passeriformes; family Passerellidae; genus Zonotrichia; species Zonotrichia albicollis. The sequence continues at coordinate 50,858,253 of NC_133823.1, read as the reverse complement.
CTCTGCTGAGCTTATGTCCAGAGGTTCTCCTTCTTGGTGGGCCCTATAAAACAGTCTAGCACAGACCAGACACCAGGATGGCTCCAGGCCATCAAAACCTAACAATAGATTAAGAATAGACTAAACAGATAATTAAACAGATTAATTCAATTCTCAAACAGACTAGGAGTGCAATTAAATGGACTCTGATTCCCCAGGCTGGGAAAGACACCACTGAAGGGGATGTGACAGAGATCGCAAGACTGGAAAAGATGAATAGAAGATGACTGTTTGCTGTCTTTTCTAATACAAGAGCCAGAGGACATCAGATGAAACCAGTTAGTAGCAAGTTCAGAGAGAAAAAAGAAACAAAAGAAGAGCTATTTTCCCCAGTGTGTAGTTAAGAGGGGGAGCGCTTTGCCATAGGGCTACCACGTACAATTGTGGAAGGAAAATAATTTAAAGGCTATTGAAGGCAGAAATGCCTCCCCTGGCTCAGGGCAGAGCTGAGGCTGATAGGGTGTGGAGGGTGCAGGGCAGGACATCCCTGGGCACTGGCTCTGCTCACACCTCGGCATCTGTGGGGACACAGGCCAGGTCTGCCTTGGAGGAAGGATCAGCTCAGGACCAGGGGCTGTGTCCGGCTGGAACAGTGTGAAATTCACATCTCAAATCGCAGCCCAAAAGGTTATTTGCAGCACAGATGCTGCCTGGAGCTGGAGGGGAGGACACACACCTCAGAGTCCTTTGCACAGTCCAGCCAGCAGTACCTGAGCATCCTGGAAGCTGAATCTTCTTGAAAAAATTAAATGTGGGGTAAGGAGGGGCTTCATCTTTCTGATGCCTTCCAGGGACACAGATGAAACCTTTCTTCTTTTGTGACAGGAAGAAAAGAGGGATTAACAGCAGTGATGGGTGAAATTCAAACACTTTGCAGGTTTCGTTCAATTTCGGTAAGTCTACAACAGATCTGGAATGGAATTTAAGCAATACACAGATTTCAGAAAATGCCTTCCATCAAAGCAATTTCCCACATCTCAGCTTGCTGTCATTTAATGCAGATATAAATAAGGATGAAAGCAAATGTTTTTTATAGCAAGAATATGCTTAAGATGTGATTCATCAATAAGAAAATATTTTGCAGAAAAATAATTTTCAATTACCTTTTAATTTTTACCAGAAAGGCAAGATTTTTGAAAAGCCATTTTTAAATGAGTTCAATTTTTAATTCCTTTTCTTCTTTCTTTCTTTCCTTCTTTTCTACCTTTCTTTCTGATTCACATTTTTATGCTCATTATTCCCTCACCCTACTCCACCTACTGCTGAAAAAAAATAAAAAAGATTTCTGAACCCTTAGAGAAAACTGCTGTTCACTTAAACCTGCTGGGAAAAAAACAGAAGAAAGAATTTTAAAATGTGAAACTGTGTGGAAAACAAAGCTTGTTTTTGAATGTCTTTCTAGCTAAAATATGAGGGGGAAAAGCACATGCAGGAATACTTTGAAAAGTAGGATGCCTCCACTTTTGCCTTTCCCACTGCAGGCACAGGAGATTTGATAGATCACACTCATTGAGGGCCAACTGAGATGTCACCTGCTAAAGGATAATATTAGGGATGCCAAGGTTCCTGGTTAGATCTGCTTTTACAGACACACAGGAAGTCCGCAGCAGAAAAGGGATTAAGAACAAGCCTTAAATGACTGACCTCTCCCACCCTCAAAACAGCCTCTCTCATTTCTTTCTCCCTCCCACAGAAAACACATGCTGCTGATGGGGACACAGAAAGGGAAGGTGACCCCTGAGACCACTGAGCAGACAATGCCATGCAAAGCAGAAGCAGCATTGTGATTTTCTTTCCTTTGTTTTTTTGCTTTTTTTTTTTTTTTTTCCCTTGGCTCCTCAAATATTTTCAATGAAAATGCACCTGATTTCCCCACTGCTCCAGTCTGGCATGGGACCTGCTAATTCCCCAGCAGCTCCGAGTCCCCATGGCAGCAGCATCTCCTTTTCTGGGCCCTTTTCTGGTCTCTGCTGCACAGCAGTCCCAAATCCTGAGCCAGCACATGCAAAGGTGCTGCTGACTGGCACTGGCTGAAGATGAATCCCCTGAGATTAACTGCTGACTCTATAGCTCTGGTTTCAGGGGGGATTTTCCAAAGCACCTGTTTGGTTCATGTAGAGGTAACAGAACAGAAGGAATTGCATAGATGGCTTTATCCCCCTCCCCACTTGTTTATGATGTAGCATAAACAGTTTCAGTCATTTATTTTAATTCATGAGAAAATCACTCTCCAAATAGCAAAAATATCCAGAAAAGCTTTCTGCCAAGCAGAAAACTGTTCAGCAAAGCAGCATGCTAAGAGACCTACTGGCACTAAGCTGCTTGAGAAGAGGCTTCAACCCCAAGGCAAACATCTCTGGAAGCTTTATGAGAACCTAGACCAAGAGAAAAGCCAGCAGTGGACATCTGTAGGCTAATTTTGGGCCAAGCCCAAGAGATCCCAGTGTCTGTTGCATGAGGAAGAATTTCTGGAATTCATGGGCTTCATAGCTAGAGGTGAGGAAACCCTCACAATGCCCTTAGCTGGAATATAACTGCTTGAGGTTTCTGACCCTTGCAGATTTATTTTCTTGTATGAAATCTCCTTAAAGAACAAAATAAAGGGATAGTTGATTTATAGATAGATGAACTCAGCATGATTTCCAATAACCTGTCTGGTTCTTAATGCCTGAAGCCTCAGCAGCCCTGGACTGGCAATAGCAGTTTGGATTGGCCATTTGATACCTGCAATAAAACAGGACACTAATTGAAATTGCATTTCAGCTGCTCACAGATGTCCCTGTCTTCACAGAATCATAGAATCAGACTGGTTTGGGTTGCAAGGAAACTTAAAGGTCATCTTGTTCCAACTCCCTGTCATGGGCAGGGACACCTTTCCCTGGATCACTGATAACTGCAGGAGATCATGCCGCCTCTGGGCTGTGGGCAGCCACAGGCCTGTTCCTAAACATGTATGGGCTCTTGCTGGATTTTTTCAGGAAGATATTGGTTTGTTTTTCTCTCAGGGCAAATCCGTTGCCTTTTAGGATTGAGTTCTAAGGCTCAGAGATTGGAATCTCACTTGGGGCCACCAGCACAATAATTTGTCCATGGGCTTGTCGGTGACATTGACAAAGTGCTGTAAGAGATTGGGATGGTTCAGAAAGCTGGAGGGTGAATGCAAGAGAGAAGAGAGACATGTGGCTGTGTGGGACCTCTGGGACCACTAAGCATGCTAGCTTGAGCTGCTGAGGAGCTTTCATTTCCAAGAAACCCTGGAGAAACCCAGGTGACATTCTGTCCCCAGTGCCAGTCACTGTGCCTGGGCCAAAATATAAATTGATCTAGGACAAGAACAAAAAACTGTGCTCTTGTTTATTTTACAAGCATAGATGTGACCAACAAGTCTCACCACAGCCCTGAACTGCAGTTCAGCTAAACTGAAGACTGCAACAGTTGTGGAGAGGAAATGAGGTTGCACAAGTATTCAGCTGCTCGTGTTCCCTTTCAGCTGAAGTTAATGTCAATGGTTGCTGGTGCTACAGGTCATTTCCTGTCTCTCCCATTAAATCTGGAACTTCAGTGGATTTGCCAATGGTAAAGAAAGATCTGGTCATCTTTCCAGGCTTAGAAATGTTCTTGTGAGCACTGGAGAGTAATTATGAAGGAGGATGTAACCCATGTGCCACAGAAGTTCATAGCAGAGATTGACAGAGGTAGGGGAGCATGCTGCTGTTTGTGGAGGTTCTTCCTCCATAGCAAGCAGCAAATGCCATCTACAGATTGACAACCAGATATACAGCAAAACTCTGCCAGCTGCAAACCTTAATGCCAGGGATCATTATCCCAGATTGCTGCCAAAGTCAAAGAGTTGTTCCAATGCCATTACCTTAGAGGCTGGGCTTTGTCCTCTGGGTTATCTTCCAAAGCTGTTCAGGCACCATGGACACAGTCATCCCAAGGGGAGCCATGCCTTCAGCTTGTGGGAGACAGCTCTGGCCTTGATAAACACATTTTGTGTCAGTGCAAGCAGCAGAACAGTGAGTGACCATGGAAGAAGTCATGGGTAGCTTGGCTTCTTCTTGTGGTCAAGTACCTATTTTCTGTGACTCCTCATTCACAACACAGGGGCAGCTGAACCAGCACAGCTGGGGACCTTCAATCCTTTGAAGCATCTGCTGCTGCTGCTGCCCTGGGATCTCCAGATCCTGCACTCAGGAGTTAATCCAAGATCTCATAAAACAGCTGGGTGCTGGGGCTGGGAACTCTCTGCAGGACTGCTCAGTGTTGCACTGAGGTTTTCTGCTGGTGTGGTGCACTTAGTTGTAGTTTTGGGGTAGAAAGACCAAAGGCTGCATCCCAACACCACCATAAATGTGGAGGAGAGCACATGAGCAGCCGTGGAGCTGTTCACTGCCTGAAGACTTGGCTAGTCCAGCTAGATATTGACCTTTGCTCAGTTCAACTTTCATGATTTTGCTCTGTGTAAATTTGAGGCAGGTTCTCTTCTCACCCCTTTTCTGTTTGTTGCACTCTTTGTTTTCCATAAAATTCCCTCTGTGTCAGGGGAAAGTGCCTGTAGGTGCATTTGGAAATACAACCTGAGGCACTTAACTGAGGCAAGATCAACGCTGTGGCTCTCAGGCTTGCTGGGGAAAAGTTTTGTGGGTTTTTTCATGTTTTGCTGAACATTTTCTCTCATATCTCTGTAGGAGCCCATTTCTCCCACGTTTCTGTGAAGAAGACCTCTGAGGGCAGCTGCCTAAGTTTGGTTTCTAAAATCAGGTGGGGTGAAAACTGCTGCCCCACAGATGTCACAGGGAGTTCAGTTTGCCTGGGACAGGGAGGCACTTGTCAAAGTACAACCCTTTTTTTCTGAATTCTTTGTTTGCTGTGCCATGGCCTGACAATGAAGGCTGGGATCTCTCTGTGCCAGGCACCACATAAAAAACAGAGGGAGAAACTTTTCTCACCCCAGAGTTTGCAGTCTAAACAGATGAATGCTGCAGAAGAGTGAGCAGAGTTTGGCTTGCAAATATTGTGTTAGCTCCCTGATTTCTTCATGGATGGCTGGGAGGCAGATGTATTGCTTTCTTTGAATGGTTTGGAGGGGTATCCGTGCAAGCCTGGGAGTGGAACAGGATCTTGTCTTTATGGCAAATTTGGCATGGGGAGATGTTCCCAATTAAATTTGTGCATTATCAGATGAGCACTTGCAATCCTAGCAGAAGGATTTCAAACTCAATTGGTTTAATTTGCTGCATAGAAAGAATTGTGTTCATTTGAAAATGCTTTTGTTCCAGAATTAGGGCATCTCTGTGTGGAGCTTTTAAGGGACAACTATTCTTTCTTAAATCTATCCTTTCCCTTAATCTAAATTAACTTCCCTGGATAGAAAAGTGTGTGTGTGTATGTAGCACAGAAGGGGCCAGGGGAAAAGCAGGAAGGGATTAGTTGAAAGGAAAAACAAAGGAAGGGGCAGAGATTTGAAGAGGGGGAGATAAACTGACATTGAGAGGGAAGGAAAATGAAGAGCAGCTGGAGGGACAAGCCCATCAGACCAGAACCTGAGCAGGGGGGGATCTCCCAGGGCCAGGCAGGGAGCAAGGGCTGTGGGGTGCCCATCAGGATTTGCTTCTGGGAGCCCTCAGCTTCCGGAGACACCATTTGCTGCAGAGCTCAGCTCTGGAGTTGTTTGTTGTCTTCTAGGAAAGGAAGTGTTTGTACTGAAGGAAAACATTTTTTCCATAAAAGTTGCAAGGAACCCCGGCATATCTGATGCACTAATGCAAGTTGTTGCTTATTACAAATTGTTGTTCATCACACTTCTGTAATCAAAGGCAGTGAAGCCAAAAACTTCTTAACATTTAAGTTACTGAAAAATAAAGGAAAATAAAACTATGTTTTTATAAAAGAAGAAAACAAAGACAGAAAGAAATAAAAAAGGACCAATATCTTATTTGTTAAGCCACATTCCTCATTACTACTAAATGGGGGAGAGGAAATTCTCACATTTTGCCCACAACAAGCTGACAATGCCATATGCAACCTGTATCTCATGAACAGGAGCCATCCTTCCCCCAACAATGTTGTGCCATGGGGCTTTCATGGAGGGGTGGTTATACCACCTACATACACAGGCTTCTGTCTAAGTGAACAATACTTCTTGCCAGACTGAATTTCTTATGAGTGGGAATTGTGTTCAGTATGACACAAAAGCACAGCCAAAGTTCAGTTAAAATTAAAAAAAGAGATGGAACAGAATAATAATATTTTACACATGAATTTACTGATAAATAGAACAAGAACACTGAGTGAGGGCACTAGTCTTCTCCAAAAGCTTAGCAACACCTTCTTCTCCATACTAATTACTATGGGTCCTGAATCCTTCAATTTGTCTATGCCTGAAGCCATTAGGGTGAGTCTGAGGGCATTGGTGGGAATTTCACCATTAATCTTAATAAAACCAGACTCAAAAAGGGAGAAATCCATGTGGGTGCATGTTATACAGTAAGAGCTGTCATATATAGAATCACAGAGAGCCTTGGGTTGGAAGGGACCAAGAAGGTCACCTGATTACAACCACTCTGCTGTGGGCCACCCACAGGACCAGGTTGTTCCAAACTCCATCCAACTTGGCCTCTATAATTTCCAGGGATGGAACATCCACAGCTTCTCTGGTCAACATTTTCAGTGCCCCACCACCCTTTGAGGAACACATTTCACCCTAACAGCTAATTTAAATCTCCTCTGTTTTAGTTTGAAACCATTTCCCCTTGTCCTGTCACTGTCTGCCCATGCAAAGAATAACTCTCCCTCTTTTCTGTGAGCCTCCTTCCACTACTGGAGTGCCTCAATTGGGCTGGGAGGTCTCCCAGTACTTAAAGTACATATAGGGTCTCCATTTCTCTTGGTGCAAATTAGGTGAGGAAGATCTCAGAGGCTGATGTGATTCCTTTTACAGTCTGACTGGAAGAAGGGTGACACTTTAGACCTGTTCCAGGCATGCACTCCCTCCTTGTTGGTGCTGCATATCCATGATCAGGACCTGATCCCAGGGCCAGGAGAGCTGTTACAGCTGTTGAGCTTTGCTTTCCAGGTACAGAAGGTTTGTATTCCTCCATGGAGTGGTTCCCACTCCTGCACTGTCAGGTAGCAGTGGTCTCCTGGGGCTCCTCATTCATGTTATGTGCAGCCATTCAGGCGAGGCTCTTTGAACTTGATCTTACACTTGGCAAAGCTGGGGCTGCTCCAGCCCTCCTGCAGGCTTCCTGTGTGGCATTTGGAAATGTGTTTATCCATCCCACACTCCAGTTCTCCTCATTGAAAAAGCAAAAATGGGAATCATGTTCTTATCTCCCAAAGGACTGAGAGGTGAAATTGTTATGGACTGGGAAATGCTGAATCTGAGGGTCAGTGAGGTACAGGGATGTCCTCGTGGTCTGTATGTGATTAGAGAGAGTCAGATGCTCCTGTCAGCCTTACACAAAAGCAGATGTGTGAGATGTGCAGCTACATTTTTTAATGTTACTTTTTACCCTGCCTGCATTTTTCTTTTCTTTGTGTAAAATTATGACCTTTTAAATATCAAATGGACTATATATTATTAGAGAACAGTTGCTTGGTTTTGTAAGAGTAACAAATATGTTTTCCATTATATTCTCCAGGTGCATTCTATAAAAGGGGTGTTTATGGTAGAATCATATATATTTCAATAAAGGCTTAGTAGTTTTATGTCAGAAAGAGGTAGCCCTGAAACCAAAACCATACATTTCAACTTCACTAAGATTGCATTTTTGTTTGAAATAATGTAAACCCTCAAATGGGAACAAAACATATTGGGTATTACACAGGGTTTAGAGAGAGTCACTTAGGAGTTAGGGCTGAAAAAGTATTGATCATTTATATGGTATTAGGGAAAGTTGGAAAACGTAATAAAACCCCACAAAAGTAGGCAGAGAGTTGCATAATACTACAAAACCTGGAAATTGATACCCATGGCCTTCACTTTTACTATCTGGAATCTTACTTGGGAAAATAGTTAATTAAAGCTAAGCCATTGAAATGGTAATTTACAGCCCCGTTTGGAGCAGAAGCCTGGAACAGTGAATTCTGGAGCAAGGCTGTGCATCACAGAGTTTCAGCTCAAAACTGCTGTATAGACATTGCTGCAAAAGCTCTGTTTCTGCTGTCTTGTGTCTATTAATCAGTATCTCTGTATATACACAGTGGTTTGAACTATTTTACAAATACTTGTAGGAGGAGATGTTGCCAAGACCTATCTTGATATTGCAACTATAAATAAAGTGTCTCAACACAGAACTCTGAATTTAAAACAAACTGCTTGAAGAAGGTGAAGACAAACATTTTTTATAAAATATGAACAAGCCTTCAATCTTAAGCCAAACACAGAAGGAGTCTTTGAAATTGAAAAATCTAAAGAACAAGTGGAGGTTTGGGGTTCTATCTGTCTTGTGTGACTCCTACAAGGGTTTTCCACTATCATAGATTTATTCAAGTGTGTTTCATCATTTTATTAAAGCTGCCTCATCCTCGCTATCCCTGAGACTTACAGGAGAACATTTAAAAAGTGGTTAAATTCTGTCAGAGGGTGTTTTGTTCTCAGATCCTCTCTCAGGAAGGGAAACAAGTGAAACTGCCTTCATTACTTATTGAGAACATCCCCAGCAAGACCAAAAATATTCCTTTTCAGAAAGAATGCAAACTCCCACAAATCTGAGAAAGAAAATCCCACAAGCAAAAAGACTTGAAGCTTTTCCTTGTGCATCAATTACTTTATGTACATTTGCTGTGTGTTCCTTGCATTTTCCCCTCCAGCTCCTGGAAGGGGCTGTTTGCAGATGTGAGAGAACTCCAGAGGTGAGATCAGGCACAATGGAAGTCTCTGGGTCCATTGATAGACAGATTCTCCATGATGATCAAACCAGTCAGCACTCAGCATCAGTTTGAAATAACTCAAGATACACTCTCAGAATTGTGTCAAGCAGGACATGAGGTGAGCACAGCAGTCACTACCTTACACAATGACCTCATCCTGGAGAATAAAAACCAGTGTCCCTGCTGTTTATAAACCAGAGCCAGCCTTGCACATCTGCACTGCCTGTAAGAAACAGATCCTGAAATAATTATTCCCTCAGTCACAATGAGCCTTTTTTAAAAATTATTATTATGAAAAGTGCTGAGATCCTCTCCAAACAGAAGCCCAGGAGCAAGCCACAATGGATTTGGTGACAGTGAGAGCAGAGACCTGGAGGCAAACAGAACCAAGGGCATAAATATATATTTTTTAGCATAATTGGGCTACATATTTCCTCCTGATTCTGCTTTATGCTCATTCTCTTTGCTGATTTCACTCCCAGCTGAGCTGAGCAGTGGCTTTTGGAATAGTTTGTTATTCCACATCTGCAGAAATATTGCACAACATTAACTTTCAGCAGCCTTGAGCCAGCGTGTCCTTTGTGTGCCTGGTGCGTTCTTCTGGCCTTGAACCGTGACAGTAAATAATGAAGTTCTGTTGACTCAGTGTTTATTCCTGATAAATCTCAGCCCCCCCCCCCATGCTTTTCTTCATGCCTAATACCTAAATGTGTTCTCAAAACCTTTGGCCAAGTCACATCCAAACAAAACATCTCTTTGCTGTTACATTTGCCCCAATTCTCTGTGTATTTCTATGAAAACAGCCACGAGATTGTATCATTGCAAAAGGTAGGACAGCTGCTCTGTTGGGCATCTTTCAGTGCTGGACACACACCTTTGTGTCTCATCTTTGCCTTTTTCTTGATTTCCTCAAATACTGTTAAAATTGGCAGAACTTTCACTTCAAATCTAGGGTAATTATGCCAACAAGTTCTTACTGAATTCACCTTCTGTATAGCTCTGAGTGATGAAAAAGGGTGTTTTAACATAAAAATCTGTATTGCTAGATGACGAGGGAGGTCTTTGAAAGGGACAGGCTGGGTGTCCCTGTGCTGCCTGGGGGCAGCTGGGGTGGGCTGCACAGCAGCAGGGCTGAAGAGGGGTACAAGGGGGGAACACCCTGCACTCACACCAGCGTAACTGGGACCAGTCTGGCCACCAGCAGCCGCAGGAACAGGGTGGGACACAGGAACAGGGTTCACATCTTAGCTAAAGGATAAAATTAAGGATAAAAGCTTTTCCTGGATTTTATGCTGGAGGTGCTGCCCAAACCTGGTGACTTGGTCTGCTGGGGCTACTTTGAAACTATGACTTGAATAAGAAGCAAGAGCAGTCTGACCAGAACTGATTGAAATTTCTGCACTATTTGATCCAGACCAGCACTTTCTTCTGGGATCACCCCAAGTTAGGCAGGACATAGATTCATTCTGAATCTCCACGTTCCTCGTCACCCTTCAGTATTGAGTTCCTCTCTGTCAGTCTACTCCAAGCACTTCCAACTATGAGCTGACATTCTTCTGCAAGATGTTTCAGCTTTGACCAAGCCTCCTTTCTGTGAGCAGAGGAGAGGGATCATTACAGCTAGCTCTGACTCCCCACAGGACAAATACTGATACCCTTTCCCCATGTTCTCTACCACCCTTGCAAAAATCAGGGTATGAATCAAGCCTGTGCTATTTTGGACTCATTTCATTGCCTGAAATAGTCAGAACTATCAAAGATATTTGAGCTATTTTCCTTCCTCTTCTTCCCATGAAAAAGATTGTTCCTCCCTTAAAATATGGGAGTAGATTCTAGGTCCAGCACAGATTTGGCTGGCTGATTTATATCAAATGCTGCACATGCACTTTTTAAAGTAGGTTTAAAAATTACATTCCCTAATAGAGATTAAATATTGATTACTTAAGTAATAGCTCTGTCTGCGATAGGAAATAGATGTATAGCAACCTCCACACATCAGTCACTCACATTCTGAGGAAACAGCATACCAGATGAAATTTAGGAATTTTGCAAATTCTTTTCTGAAACCATCCTCTTCTTCTTCACAGATGCATATAAATATATGCAAATCTATTTTTATATGTGTATATATATGTATATAACTCCTTTGAGTTTCCCTGGAAAGCTGGCTAGCTCCTCAATTTTCATTTCACTTCCTCCTGAGTGCTACTTGCATTTCAGTAGTGATGTTAGTGCACCTTCCCCCATAACTTGTCATTGATTTTGAAGGTGGGTGAGCCTCTGTCATGGAAAAGTGGGGCTTGTCCCTTGGTGTGCTGGTGGCCTGACGTGAGCGTGTCCCCTGCCAGCAGCAGCGCTGCGTCAGTGGCGTGGCAGTGCCATCAGCGCCAGGTCATGCAAGGACGGGGAGGGACAGAGAGTGTGTGGTGTAATATGACCACAGTGACCAGACATGCCCTGTGGGTGTGTCTGCTTTGTGGCACTGAAGAGCTGGAAAGAAGCGCCTCATCTTGGAGGGGAAGATGAAGATCCTTTTCTTCACCCTTTCACTCCGTTCTCCAGTATGGGCCAACCTGATCCAGTGAGTGGCATCCCTGCCCATGGCAGGGAGTTTGGAACTAGAGGATCTTTGGGGTCCCTCCCAACCCAATCTGTGTGTGATTCTAGGTATGACAGCTCTTCCTGTGTGACATGCACCCTGGGTGGGCTTCTGCCTTGGCCACCACACTGAGCCTGGACCCCGTGGTCACTGAGCACTCACAGCCTGGATGCCACTGGCAGGATGGGACCGAGAGTTTGCCACTGAGCTGCCTGGGTCACAGCCTTGGCTGGTGTCAGCTCTGTGACACCCAGAGCTGTTCAGGCCAGAGCTCCTCCTCAGCTCATGTCCTTGCAGCACTGCCAACACTGCTGCCTGACTTTAAACAGGAGACTCCTTTGCCAAATTTTATTGCAGCACTTTGGTTATCTACTCAATTTGCTGGGAAAAGATAGCAATTTTCCCTGACCTTCCCCTTCTGAGATACCATCAAAGCAAGGTTAGATGTTAGATAAAGCCCAGGGACACATGGGTCCCTGCCTGCAGAGGGCTCAGCATCTTTAGAGTGTGTGAACATAGCAAAGAAACTGAAAAAATGTCTGCAAGAGCAGCACCTGTCTGATTGTTCAGATTTCCCAAATCTTGGGAAGATAAGTCCTTTTCATTTCTGTAGGATATTTCCTTTGACTCTTGCTGCAGTCTGAGTGTAACATGGGCTTAAATTGCTCAAACCAGATTTTTCTGCTGCAGATGTTTATTTAAGTTTTCCTCATTTAAGTGGAGGGGTGCAGAAGAAAACAGCCACCCTCATTTCTGCAGAGATCCACTTTGAGTTTCCAAGGCCTAGCAAAACTTTTCTGAGGCCAGGGAGTTGTTCATAAGGGAGTTGTCCATTGCTGACTCTCTGCAAGGTCTCTCATGCCCATCTTCCCACCAAAGCGTTGGGGATCCATTTCCAGAAGCTCACTAATAATTAACTCATCTGCATCATTCCCAAAGAGATTACCATTATCATGCTGTCCTGTAGGCAAATAAGCTCTAACAAGAATATCATTCTAAATATAACAAACACAGCAGGAGGCTCTCAGAGGTAAAACATCTACTTGGTACCTGGCTCCCTTTCATCTTCTGCAGGAATGAAGCCTCCAGCTGGCACAAATCCCCAGGCAGGCAACAGTGTGAGCATCCTGCCAGGAGACACTGAATTGCACTCAAATTGTGCAAGCCAGGCCAGTGGGCTGAAAATCCTTCACTGTGCTGCCAAATGCTTTGGCCTGAGCTGGGGTAGTAACATGGTCCTCTTTAGCACTTGTCAAAAACAATTTATCTGGCTGAAGGAGCTCAAAGCAGCTCAGAAATAGGAGTTAGGTTTGAGCAAGACCCTCTAAATTTGAGTGAGACCCAGGCTACAGAACGAGTTTGTCAAGGCCATACAGCAAATACATGTGGTTGCATCAGGGAAGCTCTTTCTTGGTCCTGCCATACTTGGGGTGACACAGAGAAAACACAGAATATATAGTGAAGTATGCAATCAGGGTTAAAGTTATCCTTCTGCTCTCAGTGCCTGTGACTGTACCTACAAAATTTTCAGAGCAGCCAGAACTCCTAAAACATCACGTTGGCCTTTGTTTTGGCTGGCATGTATGAGACAAAAGGTTTTGAGGCTCATGCTATGAGGATAGAATAGACTGCGGCAGCATCTACTAATTCAAGGATATTTTATATCACCAAAAGTCATTAATCACATGATGCAAGTTCCCAGAAACCAGATGAGAGTGCGCCTCTGTCCTGCAGGCATCCTACAGACCCCATGTGGAGGACTCTGACTGAGGCCATAAATTGCTACAGAGGCTGCAAAATAATGCAAAAATCCATGTAAGCACAAACTTGGACACAATGGGCGTGTTTTCCAAAGCCAGGCACAAGAGTGTGAGCTGAAGATGAAATAGCAGCCTTTCAGCTCAGTATGTCTGCACATATGTTGACTTGCTGTGACTGTAGCAGTTTAATGTGGCACCATTTGTACCAGTGTGCACTTATGTCTAGGAAATTTTTATTTTTTTCACACCCCTCAGAGCCACTGCAGGCCCTTCAGGAGAGCTCTGAGCGTGTCAAACAACCACCTTTGGAGCACCCACAGCATGTGCTGAGGTCAGTGGTGTTTGATGATCTGCAGGAAAACACCACTGCACCAAACAGGCACAAGGCAGTAGTGGTTCAAAAAATCCTGCTTTTGTTATCTGATGCTCTAAAGCGTGTGATAAACACCTCCAATTGAACTTTGATCCAAAGTAGCAGGAGAAAGGAACTTCTCTCTGGTCACATGTCTGAAAAGTAATGTTTCATTAACATATTAGCTCTGTCCTAGTTCATTAAAAGCACACATTAATCTTCATTTTATTAAACCTCTCTGTGGCATTACATCTGGGTTATGAATCAGTCATCTGATCTGCCCATTTCCTTGCTTTTAATATTTCAATACCACCATTAAAAAGTAATATAAGCAGAAGATTTCAATCTCAGATAATTATCAGTATCTATTAATTGCATTTCAGCTGGCATATTGTGTGCCAGGTGAAACATTAATAAAAGAGATATTTATTGAACTGTCCTAAAAAAGTACACTCACTGGCAAAAATCTTGATATTTTCAGCAGGACTCAAACATTAGGCTTGTTGGCTGTTTCAGGTACTAGTTATAATACTGAGTTTTAAACTTTATTTATATTTTTAGTTTAAAAAGACAGTTCTGTGGAAAGCATGGATTATTGTGAAAAGGTTTTTAGTAAAAAAGCACATAGTTATTAAGGGAAATAGATTAATTGCAATGTTTTTAGTATATCCCTTTATCCTTGCAAAAACTACTACATGCTGTTGGAACTGATTTTTTTAAAAATAGTTGTATTGTTCATATTTCTAATTCAAATCTAGTCAGACTGAAAACATTAGTGGAAGAAGTTCAGCATGAAAAAGAAACTGAGTTTTCTTTGTATTTTAAAGTGCACTCAGACAGCATCAAACATAAGCAAGCATAAACCATAAGGAGTGAACAGAAGTTTGACTTTTTAGAAGTATGGAAATTAATCAGGAGGAGGAAAACTGAAATTGTGACCAATCTGCAATTGCTGAAAATGCTTTTTATTCTGATGTGTGTGTATCAGATGCCCTGTTTCTCCTCTCCTTGACACAGTTGTAAATTGGGAGTGGGTTTTGTGGGAGTTCGCCTGTTACAGCCTGAGAATGAGACTCAGAGACCCGAACAGATTGCAACAAATAGATCCTCTCACATGCACATTGGTAGGAATTTTCTAAATGTGCTTCATTTTGAAGCAATCTGTATTTCCAGAAGCCTAGATTTGTATTATCTAATTAGGTCCTATCATACACTGAGGACCTGCTCAGCCCTGGGCACCCCTCTGAGGATCACCCAGTGACAATTGCCCAAACTGGGAGAGAGCCAGTGCAACAAATCACTGCAGGAGGACAGTGAGGGTTCAGCTGAAAACAGCAAAATGAAAGATGGATCAGGGATTTATCAATTCCACAGAGAGAGGGTTTGGCCTCAAGGACATACTGTGAGATGGATCCTGTCTGAAGGCAGCAGTCCCATCTTCATTTATGAATACTGAGAATTTGGCCATTCTACATGTTGATTTTGGGGCCAGAACTCTGATGGAAATGCTCTACTCTTTAAATCATGGCAGTGCCAAGTAGGAGCAGATTAAAGGCGTCAGGATTTGGCCCTTTGTAGATTAATAAAGGCATGCTCAATGGGAATTTTGTCTTTTCTTGGAAGGGGACGAATGAAGTGCTTTGATCTAGAAAGGGGAGTGTGAAAGGTCACTGGCTAAGCATGTGTGCTGAAGTGCCCTGAGCCATCCAACATGATTAGCATAAATTAGAATCTGACTGCCCAGCTTTATTCATCTTTATTGATGTCTATATAGTTGCAAAGGCAGAGGGACTCTAACAATCCCAGCCAGTACAGAGAACCAACTGGAGCATGTGAAAATCCATAAAATGTTTAGTATTTCCAAGTAGAAGCAAATATATGAGTGTTATTAATGTACAAGCCTCATAATTTTAAAACCTGGGTTTTGTTTGGACCTTGATCCAGACCTTTGGAAGCTTGTCTGAAGTTCCAAAACTACTTGTGCTTGCAAAATTGCAGCCAAGTTTTGTGAGTTTATCATGAGATTTTTTTCCATTGTTTCTAGCCCTGGCTGAACCAGTGACAGTTGTTATCAATGCCCAGCTGCAGACCTACCAATGTAATATGTGCACGTTCCCTCAGGCAAACTGACACACTGACTACAGTCCTGGGAAAACAGAAGCTCTATAAAACTGGACAAAATAGGCTTATGGCATGGTCAAAATTTCTGCTTCAAGGTCACTTTGGGAAGCAAAGCCCTCCCCCTAACCCTCCCAAATAAAAAAAAGACATTATATGTATAGATTTGTGACAGCAGGAAGATGTAAATTCAGTTTTGTACTTGCTCAGAGTATACATCTCAGTCCACCAACCAGTTATACAAAATTCTCCATCACCCCTCCTACCTCTGTGTCTTTTTTAACACCAAACTACCAGGATTTCATGGCTCCATCCCCAGAAACAGAGGCCATGGGGTGTAGAGATCTCCAATATGTTACTCAAGCTGACAACTGTCATTTCACCCCCTTGGAAAATGAAGTTTTCCTCTTCCAAAAATATTAGCAATATAAGAGAGAATGAGCATAAGCATAAGCAGTAAGAGAGAATCTTTCATTTCTGACTACTTGATTATCTCTCTTGGACAAACAGTATGTGATATTCAGGGTTCAGTGATTTGCAGAAACAGGCAGTCTTTGAAAGCAAAATATAAATGGAACAACATCCAAATTACATATCTCTGTTAAGGAAGTTCCTATGGTCAAGGCTCAGCTATGTAAAAAGCATGTCCCAAATGACCATCCCTAAGCCAAAAATCTCTAGGTCAAACCCATCATTTTGATCATTTACCCTGACCTCTTAAGAAATAAACCTTAACAATCAATTCCTGCGTGAAGTCTGTAATGCTTGGCATATACCCTCTGCAAAAAGCTATGCTTCTGAGTTGAAGATCCCAAATGATGGCAGAGTCCAACATTTATGTTGGCATATTCTTCTAATAGCTAATAATTGTCATTGCTCAAACCAAGAATGTAGTTTCTGTAGTTGTACAGAATTAGGGAGCAAATGTTGTCACCTCTGTAAAGCGCTTGACACAGGAACACAGTTAACTTGTAGCTGCCAGTTCTTCAGTCATGCTGATTTTCCTTTTCCCACTGGAGAAATTTTTCCTAAATGGACAGTGAAATAATGTAGTTACTGTAGGTGCCAAATAGAACCTAAACCGAGTATTCAAATGGGCTTTTGTTTTTAAAAGTAAAGAAAAAAAATATATTTACAACACATGCCTTTTGTTTCTCTTTAAACTGGGAACACAGTATATAATTTTCAGGAACCACAGTGCCTCTATTTTTTCCGACCACAAATTAACCATAGTTCAGTGCAGTGAAATGCAGTAAGACTGATGGAATGCTCTGCCTAAGGGATGACTTACCCCTAACAAAAATTATGCTTTGCTTCCTATTTGTTGTGTTCAATAATATTGCCTCTCTAAATACTTTTGGTTCAGTACTGACACCAAATGAAGAGGAAAGCCTCCAGAATGTACAGACATGCAGGATTAGGTTTCGTTTGTCTTTGTTCGTTGTCCTAATTCAAACCAGTCACCCAACCACTGACTTATGACTCGAGGAGACATATTGTGGGGCTTTTTTCAGATGTATTTCACAAAACCACCCAAACTCAAATAGCAAATTTCTGTCCTCAGCTACACCCCTGCAAAAGCAGCAAAGTTTATAAGTTTGCACATGTGCAATGGCGTGCTTTGCAAAAAATCCTGCACATTGCCTTTTTAGTTTGTTATGTTTGAAAATACAAATTATTTACTCCAGATATGCCTGACCAGTTGCTGCAAGAGGTTAATAAACAAAACATAGATACTTTGTACATCTACCAGTAGAGTGGATGGTTTTGGCCCTGATTAGAAGTCTACTTTTTGAGCATTTGTTTGCGCCCCTGGTTGCTTTAGTGTCAAAATTTTCTCATTAAACATGGAGAAGGTCAATAAAATTCAGCTTTTCTCCTACACCCTCCACCCTAAATTGCATATATGCAATGAGAAATAGTTCAAAATTCTTTCCAGATGTTAATTAAAAATCTCAATAACCATTAGAACTAGTCCTTGGTACGTACTTATACCCATAGCAGATGAATGTGTGAGAACATGCTTATTAACAAAGTTCTGAAAAAAGTTCCTATTCTCCATCAGAAGATCTGCCCCAGTTCTCTGGGCAGAATTAGTGGCTGAGTGCATCAACTGCCTGCCATGTTTCTGAGGGCTGGTGTGAACCTGTAATTCTGCTGCATGTAAAGAGCTCCCCAGAGATTAATGGGAGTATTCAAGCAGGCAAATGTCGTGCACACTGGGTGGCAGGATCAGGCCAGCAGTTAGCACATCCCTCACAGTTACAGTGACTTTTCTTCAGATTTAGCAACTGTGATTGCTACAGAATTTCCATTAAATTTTCTCACTTGCACCCCAAAAGAACAGAGACATAATATTACAGTAACCATAATTAGGAAGGACTTAAGAAAACTAAGTCCTACTATGTGCAATGTCCCATCACTGGCAAAAAAATGGTGCATATTATCATTTTATCACTGCCTGGTTTTAGCCACTTTATTTAAAATTTGATTGAAACTCTAATAAGGATTTGCTCTTTAAATCCTTACCTGCTCAAGTCTCCCTAAGTTAGAGCAGTGAGATTTTTTTTGCCATAAACTGTAAAGAATGAAATTTTGCAGGGAAATATTTTATCTGTCAACAATAGATCTGAAGAAGGAATTTAAATTCAAGAACTCTTCTGAGGAATTTATCTAATGTTAATCATTTGAAAGTAGGAATCTAGGCTAAACGTGCTGTCTCAGATGCCTCAGTGTCCAGAGGATGAACAATTCCATCTCAAAACAACTGTCAAAGTTAAGTAATTACTCCCAGAAATTGAGTCCTTTTTTTTCTTGCAGAGAGTTCCAAAATGAACAGATAGGACCAGGCAACCAGGTTTTAGATGGCCAGCATCTAAACCAGCTGTGTTAGCTTCTGCTCAGTGTCCATTCAGTATCTCAAGCCTTTCCTGGAGTTTTGATCACAGAGGCAGCTCTATCACCAAGCAGTGCAATTTCCATCAGTGGCATGGCCTGGCATGAGCTGTGCTGATACAGATCTTGCTGTATATGTGTTGTACATCTGTACCCACACAGTCAAGATCCCAAGTGCTGTCTCAGGCTGTTTCCTTGGTTAGCCTGAATAAAATGTATGTTTTTTTGTGATGAAATCCAGACGAACCTCTGTTCGATATTCAACTTCCATTGTAATCTTGAAGATTCAGGCTGATCTTGCTCCCAGACAGTGCATTTTGATAATGCCTCAGCTGCATGGCTGGCCCATTTCCAGTTAAAACCAGCAGTTCTGGTTGAGTGGTGTCTGCAGGGCTGGATTCATCCTGATCATAGGTCAGAGGAGACTCCTGGTCCTAATTCTCTCTTCTGTGTGAATAGCTCCTGAAATTCCTCTACCAGGTAACATAATGTCAGGAAGCCTTCCATAAAACTTCAGGAGAATCTCAGTTTAGAGCTAAACTCTGAAACTCACACAGATCTCAACCCTGATGCCAGCCCTCAGCTCCCAGGCAGCAGTCACACACAGTTAGGACATAACATGGTCCTCAGAAAAATTCACTGAGTTATTGCTGTGGCATTTTCTTTACATGTTGGGCCACTGCTCTGAAAAAACTTGGAGTCTCTACCCTATCTGACAATATTTACTGCTGTACCTTGGTGAGATATCCAAGCAGAAGGGGGTTTAACTGTTTCCCACCAGCCTGGCTGCATTCCCCAGATACCCGTGTTTCTGAAATGCAAGAAGTTGGTATTGCCTCCATTTTCCTCTACCTTCATATCTGAGTTTTTCTATGTATCCATCAGGACTAGAAGCATTTATTTTAATTCTTTTTTAATGCTTATGCCAAGCTCAAATTAAGTCAGAAGTGTCCACTTGCACTGAGAAAAATAGGGATAGGAGCCCTATCCTGTACAAGGGGTTTCACAGATGTCCTGACCCAAGGACTGCACTACTCTGGGATAAACCAGATTGATCTGACAGAGTGCCATGGACTGCACAAGAGATGCCGAGAAATAAACAAAAAAACAGGTGTAAATATAGTGATATTTTACTCCAGACACTTTCCAAGCAAGAGTTCCTGAACCCAGTGCAAGTCCTCTGGTGTTTCGTAGTCTTGTTTGCCATAGTGCTGCCCAGTAAAATATTATCCAGTGACTTGAAATAGAAAAAAAAAATCAATCCCCAGTGTCCTTTGATACTACAGATCTTAAAAACCCACAAATGATGGACCACCTCAGCCTGTTTCAAAGAAGTCCCAGGTAGTTTCATGTGGTCCCCATGTAGAAGGGGATGGATGGCAAAAAATATTTTCCTCATCTTTTCAATCACAATTTTGTCTTTATATTGACTGACTGTTTTGTTCTTTTTTTTTTTTTCTGGATAAAGAGTCTTGTTCTGATTATCTTTTTGTAATTAGTGCATAAACACTAATCCAGAATTCTGACAATATCTATTTCCCTCTCTGTACCTTCTTTTCAATTCTGCTGTGTTTTTTTTTTTTTTTTTTCTCAGGCAGGGACATTCACACTGTGCAAAGGTTCTGGCACACTATAGACTGATCAAGGAAAAATAGTATTTTCTTTTCTGTCCTCTATTCCTTCCATAATAATGAAGCATCGAACTGATATTTCTCATTGAGCTATCTCTTATAACCCCAGATTTATCAAATCTGTGTCATAACGCAGCTTTAACCTCACTGGACATATGATGTTGAGCCTGTGCATAGCAGTCCAGATTACACAGGGTTATTTAAGAATGGGCAATGTGAAATTGCCTTTAATTGCCCTCCATGAGTACTATAGACAGCTGCAGCCTTTTGCTCTGAAGTGCAATCAAAGCAAATCTGCTCTGAAATAAATATGTCTCCTGGCCAGACATGGAGGAGAGACTGAGAGGTTACTGGAGGCCCCTCTTCTACCTTGTACCTCCACAACTGTCACCTGAAGTTGTGCTGCTATGGACCCAGTGGCTCTGAGCCCTGGGAAGCAGCCTCAGTGCTGACTGCATCCATGCACAGCTGTGCTCCCCACAGGCCAGAGACAAGAGGGAATAGCTCAGGACAGCCAGCTGTCTGGGATGGAAGCTCTCAGATCCTGTAAGCTATATGGAGACATGCTGTTGAGGAAAGGCAAGGAGAGGTCTGGGAGCAAGATCCACCCCCTCACAGGTCCGATTTGTGGGAGCAGTGTACTGGAGAGAGCTGCCTGCCATCTCTCCTGGTGGGGTTCATGCCCCTCTTCTGCAGCCAGGTCCTACATAACCCATAAGTCACTTTATTTCCCTCTCTGTGCTCCAGTCTCGCTCTTTAAGTGCTTCCATGAACTCACTCACTGCTTTAAGCAGGATCCCCACCAGGCTCCCTGCATCACACTTCTGCTCTGCAGAAGGAAGGGAGTTGGGAGGAAAACAGCAGAGCAGTGCTCCTCTGTTTTTCCTGGATGTCTTTCATTCACCCTCAGCTGAGTTTTCTCCCCATTCAGAATAACTCGCATTCTTTGGGGCACATTTCTCCTCACAAATCTCAAGGAGGCGGAAGCGCTGCAGAGCTGCTGCTGCACTAAAGAGCGCGTTATTCCAAGGCTAAGATCTTATTACAATTCCTTTACTACAGCAACACATTTTTTCCACTCCTTTTTAAAACCTCAAATGTTGTTATGGCGTCAATGGTTAAGAAGTTTCGGCTTGCTTGGATTTCAGTCTCCTGGCCTTGGATGGAGGGGAAACATTATTTCTCTAAATACATGAGATCTTGTGCACACACACCCACTTGCATGCTCCTAGACCCCAATCTTGCAGTAGGATCTGCTCAAGCACAGCTTTCTGCCTGTCTGGAGTTGTGCTGAATTTAAATCAAGCACATCTGACAGATCAGACTCTTTTAATGCAGTGCTTTGGTAATGTTGCTACTGATGTGATCCAGGAAAACAGAAGCATGGATCAAACACAGCCAGGCGACTGTCCCAGTGCTGTGGCAAAGAAGATAAAGTTTGTACAGGCCCAAATGATGCTGCAGGGACCCTGCACATATCCAGCTCTCTACTTTCAACCTGGTGGTGGAAAATGTGGTTTGTGCTCCCCACTGCAAGGTGGGAGGTGGAACCCCAAAGCTCTTGCTGCTGCAGCTCTAAGCAACCAGATTCCATCATGGCACAGAAAAACACCTCCTGACATGCTTCCTCAGCCCCCTGGGCTTCTGCTCTCTCATATGTAAGATGAGAGGGAGCTGTGGCACAGAAATCGTGCTGGATTTTGGGGAGATTGTGGTGATGCTGTTGTCTCGTTGGGCTCAGTTTTATGCCCTGCCTGCAGGCTGCACACTCTGGCCACCTTCCACAGTGACTGAATGGGTTTGTCCCTTTTCACAAGACCAGTAGAAAAACCCAGCCCTCCTTGATGACTTCCTCAGCACCCAAGGCACTTGGTGCTGTTTCTGACACCAAAGTATCTGGTCACCTTCTGGCCTTCAACACTTTTTTTCCTTCAGCAGCCCAGGGATAAGGTGGTCTATTTAGCACACTTGAAAACAAGGCATGGAGCATAGCCAGGCTACTAATGTTTAGGTGCCTGAAGATGCAGATATGCATCTGTTGGAATTGTGAAGCATATGGAGGCACTTCCCTACCACTGAGCTTGAGCCGGGTCCCACAGTGGGTCAGGGTTATATGCAGGAGGATTTGGGCAGAGTTTATAACAGATTCGGTGGATGAGACAGGCAACACCCCCCATACACTCCAAGAACAGCTTGTTTCCCACCAGTGAAAATTGTTATTCTTGCACTGTTGTTTCACAAGTTCTGTTTCCATCAATGCCTGATCATAGATAAGAGAAATGCAATCTCAATATGTACATCTTGGCCTTTGTTTATCCAGGACCAGCCATCGTGGTGGCAAGAACAACATTTCACTTCTTTCTCCACAGCTTCATTTTCTTCCACTCAGACTTGAGCTCACAACAGCACTGCAAACCACTGGAATGGGAACAGGATAATCCCCTGATCTGGAATCAGTTTCAAGCTTGCCACATGGACAGGTACTGATATGATTCAAAAATAAATCTGCATTTCTTGCAGTTTGCACTCTACTAGTGGCTTCCTGCAGGCTCTTGGCATTGCCCAACACCTCTCACAGAAACAGTACCTGAGCCCAGCACTTCCTTCTCAGCTTCAAAGCATCTGGGATGCCTTGCTAGAGCAGAGGGGATGAATGAGATGCCTGGGAGTTGTCCTCTCCATGACTGCCATAACAATGATATTCTCACCAGAGGATTCAGTGGTGGGGCATTGAATCTGTGACTGGGCGAGAGACCTTTCCTACCAACAATTCTGGAGCCCTAAGTGATGAGTGCTTGCAGAAGGAGCACCTGCATTTCTGAATCTCAATCAGAACCTTTTTGCAACTTAAATAAAGGAGAATGACCAGACTCTGGTTCTCCCACCCTGAATAAAAAAGGTTTGGAAGATTGGCTGGAGCCTAGAAAGAGGGTTGACTCTTTGGGTAAGATATGAATTTCATCTCACATGGGATAAACAGATTCTGGAGATAAAGGAAAGATTAACAGAAATCTTGTCTTTTGAGCTAATTTTCACTGTTCCTGTGAGCTTCACAGTTGGATGTAGCACTCCAGTAATAACTGATGGAGTGATCTTTGCAAGGATGGGAACTCTCTGGTGAATTGGAAGTGATTTACGTGACTTGTAAAAATCTGGGTATTATTTTCTGCCAGTGCCAACCTGAGATGTAATTACTCAGACACAGGATGGCAAGGCAGAGTTAAAATAAACCTGTGAGGCAGGCATAAACTGTCATCTAGCATGGCCAAGCAGCTTCTGTGTCCTCCTCCCTACCATGAAAACTGGCCTGATTAAAGGCAGCAAAAACAGTGCAAAGCAAAGCAGAGCAAAGCAAAGCAAGAGAGTTAAGTTGCAGTTATCTTGGAAGAAATGCTGGGCAGGAGTTTTTTAACCCAGCCCCTTGACCTGATTTCTAACAACAGGAGGCAAAAAACAGTGAAAGCTGATATACCTTTTATCATAAAAAACAGGGGCTCATTTTTGCTTCTCTGATTTAAGTGTTGCAAACAGGAGGAAGTAGGAAGAGAGCAGCTTTTGTTCATTTGCAGGTTGCATAAGTCAGCCACAGTGAGCCTCTCTGTGCCTCCCTGGGACCAAAGCATGATGATGACACTGGGGTGGAGGTCCCTACCTCATGCACCCCTTACCCTAGAAGGGCAGCGTCCCCCCAGCCTCTCTGAATTTTTCTGGTTCTTTACTGCATGGTCTCTGGGCACTTTTGGTGCCTAGTCCCTTTGGTCAAGGATGATGCTCTTAGGCCATGTGTCCTGTAACTGCTCCAGGACTACCTTTGAGAGGTGATGTCCCCCAGGAGAGACCCAAGCCACCAAAACTTCCCCCAGGTACCCACCTCTGTGACAAAACTGGCATTTAGCCTGGAAGTAAACCTTGAACCCCTGTAATCCTGGAAGCTACAATGGTCCTCAGAGGTCAGGACATCCCTTCTCAAAACCTAACCCTCTGAATGGGCTGAGCAGGCTAAAAACAAGCCTGAGAAAGAGAGGAAAGAAGTGAAGACCTCTAAAGCAAAAGCCCATTTGAGGATCTCTGAGCGGTGTTCCCTCTTGTCGTCTTTTTAATTGTTGCCAAAATTCTCTTAATTGAATCTCTTCTGCCAGGCTCACGCCTTGACATTGGTCTGCCACATCTGGCCCTCTGCTTTGTCTGACCTCCTGACATGCAACCATCCCTCCCTGAGCAAAGAAAACGATCTCTGCTGTCCTGCCAGGCATATTTTAACAAATCCAGCATACTGGGAGAGGATATCTCCTTACACCATGCACAGCACCTGAGAAGTCTGCGAGCCTCAAGGGGCATCGCACGGGGGAAGGAGAGAGAGGTCGGTTTCCCCAGCTGAACCTCAGAACTAATCCCCGGAGGAAAAAATCGCTCCGTAGTCCTCATGAGGGCTGTTGTTGGCAAACTTTTCACAAACAAGTTTGCAGCAAACAGTGCCACAAGGGTCCTCAGTGTTCCCCCAGCCCGTGTCTCTTGTCGGCTGAGGAGCGATGCGATATTTGAATGTGAATGGCGGGCACTTGCTGGCCCAGAAACGGGCATTAATCACCTCTGAACCGCAGCTCCAGCAGCTTCCAGGCTCTCTGCTCTAGAGTAAGGAGGGGAAAGTGGACTCAGAGGCCAGCCCTTGTCACGGCAGAGGTGGTTGAGGCAGGGGGAAATGGCTGCAGCAATCAGCCAAGGGGAAATAGGTTCAAAGGCTCTCCAAGACCCTTAGGATTCCTCTCCTTCCTGTTATTGCTTGTGACAGAGTTGATAAAGCACCCCAGAAAAACCACCAGGCAGCCATCAGCAGATGTCAATCTTTCTAATCTTGGTTTTGGCCTTGCCTGATGGAGACCAGGTTGGCCATGGAATACAAATGAAGAACACGTGAGTTTTGGGAAGAAGTAAATCCAGGCAGCAAGCCGTGTCAGAGGAATAATAACTCAGCCAAACCAACGTGTATCAGACCTGGCTTCCACAGCACAGTCTCAAACTGGATTTCTAGTAAATATAAATCAGTGCAGCTCCACTTAAACATGGGATTCTACATACCAGAAAAAGCCAGCCAAGATGTCAGAGACAACTAAGTGTTTCTGCCACCAGCGATAGCCCATGGATTTCAAATGCTGCTGGGCAATTCAGGCATCCACCTGACAGTCAGATTCCCCAAACCTCTTGTTAGTAAAGCCCTCTGGGTCATGGATACCAATTAACTTCCAGGCTTCTTTCTCCTGAGGAGAGTTTTCCTCACATGGCCCACTTCAGGGAGGGCCACTGGTCCTTCTCTCTGCTGTGATCACACTGTGGAAGCCAGAGGCTTCCATTTGGTCTTCCTGACAGAGACCACAGCCTCTTGGTTTTTAGAAAACTCAGCTAAGCTCCTATACATCAACAAAAAACATGCAGGTGAATTAAGAGCTTGAAGTGTTTCATCAGTTCATTATAAAATATTACTAACCTTCCTTTAAAAATAAGAATCTTGTGTAAGGTAAGGAAGCCCAACTCCTACCAGAGCAGGTTTTTATTACAGGCAGACTTAAAGCATAAGTCTTTAATAAGGCTGCATACAGCTAGGACTAATACAGTCATGTCTCAATGGAGCTGCTTCCCAGATGCTGACAAATCAGACAACTTCTTCCTTGGCTCAGAGATCCTATCGAGGTAGTAAAAGTGCTTCCACATGTTCATTATGAAGTGCAGGGTTGCTGTGTGGTTATTAATGTGTTTGCTGTGCAGAGCAGAGACCCTGGCCTGCCTAAAACATGGGTCTCCCCTCACTGCTCAGTGTCTGTCTCCAGCAGCATGCCCTCTGATGTGGAGAGAGAAAAGACACAATTTTCCATGAAATGAGTCCGATTCTTAAATCACTTCCAATCATTTTGTAATCCTTAGATTTAGGGCATACAATATTCTAAGTTAAGCAGAAAGGGTCTGCAAAGGTTAAAGATAATAAATCAGAAGACATGAAAAAAAGACTAAAAGAAAATTAAAGGAAAGGCTATATAGGACTTGAAATAACCATTTGTTGGTGCTGAACAGAGTGGGTTTGGTGACAGTTTGATGGAAAGAAGTATTACGTAAGAATGTGCATCTAAACTCATTCCTCTGTGTTTTTTTTTTTTTTTCAGGTGTTGAAATTTGCAGCAGAAATGTGGCAGTAACTCACCAGCAAATGTACCTTGTACAATGGTGATAACTCAGTCCCAGCATGTGACTGGCTGGGCTTTGTTCAGGGCTTGTGATAAACTGATAGGAAAGCTGACCTTAATTATTCTTATTTCTGATTGCAACTTCCTTCATCAGTCTAGACAAGCCCAGTAACCTCTGCGCCCCAGTTTCCTCCTAAGCCCTGCACCTGTGCAATAATGGAGTTTTAATGCAGGCACTGCTGCCCCAAGGTGAAACATGAGCAAGAGAGATGACCAAAGCATGGTCTGAGCCCAGGAAGGCTTTTCCATGCAAAATATGTGGGGTACCTGCAATGCTGGTGTGACCACTGCCTTGCAGCCATGGCCATGGCTGAGAAGAAGGACACTACCTCCTGAGGGGCTGGATCTGCTCCTGAGGTTTCATGTAGCCTCTGCTCAAACAGTGATGGCTAAGAGAGGGAAAAAGGCAGATACAGAGGAGCCATGTAAAAAAATAAACAAATCTGAACCCCTGTGACAGAGCAGGGTTTGCATGGAGGTGTGTTTACCAGAGAGGCTCACCCTGTTCCCATCATGTTTATTTGCAAAGTAAAGGTGAAGCCACTGAAATAACAGCTTGATGTAGAGTGCATCAAAATCAGTGGAAATACTGCCACAGTGCTCAGGAGCGCTTGGCTGAAGTCATAAAAATGTCATGCTCACAGTGCCATTTCACTTCTCTGTTTTACAGCATTTCCCAGACAGGAATGGTGTCCATCCTTCACACACCACTGGATGAGAGGGGGAAAGTTGTACATGACTAAACAAAGGAATTTGTGGGAGGGCAGAGGAGCGTTGCAGGCTGATCCAATTTGTAACTTCAGGTCAACACAGTGTGTTAAGAGTCAATGAATAGCTTGGCTGGGAAAAAGAAAATGGAACAATAATTCTTCAGATATATTAAAAATAAAATCTCTCATTTGAAAAAGGTCTTTAGATGAATACCTGTGTTTGCCTTACTTTAAAGGTTAAATATAATATCAGGAAATTAACATTTAGTTTGGGGTCGGATTTTGAATCAGTTTGACTCTGCTTTGGATGAATTTCATCCAATTTTTTTTTTCAAGTGTTTCATTTCACTGTGAAAACTACAAAGCCAGTTCTGTTTCAGGACTACTCCAACTTGTATTTTCTGTTCCGAGCTTTTAGTTCTGTGGCAACACTAGAAAAGCAGCTATTCAGAACATCTTAATTATAGATGAAACCACAGCCACCTCAGTGCCAATAATGAGGAGATAACTTCTTGGACCATACTGACTGGCAGTACAGTAGAAAGCCAGTGCTGTGCATTTCAAATTTTATAACATTCTCTTGTAAATCCATTTCTCCTGCTCCTCTGCTGTGTTCCCAAACATCAATACAGCGGAATAGGAGCATCACAACAGTACAGAGCAGGACAGTGGAAGTTTTGGAAATACAACACACAGAGCCCCTTCCAGGCAGAAAGCAAAAGCCAAAGAAACACTGACTGAGCAAACCTATATGTACATTCTCTCTTAGAAACTCTCAATATCTGACTACAGCCTCTCATTTCCCAGCCATCAACTGCTCCTTTCAGGGTTTATATTAACATGCTGATACACACACAAATCCTAGAAATGAAAAAGATGCAATTGCCTTGCTAAATTTATAATCCTGTACTCATTCTCAGCCTCCCAGCACGTGTGCAAAGGTTTTCTGCACACAGTAATCAGCAGTACCAGCACATCAGGCACCTTCATTCAGCGCTGCCTCCTGTGTCTCCTGTGATGCTGTCTGTGAAGGCAGGACCCCCAAACCCACCAGTAACAGAGCGCATAAAGGATCAGTCACTTGTCAGCTGGCAAAGGCAGAACAGGTTTTCAGCTCTATTTTTCCATGCATAAATAGTTGTGTTTTTAAAAAATAAAAGATAAGCACACTGACATGGGGAATGTGAGAACAGACTCTTTGGTAATCTCCATTGCATGTATGGATGCTCAAGACACAT
This sequence comes from Zonotrichia albicollis, assembly GCF_047830755.1. Taxonomy (NCBI): domain Eukaryota; kingdom Metazoa; phylum Chordata; class Aves; order Passeriformes; family Passerellidae; genus Zonotrichia; species Zonotrichia albicollis. The sequence continues at coordinate 50,829,801 of NC_133823.1, read as the reverse complement.
GCTGGGACAGGATGACAGCACAGGGCTGCAGCAGTGACTTGATTTTCTGAGTAGCTTCATTTGTAATCCAAAAAGGTATTATAGAATGAGATATTTATTCAACTGTGAAACTGCTGCCATACAAAAACACTGACAGATCTATGTAGTGTTAAATTTTTTTGCGTGTGTGTTGGTTTGTGGATATGTTGAACATGACTCTTACCATCCATAACTGCTCGAGCATTAAGGTCTGGATGCACAATGTTTTTTGGAAGAGATATGATCCTTTAGGCTCAGGAAGGTCTAATTACCAAGCTGAGAAGGACATTTTATCCACAGCAGGTCAGTTCACAATTGCTTTCTTTAGGAGCAGTCAGTGCTGGTTGCATTGGACCCAATGGCCGGATGCCCTGACCCCTGGGCTAGCACAGGCGGGTCTGATTCAGTCTGGCAGTGATCCCACTGCATATGCTCAGCTCTTCTGGAGCAGAGCATCCCTTTTAATAAAACTTTTTCTAAACATTTTGTTATGGGAATTTCTTTGGGGGCATTATTATTCTTTGGACTTTGCAGGAAAAAAAAAAACAAAAGACCCTCCCTTCTGGCTGAGTTTTCACAGTTTATCAAGAACATAATTTAAATCCTTCTATACTAAAAAATATTTCACCAGAGACTGATAAGGGTGTGCAGACTAAGGATAAAGGCAAATTTAATTACTGCTTTTATTATTCTGTTTTCCTGAGCAGGGTAATTTCCCATCATCCTGAGTGGCTTGAACAGCCACAAACTTGAAACAGTGATGATGGAATTTCCTGGGAACAAATTAATGTGGAGGCACTGGGATATTACAGCAATAGTGTGCTAAAGGAATGTGCCTTTTACCACACGCCTCCTTCGTATTGATGTATATTTTGGCTAACACGGAGTGTCACTTGCAAAATGTGCACCATGTCGTGGCCTGTGTTCTTCTGGCCTCTCCCAGACTGCAGTGAGGAGCCCTATTTCATGTTAGTCACTCCTGATCGTGGTCCTGCAGCTCTTTCCCATGCAGGCCGAGCTCCCACTGATTTCCAGACAGGCATGTACAAGTAAGGGCTGCTGGATCTGTCCCTAACATAGTAAAAATAGACAGTTACTTGGTTGTTTTCATTAAAAGGAGAGGAAGGAGAGCATTATATAACAGGAGGGTTTTTGGGGGGAGTGCTGGTTTATTTAAAACCTCCAGTGATAGCTGCTTTCCCTGACTGGAATTGGCTCTGCAGCAGGGCAGGAAAGCTGGGATCTTGCCATTGCTGGAGAGCAATGCTCTTTTCTCTATTAGTGGACAATAAACCACATTCAAGACATGCTAAAGAGCTGGAAGACAAGCAGGCAAAGCAGAGAAATTCAAAGTGAGGGCTGGTGCTTGGGAGTCTGGTGTTTGCATTTGCCTGGGAGGTGGAGGCAGATGCCACTGAAGATGCAGCAGCTCTTTGCCAGTGCTCTCAGTGCTAGCAGAAATCTGGAGGCACCACTGGGTTGGTTTAATTGACATCTATGCAGATTGCTTGCCTGTAGCAGGCAGAAATCCTGCAGGATTGGGGCAAATGGATGAGTGCAGCAGACAGGGCACACCTGAGAGGTGATGTCATTTTTTAAAGCAGTAGAGGAAATTTAAGGACCTCGCAGCAAGTGAAGAGAAAGGGTGCACAGGGGCTGGAGGTTCTGCTACTGGGAGTTTGGCCCCCAGAGAAGTTAGAAAGAGGGATCTCAATGCTTGCAACCTCTGTTCTGACTCTGGGCACCATCAGCTTTCTCTTCATGGACCACAGCCATGTCTCACCTGCCCAAAGGATATGGCCACAGCGCTGGTGACAATGCATGAGCAGGCCAAGGCTGCTGCTTCTGGTAAGAGAAAATGCCTGAAGAGAATGTGAGCTGAACTTATCTACTACATCCCTAGATCATCTCCTGGTTGGCTCCTGTCCTGATCCATGCCTTTGTGGAAAGGCACAGCTCTCTAAATGCCTGGAGGAGGTTCCTCACCTGTGGCCTCCCAGCAGAGCTCCGTGTGCTGTGGGACACGGGAGCAGGTCTGAGGCACGGCCATGGAAGGGTGCTGGCACACCCTGAGCTGGCTACAGGCCTCCCAGAGGATGCCAGCCCTCTGATGACACCCCGCTGGGTGTCCTCAAAAGTCCTCAGAGCAAATTATTTTGCATTGTGCATGCATTGATTCCAAGCCTAGTTTTCCTATTGTTTTCAGCAGAATTTGGTTTTGGCCACAGGGCTCTGAATCAACATAGTGTTGAGTCTGGCAAGTCAAGAGAACTAGGACACCTGATTAGGAAAAGGCATTTTAAAAAAATTATTCCCTGCCTGCAAAACTTACATGTAGAATTGGATATAAAAGGACAAAATGCTGACATTTCTGTGGGACTTCAGCAAACCCTGGTGTGCTTTGCAGAGCACCTGGTTGTAGTCTCCAAAAGTAGACCCAATTCTGAGTGAAATGCAGAATATTCTCACTGTGAACAATACACTGTGCTCATTCCAATTTTATCACAATATTGGGGCTCACAACATACAAAGGCAAGGAGTCCTTTCAGATTCCTATCAGAATCCTGGTGAAGACCATCTGAAAAGCCTTGTTTCAGAATGATCACTAAATAAAAAAGCACAGAAAAAAAAGTAAGAAAAAAATTTATTTCAGCAGTGAGACATTAATTTTCAACATTGAGCCAAGGGGCATTTCTCACATGTAGTTTCAAATGAAAAAAAAGAGAATTACTGGCACAGCCTTTTCTCCACTGGTTCCAGAGGAGTAATTAAACAGGAGCCACTTGGAGCCGGCTTGGGGGAAAGCATACACTGTGATCTTGGAGTAGGAAGGACTGTGTGCTTGCCTGCTTGCCTCTGTGTGTGCACATTGGGGTTTTTTCATCTTTTAATCATATTTGTGCATTATTTTCCTGTGTGTCCATGGCACCTTATTTCAGTGAACAGTTTGAAAGGCATATGCTGTTGAGCAAAGAGGAGAGTAACTCTCCTGATCTTTTTTTCTCTTTCTCAGTGAACATGCCATTTTTTGATGCTTTTCCTAGGACTTCTGTGACCTATGCTTTACACCACCTGGCTGGTTTAATTCATGAATCCTCTATTAATATGACAGGCTCTGCAAAGGTGACTAAAATGTTAAGGAGACAGATGTCATCAATATCTCTCAAGGGTAAATACTTGAATTTTGCTCCCTTTTTGTGTGGCTGGTCTCTGTTCTGATCTTGGCACTGTGGCTGAGCCACTGAGACTAATTCATTTTTGTTTCTCCCTCAGATGCTCTGGATGAATGCTAATCACAATTTTAACAGTTCCCTGTGCTTTTCTCAAGTGTCAAAGCCTTTATTTTCTGCAACTCCTGGTGGAGAAACCCCATCTTACACAAATGAGCAATGTAGCTGCAAGTATCCTTGTAACTCAAAAGAAGACACAGACTGCTTTGTATTACTACCAGGGCACAATTTGTCCTTCAGGCAAGAAAGCAATTCTTTGCTAAGGGTATTGCTAGCTCCATGCTGAGTCAGCTCAGCATCTTGCTCTCACAGACACCTCACCTGGAAAAATATCTCAGGGTCTGATGTGGCTGTCCTAGGAGTGACTAAAGTGGAGGCTGGACTAAGCAGAAGCAGATCTGAGGTAGATATAGCACAGGGAAGGGAGAAAGGGTCCCAGTGGCACAAATAGATTGTTTAAACAACAAATTGTCATCACCAGAGGGGCTAAGGAGAGGATGCTGATCTCTGGGGTGGTCTCAGCATTAAGTGGGAGATACCATGAGCAAACTCAACATTTTGCCTGTGCTTAAAAAGCAGCAAAAACAAGGAAATGAGTAAACCTCTTATCTTAATTTTCTTGCAAGTTGCTTAGTGCTTTGGAACACATTAAACTGCCTGGATTGACCCCATGTAAGAAACCAGATGTCAGGTTCAGATCCAGCCATGCTGTTGGCTCCAGGACACAGTTTATATCTGAGTCCAAGATGCACATCATGGGCCTGTTCTGGCCTGAGCATGATGCATTTCTCCTCCCAGACAAAGCTCCCTATCTACACTGTCCACATCATATTTATCCTTAGGAGACTGAAGCAGGAAGATTGTTTCATCTTTGGAAAAAACCTCTTTTGCAAATGGCATTGTGCTGGTCTCATCTCTCCTTTCACACTCCTTCCCAAGGCAGTTACTTGTCTGCTGTAATTTACTCTTTAATGCAGCACTTTCCTATTCTGTGAGACAACAATCATGAAGCATTTAAATTCCAATTGAGTAGGGCTGGAGTGCAGAGGGGCTGCGGCTTGTGCAGCGGGGACAATGGGAACCTGAGACAGGGGACACCAGTTCAAGGCCCCCCAGGAAGGAAGGCTACAAGCTTCTCCCTCACATTCCCATCTCCCTAGAGATGTAAATCAAGAAAAAGAAGGGAGGGGAAGAGGAGGAGGGGGGTGTTTATAGAAAGAAAAGGGAAAATGGATTGAGTTGTGCTGAATTCTAAGACAAGGATCAGCTACACAAGAGAACTATTGAATAGCTGTGAAATCTGGAATTGAGCCATCAAAAAAGCTGCTGAGCTGCATGTGAATCAGGTTGATTGTTTTTGAGAAGCACCTGATTTTTTATTTTTTTTTTGCCCCTCTCTCTCTCCCAGGCTCCGTGCTTAGCCTTGGAATTTGAACATGACTGCTGATGTGCTAAACTGCTTTTCCTTGAGATAGAGATATTTTAGGGACCAGAAAAGGAGGGAGGGCGGGGGAGCGTCTCTCTGGATGTGAAGGCTGTGGTACTGGGATTGTGAGCTGACAGGTTCCCCATTGCTCTGGGGAATGGCATCGAGGAGTTCCCACTGCTGGCAGAGACCAAGCAGGAGAAGCAAAGAGCTGTAACTCCCTGGGACAAGGGAGGCTGGCTGCCCTGTAGCTGGGCTGCAAGTACATTTTGCCAGCTCTTCACTGGGTTTGTGCTCTCAGGAATTCACATTTCCTATCTTGTCTCCCAGGACAGAGACAGCACCTATTTCCTGCTGAGTGGTCCCTGCTGGACCTTCGGAAAATGAATTGCAAAGCCCCAATTTAATTTAATACACTTATCTGCACGGTGTCTGATTTTCTCATGTGCAGTGGTGGAGTTATAATTCCCTCTTCAGCATTCACTAGTGAGGGAAGCAAAGCACAGGGATGCTGTTTTCCCAAAGAGAACTATGATTCCAGAGTGGCCCAAAAAGGCACACTAAAAGAAAGAAGAAAAAAAAATTATCAAAGCTGCTTTGAAAAATCTAGCAGTTTGCCTAGGGTTATGGATGAGTTGGGATTGCAAGAGTGATACTTTGCCTTTCCTCATTTGGTATGTCTGAGAACCATCTCTGTTCTAATTTATTATTATTGTATTGCATTATTGTGTAATTTTATTGCATTAAAAATCATGTGAATAGCACCATGGTGCTCTGCAACACAGAGCCACTGCTCCAAGGAGCCTGGTTTAACTGCTTCCAGATTTGACTCAAGAGTCATACACTCTATTACCTTACGCAGAAAACATCTGCATTGTTTTATTGTTGCTTGTTTACTGAGCACTGAGGGTAAGCACTGTGCTAGGAGAACTTACACAGTCTGGACATTTCTATCATACTTGAGCTCTTCTGCAATGGGATGGGCTCGTGTGGCCTCTTCCTTCTTCCCTCGGTCGTGGTGCCTTAGCTCAGCCCAACCCCACAGCCCCTCTGCCCCTCCAGAAGAAGTTGACAAGACTCAGTTTCTTCCCAAGCCTTGGAGGGGTATTTAGACCCCACAGACCACCTTTGCCTGTAGGTCACACCAGTGCCCATGTTGGTCACACCAATGGCTGAGAAGCTCTGGGTACCTTGGGGCAGCCCTGGAGGCAGTCTCAGTGCCACCTTGCCCCCACAAGAGCGTGTCCCTGAAGCCTGTGTAGCCTCCACACCGGGGGATGAGTTTTGATAGCAGCTGGCTGCCGCAGCAGCCCAAAATGCCGTGCTGGTGTCTGCAGGGACACTGGACACCCCCAAATGGGCCTGGCTCAGGTCTGCAGACAGAGAAGGGCAAGAGGGACCCCAGCACACCCTGCTCAGACAGCCCCAACCCCAGGCACCAGATGGGAAAAGGCTCAGTCCTCAGGGGGTTCTTTCTTTCCTTGCAATGGAGAAGACCCTCTCATGGGAGGAAATATGCTCCTAGAGGGGAGAGAAGTAAACACCCCAGCATCCCCTCTCAGCCGCCAAATCTCCTTTTGTGCCCTCAATCCCCAGGCAGACCCCAGCACTGGTTACCTACAAGGTACTGCCCTTAGAAAAACTCCCACCACCAGCAACCCTCTGTCCCACCAGTGAGGGGACTCTGAAGGGCTCCTGGCAGCAGTGAGGTGACTCAGCTCCGGCTGAAGTCAGGGACAGGGTGAGGGCAGAGTGAGGGCAGAGGGAAGGCAGCCTTTGTGCACCGGCCGCTGCTGCCTGAGCAGGCCCTGGCCATTCACACCGGGCCTGGCTGTGGCCCCCTGAAGTTAATGAAAAGCCTCTCTGGGATGTCAGGGTATGGGGCTGAGCCCTCGGTGTGTGAAATGAGATCCACACCCTCTTTAACCTAACTGAGCCCTCGGTGTGCAAAATGAGATCCACATCCTCTTTCACCCAGCTGAGCCCTCAGTGTGCAAAATGAGATCCACATCTCATCATCCAGCAGCACTGCGAGCTCCAGGAGCACCCAGAGCCGCCCAGGCTGAGCGCTCTTGGATAGGCCCAGGAAGCATCTTGCCATGCCAGTTGCTAAAGCACCTCAGGTTTTTTTCTTCTTTTTTTTTTTTTTAATGGGGAAAAATAATTAACCTTCACCTCAGGTCCCAACTCGCATAACCACAGACGAGATTCTACTAATAATTTGCTTGTTTAAGTGACTCATAATAAACACTGTTAGTTTACTTTTGCTTTGGGAGCAGCTGATCTTTGGAACAAACCGCCCACAGGCGTAAAGTCATGTCACCCATTTGCTGATTTAACCCCCTGAGTGCTCACACATCTGCAGACCCTGCTAAACTGCAGCTTGCAGGAAAGCCTGGAGTCTGGTAAATTTTGTCATCAAATGTAAAATAATATCCAGGGAGGATGAGATCTCTTCTTCACCTGTTTCAGGCTGGGATGTCTTTGCTCAGGTTGGTGCCGCCCTCATAAGGCTCCAGGGATGAGGATGAAGACAGGGCCTTCCTGCTCCATCCAGAAATGCTGACCAGCTATTTATTTGCATTTTCTGAGGCAGCATATTTTCCATATGACAAATTCTCCTGAGAATCCTTTTATCCACTTATTATAGATGAGCATGCTGAGCCTTGATTCCCCCTCAGGGCAGCCTGAACTTCAGCAGTGCTGATAGGGTGTTTGAAGGCACCAATGTGCTGTGACCTCGGGCTGAGCACAGGATCCTAATGGGACAACCACAGAATTAATGCCAGTCTCAGGAGAGCACACTGCTGGTGTAAATAAAAAGAGCCAGGGTCTGTTTTCACAGAGCTAAACACTTTTCCCTCCAGAGCACAGGGTGGGGTGCTGTTGCTCACTGCCTGCACAGAGAGCCCGGGCTGCCTGCTTTCCCTGGACATGGCTGAGGTGCACAGACCAAGCTCAGGAGGAGCCCCACAGCAATTTCATGACCCCTCATGCAATACAGAGATGACAAGCACACACTGGCCTGGGTGTGCAGCTGCCTGTGCCAGCAGTGAAACATCCTCTCCTCTGCAAAGTGTGACCCAGGCACGCCTGGTGTCACAACCGCGGTGCAGGAGGGACTGTGCCCCGTTCTGTAGGTGGAGATAACTCAGCCTCAACCAACAGAAGGGCTTCCCCAAGGTCATACACAAAGCCTGCCAGAGCATGCCCTGTAATGTAATTTAAACATCAAAACCCAGTCCATGGAGCAGGCAATTGTTCCTCTGCTGTGTGCACATGTTCCTTTGCCCTCTGAGCTTGGTGCTCGATGCAAGGAAGGTTTGCAAGAGCAGCAAATTGGCCTCAGGCTGCTGAACAGCAGTTTACTGTGGAGCTTCAGACTAACACGTTTTTTGGAAGATAATTTTATTTCTCTTCATCCCCAGCTTATGGTTTCAGCTAAGCAAAAACCTGCTTGACCTAATTTCTCCAACTTGCTGATCAAAGGTCGTGTTTACCAGGATTATTTCTGTCTTCATTGTAGGCACAGCTGGTAAACAACATGGAGATTTTACAGTATTTAACTTTCTGATAGATTTATGGAGGCTCCCTGCCTGACTTCCCTTGCTTCTTTCAAAGCTATTGCACTCACCCTTCATATGATTCCATGCACTGAGTACCTTCAGGCCCAAAACCCAAGCTGAGCAAGAGAAAAGAGCCGTGTGTCAGCAATTATTCACCCTCCCTCCCCACAGCCAGCCCCAAGCCTCCACTCTGGCTCATCTGCTTCCCACAGAGGGCTCATGTTAGGTCAGGAACAGCCCAGCCTTGCCCAGGTGCAGTGATGGGCATTGCCAGGCTGCCAGCTGCAGCCAGGAAAGCAGAGGAAAGGTCCTACCAGCTTCCATGGGCTAGAAGCTGCATAACCTCCACAAGCCAGTGGGAAAAAGCTCTTCCTACATAGGGAAAATGTTGAGGGCTGGGTCTGGCTCACCAGCCCTCACTGCCTTTAGACTCCAATCTGAAGGGAAAATAAATTAAAAAAAAAAGAAAAAAAATTAAAAAGAAAAAAGTTTGTTGGTCCGCAGTTGTTTAAAGAGCTTTGCCCCCTTGGGAGCTGTAGCACACTGCTGGGAGAGCACAGGAATGTATCTCCATCCAACACTTGGCCTTCTCACAGTGCAGTGGTTGTTGGAAGGGTTCAGGCTGGATTTTCCAAGTTGCAAACCCTCCCACTATTTGGATTTGAGAGATATAGTTTCTTCTGTCCCCCAGTTAAACAGCTCCAGTGGTGATAGCAGAGGGCAACAGTCCAGGCCTGGGGCTCCAGCCCTGCCTGGTAACACCTGGGGGCAGAAGGAGCAGAGGGTGTCCCTGGGCACACCAGGTGTGGTCCAGAGTCACTCAGCAGACAACAGGGACCACCCAGCTTCCCAGATAAGGATGCTTTCCCCATCCTTCCCCAAATAAAACCCTGGCTTCTGCAGCACCTTCCTCAAAGCAGTGTCTGCATCACCACTTACTGAGGGTGGGCAGGTTGGGAGCTTCTGCATTTTCCAGGGTGTTCATGCCAGCAAAGAGATTATCCAAATCCTCTCTCCTGAGGAGTCAAGCTGCTCTACGTGCAGTTATTGCCTCTGTACCATGGTATTGATCCACAAGCAAAGTCAGTGACTCACAAGGAAATATCATTTCACCTACTAAACAATGGTCTAAATATACAGTATTCAGTATATTTTATCTTCTTTCCATCAGCCTCCACAGGGTAACATATCTTATTCAAACACCATGAAGTCATACTTCCCTGGTACAACCATTTTCAATTATTTCTTGAACAATGGAGGTTGGAATGGACTGAGTCCTGCTATGGTCAATCATTTCTTCTTTTTCTAATTGAGTCAGCAAAAGGTAGTATAGGTGTATAGAGGTAACAACTTGTTAGTTACTGCATTGGAAATGTTTTGGACCAGATTCCCAAAAAAAGGGCATTGCTCCTCCTTCAGAGGCACTACCCTCAGTAAAAGTAATCAATGGAAGGCTTTGCTTGCCCTCTTGCCCTGGGGAAAAGATGCAGGCCTGTACTTTTTTATATGCTTGAAGTCTGAGCTGTTTTGTTACATTTGTATTGTGAGGTAGTCAAAGACTATGCAGAAAAGCTCTGGCAATATCAGCCTATCTTTCTGAGGTTTCCAGAAGCCTCAAAGCAAGCTCTAACCAGAGCATAAAGCAAAGTCCAAGCCCACCCTAGATTTCCTAAAAGTGCCACCACAAATATGCTGTGTAAGAAGTTACTCTGCACTGCCTGAGACAATCTTGCCACCCTCCCATGCCCTCATTCGTCCTCCAGCAACTGAGGAATAGCTGAACTGGCATCTCAGGTTGTAGATAGATGTGTGCCAGGACCAGATTTCCAGTTTAAAAGAGAAAACTTAAATGAGACACATGAAAAAACGTTTGTCTTCTTTTTTAAAAAAATCCCCTCAGAAAATTCTGGCCAGTGATGAAAAAAACAGGGGTTTTTTTATTAGAAAATTCTGAAGCTTTCTGAAGAGCACAGCAGCCAAAAAGCATTGCCATTACTCCGAGATAGGAGTAAAGTATTTAAAAGCAAAAATATTTATAAGTGTGAGTGAAATTCTTGGCTTTCAATGATCTACTGATTGCAATGCTACTGACAGGAGATGGGGCCTATTTGCTTCGGGGGACTGCACTGGCTTTTACAAGGAAATGGTGTAAATGAAGTTAAGCTGTAATTTGTGGATAATTGAGTGATCAGTGACAAATGTCCCTGTGACACACAACAAGCTGTCATGGAAAAAGTATGCTGGTACAGCAACATGTCACATGTGGTCTTAAACTGATTATTCTAAATCATCCAGTGTCTCTGCTCAGTGTTTGCTTAAATTAAAAAAAAAAAAATCCCCAAATTTGACCTTTATAAATTCTAATTTAAAATAAAATAAATAAATAAATAAAAGGCATCCAGAGATAAGTCAGAGAAGATTTTGCTGCCGATTCAAGTGGACTCTGGCCAGGTGGCTGAACTGACCACTAACAAGGATAAAGTGAGATGCTCACCCTCTTCTTTTGCAGAAATGTCATGCAAACAAACATTTTCAGGTCAAAAACTCAGATGTGTAAAATAATAACCTGGTGTGGAGAGCTGGTGTCGCAGCTCCAATTTTCACTCCTAGGCTGAGGGTAGCCTATAATCACAAACCTGAGCCTCCCCAAATATGCTCTTTCTGGAACATTGTACCACAGAAAATTAATTGCATTCCAGCTCCAGGGAGCATTAGCACTTCTCTGAATTCAGGGCCAGCCTAAGGAGCTGCCGTGCCCTAGGCAAAGAATCCAGCCCCCTCCTGGCCTTTGCCCCTTCCTCTGCAGAGCTGAAAAGGAAAAATTATAATAAATCACAGCCTTTAGAGACACCTACTAAACACTGACTGGAATATAAATGTATAAATTAAATAGGAACTGAACGTACTCATCTCAGCCCTCGATTGTGGCTTTTCTTCCCTTCCCACTTTCATTTCTTCTTCCCTTTCTTTCACCTTTGTTTCACACATTCTCCTCTCCCTACCCCCTCCCCCTTGCCTCCCTCAGTTTTTCCCCTCCTTTGTTGTCTTTTACTTTCTAGCCTCTTTCCAAGACTGTCCTTTCTCACCCTTTCTGTTCATCACTCCCTATTGGTAGTTAGATCTCTTTCCTTCTTCCTCAGCACTTTTTTTGATTCTTTTCTCTTCCCCAAGAATGCCCTGAAGATAAGAAAATAGCCCTCTGCAGAACAATCTGTATCTTTCAGAGATTGCATCCTTATCATTATTTTCCTTACAAAGAGCAGTTCCCATTTAAGATACTTTATAAGTTTTCTCAGGACTGGCATTTAGGTATAAAAGAATCCAGAATTACTGGTTTCCTTTGGAAAGTTTGGCATATATGTGATGCTTTCTTTAGATAATATGTTACTTAGGAGCAAACCTGTTAGCCTTGTGCAGATTTCTGTGGCTGTGAAAGGTTCAAGCATACAGGTAGTTAAAAACCAATCTATCTTGGCAAAAGGGCTTAGTTCTGGCCAATTTATACACTGTTATTCTTACAAGTTTGAGTTACTGTGAGTCATGTAGAGTGCAAGGAGTAAAAAAACTAATTCATGATCCTACCAGATTCTCTATTCACAAGTTTTATCACATTAACCATCTAAATCTCTCTAACATGATATAACACCCCCAATGGGGATGAATTATGTCAAATAACGTTGCTTATACTGCTCCAGTTACTCTGTCAGGGGAAGGGAAGGAAACATGTACAGAAGGTCCCTTTATGCTGAGGTGCCTGATTCTGCCTGAGCTGCTGCAGCTCTGAAAGGTCTCACACTGCTGGTCAGTGCAGCTCTGGCAGTACAGAAACTGTGTGTAATAACCTGAATATGAGAAAGAAAAACTATTTCGTGAATGAACAGTTCTGCAGCAGAGAAGCTGTGCGGTTTTTCTGGGATCCTGTGGTATCCTGTTGACATCTGAAGCATTTTATCTTTGTTACAACACCTTTCCAAGGGAAGCATTTTTCTTACTGTGTTTCCCACAAACTCCCTCCCCAGAATGTCCTTTTCTTGCCTGCTGACTCCAGCTTGCTCTGTGTGTCCTCAGGATTTGTGTTGCAGAGGCACTGCTGGAAATAAAGAGGCAATTTCTGCTGCAGCTGGTGTCAGCCATAGCCCATCGCAGCTCTGCTCTGCATCCCTGGCTGTGTTGAGGGTGTCTCCATGGAGGAGTGTATGGAAGTCTGAGAAATCTGGCATTGGTGTTTCCCCTTGCTCCATCCATATATACAAAACATTGTTGGTTTTCCTGCACCAGCTCTCCAGCAAGCTTCCTGGGATGATGACTTGGCAAGTGTGGGCTCTTCTGGTCTTGGAATCTGAGAAACATCCCAGAAGCTGCTGTGGGGATATATCAGATGTCTCAAGAAGAGAAATAAAGAGTTCAGATTTAAATATTGATCAAGGTTTTCCCTGGTAGGATGAGATACGTAGTAAGCATCTGAGCTCAGTGTCACAGAGCTCAGTGTCACAGAGCTCAGTGCAAACTGGTCCTGCCTGGAGTGGGACTGTGACTGAGCTTCAGATACATCTCTGCAGCTCCCATTAGCTGTGATCAGCTGCACTGGGAGGGCTGATGGAGACCCACTCCTTCATTTGCTATTTTTTCTGGATAGTATATCAGATGTATGTTCCTGACAGGTTGCAAGCACATGGACAAAGATCCAGTGTGACACGCTGTGCCTCAGGAGAAAAGTGCTCTCTAACTCCCAGTGTGACTGACCATATGTTGCTCCTCCCTTAAACTGCTCTGCAGAACCTTTTTTCTGGCTCCAAATGAACTTCTTGGGGTTGGTGATGGTCTCCAAAGGCTTGCTACAGACTAGCAGTGCATTCAGACAAAGCAGTGCAACACCACCTGGCACATACACATAGGATGTCTCCGATATGTCAGGGATAAAAAGCGTGATCTTATCAACTTCATAGAATCACAAATTTATGAGGGATTTTTAAAAATCATCTAATCCAACTGCCCTGCCATGAACAGGGTCATCTTCATCTCAATCAGGTTCATCTTCCAGGGTTGTCCTGCTGTCTTTGATCCCTGCCCCATTGGAGTCACCAGAACATTCTGCCCTCACTTTCAGTGAGCAGAGCTGCTCTTCTGACCAGAGTTAAATCCAAATAGAGCATTGCTACTGAAAACAGGGAGGCCTGTTTAAAGTATTGAAAGCATCTTAATTCCTCATCTCTGTTCCTCAGATGGAATTTAATGTTCTGAGAAAATGTGCATATTTTCTCACCAGAAGAATAAACTTAATCGATCCTTTCATTTCTAACTCTCTGCCCGGTGGCAATCGGTCACCTCTTTGCAATAATAGCTGCAAAGAAAATAATCTTTCCTGGATCAGATGAAAAGGTGCAGAAAAAGTCACAGAATTAACTGGCAGAGCAATCTGGTTGTTACCCTAACATATGGAAATAATAAGTGCCAACGAGATAGAGCCTGAACACTGAGCTTTCATTTTGTTATTCTGAGCACAAAAATAAATATTTTTATAACTACATGTAAAGAGCAAAAGCAAATAGAGTTAATATGTAAAAATATACATTTTGCTTCATTATGTGTAATAATACATATTGATTTCATTATAATATTTTTGTTAAGATCAGTTTGCCTGGGAATAGTAGTCTATTCCTAAAGCACAGCCTGCCTATTTCAACCCATCTTTCTGAGGTGCTGTGCTAGTATAAAATGAAAGGGAAATATTAACTAGGCTGTATTATAAAGAGTTATACATTGGTTTAGGGGGGGTGGAATTTGGAAAAATGTGAACTAAAAAACATTTGCATTTTTACAGTTGAATGTCTGTCTGACTTTCAGTCATGGACTACTATGAGCATGAAAGAATAAATAGAGAGGGGAATGGCAGCAGTGCTCCAACAGTGAAGTGTTCCAAGCAGTAACACACCAGGCTGCTTTGTGGCATCTCTGCAGCCCCTGTGAGATGAGGGCAAGGGCACAGCTACAAACCTGGAGCTCAGACCCCACAGAATCTTGGAGCCAGTACAACCACAGAAAAGTACAACATTTCAGAGCACTGCCCAGGCACAAGCAGAGGTGGAGTAACCCTTCCCCAGGTCTGGCATTGTAGGGATTCTGCCAGTCCTGCCAGCACTTCCACTCGCCCAAACACTGGGTGTCCCACCCTTACCCCGTGTATCTCTTGGGATGCCTGAGGGCCACAAACACCTGAATTTTGACAAACAGGTGCCTTCTGCAGCCCAGCACTGGAGAATGATGTCACAAGCAGCTATGTCATTGGGAGTCCCATTTTATGTCATGTCTGCCCACTTACCATCTGAGATAATCCAGTTTGTCACTGCCCCATCCCAGTCTGTAAGGCTGGCAACTGAGCAGCTGACAGACTCCAAATGTCCAACCACATTTCATACAGCACTAGGGAAAAGCTGTGAAAAAACAGTCAAAGTCCCTTGGGATAAGGACAAGGAATTTTACAGGCCCTGTGGACAATAACTGCTGTTTGCTTTTATTATTCATGACCTGGTTTAGCCCAAGAGAGAGTGGGATATTATTATTGAATATTGATGTGGATCTTGGGGGAATTCATACAATAAAATGATAGAAAACAGCAAAGCCCAGAACCAGGCAGCCATTCCTCAAGGTGCAAAGACTGCAGTACCTGCAGTGATTTTGCTGACACTGAAGCTGAACTCACATCCTTCTGCATCCACATTCTGAGAGCCTCATTTCCCACTCCAAAAAAGACGAAAACCCTCAACCAACTCCAAGTTTCTTTGGCTCCATGCTCATACAACAGCCCATCTGTCTGTTTGAACTACAACAGGCAAATGGTCCCACCAGTGTCATATCCCTCTATTGATTTTGGTCTGGGTGATGACACCGAGGTCAAAGATCAGCCTATATGTACATTAGGTAGACTCTGAGGAATGCTGACATGAGGTGCTTGCAGCAGCAAGAAAGACAAACCAGAGAGCTCATTCAAAATGTTGGACAGCAGATCTTGGCTTTGCAAACGTTAATGCTGGCTGCATAGGGGAAACTTAAGCTTTTATATCCAGCAAGTCTATTCTATCAAGTATCACTTAGGCTGTGGGTTGATTTGCTACATTTCTGTACAAGTGATTTAGCAGATATAGATTCTTCTTTAGAAATGTCCTTATTTGTTTAAAAGACTGTTATCATGTTGTGGATTTGGACTGAAGTGAACTTTTTTTTTAAAAATCTAGTGAATGGGTGAGTTTAGCAAATTTTTTTAAATCTAATGAGTAGGTGTATGTATTGCAAAATATTTCTGAAAGTGGGCAAAAAAAAAGTTGTTACAGCAGATTTCAGTGTTCCAAACTCTGGGTAAACGAAGTGATATGTCAGCATTTGTTTTCTTAAGGGAGCAAATAAATTGTGCCTCCTAAAAGGGTAAAATAACATGTAGGTTTCCATTTGTAACAGTCCTACAGTGAAAAACCTTTCCATAAGCAATGGATGTCCCTGAAAAAAGTGTGATATCCCCAAAGAAAGTGGCTTAAATGGCAAGCCAGAATGGGAATGGGTTGACTCTGAAAGGGGAGAAATTAGGGTTCCCAAAGAACAGAAACTGAGGGATGTAGTGCTGGGCCCATGAGGCTGGGAAGAAATTCAATACTGAATTCATTGCAGCTTTATTTTCATCCCAGATTTTTTCCAGAGTTCTATCTGAATGCCTTAAATCTGCCAAATTGGGTTGAAAACCATGAATGGAGCAATGTAGTCCCTGTGTTTTTGTCTCAGCTAGAATTCAGCTTCCATTGCACTGGTTTTAATTCCAATTTGAGAGTAAACAAAGCACAACCAAGCATCTCAGGAATTTCCAAAATGGCTCATTCAAACACAATTTTAAGAATGGGTGAGGATATGATATGGTTATTTGGGGAAAAGCATGCTCTCACAATCTCTGAAGAGCTGATGACCTCAAGGAGACTTTATGAGTTGGATGCCAGAATGCGAAACTTTGACCTTTTCTCTTTTTTTGATGATCGTTGGTGGAATTGAATTTTAATTCAATAGGTGAGGACAACTGCTTACAAAATGCATTGTCAAAAAATACTTTTCTTTTCATTTTCTCCTGAGAATACAGCAGAACCTTTCTGATCACTCCTATTGCTGGGGCCAGGTAGCATAAAATGACAGTGGCAATACAGATCTCTGCTGTGTTCCACCATCCTTCCTTCTGCCTAAAATATATCCCTTTTTTGTTTAAGTTTTCCTTTGGCAGTTCTGTGGCTGTTTGCTCTGTCTTGTTTTCCTTCTGCAGTTTCTTCCTGACCTCTCTGTTGTGACTAGCTCTTCTCAGGGCCACATGCAAATACTCCATATTCTCATGCCCTGGCTCGTTTCATGATGTTTCATGTTGTTCTCAAAGGTCTGCCCTGAAGTCAAGTCATTGTGCAAGATGCAGGTTTTGCTTAAGAGTAGGCTAAAGACAGAAAACAGAAAAGACCTTCCGAGAAAGATTAAGAACCTCAGCTATTTTTATTTTCATCACCTTCGAAACGACATCACATCCAAATGTCTGCTTGAAATAATGCAACTGAATCAACAGAGGATTTTGGCTCTTCTTCCTTATTCCACTCTAGTTTTATATCTCCTTTTAAATAATCTTATTCCATGTCTCTCCACAAAGATACCTCTTTTGGAACCGTTCAGCTCCATGGCCTCATGCCATGCTTTGTTTGCTCTGTATTATCCTACTCTTGTGCAAACTTTCTTTGGTGGAGGGATTTGCTGGGCTTCGGCAAAGCTCTGTTTCTGCATGACTTCCATGATTGGGAATCTCTGTAAATAAACAGTCATGAGCACCTTTGCAAATTGTGAGATGGAGAATGTCCTCCCATGCATTTGATGTCAGGGCCACAGTTCTTTGCCAGAGACTTAGGGATAGGACTTGATGATCTTAAAGATCTCTTCCAGACTACATTATTCTATGATTCTATGATTTTATGACAACTGAAGTTAGTGGAGATGCATCCATTAACAGCATCTAAGAGATGGGGCAGGTAATTTAGTTACCAAGTCTTCTCTTGAATGGTCAGAGGGTGGCCAATTAAAGGCAATCTCCCTTGGTCTTTGTTTTTTTAAAGTTGACTAATAAACTGCATTGCATATGGGTTTCTACAAATCTTGTCTGAGGAGGCTTTAAGTCCTACACCCTTGAGTTTTGCTGGTGCACATACATGTTTTTGACAAGGAATATGGTGTCCAGCAAACCCCATTCTCAACTGGAATGAAAACCCTGAATCCCAGTAAATGTGGGGATGCTTTTGCATCAGCTGAGCCATTGTTCCACAGTCATAGAAGAGGGATGCAGCAATGGACAAGAGGGGCTATGTGGAAGCCAATGGCAAATCTCCCAATGATCTCCTCAGAGCCAAGACTTCGCCCAAGTGGATGCGTGACCTCCTTCTAGGGCCACACATACCCTGCAGCATTTAGCAGATTAATGAAACCCCATCCCCAGGCTGCCATAAAACACATTTGTGGTCATGCATGCAGCTCTTGGGACAGGCTTTATCTCCTCTCATTGTTTGCTGTGTGTGTTTTAACACAGAGCCTCAGGACACAGCTTGGCTGGGGTACAACATTTTGAATAAAGCCATCCCCTAAGCCAACCACAGCTAAGAAGCTGTAATTCTCACAGAGATACCATGTACTTTTTATGCTCCTTAACTGTAGTCACAAATCCCTGTTTGTACTGGCAGATCCTGTGAAAATAGGCTTTAGGAGGTACTTGAAAAAACTGTACCTCTGAGATGTTTAGCTGCATTGCCTGGTCTTGCCTGCCTGCTTAGAGTAGCCATGCACAGCTTGCCTAGATAAAACCCACCAACTTTTCAGAACTTGCAATTCACATTATATAGCATTCTGTGGAGTCTGTAATTAAAACAAAAAAAAAGAAGACATTGCATATAAAAAACCAGGTCTGCAATAATCTTCTGAGTACAACCAGTACATACATACCAATAGCTGGCCATTCTTGCCACTTGCACATCTCTTTCAGCACATGACATCAGAGTCATAGAATGGTTTGGGTTGGAAGGAACCTTCAAGATCGTCTCATTCCACCCTCCCTGCAATGGGCAGGGACACCTTCCACTAAACCAGGTTACCCAGAGTCCCATCCAGCCTGATCCTGAACACCTCCATGGATGGGGAGCCCACAGCCTCTCTGGGCAACAACATTACTAACCACCACGTGAAAAAGACCTCTTTAAAGCTGCTTGCTGAGACTCACAATGGGGCTAAACACAATTCAACCTGCATTAAATTTCAGTAAAATTGATTCTTTTCGTGAAGTCCCCAAACTCTAAGCTAGAGTGATCCAAGCCACTTCAAAGACATGATCTCTGCTCAGAGGAGCTTTCAACCAGACAGAAGCCCTGGAGGTGGGGCACTGGGGCAGCCAGGGAGACAAAGGGCAGCTGAACAGCATCAAGAGCTCCCAACAGTACAGGACAGGTCTTTATGCGTGCTGTTCTTGTAGCTCACTGAATAGATTTATAGTCCTGCTTGGGTAATTTATTGTTGGCTAATTAGATATAAGATTAATTAAGTAGCTTGCTGGCCCTTAATTACAAATTTGGTGCCTTAATTTATTGTAATTTCTTCTAAATAATGACTATGCTCAAATAATGCTGATTTATATTATGGTAGGGTGCACGTACAGTGAGCCTGACTCTATGTTGTGCCTCTTTCACACTGCTCCCAGGGCATAACAGGGTCTTAAAGTGAGCACAAACATAATTCCTGCCCTCCAAGGAGCCTTTATAGTACCAGTGAGCCGTGATTCACCGTGAGTCAGCAGCAAGCCACTGTAAAGGCCATGACTTGCACAGCTGCTGAGAAATTGGGATCAAAGGAGCCAGCCTAGGACTCCCATGAGGCTGCCCTTAGACAGGGGAGCCCCGAGGGCAGGCAGTTGGTGTTTGTGTAGCACAGCCCACTTGAGCAAGTGGGGGTTGCTCCAGCCTTCATTATTGACCTGATTTTGCCTGCCAGCTCTCTCTCCCAGTTATTGCTCGGTTTTGTGTTGCCCTCTGCAAGCCTGGGGCAGAGCAACCAGAGTGTAAAGCAGAGCTGGGGCAGGGGCTCAGAAAAAAGGATGTGAAATGCTGGCAGGAGTAGGATGGCTCTAGAAGGAGTGAGGGTTGGATGATGAAGTGTGCAGGAGGAGTGGCAGCCTGGACCAAGGTGAAGGAAGGGGATCTGAAGCACCTGACCTGCTGAGAATTTTAGACTTTCTGTGTTGAAAGGCACAGATCCTCAAGAGAACACCACATTCAATAGATAGAACTCTACACTGACCCACAACTCCCAGCTTCAAACATCCTGAGAGCAGTTTGGGGTAAAACATTGTTGGTTGCAGCTGCAGCAATCAAGGTTGAGGTAAAAAGTTTTGCTTATGAGTGTGCTGATTTTCTTCCCCTCTTCCCTTTTCTCTGCTGGAAACTAGATCCCTAATGGAAGGGGGAATCAGTACAAAATCTTTCCCAGCAGCCCTTCCAGCTCCATGGATTCAGTTCTCTCAGTGTGACAGCATGTGATGGTAACAGCAGCTTTAACCAAAAATCTCAGTCTTTACAACAGGTGCTGTAAGTCTTGCAGCCTGCTCTATTTCTCATGAGATATCCATGTTTTTTTCTGAAATACATTTTACCTTTGGCCTTTGTGAGGTGAAGGAAGTGTGCAAACATCATGAACTACAGATTTGAAAGTTTGGTCCAGGTATATTGTGTTTCTTTTCCCTTTTTAAGCTTGACACTGAGAAGCAAAGAACTGATGGATGAGTTATCTGAATCCTTGCCCATAATCCTGACCACTGGAGGAATGACAAAAATCACTGTTTTGTTTCCTTGGTCTCTGAAATACTCACCCACTGTGTTGTTGAGGAGTTTTTCTGGATCTACATCTGTAACTACCTAATGTACATCTGTGCATCTGTAACTACCTAATGAGAGGGATTCAGCAGATTGTGACCCCCAGACACCCTTCAGAACCCTTTCCCTGTGCTTGACAATGCCTTGGAAGTGAGTTTGGATCTGAATTTATGACACAGATTAATACCTGGGTATCAGGCCCAGTAAAAGCAATGCTGCTGCATAAGGATATGATCTAACCCTGGAGTTCCCTGTTTGGATTAATATTTATGAAACCTATAACCCCAGCTTAAACTTTGAGCTCTGGGACAGGAATCATGTTTTCCAGAAGCACACCAGAGCCACATAAATGTCAGAGGGATGAAGATAAGGCTTTAGCAATGTCCCTGGTGCTGGGATTTAAGTTTCTGCAACTGAAATAGAGCAGGGAGCACCCACTGCCAGATTCAGCCTGGAGAAAGAGCCGTCCTCTGCAGCCCCAGCCACAAGAGCAGGAGCCATGCCAAGGCAAAGGGCTGTTAATTCCAACAGGACTACCTTCAGAAAGTATCCTCTTGAGAAATCTGTCTCTAAAATTATCTTGACCTTCTGCCATACACACACATGCACTTTTTAAAGGGGTATGAAATGAATCTTCTCTTTATCCGTCCCCTTGTGAAATATAAACAATTCTTGATGGATTTGCAGCTTACACTAGTAACTGACAGCCTGCTAGCTGCTGGCATGATTACTTACAGTCTGGCAAGCACGAGATGACTGTGATGCCTACAATGTGCACTCCCTGAAACGTGGTGTTTTTCAGTGTTGCTGAAGATCAGGTCTTCAGATTGGCTCAGTTCTTATCTGAGTGGCAAAACAACTGGCCAGAGAGCTAGCAAACTCTGTTTTGAGACTGATATCCATTGAAAACTTTGCCTGGATGGGTGTGTTAAAAGGGGCAGGTCTCCTCTGAAATGTTAGTCGAAGCTGTGAGTGCTGAGCACTTGGAAAGCAATCCCTGAATGTGCACTTGTGCAAGCTGAGTTTTTCTATATGAACAGTTAAGCAGACCCTGCCTATGTCCCATTCCAGGGAGTTGGATGCCTTGATGGGATTCTTTCTGAGTGAGAGTCTAGATCACAAATAGATGGAGCACTGCCTAAGCACAGCAAATAAAATTCCTTATTTGCTCACATAAAAGCTGCATTCAAAAAGTAGGGCACCACCATTGCATACAATTATTCTCAGCCAGCTAGCAAGCTCACCTCCATGCCAAACACAACTTGGAAACTCGCTCAATTTTAAAACAGATCCTGCCCAGAGCAATAAAAAGCTTTTGTGGGTGTAAAGGCACCCATTGGCAGCAGCCATGTGGGGAATAGCCCTACTTTGAAGAACTTTTTGCAAACAAAGGTGATCTAAGCATTCAGGTGCCAACTCTGAGCATTCTGCCCACCCATCTGGCAGAGTTGAGGCTGCATTTACCTTTGCTCAGACAGCAAACACCCGTGTGGGACCATGCAGCACAAATTCACAAGGGACACGGGGAAGCATGCGAGAGTAGGACATCTTAATCAAACATAAAGGTTGGGGTTTGGCTGCCTGTGGCCACATAGGTCAGATCTGCTGCTGGAAGATGCCAGGCAGGCAAGAGGACCACTGCCTGGAGACATGCAGTGAGTTCTTTCCCTTACAAAGGCAGGTGATGTGCTCTCCCACCAAGTGGACACTGACATGATCACCAGGCTGTCACCACCACCTCTGGGATTAGTTTGCCTCATTGTTTGGGAAAGAAATCCACACAAAATATATTCTTGGGGAAAAAAAAATCAAAACAGCCCACAAATATTTATGTCATGAAGCAGAGCAGACCTTCTGCTCCCACCAGGCCTACAAAAGGTTACAGGCTCCAAACCAGCTTAGCACCTGAGTTTATAACAAAGTGAAGCCATTAAAGAAAACCATAAGCAGCTGAACCAAGAGAAAAGGAGGGAATGGGGTCTGGGATGGAAGAAAAATAAATTTTGCTCTGTCTCCTAAAAAAGGGTGGGAAAGGGAACTTGTTAATAGCATGTGTGTCAAGCTTGCATTAAAATAAGAATTAAATTCAAGATCAAGGACAGAAATATACTGGAGATGCTGCTTTGAAAGGTGGTCCATGGGCTGCTCTGAAAATGCTGTTACAGGAAACAGCTCTCTCAGACAACACCATCATTGTAGCACTTCCATAATCACCACAACAAATCCCCAACTGCCCCTTGCCTGTGCCATCTCACTCATAAGAAAAATAATTTATTTTCTCTGTGTTTAGGGGTGCTTATTTGCTGGCACATTGTGTCTACTATCAATAGGAACATATGGGTTGCAATACTTTTTTAAATGGTTTGTGAATCACCTGAACCCTTTCTGTGTGCCCACATCATCTCCTAAAGTCTTTGGGACGCCATGGTAGAAGCACACCACAGTGCCCTGTTGTCCCAGACCTGGAAGAAAGGAAAAGAAACACTGGACAGTTTAGGAACAGTTAATAAATGGGAGAATTTTCTTTTCTACACTGCTGGTTGGCACTTGATATACAGCCCGGGGTGCTTTGACTCCACTGTCAGAGGATCCAGCTCAGCGCTGCTGTTGTGATCACGCATCAGGACAGGCTCTGGCCCAAGCTGGAATTTGGGTATGAGTACAAGCCACTTAAGGCTGGCTGGAAGCACATGGCTCTTTGGTAAGGACTCTGTGCCATGGGTCCATGCCAAGCCCTGATGATGCAATTCTCTCCTAGCCCTCAGTCTTTTTGTAATCATAAGTGATTTTTGTATTGGAAACTTTCAAAACAGTTGCCTAGTTCAGTCGACGTTACGAAACTACAATAACTACTGAAATCATGGGATCCTAGAAACTGAGGGCAGAACAAACCACTGTGAAATTTCCCTGTATCTCTCACATGCAACCTGCTCCAGAAAAGGAGATGTCATAAGCCTGTTTCTTCTAATTTTAAATGTATTTGAACTTTTCCTAATATCTGCTCAAAAGGCATGGGGAGAAATTATTATATCCCATTACAGCTCTCTGGTGTCTCAGATAAAATTGTTTTTTTCTTACTAAGCAGGACAAACAGAAGTAGGTTTGTGCTCATTCAGGGAGCAAGAAAATGTGAGTGCCTTCAGCGTCTACCTGCAAGATACTTGCACTCTATTCCCATGTTCCCAGAGAATCATGTCCATGGGCTAAATAACAAAAGGCAGTTATTTTCTTTTCCTTCCTTCCTATGTTTTCTGAAATTGAGCATTGCCATTTCTAAGCAGCATGGCTCATGAACAAGGTACATGAACCTGGGTAGTGACCTTTTTTATATTCTTTTCTCTTTACGGAGGGATAATTAGCAAAGCTTTTAAGTCAGGAGCATGCAATTTCTCCTGATCCCTACATCAGAGCTGTGTTTCTGGAGGAGCACGAAAAGAAATCTTTATTGTATTGCCATGGTAGCCTGAACACCTGATTGGCAGTTTCATTTCTGATTCCAATCTGACCTAGTAATTTTGTCTTGAATTAAAAACAAACAAACAAACAAAACCAAAACCAAACCAAACCAACCAACAAACAAACAAACAAAATCAAAACCAAACCCTCCTAAAAACCCCACTCTAGAGACTGATCGTCATTTAGTGCCAAGGAAAAATAGTGGGTTCAGGTGGTGGCAAGTGGTGGTAATTGCCTGTGATTGCCCACATCGCTACAAGAGGGGCCCCATTTTGAGTGAAATTGTTACAATTTAAGGTATTAAACCTCCTATTCCAAAGCTATTAAATCCCCTTGTCATCTTCCAAGCTTGGATGCATTTTCCAATGCCACTTCCAAGAGGTCCCTTACTGTGTCCTCCCCTGGGCACTCCCTCCTGGGAGATGTGATCCACAAACATTCATGCAGCTGCCATACACAGTCTTGCAGTGGAGCAACTGGAAGGTAGACACCATTCCTAATCCCAGCAAGATTTTCTCTTCCACCTGTGCCAACCTCACGCTTCTAGCATGAATCTCTTGTGAAAAAGAGCAGCTCTTGTTTTATAGATCTCAAATTGTTCCTTTCACAATTGCATCCAGGTTTGTGGATAATATTATGGTAATTCCAGCAATATGTTATGTTCAGTTATTAGATGTTATCAGTCTTCTAAGGGAGATATGACAAAGTTGAGTGCTTTTTACCAGACAAATGTGACATCCCAGCATCACTTTGTCTAGCAAACTGTCAACTTGCAGCAATTGAGAACAACACTTTTCTACCCTGTAACTCATAACAGTTCAACCAACATGTGCTGCAGAGCTTCATCTTGTTTGCAAAAACTCTGTGTTTGCATCCTGTAACCTTACTCTTGGTCTCTCCAGTTACAAATGCCATTGTCAACAAAAGAATTGCTGCACACACCTCCACTTGCCTTCCAGGACTACTGAGCCATGACTGATAAGGCAATCACTGGATTCTTCCCATCTAAGAGTTTAAACTCCAGTTTAACACGGCCGTGCCTGAGTCCTCTCCGTGGCTTCCACAATATGTAAAGTTGTATAAAACATGGTGCATGAAACATTTGGCTGGAATGTTGCCAGGGAGTATTTTTCAGGGTCTCTATGATTCCATCTTTCTTTATTTGTGGTTTCTTTAATTCAACATGACCCTAAAAGCTAGAGGGCAACTTGACACCTCTGAAATATTGCAAAATGTCAGCAATTTCTGGGTATGCCAGAGCCCAGGAACTTTGTGAGTAATGGCTGTCAAGCTCTGGTCATTGTTCTCAGTGGAGAAGTATTGTCCTTTGGTTGTTTGGGGTTTTTTTAGGTGTAGGGATCAAAATTGTTTTGGCATCACTTGCTGCTCAGGCTGCCAGGCCCATGTGCAGAAACTTTGCTGGCACAAGCCAGGCAAACAGTGTGATTGTTCTGAGCCTGGGAGAAATCTCCTTCTTATAGGAGAGAAATAGAGAATCTTTTATTGTCTTGGCATTCAAAACACACCTGGGCTGATAGGTCAGGGAAGAAGGAATAAGTACCTCTGAGCTTAGCTCAACAGGGTTTGAGCAAAGAGAACACCTGTGACAGGGACGTGGCACTTGGGGACATGGGCTAGTGGTAAACATGGTGCTGGGTCAATGATCTTAGAGGTCTTCCCCAACCTTAGTGATTCTGTTATTCTGTGAATGCATCCTCATGAGCAAACTTCCCACGTGTAATCTAAGGGTCAATGCACACTGTTCCCTGAGCCCAGCTTGCCCAGCTAAGACTGGAAACAGAGATCTGCCTTCCCCCTGCAGCCTCTTGGGAAAACTAGGAGCAGCCAGATTAATACCAAGCTGATTCATAGAGATTAATACAAAACTGTAAGAGCTGCCAAAAATGTGGAGTATTGCTATTTAAACCTTAATTCAGTTACAATCTTCATCACTCCCTCAACCACCTGTCTTCCTTTTAACCAACACCTCTGTCTGGGTCTGCGCCCATAAGAAGTGTGTCCGTGCCAATAAGTCTTGAAGCCAAACAGCCCCTGGTGGGTTTTGTGACTAGATTGTCCCCTAGAAGCCATAACCAGGCCTATGCAACTAGATGTCAGCACCCAGTGCCTTAATGTGTAGGAGCTGTGCTTCACATTGTTAGAGCAAATTCGCACCCAATTTGCATCCTGACCCCTTGCAGCCCTGCTATCTAAGGGTGTCCTTTTCTCATGATAAATGTGTAAGTAATTGCATGCTGAGGAGGCTGGTTGTACAGGCAGCTTGGTAGGGCTTTGAGCTGTGCTTATCAGATTTTTTGTGTGTCTTTTTTCAAAGAAAAGACATAAAAAGTGAAACATGAGCTGATGTGACTGGTTTTATATGCTGTGAAGCAGGGGCCTTGAACAGTTTAATATTTACCACCATCAATCAGTCCTTTCTCCCCAGCTGAGAATACATTTGGACTCAGCTCACTGAAACTGCTGTTTTTGCCAAATTAAAAAAATCAAAAAACGCAACAAACAGGAGATATTTTGTACTGTTTCCTGAGATCTGTTAGCCAGTAAATACATTTTATTCTAAAATGCATTTTCCTTTGTTAGCAGGACAAACTATTCTGTGTAGAAGAGTTTGCAGAAAAGAGTATTTTTGTACAATGAGTATTTTTGTATGTGATGGAGCCCTAAGTAATGAAAATCTATCACACATATGGCTTAAACAGGAGGATTTAAAAAAATTTTGAAGAAATACAAATATTTTGTTTGGTTTTACTTTAACACCCCAATGAACTCAGTTGATTAGAGCATGGTGCTAATAACACCCAAGTTGTAGGTTTGATCCTCATAAGGGTCATTCACTTAAGAGTTGGATTAGATGATCTCTGTGGGTCCCTTCCAACTCAGAATATTCTATGAGATCTACGTATGTCTGTATGACCACAAATATTAAGGTTCCAAAGCCTGAAAAAAAAGGAGGAAAATCGTGAATGGAGATAAGGACAGCATCTCTGCAGTTATATTTTCCAGGGACATTTGTTACCTCACACAAGAGAAATGCCTCATTTTTTCCCAAAAAACACACTGGACTTCAAACAGGAAAAAGTTGCTTTGTACAATGGGGCTGGGTGGCAAAAAGAAACTGAATCATTTCCAAGTGTGACCAGTTAGAAACAAAATACACCATGTGGCATACATCAGCGACATGGGGGTTTGTTGTACTGTGAAGTTTTTATTGCTGCGGGTTTTGGTTGTCTGCATGACACATGAAATGACAGAAAGACAGAAGCTCCATAGGCTCTGACCAGCAAGAAACATTCAGACTTCATAGCCACACTCAGAGTTGCAGACCAAGAGCAAAAATGAATGTGTGGGAAAAAGGGCTTTTCTCAACACAAAAAAAAAAAAATAAATCCCAACACCAAAACAACAACAGCCAAAAAAAGCAAAATTTGGAAAGGTTTCAGAAGTCTTGCAATAGAAAGAGTGTGTTCTGTGTAACTGCTTAGCTATTATTGCTTACTTCAGTAGTCAGTTTTATGCAAAGGCCATTCCTTCTCTCCAGAGATTGTTGCCAAAATATATGAGATGAGATAACTGGGGTGGAAAAGCCTCATTTTACAGAGTCTTGAGGCAGAGGGAGAGACCGAAACCTAGATCAGAGAACTCATTTGTGTGACTAAGTATCCTTCTAGAAATAGGCTTTAGGGATTTGCCTGCTTTTGCACAGAGATCTGCAGTAAGGTCGGACTCCCCTGAGAGTCTCTGTCCAGGAGAAGAAAGTGGAAATCTCCTGGTGCTCTCTGCCTTTGCAAAGCATCTCTGTTTTGGATGTCCTTCTACATCTTGCAACAGCTTCAAGGCATCACCTCCTTGAAACCTATGAAATCTGCTCTCTAAGCAATCTGGGGGAGTATATGCTCCTAATTGCTCCTAATTAAAGGATTGCTGAGGAAGGTCAAGCCAAAAGGGAAATTCTGTAACTCCTTGCTTGTATCTCCCACCTCCTGTTGTCCACAGCCTGGATCCTGCTTGTGCTCTCTCATATCATCTGAAGCAGCCTTAATGAATAAATAAGTAGTCTTTATGTCTAAGATAATTAGATGGTACAGACAAATCTTTTCCTTTGTAACTCTCCCTAGCTCCTGAGAAGAGCATCTCTTGCCCTTTTCAGAGAGCGTCTTTTTTTCATTAAGTTTTTTTATTGAGCTACTCAGAAAAGTCATAATTACAGAGCTTCAAAAATACAATTAGCATAATGTAACAGTAACACCACTAATGAGGGCTGGTATGCATTCACCCAAAAGGGGTATGACTTCACAGAGCACAATAGCAGCTTCTTTCTGCAAAACCAAAAAGACCCAACCCGGGCAACCATCGCCTTTGTGCTGCACAATCTGAGATCTGCCTCAGCATCCTGGTCTCCCTCCACACAGGAATGATGGAGCCCTTGAAAATGCATGAATGTCCTGCAAACAACATAACACAGCATCAAAGGGAAGTAGTAGAGAACAAACTTCAGATGTGACAGGGAAGTAAAGGACTTTAAAATGCAACCCCTCCCTCTGGCTGTTTCAAAATGGATGAAGAACTGCAACTAAAAACCAACCAAGTGACCACAGAAAGTGCAGATTTCATGTGATACAGAAGGGTTACATCAGACACAGCTCACGTGACAGATATTCATAAACAGAGCAAATTTCTGACAGAAGGTAGGGATTGTCAGTCAAAGAGAACTGTAAACAGTGCCCTGTGCTCCCTTGCAGACCTGCCTTAACAAAGTGAATAATTTAGCCATGGAGACCACTATGTTTCAGGTGGACAAGCCCCAATATTGTCAGCTGGAAATCCTCTCATTTTTTGTTTTCCATCATTGTTTAGGGGTTGGGTTTTTTTGCTATCATAAGTGTTTAAACCAGAGTAGCATCACATATATAATGCCTCAATGCATGTTCTTCAGCATTTTAATGGGTTTCCTTGTAATAAATCCTGCTTCTGGTACAGATTTTTCTGCATGTTGCACCAGAACTGTGGATTTTTACAGAGAGTATTAAGGCACAAGAACATAGGCCCCCATTCAAAGCTTGTGTTTAGCTTGGAGTACTCACACTCAACCAACATTTAACCACGTGGGCTGAAAAAGTTTAGAGAATTTCCTAGCCCAAGCTGGGTAACTGTTCATGCAGAGATATTCAACAGATTAAATTTATGCAAGCTCTGCACACATTTCAAAACAGATCTTGTAGTCAGCAAACTTTGCAAACTGACCTCTGCAATTCCCTGTGCTTGATTTTATCCCATTCTTTCAGAGTTTTCCTGGAGCATCTAGAATATTGTTTATCTGGAGTGAATCCACTGAAAGCTTACCAGCGTGTCTTTAGGTGGAATTTGACAAAGAAATGAGTGATTTTTTCTTAACTTCTCCTTACATACAGTACCATGCCTGTGCTTCCCTCACAGAGCTATTGGTCAGTTTAGTGGTGCCTGATGATGGCAGCCTTGATTGGTGCTGACCACTAAACATTGTGTTTGTCCATCAGCTTCATCAGACAGACAAACCATGGCACTAAGTGCTACCTCCTGCTGTTTCTTGAATGCTTCTACTCCATCACTACATTGGGCAGCCCATTCCAATGCTTAACAACACTTCCCGTGAGGAAATTCTTCCTGATGTCCAGCCTGAACCTCCCCTGGCACCACTTGAGGCTGTGTCCTCTTGTCCTGTCACTGCTCCCCACCTGCTACCACCTCCTTTCAGGTAATTGTAGAGAGAGATAAGATCAACCTTGAGCCTCCTTTTCTCCAGAGTAAACAACCCCATTTAGCACTGGAAAAGGCAAACTGTACTATTAGACCCTCCCAGCCTGGGCTAATATTTTGTGAGACTGGCTTCTACTACAAAATTTTGGTTGCCACTAATCCTTATTTAAAGTAAATCCAACTAGATTATTGGGAGCTCAGAAATAAATTCTGCAAGGACCAGACTCAGAATTACAGTCCTCAGCCTTTGCACAGTCACAAACTCCTGCTGGGAGAAAGTATGACAAGGGCCATTACAGAAAATAGCATTAAAAACTGCCTGATGCCTCCCTGGTTTTCCTTATGACAAAGGTCAGACTGTTGTCCAACCTGCTGGAGCTGCTGAGCTAATGGTTTTTGATGCCTTTGACTGTGTAGCTTTCACTGGCTCATCTTTTGAGGTTCACTCAGTGCTGCACCCATAACTGATTGAGAGATTGTGCAGGAAGTTGTGAAAGTTGGTCTGGAGCAGGATACGTGCTCACCGTGCTAAAGTGAAAAAGTGCAGGGGTTGGAAGCTGCAAACAGAGCTGTGTATACAAAATTCATTTTCTGGCTACTCCCTTGAACTGAGAACAGCTAATCTTAACAAAACAAAAGCAGACAGGCAAGAGACATGGTCCAGAAAGGCACAGTCAACCTGACTTATCAAACAACTGTGTTTACCTTTTGACACTGTTTTATTCCATTAACAATTACTGATCTAAGACAGTTCTGCTAGGGTATTGGAAATCTTTTCAGCTCCAGGGGAAAAAGTGTATTCTCTTAACAGTTTTGTTAGCTCAACAATTTATTCCTTATTTATATTGGCTTTGATGTGAGAGAAGAAAGTGAAAAAGAATGTAGAAAGTGGGCAGTTTCATAATAGAAGTATATTTATCAAGTGAAAGGCTTAGGAGCAGGGAAAAACTGTAATGTGAAACACTGCAAAAACACACTTAGGAACAGAAGTATGAAATTACGCAGTCTAACCTGATTTCAACCTTTGCTTCCCTGGTATGAAGGTAAGGTTTAAATGGCATTTCCAAAAAAATAAATACCTGCTTTTATGATCTAAAACTCAATCAGGAAACTGCACTAGCAATTGGCATCACTGAGAGGAGGAAGTCATAGCATGCAGGAGATGTGATGTCTCAACACCTTTTAACTGCTGAAATGTGCCTGAGATCAGCTGAGTCTCCCAAAGGGTGTTGGGATTAAATTTATCTGAGGAGGAAGGAGTAGGGGAAGGGCAAAGATGAAACATTTTGAGAATGTTTCTATGGTCCAATCATCAGTCTATGGATTGAGTACCATCATTAGTGCCCTGCAGAAGCTGTGGGCTCAGAGCAAAGCTGCTCTCTGTCCCATTCTCACCTCAGAGCCAGGATCGCTGAGTTTATATTATTTTTACATCAGTCTTATATTTATTTCTGCTTGGTGTGCTAAAGCAGCCCAGCTGGCCTCACCTTAAGGAGGAGAAGAGTGACATGTAGTCACCCAAAGGCTTCTTTCTCTACACAAGGAAGTTGCACAGGGCAACAAACCTCCCTTGTGAGCACACCTCCCTTCTGTCTCAAGTAACATTCCTTTCTTTCCACCTTGGCCCAAACCAAGATGAAAAACATTCTGTTACACTGGAGCAAACCTTTGTAGACAGATGTTTGACAACAACAATTGCACGGTGAGGCCGCTGGGGAGAGGAGAAGCCCTGGTGGGGACCAGAGGGACCTCAGTCAGCCCATGCTGGAGGAGGACACACAGCCTTTGTCTTCCAGAGCCTCTGAAACCCTTCCCTGGAGCCATCTGGCCTCTCTCATTTCTCTGCACACAGCAGAGAAACTCTTGCACACAGCATCGAGGGACCTGGATCCTCCTTGCTTGATCTCCTCTCTAATAGGAAATATATGTCATCCCAAGCATTTGGATTAGTTTGGATTCAGTCTGGCTTTTCCCCTCCTTTCTCAGAGAAATTCTTCTTGTCTAAATGTGTACAGAGTTGCAGATGCAACAAGCATCATTCACAAGCTTTGCATGCTTGGGAAAGAGATAATGTATTGCACCTATGATGGCAAAATGTTTTATTGCTTGGAAAGATCCTCAGTTGTGTAAATGGGAAGGGGAGGATAAGAGAAGCCCTCAGTGGTTTCCTGTCCAGGGTCCAGCTCCTGTCAAGAGAACAGATGTAGTAAGGAGAAAAGAATGGAAAGGTCTTACTTGGGTTATCTTTGTGTTCTTTTTGTGTATCTGATGTGGGGTAACTCCTGGGATTCCCTCAAATGATCCTTCCCTTTCTCTGGTCCCTGTCAGGGATCACAGACTGGGACATCCCACCTGGAATGCTGGTGGTGGTGATGGGTTGTGCACAGCCCTGCACAGACACTGCTGCTTGCTGGCTGAGCCAGGACATTGCCCACACCCATAAAATGGATGGAATAAGGACCAAGTTTTCCACAGGCAACCTTAGATGAGCCATCTAGTGACATTTTTCAGGCAGGAATTTGCACACACAAACTGGACAAGTGTGCGTTCAGCCTTCTGATCTATCTCTAGATGTGTTTCATATGTGCGTGCAGGAAAATGCATGTTTTCACTGTTTCAGAGGTTGGTTTGAAGAAAAGGAAACGTACCTTTTTTGATATCTAGCAGAAAATCTTTTTGTTTAAAGAGTTGCTGAGAAAGATTGCTACAAAATATCTCTCAGTTTACCCAGTCTAGAAAGGAAGACAATTCAAGACACTCTTTTCCCCTGTTCTTTTTTCTTTTGCATGAGAGACTCTTCTCAGGCAGCAGGATATCAGATATCCTACGTGGCACACAAAGAGTTCTGTTCCACCTCTAAGTGTCTTACCCAGTTGTTTCCAAGGGAGGAATCTGTTTTTCCTGATGAGGCAAAAGACTGGGGCAGATGTTCTCCCTGACTAATAATAAAAAGTGTCCTTCAGCTTTCTCGTGCTGTGAAATCCACTACTGTCCCATGATATCCCACAATGGATATCATGGTAGTGAATATTTTAGGAAGTGGAGCATTGGTGCTGATATTCCTTCTTTTTTCAGGAGAGAACAGGACAAAGTGTGCAATGTTAAGTTAAATTAAATTGTATGGCCAATCTCTCCAAGGAGGAGAGCAACTTTTTAAAAAGCTTCTAATTGTTTCAGGCAATCTACCCTTTACAAGAGAGAATTATTAAAGTATTTATATTTCACCATGAAATGGTGCTGCCAGCTATCAACAGCTCAGGGAACAGTTATTTATAATTTTGTACAGCTGTTCATAAAACCATAAAAATCTGCTGTCCTCCTCCTTAAAAAAAAAATAAATCTTGGCATCAGTCCTTTGGAGAGAATAGTTAACAAGTGTTCAAAGTACTCACAACTGGAAAGCCAATTCCTGTGTGAAGTAAAAAGCCAATTCCTTCCTGTGAAGTAAAACTGCATTTCCTCTGGTGTATGCAGCCATATAAGAAACTCCCCGGTTAAAATAAAACTGGAGTGGATTAGAAAATGACCTTGTGTCAGAGTATTACAAGGTTCAAAACAAGAAGGATCTGGCTACGCAGTGTTCACTGTGAACCCATCAGTGTCCATCATGCTCTTCCCTGACTGGGCAGCCAGAGCTGTGGCCCACTCACCTGGCAGGTGCTTAGGACACCTGGGGCTGTCAGCAGGAAACAGCCCTGAGATGGATATGGCAGGATGCACACCTTGTGGGCTTCCCTGGAAACAGGACCTGGGGCTCTGGGGCAGTGTTGGTGCTAAATGAACGTGGAGAGAGACCTTTCCAGAAGCCTGATGGCTCCTGCAAGATCTACCAGAACAAAGCCCATGCTGAGGCTGGTTAAGCAGCTGGCGACAGCACATGGCTGCAAGGGAGGATGGCAAGAGCAGAGGAAAATGCAGCCCAAAGACATGAGTAAGTGCTTGGCAAGATGCAGTGTGCTGCTCCATACCTCGAGATAGGAGTCAGACACTGTTGTTAGAGACTCCTCAAGCATCCCTGTGATAAGATGCACAAACACACTGGCTAAAATCTGCTCCCTTGATAGCTTGGTTGAAAAGCTTACCAGTAATAAAAATAAAAATAAGTTATTAATAATAATAAATACTTAAGTTCTGAGCATCTCTTTTGCACATAACTCCATACTAGAGGTGAGTTACCCAAGGAATGAGCTCTGCTACCCTGCTCTCCACTGTACTTCAACATTTTCAGAATATAAAGCAGCAGGGATGGTGAGAAATGGAGCAAGCAATATAAAAACAGAAAATAAGGCAGAAAATTGCAATTTAACTTCATCAGCACAATTGTATGGAATTGAAAAGCAATTTCAGCATCCCCAAAACATATTAACAGTCTTAGAGAGTCCAGACATAAAAGCAAGATATTTTCCAAACTTCAAATAGATCCAAAGTTTCCTAGCAGGAGGGAATTGTTTTAGCATGTAGCTTTATAATTAGATGTTGGAAAAACTTAGTGGTGGAGTAGATCCCACCCTAACTTACACTGAAGCAACTTCATTTTAAAGTACAAAAATAACTCTGGGTGGAGATGGCCTTACCAAAGGACAGAATTCAGCCCAGCATCTTTGAAGGTCGTGCACCTACATGATCAGAAACTCTCCTGCCCTGAATGGGAAATGGTGGATAAATTTCCTCAGAACTGGAGTCAATTAAGGTTAATTTAGTTCAGTCTTTCTTGCAATAAATGGATGTAAATGAGGCATCCCCAGTGGAGACAGATTTACGACAGGCAAAACAGCTATAAAATTAAAAACAACAGGAAAACTAAGCTGATCTCTGATAAGAAGGTGTGAGCTAATTATGAACTTCCAGCTAGCACATGAAAGTAACACATTTAACCCCAACAGATAGCAAATGTCTCATCTGGGAATTTATGGTAATTGACAGGTGAGACTTGCTGTGGGAAGAAGAAAAGAGAGGTGGTGCAGGGGTTCTTTGCATTAGTCTGTGTTACACAGGACAGGATGTAATTTAATCCTGTTTCTTATCAAGCTTTCCCTGGTGGCTCCTTCTATCCCATCACAAGGTTTCTCTTCCACTTACGAGCCAGTTGTCTGATCCACTTAATCTCCCTCATTTTCCAAGTTTGGGTTTTGCTGAGCCTCCTTAGGGTTGCTGTGGAGACACAATTCAGATGGGATGGAAGAGAAGAAATTAAAAAATAATCACATAGCTACTGAAAATCACATGGCCTGGGGTGTTCTCTCCTCCATTTCTCTGAAAAACCTCGGGTTTGCAGCTTCAATGGGAAGATGAATGTCATTAGTGGCATTTAGTCCAAGGAAGTATGTTTCACTTGAGGGACACCAAGTTAGAACAAGAACATAAGGGCCAGCAAAGGTCTGTGGTGGCCCTGCAGCCACATGGGACAGCCATGAAGAGAAAGAAGTGGGAGGGAGATAAGCCTATACCAATGCCTGCTTTCTCTCCCAGGTCCTGGTCTCTGTTCAGGATGGCATAACATTTTCTTGCTTCTTACAAGCCCATAGGCATCACTCACTCAGACTTGGGGACAATAGTTGTTCTCCTAAACCACAATCCTTTTTGTCCATAGCATTTAGATTACAAGGGACTGCCCTCTTAGCCCATCTGTTCTTACCAAATAATCCATGATGGGAAAGTATTGATTGCATAGAGAGATAGGGAAACCTGCCCAGCTCTGACCCTCTGCAAACACAGTTTATTCTGGTAGGGTCTGAAGTAAATGAGACAGGTCCATTGTTAGTTTAATAGTAAGAGTTCCAAAGGCAGGGAGGTTGACTTTTTGCAAAAGAGAACAGCAACATTTCAACAGACACTGAGGAGATGTGTGTCCTACAGAGGTTTCAGAATTCCTAGAAACTGCATGAGCATACACAGCATTGTCTGGGTTCATCTCTGGTCTTGCCTCAAGGTCCAAGCATGGTGGGAACAGATTTTGTGAGCTTTGACTCAGACCCCAAGCAGGATAAAGCTGGGGGAGGTTGCAAGGAGTGGTGAGTGCTCAGGGCTGGCACAACACTGGGTGAGATGCAGAAGGGCCTGTAGACAATCCCCTGAACCATCTGGCATTGCCTTCTCCTCCAGATGGCTGTACCCACAGTACAGCAAGCTGGTTTCCCAGCTACACTGGGAGATGGGGAAGGAAAGAGCCCTCCCAGAGGGAAGCAGGACAGTGGATGGGGGAGAAGGACCAGATACCATGGAGACCAGAGTAGATATGCCCCTGCAGCAGATGCTGAGCCTGCAACTCAATGTGTGCTTGACAATTTCCCCACAAAGAGCTTGAGGTCCTCCAAGCAAGGAATTGGCTCAGGTGGGAGCACATGGTGTCCACAAGCGCAGTAAATGAGCACATTTGTGTGGACTGGGATATGGAATTCTATGAGCAGGAACACAACACACAGTACCTAAGGCTGCAGATGAGACCTAGAGATATGGAGATGAGCAAGACAGATGTCATCACTTCTCCATGGTGAAGTATTGTTATTTTGGGTTTTACTCTTTTTGGGTGCCTGGTGTTGCAATAGGAAGCCAAAAAAATGTCTCTGAGCCAAGAGTTCCTTTGAACAGGTGAGCTCTTCTGAGGGAGTTTGTATTGCCTCCATTGGCAGCTGACAAACTGGAGCCACTCAGGTACCAAATAACTTCCCAAACTTTTCCACAGCTCCACCTGACCACAGGCATAGAATTTGCAGACCAGTGCCTTACAGTCTGGGGAAACCACAGAGCAGTGTTTAAAGCTGCATCCTCCCACCACTTGTCACCTCTCAGCCCTGTGTGGGACAGGACTAATATTGTGAACAGCAGGGGTGGATGGTGACAGCCTGTGGGACTGGCTGGAGCCCAGCAGAAAGTGCAAATGCAAGTTTGGCTCCACAGCTCCACTACACTCCCGTGAAAGATCCTTCTGAGACTGTAAAAGCAGCCACCGTTCCTGGTGTTTGTTGATGCAGGTCCCTCTTGTGCTGCCACTGGAAGCCTCAGCAGAGACCAGGGAGTTTATTAAAAAAGGTGAGTAATTATGCAGAGCAGTTCTCATATCCACCACACTGCATGTGTACAGACTGTGACCTTTCTGGATGTTTCTGCAGCACACCCTTCAGCAGCTTATTACATAACAGGTGCCCAGAGACCTGCACCAGGGAGCACTTGCTGATTGCACCGAGAGCTGCTAAACAGCTCTCTGACAATGAGCATTTAAAGACCAGTTTCCTTTCCTTCCTTCTCTTTCCTTGCCTAATTTATTAGTGTGAGGTCATTTCGATTATTAACCTGAGCCCTTTTCTTTCTATGGGCAAGTGCTTCCACTCTCACTCTGCACGTTTGCACACCGCCTCTCTGAACATTTTATTACTCGATTTTCCTGTTTGATTTCCCAGGGTACTTCAGTTCCTGTTCTGAGATATGGTGTGTTTCAAGGGCTGGTTAAAGACTCACAGATCTCCAAATCTTCAGGGATAGATTCTTTTCCTCCTTCCCAGTAGCTGACAGATGGTTATTCTTCAACAAATAAAATCTAAATTGTATGAGTCTGCTCCGCTGCAGAAGTAAGTTCTTAATAAGTTCGTTGCTGTGATGAAAGGAAAAAGAGGAAAAAGCAACATCTCCAAAGTGGAGGAATTTACAATTAAAAATAGACTCCATGTATCCATTTGACAGAATTGGACAGCAAAATTTCACATCCCAAGGGGACTGAAATGGCACAGAGGCCTGGTTTTGGCTCTCTCCAAAGGCATTGGTCACATCCATAGCAAAATTTCATGAGTGGCAGCTGTTTCCTGAACCAGTGCTGTTTGATGTACCAAATCTTCTTCATGCAGGATCCCATGTGTGAATGTACATCAAGGGAAAAATGAATCTTCACCCAGCCAGGCTGACACAGACACAGTTAGACCTGCCAGGGCTGTGGAAATGGGTATCCAACAGATCCAACAGAGGCATCTAGGCTGAGCTGAGTTTATGAGGCAGAAGCTGACTCAGAGCAAGCATGAAGGGCCTCCCTGACCTGCAAGCTCATGCCATTCTCTGGTCCCTCTTTGTTAATATACTTATCACTCTGAAATGGTTTTATAAAACTTTAAAAACCCACTATGGTCTTTGTTTTATAATCCCAACCTGGAAACCTCTTGGTTCCCTTCTGTTTCTGTTTCTGCTCTGGCTCTGCTTAGTCTCAATTCTGATCAGGTTAGCATTGGCATGGGCCAATTCCTACAGCAAGGACTGGACAGAATTCTCTGGCATCGTTAGGGTTAACATGGTTGTGCACAGACATCTCAGCCCAGCCCTTTTCATCATAAGAACAGGGAGTTTAGCAAATATGGTGGGATCTGGCTCTTTATTAGCATTGCTGCAGCACCATGGACTGGACTGGCCCATATCTAATTGTGCTCCTCAGCAGGCAGCTCCTACCTGTTCCTGAAATGCTGACCCGACCAAACTTTCCAGTCATCAGGTTTTTCTCCTTCTCAGTCCTAAGGTAAAGTAAGAAACGTGGTTGAGGGAAATACACACACTGATCTTGCTGTAAAGGGTCAGCACTCAGGTTGTCAGCATTAGCAAGATAATCCCATGGGAGAGACCCTTGGTACTCTGGCATCTGAGAACTGCTTAAAATTGTCTTTGTTGCTGTTCATTAGCTGTAGACTGTGACTGGACTGACATCAGAGAGCTACCTGGCAGCCCATGAGATTTTAATCACCTTATCAACTGATTCAGAAAATAACGGCCTAAACCCAGCCTGATATTAATCTTTGACTGTATCTTAATTATTCAAAACCAATAATTCAGATCACTTAGAAAAAACAATTGCACCTTGGATACAGAGAACAGAAGTGGGAAAAATAATCCACTGTCCTCTGCTGCCATTATGCCCAATTTCCTGGAGTTCAGGACATCTCCCAGAAGGTTCTCCAGCCTCTACAAACCCTAACAATGAACCTAATATCAGCACCAGGAGGAACAAAGGGGTCAAAAGCTGCTCCCATTGGACAGTCCTGAAGGAGAAGTTTGTACAAGCTGTTGTCCTTCTCTGAAAGTTAAAAAATACAGTTAGCAAATCTCACTCTTTGAGGCAATTACATTGCTCTTCTACCAATCTCTGAGCAATTGCATTGCTTCCACCAGTCTCTGAACACCTTTTAAATCACCTTTAAAATTATCTATCTTCACAACTACTCTGCAAGATAAGGGTGATACCATCATCCTTGTTTTACAGATGGAAAGCCAAGGCTCAGACAGAGCACTGTTGCCTAACCACTTTTCTTTTATTAGTGAGCTTACCTCTGGCAGTGCCTGGTTATGTCTTACTCAGCGTTCAGCCCTGCTCTTGGAGGCTCACAAAGGCTGCTGAGCTGCCACAGAACAAGCAGACCAGGAGGTTTGGCTGCTTGCATCACTGCAGTCCTCACTGCACTAATGTAGGTGCAGCTAAAGACCCTGAACATGCAGGAAACGTACATTCATCTAAAACTGGAACATTCAAAACCAGACCTTGGTTCACTTTATTCTTGAGCAGTCATAATTCATGTTGGAGAAAGCAGGCTGTACACCTCAGAGAGGAAATTTTATTTCATAATCCAGCTTCTCCAATTAGTAATATAAGGCATTCTTATTACTCTCTGTACCTCATACAAGGAACTAATTGCAGTTCCCTTACTTTCTGAAAATGCGTATGTTTTCAGAATCCACTGAAAACCTGCTTGCCATGTTGTGGCACATAACTTTGACATCACTGAGAGAATAATCTCTTCTGTTTCCATTCCCATTATTGGGTTATGTGCTCCTGTGAAGCCAGTCCTCTCTAGCCCAGCTCTCCTGATTCTTTGGCTTAGTTATTTCTTGTGCAGCTCATGTCAAACTTTGGTCCAAGCACTGTGCCAGACCTATGCTCACATACTACATCCATCAAAAAAGTCCAGTTGGCACCTGGCATGCTTTATTCCAGCCATATACACAGCCCACTGGGCCACCCTTCTGACTGAGGAAGAACCACCTAAAATCCAACTTTGATCAAAACAAAAGCAATATTTTCATCCCTCCTGCACAGCCACAAGCTGACTGCTGCTTTCCAGATGGAGATGCCTTCCTTTGTGTGGCAGCAGTCCCTGCCATGCAGCAGCAGCCTGCTCAGGGTGGTGTGAAGGTCCATCTTGCCTTTGCACCATGTGTGCTAAAATCTGAGGAGATACAGAATCATGTGGTAGATGCTCCATGCCCATGTGACAGACCATCAAGTATTTTCCCATTGCCCTTTTTTTTTTTTTCTTTCTTTCCCTTCTCCTTCTTATCTGCTGGTACACGACACCTGCTAGGAAATGCTGGCCTGGAGCCAGCAGGAAGAGGGAGCAGCTGAAAGTTGCTTGGCTGACTTTCCTTTTGGAGAGCTCTCGGCAAGTTCTGCACGGACAATGAACAAAGTGCCTCTTCTTGCTTTCAAAAGACAAAGAAGAGTGGGTGGGATAACAGGGCTCTGCAGCACAGATTTCCCCAACAATCCCAACTTTATGGAAGGGTAACACAGATCAGTCCTGAGTTCTTTTAATATGGGACAGAGAGCCAAAATTCGGTCATCCAACAGCACGGCAGGTGCTAAGAGCCACCCAGGCCGCCAGTGTCTCCTGTACCACAAACAAGTAAAATCTTTGATTTCAAGCTCTGACTATTTTGCTCAGATACCCCTTGTTTACCAAGTGCTGAATGGCACTCAGCATTTACAGATGTAAAGCCCCTAACTGGGAAGGTCATTAAAATTGGTGGGAAGATTGGGTAAAATCTGAGAAAATCCACAGGGGAGCCCAGCTAATTAATTATGGTTTTGTAATGCACCTAAAAGAACAATGTCCAGAGTTCTGAGCTGTTTGAAGAGGCTGTTTAAAAGCAAATTAAATCAGAATATCTACTGTAAATGTACAATTGAGCTGCATGCTAAACACCAAGGCAAACTTGTTTACCCTCCTCCTGAGCCCTCTTGAGCAGGGTAGGTTTGAACATTTGGACACAAATGTCACTGGGTTAGGAGAGGCTGTGAGAGACAAGGCAGGCAAGGGAGGAGAAAAAACTTCCAGTGGGAGAAAAAAAAAGTAGTGAA
Source organism: Zonotrichia albicollis (assembly GCF_047830755.1). Lineage (NCBI taxonomy): Eukaryota > Metazoa > Chordata > Aves > Passeriformes > Passerellidae > Zonotrichia > Zonotrichia albicollis. The sequence goes on along the minus strand of NC_133823.1, from coordinate 50,789,335 downwards.
ATACTGCAGCAAAGAATGAAAAACAAATAGAGGCAGCAAAGGGAAAAACAAAATGGTTGAGATAGAACAGAGTCCACTCATTACCCTCTACAAAATTTGTATCTCTGTCTCTGGAAAATTATTTGTGAGGTGAGATTGTTATGTTTTTGAAGAGAAGCTGCTTGCTGGAGCCTGCTGCTGGGCAGGCTGGCATTCCCATTCCAGAGGTGGATTGGTGGAGCCAGAGCAAAGTGCTGGTGATCTGTGGGCTCTGCCATGACAGATCTGCATCTGCCACCAGGGTACCATCTGCCTGGAGCTCAGCAAGGGCTTGGCAATGACCCACCCAGGATCTAGGGGAAATGGCTGGCCTGTGGTGAGCAATAAACCATCAGAGGGCTTCAAGCCACCACCACAGCCAGCCCTTTTTCAGGCTGAACCATCCCAATGGAGGAAGCATCTGCCTCCCATCTGCTCCCTCCTGCCTGCAAGGACATATTTTTTCCATAAACCAAACATTTTGCCTTGAGTCAAAAAGCTGCATTTTGGAGTGGACCACAACCCCTGGGCTCCCCATGGCTCAAAGCTTGATTCCTGCAGTGAATGTGGCTTTTCCATCTGACAGCATAAACAGTTATGTTTGGCAACTCCAGTTCTTTCAGAAGGGAGAAAAATATGGCTCTGTCTGCTGGTAATCTCACTGTAATTTGGCACAACCTGCTCAAAACTCTCCAAAAGGTTGTGACACGTGGTGCAAGACAGGTGTAGCTGGCTCTTGGAAAACACGTGTGCAAGAACATGTAGCACCTGCTCTGTGTAAACTGCTCATGCACAGGGAGCAGTGCTCTGGAGAACTTCAAAAGATGTCAGAGGCTGTGTGTGCATTCCTGTGCATGGCTCAGATGACACCAAGTGAAGAGAGAAACCATTATGTAACTTAGATTATTGTATTAAACAATAACTTAAGCACATGCAAAAAAAAAAAAAAAAGAAAAATTAAAAGAAGTATTCCAGCCAACTGCTTCAGCATGAAAGATGAGATTTGTACGATTAGTGAGATCTCCTATCTGCCAGATCGTGCTGAGCATTACACCATGCAATGGAGTTGGGTTAACCCTGTGTGTTATTATGACTCAGCTTAGGGGAGAGGTAGGGCAGGGCAAGGCAAACTTTACTATCAGCATCTCTTGGAAATTGAGCTATATTTACAACACCAGGCCTGATAAATGCCTGTTGTCTTTGACTAACACCAAACATTGCAATACACAGCTCATCAGAGAGGGACTGGACTGGCAGCCAGATTGTTTAATTAAGATCAAATTACCAGAGGGCTAGATCTGGTTCTCAAGATGTAACACAGAGATTATTAACAAGAAATGAGTTTCAATATAAAAATAGCAGCTGCCACCAGGTATAACACATAGCAGCTGGCAGGAGGAGCACCAGTGTTTGCAACGCTGAGCTTTGCCAGCTACTGCCTGTCACCAGCCTGGCATGGCTCTGTGCCTGCCCAAGGGGCAGCCAGGCAGGGCAGAGGAGCAGAAACCAGGAATGGGGGCTGTTCCCAGCTCCCACGAGTGCAAGGTGGTTTTCCCATATCAAAGGGGCCATACTTGGGAATGGGTGGCCCTTGTGCCTCTGCTCTGAGAGGTCAGACCAGCATGGGGACAAGGAAAGTCACTTCATCCCTCTCAGTAAAGGGACAATTGAGTGAACTGATCCCCCGCTGCACATCCCTTCTCAGGAGAGGGGCTAGCAGAGCTAGGGTTTGGGCAACAGTAGGAGTCCCTCCAGGCTTCTCATGAACGGCTTTTATGCATCAACAACAACAGATATTGGTTGCAAACACAGGAATAAGGAAACTCCAGCACCTTGGAGCTTTGCATCATTTTTATTTTCTTTTTCTGTGAAGGTGTGAGCCCACATTGCCAAAATCCCATCCCCTTTTGGACACATTGAAAGGTTAAGTGGCATTCCTCTCAGACAGCAGGACTTCTGGCATGCCTCTCTCACTTGGCAGCCCATATCCTTCAGTTTTATTTACTTTTGCAATGTGTTTCTTTCTGTTGAATGTGAATAAATATGACCAGTGGATGGAGGTGTTATGAGGGAGGGTCAGACAGAGACGGAGACATGACTGTGTGGTTTGTTTGAGCTTCATTTTCACAAGGAACCAGACTAAGATCCACCCACTAATGAAATATGCCCTGCTCCTGCTTATCTGGTGACACATCAGAGTGTCTCTCAGCTTCCTGGTGCATTAAATTTCATTTAATACAAAACCTGCCTACTGCCTGGTGTCACCTCTGCAGTTCCTTCTCTGAGATCGCTGCTCATAAAGCATTTCAAAAGTAAAATTAAAACTTGGGGTCCTGACTTAAGGACTCAAACTTCACCTAGTTGTACCCACAAGTAAGCATCCCTGCAGCTCCAACCAAAGCCAACAGGAGCTGCAGTATTTTAGGCACATTGGGTTATGGCAGAATTTTTTAATGAACTGTTGGTTCTTTTGAGACTTGAGTTTCATCATAGCTCAGTGCTCAGGAGAGATGGAAGAAAGAAAAGTGTGTTGGTCTAAGGCTGAAACAACTAATTTATGTACTTACACTGTGACTTAAGAAAGTTCTGCTCTAAGTGAGTTTATTAAGTGGAGTCAGGATGTCTGACAGCTAGCAGAGCCTCTACAAATAAGACAAGGCTGTTGGTAGTAAAAAGTAGGAATCCAGCTAAAAAATAGCTCCTCCGGTTACAAGACTACTTGAAATATTGTACTCTGGAAATGTTTGTGTTTTAAGCTGTTTTAGTGTACAGTATAAGTCATTGGCTTGTTGGGGTTTTTTCTTGGTTTTGTTGTTAAACCTAGGAGGGGAAATGTTTCCCTCCACTCACTGGACAGCAGCCATGAATTCGTAATGACCGACAATGTTTCAAAAGTATGTGTGTGTTTAATCTGCATTGAAAGCCATGTTTATGTTCTTTCTGGAGGTTAAGGAAGTTTTAACATTGGTGCTGTTAGTGAAGTGCAAACTGCTGTGGCAGGGAGGTGAAGATCTGCCACGTGTGGATGCTCTGCATCCCCACACAGGGCACCAGCTCAGCCCACACATGTGACAAGCAGTTTTGCTCTGCATCAGCCTTTGTGACCTTGGCTAGTCACCCAAATTCACCTCATCCTGTGTATGTAGATTCCCCATCTCAGCCCAATCCAGTTGTATCACTTGTTTCTTTCTGCTTTGAAAATAGAAATGCAGGACCTCCATTCCAGCAGGCCAACACCAAGCTCTCGTGCAGGGAGTGAGGAGATCTCAGCTGCTGGAGGAGACCACTGACCCTTTGAGCTTGTGCTCTACAGTGCTTCCTGAGCAGCATCCTACACCAATGTGTTATCTGAGAATAAAGGTGCTTATTTCACTGATTGCTTTATGAATTTATTGTAGCTAAGTCTGCAGTGATTATGTTGGATCACCTATGGAGGCGATTCCTCTGTCCAGGGGAAACTGAAGTAGAGAATGAGGACCATACAGAGATTGAAGTGCTAAATTGGCATTTGAGAGACCTTAGTTTAATTTTTTCCACTTAATTTCTTAGCTTAATTTCTTCATTGGACAAACCACAAAGTCTCCCACTTCTACCATTTCCAAAATGAATGTGGAAATTTCATTGAATTTGCCTTCTGGGGCAGCAAGCAAAACATGAAGAACGCTGAGGTGATGGGGCTACATAAATACCTCTCAGGGAGATCCAGGTGGATGTGCACAAAGAGCTTAAGTTCATGATATTCATCAATGTAGATTGGAGGAGCTGTGCTGATGCAGAAGGAGAGTGAGACTCACAGTCACTCACAATGGTAAGGCCCTACAATGAGGTCTCCTGATTCTTGAAGCCTGCTTGAAGCAGCAGATTATTTTCCTTGGTTCCCCTCTGCTCAATTACTCCGGCCACTTTTCCTGGTGACCAGGCAAGCAGAAATATTCATCTCAGTCCATCCACTGTTATTTCTCTTGCTCTGACTCTGCCATCACTACCTTTGGAGTCTCCAGGGAGGACAGCAATAGCAGTGGCATCCTCACAGCTGCTCTACAAGTTTCATCTGTACAAAATGTACCATTCATAATGAATCACTTCAATGAAAAAATGGAAGAAAAAACCCAAAAACTTTCAAAAATCTTTTGGGCTTTAAAACTTTAAGGAAATGAACACTTTTTTTGGCCACATAAGCTTCACAGTACTTCTCTATTTGGGTGGAACAGGATAATCCCCAAAAGCCACACCCAAGTAATTCCAGTATTTCTGCTAATGTGTGTACACTTCACTTCTGTAACCTGAACTAGCATGTTCCCAGCTAGCTCAGGTATTTCTGCATGGCACTCCATGGAATAAACACATCCCAGTTGCCCCTAGGCCAATGTCCTGTCTTATGAGTGTCATTCACACCAACTGAAAGCATTTCCTTTTCCTTCCACCTCAGTTTTGCTCTGGTCCTGCTGGAGTTGATATGCTGGGTGATGGAGGCATAAGGCAAAGGGTACAGGGACTGTGCAAGAAGAGAGGTTTAAAAGAAGCTTCCAAAATCCCATGGAAATATATGAAGGCAAGATAGAGGAGCATATATATGGATTGAACAAGGACTAGGATGCTGGAGAGAATACTTAAATTGGATTAGTCATGAAGGTGATCTAGAGAAATGAGGAAATGGAAGAAAATTTTAAATGTCCAAGGACAGAGTCACTGGTCACATTATCAAAAGAGGCATTTAAAGGGAAAATAAAGTGAGTTTCATGGCAGATTGCATTTTCTGACTTGTATAATGGATTTGAATTTATTTCTTCAACTGGAAGTGCAGTATTGAGGAAACCATGCTCTTGTCTTATGTTTAATGAAAAATAACAGTCACCAGGGATGTGGGTAGAACTATGTTGCATCATACAGGCCTATCATATTTAAGAAAATCCTGGACATGGTAGATATCAAGCCATAAGTCTTTATTTTTCCTTAAGTGGCTCAACTGACTTCACCTGCCATCTCTTGGAGGAACATTTCTGGTCTCTCTCTGGGACCAGAAGAGGAAAAGTGAGTCCAGTCAGTCATTGCTTAGGATGAAGACAGCTGCATCATGCACATGTCAGTGACAGCTAAGACTGAACTAGGGAGATCCTCTTCACTTTTCTTCTTTGGAAGGCCACAGCCCTCAGCTAACCAGAGAGATAGTCCTGATAACAGCAGAGGGTTTTAAGATTCTTGTGGCCTTCAGCTCTGCTGCCAGAGCAAATCCCTGTCCTTCCTGAGAATTACATCAACTGAAACTCCCCAGTACTGCCCAGTGGACATGCAGATTCAGGGTGACCCTTCAGGATCAGTGGGTTTTTTTAGTGGGTTGCTGTTTCCCAGATGTGAGCACACAGACTCTGACTCAGTGGAACCAGGTATGGCACAGCCAGGCTGGCAGCAGAATTTCTCCTTTTGCAGCGTTGGGACCCCAAAGTGCTCCCCTGGTCTGGGTGAGCAGGGCATGGTGAGAGGTGGTTTCCAGCCTATGCCATGCCATCAGGCCATTCAGAGCAAACAAACGTGGCCTCTGGGGGTCCTTGCAGACAGCCTGGCACCAGTCCTGAGCTCTGGGAGCTTTGTGTGGAGATGCTCTGTGGTCTGTCCTGGGAGAAATGACCTTCAGATAGTATGAAGCGAATGGTGGCTCACACCGTGAAACCCACCACAAATATTTTATTACAGCCTGGTAAAAAGGACAAGTTTTTGCTTGTGCAGAAGCTGGGATTTTACTGAGCTGAAAATAGAAATACAACTCAGATCAGGACAGTGCTTCACAGTTCCCACAAGTTGTTATACTGCATCCACCTCTGTAAACTGCATGATCCAGCTATTTTTTATATGCTTCTTCTTTCTGTTTCTAAGCTTTCTCTTTTGTGCACTAGTGGTGAGGCAAACATTTACAATTAACAATATGCTCTTCCCTTAAAAAGATTTTGGCTTCCTGGTTGGATTGATTAGCACATGGATGATTAGTGCATGGATGTCTTTGAGGCACCAAATGACAAAATAAAGGTGCTTGTCCGTGCTGCCAAAAGGTCCAGTTCATCTGTGACAAAATTCCAGGGAAAAATAACCCAACAGTCCAACAATGGACTTGTAACACAGCTGGATTTGACTCAGACCTTCAGTGTTCAGTGTTATTCTCTCAGAAAGCTAACATTGATTCAGAGTATCCATTGCAGAGCCAAAAGCTAAACCACATGGTGGGGAGGGCAAAGGGAGAGGTGGAGGCGATTTGCAAATGGAAGACTGTGTGCATTATTCAGGCTTTAACATTGCTTGCATTCATGCAGCAATGCCCTTCAGTTAGGGAAAGCATCACAAGCCCAGCTCCTGTTTGGCAGGGTGAATGAAAGGCATCTCACAGAATCTGTATGTGAGACCATTAGCCTGACGTCTGAGGCACTGCAAAAGCTCCACTGATAAACCACACCTCTTGAAGGAGCCTGGTATCCTTACATCACTGACACAGGCAAAGCACTCAGAATTGTGCCAATAGGACCTTGTCTACTGTCTGCTCTCCTTGCCAACATTTTCCACTGTTGCCACCCAGGGGACACAAATACAGGAACAACCTGGGAAGAAAAAAAAAAGGAGAGAGAGAATAAAAAGAATTATTTTGCCTCATCATTTAAAAGGTAATTTCATAAATTTGGGTGTGGGCTCTGGAATTAGTGCACTGGCAGAAACAGAATCCCAGTCATTACATGGCAGTTCTCATCAGTAGCTCTTTGACTGCTCCAACAATGGAGGGCTGTACTTTGGACCCTCATTTTCTAAGAGGGTGTGCTGTAAGGCCTGCAGGAGAAAGGCAACTCAAGGCTGTGGACAGTCCAAGGGGGGAGCCAAGATCAAAACCAGGTCTCTAGATTCATAGCCTTGTCAGTGGACAGCAGGGCTTCCCAAGGTTGCTTTATTCATCTGCAGATGGAACAAAATTAGTTGACAGAGTGTTAAAGATTCCTCTGACCATCAGGAGCCACACTCCTGTGTTATTCTGGAGAAAAAACCTGGCAGGTCTTCAACATCACGAAACCCTGAACACTCACAGGCTGTGAGCACCCAGTTAGTTGTCACCAAGCTGACTGATACTGGTTCACTGGTGGAGAAGTAGCCATTTTCAGACAAAATGTTTTAGCTACCAGCTTCAACTCTTGTAAACATTTAAATACAGAAACTGTTCACAATCTTTTATCTTATTGCTTTGTGGGGTTACTTGTGTGTCTTGAAGTCTCTTCCTGAAGCATTTTGGATCAGTAACCCTTTGAAACACAAACTTGCCAAGTCCATCTTTGGATAAACCTCATCACTCTCAGAGCAGTTGTGTGGACGTATTTGGAAGCAATCCAAAGCAAATCCCAGATGAATTGCATAATTCTTGTGTAAAATAAAAATATATGGGGTAGGAAGAGTTTGTGGCATTAGAGTAAAAGAGAGGAGGGGGAAGAGGGATGAGAGAAAGGATGTTAAACATAAAAACAATGTGATCCTACATCAAGTGAGAGGCTAAACAAAATGCTGTGCATGCAGAAAAGAAAACATTTTCTTTAATAGCAAATAGTCTTGAAAGATCAGGCTTCCTCATGTTACAAGATAATTGTAGAAAGGGATGTCAGGAGATCTCTAGTTCAACTTTCTGATAAAATCAGAACCAGATATGAGGTGCTTTGTCCTACTCTCCCTTTCTTGCAATCTTTACAATTAATGTCCTGAAATGACACTCCTTAGGGACTTCTCTTGTCCTTCTCAAAACCAAGATGAAGCAAAACATGAAAGTCTTCCTTTGGCTGATGCTGTTCAAACAATCAGTGTCAGTCCTATCCAGTATCATCAGTGTAATCCCAGAGAGGTGCTGCCATGGGACACCCATTGGATAATGCTGCTCTGAGTGGTCTTCTGGATCTTTTTCATTTGTGGTGGCTTTGGCCTCAGAGGCTCCTCCTGCAGTTAGCCAGACAAGCTGAGAACAGGAGACCAAGTGATGCTTGACACTTTTCTTCCTCACCCATCCTGATAAGATAAATCACAGTTTGGAATCAAAATACCAGGGAAGTTCTTGTCTCCTCCCTGCCTGATTGCCTCGAATGTTCCTGCAGCTTAAATACACATCCACACAACTTGAGAAACCCAAGATAGGGAGGAGAGCATGTAGGTTCCAGCTGGGCTAAGGGACATTAACAGATGTATGGTACAAATTATTTCTTAGCACTCTTGCTGTGATTGCTATTTCTGTCCAAGATTTCTAGGCTGGTATGAAGGGATAATTATTCACATAACCATGAGGATTCTGGGCTGAATGCGCCATGACTGTAGTGCCTCTGTGTCCCAAACACATGCCTGTTTGATGATCTAAGCACAGTCTAGGTTAGCCAAATTGCAACTTTGAAAATACCCAAGCACACCCTCATGCTCCCAAAAAATTATTTTTTCAGAAGTGCTTGGATGGTATTTTTATGACCTTAAAAAGATGTGATATTCAGGAGCAATGTGGCTTTTTCTGAAAATTGGGCTAGTAGGGCAAAAAAAATTCTGAGGATTAGGCACCAGGCTATGTGAAACTCCTGATGCTGTAGGAAAGCTTCTAAGGTCCATGAAGCATTTAAGTGGTATTCAACCATAAACCTCAAACACAGAAGAGCAATGTGTGAGGCATTAACACACTTTAGAAGAGGAGGTTTTTCAGCTAGGATGGGAGTACTAGGGCTCTCACAAAAACGAACATTTGGGAAAAACTTACATTATAAAAATGACTGCTTTTGGAAAGCCTGGCCTCACATCAGAAAATACCAGAATTTTAGAGTTATTTTGTAGCTTCTGTTGCAACTACAGTCCTATAAGATTTTTGGTAAGTCTGTGAAGGATGCCTAACTCCCATTAGTTTTGGCGTAAATTATCACAAAGAATCACCCATTTTCACCTTTTATATGTTTAAATATCTTTAACAGCCTAGAACTCCAAAGTTAGGCTGGACAGACTGTGAACTGAGTTGTGGGTAGCAAACTGAGTTTTATGACACCAAAACCAGGCTGCATTCTGCAGAAGACAGAAGTCTGAAAATAACAACAATAATCAACAAAAATAACCTGAAAAACCACCCATAATACTGAAATATCATCAACTCTTGGAAGGAATTATATTAAATTTACAAAATTAGGTAGCTATTAAAGAAAAATTCTTGGTGCAGGGTTCCTGCTAGGAAACAAGTAGGGTTTCCCACCCTGGAAAACACAAACTGTTCATCAACATATTATCAAAAAGTCAACAGGAGATAATGATATTGATGCAATTACATGTGAGTCAATTAGTTATTGTTCCTGCCCTAAACAAAAGGATTATTTTCAGGCTAGGCTTGTTGTTAGATAATAACTGTGGTGACAGATATCTAGAAATAAGGCAGTGCTCAGGTGGTTTCCAGGCAGAGCAATTCTGATCTATCAATAGAGCATTTCTCATGGAGGTACTAAATTTAACAATTAATTCATATTATTCTACATGGTATTGTTCTAGTGGTTTCGGGGGTTTTCCTTAGTGGTGTTGTTGAGTAATTAAGGTTTCTCTGATGCTGTTTAAGAACAATAACAGGAAGTTCAGAGAAATTACTCTTAATTATGTATAACATATGTTAATTCCTGTCCTGCTTTGATTAGAGTCTATAAGAGCCCCAAGCCATGCAGGTTGGCCACTTGAACAGAAAGACCCTTGAATTTGGGTCAAATATCTAATGAAGATGAATTTGGAGGATCTACACACAGTCAAACATGGTGGCAGTTTCACCACCCAAATTTTGACATTTAACACCCAGCACTGAGTGTCCTCAGTGCCACTGCTTTTATTGGATGGACCCAATGGAGTCCAAATGCACCCTCACACGAGGACCTCACAGCATTTAACTTCTTTGTGCCCCGCCTCAACAGTAAAATGGAACAATAATAAAATGAAAGCCCATGTTTGGGTTTTTTTTCATATATTAGACTCTTACTATTATGTGCAATATCACTTAAGAGGATTGAAGCCTTTTTTTCCTCATAAGAGCAGAGGGAACTCAATACCACTCACCTTTCAGCAGGATACTTCTCTTCCTCATCAGTGCTCATATTTATACATTTTCATGTAATTAGACTGGGAAATTAACATCTCATGGGCCAGACCTTCCAAACCATGGCACTCAAACTGGGACAGATCATCACTGCTTATTTCTCTTTATAATTATTCTCCAGTTATCCAGGGGAGGATTACACTACCCTTTAATAAAAGCTGTGAAGTCATTCCCCCAAGTCTGACCACATTCTTTTTCTGTAAAAGGACATGGAAGGAGCGTGAGAATTTGAATGTGAAAAGACCAACAGATTTGCATTTCGAGGCTTCAAGTATAGGTTCCTCCTTTGATGTTCACTTCTCTTCTGAAAGCTGAAAGGACTGGTTTGTCTTTAGTCTGTGGTACAGTTTTCTTAAATTAGAGATTATTTATTTGGGGGATTTTGATGTGGCTTGTTTCCTATGACCAGCACTGAGTCCTCTGAATTCATCTTCTTTAGATATTTGATTCAAATTCAAAGGTCTTTCTGTTTAAAAGGGACAAATTAAAAAGATGGAAAAGGAGTAAAGTTTTATATAGTGGTCCTAACATCATTATCTTCCTTCTCTACTCTCCGTCCCTTTACAAAATTTACTTCATATTCTACTGCCAAGACTGTTCCTCATTCCTGTCTCCTTCCTTAATTTCATGTAAATACTGGGATAAATACTGCACACCTCAGCCAGGCAAATCTCTCATTGAAACCAATGGAAATATTACCTGAGTAAGGTTGAGAGCAGTTGGTCCTCCACTCAAAGGAAAGGGAAAAAGTCACCAAGAAATCAAAACACCCTGTGTTCTTACTCATTAAAGAGGGGACAGGAGGTTCAGGAAGGTTTAGGTAGGGTTTGGGGGTATTATTTTTAGAAGAAAACCTTAAGTTTGGTGTTGCTGCCAGCATGAGCACATGAAGTTTCAATTTGTGGTTTCTCTTTATGCAGTACATTTTGAAATTGGAATTTAAAACAAAATATACATCTCCCTGTCTGACTGTGTATATAACAATTTGTCATTTCTTAGTGGGAATTTGAAACTATTTTTGGTGTTCAGAAATAATCTTCTGTCCCTTTCCTTCACCTCCCTCCCCCCATCCCACTAACAAATTACTCTTTAATCAACCTCTATAGAGTTTTAGAACTTTCCTTACTCTTGGAGTAAGGAAAATAGTGACAGGAAATTAATAATTATTGAGGAATGGGGCTATATTTTCATTTCCTGGCCCCTTTGGAGTTAAACATTGAGTTGGAGGTGTTTGTCAAAAAGCTGAACAGAGCAGTTACCTGCAGATTCATTTTAATGAACCCCATTCAAGAACAATGCTCTCTGAAAATACATATATCATTATGAGAATAGCAAATCCTCCTAAAGCCAGAGCACTTGTGCTTTATACCAGTGCTTGAATAAGAATAAAATCCCCGCCAAGGGAGAGGTCTGGCAGCACAGTTGGTGTGTTGACCTTCAACGTCACAGGTTTGGTTAGGCAGGACATCAACATGGAGCCCTTTGGCCATCCCTAAGCTGTGCCATGGACTGAGCCCCAGGCATGGGGGGACCATGAGGTGTCTGACTTGGCTTACCTAATGATGGCACTGTGACCCCTCACAATGGCACTGTGACCCCTCACAATGGCACTGTCACTCCTAACCAAAGTGTTTGACCCCTTCAAGCTGACCACCATCATTTCCCAAATCAACTCCTCACCTCAGCACACAGCAGCTGCTGTTTCGGAGCTCCAACCAGGATAAAGGTGGACACAACATACCGGGCATCTCCTCTCCACCCCTCTCCTGGTCTTTATCACCAAAGGGCCTGAACTAAATCATCTTTCTGCTCCACCTTTGGAGTTAGGGCTCTTCCCTGAGCCTGATCCTGGTGAATTCTGCTGAGCCCAGGTGTCTGAGGACATTCAGAAGGCAGTCCTGGGTCAGGGCAGTGATCTTCCTTACACACTGTGCTAAAAATGGATGCCAGGGAAGCGTACAAAGACCAAATAAAAACATCATTGTGTCTCCCTGCAAATTCCTCGAGCTCTAGGGCTTAGTGGCTCATGGATTCCCTAAGTCACTGACTGCTGCTCTTGCAGTTAATATTTGGTTGGTTTTCCCTCTGTGATCTATTTGGGCTGGTCACTTTTTGATGCTCTGTAGACTTTTAGCCTCCCCAACATCCTGTGGTAAAGAGGCCCACAGCTTAACTCAGTGTTGTATGAGGAAATGCCTCTTCCTTTTGGTTTCAAACCTGCCTCCTATTAGTTTCACAGTTGACTTCCATGAATTTTGTATTAGGAAATGAGCAGCCTTTCATTTCCTAATTGCTTTCTCTACACTTCTCCCAACTTCATATATCAGAGGTGATTATTCCACCTTTGTATGGGTGCCATACCATACCCTGAAAGCTTCTTTTTGCCTTTTCTGTGTCTGTATTGGGCAATACAAGTTTTTAGATAGTTGTAATTAATATTTTTATTAGACTTAGATCTATAGCTACAAATACCAAACTAGATTTTGGGTAAGACACTTCTTTGCTGCTTTTATATTTTAGATCTGGAGATCTCGTGTCTGTCTGATCTTGTGTTTTGCTTTGTTTTGTTTTTTTTCTACTGGCTGTTCCAAGAAGAGATGTCCATTTGCAGGTCTTGTTTGTCTACATCCACTTGCAACTACAGTAGAAGTTTTACAACATAATTTTTAAGGTGCAGTGTCTGGACTGGTGTACACTATTGGAGATGTGTTCGTGCCATAGACTTACAAAGTGGCATAAGGACTTTTTCTTTTTTGTTTTCCTCTCCAAGTAGCTCTTAAATTCAAACAGAGGAGATTTTTCTGACTGCTACAGAACATCAAGTTGCTTTTTATAGATCTGTCTGTCATCCTTCCAAGGTCTCTTTCCTAAAAGGTATTGGCTAACACCAGAGCATATCTGAAGAGCATGTCATTACACACATTAATTGAGGGGACTTTTTCCTTAGGTGCCTTACTCTGATTAATCAGTGCTGAATTCCTTCTGGCATTTTTTCATCAGTATTGTGAAGCTGATTTATTGGGTCTGCATGTCTTCATGGTAAACTTTCATTTTTACCCTGGGCACTCCTGACTGGGCTGGTGAGCAAGGTCTGTGCATTCACCAGACATGGAGGTCATTTAAATAAATAAACATGTGTGTGTTGCACAGCTCCAGCATAAACAGACTTACTTGGAAAGCCCCCAGCAAACATTCAGGAGCTGACCATTATTCCCTACTTATTGTTTCCCCTCTTTTACACAGGTATGTACATGTAGGTCTTACCTATCGCCCAGCAGGTTCTCTAACAGGCTTTGCTGAGGGGCTTTGTTGATTTTGTTTAAGAAACCCAGTTAGACTTTGTCAACCAATTCTCCTTTGTCTATGTGCTCACTGGATTCCTCGAAAAACACAGTAGATTTCTCTTCCTGTCACAGAAGCTCTTTGGATTATTCCCACATAAATTAACAAAGGTTATTTTCTCACCTGTCATGTTCCTTTTCCTTATTATAAGCTCTACCACTTCCTTGGTACCCAAACTTGTATGTTTCCACTAGAAGAATTTTATTTAAAAGGCAGGTTTAAATGAGAGCTCACACTCCACAGCCAGAAGATCCATTTCCAGCTTGCCTTTCTTTAGAACTCATTTAGTGAACAATATGTGATGCTGACAATTTATTTCTCCTGATATTTCTTCTTTGTCCTTGATTTGAGGCAGACAAAATATGCATTAAGGCCTCATGGTGAATAAATATGGAAAATAAAAACTCATTTCTCTTTTACGCTGTTGCTTTTTCTCATTGCTACTTTCATGACTTCACTGTCTACTGCTCTGCAAAATCTCTGCAAGACATTCATAATATAGCTCAGTAATTTATTATTGTTCAATCTTTATGCCTTTTTAAAGGTGATTCCAAACTAATTTTCAGATTTCTCTTTTTGAGTCTGCATATTTCGTAGAATCATGGAATCACAGAATAATTTGGTTTGGAAGGGGCCTTAAAGATCACCTAGTTCCATCCTTCTGCCTTGGGCAGGGGCACCTTCCTCTACAGCAGGTTGCCTAAAACCAGATCCAACCTGACCTGGAACACTTCCAGAGATGGGACATCCACATCATATCTGGGCAACTTCTTCTAGTGTCTCACCACCCTTTATAGTTAATCTGCAGAAAATAGTTCTCTTCTCTTTTCCTCAGTTGAACAAAGCTTCACCTTTTTCAGGAATATGCCTTCTTTCTTCTAACAGCTTCTCTTATTCCCTTGCTTAGCCTTACCATAGTTTGTTTCTTTGTCCTCTATATATGGTATTTTGGTGGATGGTGTGTATTTGATCAGAGCTGTCAGTAAGGAAGTATCCTCACAATTCTTTTATCTGCAAATAGTCCTTTTTACTAGCTTAAATGAGGTGCTTCATGCCTCAAAAAAATTGGAAAAAGCACATCCCTCACCAGTTGTCTCCCATCCAATGCAGCTTTTCTAATTATTTTCTTAACTTGTCAGTCTATCTTTACATTTTTGTTGCTTTTACTTGAGTTCCTTCAGTTACTCATCTGCCTGCAAGGACTTGTATTGCTGATGAATCTTATGTTGATGTTTAGCTCTGCTTCTGACAAGTCCTCTGAAATCCAGGTAAGGTGTCAGCAGGTTTGAATAGAAACCTATGCAGAGACGTCAATCACCAGGATTGCTCAGGCCCACACACGGCTGCTTGTGCCTCCACAAAGAGAGTGCCACAAGATAATATCGCTATGTAAATAAATAAACAGAGCCTCTGATTCCCAATGTCATGTAAAGAGATGTGCAGACAAGTGCAATATGGCCCAAGGTTGGCACTGGGGCAAGAGTCAGCAGTATTTGGGGCTGAGAACAATAATTTCAATTTTTTTCTGGGTTGTTTGTTGGTTGGGTTTTTTTGTTTGTTTGGGGTTTTTTTGAGTCCATCACTTGTATGTCTCCACTCAATGAGTATTCAGCAGTATCTTCAATAGGAAGGATTGATACCCTGATGGTCACTTGATACACAAATTTTCTAGGTTTCACAGCTTGGTCTGAATTAGGTGTATTGAGGGGCTGCTTCTCTGTCATTATCAGTGAGGTCTTTGCTTTTGTGTCATTGGCAGGGCTGCAATGTGATCAGGAGGCAGGGACTGGTCTTGCCATTCATTCAGAAAGTTTATTCTCAACACAGAATAGTGTACCTGGACATTACATTGAAAATTTCAAATCTGGCAAACCAGCACTTTCAAATAAGGGGAAAAAAATAAAAAAGGTGTCTATCAAAAGCACCTTGGCCAGAAGTCTGGATATCAAGTGACTTGGGAAGGGACACATTTCTCAGGAGCTGTAAGGACATGACATAAAGTTTTTCATCCCTATTTATTCTCAGTGTCAGTAAACTTTGTGTCTTTAAACTAGGACAACTCAAAGTCTACTACTGGCATCTCAGGGGATAGTAAATCCCAGCCATGTGATGAAATTGACCCTGCAATGTTCACAAACATAGGTCAGCAGGAGGCTAAATGGATTCATAGGGTTTGGCAAGTGAGATGGAAACTCTGAAGATTACTGATGGGCTAACATCATAATATCAAGAAATTACTCTTTGGAGTATCCATGGAAAGTATACAGCAAACTCCTGGAAAATAAACTTTAATGTGAATCAGCCATCTGCCCAAAATCTGGATTTATATTGCAGCTGAGCTTTATTAAGAGTTTCAGGAGCACCAGTTCTGATGTGAAAATTTAGGTTCTTCAACAAGGTGTTGGCTCTGTTGAGTGAAGATATTCAGATCTGTTGGGTTAGATGAGGCAATAGGAGCCATGAGATGTAAAATAATGGCCACTAGGAGATAATAAGTTTCAGAAAGGATTGGAAATAAATATGTGAACACTTGCTTTTCACATTCTTGGCTAAAATTCTGCATTTACTTCACATTAGCACAGATGTTAATCAACCTACACATTCCTAAAGCAACTTTTGTCTCACACAACTGGTAGAAATGGACTGTATGTTTTTTATTTTATAAAACCTTTCTAAAGCAATAATCTGTACAGATGCAGAGATTTATTTGTGTTTAGAAACACAAGGTGCATCTAGAAGTCCCTTCTCAAAAAAGGGGGATGATGGAAGCCAATTACAGATCTCCAATTTCCAATACTGGTTCTGAGATTTTAGAAAAATTTACAGAGTATTTGGGAGTGCCAAAAATTAATTCATAATCTTAAAATATTTTGTGAATGCCATTGTCTCACAATTTGAATGTAACGTGTATGGATTACTGCTGCGATAGGAAAATAGAAGTCCACGTCTGTTCATTAATTAAAACATTTTTCCTCCATTAAACTTCTTCAGCATCAGAGCTGATTTTGAAAATCTTTACTTTATAACCATCCTCTTTGCAGAAAGAGCAGTGTCACCTGACATTTCCACCAGAAAAAGGGTCCAACTAGCTGTGTTTTGCAGGAAATAAAATTTTAAAATGGCATTGATCATGCACTAGAAATGTGTGCACATACTTGCAAACATCACTGGGAGCAAAGTCAGCACTCTTGAGTGTTAGGGATCAGACTGGAGGTGGAAGGGGTCTCCTTCACAAAGGAGATCTGATGGTTTGGCACCTGCCCCTCACACTGCCAGACATTCCATTTCCTTTCTAATAGTTTTCTGTTTTGTTCATCTCAGATTAGTTCTTAAACCCATGGCTCTTAGTAACAATGCATCCACCAACTTTTAGCATGGATATGAAAAAAGTGGTTAGCATACATTTTATACTTTAGTACAAATGATACTTTGACCTAAGATCTACCAGGTTTCAACTTCTAAACAACTGCTTTGATCAGGTGAGTTCATTCAGTAGTGATGTGGCAGCAACAATTCATAGCTGAGGAGTGGGAGAGAATCTTCACATCCAGTACAAGGCAGATATTGCCCCGTGCTGCGTCGGCCCTGATTTTACAACATTGCTTCCGTCATAAACACGTCTGTAAATCCTTGCTGGTTCACTTTGCTTTAGTGCTCATTTAAAACGAATGCAGCTCTGTAGCGTTTGAGAAAACACAGTGACAAAGCAAAAACCATAAAATTAAGCATAACTGAAGTGTTTGTTAAAACAAAACTGATGCCAATCTGGCACACTTGCATTTTATTCTGTTTTAGTGCTGGAATAGTTGTCTCCAGCAGAAAACAAACAAACAAAAAACCAACAAAAAGCTGCAACAACAACGACAACAAAAAACCCAAACAAAGAAGCAAACAAACAAAGCAACATAACCAACCAAACTAAATAAAAAGTCTAAACCTCAGAAAGGAAAATAATTCCGTCCAGGCTAAGGGTATTTCTGGCAGTCCCAAAAGAATAACTTCACATGAAGGAAGCTGTTTTAAGAAACAAGGACATTAAGGTGATTTCCACACCATTTCAGGGCTGTCATTTTCTATGATGACATTATTATGCCAACTTTTTCAATCTTCTGTGCTTGAAGTCAAGCCTTGTCATAGAAGCCTGTGTTCCCAACACCTCCAAGAAGCAGAACTGCTTTAATGTAGGAACCAAAATCCAGACTTTTAGGTGTCAGCATACCTGTGTGTAAGTGAAGGCATATGTTTGTAACTCTGTTGGTTTCCTTGTTAGGAGGAAGCTTATTGTTAATACCAGAGGGTCAAACTGTATGAAGTGAATTTGTGCAGGAATTCACCAAAACCACATCAGCTCTCTGACAGGAAGGACCTAAAGAAAGGAATTAGCAGGATCGGATGTGGTGCTTTCTGCCAGACGGCCAAACCTACAAGGTCAAAACAAGAAGCCAGTGAAAAAATAGATTTATGCTTAAAATGAAATGTGCACAATTCCCCTTTTTATTGCCATGCTCTGCATTAAAGAACTATTGCATGGAAGTTTATATATCCAAAAGACCTAGGCTCAAAAAGCCCATTTCACCATAACTTAGTCCTCACTCAGCAGGGCTGCAGATGCAGCATTTCTCGTGGTATTTTCCCCACTTTCTTCCCCAAAGGGACAGGGATCTGCATGACTTTTCCCAGGGATGGACATCCCAGGCTGCTTTGGAGCACCATGCAGCTGAGCCATCACAGGCAGCCATCACAAGCAAGGCTCCCTGCACGTTTGCCTCTCTCTTTACCCCATCCACCACCTTGCCCAGGGTTTTTAAGGACATTCTTCAGCCTGGAAAGGGGATGTTCCCATTGCCCAAGGTGGACTGTCAGAAGTGCACAGGATCCCTTTCCCTGTGAGTATGAGGCTTTGCTCATGCAGACCACATAACCACAGTGATAAGTACCTGCTTCCTGAGGCAGGGGAGCAAATGCCTTGCAAGAACAGTGCAAGAACCCACATTTCAAACTTCAGCCTGAAAGTGCTGACCTGTGCTGAAAATAACCTCAGCAGATTGCATGGAGAGGTTCATTGTTCTGTCTCAGACTCTCATGGTCTTAACTATTCACTGGCAAAAGGTTCAGGTGGTGAATAAGCTTCTCATTCCACTCTGTCCCTTATTAATGAGGCGGGAACAGCTCCTTGGAGAGAACCCCCTTGTTCCACGTGCCTCATGTTTAACCTGATCCTGTCCTTCCAGGTCAGGCATCTCCAGAAGTGAATATCTTACAAATAGAAAGTATTTATCCTTCAAGACATTATCCTCCAGGTGAAGGGTGGTTCAGAAGAGTTTCCTGCTCTGTGCTTAAAAATCGCTTTATCAGCTTCAACAATTTTCTACACTTGTTTTCATCAGCGTGTTTTAGACATGCTTAGTGAGCTGTCAGCATCAAAACATCATTCCTTGTTCAGTTCTGCCCACCATGAAGGCACCTGAAAGGGGACCACTGTTCACCTCTCCTCAGGAGAAACCTCACTGGACCAAAAGTTGATTTACATGAGGACAGAGAGCTGAACAAGGCACCTGTAAGTGCTCCTGTGTTATCCAAGGGGACAGCAGGTTTCCATCCCCCCAGAATGGAATTTTCATCACTTTCCTTTTCATTCCAGCTGTGGGAAGCAGCAAAGTGATTGTTTACTACACACGGCTCAGCTTTACCAGGTAAGAAGTTTTTACTAGGACTTGTAAACTCTGTGGTGGCACTGGGAGTAATTAGCACCATCTTTGCTCACGCTGCCTGCCCACGCCTGGGATGCACTCTGCACATCCCTAGGCCAACCTGCAAAACCTCTGCTCTGCTTTTTTACCCAAAAGGTCACCATTCCTTGCCCATAAACCAGAGCAGGAGAGAAATAAGAGGGCACAAGTTGCTGCTGAAATGGGGCACACAGAGGTGTGGGTACAGTGCTCCTGAAGTTACTGCTGAGGTGCTGTGGCTTTGGCAAGATGTCTAGATGCACAGCTGGTTAATATAGACCCTTCTTTTCTCCAGAGCCACCTCAGAAACAGCTATTGATTCTTAAGGCAGTAATATTCATCTGGCATCTCATTCATTCCAAGTTAATTGCTTAAATGGGTGGAAAAGGAAATTTGTGAAACGAAATGTGCTGCTGCATCAGGCATAAAGGAAACTTCGTCCCTATTAAGCTGAAAATGCTTCCCAAAGACAACACATAGGCTCTGCTGTGCTGAGGCACTTAAGTTCAATTCTTCAGTGGGGCCACTGTTTAAAGAGAGAATTACTAACTCAGTCACAGCAAGCTTCTGTGCTTCGACTTCCCAGTCGCTCAGTTTACTCTTCAGGATGGTTTCCCCTACAGCTTAAAAATATGACCTTGGAAAGAATTGCTAAATAAGTAAATACTTGAGTCTACCAGGGTTTTCTTCCTAGATCCTAACCCTGGCACAGGTTGAAGCCTTGCAACTATGTCCTATCTGCTAGGGAGGCTTCTGTTGGTATTGAGTGGCACATTGTTTAGAGAAATAACACATTTTCCTTACGGAAGGAGAGAAATATTCCAAATAAGCTGCTGGTCAAACACACATTTTTATGCATGTCAGCAGCTTGAGGAGAATAAGGAGAAGGGAGCAGTTTCATTTTAAGTGATTCACTGAAGAAAAGTTCCAGTTTACATTACCATGAATTTCTCCTTCAGAGTGCTTCTCATTTTCAGGATGCAATTTTGTGCTTCCTTCTCACAGCAGACTTTTCACAATCTGTGTAGCAGTGCTCATTTTAGAATTGGCTGTTTCACCTCTCTAAATAAAGCTACTTTAGCACCTGCATTAATTCCTTGCACTGGCCATTACTAACATTAAAACATGCCTTTATGCAGAGATGCTGCCACTGCAGCTATTCACTGAATTATTGAAAGTAGTTGGTGTCTTTTAAAGCAGCTCTTTTAATGTTTCTGTTCATTATTTGTTTTTACTTGTGACCTCCATTGTATTGGCTCACAGGTAAGTCTGGAGAAGTTTCTTTTCCCTGAATTAAGGCCTGGTGAAGGTTTGAGGGGTGTTCAAGGGATTGGCCCAGATGCCATCCTGGGGTCTGCTGCCATCAGCTTTCCTGTGCCTGTGAGCAATTTTCTCCAGGAAAAAAAAACAAAAAACAACAAACCAGTCAAAGGAGACTTTAATCCTCTGTGGAGTGTTTTTTCTTCCCCAGCTCTGGTACTGCCGTGTGACGAGCTGTTCTCTCCTTACACCTTAGCTACCAGCAGCCTCAAGGAGCCAATGCAACCCATGATTGCCAAAATAGAGACCTATTCCTGTGCTCTCATGGTCCTCAAGGCTCTCCAGCTCAGTGGCAGTAGGGCAAGCCAGGCATTGCCAGCTCCTGTGGGTTCCTAATCCAGAGATCCCATTCCCAGCTCTTGGTTCAGGGACCTGGTGTGGTCTAGGAGTGCATGACTTTGCTGGAGAACATCTACTCCAACTGCAAGGGCCTGCTCAGTTTAAGTTTTCTCCAAAGGAAACAAAAAAAACCCTATATTTTTTCCCCCTGAAGAAAATGCCATATTGTCATGTTTGTGGTTTTGTTTAAGGGGTGAGGTGCAAACTGCTGTGCAGTCAAATTCTGTGGGATATGGTTGAGTGGTCAGTTTAAGAGTTAAAATTACAGGCAGTCAGAGAAAGGTGAGAGAGAAGAAAAGGAGGAACAGCAAAGAACTAAAAGGAACTGTCAGAGATTGAAGTGGAGCAAGGCAAATCTGGAGGAATGGTGCTGAGAAAGTCAGGATTTTTTTGAAAGTGTCAGAACAAGTTTTGTGTAGTTTGGTGCAAGTCTGTAGCTGTGAATTCATTGGCCTTCCTTCAGGCATCAGCAAAACAGGCAAAAATTCTTCAAATTCAATATTCCCTCATATTCTGCCTAAAGGAGCATTTTAGCTGCTTTTTTGGTACTGAAACACTTCACTTTGCTGCTCTGGAAGGAGGTGGCTGCAGTGAGGTAGGTAATGACAGCTGACAGCAAGATTTGGTGCTCAGGCAATGAGAACACCATTGACTTGCTGGGCCACTGGCTTCACCAAGGCTGAGGAAACAACAATTTAACCTGGATCTCTAAGCCTGTCCTTTTTCTATCAGGCACGCGCAGAAACAGCAAATCATTCCCTCCTTCTCTATGTCAGCAACTTTCTTATTTCTGGAGAACCCCTCTGAATACATTTCAGTGGATTTCCAACTTCAGTACTGCTTCCAGGGTTTGGCCCCCCAGGACTGCTGCTTTACTTTCTGCACAGCAAAACAAAGCTAGAAGTTTCTGTAAGGGTCTCTTGTAATGAAAATAAGGAGACTGACAAAAAATTAATCATAAATGCTCACTCCCACTGACATACCAAGGACTGTTCATCCTTGTGGCTCTTATTTTGCACTTGTTACTGCAGTGTGTGGTTTAGAAGTAACTTCATCCTTGCTCTTTTTATGGGCACTATTTCTAAACATAGGCGATTTCAGCAAAACAGCCACACACACCAGACACATACACCCCACCCCAAATACTAACCAGGCACTTCTGTAGGACAATGAATTTCATCTAGGGGAGGTGGAAATTATTTACAAGAAAGAGACACTTGTAAGAAAAAAGCCCTAAGAAGAAAGCCTGTAAAGCTGCACCTTTGAACATAAAACAGCATTTTGTCTCTCAATCAAAACTGCTGCCCAGAGGACATGTCATACATTCTGTACAGCATCCACATTTCTACTGATGCAGAATGTCAAGGCAGCCACTCCGTCTAGCCCATGTCTGCCATTCCTGCTGGAGGGCAGAGTGAAAAACAAGCCTTACCTGTGACACTGCTCAACACCACAACAGCATCAGGCTCTGCCCAGAACCCTGGGATTTAATGCAGCGTTTCACAATCTCAGATGATTTTTAAGTGAAGTTTACAGGAGAGAAAGGCTGATGAATATTTATTCAGGAGTTTGTTCATGATTTGGCTGAGGTTACACTTCCAGAGCCTGTGACTGATGCTCTGCACTCTTGTTCATCAATGCACAGAGTGTTGGGGATGGTTGTGGAGCAACCTCCGTTTCAGAGGAAGAGTGTGCAAGTTCAACAAAACATTGGTGTCCAAAGGAGCCTGTGGTGAAGGAGACCTCTAAAGAGCTATTAATTGAGCTAAAAAAGAAAACCTTGTGAGAACACTTCAGCTTTCATAGGTTTTCTGCCCTGGGGAGATCTGTAAAGGGGGAGCCGAAAGATAAAGAAACCTACTCATATTTGCCTGTTTGTTTGCCTTGGTGTCAGTTATCTGGTACTTGATAAATGCAGGAATTGTATTCACTCAACTGCTAGGATGATGAAATTTTACTTTCTTCATCTGCTGTGGTTCTGGCAAGACATAAAGAATAACAAAACCCAAGTTATTAGGAAATTCAATGGCTGAACCCTGGAATTGCTCAGGTTTAACTGACCTCTCTCAATGAGAAGAGCACTCACTGCCTTCATATTTTAGGCTTAGGTCAGGAACCAAGTTCCTGAATAAATGTGCAAACCTTCCCAAAGTCTTGAGTTTGGTCTATTGAGGCTTTCATCTGCCTTCCAGAGAGATTAGAAATGGTACTAGAAGAAATAATTTCTGAAATCCAGGATGAGTGAGAGTCTCACAAATCACTCCAATACAGGTTTAGTTCCAGAAATAAGGTAAGAGCACTGCAGAGCACTCAGTTATTCTGCTATTTTTTCCTGTAGGAGAAAAGTAGTCATTCATATATCTGGACAAACTTGCCTTGCTTCCTTTCCAACTTAAATGAACACTTTCCTCTCAGTTTGGCTTCAGTACACAACCGTGAAAATGAGAAAAGAATCCAACAACACATTAATAGATTCCAGAAATTCTGTACAATGTCAATAAAGAGGTCGCTGAGCTATTTCAAAAAATGTGAAGTATTTTCAAGATATCATGAAGTGAAAGAAATTGTTCCTCTTATGGCTCATAACAGAAGCCCTAGGAAATGTAGAAAGGATTCCAATTATTATTTTATCAGAAAAAAAATAATAATTGATTTATATTTAAGCTAAATTGTAGTAATTTATTAGAAAGATTGTTTCACTTGTAATCAAATAACTTGATTTGCAGCATGTCATTTCCACTGAGTGCAAATTTCAGGGAAACAGAAAATCCTGTTCTGCTAAATGGTTTCATCATCTTTTGTATAAATATTCTACAAATGCTTATGGTTGTGCTAGCCCTAAATGAAAGACATTTTTTCAGAAAAGGTAAGGAACAAGTCCAATAAAATTAGTAAAATACTGATAGGTCTAATAGGAGACATCTAATTAACAGTAAGTCAAAAGTCACCTATGGATTAAATCAGTGCAAACACTTTTTCCTACATGGTAAAGGAGGAATTGAGGTGTCCAAAGTCATCTCTAACACAGGCAGCAGACAACTGGTAGGAATCTGAATTTTGGACAAATGTTTCTCCAGGAACATCTGGACCAAACATAAGCTCCAATTTCCTCTGGTGGAGTTGAGTCTCTGGTGGTTTTGCTCTTCAGCTGTAAAATGGAGGCATCTACTGTATTTTCCCTCCTCACCAGAATGTTGCGAGACTGACTCAGAATAAAACTTTCAACAGCGGGCTCTGAGGAGCGGGGGGGTTGTCTGAGATGTTCGTTTGCATTGCAGTGTCAGGAATGGTATCCACTTGATGGTCTGATTACTACAGGGATTGCTTTCTATGCAAGTGCTAAGAAAAGAATTAGAAAATGTCAGATTTCCACTTCCCATTACCTTGTTTCCTTTCTCGAGGGCTGCTTTTTTGGGTTCACAGAATGCGATTAGTTATCACAAACTGTGTATATCACTATTTATTCAGCTTGTCAAGATGGATTTTTTTATTGCCTAGAAGGGAGTGCCTGCTATTTCCATTTTCCTGAGAAAAATGGGAGTTAAGACATATATCTGGAAGCAGCCTATAGTGATGACACATGAGATCACAGACCTCTGACCACACCAGAGATTTCAAAGAGAATTTAAACACCTTAAACATTGTGGTGGGCTTGGTCACACCATCCTACCAAAGTCATTTTAGGCTGGTTCAGGTAACTGAATTTAATTTTCCAGAATCTCAGTGTTGCTGCTGTGGTGGCACCATCCTTCATTGCTTTGTTTTATTTTCACCAAGCAAGAGTAAATGCCAAGCACCTGATGAGAGTTAGCAATTCTTGTTTATGAATACATCCACTACAGAGCCCAGAATGTGGAATCTCTTGTTCTGCTGATTCATCCATACACCTAATTTGGTTTTCATTTCCACCCACCTCAGTTTAAGACCCAGTGCTATGTAAGTGATAGAAAGACACAGGCATCTTTCTAAGTGTGATTTCTGGGGAATAAACTGAATTAACAACTTGGTCTTCAAAGAAGAATCTGGTAAAGGAAAACAAGGTTATTCTGAAAAACACCACTGTTTATTATGTCCCTGGAGATCTTATCATTCCAGAATAGCTGCAGACCTCACAAACACTGGAGAACATAGGAAATCTTGTGTTTTATCATGAATATTTTTTTTAATTCACTTTAAAATAGTAAAAAAATCCAGCCTCCACTGAATTCCTGTACATTCAAAGGCAAAATGTAAATATTCCCCTAGAGAACAGTCTACTGGACAACTAAGGAAATGGAGAAAATGAAATTCAGGTGAATATATAATAAAAAACAACTCCTTTCATGTAGCTGCATTATTATAATTCATCTCTAACCTCTTGCTGAATTCTTAATGATGACAAAACTAATTTGTGGCAGCGGCATTAATGTTGAAATATCACACTTCAGCACAGCTTTTTTTCATTCTCTGAACTTTCATTTTCTTCCTCACTTTTCTGACTTTTCCACCTCTCCTCTCTGATATACTGTATAGGGGTTTCTAAAATTTTTCCAGCGCTTATTTTTGGGGCGAAGGGTTGCTTGTTTGTTTGGGGGTTTTTGGAAGGGAATAAACTTGTCACTAAAGAAATGTTAAAGGTCCTCTTTTGTCTCTGATACTGTTTCTGCATTTAAATCTCTGGCCAGGACTGACTAGACCATGCTGCTCAAAGCCTTTTCCTTTGTGTAGGCAATAATTCTAATCAGTGCCATTTCTGATTTAGGGAATTCGTCCTCTGACTTCATTAGAAATTGATAAGCTCATTTGCTAAATAGCCTCAAAAATTAGGTTTGTGTTGTCCTGAAAAAAAATATCGTCTTGTTCTTGGTATAAGTCTAAAGCAAATCAATTTTTTATCCTTCTCCATCTAAAGACCTCAGAATTCAGTGTATTCCCTTGTGTGCAGAGAGGTTGCAAATGTATTTCTGATTCCACTCATAGGTGAACAACCAGGGCACAGAGCAAAGAAGGGATTTGCCCAGGGCCATGCAGACACTTTGTGGAGAGCAGGGACCTGAACCAGCTTTCCCACATTCCTTCTCTGGTTCAGTGAAGAACCAAGGCAATTTCAGTCCTTAGACATCTCAGGGTTCTTTGCCTGACCTGCTCTCCTGTTTCCCAGCACAGCAGGCAGGTACAATATTTTCTGCAAGATCATTCCACTTTCCTAGAGTTCCAACTTACCTGCTTTACTATGGGTGTGCTCACTATTTCCCTCAGAAAATGTGGGCAGGAAGAATAGTGATTTTACCACCAGTCAAAGGTCTCCAGATTTAGCAGAAACATTGTCAGAGTGGCACTCCTGGTGGCCGAGCCACAGGCAAGGAGGCTTCCTGCAAATATGCCATGATTCTTCTTCTAGAAGTTGCTGGTATATATATAAATGCTTTTTTTTTCTTTTTCTTTTTCTTTTTCTTTTTCTTTTTCTTTTTCTTTTTCTTTTTCTTTTTCTTTTTCTTTTTCTTTTTCTTTTTCTTTTTCTTTTCTTTTTCTTTTTTCTTAATCTAGGGTTTCCTATTTAGAAATATGCAAGAGCTGCTGTGTCCTTTTCAAGGCTATAGGAATGATGAGTTACTTTTTGCCATCTCTGAAATATCTCCATTTGGAAAATCCAGAAGCTCCTTATGCCTTGTAATATTTTGGTGTAAGCAATACTCTAAATTGTTTACACCAGAGACTGTGCTTGCTTTAAAATGCTACCAATTTCTACAGTGAAGCCTAGTGTTTCTCAAACTTAGTAGGAAGAATAGAGGAAAAAAATTAAGTGATTAATGAATTCTATATCTTCACTGCACTGGTAAATTCTAAAACACTGCTCAGGAGACAAGAAAAAGGTTTTGAGGGATTCTAGGAACCTTTCTCATGTCTGTATGTGCAAAACACATGACAGTAAAACTAATTTGATTTATCTTCACATGACTGCTAGTGATAATTTCAGTCTGAGATTAACATCTGTATGTCAGCAGGGAATGTGGGCATGCATTGAGGGGGAGGACAGAACAGCAGTAACACTGTACAGCTCTTTATTAATTATCTGATAAAAGACTGCTGGTGAAAAAAATATGTGTTAAAACACCATCCTAATGTTCAATGCCCTTTAGTGAATGAGCAGTTTTACTAAGGCTTCTTGGTTCAGTATTTTTAGAACTGTTTAGTATGTTTAGAACTGTTCTTGGTATTTTCCTACTTAAATCTCATATGTATCATAGCTCACAAGATCCCTCTGTGCTCAGCCCCACAAAGATGGCAGAATCTTTAAGGGCACTGGTTTCACAACTGGCATCTATATTCTTTACAAGAAATAGTATTCAGGAGAAAGATTTCTGAGGTGATCACAGCAATAGCAGAAATTAGGTTGGCTGCTGCTAGAAAACCACAGCATTCCCCCAATAAAATGTAACGATAGGTAGTGCTCATCCTATGAGCGAGATGCTTTATCCCAACACATCTTTCTGGGAAATACTGAATTACCACTCAGCTCACTCCTGCCAGCCACCAGACACATCCCCCAAAAGGGCACCGTGTGGCCAGTGCCAGTGTGAGGTCTGCAGCTCCCCTGCCCTGCTGAGCCTCACCCAGGAGCTGCTGGATGCTGTCACCTCATTGATGCCCTATCAGACTTGTGGGGCCTCTCGTGCCTCCAACCACAGGCGACTCCGTGTCTCTGTGCCTCTGAGAAATGATGTGCCGGAGTGCTGGGCTCCTTTGGAAACAGAGCTGTGACTTCCCAGGCAGAAGCATCCACAGAGAGCTAAGGAAGGTTTCTGGGCAGCAGCCAAGCTAATTCCTGCTCTCATTTCCACCAAAATAAACCCGAAACTGTGTGACAGAAGCAGAGAAGCACATCAGCACCTCAAACCCCACACAGCTGAGATCCCTCTGCATCTGCACACAGCAGCACCTTCCCTGTGGACACGGGCATGCCCTGCCTGGGACACAATTGGCCCGGGGCTTGTGGAGTTTGTCCTCAATCCCCCTCTAGACGAGCTCTCCTTGCGATTCCAAAAACGTAGTTCAGTAGCACAGCACAGCTTGGCTGATGACGAGGGGACACAGAGCAACTTTGGAAACACAAACTGGCACGGGGAGAGAGTCTTCTTGGCTTTGAAAGGACAGCACACACGTTCAGAGCCAGAATGTGTAAAGGCTTTTGTTCACAAACAGAAATCCCTTGTGCTGACAGGCTCCGAACAAGGCTGGCACTCTTGTGAACGCAATATGAAAGTTGCCTTGTACTGGGATTAGCTGAGTGAACAGTTAGCAGCAAATAATGGACTCAGAAAATTTAGAAGGATAGTACTCCAATATTAAAAAAAAAAAAAAGCAAAACAAAAATACAAAAAAAAAACCAACAAAAAAAACCCGAAAGAACAAAAAAACTGACTGTGAAAACTCTGCTGTTTTGACTTTGTTCTCTCTCTAAAATAGCAAATGTTTCAGGAGACTAGTCTTCAGCCCAAGAGTGGCTCATGGACTGCCTGTTACAAATATTCACTCTTCAAGGTGTGATACTCAGTCTGTGTACTGGGACTGTTGTCTCTGTGCACCTCTGGAGCAATGAACTGCTCCCTGCAGTAGCAGGACCCTTTTCCTCCACCTTACCCAAGGCTGTGTTAAGTGAGTAAGGTCAGATCTCTGTGCCAAGTCACAGAGGGATTCTCAGCCAAATTTGTCTTGCTCTGTCACAGGCACATCATAATGTCAGAGACACAAGCTCTGCTGGCAAAATTCTTACCTTCCTGGTAGAGGGTTCTTCAGAAAATGGAGTGTCCACATGGACACTCTCTCCTGGCCACAGCTCTCCCGTCTGAGGCAGGATTGGCTTCCCTTGGACCAGGTGCTGCTCCATAAACTGGAGATGGAGCACAAACAGGCCAAGAAGCTCTCTTACATGCCTTGAAGGCTGATGTGGAGGAAAGAGGCTGAAGCCATATTGTTCCATATTGTGCTGTTGTGCTGAAATTTCTGTTTGTATTTTACAGGCCACCTTTCTTATTTTTTAATTTCTCCTCAAAATAATTAATTAATTCCAGATCAGTTTTAAAAAAAATTGCTCAAAAGTCACTTTTCTCTGTGAACATTCATATGTCCCAGCTTCTCCAGACCAAGCATTCTCCAAAGAGGTCATGAGCACAGACATTATAAAGTCCCAAGATTATTTCCAGCACCTTCTCCTCACTTCAGGCAGATATGAGGCTTGGTTCTGCACTACTGCTGTAATTTCACTGCAATGGTTTAGATCCTACACCGTGTTGTGTTAATTACCTGGAAAGGAGCTAATTATTACTGGATAAGTCAATTTATGCAATGTGACTAACACTGAGAGAAGAAGAGTGAGCTAAGCCTAAAAATTACTGGATTAAAAATTATGAGATTCAAATTTTTTTTTAAAGTAATTAGATTTTTCTCTTTGCTAAAACTGAGCTCCACATTTCCCTTCAGTTTCAAGCTTTTGGCAATGACAAGAAACTTCTTGCTGTCTCAAAGATCAGTGCCTTGCTGCTCTGCAGGGCTCGTCTGGGAAAGCACCAGCATTGGCAAAAGCTCCAGTGTTTTGTGGGGACTGGGAGGGCTGTCCTGGGCAAGCAAGAAGCTCAGAGAGGGACCACAGTGCCAAGGAAAGCAGAAGATGCACATGATTCAGCTCCATGTGAGAGCAGTTTGGGACTAACAAACACCCTTGAGTGGTTCCCTTGCATGGCCCAAGCCCTGTGTGTTGCCGTCAGCTGTCTGGGAATGAGGATTTAGGGGTTTGTTGTTGTATTTCTTACATACCTGTCATAAGACTCTAGGTCCTAGAGTCACAGAATCATAGAATGGTTTGAGTTCAAAGGGATCTTAAAGACCATCTTGTTCCAACCCCCTGCCATGGGCAGGGACCCCTCCCACTAGAGCAGGCTGCTCAAAGCCCCATCCAGCCTGGCCTTGAACACTGCCAGCAATAGGGCAGCCACAGCTTGTTCCAGTGCCACATCACCTTCACAACAGAGAATTTCTTCTTAATATCCAACCTAAGTTTCCCCACTTTTAATTTGCATCCATTACTCCTTGTCCTGTCACTGCAGTTATTGATGAAGAGTCCCTCTCCAGCCTCCCTGTGGGCCCTGTTCAGACCCTGGAAGGCTGCTGTGAGGTCTCCACACAACCTCCCTTCTCCAGGTTGAACAGCCTCCCATTCCAAGCCTGTATTCACACCTCACACCCTGTCCCACCAGGCACCAGTGACCACTGAGGAGCCCCAAGGAGGTTGAGTGGAAGCAGTTCTGTGGGAATTCCAAGACCACTGGCAAGCCTGTGAGATCCAAGCCTGAGCCCAGGTGGGGAAGCTTCAGGTGTTTGAAAAGACACTTTAACCTGCTTTCCTCTCTGCCACACAATGTGAAGCAGCATCTGTTCCCCACTTGCAGGACATGCCTCCAAATGGGCCTTTTTTCCCCCTTTTCCACACTTACAACCCCTTCTTCATTTCTTTACTCAGTCACTATCTCACATAGAGGGACTCTATGCAAAACCATCTGAGAGTGAATGGGAAAGACCCTTCCACTGAATATGTGGTTAGGACTCACAGGCACAAACATTTTCCAGCAGCACTGAAAGGATTAATTGAAATGTTGAGCCAGAGCAGTAATTATTTTACCAAACAGTGAAACGCTATTCAGCCCTCACTTTTCAACTGCTACTGATGCAATCAAGGCCAAAGGGAGCCAAGATATAAAATTACTGCTGCAGCCCAGCATTTTAAAAGCAATTAAAAGTGAGAGGTGCCCATGATTACAGTGTAAGAAAGAGGGTTTTCATTAAACAAATGGGTGTAATGCTTGCTCTGAAACCCTGCTTCCCAGCAAAACAAAACACACAGGACTGGACTCACTCCTGACTTTCCAGAATGAATCCATTCACTTGAGGAGAGTTACTCCAGATTTATTCGGTGAGATCAGAGTCACACCTGCACAATGAGGGACGTTAGAGGTGCTTTTGCTTTGCTTTGTGGTACTTTCCTGTACGTGTATTTTTGTCTCTTCCTATTTGCAGTTCAAATACCGGGACAACAATAAAAGTCCCAAAGAAGAAACTCAACTGGGCTGGGGAGCAGGAAGTGAAAATATTCCAGTCTTCATGTTTATTCTTGCCATAGGAATAAATAGGGCTTGGTTCAGTGCACAGTTCTGTCACAGCATGTTGTGCAAGCCTAAGGTTTGCTTCTCCTTAGGCTGGTGAAGCTTCACTGACTGCTGTGAAATCACCTCTACAGTGAGCAAATAGAAGCTGGCTGATGCTCAGGGGGGACAGCAGTTATCTGGAACTGCTGAGTGATCTGCTCTCTCAGTGATCCTCACCCTCATGCTAGCAGTGAAGAGCCCTGCACATTTATCACTGTGAATCTGCCTCCTCTAGTCAGTGGAGGTGAAGGACATTTCCCCCATCTGCATTGCATGCTCTTATTTATCAACCATCTTTACACATTTTTGATCCTTAATACACTCTGAACTTCCAAAAAAATTCAACCACATTTGCTGAAATTTTCCATGTTTCATTTCTGACCAAAGGTGGGCCCTGATTTTTTGAAAAGCCAGAGGAAAATTCCATTGGCTGCTTGTGAGCTGAAAAGAAGTGCCAAAACAAAGAAACTCTTTCTCCCATTTGAGACATGTCTTTAGGGAGTGAAACACCAACCATCCAGCATAAAGGAGCTGCACACAAAACTCCACACTCCAAAACTTGAAAGGTCTCACTCCACCTTTCAACAGGCAATAGAGCTACACCTGGACTTGCACAAGAAATGCCAGCTTGGAAACCATATGATTCAGTTGGTTTTCCTATGCATCCAACCCAAACCCTGCAGAAACCTGCAGCATCTTTCCACCTATCTGATAACAACTCAGCTGGACCTGAATATCAGCAATAACATGGTGATATGTAGGGCTTCTGTCTGGGTATTGTCTGTTTTCTTGCTAGTTGGATACCTATCACCCCAAAAGGCTCCCTGCATGCCTTGTATCCACCTTTTGTCACCAAAGCAAACATTTTTCCTAACAACTATCCTGATTCTAGCCTGAATTGCCAAAAATTACCCTCTGACTCTGAACAGATAACATGGCCAGTAATTTTCTACCTTTCATGGCCAACACAGAGCTAGCTAGTCTCCTTCCAAAAGAACCAAGCCCTGCGAGAAAAAAAGATTTTCATAGGAGGAGGAGGAGGGACTATTCCATCATTGAAGTGATCTTGAAAGTTTGCAGAGATCTCCATGATCCAATAGTGGAAAGCTCTCCTGAATGCAATTGCCTGCATCACTTTGCTTTGGAAAGCATGAAGGATGCCAACCTTTCCTGCTATTTAATTTTCATTTTTGTTTCTTTCACTCCAGTTTCTGTTTCTTCCTGCCCATTGTGATGTTATCCCTAAGCTGCTGAGGGATTTTTATTCTTCCTCTCTGTGCTAGTGCCATCTGACTGGTTAGAGAGTTCAGCGCTCAGAAGGAGCTCTCTGGGGCAGGACTGGAGCATGTTAGGGAAGTTTATTATGGCCCCTGCCTAGGCTGGCACCCTGGGGTTGGGGTGGGTGTCTCCAGAGCTCAAAGGCCAGGCTATTGCAGGCCGGGTTCAGAGCCAGGCTGTGGGGCTGGAGCAGCAGCAGCTCCGCTCCTTGCGGATTAGCACAGAGGGGGACTTGTGAGCGCTCCGTGTGATATCTGCTCGGGAGGTAAACAGAGGGTTTTAGTCTCCTGGCCTGTCTAACCAACTCCTTTGACAAGCTCTAAATTCACTTAAAGCCATGTAATTTGAACGTGCTGTGGGGTCCAAGTCTGCTTCACCCTTGATACTGCGTAAATGGGCCCATTAAGGTTTAGCCAAGTTTTGTGTGGTTTGTTCCCAAACAGTCACCGCGACGCCTACTTCGGGGAGATAAGCTCTCCTCTGCCAGAGCACAATGGGGACTGCTCACAGGATGAGAATCCACGGCTTTAAAATCATCGGGGGGGGGAAAGAGCAAAACAAGAGCTGTGCCCAAAAAACGTTATTAAACCTCAGCAACTTTGCCGTCCCAGATAAAGATGGTGTTTGCTAAGCTGTGATTTCATCAGCACTTGAATCATAAGCACTTGAATCATAAGCACACATAAATCAGGCATAAACCTTTACCATGGGACAGAACTTTGCTTACAACTCATCATCTATGAGAGAAACTTTCTTTTTTCTTCCTAAGGTTAAGAAATTCAAACATTGTAGATACCTCTAAGTGCCAGGACAAGAAAATTGCATGCAGAAAAACATCATACTGCACTTACATTTGATTCGAAGTTTTGGGAGTTTTTTGTGAAGTCACTGCAGCATCAATGCATTCTCAGCCCTCAGATGGTGCTCACAATTCTTGTCTGAAGCAGCACCAAACACCACTTGGCAGTCATATGAACCAGATGCAGTCTTCCATAACACTGAGTATGAGTCTCAAACAGGATGATTTGGCAAATCTGTTCCAAACTTCAACAAAAAGTACAAGCTGAACACTGTCACCTAAATAGTTCTGGGGCGAAAAATTCTGCCTTTTTGATTGGAACCATACCAACTTCTTCAAATCAACATCTGTGATTATCTTCAAGATATTTTTAAGATTCTATTTTTAAGATTTTTCCAGTGGCATCTTTGAGTAGGAGCCCAAATTATTGCCACAGGTAGGAAAAATCAGTTAAGAAGAAAGAAACAGGAAGTTGAGTAGCCCACAGATGCTGGTTGAAGCCACAGGGAACATAAGGTTGCAAAGGACCAGTATTCATCTGAGTTGTTGTTTTCAAACATCTTAGAAGAGAGCGTGGTTTAAAAAAAATTTGCTGAGAAATTGGACACATAAGAACTCACTGTTGGTCATGCTGTTATCCCCAGAGTAGGACATGGAGAGTTCATGCACAGAGCTGGGCAGGGTTAGAGCACTCCTGAGGGCACTGGGGGCAGACAAAGCACAGGGCCCCAAGCCTCCCAGCTGGGTCACAAACCATGCTCTTCCACATCCACAGCACTTGGTTAGAGCCAGGTCCTGGCAGTTTGAGCATGGCTGTGTGGGAGCACAGGCATTCAAAGCAAGGTCTTCTTGCTGCAGACTGCTCCTTGCCCAAAGAGAGCTGACTAGATTGTGTTATGGCTATCTGCTATCACTGGCAATATTTGTTTTATCAGTTTTGTGCCTTAGTCATCTCTATGGCATGTAATAAGTTTGCAGTGGTGGGTTAACCCTCTTTTTGCTCTTATTATCCTTTGAAGGGCTGTGCTTGCAGTAGGCCCAGTGCAGAATAGTTTGGATGCTGATATATTCCCACTTTGAAGGCCAGTGAAGGGCTCCCACCAACGGCTGCAGGGCAAATTTCCCTCTGTTTTTTCAAGAAGGAAGCAGCCCTGAACCCTTCCTGGAGCTGGACTCAACCTCACTTCACAGGACTCCTAAAGCCAAACCCCACCTTTCTGGTCCACACTTCAGACCCTGAGTCTCTGCAGCTTTCCAAGCCCCTCATCACTCTTCTCCTTCAGGTTTTCTGAGTGCACACAAACCTTCTGCATCATTCCCCAGTGTTTAGGCTCAGTAGTGTCCCTTTGCATTGTGAGCTGGATGAGATGAATGCCTTTATATCAGCTGGAAAGTAGGAAACATCACCCTGCAAAAACAGCGGCCATCCAAGCACCAAAGCTGCTGGCTCTCCAGGTGTGTCTTGGCTCCACTTGGACACATTTGCTCGCCTTCTTTAGCCCCTTGGTGTTGCTTTAATGATTTTCTCTATACCTGATGCTCTGTCCCTTGCCTAGACTTCCCTCTCTTCCCTGTGTCAGTTTTCCAGCCCTCCTTGTGGAAAGGACCATCCCTCTTACACGGTGAGACTTCAGGGAAAGTGAATGAACAGAAGAGAGCACTTAGAGCCCAGACGTTGAAAGGCTTCTTACACAAAACACAAAAGAGCTTTTCTTCTCATCAGTGTTTTCAAGAGACAAAAGAAAACACATTTGCTGAAGTGTTCCTTGGAGATACTTTGTTTTGAAGTGGTTGAAGAATTTCGAATGTGAGATAAGGGGGAGACACTGGCATGGAGCAAGGATAACAGCTTGTTCCTCCAAGGGCTAGGATTAAATTGCAGGGAATGCTGGCACTCAGCCCAAGCTCAGCTTCCCCGGCCCCAACACTTGCTTGAAAAGGTAGAACTTGAAACATGTGCTTTGCACTCTCTTCTTATCATCTCCCTCCCTGCTTCAGCCATTGTTCATGTGCTCTGGCACTCACAAAGCCTGCATCTAGGCTTTGCTCAGGACAGCATTGATAAGCCAGATGATGAATGTGGAAAACTCCTCCCCGAGAGGGTTTGATTTGAGCTGCATTTGAAGTTGCTGGCAAAGCACTCTTCTGTTGTTTTTTGTTGTTCTGTGCCCAGCATCAGGACAGTGCCATTCTGCAGGAGGCTGCACAGTGTGGAGCAGAGATGCTCCACTTACAGGTGACTCATTATCAGGCTGGCAGTACTTATTGATGGATTATATCAGCTTCTGTTTTGACATTATGAAGCTCAGGATCTCTTCAATGAGCAGTTTGCACTGTGTCTCCTTACCTGCCTCTGCCTTTTTTTTTTCAGCAGCAGGGACTTGCTTGCAGACATTTCAAGCTTAACATTATTCAAGCCAGAAACTGTGCAAATCACTCACTAAGTCCTCCCTGCTCAGTTTGCAGGCATTGCTGACAGATATGAGATATTTCACCTATCTAACCCTCAACACACAAGTTCTCACAGCAGATGGGTGAGTGGGGATTTTCATGTCCTCAAAGGCAGCATGGAGTGGCAGATTGGTCAAGTCTGTGAATCAGAAAATGCTGCAAGGCCTTTTTTGTGTGCTGACAGAGAGTGTCAAGACCTGTGTTTGCCTACATTCATTTATCATGGCTTGGTATGTTCAAAAATGTTGTTGATCTTCGTTAACTCTTTCATCTGTAAAAAAGCCAGAATCTTCATGCTGTCTTTGCAGCTGCATTCCTGGGGCTCCCAGGTTAATTGATTAATGAAGTGGAGCTGCTGGTATCTGTGTAAGAGAGGGCATCTTGATGTAATGTAGATACCAAAAAGATGGTCTGATGTAAACACAGGGGGCTGGTATGCAAAAAGAAAGACAGACCCCTGAGAGCCCTATGTGTTAAATGGCAAGGCAGAATAGCATTTTACCCTTTTAAAATAAGGGAGGAGGTGGGAGCTGGTGGAAATTAGGGCAGGAACCACAAAATGCTTTGTCTGAGATCAACAAGTTAGCAGTGGGACACCTAAAAGCTATGTGTCCCAGCCACAAATAAATCAACTTTCAGTTTTAGGTGTGTATGTCTTGTTAAGTATGTGAGCTATGTGTCTATCCCTGGCTTACTCATTATCTCCTGGTGAGAAATGAAGCACAGCCCCATCCCTAACTGGACAGAAGGCAGGGACACACACTGAGCCAGAAAGCTCCCTGCTGGCTCCTAAACCCAGCCCCTGTAAGGAGGTAAGCTTTGTGCTGTTCCCTGTCTCAACCGCCAAGAGCAATTTTGGCATGTATGAGCATGGCTGGGCTGCAGGTGATCCTGTGTTCATCATGTGCCCAGTCATAACAGGTCCAGATCCAACACAGCTAGGCACAAATATTATTATTGCAAAGGTTAGGATTCCCCAGGGGATCAAATAGAGACATAAAGCCCACTTCCCAGCTAGGGTACAAAATATACTGGCACTGTACTGGGGCAAAAAAATGACCCATCAACATCAGAAATGTCACTTTGAATCTTGATCTTCCTGTGACTTCAAAGGACACTGCTGTGTCATTTGTGTTGGCTCAGTTTCATTTGGTTTAGGATTTTGGGAGACAAAATACAAATTCTAGCCCATATATCTTAAGTAGTTGTATCACAGAGCTTGGCCTGTGTTGTCTTTGACATATTGTATGCATGCAGCTTTATTTAAGTAACAGCTGGGATGTATGAACATATGTCATCCATCAAAGATTGGAGAGGGAAATGCATGAGCTGGTGCATTTTTGTATAACTTGCTGTCATCACATTCAAAAAGAATTAAGTCTCAAACAAAAATACTTGTTGCTCCATCTGACCATGGAAATCTTCCTTTAACCTTATGGCCTGCATGGTTGAGTAACTGTACGGAAAAGTTTAAGTGGATAGTGCAGACATCAAAAGAACCCCATCCATTATAAATTATTGGAGTCTCTTGTGCTTCAAAAAAAAAAACCCAGAGTCAGATTCTGTTTGTGTTCTTGTGGGTTGTTGTTGTTGTTTTAACCTGTTTCTTTAACTTCTTATTTTGATGCTGACTGTGCCCATCAGCCGAAGCCTAAAAATAATCATAAAAACAGGGACTGTAAGCTCTGTGGAGTTAGGACACTTCATGTTTCACTCTTGGAGTGGCAGGGATCTATTCAAATATAGAAATAAAGGTTAGCGATTTGGGGCCCTTTCATGGACTGACAAACCTTAAGGGATTGAAGCCCCTAGGGAAAATATTGTGTGTCTATGGGGACTTTGTAGAGGGCATCAGATTCTCACTTTCCCAGGTAACACAGGTGATATGGATGTGATACAGGGGATGGGAGAGCCTGTGGAGGTCAGAGCACACCTTTGTGGGATGGATGAAATTCCACCCAAATCGAGACAGTGTCTGAAATTCACTGTTTTGCTAAAATAGCTTCTCTACAAAAGCTCCAAAAGATCCAAACACTGGCTACTGCTCACTTTAGCCTCGCTCAGACAGCAAAGGCAGCTGGACTTTGGAACACTGAATCTAGGCTAGGATAGCCTTTGTTCTTCATGCCACATTAGCAAAGTCAGTGAGGCATAAAGGAAAGACATGAAAATTGTATTTATCTTCTGCCTATCTCACCTACAGATCTACAGATTGTCTTCCCCCATCCTCAGAATACAGAAGCTGACATTTTAAAGAAGACCCAAAGCTGATCTAATCCAGCATCTTGACTCTGACAGTAGCCAGTGGCAAATACTTGAGATAACTGCATTAAATCATGACTGCAGGCAAATTTTAAGCAATCTTCCCTCTCAGAATACTCCTTTTGCATTGGAATCGTTAAGGAATTACTTCATCTCTTAACAGGGAGTAATAGCCCTCCAAATGTACTTGCTGTTAGGATGCGTAATTTACACTCAGGTATCTTCATTATTGCTAGGAACATACTTCTTACACACAGGTATCTTCATTATTGCTAGGAATATACCTTCTGGATATGGCTAAGCCTCTCCCTGCAGCAGGGAGTGCCTTATGCCTTCACCTACCAGGAGATGGTGTTTATTTTTATTTAGATGCCAGTTCCCCTGAAAGCCATGGTGCTTTTGCACTGTGAGTTTGGAGAAACACCTTAGGAGGCCTCCCAGAAACTTATTTCTATCACATTCTCTGGTATTTACCTCCTCTCTCATTTGGTACAACCACTGCTTATCTGGGTGCCTTCAGCTGAGGAGCTGTGTCCTTGGGTCCATTCCTCCCAGCAGCAAAGGCTCACACAGATCTCAGCCAAATTCAGGCATCTCAGGAAGCTGACTGAGAAGAGGACAGCTGATATCTCCAGAGGACCGCTGAGATGTGATGATCATGCCCTGAAAGATCATGACCCATTCCTTTTCAGAAGGGAAATTTGAGCTTCCCAGTGCGCATGTCGTGCATCAAGGGCAATCAAGGCATCTCCATCTTGAGTTTGCTTACAACCACTCCTACCTGCAATCCACCTGTATATCCACTTCTGATCCTTATCTTGATTTTGTGAAACACCATGTCTAACCACACTCTAAGAGCAGGAATCTTTCGAAAGGTGACAGGATTTACAAATACGCAGTAAACCAGTTACAGATTGCATTAGGCTTGGGCTTTAAAATGCTCAACAAGTAACACCAGCTGAGGTTTGTCTTCACAGCATTCTCATGTCCTGAATTTCAGCACATGCCAGATCATGTCTTTCCCATTCCAAGCTGCTGGGTGGAAGGAGAGCTGTCATGCTGTTCCCCATTAACACCACCACTGTTCTGCTCCTCACTCCCAGACTTTCTTACAGAAACCCAATTCCTTGCATGAGATGTAGGTGGGTTTCTAAGACCTAAACTTCCCTGGAAGACTTTTCCTTATTTATAAACATTTTCCACAGACCTATCTGTAAATCAGTCTCTGAAAAGGCTTGACATGGATGCCACGTATCTCCACAGGCTTGCTGCTGCCCTGAGCTTGATCCTGTTATTCTACTGCAAATAACATCATTTCACTTGTATGCATGACTCTTCAGCCAAAACCATAATCTGAACTCTGTGTGCTGGTTCTGAAGAGCTTCCCACTCCATTTCAGCACATTGATTTAAATGTCCTTTGTGGAAAATGCTGTTAAACCCATATGGACTGGTTTTGCCATACCAGCACTGTTCCAGTTATCCCTCTGTGAAATGCTGCCAGATCAGGAGAGCTGTGTTTTACTGTCCCTCATCCTACAGCAACTGACAACACTGCACAGTCCCATGGTTCATGTTTAACTTAATCTATGGCTGTTGGAATTACTGGATACTATCAAAAGACAGGAAGGAAAGAATGGAAAATCTTACTTCCACAGGGCTGTGGTCAACCGAGTGTTGAAACTGGCATAGCTGACATTAGAAAGACACAGAGTGAGGCAGCATATAAGTAGGAATAAAGAAAAATGATGAGCTGTGAGGATAACCCAGGTCTGTTAAATGTTCTGCAGTCCAGGCTGGGAGGCAAAGTTCCTTAGAAGGGCATCAGATGAGCTGCTCTGCTCTCCCAGTGGAAATGATGCCATGGGCAGGGGCTGGCCTCTATATCTGGCTTTGTCCCTTTTTGCAGCTAATGGGAAACTTTTGGTAGATGAATGAATTTTGAGAAAGAACCACTCTGGCTTCCAGATGAGGTCTTGCAGGCCTTAACATTGCTGGAGAAAGCAAGGCCCACAGGGTGAAATACTTTGAGAAAAGGGCCATACAAAGCCATGTGTGCATGGCTATTTATCATGCTCTGCACCCACGCAGACCTCAGCATGCTGTGTGCAGATTTGCACCTGTACCCACCCCCAGAAGGTACTTCCTCATGGCTTTTCATCTTCTAGTGAAATGTCTGGGCAAATAGTGAGCAATTATTTCCTTCAATTGTTGCCACCATCCTCCACCACCCTCAAAATTACTAATTCTAAAGGAAATTTCAAAAAGCTTTTGTTTTAAAATTCCCTCCCTCTAACTGAGTGCATTGTACAGAGATCAAAGCACTGTTTTCAGTGGGTCTTGGTGGGCAGGAGTTTTCTGAACAGACTCCAAGCTTTTGGTGTAGAACGGGTCAAAATGACCTTTGCTTTTTCTCCCTCTCACATTTTTAATTAGTGACTGTTAATTCACATTACCTGGCATGGTCTAGACTTCACCTCTAGGCTGATAATTCTTAGAGCCTTGTTGTTTTCTACAGAGTGGAAGAGCAAACATTGCTCCTAAATGGCACATTTGAATCTTGGAACATCAATCTAGAAAGGAGAATATCCCACTCAAAGTCTTTTTTATGGATACATTTCACCTCTAGTAGGTTTCTACTTGTGGGACAAAAGTAGAGGGAAGCAGAAAAAATACTGAACCCACAGCAAACTAATGTTAAAGAGACCCAGATCACACGTGAGGATGAATTTCCTAATCCAGGACTCTTATAGGTTGGCAAAGCAAACAATAATTCATTTTATAGCCCTGAACATGACAGAAATATTCATCACAATGAGGAACAGGGACTGTTAAGGACCTAAAAAAGAATAATAAACAAGCAAATTTTATACACCATCCCTGGGGAAAATCTCCTCCCACGCACAAGTGTCAGATGCTAGTCTTGGCTTGACTAATGCTAAAACACTAAAAAAAGGGAAGGAGATGGGTGCTTGAGCATGGCTTCAGAGCTGCAGCTCATGGAAGGAGACATTCATCACCTGCAGGAAGTCCTGCATTTATAAGGGCCAATGGGTTATCAGAGAAAAGCACTGGTGGACTGGCTCCAGAGATAAATATTTAATGGAAAAAAAAAGCAAAATAGAAGAGCAAAGAAAGATAATGTGAGGATTTACTCATAAACAGACACATTTCACTGCTGCCAAATCAGCAATCTTACTAATGAGGGTTTAGAGAGCCTCTTGCCAAATAACTAATATTACAGTGTGTAAAAAAGCTCAGGTTTTCTAAATGCGTGACTCTCCAGCCAAAACCAGCTGAATGCTTCCTCATTTAATGCTCAGTAAAATGTTTTATTTAAATATCTCATAATGCTTCCAGTGTTTCTAGCATACTGAAATGCAATATGTATCATTTAAATCCTGAAAATACAAGCACTTTGCAGGTTTGTTCAAGCTACCAAATATATCATATTGTCCAATGCTGCTATATTTGGGACCATTTTGAGGAGAGACATAAGTCCAAAACAGTATTCATGTTACAGTAGTTTCCCAGTCTCAGACAATTTTTTTCCTAATTTTCAAAGTCTGCAACAATCCATCTGGAATTTTACATCTATGATCTTTTGGAAGAACGGGTTTTTCTCTCTGGAAAGTTTGAAGTAGAAGTGGACAAAGCTTCTTTGAGACCTGGAGATTCAACAAATGAGGTGTTTTCATTCTTGGAATAGTTGCCCAGTTTGTGTTTATTTTGGCTCATCTGATTGTACATGGCTGGAGCTACAGACAACCAGGCAGGATCAATGCTTTTCACCAGCTTTTAGGAATGTTGTTTAGGGACAAGGACTGGAGACCTGGCCCAACAGATGGAATTTAAAAAATGGGCCAACACACTGGAGTTTAAAGCTGAAAATCTTAACATGAAAGATCATCAAGTCCAAGAGGCAACTAAATTACATTTGCCTAAATGAATGAGGCTCTTCATATATGGTACTGTGGGGTGCTTTGAGAAGGAGGAGGACTGTCAAATTCACATTAAATGCAACATAATTTTTCCAGTTTCTCCCTGGCAGACCAGTCTCCAGAGGCTGCAGGGGATGTCCTGCTGGGCTGCAGCTCCTCCCCTGGTGCCAGCTGCCCTTCCCAGCAGTGAAGTTAAAGTCCTGCTCCCAATGCTGATCCTCAGCCACATCCACAACACACCTTTGTGCACCTGGACTTTGTACCTAACTTCTTCACCTTCCGACCCACTGGGGTCAAATCACTTTGGATATTTCCAGCAACTGGAAGTTCATTTTCCTTCAACGATCCTTTTATTATTCCAGCATTACATGTTTGCAAAGATGTGACTAAGCTGTGGAAGTCCCTGAAGTAGAAATTGTTGAATCTTGTTTACACTTACCCTTTTCTTACACCTTTCTTAGGCATCTGATGCTGACCAAGACTTAGAAATAGGATAGTGGGTTGTCAGGGTCTTTATAAAATCATTCTTATGTTTTTGAGTTTTCATAATGCATTTTTAATGCTATTTTATAATAAACATAAATCTGTGTGAGTGATGAGTCTGTATTACTTTCAGGAAAAAGGATGTTTCTTCTTTTAGGTGGAGCACTGATCTGTGTATGCTATTATTAACTATCCTTTCTGTCACATCCACAAAGGAAGTAAATTTAGGACTGGCAACTCAACAGAAGGAGTGGCCGCAGCCTTGGCAGCTCAGTCCAGGCAGAACATTCACAGCAGCACTGGCAAATGGTGGTGCTGGGTTTAGCAATGGCACTGCCAGTGAGGATCATGGTCCCAGGAGAGTTCTCACCAAAGCTCTTGCTGTGGGGTCTTTGCTGCTGCTGCCATTTGCTCCAAACATTTACCCTCTGATTCCACATTCGGATGGAAATTTAAGCCTGGTTTTATAGATTGATGCCTTTCCAAGCATGATGCCCAGTGTGAGCTCAAACCAAGGACATCCAAGTGGCCAAACCTGGTCTACACTTCTACACACAACTCAATTTCTCTACTGTAACCTTAATTCAACCCACAGATGACAGAGAGGCAAAAGCTCTGCTGAAACCACACGGCTTCACTTCTACAGCATTGCATCAGCCCTGAATTTTGAAAAGTCCTACACCCTGTGCAATTTGTGTTTGTAAGGTGTTTGAGAGAAGTCACAGAGACTGAGCCAACCCCTCACACTTCCTTGCCCCACTTTGCCATTACGGCACTTTTTGTGTCACATCACCCAAAATATTAAAAACCAGCATGGAATGTCAAACACCACTCCAGCCAATAGATTGCCAACAGGTAGTCATGTGAGACTTAATGATAGGAAAAGAAAACAAATCTTTTGTATTTTCTAATGATAAATATGCTTATGCAGCTACAGTAATAATGCTTGTTTGATCTTAGCCAATCTGCTTCAATAAATGTAATGTAAAATACCTCCTAGAAAGAGTTCAGGATACTGAAGAGTTTGGAAATTGCCTAGGATCAATAATACAGGAAGCAGCTTTCCTTTTAAATTAAAAGCCAAGCTGATGAAGGAGTAGAAGAGGAATTTCCAAATGTGACAGTCAGTGATTACGAGCTTGCCTGTGTTCAGTTGTGCACATGTAAGTGCCAGTGAAACAGGAAACTGCTTACAAGGAAAAAAAAATCATTCCAGGTCCTGGATGGGAGGGTAGATGAGAGAGGAGCAGCAGCATCAAGGTTTGTGTCACTTGTTCTGCAGCCTTCTAGGCAATGTCATTACCCTTTTCAAGTTACTGAACAAGCTGCCTGGATAAAGAGGCTGTGTCTCTGCAGCATGAGGGTGCTCTGTCTCTGGAAAGTCTCAGTCACTTGGAAACAGAAGTAGCAAATGCTGGCAGTGTTAGCAGAGTCATTTTTCCATCACCCAGGCTGCAAGTTGTTTTCTGCTTCCAATCTCTTCAATACAAATAGTTTGATTTGGGGGAAAAAAAAAGTGAGTGTGCAAAGAAAACCATTGAACAGAATGGGAAGAAAACGTTTGAAGTGATCATTTATTTGGGTCCTGTTGTAACTTCTGTATTTTCAGGGTTCACAGGTTGCCCACTTCATATTAGAAAAAATCATAGATAAGCACTCTTTACAAAATTCTGAGATTTTCTTTAAAAAAATCATGAGATGTTTGAGCAACAAACTTCTACTACTTTGAATTCTAAACATTAAAGCATCATGACCCATATTCTCAGCCTCTTCTTTACAACTGCTGCTTATTTTTTGGGGATTTTTTTAAAGGTGAATTCTTGGGTTGTCAGCCATAGGAAAATAGTCATAAAAAGTTCACAGAGACTGGTGATTTTGGTTCAGTCAGGTGCTTATCCAGATAAATGCAGTCAGAAATGTCATGGTCCTGCTAGAAATCTCACAATGTTCTGTGGTTTTGCTAAAGGTCCATCAGGTGGGATAAAGAG
Organism: Zonotrichia albicollis; assembly: GCF_047830755.1. NCBI lineage: Eukaryota > Metazoa > Chordata > Aves > Passeriformes > Passerellidae > Zonotrichia > Zonotrichia albicollis. The sequence goes on along the minus strand of NC_133823.1, from coordinate 50,745,103 downwards.
ATGAGTATGAAAATTCAGCTTTCAGTTAGAAAAGAAAGGGACTTCTTGGCTTTTACATTGCAGAGAAATATTCATATGTGTGAGGCTCAGATGTTGGTTCACATCTTAAAGGCATGACTTTTACAGTGAGATGACAACATTTCTGAGTGAGTTTCTCAGGTCTAAAGGCCTGGCTCAGAGTTCAGGCCATGAAATTGGGGTTGTAGTGGTACTCCAAAATGCTGAGCCAATCTGGGGAAAATCTGAAGTTAATTGCACAGGGAGGACACTAATTGAACATGTGCCTCTGTTACAGGTGCTGTTTATGTACAGACCAGTCTGTACATGTTTTAAAAACCTGTATATTAACAGAAGCAAGCTCTGGGAGCATTGAGAATGCTCTAAAGGTGTAATTCATGATGGTCCCAGTTTGCAAATCTGGGATGCAACAGCTGCAATCAAGGAAGGCACAGCTTAGATTCTTCTCAAGCAACAGTGAAATGTGAATGATAAAGCTACCATGTAAAGAGCAGTACATTATAACACCACCTTTTACACCTCTGAGCCTTGTTTGGAAGGTTACTGTAGGAAACCCAGATCTGGTGCATGAGACACATGATTACACAACTACTGGCAGGATGAAAAAATTATTCCAAGTGTTGTGGTTCAAGAAATGCTTCTCTACATCCAAAACGATTCCAGGTGCTGTGGTTCAGGACATGCTTCCCTATATCTAGAGTGTCATGGGGACAGCCAGAGCAATGCCTGCACAGAGGAAACAGGCACCACCTCACCTAGAAACAAAAGCTGGAATTTTATGTCTTCTGTGACAGTCACAAAGAGACATCCATCAGTCTGTATGCAGCATGTATGCCATAGAATCATAGAATGGTTTGTGTAGGAAGGGACCTTACTGATCATCTTATTCCAACCCCTAAGGCATGGGCAGGGACACTTCCACTGGACAGGTTCACTCAAAGCCCCACCCAACTTGGCCTTGGATACTGCCAGGGATGGGGCATCCACAACTTCTCTGGGCAGCCTCTCCCAGAATCCCACCACCCTCTCAGGAAAGAATTTAATCCTAATATTTAATCTAAAAATCATCATCATCCTACTATTTAATCTAAATCAAGTCTCTTTCAGGTTAAAGCTGTTTTCCCTTGTAATGTGGGTATGCAGTCCAGCAGCAAAAGAACATTCCAGATTCAGGCTCCTGCTGCAGCAAATTCTGAAAGCTGCGGGTCACAGTGGGTGGGTCTGGCTATGGAGGGTCAGACCTTTGCTGTGATCCTACCTCAGCCTGCGGGGACCTCAAGGAAACCATAATTCAGCTTAGGTGTCAGACAGGTGAATGATGGGCAGCTCCCCCACAGGGCAGAGGCATGAAGTCATGGCTCTTAACAGAGCTACAAACAGCCCAGCAATGTTCATCCTTGCACTGAGTCTGAGCTGGGACACGAGCACATTGCTCCCAGTGGCTGCAGAGCCTCTCCAAGCCCAGGCTGGGTCTCCCTGCAGGGCCAGCAGCGAGGAATGAGCAGGAATGCAGACTACAGCCCTGGGATGGAGCAGCCTGAATCCATTTTCCCAGAGCTTGCTTTGGGGGATGTTTTTGTTTATCCAGCTCACCCATTTGCATTTGCTGCTTTGCTATTTCACCTCAGAAGAGCTTGCTAAGCAATTCTTCCCTGCTGCAAGCACTGGCAGGGTGCAGCCTTCCACCAGACACTGCTGGGACTCTCCTCTCTTCTCTAGCTCTGTGGAAATGAGTCACTTCAGCATTCTCTCTTCCCCTCCTCTCCTGCTCCCTGTGCACAGAGACATTTGTGAGACACAAAAGGATAAAAGCTCTCCTATAAACTTCCAGGCTAGTGCTGACACTTCTTGCCACACAACTGACAGGACTGAGTTTATAAAAATAAATCTCGACAATGAAGAGTTCAGGATATTGCTAAACTCAAAAAGATCCATTTGCTCAGCTGGGGAGGTCCTCTGGAAATCACCATCCATGGGGATTTCACCCTGGTTTCCTTCTGTTGGGACAATCACTTTGTTATGATCAAAACATGCCTTGACTGAATAAAGAATTTGGAAATAGATTTGAAAATATCTTACTTCCCTTCCATATTTTGTGCTCAGGGTTAATCGGCCTTGCTGTTTTAATTATTTAAATTGGTTTTCCATGCTTTATCTCCCCTGTGAATTTGACAGTCCTGAAATTCCAGGCTGAGCTTCTTCTTACTGGTTCTTATTGTGCTGCTCTCCAGCTGAATTTGAAAAGCCCTTGTAGTGCCCGGTATCTCTGGAATGTACTTGGACACTCCATCAAGTCTACTCCTCACTCTTCCTTTTATTGTCCTATTTATCTGGAGGACAGGAGGGAAATGGGTCACATGGAGACAGCCCGAGGGAAGTCACAGGTAGTGTCCAGCTCAGAAGGGATTTCCTCAAGCCTCCCAAGCACCCACTCCTGGCTTTTTATATGCAATCCAGGAGAACCATTCAGCTGCCTTCTTCACCCACTGCCTTGGGGACTCACCCCTGCCCCAGGAAAAATGTAGGAGATATTCTGGGTAAATTAAGTGACGTGGTGGCACAGCCACTCTGAGACAGGGCTGAGGACCTCAAGCCCAACCCATCAACACTAGCACTCTACCAGGAACCCAGATTTCTTTGTTTTCATTCCCCTTTACAATAACCTTCTTTTGCATTGGCATTTGTGCCTAAAGGCCTGCTGTCAGCAGGTTCTGGTCCTTTCTCTCTGATTCCTGGACTACAAATTCCCGGAAGAACGATTAGAGTCTCCCCACATCTACAAGGCAAGGAGGCAAAGCTGTGTCCCCAGTGCGAAAGGTGGTGCTTGTCGGTGCACATGAGCCTCTCCAGTCTCCAGTGCATTGTTCTTCGCGAGTCTGCTCCCTGATTTGTCCAGCAGTTTTGTGTTGGAGGGCCCATGCCTCGGTTTTCCCAGCCTCTGGAAGCATTTCAGTGAGGTTATCAGCGCTACCATGAAGGAACACACTCTCCTCATGGAGTGGGACCAGAGGTGTGGTGCAAAGGTGTTCTGAGTGGTGGTTCTCAGATATGAACTGGTTGGTTCCTTAGATTTTATGGGAAAAAGGACAGCCCTTGCCAGGGTAAAAAAAAAAAGGGCATTTTTAGCAGCAAATGCAGAGAGCATTCATTTTGCAGCCTAGCAGCGACTGAATTTCACACCCTTTCTCTCTGAAATGGACCGAGGATTTCTTCTCTCATTTTTTCCTGCCTCAAAATCCAGGTTGGTTTGTTGAAATAAGAAGTAAACATAATGACTTTAATGGGATGAGCTTGCAGGGCTGTTGGCTGACTGAGGCCACCCAGCTAGAGCTCAGTGTGAGACAGTCTGCACCTTATAAGGCTAAGAGATGAAGGCATTTAAAACAAAAAAATAAAGGATCTGAACTTGTTATTTAAATCATGGTGAAGGCAATTTTTTTTAAATTCTTTTTTTCCCCTTCTGGTTCATGACAAAACCTGATATATGCAAGTGAATATAATGTCTAACATTTGTTAAACCCAGACTGAAGGCCAGCCAGATAGCTCTGAAAACAAACTGTGAATATTTTAAATGGAGTGAGATATACATGATGGAGTAAATAAAGGGCACATACCACATAAGAAAAATTGGACAAAGTTCAAATGCTATTAATCTTGGAGAAAGGCTTTTGAGCAGAGCAGTGCAGCTTGGAAACACTTTCATGTGCATTAGGGTCCATTACTGGGGTCTGACTTTTGGGGGCAAGGGGAGTTAAATCATTAAAAAGAAAAAGGAAAAAAAAATTGCCAGGCCAGGTATTGCATGCTCTTAGGTAACTCTGAAGTGCTAGAAAAAGAGAATAAGGGTTGTATTAGGCAATAGGTGGAAGTGGTCCAACATGTCAAGAGTTCAGTGCTACTTCTAGGACTTAAGTGCTAATAAAATAAGCTTCTAAACTGCTGAAGGCACATGTCCAGCCCCAAATGCTCTCCAGTTCCTTAGCAGTTATTACTTTTTCTGTTTCTTCTAGCATTTTTAACTCTACTTCTCCAAGCCCAGAGATACTCCCAAATTTGGCTTGTTTTGTCTTTCTTTGGATGCTTTTTCAATTGACACCATTCTGGAAATTGGAACCCTTGAACTGAAATTCCTGGTACACATAATGCCACTTCTCCAGTGTTTAAAAACTTGTCTCACTCTACTTGTGCGTTTGGTGGGAATCCCAGCCATGAAAAAAGATGACATACACAAATATATACGAGAAAAAAATGGATATAATTTACACATATATCAGTAGTTTGCTCTGTGCAAGCAGTAGGTTCAACTTTATGGCTGGAGAGAAGTTGCCCAAAAGAAAAAAATAAAAAGGATTTGAGAAAAAAAAAATTAGTTTTTGAAATGTTTGGACTGGACTAAAATTATTTTTAGGAATGTAAGGACTGGACTAAAATGATTTTTAGGAATGTTAGGACTGGATTTTGGAGCTGACAAGCGATAACTTGTGTTTAGGGGTACATGATAATAAAAAAGTGATAGCTCGACATCCCAGTGCCACCAATGGAAGTTTTTAAGCTCTCAGCAGAGTTGAAGCATGCTGGCTGGGGAGGTTTGCAAGGCAGTTTGTTCTGGTGAGAACTGGAGACATTCTCATGGGGCAGACAGGAGAGCGGACAGAACTGCACCCACGACCTCCTCGCAGCCCCTTCCCCAAAACCCAGCTCGTCACCTCCCCCTCAGCCAAAAGCTGACAGCTCCTGGCAGCCTGGCCTGGCCTGGCTGTTGGATTTAATCACATTGCTTAATTTCTGTTTTCACTCCGTGCTCTTGTGCCTGCTGCCCATGAACTCGGCATTTTAGCAGCAGCGCGTTACAGGAGCGCTCAGCCGCGCTTTGGAGGATGAGCGGGGGGCTCGTTTGTCATCTCCCATAATTTGGGCAGCTCGGGCTGTTTGGATATCTCCACGGGACCTGTTTGCCAGGGTGGAAGGCTACAATATTTTTCCAAAGGCTCTTTTCTCAATCAAATGACAGGGATCTTTGTGCTACCTCATGGGAGTCCCTCTCACCCCACACTGCCCCTGGAATAAAAAAGCAGAGAAGCACGCTGTTTAAATATGCATATAAAGCTCTGCTGCACAATAGATTAACTGCTGTCAGCTTTCTATTTAGTGTGAGGAAAAAACAGTAGAGATTTTTAATTGATAATTCAGAAAGACACTCCATTGAATGGTGTTAATAATTACATCTGCCTATTCTGAGCTCTTCATCTACGCAGGGGTAATAGAGCCTTGTCCCTCAGGGACTGGAGCCCAGCTGAGAAGGCGGGACACCAAGCAAAGGAGTTGTAATTTGTATTTTGTCAACAAAAGCTGCTTAATCCTCCAGAAAGGCATCCTTCAGAGAGGCAAGTCTTTGTCCCAGGGTTTTCAGAGTGGAGGGGGAGGATGGGGAGGGAGGGAGAGAGGGAGAAAAGGGAATTACTGGCCACATGTAATTTATGGTTGAAAAGGTTCATTTATAGCTATCCCACTGTTGTATGCTTAGCCTGAGACCCTACTAGCTTCTCATTCTCTCATCAAGTTTGCCTTTTGTGGCTATAGGAATGGTAATGATTTGAGGAGAGGCTGGTCATGGTTGTTAAGAGTCATCTAGCATGATCAGAACTGAAGTCTCAAATTGATATTCATGTCTAAATACATTTCGGCAGCATGAAATTTGGGGGTCCTTGCAGTAACCATCTAGGAGCAGGCAGTCGTGATGCAGTGCTATGCATACATTAGCCTCCTTTCTGTAAGTTTTATAAGTTTCAGATGACACAAATTGTTTTCAACATCTGGCAGAAATTATTAATGTATATGAGGAATAAATAGATAATAAAAGAATTGGAATTGGAGATGTAGCCATGAGCCCTGGTGATCTGAACATACTATCTAGTTTTGCTTTCAGGTCACATCCAAGCCAGAAGACACTGACTTTACTTTGGGTACAGTGAGAAGCTCTGAAACACAAAGCAAGAAGCCCTGTAAGTGCAGCAGCTGCTTGGCACCTGTGCCACGTTAGGCTGGCATCTCATGGGAGCAGCATCACCCTGTTCTCCCTCTGACTTCCAGCCTGGACAGTCCATGAGACAGAATGCTGAACACCTTCAGGGCAGGTATTTCAGCAGGCTGGCCACAGCTACCAACAGAGCTGCTGTGCTCGCCCTGAACCTTTGCAAGGTGTGATTCCCCATGTGTGGAATCAGCCTTGTGGCCAGAGCAGTGAGAATCCTCCACCCCAAGAGTCTGAAAGGTGCAGGATAGGCCATGAGAAATTACAAGGAGTGATCTAAAAAAAAAAAAAAACATGGGCTGAAGGCAACAAACCTTCTGCCATCCTCAGGCTCAAGTCCTTTGGTGTAGCACCACTTCAAAAAATGTTTAGGTGTACTTTGCTACGTGTGGATCCTCATTTGTCCACCAATGGGTGTCTGGCCAGGCACCTTCTCTGCAAGGGGCTCCTCCTGCTTCAAGGCAGAGAAATGGCTGCAGGATAAAGGCTGAGGAGGATCTTCCTCAGTACAGGACAAAAAGATGCTGGCAGCAAGGGAGGGCCACATCAGCCTGAGGCAGTGGCAAAGCACAGCCTGGCCAGCAAAGTGCTCACTCCCTGAGCTGAGGTTTAATTATTGTTCAGGAAACTTGTTATTGGAAATGTAATGCCAAACTGCATATCTCAACACACCCACATCTGAGGACTTTTGAAATCCAAATTTGCACCTTGATTTGTATTCTGTCATGGAGTCCTGGGTCTGTGACCAACCCAAAAGCCTCATTTCAATTTATATAAATTCAATCCATAAAAATTGGTTATTTGAAGCTGGGCTGGCACAGGAATAGGCCAGGCTCCAGAATTCAATCTGAACTGGATACTTTTGATCCATCCTTATATATTTTCCTTCCTTACAGCTTCCTCCTTCCTTTTTCTCTCCCATCCTGCCCACCTCTCTACCTTTCTAAATGAAATTGCACGACCTGTCCTGCTTCTAGATGATGGCCTTGTCATAGAAAGTTTAATTTCAAGTTCAAGTGTACTTTGAGGATTTCCATTCTCTTAAAGAATGTCATTTTAAAGGATGAGCAGAAGCAGCAAGGGCATTTCTGGGACAGAAAGAAAAAGCACTTTACAAACCAGATCAATAAGTGTTCCTGCAGCAGACTAATCATTAATTTATGCATATAGGGTGTTATCAGTGCATCCTTCCAACAGGAAACTCACAAACCAGAAGTTATTTTCCTCTGTACTGTACATACCATGGATGATTTCTTCACTCAAAGGCATTTTTCAGGGGATCAATGGGACTAAGCCACTGTCACGCCACAATTACTGCACAACCTCCAGTGAACTCCTCACCCTCAGACCTCAGGGAGGTTTTACCTGGCTTGCAGACCTATAACACCCGTGCTTCTTTATGCCCTGACAGCTACCCAGTCTGCAAGCATGTTAGAGTACTTTTTCATCCCATTTTTTAGCAAATCAAGAGTTGAAGGCCTTTGCCACGTTTCTATGTTCTGCCTTTCTCTCAAGTTTCTCTGCAGATTTGATCTTCATGAAAGCAAACAGGGACAAATAATAGTATGTACATATGGGCAGAGGAAAAAATGGTTCCTGGAGACAATCCACTGCATGCAAATAGCAATGTAAAATCATTACCCAGGTAATGAATTTGTCCCTTCTGCATTACCCCTGCTAATACATGCAGTAAATGCCTCTGAGTAAATGTCTCTCAGCAAATGTCTCTTAGCAATGGGCTGTCATTTAGTTTTAACTGTGTTTTAACACAGCAGTTTCCTTGCCCATGCCTCTCTAAACACCTTTGATCTTGCATTTGGACCATTAGGAACAGGTTATTACCTGGTTACTAATGCTGGGTCTGTGTAATTTCTCCGTGGCATTACCTGAGTTAACAACTGAGTCACGGGGAAAAGGGCTCCGTGCACCACGGAACCAGGGCAGACACCTGGGCTGCCTTTGGGTGGCTGAAGTGTGAGTGGTGATGGCCTGTGGGACAGTGCTGGGTGCTGGCTCCTGGCACAGCATGGACTGCTATTGATGTGTGCCTGTGTTGGTACGCTGCAGCCACAGGAGCAGGGGGCACTTGCCTGTTTAGTGTCACGCTTGCTTTACTTCCCTTTGGTAACTATTTGCATTACCTCTCCTTGCCTTTATTATTACTAAGGGGGGACCAGTGTGTTCTTAATTGCAAAAAAGACTTGGACATGTACCTGATAAACTAGAAAAACAGGATAGGAACAATGTCTTGAGGGAAACTTACTGTTCTTACAGAGTCAGTGACTCGGTAGAGGAGCTGGTGAGAGTGGGATCAGGATCTCCTCCCAGTTATTTCCCTCTGTATCCCCATGTCTCCATGGAATACGAGAGGTTTTTCTGCTCTGTAAATAAAACCAGAACAGAGACCTTTTTTTTTTGTCCTCTCATCATTCACAAGATGAACATTAGATCACTTAAAAACCCATTAACTAAAATCCTTTTGCAGAGGCAGGAACTGAATCAGCTTGACCAAAACATGCTGCTTTGTGCCTGTGTTTGTGAGAGGATGACTCCAAATAACACTTGGGGTTTACTCACAAAACAAAAACAGTGTGTTTCTGTTGAGCCAAAACCCCGTTTAAGGGTTTCATATGCAGCAGACCAGCTTCAGCCAAAGAGGCTGTGCCAGACTGCTGAATTCACTCAAACTTTTCTGTTTGTCTAAATCAAGAGGGGAAAAAAGGCACTTTCAGCAAGGGAATTAAATAGTTGCACTAATTTACCCCTTCCCCATGTTCCTTGGGCAGTGTGTCAAAGGGAAGTCCTTGTCCATGTTTCAATGGGGAAGATGGAAGAAAGAAAGAGATAAATTAAGTTTATCCTTTTATAATTTAACCAAATGCTATCAGCTCATTGCTAGCAACTGAGGTGGTCTCTTTACAGACTTACAAAATCTTCTGCTGCATATTTTTTCTGAGTTTTGCTATATTTCAGGCAAGAAAACTCATATTGTCATCAAGAAATGAAGTCTCAGGTTATTTAGCTGTGCCAGTTCTATCTACTTCCTATATAGACCAGAAAAAACTATTTCACTGCTACCCCACATTTCATTATCTGTTCTTATCTGGCTGGTTGAATTTTCTCACTGTTTATTTCTATTCAATGAGAAATTATTTATCCCAGAAGCAATATTTTCCCAGCAAACTGCCAGCATTGTTACAATTTTCCATTTTTTTTCCTTCCACCCCCACTTGTTATGATTTGCGTTGACAGAAGAAGGTGGGATGGCAGGGTTCTCCCAGGGCTCTGGATCCAGTCCTGGCCCTCAGGACATGCCATCCCAGCCAGAAAGTGGCCAGGCACCATCCAAGCTCAGCCCAGCCCTCGCTCCCACTGCTGCTGGCAGTCTGTGTCAGAGCAGCCCGGCTCAGGTGGCTCAAAAACATCTTCTGATTTCCTGGCTGTGTTATTAGTGACCAGTTTACTAATAACTATTTACTAATTTACAGTTTACTAATAACTAATAAAAGGCCAACTCTGCCTTTTGCTTTAATAGCTCTTTTTCCTCCTCTGTATTTACATCCCTGCTGTATTTATAGACAGCAGTCATGTTCCCTTCATTTTGCTGGGCTTAACAAGCCAATTTTAGTCCTGTCTCATAAAACAGGCTTTCCAGGCCCTGATTATCCTCCATCTTAGTTGCTTTTCCCTGCACCTGTTCCTGTTTGAATTCATCTTTTGTGATAAAGTCAAACCAGTTTAAAACCACTGAAATATCCCACTGACTCAAGGAGACTGGATTTGATTATTTTTCCAGCCAGAAGCATTGTAATAAAGCTCAGTATTATTTTACGAGGGCTATGAACAAAAGCTATGTATTTTCTTAGGCTCAGGTATTATCTAATTATTACTTGAGGACCACACTACTTAATAAAGCTACTTTTCTGACTGCTCAGGAGACACGTGGCTGTGATTGGCATCAAGCAGATGCTTGCTCTGCCTGTGACATCGTTCCATTCTGTGCTGGGAGATAATCTATTTATTTAACTCTACCAGTTAACCTTTATTTTTTAAAGTTTGCAATATCATCCATCAAACTGGGAGGATTGCTTTTCACAGGTGCAAATGAGTCATCACATGTTTGCCAGCTTGGAAAACATTTAGCAAATTAGGGGCTAGAACTTCAAGAAGGAAAAAAAATAAAGGAAAGAGAAAAGAAACTTAAGAAACTACAGTCAGTCTCACTGCCCTTGCTGGGTTGTGGTTGTCCCGCAAGAAGCAGGGATGGGTTTTCTTCCATCTCAGGTTTTGTGCTGGTTTCTGAGATCCTTGTCAGCAAACATCAGTGGCTCTAAAGCTGAGCCCATCCCGTAATGAAACAGTTATCCCAGCCTTAAAGGCAGGATTAGCTACCCGAAGTGGAGCAGAGAGCCCCTCTGCACTTTTTAACACCTCATGAAGAGATCTGGCTGCCAACAAAAGGAAAATCCTAATGTGTAAAAAATGCATAATAATGAGGACTTTGGCTGAGTGGAATTCCATCACGGATCAGATGAAATTGCCTTGTGCAACTTGCTGAGGGCTCCATGCTATGCTAAATGACCTTTGTACCATGTAAAATGGGCATTGCAGCAGGATGCAGGCAGGATCAGGGGCTGGGCTGCTCTTTTATTTTCCCCCCTATGGAGTTCAAGCTTGTCAAGAATACAACAAAAACGAGAGGGAGAAAGAGGGGGAAGAAACGTCCCATTGAATTTTTCATGAATGATTTTTGTCAGAGGAGAAGGAACATCTGTGTTTATGAAGGGTCTGGGGAGGGGACACAGAGAAGGCAGGATGCCACTGTCTGCTCCTGGGCACCCAGGGAAGTGTGCAAAGCCCCATTCCAGTGGTAAAATCCAACCTGTGCTGCAATAACTTAAGGCTACAGCTGAAAAGGACCCTGCCTTTGCCCTCAGTCTTGTCTGCCTGCTTTGCACTTGTGAAGAAGCAGTGATTCCCAGAGGATTTGGGTCTGAGATTCAGTGGGTCTGGACGCTCAGCGCCCTAAAAATCAAGCTCTTTCTGCCTCAAAATGATGAAAACCTCATGACAGCCCCATTATTTCATGCATCTGAGAAGGGCTGGGGTGGCCAGGCAGGTTCATGTCCATCTCCACATAGGACTGATCATCACCTGATCATGGTGCCCCTAGAACCTGTGAGGAGCTTTTCTTTCTTTTGGGGGGTTTCCTCACCTCCCTCAGAGGCACCTGGGTGTGACAAGAGCTGGAAAGGTGAAGCAGGGAAGGACAGATCCTCATGGAGGTGTTGGACACTGTCTTGGGTCACCCACTCAGGGCCACATTTGGCTCCATGTTTGAGACCAGCAGCTAGCCTCTCTCAGCTCTGACTGGCAGGAGCTGTGGGGCTCTTTCCTTCTGTTTGAAATAAGGGCTGTGAGCCTTTCTGTTGAGCCAAGGGGGAATTCTGCTTCACAATTTCTCTCCTGTGTTGTGATCAAAGATGCCCTTGAGGAATCCTCCACCAACAGCACAGCTCTGACTCTCTGACTGTAAATGTGCAGTTTATTACTGCAGGGCAATGGTTTTATCCCATGGAGGTGGACATGCAGAACAGCTGCTCAGTGGTGACTTTGGGATTGGACATGTGTTGCAGAGTTCCCTGTCATGAAGGAAGACTGAGCTCAGCATCATCATGTCTGCTGTCAGTTCTGTTTGTGCTGTGAGCCCAGACAATCTCACACCTGCCACTAGCATAGGATGCTCCCTTAGTAAAATAAAAAATAAATAAATAGACACCCAAAACTGATGAAAGGGATCCCAGGTATCTCACCAGCTGTGTTGTAGGTCTGCAGAAGCAGGATATGAGCATCTGTTGTCATACACTCAGTGGCTTTGTATTTGATCTGGCTGCGCATCAAGTGTCAAACTTCCCAAGAGCTCACAATTCAAACCGTGGCTAGATTTCAAAACAAATGTTTTTCACCAGAGCTCACCAGGTCAGCAGCCACCCTGAAAGCTTGCCCAGGAGGGTGATGAAGAGTTCTGAAAGCAGCAAGCTGATTGCAGGTGCAGAGCACCCAAAGATCAGCCCCGAGTTGTTGTCAAGACTTGTAGCTCTGTTGTTACCTTCTGCTCCCAAATGATCCTGCCCTGCCCCACAGGCTCACACCAACATACCCCGAAGGGTGAGCATGCCTGAACAGGCAGAGATGAGAATCTGCTCCCTGGCATTGCAGGCCTGAAGTGCTCCAGTCTCCTGAGGGCCATCCGCGCTGCCTTGCAGCTCTTCAGACAAAGATTCCCCCAGAAAAGACACAAAACTCACACAGAGCACACAGTACTCCTGGAGGCCAAAAGGCACATGGAAAACACAGCCAGAGAGGATCTGGAGTCCTGGATTCTTCTTCTACCCACTCCAGTACCATTTTGCATGACAAAATTGTTTATTCACTCTACCTCCAAATCTCTTTTCACCTATCTGTGGAATTCATATCCACCTGCCAGGAATTTTTCACTAATTAGCCTAGTCTGGGAATGTTGGAAGAGCTGTTGCTGAAATACAAAGAAGATTTTAAAAAATATTATTATCTTTGTTAAATCTTGTTCCTCTCCTCACTACTCCCTCCACCCACTGCCCATGGCCAGGTCACTCTGCACCTTCTGAAGGCATTGCAGAGCAAGTGCTTCCACAAATCTCCATAGAACTTCTCTCCACATGGGCTGGTATAATCAGTCAGAGACCTGATCCATCTGGAGATAACAGGAGTAATTTATCCTTTGTGGCAGCTCATCTTCTTGCCCAGACATCCTCAATGCTGTAGCAAGGTAGAATCTTTCCTTGGAGGACAGGAAAGAGAAATTGCCCTTGATAAGCTCTTTTTATGTTGGCAGCAGCAACATTTGACTCTGGTGATGTCCAATGCCCCTTCCCTTGGCTGAGAAAGCCACAGAACAGACACAGGAAGCATGCCTGCTGTAATTCCAGCTTTTCCTCCCGTGCTGCCTCCCCTTGGAGGGGTTTGGCTCTTTATACAGAGTTGGATCTCTGGGCAAAGTCTCAGGGGTGGAGGTTCCCTCTGCCCCATCAGTGCTGCTCACACTCCATGTGAGAGCACCAAGGCAGCTGAGCAAGGTTCCTCCAGCCCCAGGGATGGACAGCAGACCTCTGCAGCTCTGAGGAAGGACCATTCCCCAGGGATATCACTGGACACACACACAGAGTCCTGTTTGTGCTTTTTGGTGAGCAAAGCCCTGCCCTGTGCCCCACAGCAGAGTCAGTGCTGCTCTGCCAGCCCCCACCACTCCATGGTGCCTTCCCCCAGCACCAACCAGTCCCCTCACAGCAACCCCTTTCTTCTTCAGTTCAAAGTGCCCTGGCACTTCATCTGGAAAATTCTTTAAATCTACATTACCTCTGCCTTATTTAATCTTTTCGGGAGCATTGACAACCAGCACATGAAAAAAAAAAGAGATTTTAAGCTGAAAAGAAAGCAGCCCCTGATCACTTCTTGGGGGTAAGTTACAAACTGAATTGGAAAGTGGAAAGTGAAAAGAATATGTTACCTTTTAAGTGTCACTTTTTCTCTGCAAAAATGCCTTTTAACTGAGCTGTTACAGGAGGCATAGAAATAGCATCAAGCCATGGCCTTAGATCTTGCTCTGTGCTTTGCTCATAAACAGGTGCCTTTGGTGCCTGGCTTTGTTTTTGCAGAAATGGGGGCCACCAGGCATTTACTTGGAATTTGGAAATCTCTCACACTTGGGACGATTTCTGTCTCTGTGTTGAAGCACTGAGAGTCCCCACTGCTTACAGCACTTCATAGCACAAATCAGATCCATCCTCAGCATCAGCAGCACACAGAGAGACCTGGACACTGCAGATACCAGAAAGAAAAGCAAAGAGGAATTTGTAGGCAGTCCCAATGTAGATGAACATCATAAATCCCCATCTGTCACATCTGAAAGGTGCAAACCACAATGCCACCTGGAGATAACCTGGCTTTCAGCTGAGGGGCTGCAGTCTGTGTATCTGAGGTGAAGGATGTGCAGCAACACATGGTACAAACGTTGCCTCCATGCTGCAGGACACAGGGCAGGGAGCACTGCCGTGATCCTGGCTAGATCCCATCAGCAGCCCTATTTTGGGACACAGTCAGGGATGGACAGCCCAGAGCACATCACCTCTCCAGGAGGCACAGCCACCTCCATGGGATTTTGGGTCAAAACACATCCAAGGTCACCACAGCCCCAAAGAGCCTCCCTGCATCAAACATCTGTTTACCTAGGGTGGAAAAAACACCAGCTAGCCCATGGCACATCCCAGCAGGACTCTTCACACACTTCTGGTGGATTTGCAGGTGCCCATGACACAGAGGAGATGGGCAAAGGTGCTGGGGCAGGACAGGGAGGTGCATGGGTTGACTGCAGAGGTCAAAGGCAGACGGAGGGAGAAGAAAGGCTGGAGCAGCACTCCAGCACTCCAGGGCTGGTTTTTCCCTGTGTAGCTCACAAATATCAGAATCTTCAACACCTTTGCTACAGCTGCACCCCCATCTGCACCAGGCTCACATCCTTGGGGTCCAGTCCCTCCTACCTGGTGGCTGTGTCTTGGCCCCCTTACACCAGCCACTCCTGTCTCCTCATTTCTGAATTTAGCTCTGAAATACTTTTGTGTTTGACCCCTTTTCCTTTTTGCCCCCCAGGACACTCACCTGAGCTGGGAACCATCAATTTTGATGGAACTTCAGCAGGAATTTTGCCCAACTAAGCAAAAGAAAGCCACATTTTCCCTACAGATGAGATAATCTCTGCTATTTGTGAGTAAACAGGCTGTAAGACATGAATAAAAGCAGTGTAGCAGAATAAAATATTATTTAAACATCAGACATGCTGACAAATGTTGATTAAAATGTCTCCTTTCATAATCAAATGGCAAATATAAAGACATATTTTCTTATCTGTAGAGGAGCTTTCATAGCAGCCTAGGCCAGAAATGTTTGATGCTGTACAGTATGCAGTGATGTGAGTGCTCTTTGCAGAAACAGGCACAAGCCTTTGTTGAAGGAAATCTTGTCTCACTTTTCTCTGACAGTGACTTAAGACAGCTCAATCCAGTTGTTTATGCACAGGCCTCTAGTGCCATCAGACATGGTCTTCAGGGTCCCTCTGGCCACCAGGTGACACAAATGTCCCCAGCCCTTCTGTTTGATCTGCAGGGCCCCTTCATGAGTTTGACAAACTCCCAGTCTTGTCCAGAGTAGCAGATAACCAGTTCAGCGTGGTCAGATTGAACTCTTAATTCTCTGTGCATCAAGCTCCAGTTTGCAAAACCTGAAATACCTTTTTCTCCTTGTTTTTTAAAACAGCCTGGGAGATCTGGGAATGAGATGTCCAGCAATGCCCTTTCTTAAGCAGGCGCCATCATATCCTTCTCTCATACACATACCAAAGCAATCCAGAGGAGAGCTCTTTCCCAGAGCACTGATTAGAGGTTTATTGATCTCCCTTGGGATGCTGGAGAGCTCCCCATGTGTGTACCTCCCCTGCATGCTGTGAGACCACTGAGTATGAAAACAAAATGCAAACAATAAGGAGCAAATTGCTTTTTGTTTATACAACAAAGCTGCAGGGCAGAGGCAAAGGAGGCTCCTTCCCTGCCTGCTGGAGACCTCCCTGTGAGCATCAGGTAGAGCCCCAGCTCAGCAAGGCTCCCTCAGCATCCAGCAGCTCCAGGGACAGCACTGGCTGGTGGAAGGGAAGCAGGGCTGTGTTTGCCCCACAGTGCTGTGGCTTGCACCCTACCAGCTTGAGCTTTACAAGTGATGGATGCATGTGCAAAATCTTGGGAGCAAATCCCAGTCCTGAGCAGATGCAGACAGCCAGGAGCTGGAAATGTGTCTGCTACCAAGGCTGCAGCTGGAGGGAGGGCTGGCTCCAGCAGGGCAGCCCCAGGACAAGCTCTGGTGCAGCCAGCTCTGACTCACCAGCTCTCCCGCATCTGTCCTGGAGCAGGAGGGAAGGGTGAGCCCCCACAACCCCACAGGGATGATATGTGCTCCCCCAGAGCAGCAGCTGTGCAGGGATGTGAGCCAGGGAGATGGAAATGCTGCTCACTGCTTGCCCTGCTGTCCATCCCATCTCTTGCACAGACAGGACAAACAGGAGGAGTCCTGCTTAATTCCTGACCTACAGGCCAGGGCACTGAAGGAGGCAGGAGCAGACCAAGACCAAGGGACTGATGACAGAAAAAAGAGGCAAAGCAGGGAGCTGAACATGGATCCTCTCAGGATCTTTTGCTGGTCACCATGACCCCTAGAGATGTTAAAAGTCTCTTTTCCCAGCCTGAGCGCTTGAAGAATGAGTTGGAGCTCTTCAGTTCTCAGTCTCAAGGTTGTTTTTTGCATCTTATCTATAAAATATTTGCTCCTGTCTAGCTGAGGTCTGCTCAGCAGGACAGTCAGAGGCACTCTGCCTCCCCTGGGACAGTGTTATCTTTTTATACTAAAAACTGCGTGTACAATATTTACAATTACTTTCCAATACCTATCACCTATGTTAGACAGTGAGCTTCTACTCGAAACCAATCTAAAAGTGCCACCGTCACAGCAGAAGATGGAGGCCAAGAAGAAGAAGGAGAAAGGCTGGACACGCCCAGATCCCTCCATCTTGCCCCCTGAACCTCCATTCTAGAAACTCCAAAATCTACTTTTTCACCTTGTGATAACTTCACTATCATTCTACTTAAACTGTTGTGGCTTGCTGATCTTCATCTAAGGTTGGTAATTTGCTCCACGGGTCATAATCAAACCCACAGGTGTTTTGGGCTCCGTGCCAGGGTCTCTGAGCCCCCTGGCAGGGGTCTTGGCCGTTCTGGACTGCCAGAGGGATGTCCTGGGTTCCCACAGGATCCCTTGGGGTGATTCACCCACTAGTGGGGTCTCCTCTCTAAGGAAAAGCACTCCAGTGAAACACCCATTTCCCCAGTGTTTATGCACCCCTGAGTTTGCCAATGCCTCTCATCAGTGCCAGGGCCTCCCTCTCCCAGAGCACCCCAAATGTGCAATAATTCCCAGCTGGAGCTGCCCCAGGGAGCACGGGCTTGGCTCTGATGCTGAGCAGACAGGTGAGTGCTGATGGTACCGCAGCTCCTCCAGGGAAATGATTACCTGATTTATCTCCAGCCAAATCCTCCCTGATATAAATTGTAGAAGCTCTCTTGGCAGGAAGCCCCATCCCCTTATATAAGCTGAAATATTGCCCTTTGAGATTTATCCATTACTGCCAGACTGCTGAGCCGTCTGTCTTCAGCAAGGGCCCCAGAAGAGGAGAGGATGGTTGTGTTCATACTGGTTTTGTCTGTGCAAGGGAAATATTATTGCTCATTTTCCCCGGCAGCAGAGAGCCCAATGTCACCTGAACTGAGATTCCTCCTCTCTGCTGTGCCAGGACACTGCCTCAAATAGCAGGCATCCAATTTGACCCTGTAAATATCTTTCACATCTAAATGCTTGATCTTGGGGAGGAGCAAATTCTCTTTTGAAGGTCTGAAATTTATATATATGCACAGAGAAAAATGTTTCTGAAGAAAAAAAATCCAAGCAGCAAATCACTGTGCATATGGGAATGGTATAGAGTAAACTGCAATCACATTCCTCTTCAGTCCTTCCTCCCTTCCTTCCCACCCACAGTGGTACAACCACACATTTACATCCCAACACCACCAGAGCCAAGCACCCCTGGCCCTGCCCAGCTGCTCTCCCACACAACCAGCATATCTCCAGCCATTTGTGCCCCAGTTTCCTGGAGGGATCTGGACCCCATCCCCACAGCAATCACACTGCACTGTTGGACCAGTTCTGTTTGCAGAGCTACATTGTGGAACCCTCTGAGGGCTGACAGGCCCAGGGAATGAAGGCAGCTCTTCCCTCTGCAAAGCTCTGATAAGGCCAAGGTACTGGCTGACAGACCTGGAGGGGCTGATGGGATCTGCTGGGGTTTGAAATTCCCATTACACAACTGCAGATTGCAGAGGAGAGCAAATCTGGTGCCCAAAGTGGAAACCTAGAGATAGGGACAGGGAGCCTGGAATTACACTGCCTGAGACATGGCTTCCCTCATTTAATGTCACTTGAACTTAATGATAAACTTCATGACATAAAAGATGCCCCATGAACTTAGAGCCACTTCCTTGCACTGAGGTTTAATAGTTCTCCTGTGGCTGCTCGTTCCTGAATCCACTGGTGAGCTCTGGCATGAGTGGAGCTCCTGCAGAGAGGTCTCTGGGCACAGCTGGGTCAGGTCTTCCCAACTTGGTGACAATTCACAGGCCTGAGCAGGAGCATCCACTGAGAGCTATTGTCCTGGAAAGAACACATCTTCCCTTTCTATCTCCATGTCCCAGTCTCATTCAGAGTGATATCTTTCCTCTCATCCTGCCCAGCCCACTACTCTGAGCTCATTCCTCTCTGCCATTCCCACATCACTGAGACAAACTTCTGCTTCTCCAAGGGAAATCCAGCTTGGATGCAATTTTCCCCAGCTGCAAGGGCAGCAGGGAAGTGAACTGGTGGTTGTCACTGCAGGAATTGCTGTGCCCCTTCCTGGTGCATCCTCTATTTGACTCCTCTCATGACAGACCCCTTTGCCACCTGGCTGCAGGGAAGAGCCTCATATGAACCCCCAAAAAAGCACTTGAAGTGTGAGACCCTGGACTAGGTAAACCCCAACTTACAAGTAAGACAGCTCCCCATCACTTTCAGCATGCTGTCATGTTTCTCAAGGGCTGGGGACCATTGTTAGAGAACAAAGCAGCATTTCTATAAAAGAGGAGAGCACAGTTAATAAGTTCACTAACTGAGAAAAACAGTCTTTTAATATCTCTCTTTGTGACTCATAGTGTGAGAGCCAGCTGTTACTACTGGAGAGAAATTCCTTGCTGATTAGTCTTTTAAAGGGCTTCCCAGATAATTAAATAATGATTTCTCTCCCTATTCATTCTAAGTGACAGGAGAGCCTGGCAAACCCACTAAGCATGGAAGGGCAGCATGTTTTCCCAAGCCTTAGAGCAGCTTAGCTATTCTGCAGCTAATCCGGTGCTTAAACCCAGCCACAGATCCCTGCGTGGAGGGACAGGCTGTGCCACCTTCCTGCTGCTCCAGGACTGACCTGGGACAGCCTGAAATCCTGAATATGGGCTTTGGGCCAGGGATAAACATGTTTTTAAAGATGAAATTACAATAGGAAGGATGGTCTCACCTGAGCAGATAAGTTAACTTTTCTTCGCCTCTGCTTCCTGAGAATTCAGCTTTGCCTGGCGTTTGCAGGAGCTCAGCGTGGTGAAGGGGAGTCAATCCCTCTCTGTCCCTTGTTGGACTGTGCTCAGAGCCACCACTAGCAAGAATGACTGACCAATACAGAGGCCATTTGAGTTTTTTTCTGGGATGATCTGGCCTTCAGCACATCCAGTGCATTTCCAAGGCACAGCATGAATCACAGTGATTTGCTCAGGCAGGAATTTCAGCCATAAAATTCCATGGCCTCTCTGGGTACACATCCACTGGGCTGATGGAGTTATCCTGGGTTTCACCTAAAAGGGGAAGAACAACCTGTGTGCTCTCCAGGAGAAACCAGGTGTATTCAGGTATATCCAGTCCTGGATGCAGGATTGGGAATCAGGCATGTCTACACCTGAATAACTGCATTCTCACTTATTTTCATGTATTTGGCTTTCAGAGAGGGTCATTACCTCATACCTAACTAAACCAGTGGGAAATTTCAGGATTCAATAACCTCTGGGAAAAATTAGGGTAAAAAATTAAGGTCACCACCAGCAGAAAAAAAGATGCAGCACATATTTTACCAAAGATCCAGACTGGTTTGTAGCTTAAGTTGTGCTGAAACATTTTTTCCAGTGAGCAGATGCTTTTATTTAATTGAAAACCAATGAGAAATATCATCTGAGACAGAAAAACATTGACCAACCATATAAATATGTGAAAATGAGCTTGTGAGTTTTGCCCATTCCTAATTGAGAATCTGTTCTCGTGGTTAATTGAGAATCTGTTTAGGGGCAAGACAGGGGTAGGATAGATAGAAGGGAGAAATATTTAAGAAGCAAGTGTTCTATCAGTAACATATTGTAATGAGAATCTAGCAAAAAAAATTAATTTTTTTTTTTAACTAAGATCCATCTGGACATCTTGGCAATGGGGGGAAAATGCAGCATTAGCAAAATAGATTTTTGAAAAAGATGTTCCAACCTCAATGCAACCCACAAGGGATGTTCAGGCACTTGGAAATGTTATGGATTTGTAATGTCCTCTCAGAACCTGTTGTTAACCATTGAATCGGCAGGTAAACTGAGGAAGAGAATGGTTAAGTAATACAACTGTGTGACAAAACCTGTCAGAGGATGAAGTGCTTCCTCCTCTCTTTGCTCCAGCCCCCGAGGAAACATCACCCAGCCATAATGAAACCCCGAGATGGAGTGAACTCTCTGATGGCTGGAGATTTTGGGTGAAGTGCTCCCCAAACTGCAGCCAGGAAGGCAATGGGCACTGCAAAACTTTCTGTGGAAGCCTGGCTGGGGGAGGATTCTCCTAGGAAAACTTGCATCTAAATGGCATTGAGCACTTAGCCTGACAAAAGGCAGGAAACTCAAAGCAAAGGGTGACACTCTGTCTTTAACTTACATTTTTATGCCTTTTATTCCTTTCTTCCCCGCAGTGCAAATCAAGGACAGGCTGAATCCCTCAGGATTCCCCGAGTTCTGAGATATTCTACCAGAGATATCTGGTGGCCTGTATCATCAGACTAAGCAACTTTTCCTGGGAATAGGAAATGTAGGCAAGATCTTGTAACTCACAGCACAGAAGAGCTCCATGGCCACCCCTGATCCAGGGGAACCAGAGCTCCTGGGTCCCAGTCCCTTGACCCTGGAGGGAAGGTTAGTGAGACAGAGGTGCTGGGAGACAGGAAGGAACAGGGGTGCTTTGTAAACTGATAATGTTCCCTTTGATCTGAAAACAGTGAAGGAAGGCAGAACCTTTTTTAGATAAGCCATGGAAAGAGAGCAGCCCAGAGCATGAGGGCTGAACTTCAGTAGAGGCTGGAAGAAAGGTGGACCTCTGCTAAAAGATAAATGCTTCAAAACCCCAAAGCTGAGCTTTCTGAGCAGGAGACTTCCTTTTTACTATCATCTTTAATTCAACAAATTCTAGTTTGCACATCTGTTGAAACTATTTTAAAAATTCTAAAAACCCTCAGCTAAACTAGACTGAATCCAGGGAGTCCTAGGCATTGAGAAGTTCAAACTTATGGTCAGAATGCTACTACTCCCAATTCCTTTTTATTAGCTGAGTCCTTAGGAAAAAATTACTTTTAAAGCATTATTGCATAATTTGCCACGTGAAAAGTCCCTGTTGTTTTGTTGCTCCTCTGCAAAGGCAGCCCCAGCATCTTTCCTAATGGATCAGGAGGAAACCAAACCCTGCTGGTGGCTTTGTTGGGCAGCAGCACCAGCAGTGGGTGCAATAACCAACATCTGGGAATTAAGGCTGGCTCTCTGTTCTTTGCATTGCTTTTTTCAAGAGAGTCTCCAGGTGAATAATTATCCTGGGGTGAATCTTGGCCTTCCCATTCTCCACAGTCCCTCTTGAACTGCACCAGGAAGGGATCTGTGTTGCCACAGTGAAATTGTTCATGCTTTCAGAGGGAGCTGCACATCCAGATAACTCTGGATGTGTTTGTTTACCCACCCAACTCAGCCCTGCATCGTGGCTGGCACTAGAAATCTGATTTTTAATGCCTTCGACTACTGGCAGCAAGTCCCTGGCAATCTCAGCTGGTAACATATTGATAAAGCAATGAAACCCTGGATGCAAGGAGCAGCATCTGCTTCAGCCTGGGGATCTGGGGTGGGGAGAGGTTCGATTTTGTCTTTTTTTAACTATTAGGAAAACATGATAATCAAACCTCTCTGCCACTCTTAATTAGCAAGAGGGAAAAGCAGTACAGAGAATAATTAGCAGAGGCAACTTTCCTTTAATACGAGGCCACAGCCAGCCCCTCCAGGCGATCCAAACACATCGGATTGTGCAGGGGCATTCAAAGTCAGCTACAAAAGCAGAGGAACTCCCCTCCATCCTAACATTACTGCCCTCCTTATATTGCACTATAAAACCGGGGTGTCAAAAAGGCTAGAGATTTTACACTTAGTGTCAGTGGTTTATAGTCATTAGACTAATTATGTTGGTGTTTTTACCACCTTTATTCTACTAATTGGTCTAAAAGCCAAACAGGGACATCATTACACAAACAAGCAATTATTGGGCCATAAACACACCCTGGTTTGTGTTCCCTGGGTGAGGAGGGAGCTCCTAATGCTCTCTCTGTGGTGTCTGCCTCAATAACAGGCATTACTGATGCACTTGACTTTAGCTCTGCTGACAAAGAGGCCTCAAAGCTGCTGATACACAAGAGAAACTGGCTATTTGTTACCTCCCTTCGAACAGATTAAGGAAAATGGCACCACTCCAGGTTCAGCCCACGCATTACTCTTTGTGCCAGCACAGCTCGACTTCGTTTTTGGTTGGGTTTTGTTGTGTATTTGCTCTTCTAGGAAGGGACAGCTCAGTGGAAGCTGCAAGAATAATTTGTTTATGATACACCCATGAGAAATGTTGTATTTCCAAGAAATTTGGTCTCCTTGCAGGTTACTGGGTGGAACATTAGCCGTGACATTCCAAGACTTGTCATTGCCTCGAGCTCTAGTGAATTCATTTGCTTTTCCCGAAAGGGCAGCATCTTCCCAGGTTACACACCCTGGCAGTCCTCTCCCTTTGCTCTCCCGCTTTGGCTGTGTCACTAAATGCTTCCAGAGAGCAGTGCCTGCTCCTCATTGCTCCCTGCGCTCCTGGGAAGGCCATTCCTGCTGGATACTGCGTTTTGCTTGAAGGCTCTGTGCACTTCACACATGCAAGCACAGACTGCAGTTTGAAATTGCGCTTATTGGAGAGCAAACATTTATTTGCACGTGGTCAGAAGAGCTGGGTTTATGTGTTACCTGGCAGGAGCGCTGCACTCACCCACAGCAAAGATTTCAATACCACAATCCCTCTCAGCAACCTAACACACCTACTGCCAGTGACTGTGTGTGCAAGGGGTGGTCCAGCAGGGTATGGGCAAACCCCAACCCCCCCCAAAAAAAGATAAATCCACCTTAATATTGCCACACTGGCAATATAAAAGTGATCCAATATGAATATCATGGTCTAGTACTTTATTTTATTTTACCACTATACAGATAGCTCCTCTTCAGATGAGGTTATAAACTGAATTTATCTTTGAGTAGAACAAATGTTGACCATTCATTGTCTTTAAGGAGCCATAGTGATTTTCTGTAAGCACTAGGATATCAGGAAAAGATTAGGGCATCTGGAAGAAGGAAGGTTTATCTCAGGCAAAGCAGGGAATGACCTTGCACCATCCAAAATTCCTTCCCCAGTGTCCCCTGGGTGTGATAGTCCTCAACACTGATTCAAATGTGTTTCAACAAATTGAAAGGCAGAGTTGTCATGAACCATTAAATAATACATGTGTTTCCTACAAGGGTGATCTACCTTTAAATGTTTTTTGAAACCCTCTGTGTGGTTAGTCTGAGTTCAGATGCTGGAAACTTCGGTGTTTCACCTTAATAAAGTGCTCTGGAGTGAGGTCTTTTTAGGTTGCTGAAGGGTTTTGAAATCCTTGTGTCCTTACCATGTCACTGTTTTTTTAAGCCCTTTCCCTAAAGACTTCATCAAGTATTCTCACTTCAAAACTGATGACACAAAATGGTCCATTAGAATTAAATACATATGAAGAAAAAGTCAAATGTTCAGTGTTTCACAAATGCTTTCTGCAGCAGGACTCTGGCTGCTGTATTTACTGAACACATCAGATTTTTGACTCTACAGTTTCTTAAACAAGCCAAGTTTTTGTTTTATTTTATGTTCCATAAATCCATTTAAATTGGGCTATAATGGTTAATTTTAAGCTCTCTCTCAAATGTTTCTAAGGGGCTCTGTAATATCCAACAGAGCTGGCTCCTCTCCTTTGGAAATAAGAACTGCAGCTTCAGAAACACTATCTGAACAATGTCTTCTTTAAACAGCCCCCAGAAGCACTGCATTTCCAACTCTAAGGGGAATTTGCATGTGTTTCAGCATCAAAGCTCGATATGACCCTATCACCTAGGGACTGTCATGTTATCTAAGTGCCCGCATATCAGGAGCACGATAACATTGTGCGGCTGGCAGCTGCTGCAGAAACGACATATTTTCTGAATTAACCTAGGCTCAGATTTGTATAAACTATCCCTGATAACATCTGCCCAGGACTCTGCTTTGAAAATGAGCAGAGACCCTGCCCGGGCGCGCTCCCTCCTGCACCGGGAGCGGACAAAACCCCGAACCCAACCCGCTCCCTCTCCCTGGAAAAGCCACGCTCGGATTCGCCACGCTCACCCCAAGAAACGGTGGGGAGAAAAGAGTGTTGAGCGGCGAAGGTAGAACAATGAAGATGTCAAGTGGCTTCTCGGGAGCGAGCCGCTGTGTCTTGTCATGCTTGGACATGAACGGGGAAAAAAATGTCTTTATTACCGGCGCGGCAACCCCGCAGCGCGCCGCCGGCTTGATCCTATAACTTTCCCATTAGAAGAGGGCGCCCGCAATCCTAATGAGGCACAATAAGTAGATTATGGCAGTCCTTTTGTTTTGCTAAACAGGCGCTTTTTCTGGCGGGGGTCTCACAAAGGTGTGCGGGGCCCCGGTGCGGGGTAGTGTCGGCTCGGGCGGAGCGGGGATGGGGCTCATCGGTGCCGGGGCTCTGCCCATTGTATCGGGGCTATAAAGCTGTCAGAGCAGCCCGATTGAATGTTCCCTCACTCCTAGCCTGGCGCTTCCTCCCCTCTCAGCAGAGAGCTAAGCCCCGGGATATTTTGTTTTCATGAGAAACCACTGGCATCTCACATTTATAAGGAGTTTTAAAGCGCTGCTATGAAAAATAGCTCTGTCTTAAAAATACTGGGGGATTTTCTTGTTGTTGTTGGGTGTCTTTTAATTGCATGCAAACCAGCCAGTGAAATCGTGCAGTCCTCTGAGTTATTTTTACAGGGAGATCAGTGGTTGTTTAGGATGCAAAGGAGAGCACAGCTTTTCACCAGGCTGCAATCTTTCCACCTTGCATATTCATTTCGACGACTAGAGTAGGAGACTGCTCCAGGGGGAAAATAGCAGGGATGGATTCCTGACTCTATGAAGGGGCTGGATCTTCTGGAAAGATAAGAGAGTATTGCGAATGGGCCCACCACCCCTAATGGGTTTCTTAGCTATGTTCCTGTAACCATTTACATGCTGGATGGATGTGGAAAAGATATTAGAAGTGTGAAAAAGGTGATAGAAATTATCAAACCCGCCTGTAGGCTGACGTGCAGTGTGCAACATTGCATTCTCATTTTCTGTTGGTTTTAATTAAGCCACCCAACCTTTGAAAACTGAGGTTGAGGAGTTGCAGGTCACATGAGGACCCTGCAAGGAGGAAGACTGCACAGCCAAGCAGGAAGTTTCATCACAGCCTGCTCAGATGTTGCTTGTCATCACTCTGGTCAAACTGGAGATTTATGGAGAAGAGCCTCTCCTACTCTGCTTTGGTCTGTCCATGTGACTCTGACAACAGAGAGAAAAGAAGTATAAATTTTGTGAAAGCAAGTAAAAGTAACTGGGGTTTGGGACCACTGGGAAACTCTGTTTTGTGTTATAAAGTACTCTTGTTGCACCTTCAAGGGGGCAAAGTTGCCCTGGTGTCCTGACCAACCTGTCCATAGGAATAGGCTGTGCACATCTCTGCAAATCCTCATTTCACCAGCAAAGCCCATGAGTGCCTGGATTCAAAGCCTGGGCAAAGATCTTCTCAAACCAGAAACCAATGTTCATGCATTGAACTCTTCTGGTGGATCTGGAAATATTTGCTGAGGAGTTTCCCTGACAGTCCTTGGTCTGGAAATGCTTCTTAAATTTTTCAGTGGATACTCCTGTGGAATTTCATTGAAAATCTGATGTTTTTAATCCTCCAGAACCATTGCAAGTGTTTCTACTGAACTGAGACAGCAAGGGGGATAGGAGGTTATTCAATTTGCCACTGCATGTTCCTTCTTGAGTGTGATTAATACTATCTTAGTGATGGCATTAACCATCATGGATTGAGATCCTTCTATGTGGACCAACACACCAGGGCAGATGGATGTCAGAAACCCATTTTTTCCCCCAGAAGGGCTCTCCCAAAGCACCAATAGGCACACATGAAGCCATGCAACCAACAGTGCCATCCCCAAGAGTAGATACTTTTGTATCTCGTAGTCTAGGAAGGAAGACTCAGTTGATTGGTCACATCACTCAGCACTTGAATAAACTGCTGGGTTCATCTCAGTCAGCTAAAATAAAGTACAGCATAAATGTGATGAAATGATCACATTTCATTTTTTTATTTCATAATTGCACATGAAATGGTGCAATTAAAGTTGCACCAAAAATACCACTGATTAAAGTTGTACCAAAAATAACACCAGGAAGGATTTTGGATGTCAGATATTTTGAACTTCCTCTGTATTAGAAAAACAAAACCAACTAACCAACCAACCAAACCCCAAAGCAATCATTTCAAACCTTATCCAAGCAGCTGGCAATGTTTTTTATGGGCACTTGAGATGTGTTACAGGTGTGTTGTTGGGACCTAGCAGTCCTGGTTTGTACCCAAGCATAACCACTGCCTGAAGAAGCCCTTCTAGAGGAATGTTATCCTGAGATTGTATTAGTGCATTTTGAAGGATTTTCCCCAAAATATTTCTCTTTGATGTCCCTAATGCCCCATTGGTTTTATTATTTTTCTTCCCCATCACTGCCTTCTCCTAGCTCTGCACTGCCAAAGGGCTCTGGGAACTGCCTCTTTCCAGAGCTTGGATGAGGACTCTCCTCACAGCCATGGCAAAGCCTCTGCATCCTTGAAAACACATTGCAGGGCATCACACTGCACACTCTGTCGCATTTTTAAAACCACTCTTCTCATGGGATCCAAAAAAAAACAGCACACCATGACTTCTGAGAAAACTGGGAAGACATCTGCAGCCCTGGGCTGTGGGATAGGTTGGAATAGGGTGCCCAAAATCCCAACAATACCAAACATTACCCCCTTCTAAGGTCTGCCCATCCTTCAGAAGCCCCTCCTAAGAGTCCACCCTGGACCCCCAGGGGCAGCAGCCGTTGGTGGGAAGCAGCTGGGGATGTTGCAGCACCAGAACTTTCCAACACACAAAATACAGCCTCGGGTTACCCAGTGCTGGATTTCTCCATGGAGCATCTAGGGATGTGCTTAGATGAAAGATATTGTTGAGAAAAATCATGCTTTCCAACCGCTTTTACTCTTGGCAATGGGTGGGCCACGGGAAAAAAGGACTGTTAGAAAACAAAACTGAATCTGTATTGTTGGCCAGGGCAGAAAATGATTGTCCAAAATAAAGCACAAAACTTGTTAACAAGCAAAGCACACTATTGGATTCAATGGCAACAGCAGTAGGAAAAAAATATGAAAACCTTCTCCAGGCACTCTGAATATAGCCCTTCTGAACTAAACCCTTTCAGAAATGTTATTTTATTTCTTGTAACCCACCCCCACTTTTTTTAAGGGCCTGGATTTATTTTTAGCAGCAATCCTGGTTTGGTTTTTTATCTTGTTTTTCAGATATTTTCCTGTAAATAATAATTGGTCCTTTTGTGGCAGCATTTCCACATTGGCAGGGGTGTGTAGGGCTTTCTTGGAGGTGGCAAGGAAAAAGGGAGTGATTTGTTTCAATGGGTTATTGTTGAGTGAATGCAAATATCTGCAGCCACTGGAGCAAATAGGAGCAGGGGATTAGGTGCAGGAAGCTGGCTGAGTGGCATAGGCCATCTGTCCCGGGCCTGAGAAAAGAGGAATCTCGTTTGCAGTGTATGTTAATTAGTTGGATGATTGGCTCAGCTGTCACCTTTGCAGAGTGAAAGCGCACGGGCACAATTAAATTCATGTCCATGTATGTTTATCAAAGCACATGTTTTTAGACAGCTTTTGGTTTTTAGGTGTAATTTTGTCTTCTCAGGCACAGAGAGGATTCTTTGCTATTGTGTCCACAAACGGAGGGGACAAAAAAGGAAGAAAGAAAAAAGAAAAAAGAAAGAAAATACCTTAATTAAAACATGATCTGGATTGTTTGCTGAAGCGTTTCTGGCCGCATTCTTTAATGCACTTGAAATTACCCATTTGCATCAATAGGCGTTAGCTGAATTTATTTCCATTCAAATGTATTCCCTTGATGTTTCTACAGAAGGTGATAGGTTTGGAAATACATGTATGGCAAGTTTGGGCTCCTAGGGTGCCCCCATTCAAACACAATGTCAATATCCTACACTTAAAAGGGACCCGTTAGTTAAAGTGAAATGCTCCCAGTTTGGGGTGGGTTTTGGTTTTGTTGTCATTACATTGACATCTCCAACACAGCATCCCCAGTAACTTTCCTTGGGAAGAAGTTGTCTGCCTGCAAGCCTCAGGGAGTTATTTCCCATGGTGTCATCTCAATTATTTTTGATTTATTTGTTTACTGTCTTCCAGTCCTTGTCAATGGACAATGGGCACGTCTGCCCCTCCAGGGGCACACAGGGCCCTGCCTGCAGGGTTTGGGGACACTGGAGGAACCCTGGGACATCCACCCAAGTGCCACTTGTGCACTTCAAGGGCTTGTGCAGAGAGGGCAGCCAAGGGGACAGGCAGGGCTTGGGCAAGGGACCCTTCCTGGCCAGGGACGCTGACATTGACCTTCTCACACAGAGGCAGGGAAAAGCTGCAGAGGCTCTTGTTTCCAGGATGGAGGAGCAGTCACAGAGATGCTCTCCTGAGGCTGCTTTGCAGCAATGGAAGAGTTTTTTCCTCCCCAGTCTCAGAGTAGAAATCTGTCACTCATCCCACTTGGCTTAGGCAAGTCCTGGGAGAGGAGCGGCCTCAAAAGGCTCCAGCCCAGTGCCATGAGACTGTGCTCACAGACCCAGCTCTCTGGAGAAAAACCCTGGAGAAAGCCCTGTCCTTCCCATCCTCTGGCAGGCTCTGGCCGTGGTTTCTCAGACTACCAGGCAAGGGCCATTTATTTAAGCCGTGGGGAGATGCTGTGCCCCTTGTTTGCCTGTGTCTGCCTGCAGGGATTCCCCACAAGCCAGCTCTGGATTCACAAGGCAGGGTGGGAAAATAAATTGCCCAGAACTCCCTTTATTGCAAAACGCAAGAGCAAATGCATTCAGAGCTCCAGTGGCCAGAAAGAGAGGGGGAAATGTTTATATGCAAAAAAAGGCAGCTCCTAGTTGTGAGCTATGTGAGATGAATACACATGTGTATGTCAAGGACTCACATACTCTTTAGGAGTAAGGAGGAGCAGGGCCATGAGGGTATCAGCATGGTGTTTGGGCTGTTTTCCAGCTGATGGACCAGTTTATAACCCAGCATGTTTGAATGTTCACCTCTGCAGGGGTAAGACATCTTTTGTGTGCATATCATTTAATAAAACATGTAGCAAAATTCAGGAGAATGTAAGTAACACCTTCTTCTTCTGTTAGGTAGTGCTCACACCCTTTACCTCCTGAGTGTTTCCTTCCTTCCTTCCTTCCTTCCTTCCTTCCTTCCTTCCTTCCTTCCTTCCTGCCTTCCTGCCTTCCTGCCTTCCTGCCTTCCTTACTGCCTGCCTTCCTGCCTTCCTGCCTTCCTTACTGCCTTTTTTCCTTCCTTTGACATGGGGCACAATCCTCAAGCCATGGCACCTTGCTGGAAAGGTGAAAGCTGGTTTGAGTGCAACCACTCACTGGGATGCTAAATACTGTGAGAGGAGAGGCATCTAGGAGAGACAAGCAATGTCACCAACATGGCCTTTAGTGGATGTCAGGCTGTTTTGGAATATTGTTCAGCCCTTAGACTGAATTGATCCCACAGCACATTTAGCCATTTAATGGCTAAATCTGGCTAAACCTGGCTTAATGGCTGAATCTGTGTGATTCATGGGTCCTGGCCAGCTCTATTTCCTAGTACCTTTCACAGGCACCCCCTTACAGGTTGTGTGTAAATGTGTGTCTTATTCCTTTTTAAGACAAAGCACTATATCAGCTATATTTATAGAGGATCAGCAGATGGCCAGCAAGCTGGGGAAAAAATTGTATTTGTCAGGCTTATAAATCTGAAAGGGGAGTTTCAGCAAAACCTCACAGAACTTGACGCAATTAATTTTTGGAATGGGATTCTGTCTCTGAAAAATCATGGAATTATGTGGGTGCCCTAAGAGCAGCATCCAAGGGCTCCTGGTGTGTCCTTAGAGTCCCACGGAGGAAGAGTGCTGCTGTACTAAGAAAATCAAGGGAAGAAAAACTGGGCTGCTCGTGTGCTGAGAATCCCACAGCAAAAAGGGGAACTCAATTTGGGTTCAGGGTGCAACCAGAGACATGGGATGAGCACAGCCCTTCCCATTCATCAGGTGCTCGAGGTACATCTGTGCTGACTCTAAGGCATTTCACTCACTGACTGTTCTGGACATCAGTGAACATCCCACATCTTTGCAGGGTTTTTGGGGAAGCCTGGGAGGAGCCCCAACATGAGAATAAAGAGAAAAGCTGGAGAAGCTCAGGGAGGCAGAGACAGCCTTTGTCTTCTTGTCCATCAGAGAGGGAAAGGTAGAAGTCCTGCAGGAGTGAGTAGATGTGCTCCCAGCATGATCCCAGAAATGGCACAATTAATGGAAGGCAAGTTATCCCTTTTTTTCTTTAACCACTTTGCTATATGTCTCCTGAGAGTCATGCCATGGCACTGTGGTGCTGCCTCTCACCTCCTAGTTAACCTGTAACCAGTTTACTTCCTCTCACTACTGGAGACATGGAGCCTTACTCAACTGGGCTTAAAAAATGCATGTAATGTATTAGTGAAAATTGCCAGAAGTCCTGATTGAGATGGTTTAAACTGTGCATTAACATCAGTTGATCAGAGCAATCCCTGGGAGTTCCCCTCAGTAACACAGTAGGTATGAAAATATAACTGGTCCCCTCTACGGGAGGCTTTAGGATGCATTAGCTGAAATGCTCTTAAAATACACTTTTCCCTCTAATTAAAACCAGCTTTTTGTGTTCTGTTACTTCGGAGTCACAGCTTTTAGAGGCAGAGAATTGCTTTATGGTGCGTTTTAACACATCTCAGAGCATGGGATGGTGAGTCTGCCCAGCCATCAGAGTGTGGGAGCGCAGCTGTGCCCGGAGATTCACTGAGCACCTGCTGGTCCTTCCTCACAACAACTCCCTTTCCACTGAGGAGAAACAGCAAGTGCATGTACAAAAATAGCCACCAGTGCTCCTAGGTCATTACTCTTGATTACACTGTTACTTGGCTCAGGACTACCACAAAATTATCCTGATTTGCCACTGTCTTAAGCAGATGTTTAAGCCAGCACAAATTGAGTGCTAAGTGGGTGTAAATCAATAACAACTCCTGAACAGAGATTTCTGGCCTGTCAGAGGTTTAAATTCCATTTCTGTAGCAGCAAAGGATACCATATGCAACAGAGGAAAATCAGCTCCTTCCTCCCTAATTTTACCTGCAAGATCTCTAAGAGGTGAGCAGCCCTCACTTGGACCATTCCCAGCAGTGAATCTCATATACACACACAACTTCCCTTGGAAATCCTTCCTATTTCACTTTTTTAGTCCTTGGCCCTCAAAATTCCTACAGCAAGTGATAGCTCAGCATCACTGAGGCTGTTTGTGTTCCACAGAGATTGGCAATGCTCCATGTTTCATTTAAGAGCTGTCTCGAAACAGCCAGAGAGTTTTCCGCTGAAAAAATAAATAAAGCTCTGAACCCCATTCCTCAGAGAAAAACCCTCCCCAAAACCCAGCAAGAATCAAAGCTGAAGTATCCAGGAAAGTTTATTCCTTAAAAAGGACAAGTGAAGTTATTTTGGAAGACAACTGCCAGAGGTATTGTGAGAACACTGATATCCAAAGCTGTCATAATATTTGACCTTCAGAAAATAGGGCTATCCGTCCCTTGGGTAAACTGGGATAATATTAAATGGTGAGAGGCCAAGAAAACACTTGTTTTCCTTTGGAAGAGGGTCGTGGAGCTACAGCAGAGCTCCTCGGCCAAGCATGCAGGCAATGAGGAGATCAAAAGCTGAGCTCCAGGTCAGGAGCCTTTCATCTGCAGCTCTGCCAGCATTCAGAGATGAAAGTCCTGGAGTTTCACTGGGAGTGACGAAAAGCATTCCTTAGGACCTTGCTTGAAAGCATGGCTGTCTGCAGAATGGATTTGTATTTAGGTTTTATGCTGAGTTCCTTTTATTTTTAATCCCGATTCCTAGGACTTAAATACCCATGTTGGGTCAAACGCAGAAGCGGAGAAACTTCAAGCGAAGGAGATTGAGTTGGGATGTAGGATCTGCTCCACTGAGTGTGGGTTTCAACCCCAGCCCCTCCAAGATGATGTGTATGAAGGGTGGTCTTATTTCCCCCAGAAGGAGGGTGTTGTCTTTAATCTTCTCCCTCCATTCCAGCTCTCCTGGCTGTCTCCAGGAGAGCAGACGGGGAAGGAGGTGACCAGACTGTGGCTGCCGCGGAAAGCGTCGGATATGCAAGTATTCAGTGAATTCTCACAAATGATGGTTCTGTTCTCAGAAATCAGGATTACTCAGCATACGCTTCACAAACAGGAGGGGATAAATCCATGGGATAATTTATTCACAATGAATAATTCAACCAGCAGAAGTGACTACTCCAAAGATCGGGTCAAAAGTTGAGTACTTGAATAAATGAATTGCCCTTTCACAAATATAAAAAGCAGAAATCTCAATATTTATCATTTTCAGACACACAAATATTCCAGAACAACATTTTCTAATGAAGTGGGGAGGGGTGTTAATAATAAATTCTATTGATAACAGGAGTTAGAAAAGCAAATAATAACTGACTGGAATATGTTTATATATGAAAACTGACTTTTCAAACAAACTATCAACAGTGGGCTGCATTATAAGACTATTAGGAAATAGAAACTCTGCAAATAACTTGCCTACCCTGGCAACTGCTGAACCTACTGCCAGTAAATAAGCATTACCCTGGAGCACGAGCCAAGTTGTCACAAGCTCAGAGACATATGGCAAAAAGCACAAGCAGGGAGACTCGAGATCCACAGCTGAGACCAGATGTGCAGCTGACCGAGGTGAAAAATGGGAACCATCAGAGTCCTCTGCCTGTGTCACTAGAGGAGTCTCATCCCCTCCCTGGCTGGGTGTGAGATGGGTTGAGCAGTCACTACTGCTCAAGGACTCTGTGCAGCCTGGGAAGGGTGCCTGCATGGCAGGGCAGCCAGAGATACCCCACCTTCAACCCAGCCAGCATGGCCAGCACACCATTTGCAGCACAAGCAGCCTCTTTGAGGCTCTTCTGGTTGGAGCAGACCACAAGTATTCAGTTTGTGCCTCATCTTTCGTCTCTCTGGTGAGATGTCCATGGGGGCTCACTGTGCTTTCTAGGAAAGATGTTGTTCACAGTTCCCCCAGAGCTGTGGGAGAGTCTGCCCTCATTGTCCCACCTTCAGTGCCTTTGGGTGAACCTGTCCTTTTCCAGCAATCATAGGGACACATCAATCTAGAGATAGCAGCTGACGTGAGCTCATCAGCTCCTTTCACCTGAACTACTGCTGGTCATACCTGCTTATGGCTGACTAATCCATGGCAGGAATTCCTCAGCCCTGGGGCATCCTTGGCCACCTTGATGGCAGCAGCAACTGAGCTTCAGACAGATTTAGGGTAATTTGACTCTGTGCAGTTTGGGCTGATGAAAATTAGGGTGCCAGTCCTGTTGGTTGGCTTACTCCAGTCTTGAGGCTATGCCTTGAATTCACATTTGGAATCATCACAGCACCAGGTAGGGAATTAAATTGAATTTTTTTCTCATACTGTTCATAGCTGTAGTGAGGAGAGATCAGTCTCTGGCACATGCAGAGTGGGAAAAATTACTTGAGACATGAACAATTCCCAAAAAAGGGGCAAGGAGATTGGTGAGAGGTAGAGGCTCAGCTAACAGGGATTGGAGCTGGGGCACTGCTTTCCTTCTGCCATGGAGGTGCAGACAAAAAGCATCCCAAATATTGCTTTTCTATGAAGTCCTTCATCTGCCCCAAAGAATAGACACCTCCAACTACCCTGAAGACCAGCTAGGTGTTCCTGACCTCCAAAGATCTGTGAAACACTGCCCAGAGGGTTTGCAGCCGGGGTTCATGCCTGGAGCAGGACAGAGAAGCAGCTCTGCTGGGACAGGGAGCCTGGGAGGGCTGGTGTGCTGAGCTGCACTTTGCTCTGCCATGAAGCCCTGCCTGCTGGGGAGAGCCATGGGCCACACAGCAGCTTGGTGGCCAAAGCAGCACTCTCAACCACTTTGGAGTCCCCATCCCCTCACTGCAGCCAGAGCACAGCCTCTCACTCAACTGTAGACCCAGATTGCAAGAAAGGTATCTTAACTGGATTTTTAAAAAATTCTTTTTTTTTCTGGAGAAAAAAAGTAAAAGGCCATTTTCAGTTTGGCTACAATAATAACAAACACACAAGAGCTGAGAGCCTTGATTTGTGTTTGCACTTCTACAGCTTCATCTCAACAAAGATTCTGGACCCAGGAGAGGCAAATAGTGCTCCTACCCTATAAAAGAGGTACAGGGGGCAAGAATGCAGTCCAGTAATTATAGAAATGGTCTGGAGTCAGAAGGACTCTACTACGAGCAATTAAAAAGAAAATTAACCATAAGAAAAGTTTTCTTTCGGTTTTATAGCTAAACTCACAAATAGAAGAAATACTGTACTGCTGAACTCAAACAAACAAGCATGCCTGATTTTAATGAGCAAAATGAAGGGCTTGTTTTATGGGATATGTAATATAATAGTCCCATGGTAAGGGAGTCTCTTTCTCCACAGCTCTGCACTGCATGCAGTTATTCCAAGTGGTGTGAAGTGGATGTAAAACGTTACCAAACCCAAATCTCTTCCTTTTGTCCTCCTTCAGTCCCCTCCTACACCCCCTGAATATATGTGTGCAACCTTGTGCTGCGTGTGGATCAGGCAGATTAAAGGGAAAGGACAAGTACAGTGCTTGGGAAAGGAGGGGAAGGGAGGGAGGCAGGTTCTGGACTCATCCCCTTGCCACAAACTTCCTGTAGGATCCTGGCTGAGTCACCTAATTTTGGCAGGAGGTGTGATGGCAGAGCTCTGGCAGAGGTCCAGAGATGCCAATTGCTGGTGAGGATGGGATGCAGGGGACTGGCAGATGTGAAGCACCAATGCCGTGACTGAGCCATGCATTTTCCCACTTGATGCTCCTTAAATGCTTCTGTGGAGCTCTGATTCTGCTCTCAGGGACAAAATACCATTCCTCATGTGACTGTAGCCATCAAGGCACTCAAATACCCCTACAACAGAGGTGCACCAGAGTTTGGAGATGAATTTTGCTGTTACTGTGGCAAAAAAACTTCTGTGGTCAATGAATATAATAAGAGACAATAAGCAGAAGGCTGGCAGCAGCAAGGATGCAGTCCCAAAAATTCCCTGGGGGAGCTGCAGACAGCTGGGCTCTCCCTCCATGCCAGCAAAGATCATGGATGTGTATGAGGGGCACCATCACACACAACACAATCTCATCCCTTCCCACCACACCCCTACTTGCATTCCCTGAGCTCTCTCACACCAGAGTTAAAAAACCCTAACTATGCTTATACCCCCCACCAGCATCATCACCCTTTGTCCCACAAACTAATCTGTGCTTACTTGCCCAAATGTTCCAAAATAAAAAGGCAACTTGTTGTTTATAAATGCAAAAGAAAATATATTACTTGTTTGCCAAGGTCTTAAGGGAAATAGTCTTAAGGCTATATAGCAAAAATTATTTCCAGTTGACTCCTTCCACCCCATCAGTTTCAAAGAACCAATTTGTTGGCTACTTTGTTTTTGCTTTATTCAAAAAGAAAAGCTTTTTTTTTTAATTATTCTAGCTCTCATATTTCATGCCATTCTTCTTGTGGGCAAGAGCAGAGCAGGGACAATACCAGCACAGAGAAGAGAGAAAGGTCTGAGCAGCAGCTGGGTACGAGTGAAAGCAGTAATCTTCAAAGCTGGCTTTTGTCTCTCCTAGCCCCTATGGTAGGAGACAGTGATCTCACCCAGGGTCATGCTCCTGCTCCTTCTCTTCCTCCTGCCTCTTCTCCCTCAGTTTTGGGTGTTGCTGTCGAGGCTGCCCTGTCAGAGACAAAAACCTGGGGCTGCCTGTCTCAGGGCACTGCACGTGGTGAAGATCCGAGCATCCCCAACTGCACTTTCCAAGGTGGCAGCCCAGGGCCTTTCCCCAAGGATGGCTTTGGCTGCCAGAGAGGTCAGGCAGCCAGGATCAGCTCCAGGCCGACAGCACTGCAGGCCTTGGGTGTCATGAGAGTTGTGGAAATGACCCAAACACAATGACCCAAACACAATGACCATGGGTGCTTTGGATGGCAACCTGGTCTACTGGAAGATGGCAGGAGTTGGAAACAAGGTGATGTTTCAGGCCCTTACAACCCAAGCCATTCAATGATTCTGTGATTGCAAACCAGCTCAAGTTGCTGCTTCTCAGCAATTTCTCAGGGATACCAGCAATCTGTGGAGTAACCAATCTCACGACTGCATCACCTCCACCCCTGGGGAATGCCTTCCTTTGAGCCAGTAAGGGAGTCACCATCCCCACCAAGTTTGCTGGAGGTTGGACTGTTGAAGAGGGGGATGAGGAGGCAAGACCAATTCGGCACTCACATCCCCCAAAGTCAGAAAAAAACTCTCTGTATTGGCTGCAGCAGAGGATTTAAAGGCAGAGCTATCCACTGTCCTTGTCCTGCGCCTATGCAAAGTCCATTTCAGAGGTGCCCAGCTGCTCTTCCTCCCCATCCATTGAATAGCAGCGTCCAGAGATGATTCTCAGAGGTACTGCAGGGCATTTCGTATTTGTTTTATTCTGGGTTGGGTTTTTTCTTTTCAGTAACAGCAAGTAAATCAGAAATTAAAGATTTTGGAAGATTAATTTGCTTGCAAATTCAGGGTGATCTGGGCTAATAGTTTCAGCCAGAGGGGGGAAATAAAAAAAAGAAACTAAGAGAATAGAGTGGGAGGAGAATTCTGAAAAAAATTCAAAACACATTGTTTCAAAATCTTCTAAACAAAATGGGTTGAGTTTTTTCTGAAGTACAAAAATGTTGCATTTCGACATTTTCCCATTCCGGTCTCAAAACAGCTTTTTTGTTTTACTAATATAAATCAAAAGAAAACAAAGTTAAATGAAAAGGTTAATAAATGCAATAAAACATTTGGAGTTTGGACTGAAGAAAATACTTGGTCTTGACCCTACAGGAATCTCTTCCCTTTTTTTCCCTCAGTTTCCCAAGAAAATGCAAATAATTTGTTTTGGTTTGACCTGAAGCAATTTATTTATCATTCTTGGAACATGAAACGCCATTGTTTACCTAGATCAACTCATCAGCTCCCTGGCACCCTTTTCTAGGGGGAATTAAGGAGATCAAGGGGATTAAGAGAGACCACATTGAGCTGCTGCCAGGAGGGTTGATGTGGGGTCTGGGCTTTTTGATCCCAGGAGAAGTGCTTAGGTGCTGTATTTCCCACAGTGCCCTCAGGAGAAGAAGCAAATGTGGGGAGAAGTGAGATTTTTTTATTAGACTAAAATAAAAGAATAATTAAAGATGTTATCTACACTCACAAGGCTTACCTTGCCTGGAAGATGAGGTATGGTCACTGCTAAAGCACAGCTCTGTCCCAGAGGACACCATAACATCCTGACAGAGTAGATTTTATGGGCTTTGGAAAGAAAATCAGGATGGACAGGTTTCTCAACTTGCCCTCTGAGAAAAAAGGCAGCAAATCCTGTCCCTGTCCATACACTTGAGAGCTGTCAGACAGACAGACAGACACGGGAACAATGTGGAGGATCCTAAAACAGGGCTGGCCCCAGGTTGAGCTCCTCACCGTGCCATGCCAGGGGCTCCTGCATAACATGTGATTGATTTCGGTTGCGTAATGCTGAGCTGTAAGACCTCATCAGCTGCTACTCATTACACAGGCACAGCCCTTCTTGAATAGAAACCATAGCAGAAAATAGATCTGGGGATGTAAAACCTGACATCTTGAATTCATAAACAGAGCGACAGCATTCTTGTTTAGAGTCTGAGGGTGGCCTGTTCTGAACTCGCCTTTTTTTATACCAGATGAGTCTAACCTCAGAGCCAGGATGACTCCAGCTCGTATCATTAGCCTAAGGCAAAGAAAAGACCATGTCTCAAGTCTCAGTGCTAGTATACAAAGTGCTCTAACAGGGACACCGAGTCTGATCCTGCTGTCTCAGCAGACCCACTGACTCTCCTCAGCAGGGACAAAGGGTCCAGGCTGCAGTCAGACTGTCTCACACACAGATATCCTAATCAGGAATGAGTCCCAGTCACTAGAAAGAGGCAGAAAATAAACCAAGAAATTACTCTCCTCCCTACTCCAGTACCAAAACTGTTTCTCTTCCGAAAGCAGTGACCCAGAGCTGTGTCAAAGAGAGGGACAAGATCAACTGTTTTCATTTACCAGTGGAGGGCCTGGGGGAAGGACTCACTGACCACTCAAGGTCTTTGACAACTTTTCAGTCTTCATAATTTTCTTTGCAGTTCAACATACTTGTTTCATTTAGATGTGGGTTTGGGGAGATTGGGTCTTTATGCCAAATCTCCTGTATGAGCCCAGGGAGCACATCTGACCTCTTCCTGCTTTTCCAAACCCATGATAATATGTACTGACAGACCCACAGTGCTGGCTTGGCTGGCATAGAGTAAATTTTCCCAGTGGCTACTATGGGGCTGTGTTTTGGATTTGTGCTGGAAGCAGTGCTGATAACCCACGGGTGTTTGTGCTGTTGCTGCCCAGGGCTCACACACAGCCAAGGCCTTTCCTCCTCACCCCACCCCAGCAGCGAGGGGCTGGGGGTGCACAAGGAGCTGGGAGGGGACACAGCTGGGGCAGCTGGCCCCACATAACCCAAGGATATTCCACACCACATAGATGGCATCAAGTCAGGATATAAAGCTGGGGAAGGAGGAGGAAGGGGGGTTGTTTGGAGTGGTGGCATTTGTCCTCCCAAGGCAACCTTACATGTGATGGAGCCCGGCTGTCCTGGGCATGGCTGAATTCAGCCTGGGAAAGTGCTGAGTTTATTCCTTGCTCTGCTTTGCTTGTCTGGGGCTTTTGTTTTATCCATTAAACTGTCTTTATCTCAACCCATGACTTTTCTCCCTTCTACTCTTCTGCTTCTCTCCTCCATCCCACTGAGAGGTGAGTGAGCAGCTCTGTGGGGCTGAGTTGCTGGCTGGAATTAAACCATGACATCCATTCATGATAGTGAGATACTTACATGGTTGTGCTGGAGACATGAAGTATCCATCTGGCCAGCAGGTATGGACAGTTACAAGAGTAACCTGAGTAACCTACTTGTCTCAAAGTGTCTTGTATCACTGTCCCTAACCTGCCCATATCCAGTCTTCCTCAGTGCATCCATTAACAACAGTCAGCTCCTCCCCTGCATCTCCTTGTGCCCTCTCCACACTGTGGATCACCCTTTTGCAGATTCTTTCCAAGATGTCTGGCAGTGCAAGCCCCTTTCTCACCTACACAGCATGAGGGAAGAAATCAAACACGAGATAAAAGCACACCCTGAGCAGCAGCCTGGCTTAAGCATGCTGTCACCGGGTCCTGTCTGTTTATTCTTTGTCAGCTCTTTCTGCTTGCTCCATCTTTCCACACATATTTCAAATCTGCATCTAATTCAAGTATTACATCCATTTATTTTCCTAATGCTCTTATTCCCCTGCACTGTGTTTTTGTGCTGGGCAGCCGTGTCTGGAAGCACAGTGCTGAAATAAGGCACTTATTGGCTGCAGCTCCAGGGATTTTAACCGGATATCTGCTTTTGTTTAAATTAAGTAAACCAGGATGTTTCCTAAACACCATAAGGACAGAAGTTTAGACTTCTACTGAATCAGCTTTTTGACTTAAAGCCAGAAATGCTTCAGTCAAGGACATCCCCCAGAGCAGTCCAAGGAGCCTGAAAATCCCCTTCCATCAGGTCCAAGGGGCTCTGTGACTCACTCTGTGGAGTCACCAGTCCCAAACCTACAAAGTGCCTTCCCATAGCCACTCAAACTACATGACATACATCCCACTCTTCAAATGCATTTTTGGACACAAGGCTGCAGTTTGTGTACTTAGAGCCACACTGACTCATGCTCCCCAATGAAAACAAACCTGCAGCCAGTGATGGGGTACAGCTTTGGACACTTCTACAGAGTTATGGGCTGATACCTTCAGTTTTTATCAGGTGAGGAGTTTCCAAAGTGCTCAAAGGTGGACATTATGGTGAACTCAAAATAAAACAGAGGTTTCAACACTGTTTCTTACACTGACTAACTTTCTGGAAGCCTAGAAATTAAGTATACAATTCTGTAAGCAACAAATGGCAGATGGACATATATTCCAAGCAGATCCACTGCCTCTGAAGACTGGAGAGTCCCAAAAGCCAAGCCTTTAAGGCATCTCTGCATCCTCAAACTTGCATTTTTATTTCCTTCTGAAGAACCAAACCGTGATGGCCCAGATACAGCACAGAGGAATCCAAATGAATAGGAAAGTATCAGTGTACCCAAAGGAAACTGCTGCAAATATTGACTGCTGGGTGAAGAGGGAGGGGGAGTCATTCCTATCAGAAATTGGTTCAATTATTGGAAATGCTGACAAAAGCAAAATGCACAATAAACTATGGCTGTTCCCAGCCAAAGGCTCAAACAGCCTTGCTGTCCTTCAGCCACAGGGCACCGACAAAACAACCCAGAAACTGCTGATGAAATTAATCATTAATTCTCTTAATTAAACAACCGAGGAAAAGCTTTGTAATCAAATATCCACCTTCCTTTTGTCAAGAACAGCTAACACTTTTGCAACACAGGGTTTGGAGAACAATCTCTCAAGGTCAGTTTTGGATTGAACTGATTCCTATTTGAGGCTCTGAGGTGTTTGGCTGGGTTGTTTCCCTGTGAGCTCCACCCATCAACCATTAACTGGGGCTTTACTCTTCCAGCCTCCTTCCCTAAAGTAAGCTGCTCTATTTAAGGAAAGAGACACTTCTCTCTAGGAATGATGTTAGTAAAATATGACCAGCAGTGCTGACTGTGGCATGTCTACAGAGGTCACTGGCTTTGGAGGACTTGTTAAATGTTTTATTTGTCTCAGGTAATGCCATCGTGGTGATTCACCCTGGTTTTGTATGCCAGCAAAATGAAGGAGCATTACTAATGTTTTATATCAAGGTGCAGAGTGCATCATTAAATGCCTTCACACTGACAACAAACGTCACACAAGGGTTTTGTTCCCTTCACTTCTCCTCCTTGGCATTGCCCAGAACTTCATCAGGAGAAAAATCACACATAGATGCAACACAGGCCTCGTGTGGCTCAGCAGCAGTGCCCTACATCACTCGGATTTTACTAGCAGCACAGTTTCTACATGAGAGCTGTACTCACATATAAACAGAGCTCAAAATGTTGTCCAGATCAGCAAAAAAGGAAGTTAAATAATTAGCTATTTAAAAAAAAGCAAACTTAATGAGAAGCCAGGTAATGCCTAACTGAATGTGATATTAGAAAGCAAAGGAATCTAAGTGAGGCAATTTACATATCTTGGCAGCAATGTGCAGCTCAGTAGGAATGTCTGGAAGGAAATCACATCCACAGTCAGCACAGCAGTGTTAACCAAGATTTGAGCCTCAAAAATCTACAGCTTAAATTGCCATCACTCAGGCTCCAGTTCATATGTTATTCCCATGTTAGCAAATGGGTAGAAAACCAGAAAAAATCCTCTCAAGGTCCAGAGCCAGCCAAAGGACTTTGGATGCAAACTCCTTGGGAAGAATGATATATGACTAAAGGAGTTTATTTCAGACAGTACAGAAGTTGATCAAAGGCTCTGCGGTAGAAGAGATAACCTGTAGCCATACCTTGAAGCAGCTCTAAACATATAATTAGCAGCAGCCTAAGCCAAAAGCATAGTGGGGTAACTATACACCTCTTCTTTGGG
Source organism: Zonotrichia albicollis (assembly GCF_047830755.1). NCBI lineage: Eukaryota > Metazoa > Chordata > Aves > Passeriformes > Passerellidae > Zonotrichia > Zonotrichia albicollis. The sequence continues at coordinate 50,702,806 of NC_133823.1, read as the reverse complement.
TGGGTTTTGTCACTGCTTTGGAGCTGGCTGCTGCTAAAATTATATGGCTTGGATTAATCTGCTCAATGCTTCAGCCACAACAGTGATGGCAGAAAGGGCTCTCAGAGTTCTGAGACTCCAGCATTATCCAGTGCTGGAGAGGCACACAGCAGATAGATGCCAAAAATGAAAGCAGAACTTGTCTCAAATACTGCAGAGGTTGTCCTGCCACCAGGCACCTGGAAGGAAGCACAGATGGGGATGGCTGCAGCACTCTCCTCAAAGGAAGAGACATTCAAAGAGCAGCTCAAGACAGACAGGGCTGACTAAGAAATTGTCCCGAGTACCCGATGGTGAGGGAAGCATCGAAATTCAGTTTCTTCAGTCTTGTAAGTGGGTAGCAGAAGCAGAAACTTCAGCAGAAGCTGAAGACAAAAGGAAATAATTAATTTTAAAGCTTGTTCCCACTACTGTCCTTCAGTGCCCTCAGAGCTAAAATTAAGTGACTGAAGTGCAGCTGGGTAAACACAAACCAACCCCAAACCCAGCCTGCTTCTTGAAAACATCACTAGTAGCTGCTTATTTGCAACTAGTTTGAGAGTTTAAAACCTGCTGGACCCCAAGGACGTGTCTGCATGGACATAATCCTACTCCCAGCTGCTGGAGCAGCCTGGTCCTGCTCACCACATCCCTTGGGGAGGTCCCAGCTGCCCAGGCACAGAGCTGGGAGCAAAGGTCCTCCCCAGCACCTCTCTGCAGGATGGCCCTTGAGCAAAGGCGCTTTCAGGGGTAAATGCTGCTGCCCCTATCTTTTCTCTCACCTCCTTAATCTTATCAGTCTGCCTAAACCTGGTCTAACAGGCCATCCAAGGGACAGTGATTGCCTCGGGGGTGGACATGCAATGGGAGAGAGCCTGCCAAGTATGCAGATGGTTGTTATCTGCAGCAGCATTGCTGTGCAACAGGCTGAGCCGGACTCTGGGCCATCTCCTGGGCAAGAGCAGAGCATGTCCCAGTGTTCCCATCCTTCAGCTTTTGAATTCAGCCCCAGCAGAGGCTGACTTTGATCAGATCATCACCAAACCCTCCCCAGATTAAATTCCCCCGAGCTGTGGTAAATCAGTGGCTCCCCCAGGGTGGATGGAGGATGGCGAAACCCCAGTGCCTGAGGAGCCATCCAGCCCTCTTTTATCCCGGATCGAGCATTAGTGATAGATGCAGCTCCTTCCAAATGCCTTTGTCTGCCTGCTGGAAGAATGCAGATTGTGAAATGGGAATTTGCAATGCTAACAAAATCCCGAGGAAGGGCCTCAGAGAAAAATAACTGCAAACAAACATGACCAAGCCCTCTCCTGTTTAGAAGATTCACAGCATCCCAAGGAGGTCAGAGCAGGGAGTCAGAAAACAACTCCACTTTCTGAGGTAGGTCTGTGGACAAAGGGCACCTGATATTGCAGAGGGATTTGCTGGCTGCTTTGCAAGACCCTGAAGATTCACCCAGCCACGATGGAGTTGTGCACCACAGAGGTTTTGGCCTGCCCTCTTTTCTCCTCACATTTGCATTTACTGTGGACACAATCCTCACATTTCTGCTAAACTCTGGTATTCCCTTGGCAGGCTGCACTGCCACTTCCAGGGTGTATCATTGTGCTGGTCAGTGGAAACGATCCCACTGAAGGATATGAAAGCAGAGACCCTCACTCCATCCACCCACCCACTCAGCTTCTCCCCTGGTTTTCTTGCACCTTCTCTCATTTCTGAGAAACTCACCCTCAGCTCAGTTCCTCCATCTGCAAAGTCTTTCATCTGGAATTAGAAATAGAGTTGCTGTAGGCAATTTCTGGACTCGCTGTGAATATGGAGAGGTGAGACGTGAAAACTGACTTTGCACCAATTCTGGCCCAAATTCCCTGCACCTCACCTCTTGCATTTTCTGCCCCAGTGAAAAGGCCATACTCAGAGCTTTGCGGAAGAGAAGGGTTATCTTTCATTGCCTTTGCACAGGACTGCAGTCCTTGGGCCTTCCCTTTAGGTTTGACATCCTTGAGAAGCAAAAATTACAGTACAGACCAAGGAGGGAAACACAGAAAAGAGCAAGTACCACAGCAAGTACCACCAGGTGTACTAGAGCAAAAAACCACATTTGACTTAAGCAAGGCATCATCTCTCCTGCTTCTTCTGGATCTGCAGAACTCAGCATGAATCCCCCACAACTCTTCCCCCAGATCCCCTCTCAGAACAGTCCTCAAGACACCCCTGAGCTTCTCACTGCCATGGGACAGGCAATGCCCTCTAACATATTTTTCCCCATAAATAACTTCTAGCTTGAATTTGCCAGTTGTACCTGTGGTGTCAGAGCACAGCCAGGTCCCAAAACACAGAAGCTTTGTATAATTAAGGATCAGTCTGCAGGTGTGAAAGTGGCACAGCATTTTTATTCCCTTTCACATGGGTCATTGCAAACACACAGGTGAGGCTGAAGCACATCAAATGAAGGCAGAGAAAAAGACTGAGTGCAACAGAATAAAAGAAGCCAGTATAAGGACAAGTGGTTATTGCATATAACAATCAAAGGAAAAATAACATTTTTCAGTCTTCCTCCCTCCAGTACTTTTGACAAAGAAGAAGATAAAGTCCAAATATTTCTCCTTATTTTTCCCCAAATAAGCACCACGGTCTCTCAGTAAAATGAATTTCACCCTGAAAATTTAGCTGACACCAGTTAAATTCACAGATCTATAGTTTTCCAGCATCATCCACCTAAAAACCCCCCAAAGACTTGAGAAATTAAAAGTGCTGCAAGAGCCTCTTTGATTTGGAGAATTTTCTTTGTTCACTCTCAGGCCTGATCATATGGTTGGCATTCCAGCATCCTTTTCTAAAGACTAAACACCCCACCTTCCCCAGCTGCTCCTCATAAAACCTGTGCTCCTGACCCTTCCCCAGCTCCATTGTCCTTCTCTGGGCACATCCAGCGCCTCAGTGTTGTGCTCAGTTCACCCCTCTTGCTGTGAGGGGCCCAGAGCTGGGCACAGGGCCCAAGCTGTGGCCTCTGCAGGGCCCAGCACATGGGACAATCCCTGCCCTGGTCCTGCTGGCCACACTCCTGTTGATACAAGCCAGGATGCCTCTGGCCTTCCTGGCCACATAGGAGCAAGCATCCTCAGGAGAAACACCTTTTCCCTAAGGCACATCCTGTGTTTCCACCTGTAGGTAGGTTTTTCTTTGGCTTTCAGCTGGGAGGTTAATTCTGATAAGCCACAATACCTTGTTTTAAATTGTTTTTATTACCAGTTTGACACATTACACTAATATTTATTTTTCAAATCACTCAATGAAATACCTTACTGATACAATTGAAATGGATATTAACTTAATGGATATTAACTTAATGTTTGGTCTTCTTGGGACCAATATTCACCTGGTATCTCAAATTGGCCCAAGCCTGCTTATGAAAGAAATGTTTTTGAAAGCTGAAGTGAGGTAGAAGCAAATACAGTATATTTCACACATTGTAAGAGGCTAAGAGAACTCAAAGCTACCATATGAGTCCATTTCCTGCCACCAAACTCCCGAATGCTCTTTTAATTTCTCTGAACATAATATTCCTCCTACAAAATGATCCATAAGCAGCTGTTTATCAGACTTCAGACCTTCCAGTAATGCTTGCAATTTCCTGAAAAGTCAACATTTATTTTTCAAGTGGCTGAGTCAGGCCTCAAGTAATTTATTGGCTGAAACAAAAACATGAAGTGAGGCATTTTGAAAGCTAATGTATAACTCTGGATGATATCCATTGTGCCATAAAGTGTTTGAGATACCAGCAGTGATGACCATGATAGTAATCTTTTGTTGTGTGTGTGTTTCATTACTGTGTTATGTCATACACTCCTGCATAGTCAAAATCAGTGCCGAAATTTTGAATCATCTTACAGCACACTGCAAAAAAAAATGTATGGAATAAAAGCAGCATACTTCTGTCACCTAGCATGTCTCTCCATCAACCTTATCTTTATTATCTTTAAGGAAAACTATAATTGGATAATCTTTACTTAATGTAAACTTCTAAAAGCTGGAAGCCATTTCAAGATTACACAGATTAACTGTGGCTACCTGTGAGAACATGCTTCAACATTTTGATGAGTTCAGGGTGGATAAAATCAAGCGTCTCCAGTATTTACAAAACTATTTTGGCAAAGAAGTGACTGAAAATTTTTCACACAGCCTTGAAGAAAAAAAATGATAACTTTACTCTAGTGTCCTTGTCTTTTTTATTACCCCATGAACCAGTCATATGGCTGGAAGCAAATAGTGGTTTTAATTTTCTTTGCAGACAGAATTCTCTCTGGCTCCCGGGTTAACTCTAGCACTGTCAGCTGCAGAAAGGAATATATTTTCAAAGTTCAGATAATTTGATTTTGGTATCCTTTTTTCATGTGCAGATATCCCTTGTTATGAGCTGCACAGCTGTCTGCAGAGAAATCAGGCTGATAATCAGTGATTATCCCCCTTCCACTCCGTAGTAAAATACAAACTATTACAAATATTTTTATATTTCTATGGTTTGAGGCATCAACAGCCACAGAGAAAATATGCCCTTTTAAACCAAGTTCCTACTTGTGTTCTCAATTGAAAGAGGAGCAAATATATTCCTGGCAATATGCAACGCTTTTGTCTTACCATGGCAAATGATTAATACTACGCCTAAAATTCGGGGAAGGACACAAATTTGCTGTCACAACCAAATGCCTTGTGCAGCCACCTCCTTGTCACTGTTCCAAAGTGCCCAGCTTTGTGCTTTTTCCTCACAGAAAATGAGGATTTTTCTCCATCTAGGCTACAGAGATTCCTTGGATCTGCACTGTTTGCTGCTGTCTCCCATGAGCTCACCATAAGCAATTAAGGAATAATTTCTGAGTAAACTACATTAAGCCTTTTGGCAATTATTGCTATTATTCTGATCCATTTAAAGTCTTTTCTCCCTTCATTGCAACAAGTTCAGAAAGTGGTGATTAAGAGGAGTAACTTGATTTTGTCCATTAGTAATTGTTCCCAGTTACAGCTGTTCTTACACTCCACATAGGAGTTCTTACACTCCACTCACTAAATAATTGAAAATATCTAAATAATATTTGCCTCCAGCCTTGGAGGAAATGTCTGTCCCACCTACCTAGAAAGCCCACAGATCCTAGACACTATAGAGACTGAAGCAGACAGTTCACATAAATATATGGCAATATCTATTGCCCGTCCTATTTAGTAACAAAAGAATAAATACATAGCAGTTTTCAATCGGTTTCACTGCAGTTTGTAGGTCTTTGGGGTGCACTGACTTCCGAATGGTCTACAAAAATTCACAAGAAAAAGAAGCATATTGTCAGTAGGCTTCAGTTTAACTCCATGAGGGGCTGAAGCTCTGCTGGTAAAAAATGTGAATGCCTGCAAATGAAAAGATTGAAAACCACTGACTGAAAACCACTGGCTACTCTGGCTGTTTGGGTTTTTTTTTTAAGAAGGACTGGAGTTATGCTGTAAAAATGCTTTCAGAAGGTCCTATTTATCCCTAGTACTGAAAATATATTTGAGTGAGGTTTGCAATGAAATTGTGATCTTTGGATTTAAAGATGATGCACAAATGAGAAATGGTGCTGTATGAAATGAAGCCTTAAGGGACCATGGGACTCCTGCCTTGGACCCACCTGTGGCACTTCCAGGCAGTGTCCATGGAGTCAGTGGAGTCCTGTCTCTCTCTGCACCACAGGGAACCCTTCAAACCCCTCCATCATCAGAAAGCAGCCCTGGAGGCTGAGAGAAAGGGGTGAAAAACAACCCCTCCTCATCAGCTGAGCATCCCACATCCCTCCACTATCAGTAGATAGAAACAAGCACCATTAGAAGAAATGTAAGTTTAAAAAGTCAGGTTTTGGAGGCATATTGTCCTTATTAACCATAGCTGAGATCCCTCATGTTCCTAATTCAGGTGTTTGCTAACTTCACTTGAAATCATGAGAGTTTTTCAGCCTACATGGACAACACAGTGTCACAGAGGGAGGAGATGCTCAGAGAGGGTGGGGAGTTTCTAGAGTCACACAGTTAATGGCAAATCTGGGGGTAAGTTTTGGGTCTCCTCCATAAATAAAAACCTTTGACCTGCCGGTGAATCTTTTACAAGGTGCTCAAGATGAGTGGTACCTGGCACCCAGGGTTTCCAAATGCTTATTAATGATTCATCTGATCCACTGACCTGAAGAAAAAAATAGCTGTGAAAAGCATGGCAAACCCATGCAGGCCTTGCAGGGCTGGTACACTTGTCCCCCAGAAATTTTCTGGTTACATTTTGAATGACTCAGGGCTTCCTTTCAGAACAGGTAGAGCCAATGTGTTAAAAGTATACGCAAAATAATTGGGGCAAAGTGCAACAGAGGATGGAGCCATCACCATGTTCTGGAAAAATGTATCACGAGCAATTTTTTCATATAAAAGGATAATAAGGAAGATAATTTCTATCACAAGAAAAGCTCCCAGTGTTGAGTTCAATTCTCTTCTAAGAAGAGGAAATTTGTCCAGTATAGGAAGAAAGTGCTGTCATTTATTAAAAACATTAATTTGCCCATCTCTCCCAGTACCACCAGGACAAACACCTGCCCCTGCCCATGGCAGCTCCTCCTTTCCAGCTCCTCTGGAAAGGCTGCTTGAACATTGCAAACTGCACTACAACTCAAGCAATCAATTCCCTCCCTAGGAAAGAGGCTGCTGGAGCATCACAGTGTTCCTGGAATGTTTGGAAATACTTGTCAAAACACGAGTCTGGTTTCATTGTTATTTCTATTAACATTCAAACATTTCCCTTGTTGATTAAAGGCACTGGCTCCGTGAAACATCTTGAAGTCAATGCCTACCTGCCTCCCATCCAATTTCTTAGGCAACTGCTGCTTTCCACACCACAAATGTTTTCCCCTTAATGGTAAATGAAATTATTTATGCCACAATTACTACACAGAGGCCTTTTAAGGCTGATGGAGGCCAAACCTCCCTGACCACAGGTTGCATTCTTCATTGTGTTTGATCTGGACAAGCAGCACGCTGCATGAGGGGAATCACATTCCTGCAAAAGCACAAGATCCCTGAGGTAGTTATCACTTTATTGTGACAGAGTTGGACCTGGTCCCACAAGCCAAGCTGCAGACCAGGAACTGATATTTGGGAAGGCATTTTGCCTTCCTGGGCTTTGGAATGACTGAATGTACCACAGGGATAATAGCACTTAACTATTCCCTACAGGATTATCTCTGTTTGCAAAGGCCCTCAATTGCTTTTCCTCTGCAGAGCTGCTGGACATGCACACTGAATCTGGAATACATATTTCTGTTTCTTCTTATTTCAAAGGCCAGTAAAAGCTGTGGAATCACCCAATTCTGTAATTCATCCTGTATATTTAAGATGCTGATACATGTTTGATCCACCCACCCTACCTCTGCAGCAGAATACACCCAGAGCAGAGCTTGCACCATGCCCTTTGGAAAAATAAAACTACCATGGGAATTGCAGGAAGACAGCCATACAAATCAGGCTCTAAATGTGGCTGGTCTGACGTCAGACTGTGTCTGCACTGGCTTGAGGGAGCATACAGTATGTATTGAAGCAGAATTGAGCGTGACTGAATTGTCCCCATATTGGAGCTTCCTCCCAAGTAAGTCAATCTTCCACTGAAAAAGAGCTTGCCTTAAAGTCATAGCAATAATGACGAATATTGACCACAATTCTGCTGTCCCTTACAGATGGAAGACCTGAACCTGTATTTATTTTATGATGCAGCTGCTTGTTCTGAAAGCTCCCAGGCCACTCACTACTCATCCCTTTCCCTACCTTGGAGTGGGGCAGAACAGGGGAAAACCCCTGGAGAAAGGAGAGCCACCAGGCAGCACAGTGGGGTCAGGACCTGGGGAAGAGTCCAGTGTGTGTGTGAGCTCTAAAGGGCTGCAGAAAAGGGAAGTTTCTGCAACCCCTGGTGCAGGTGAGCAGTCAGGGTGGATGGCAGCAGCAGACAGCTGGTGCCCTTTGGAATACAGGAGAGAAGACTTCAAGGGCAGCTGCTGGACTCCCAGAAGCTCCTCTTGGCAGTGTGTGATTTCTCCTTGCAGGCACCAGCCTGCAAAGGTAAGGGATTAGACAGGCTGTGGCTTCATTTCAAATGCCCCTCAAAGTGAGGTGCCCTGCTACAGCCACAAGTGCGACCCTGCTGCACACACATTTGCCTGAAATATCCCTGTGGCCATGGCGTGAAGGGGTCTGGCAGGCAGCAGTGATCTCTGTCGCATCCCCTCCAGGCTCCAGCATGCTGCCTTGGTTTACTCCAAGGACAGGCAACACCCAGCCTGTGCAGGTGGTCAGTGACACCTCTGAGAGCCACTTGTGACCCTGGTGCAGTGCCACAGCTGCTGTGCTGAGACAGCATTATTTCAAGGTCTGATTTTAAATCCTTGCTTCTCACACCCTCCACAGGCTTGCTCCAGTTTTTTTTTTTTTTTCTCTTTTTGTTTTTTTTTTCTCCCTACTTTCTCCAATTGCCTGCTTTGCTTACCAGGCTGACAAATTATTTTACCTCTGCCAGCACCTCCCCATGTGCTGTTCTTGCAAAAGAGATCCAGCCTGCCTCTCCAGTTCACTTCTTCCTTCTTATTTCACCTCAAATAAAACAACGCACTCCTTGTAGAGCCTTCTATTCCTTGTCTGTTCCATGCTGCTCAGTGGGAAACAAATCCAGCAGGATAAGGTTTTGTTGCAACCAGCTCACAGAGGATGCAGGCACACAGAGATCCTTCACAAGGTGCTTGACTGCTCACAGTGTTTACCCTGACAATCATTTGAATCCTTAATCTTAGCAACAATGACTTTTGAGCTGGAAATTCAATAAACCAGCCTGGAACCGCAGTTCTAAGGGCGGGCTAGCTAATAAAAAGGGGTTTAGCCGTTCCAATGCACCTTATTGATATAAATGGGTAGTGACATGAGCTCTGGAAAATGTACCCCAGTGCTGGCATACACTGATGCTATTTAACCCTTGAAGGCTAAGGGTGAACAGCTTGGGATTCTACTCATGCACACTGATACTGACCTCTGAACCAATATTTCAATTCAGTTTCATGTGAGCCCGTAGCATTCGGCTGGGCAGAAGGAACAGCCTGTTACAGCATTGTGAGGCCACAACACTCAGTCTGGCTCACAAGTCACCTAACAAGACCCAGTTTTGATAAGAAATATTTGGGAATATTTACTGTGTGTACTTAACCTGATATGATTCAGCAACTCATGTGATCGAGACTCTGATCAAACTTGCCAGCATATTAAAATGTGAATTAAAGTTTCCCCTACTTCACTGCTCTGCTCCAACTCAGTCTCGATTCAGGAATTGCTTTCTGCTGACTGAGGAAGAAGCTCCTGTGTGTATCAGACGTATAGGGGCAGCAGACCCCAGTGCAATTTTTGCAAGATCCTTGTTGAGGCCAGAACTTTGCTTGAGTGTTCTGGCTGTCATGGTACATCTGACAGCTCAGATGTGCAGGGGAGAAATTTGCACAGCTCAGATGTGCAGGGGGAGCTTTGCACAGAGCACAAAGAGGACTGCAGGGGAAGGGAAGTGATTGCAAGCTCTCTGACAGCAATGTCATCAAGGCTGACATTGGCATGAATAAAGCCTCTCTCCCTTCATGCCTCTCCAGAGCCTCAGTCCCAAGGGCTTTGGGACAAACCTCTGACAGCCTGTCCTGTCCCCATCTCCTGGACAGAGAGGCAGAAGGGTCTGCTTAAAGCATTCACACCTGGAGCCAATTTTGCTCCAGTTTTTTTGACAGCATCCTTCATGTAACTTAATTTGAGCCTATCAACAGGTTGCACTTTCACAGAGAGAGATTAGCAGCCTCCCTCTAATGTAGGGCTTTGGAGAGAGGCATGAATGGAGGGAGGGGGTTTAGCCATACAAATGCCCCCAGGGTCTGCAAGGGTCTCCAAAAACTGTCCAAGGGCAGCCAATCTCAGCGGCTGAGCCCTCAGTGGGGTCTGGGCAGACAGAGGTGTGTGACAATGACAGGCTTGGAGCCACTCACTCAAAAAAGGGCAACCACTCACCATCCCTGAGCTGCTGAAAGGGGGGTGATTTTCATCACAGACAGCTTTGGATATTAAGGGAATAAACAAATATAAAGTTCTGGGAAGGGAATTCTTATAAAGGGTAAAAGGAGAACAAACATGCTGGCAGAGAAAGTATCCCTACAATGGAGGGGGGTGCATGCTCCTAGCCTGAGGGGGAAGAAAAACTTTGGGGCTAATATATGGCTTATGGCATAACAGTGCTGAAATAAATGCAACTGTGTTGTGGAGGCTTTACTAGCCTATGTACATGGATTTTTTGTTTTTTTTTTTTTAATAGTAAGAAAGTGGCTGAGACACAGTCCAGAGCTGCAGTTTTTGCTGCACAGCACTACATCCTGGGCTGTCTTACAGTGGCCACCACTGTGACAAAGCAGCATCAAGAAATCTGTACTTAATCGGGTCTGTGCTCCCCAACACCACATGAGTGTTCTGCATGGTTAATAAATGGGAAAATCTAAAAATATCCTGCTGTAGGGAAAACTGGAAACCTTGAAGTCCTTCGTACAGGACTATCTCAATACCCATTTGATTTCCTGTTGTAAAGGGCTTCCAAATGTTATAAGCTCTTGTTTTTTTTCCAAATGAAAACCAGTTCAAAACTATTAAAGGGCTGACCTAACTTGATCCACAGTGCAGACCTTTACATCTCCCAGCAACCTTAAAACTCTCAGGGTTCAGATCTGCCGTTTCCATCCTGTTACTCCAGGAGCAGCATGACCGTGTTTACCCTCACCTGACAGAAAGGAACAATCACTGTGGCACTTTTAAAACTTCACACTCACAGTGTGAAAAAACACACTGATTCCTCATGGACGTTTTTATTTTTTCTGCAAATTTAGGAAAGCTCCTGCTCCTCCTTTGCCACTCTCTCCTTGGAAAATTTGGGTAGTGGTAGTAACAATACTAACACTTGGTAGCAATAGGAACAACGTCACAATAACAATCTTACCCTGGTGGCTTTACTTGAGAGCAGAATTTGGCTCTGCTTTCACAATTCTGTCTTCAAAGTAATGACGCCAACAACTCCTTGTGCAGTGTTATAATTATGATACTGTTATTTTAATTTTTAGTGATTTTCTGGCACCTCCAGCACAGCAGTTATGAGAGCAAACATTGTACAGCTTGATGTGCTGCCAAACCTTCTCTGTGACGGTGAAATAAGCACATTTTATTTATATGTCTGCTTTTCTCTCCATTGTTTTCACTTAGAACCGACGGTGTCACCGGCGAGGGTCTCCGCTGACATGTAGGATTTCCTCGCCGCAGCCCCGTCTCAATGGTTCCCCACACAATGCCACAGTATTGAGATGTCAGAGCCTCTGTGCCTGATAAAGGTGTCAAGAGAGATCCCGGCTGCAGCGACAACTGCGAACGCCGAGCCCGCCACGGCGGCCAGGAGCGATCCCGCTGTTTGCCCTCGCTGCGAGCCAAAGCTCCGTACTGCCCGCCTTTCCTCTGACCCAGAAAAACTCCCCTTGACTCTTGTGCAGGTTGGTTTTTTTGGGCCCCTTCTGCAGGGCATTTTCAGTTCTGATAATATCTGCGTCTATTTTCAGCGAATGAGCTGCTGTGTCAAGTGGGATTAAAGCGGAGCTCTGACTTCTCTGTATGAGGCAGCTCAGCTCGCTGTCAGCAGGAACTGATGCATGTCACTTCAGCAACTCGGCCGTGCCGGGGGTCTCTGAGACGACCACAATACCCCGAACCCTAACTGTGGTAGTGGCTAGAACACGGTAATCGCAACTGTAAATGTGACTAGATCCATTTAGTCAGACTTTATTAAAACAGCTAGTCCAGCGGGCAGAGGAGAACACGCAGAGTGGAGCGGAGTCTGTCATTATTCCCATACACGCACCGCAGCGATTATGCGTGTGGGGGAGTGAAGATTATGCGTGAAGGGCGCTCGAAGCGGGCGGCTTCACTTTGGGGTACTGAGTGGCAGCCATGCAGGGGGAATGGGTGCATGGGCAAGTCCCGGGCTGCTGCACGCACAGAGCTCTCTCCAACGCACGGATCCCCTTCCCTCCGCCTCTCCTCAGCAATCGCGCTGTTCCGGGCCTGCAGAAGGGGACGCGCGGGTGACGGCCGAGAGATGCAGCACGGGAGCCCCGCGCCAACTTTAACCTCGGTCTATGGGAAGCGGTGCCGCTCCCCCCGGGGGCTCGGCGGGCTCAGCCCCCCCGCGCAGCCGCGGGGCCGGGCGGGAGCGGAGCGGAGCGGGGCGGGCGCGGCCCCCCGCGGCGGCGGCGGCGGCGGGGCGGGGCGGGGCGGGGCGGGCGGTCCGGCCCGGCGGGCGGGGACATCGCGGCCGCCCCGCTCCGCGCCCGCTGCGCGCCGAGCAGACGCAGGAGCGCCGCGGCGGCGGGCGGGCGGCAGCGGCGGCTCCTGCGGGCGCTCCCTCCCTCCTTCGCTCGATGCGCGGTGCGCGGCCGGCCGCGGGGCTTGCGCAGGTAGGCGCCCCGCCGCCCCTCGGCGCACGGCTTCGCCCGGCCCCCTGCACTTTTTTTACTGCTCCCGCACCACTTTTTTTCCGCCTTTTTACTATTATTTTTCCTGTTCCTCCTCCGTGCGGGCACTAGGGGCGGGGGGTTTTCTCGTCCTGCTCCCCGCGCTGAGCGCCTCTCTCCCTCTCCCGGCAGCGCGGCGGCGGAGCGGAGCGGTGAGCGGCGGCAGCATGCGGCGGCCGGGGGATGTCTGAGGCGGGCGGTGCGGCGGCGGCGGCCGCGCTGCCCCGGCGCCGCTCCGGAGGCATGCGGGCGGCCTGGGGCTCCGTCTGGTGCCTGTGCCTGGCGGCGGCCGTCGGCGGGATACCGGCGGCACGGCGGCAAGGCGGCGGCAAGGCGGCGGCGGCGAGGAGCGGCGGGCAGCCGGCAGGTAAGGGCTGCGCGGCCGCGCACACACACTCACATGCTCTGCGGGAACGCTCCGGCCTGGCCTCGTTCGGAGTCCCCGTCCCTGAGCGAGCGGAGTGGGGCGGGTGGATGGAGAGCGCTGGAGGCGGCTGCGGAGCGGGAGTTACGAACGCGGGGCCGGGGCGCTTGCACCTCGCCGTGGCTCGGGGTAGTCTCGGAGGCGCCCAGGAGGGACAAAGTGCTTTTAAGAGGATCCCTGTCTGCCAGGAGCCCTCTCCCAGCAAGGCAGTGCATGGGGCGCCCCGTGGGTAACAGCTGGGAAGATGCTTGCGTGCGTGTGTAGCGGCGCATCTTCGGCGCTCATCGGGAATGCTCTGACTGCGTGTGCTCGGGTGGGAAAAGTAAGGAAAGGGCATTTATATCCTCATATTGGGAGCAGAAGGGGTGCTTCCACAGCTCCGGGTAGGCACAAGCTGGGTTGCAGCTGAATAAGGGCTGTGCTGAGAAGGGAAGCGCGTTTCGGGGGAGCCGGTGACGATCTCCCGTGGAGTGGCAGGACTGCAGTTGCAAGTGAAAAAAAGTTAACACGTCGGGCAAAAGCTGGGTTTTGCTTTTTGCCTTCTTCTTTCCAAGTAATATACGGCGGGTTTGAAACATCGTGTCTCTCTGATCCGCCTCAGCTGCTACCTGAGTCCCTGTTTATTTTTTAAAGCTCTTTAATGGAAGGGAGCCCCCTCGCAGCCCCCTGTCCTCCGGTTTGCATGTACCCGGCAGAAAGTTTCCATTGTTCAGGAAAGAGTTTGAAGCCTGTTTGCCAAAAAAGTGACAGGGGAATAAATGGACTTCGTGGAGGCTGGGGGGTGGGGGGCATTACTTTCCTACCCCTTTTGGTTAAAGCTATAAATCACACAGGGGGTTGGGTTTGTTTTCAAGAAAGTCCTAATAAAACACCAGATTCTTAGTGTAACTCGTTTGGCTCATTTTTCACAGCCAAAAGAATTGATTTATGGGGCAACATCGCGGGGACTTGGTCGGAGCAGATGAGGTCGGTGTGCGGAAGGCAGCGAGCAGCCTATGCTGGCCACAGCGCTGCGAGTGACAGAAGCGAAGTGTCCCCAGCTCGCTCTGGCTTAGCCTGAAGGGCGCGTTGGTGCTGTCACTTCAGGCACAGTCGATTCCATGGGGTGAGGAGCAGCCTCGGTGGCCGCCTCAGTGGTCCCTGGGCTTCCACCCTCACCTTCAGCCCGTAGCTGGGGTCGGTGATGTGTTAAAGTGCTGCTAAACCCTTCCCGTGCTCTAAGATAGTTTTGCAAGTTAAAGCTTTGGGACACTGTTGGAATCGTAGCAAGTGGCACACTCGAGGTCACACGGTGGGAAACATCCTTCCAGTGATGTCTGTGAAGTGAGGGATGGGTTGGGATTTCCAGAGCCTTCCGTGGAAATCCTCGGGACAGGCTCTCTTCCCTCTTGCTCAGCTTTCTCCAAAGCCAAGGTGGCACTGTCAACACCCGCTCTGCTCCCTGGAATGGGATTCCTCCCTGAACCAGGAGGGCTCCCGCCAACCCCAACCCCTGGCAATGTCTTCAAGAGTTGCCCCATCACTGTGGGCTGTTGAAATCTCCTGTGGATGGGGACTATGAAGGGAGAGACAGCTTTTCAGTGCCAGTGGCCGTCCCACCATCATCTTCCACATAGATGGGGAAGCGTGAAGCCAGCGCTGCTTCCCCAGCTCAGTGCCAAAGCCAGCGGCTCTGCGACCCAGAGGGCACCCGCTGCCTGTCCGACCTGGGGGGGAAAGGCTGTGCAAAAGAAACTGTAAAGAATATAAACCTTCAGAGCCAAGTAAAAACACATTTTACTTTTTCAGTCTTTTTGAATTGAATGGTAAAAAGCAAATTCTTTCTCCTAGTCAAATGGGCCATGGGGTATTGGCTCATTACTGAGGGTTGTTGTTCGCTGGGCTTTGCATTTACAGTCTAAGGCCTTATTTTCCATAAAGGGGCTTGGAAGGATTTTTCCCCAGTGATCTAATTCTCCACACGGGGCTGTGAAGGCTATAACAGCTACTGCTTTGTGCCTATACTCAGCTACATAAAACACACATTGAAGGGAGGCATTCTCGAGGTATGTGTATGTTTGCTAATATGAATACTGGCTATTAGCGGAGGTGGAGGGGGTGCAGGTTTTAACATCTCCGCAGGGAGGTGTTCGGCTGTTGGCAGGAAGGAGGCAGATGGCGGGGCTGTTGCTGAATAGAAGCTAAACTAAAAACACCAGGGGCCTCATCTGGGCTGAGTTTCTCTTCTCTCCCGTTCTCGGAGCTGCTGTAGGAAGAACAATGTCAAATTTCCCCCCTCCTTCTTTTTTTTTTCTTTTTTTTTTTTTTTTTTTTTTTTTTTATGAATGAAAGTGAGAGAGGCGAGGCAGGATTGAATGTGTATGTCATTCAGGGGCTATGACAGAGATGATTAGGGAGGTCAGTGAACTCCTTTGCAGCCTTGAGCATGCGGTCACTCTATTCAGCAGCCACAGAATAGACATCAATATAAAAAAGCCCGTCCAATTTGCATTAGTATTCAGATAAAGATATTACTTCGTACGATTTGTGAATGTCAAGTAATGCTGGCTGTTTTCTTAGAGAGCAGCCCAACTGAAACAGCAGCATTTAACTTTTACAAAATTCTGATAACCAGCCATCCTGTCTCCTATAACTGGCTGTGTGCGTGTCTGCACACGGTAGATGTGAAAAAGGCAATTTCTGGGCTCTTTAGGATTTGTGTTGCACTGGTTAGCTGCTGAGGCTGTCTGAGTGCATTGAAAGAGTTGTATAGAGAGCTGCTAATGTTTGATCAGGTTTGTGCTAGGAGGGGAGGGGAGAGCTCTCCCAGTCTGTCAGGAGCAGGAACCAAAGTTTCCTTGTGGAAGGAGTGGAATTGTCACCCAGAGTTTTAATACTGCACAGGCTTTTTTTTTTCCATAAGGACAGAACAAGGATCGTTTAGGGATTTTGTTGAAGTTTAATGGGAGGGCATGTACCAATTCCTGTGACTTTTTTTGTGTGGAAAGAAGTGGTGATGTGCTGGCTGCAGTGTTTTTCATGCAGCTGATGGCAGCTGGGCTCTTGCAGCCTTCCAGCATGAGCTCAGCGAGGGCTCTAAGGTGTAGGGTACGCCAATCTGTGTCACTTTGCTTTGTGTATCTCAGTGTTTCAAAGTTCATCCTGAAGTTATAGGGGTATTGAAGCGAGTGCCAAGTGGCCCTGGTTGTTCCTGGAGCTGGCCTTGGGGTTTATGTGTTCCAACCCTCTGCAGAGAGTCTCTCTTATACTGATGGTGCTG
Organism: Zonotrichia albicollis; assembly: GCF_047830755.1. Lineage (NCBI taxonomy): Eukaryota > Metazoa > Chordata > Aves > Passeriformes > Passerellidae > Zonotrichia > Zonotrichia albicollis. The sequence continues at coordinate 50,686,488 of NC_133823.1, read as the reverse complement.
CTTACTTTGTGCCTTACACCAGAAATGTTTTAGATTCAGTGGGCAGCTGTGAGTGATAGTTTTGAGATTAAAACTTGATCCATTTGTTCTCATGAACGGTAGCAGCTAAAGCTAGTTAAGTCTTTAACATTGAGACTAGCCTATTTTGCTATATGCAATAAAATAAGAGGACACAAATAAAAGATGATGAAATACCACTTCTTTAAAAAAAATCTATTTCTTACTTTGCAAATAGTGAACTAGAAACTGAACTCTGTTCCAGTGCAGAGATGGACTCAATATATTCAGTAGTAGCTGTATAAATGATTTCTTCTACACCTACTGACGAGGGTCACTCCAATTAAATCTGAGGATTTTTTCTTTTAATAAAGACTTTATTAGCAGCTGCTGAGTAGGAAACGTGATGAAAGTAGATCTGAAAATTGTGTAGCAAAGTGTTGATCTGCTAATTAAATTATGCAATTAAAGTAAGCCGCTCTAACTGGCATGTTAACTTTTACAACTCCCTCCAAAAAAAATCCTCAGTGCTGTTTGGGAAGGTGAACCTGTCCTGAAGCCTGACTGAACATGGTGAAAATTAGGTGAACACCAAAGAACTCTTGATTACAGCATTCCCATTCTATCCAGACCATTTCCATGCAGTGGAACGCAGTCTGCTGGTTGCTCAAAGCTGAAAGTTTTCATGAAGCTGGAGGAAGATTCTCCCCCCACACCTTATAAGACTGAGAAACAAAATTTTTCCTTTTAAAATAACAGTGAACTTTGATATCCACCTGAATGCTTAGAAAGCTGTCCTTTCTGAATACTTACTGTGTACATCTGCTATTCACTGACGGATCCTAAAGGATAGGGGAGTCAGCCTGGTTTCTGAGCAATTAATACAATTTTCAGTTTATAAAAGCTTTTGATCAAGGTGTTTCTGACAGTGATCTCTCATTGGCATGCAGAGCTGTGACTGAAGACATTTGCTGCACCTTAATTTTAGCTAAGGTTAGGGCATGGCCTGCTGGTGGCTTTTTCTGGTTGGTCATTGAAGTGTGCAGGATTCAGAGCGGGAGCCTGAGCATGAGCCATTCATGGAGAAGTGGCTGTGTTGTCATCATGGTTTAGCTTTTGGCAGTTTTTGCTATATATAAGGTAGACCAGACCCATCAGGCTTATAACAAATTCAGATATTTATACTGAAAATAGAGTTGAAATTTCCTCTGCAGTTTTTCCAGCTCAGCTGAGCCTGATACGCAGCTGAGCAATGAATCTGGCTATTATTCTTGTGTTTCTTACGTTTGAATAGATTTCTGTCTTGTCTGTCATGGACTACATGCTCGTAAATTTTCATGTGTCCTGGGAGTTTGTCTGACTCTGCATCAGAGTCAGTTTCTTCCTTTTTTTCTGACCCTTAAAAAACACTCCAGCCTTGAAATTGCCTGCTGACTCCCAAGCCATTGAATAGAGTGGTTTGGTGTAGCTGATTCAGTGTTTGCCATTTCATCTCTTTTAGCAGCGATTAGTGATAAACTTGATTGTATATGTACAAGACTGTGTGCCAGAGAGGATGGTGCCTGCTAAAAGCTTGCCTTACACTGGGTTTTTTCAGCAAATGGGACTTTGGTTCAGCACAGCCACTCGTGGTATGTGGCAGCAGGCAACCCAGACTGGAGGAGTAAATCTGAAAGCACCTCTCTGCAAAGGCTGGGCTAAAACCATGTCTGAAGCTGCATACAAAGCCAAAAGCACCTTAAAATACCTTGTTACACCCTGAATTTTTTTTCCTTGGTCTCCTACATAGCTTGTCAGTTTAGCTGTTGCCCCTCTTTTGGCTGTTTATCTGCTGGTCTTGTTAAAAAAAAAAACCTTTATCACTGAGGTAAAGCTGGCTCCCCCAGTGTCTCCCTTCTCATATGCTCAGAGCTCAGGTTGCCAAGTGCCACAGTGTGATTTAAAGCTCTGTATGTGTGAAGAAGAGCTTTTTTTCCTGCACTGAATGCTGTGTTCCTGGTGTGCTTACCCCTGAAGTATCTGCCCCTTGGCTGGAATGACCAGGAAGTTTCTGCAGTATCAAAAGCAAACAAGAACTGTGAGATACGGGCTGAGTAAAACCTTTAGCAAACTTGGTAGTTAAAATGTGAAAGGTAATCAGATGTAAACCTACCCTATTATTCTGATAGGCTATCAGGGCTTTTGCATTCAGGTGGATAGGAACTAGCCAGGAGGTAGATAATTTTTTTTTTTTTGTGCAGTGTCACTCAGGTTACTCAGTGTAGCAAAGCTATTTTTGAAGAATAGCAGCACAGTCAAGTAAGAAAACATTTCTTCTGTCACTGCTTCAGTTTCAGATGTGTTAATCTAAAAAAGGGGTGGTATTTATTGCAGAGGTGGAGGGTAGGTCTAGTGTGCTCATCTTGGTTTCTCAAATCCAGAGAGCAAGGCAAGATAATGAGCTGGTTAAATAAAAAGGTTATATTGAAACTTGGAAGTAGATCTCTTTATCATGCAGAACTGTATGCAAAACAATTGCCATGTGCTTACATGTTTAGCATCTGTGAGATTTTGGGGCTGTGCCATTTCTGCAGGTTGTGAGGGGTTAAAAGCATTATTAACTCAAGTGAGAAGGGTTCCAAGTTCTCGGGTGAGGAAGGGATGGAGCCCAGGGTTGCTCTCAGGGAGCAGGCTCTGCTGCACAGGCTGCTGTGTGTGCCAAAGGCTCTTTCCTGGGAACATCACAGCACCAGGACCTGTTTGCTGTTTGCAGCAGCACAGCCAGGGGTGTACTCTGACCTCCTGAACCACCTGCAGGTGTCACACTGACACACAGCAGCACGCTGGCTTGGATTTTCTTCCCTCATTTCCTTTTCACCCAAGGAGCCAAGCCATCAGTTAAGTTCCTTGAGTATGAGGCTTTTAGGGAAAGACAGTAACAGACAATGATAGACAGTGATGGTTAGATAGGCATGCCAGAAACCTCCAGAGGTGGCTTCCCAACTGTTGCTTTTTCATAACTGATAAAAGTGTTTGTGAGTTTATCTTAATTTAAAACTGTTGCCCTGGAAATTTGAGTGTTTTATAGTTGATTTCACTGAGCTACCTTTTGCTGTTCACAAGGAACCTCACTAAAGTATTTCAGCTGAGTAGTGAAATCAGTAAAGCTTTGGAGACCAATGCTGGGTTGTAATGATTGGGCTATTATCCAAAAGCAATGGATTTTAAGCATTTTGGAGTTGACCTGGCTCGAGTTGGGTGTAGGGGAGACAGCAGATTAGCTGGGTATTGCTTAGCGGCCAGACCTTGTGGTGGGGATGTGTGTGGGTGGGTTCTCACTGATGCCAAGAGGGAGGAGTGGTGTGAAGTAACAGGAGAGAAGGGGAGGACTTCACTGTCAGAGGGCTCCAAGGAGGGTGCTGAGGATGAGAGCATCTCTGATGCTCCTCTCACAAGAGGCAGGTGGCACCTGGCTCTGAAAATGGGGTTCAGGCATGGTCCTTGTAGCAGAGCCGTGTCCCAGGAGCCATCTGGTGCCCTGTGTGGCTGGTGGTGCCTCTGCAGAGGGGATTTTCTGGGGGTTTCACTGTGGTGAGTGTCAGAGGAGGTCATGTGAAGCCCTGGAGCTGTTTCTGTTCCACAGGGCACCGCAGGGTAACTGGCATCACCCTGAACTGACAGCTCATCCCCCCCTGCTCTCTCCCCCTGGGGAAGGTGAAATACACCTCTGTGAGTGCTTTTCTTTGGAGTAAAAAGGAGCTACAGGGGATGTCTCTGGATCCAAATGATGGGGCCAGCCTTTCTCAACCTTCCGCTTCCCTGTCAGAAAACTGAAAAGATCCCAAGAATTAGATTTTTAATTTTATTTTGATGCTTGACAGAGCCTGTAAAGATCCTTCACAGCAAATTTGGCTCCCAGTTTGGAGGGTCATTGCTTTCTTTAGGGGTTTTGCCATTCTCTGCTTCTTGTCCTGTAAAAATAATAATGAGGTCCTGATCTTGTGCCTTTTCAATCCTAGGCAAAAAAAGCCCCCATTGATTTCCAAGAGAGCAGGCTGAAGCTCTTCACAGTTCGTGGTGGGAGCAGCTATTTAGCATAAGCAGGGATTGTTTGGGAAGTTTTCTAATGACCCAAACATTTTAACAAGCAGAGGAAACTGGTGAGTAAAAGGGCTCCGAGTTTGGGGGTGGAGGTCCCTGGAACTGGCTTTCAGTGACCTCCATTCCTCTCCAGGCAGCTGTAACACAGACCTTCACTTCCCATCTGCTTTCTGTAACTCCGGATTCCATGGGAGCCTGTGGCAGCATCACTGCCCAAGCTCAACACCAGAGGCAGCAGTGACAGCCACCCCAAGCTCCCCGTGCCTTTGTGTGGGGCTGTGCTGGCCACTGTCCCCTCCTGCCCCATCCTTGCTGCTGTTTTATCAGTGTTGCCAGCATCAGCCCCAGTGCCATGACCTGCAGGCAGCACAGTGCACCAGGAGAGTGTTAATAATTTCCTATTAATAATTCTGTGGGTGATCTGAGCCTGGGACCCTGCCCCACACAGGAGCCTGTGGAAAAGGTTTCCTGGCACTTCCTGGGCAGACAGAGCACAAGAAAAAGTTTTCCCACAGGATTTTTTTATTTTTTTTAACCCCGCTTTCATGGGCAAGACTCAAGTACAAGCAATACCCTCCCAGCAAAATACTTCAGCAGCTTGTGTGGAGACTGTGGGGCCTGAACGAACTGGTGATTTCATTTGTTTTTTAACTTCTCTCTATAGATTCCCCCAGGAAAGCATTTTGTTTCTAGGCAGTAGCAGGATCTGTGTGAGATGTGCCTTGGGAGATGGGAGTCTCACAGCTAAAAGTGAAGAGGAGAAACCAATTGCAGTGAGAAGGTTAAGGAGTTCTGAGTGTGCCCTGACAATTAGCATGTTCGAGTGAAGATAAATCCTCAATGAGCCTTTCTTTAATTAAAAGAATGATTGGAATTAAGCACAGTATCATCTCTCCTGATCAGTATCATGAGTATCTGTACGAATAAAGCATTTCTGAGGAGGGAGAGAAGCGCCAGATTTTAATCTTCCTTTGGTAGCCGATGTGTCTGCCTTTTGCAAGGGCATATTTCTCCCTGTCTTGGAGTACCCAGGCTTGTTGACAGTAAGCAACTGTCACTTGGCAGTTTATGAAAGAAGAATGTTTTAACAAAACATGTCCAGTTTAAATAGTTATGTTAATAGGCTGGGGATTCATGCAGAACTGAGGGGATCTGGTAAATGGAGGTTCATAAATTAGCAGGGATTTAGAACCATAGGATTGTGGATTGGTTTGTGTTGGACAGGACCTTAAATATCACCTTGTTCCAACCTTCAGTACTCACTTTGTAAGAAAAGAGCTGAATGCAGCTGGGGGAGAAAAATTAAAAAATGCTTTTCATTTTTACATTCAGTGTGTTATGCATGAATTCACAGCTTTCTGTGAAAGCATAATTCTTTTTTCCAGAGAAAATTCCGAAAGCCTCTTTCTTCCAGCATGTGGTGTGTTGGGCCTGGGGGGCCCCTGGGTGGGATGAGCTGCAGGACCCCAGTGCTCCCACCGAGTGCCCCAAATGCTGCTCCCAGCTCCACAGGCAGCGTTTGGGCTTTGCAGCTGCCCTGCCTTGTCCTCAGCCCTTGCCTCGCAGGGGTGGTCGCACGAGGAGGCTGCAAGAAAACTTTGGCTCCTGATTTGGGAATTGATTAATTACAGAAACGAAGGGGTGGGGGAAAGTAAGGAACAGCAGATGGTGTCCTCTCTGCATCCCTGCCCAAGGTTGCTACAAATCCATCACCCACCTTCTTTTGAGTTAAACCCTGCTGGATGCAGTGAGAGATGAGTGAGCGCAAAGTGTTTGTTCCAGCTCAGCCCAAAGTCATCACTGTCAAAATATAATGAGTGGGGGCCTGGTGTCAGGCATTTGAAATCTGTGGTCAAGCATAAAAAATGTTTCAGGCTTTCCAGGCTCCTGGATCACCCAGCTTGGGAAGAAGGGTGTAAGTGGCTCATGGGGGATACTGCATTAGACTTGGAAGATACTGGGTAAAACCACTCTTCTGCACTCCAACTGCCATCCTGGGAGATAATAGAAATATATTAAATATATTAAATATTAATATTATATATCATAAATATATAAATACATTTTTATATAAATATATATATTCTTTTAAATAGATTTATATTCATATATAAATATAGTAAATATATAATTATATATTATATAAATATAAACATATTAAATGGAGTTTAAATACAGAGTACTGTGTTACAGATATCCCAGTCTGAAGGAAAGTACCTCAGAGACAGCAGCAGCACCTTCTGCCCTTGTTGCAGTTAAGGCAGGAGAGCTGGAGAAGCAAATGGGAACCACCAGAGTTTTGACAAAGGGTCCCACTCAATTTTCTTTTGCCCAGTGGTTCAGTTAGTATTGCCATTATTTGAACTAGGAGCCAAAGGAAACCCAAACACGGAGCCTCCCACTGCAGAAATGGTTTGTGATGTGCCCAGGCAAAAAAAGGAAAATAACTCCCGGAAAGTGTTAATGGAGTTGTGCTGGGGCTCCAGCCTGTGAATTATTTACTGAAGGAGTAAGATTTCTGCCTCATTTTTAAGTGCAGGCATGCTGGCATCTTGATTTTGAGGAGGCAGTGGGCTCCTGCATTGCAAAAATCTTCATGAAGCAGAGGGGGCAGCAGGGGTTCTCCTTTTGCCCTGTCCCCCTCAGTGCAGGGACAGAAAGGGGCAGGCTTGTACCCATCCCTGTGGTCTCAGTGGTGGGTCACTGCCTGAGCCTGGGTCTGGTGGCCCCATGCCCTGCAAATCCTTCCTTTGAGGAGTCACTGCATGCTCTGAGCAAGATTGTCTTGTGGGTGGAATGTGTTAGTTCTGGCAAAAAAGTGCCTGAAGCCTCCTCAGGTGCTTTCAAAACACATGTAAATGTTTGAAGTAGAGGTTTTCCCCCTCTCTGTCCCCTCCTCCCAGTGCATAGCAATGAAGTGCAGACAAGAGGTGCAGTCTTTGCAGCAATAACTTATCCCAGTGTTTGATCCCAGCTGCTTTGGGCATGAGACAGAGCACTTGGAGGGGGGACAGAGGATGTTTCAGGGCAAGCAGGAAGAAGAGATGACCCTGGATTAGCCACCCACCCCTGGAAAGGGAGTGGGGGAGGCAGAATGCTGTGTGCAGCTCTTGCTCCATGTATGGGTTATGCATCAAGTGAGGTTGTTTAACCTCGTGTTTTCATGAGTAATGCACAGTGATGGTTCATCCCACCCAAGGGAGCATGGCAGGAGCTTTGGTGCCTGACTTTCAGACAAATCCAGCCCTTTAGTGGCTGCTGGGCTCAGTTTTTATCATCTCTGTCTTCTACCTGGCAGAGAGCTGTTTTCTTCCTGCCCTGCCTTGCCTGTTGCACTGACCATCTTTGGCATCACAGCAGCATCCATCTGATTCTTAGAGGCTCATTTGCACAGAGAAGAATTTATAAGTGTTTCTGATGGGGAAAGGAAAGGAAAAGCTGGGGAAATGAGAGTCAGAAGGATGGGGAATATATCCCAAAGTGCCTTTGGAAGGTCCCTGGTTCATGCAGATAGGACCAGCCACGTCCTCTTGTAGGAAGGTGGAAATAGCCCTCTGAAGAGCGTCTGCATTTCCTTACAGCAGTGCTAAAATATCTCCGCATAGGGGTATCTAGCCTGCTTCTGGAAGCTCTGGATCCTAATGTAGTGCAGGTTGTAGATGATTATTTGGGAGCCCTAAAATTGCTTGGAGGCAGTGGGAACCAAGACACGCATGACTTCTCTGAACTCTCTCTTAATTTGTAAAGTGGAGTCCCAGCCCTGCTGTAATAGATAGGGTTACAGGAGACCATTAAAAGGTCCCTCCTGGTGAACCTGATGCCCTGGTGCTGCTGCTGGAAATGATAAACCTCTGCATTCAGGTTGGATGGTATGCCATGCCCTGCGTGTATGCACGGATGTATGGGAGCTGGTAAGTCCTGCTAATTTAGGGGTTGTTTTCCAAGTCTGTTTTCTATAACCCTGTAGACTTAGTACAAATAAAGAACTGACTAAGTTTCCTGTGAGAAGCGCAGAACAAACGCAAAGGGTGGGATTTGAATGCAGAAAGGTGAAAACACAAATGTATACAGAAACAGCAAGTCAAACAAGCTGAAAAAATATTGTAAGGTTGATTTAACAGAGCAGTGAACTCAAAGCTGTCTAATCCCTTTAGCAGCCTTCTTTAAAGAGGAGAAATAAAATAATTTTTGACACTACTTTTCTTTGCCATCTCTCACAACTCTTTCTAATAATGCTAAAGGATAAAACTTGAGTTTAGCACAAGGACAAAGTGCTGCAGCTTTAGTTAGCAGTTTCTAACAAATAACAGTTTCTAACAAATAACAAAATCTTCGTTTGTCATTTGCGACATTAAAGTGGATCAGACTTCCTGAAAGGAGATTACTGTTCAATTTCTCCGACTGGGGTACCTGGCACCTAAATCTCGCTTGAGACTCTGAAATAACAAGCTTGGTTTTGAAAGATGCTGAGCCAGGTCAGGCTCTGCATTTAAATCGTTTAAGCACTCTCAGAATCTGGCTATTCATTTTGATGCATAGATATGGATTTCAGAGCTTAATCACCGACCTTTGCATTTCAAATGTTTGACCTTTGTTTTCTTTACTAAGTATGCAGACAGAGTGGCCCCCAAATTATTATTATTTTTCCCTTTTACACAGCTGAAAACGGCCAGCAGAGAAGACTTGAAGTTCTGCATCTTATTACTGAGAAATAGGGATCTTTGGAAATAGCATTTTATGTTACTCAAGGGAAACTTGCAAAAAGGGGAATATTTTCTTATTTTCATTCACGAGAACATGATCCTTCATATATCTAAAACCCACAATCAGTTGAAAAAAAACCCACCCAAACTACCCTAAACCTTTGCCCTCTCTTAATCCCTGTACAAGAGGGGTTTTTTTTTAAGATGTCCTTTTCTCCCCCCTGAAATAAAGGCAATTGATAGGCTTATAAACAAATACCAAACATTAAGTCCTAATCTCCATATAGAGGAGCCTGACCCTTTTTATGGAGAGAGAGGGTAGAGAGAGGAAACGGGCCCAGGAGTTTCAGGTTTAATGCTTATTAAAGTTTTAGTGGGTGGGAAAATGCAATCAATAAATTTTGTTTAATGCCTCAAAACTGGTGTTAGTTTTCACTAGCTACACCGGAGAGTAGTTTTCATTTTGAAACTAGGACACTCGTAGTTGGAATGACAATTAATGTGGAGTGAATATGGTCCCAGTTGGAAGCTGATTTTTTTTGAATAGCATGAGAACTCCCCCCACCTCCTTGCCTTGGCTCCAAAGTGGGGTAGCTTCCGTTTTTAATTAGCAAACCTGGCAAAATTTAGCTCATTGTGAGTTTCTGATCCTTTGGCCCAGTGGATGGCTTGGATTTCTCCATCTTGCTGTCCTGAGGCTGTTCTTTTTTTTTTTTTTTTTTTTTCCCCTTCAGTTTTGGTGCGGGAAGGAAAGGGGGGCTTCAGGATACTTAGGATTAAAGTCATTGTTTGGGGGTATTTGCAGCCAGCTGCCTGCATTAAATGAAGATTAGAGGAGTGCACATTAAAAGTGCAAGGGAAATAACAGAGGACCTGGGATTTGGGGGCTGCATAGCTGTGAACCGAAGGGGAAAGGTTGGGGCTTTATGGCAACTTTTTTCTGATGCCATGTGATCTTAAAGCCCACTTCAGAAAGCAGCACAAGTAGCTTCCAGGGCAAAACTGGCTTGGGAATTGCAAAGGGAGCAGGATCATTTGCATCCCTTAGAAAGTTTTTCTGAGGTAAACCTAAACTTTTGAACCTGGGAAACTTATGTACTTCTCAAAAATTCATCTGCAAGAGCACTTGAGAGGTGGTGAAATTTTGATAGAACTGACCAAGTAGCTGAAGGCCCACCCTGGAGGTCAAAGCTCCAGCAGTAATGAATATTTGAAAGATTTTTCGGAAAGAAATGAGGGTACAGAGAGCCCCGGAAAAGAAATAACCAGAAGAATCATTCAGCAACATTGTAAGAAAGTTTGAAAATATTTCCAAAGATACAGCTGCTGTCCTTTTGCTATGCTTCGTGGAGCAGTCATTTGTGAAAGCTGTGTCTTTGTAGCAAACTCTGCTAATTGCTTGGGGTGTGTCACCTGCAGAACCCTCCCTGTAACCTGGAGTAGGAGGGATGCTGTGGGTGCGCTGGTGCTGAAGAGCACAGGTTTGACCAGGACCTCCACAGTTTGGTCCTGCCAAACTGTGGTTTGGACCAAGTTCTGCTCCAGTGGAATCTGGGGCAAGCTTTGCCCAGTCTGTTGGGATGCTGGGGAGCCTCGTTCTGTGCCTCAGTTTACACAGCTGCTGCCACTGGCTTTGAAAGGGCTCCTGGTAGTTGCTTGCTTGCTGCAGTGGTGAGGGTTTTTTGGACTTCCTCAGGCATGTAGTGCAGAAATGTAAAACATCAGCTGCATTGTGGTGGGATCTGTCTGTCAGCATCAAGCTGGGATGCCCCTGCTGTGCTGAGCAAAAGCTGGGGCCAAGTTGGCCACTGCTCTTCAGAGGCAGCAAGAGGCAAGACACCAAAAGGATGTGACAACACAGTCTCTTGTGCTCCCCAAGCATCAGCCCAGGGAGTTCCGTCACTGCCTGGAGCAGGGAGCAGTGTGGGATGGCCACGTTTGGCACCAGGGTTGGGTGAGGTGCTCTGTGTGACCTGTGGGGTGCAGCTGCAAGGGTGTGCTCACCGTGGGGTGCAGCCGCAAGGGTGTGCTCATTGTGGGATGCTGCTCTGCAAGGGTGTGCTCACCGTGGGGTGCAGCTGCAAGGGTGTGCTCACCGTGCCAGGCTGGGGCTGGTGTCACCCCACTGTGAGTGTGGGCTGCCGAGGATTGGTGCAGCTCATTGCTGCCCTCCTGGCAGAACGCACAGAGACTTTGGCACCTGGGAGAGCTGGGACCATCTGCATGGGCATCCTTGAGCAGGAGCTGTCACAGTCTGGGGACACAGCGTGCCCATGCTGCCTCCCATCTGCTGCTCCCTGCCTTTGGGGACCATTCATGGAGCGGAGACATTTCATATCAGTTATTTTATTTCTCTAAAACAAGTTCCATGCTAAGTTCAAAAAGTTCAATGCAGAGCTCTGAGCTAACTAGATACATACAAGGGGTGTTGGCTTCCCTGTTTTCAGTGGGGAGCTGAATGGTTGTACAATCTGGCCAGATTTTAGGGAAAACTCACCATCACTGCTTGTTCTTTTAAGCCAGCAATCCCCGGCTGAAGGCTTGGGGTCAGTTCTGGGCTCTCAGCAGCAACCAAAGCTTTGTGCCTCTTGGAGGGGTTTGCATTCCCATCTTTTTAGGTGTAGCCAGGAGACCCCTTTGATTTGTTCTCTGGTGGCTTTTTTCCTGTCCTCCTCAGGGCTTCCAAGTGTCAGAGGGAAATTCTCCTGGCCAAAGTGTTTTTGTAACTGTTTTAGCTCTGTGACAATTTATTTCTTTAAACTCTCTGTGCCTGAATTGGGTGATCTATGAAAACAGACCATTAAAAGGAGGATACTGTAGAGTCCTGATGAATCCTGTTTTCTACTTGGCCGATGGAACAGAAAGCTAATTGCCAGTAGTAAATCCATTCAAAGGAGAGCTGGAGGGAGGGAGAAAAGCTAATATTCCTCCTTGAATGTCATTTAATCTCTGAAACCTTTCATGCAGATGTAAATTAGGATTTGCACAACAGAGTCAACAGTTGCTCTCTAGATAAGGCAGATTTGCAACATCTGCTTTTTCCATTTTGGAAGCTCTTCCAAAGTCGGGGATAGCCAAGCTAAACAGTAGAGATTTTTTTAATTCCTTTCCATAATCTCTTGTTTATAAAGAAGGCTGCATATGACAGAACTAAACCTGGTTATTGTTTTGCTAATTCTCTAGGAAAAAGGTTTGCTTTTCTCCCAAAACAGATCTAAGAAAACCCCCACAGGGTTTTAACACAGTGCAGTTACTTGTTAATGTCTTTGAAAGAAATGTCTGGTAACAATTGCATAGGCCACTGCAGTGCAAATACAGTATAAACATTATTATTATTATTATCATTGTTATTATTATTATTATTATTATTATTATTATTATTATTATTATTATTATTATTATTACAGCTGTTTTAAGATTTTCCAGGAGAACTGCCTCCTCCCAAGCAAACACTTGCAATATAGGAAAGATGAAGTGGTACTTTTGAGTGATCTGGTCTAGGGGGAAGGTGTCCTTGCCCATGGCAGGGATGTTGGAATGAGATAATGTTTAAGATCCCTTCCAACACAAACCATTCTGTGGTTCTATGATTATGGGAAATAATGGAGGCAAACTCTTTTTAGATGTGATTATCTAAAGACATATTTTTATATCACAGTTTAGACTTTTGCAGATACAGATATTTTGTTTTTGCAGTATTTATTTCTGTGAGCCCCACTGAGCAGGGGAGATAACCCAGCACAAACACTTTGGGAGGTGATATTGCTTCAGCAAAGCATCCTGTGCTGAATTGCCAGATTGCCAGAGCAAGCCCCTTCTTCCCAGGATGGCTGCAGCCTGACACGGGGAGGTGTGGTGCAAGAGGGGTCCTGACCCCACAAGAGGAGAGGAGCTGGGGAAGAGAAAAACCAGAAGGTTTTATGTAATACTTTTTATTTTATAAATAATAGAAAATATGTACACGTACACATTTATATAATATCATGTTTGTATTTGATATATGTGCTGTGCCAGGCTGGTGAGGTGCCTTTTGGGGTGACAGGGCCATAGCCAGACAAGAATGTTCCACCTCTGGCACCATCACGTCTGTGCAGAAAGGAGGGGAAGCTGTGCCCTGCATAAAGCACTGCCAAATATATATAAATATATAAAAATATATATCAATATAAAATATACATAAAATATTTATGCAGAAAAATATATAGTTTTATACACATATAAATATATTTTTATATATAAAATATATTTTTATAAATATATATTAAAAATATATATATGTGTGTGTATGTATATGTTTGTATGGCGTGGTTCCTGTGGGGAGGTGACACTGAGGCCACTTGTCACTTTTCTTGGCTGCTTTTTAGATTCAGACAGATCTTAAATGAGCAATGTTTGGTAAGGTAAGTGTTTTATTTCCCTTTTGGGAAGTTTGCTTTTCCCAGTGCAGAAGCCCCAAGGTGAGGTAGGGAAGTGACTCCATCCCAAGAATAGACTCACAGGTATTGTGAAAAATACCTGAATGTTATCCAGTGGGTGAATAATACTCAGTTAACACAGGTAGGACACTTATTTGGAGTAAAGCAGGGCTAAATAGACAGGACACAGTGCTTGTCTGAGTCTGGAGACAGTGTACATGTTCTTTGCCACCATGGCTGTGTTCATCCTCCTAATGCTGGAGGTTTTCATATACCTCCAGCAATTATCCACCAGCTTGCTGGCTGAGGCCATGGGAATGGGGTAACAAACTCAACAGGAGAAAGCTCTGGCATGGCTGTTGCTTTGTGATCCTATAATGTGTCTTGTCACGGTGGATTTGGTGCAATAAAATACATAGAACAAGAAACAATTTCAGATTAACCTGACAAGAGAAATGCGTGGAGCGCCGCTGTCTCTGTACTTGTTAATGTGCCAAATACAGCTTGTCCAGCTTGAAAAGGGAAAAATATGATCTGCTTAGAACTGAGCCTTAATCCTTTCCAGCACTGGGCTGTGGAGCAATGCTGGAGAGCCTCTGGGGGTTGCTGGGGTTCAGGGTGGGGTGAGGAATCTCCTGCTGGTGGTACACAAGGTGTTGTGTGCCTCAAGTGCTCTATGGGCAGTCCCAGTGTAGCCTGAGCTGTGGTGGATGCTCCCCTGCTGCAGGATGCCCACTGAGGGAAAAGGATGGTGGTGATGGGGAATGCATGTGCCCCACCAGAGCAGTTCCTCAGGACACTCCCCAACACTTTGGTGTTTGAAAAAGTAGGGCTGTGGGAAGTTGTTACAGGGAAAAAAATCAAAGGTGAAGAGGAAGAAATTTTCTGGAGCCAGAACCCAGTGCCCTTGAGGTGACATGGGAGCATGGGGCTCCCTCACCCCTCGCTGTGAGCCTTTGCTGCCCAGCAGCAATCCTCAGCAGCATGTGGAGATAATCCCTGACACCCAGGAGGGCATCAGGCGGCCTCAAGGTTGGCTTGGATTTTCCACCCTCCACCTCTTCCTTGTCCTTTTTGCCTGAATAAAAAATAACTTGGGAGCTGCATGCGTTAAAACCAAAATAAAACATTTCCAGGCTCAGCCAGAAACAAGTATTGATGTCTGAGAGGAGCAGACAGCTGATGGAAATACTGACACACTTAAGTACTTGGAGCTGTGAACCACACAGAAAGTGAATTATTGCTGGGATGAGCCAAGCAGCCAAGGAGATGAAGTATCTTATCCTTATAAGTGAATACATACAAAAGCATTTCAGCGTTGCTGGGCCAACTGCTCCTCATTGTGGAAGGTGTTTCCAGCCAGTTGCTGCCTTTTTGCTCCTCTGAACAGCTTAAAAATGGTCTCTTTCTCTGTAGTGTGTTTGCTACGAGCAGTGATGATGCTGCGAGTGCTGATCTCCATCAGAGGCATCTCTTGGTGGTTCTCAAGTCATTACTGCTTTGGCTAAACTAATAATTAGTGGAGTTTTAGTCATACCTTGGGAGCCCACAACCCAGATTGCCTCTTTCTCAAAGAGCCCTTTAAAGCTGCAAATGTGTTATTCCCTGCTCTACTGGCAAGTGTCAGAGTGGGCTCCTGTAGCCCCTACATGGGTTAACTCCCTGGTAATTTATACTTGTGTGTCATGGTTTAATCCTGTCTGGGAACTCAGCCCCACACTGCAGCTTGCTCACCCCAACTCTGAGGATGGAGGAGAGAATTGGAAGAGTAAAAGTGAGAAAACCACCCATAAGGGTGGTGACAAAGGCAGTCTAATAAGAGAAGCAAGGGCTGTACACAGAAGCAAAGCAGAACAAGGAGTTAGTTCTCCACTTCCCCGGGGCAGGTGTTGAGCCCTCCCCAGGACAGCCAGGCTCCCTCATAGGGTGACTGAGAAAGATAAATGCCACCACCCCAAAAAATCCCCCTTCCTCCTTCTTCCCCCAGCTTTATTGCTGAGCATGGTGCCATATGGTCTGGAATATCCCTGGGTCAGCTGGGCTCAGCTGTCCTGGCTGCGTCGCCTCCCATTTTTTTATAGCTGGTGAGTTGGCTTCAGAGGGGGGCAACTTCATGCCTCCTTCATGTCTTGGTGTGTCTGGTTGAAAAGGTGTTGGAAACACCAGGCACATGGAGCTGGAGGGTGGGAAGGAGGTGCTGGACTCTGGCCACCCTCTGGGAGATGTGAGCTTTGCCTCCCTGCTTTGAACTCCTGCTGTTTCAAGCGTGAAAATGAGACTGTCTCTGCTTTCAGATTTATCTTTGTACTTGAAAGCTATATAAGGAGTGAGAGTAAAAATTGGTTCTCCAAGGTCACAGTTGGCAAAGTGCTTAAAAGCGTTTGAGTGCCCATTTAAATACTTTGTGGAGATCTCTAGTTTGGGTCCTGTTTATTTTTTAAGCCATAAGTATATAAATAAAAGTTTGAAAAACAGTTAACAGAAGTGAGATTAAGACCATTTGTAGTGTTCTCCTTTTAATTCACTGCTACATCTACCCTGAGATTGTTCCCAGTCAGTACAAGTGAACTCACTAGAATCAAACTTTGCATCACAACATCTGCTGGGGAGATTAAAGGTAGAGTTGCCAAAATCAAGTTGTCAGAAACAAGAGGTGCTGCTTCATTCCACAGAAGCTTGCGACCTCAGTCCATCTGCTGAGTCTTACTTTCCTCTTCATTGCAGCATTCCCTGTATACATTTTATAAAAATTCTTTGTTGCTTTGTCATTAACCCAGGTTCATTATGGTTTTTGAAAAAGAGTTATTTCCTTTTAAACAGCTAACCAGTACGGTTTGGGCTGTGCTTAGTCTGGGCTTGTTCCTGTTCAGTGGGTTTATAATACAAAAGCCAAAATATACAAGGCTTGATCGTCTGGCAAACAGCTTTGGTAGAACTGTGTTTAGTGTGGAGGGCTTGTACAGTTGTGTGGGGTTTGTTTTCCAGTAGATGAGATTACCAAGAGGTTCCATCAAAGTTAGACCAGTACTCAGTTTTGCAAGTGCAAAGCTGTCCTCGGGACTTTCTAATTTGAAGCCAAGGTTGGTACCAGTGAAAAAAATCCTCATAGTCTAAAAGAAGGAAGAAAAAACTTGAACATTTAAACCAGAATATTTCTTGACCATATTTTCCCCAGAGATATATCCCAGTTGGGAAGAGACCATGGATGAGCACTTAAATGTAGTAATGAGTGCTGGTCTGATAGCAAGGAGATTCTGCATGGAGCTTCTTTTTTTATTTACTGAGAGTGTATGCTTTCGGGGAAAAATTTTATTAAAAGGGAAAAAACCCCAATGCCCTAAACCTCTGACTGTATGAACACCACAACATTCTGGCCAAACCATAAAATATTTGAGTTGGAATTGCTGCCATGGTTTGAGGAAAGGTTCTTTGTAATCCCAGTGAGTGTGGGATTTGCCTCCTGTGAGACAATACCTCCCATGAAATACCACCTTTTCAGGCTCTCAGAATCCTTTCTTTCTACCCTGCAAGGCTATTGACTGCAACAATTTTATATTTTGAATCTTTATATTCACACAAGAATAAAAATGCACATGACAAGAAGAGAAAAGCAATACATTGTTCTCTTATAGCCTGTGGTAGGCAAGGGGAAGGTCTGGGCACCTGGAAGCATCAACAACAGAGCAAATACAAGATGTGTTTCTTTTTTAAACGCTCTATCCCTGATGCCTGTTCTTATTTATTTATCTCCATTTCTTTCTCCCTTTGCAGAATACTTGAGGAGCGAGACCGCCTTTCTGGAAGAGTTGGTGTTTGGAAATGGAGATACCATTGAACTTTCCTGCAACACCCAAGGCTCTTCTGTGTCTGTTTTCTGGTTTAAAGATGGTATTGGAATTGCACCTACCAACAGAACTCATATTGGACAAAAACTGTTGAAGATAATCAATGTGTCATATGATGACTCGGGGCTGTACAGTTGCAAGCCAAGGCATTCCAATGAGGTCCTGGGAAACTTTACAGTCAGAGTTACAGGTATGTGCAGAAATGCAGCTGTTTCAGTGGCTTTCTATATTTTTTTTTTTAATTTTTGCCCTTTCACATGTTCAGCACAACTGGTGGTTTGTGGTGTTTGTCTTTCCTTGGAAGGTCTGTACCTCCGTGGTAGCTCCTGACAGTGATTAGGCTGGCAAAACAAACCAACTGAAGAATGTTTGTATGTCCATACCAAATGCTTGATGTTAATACTGAGAGAGACTTAGAAAGGGTGCTGGTCAGATTAAACCTCAGATCCCCCTTAACACTCAAATAGATGCAATGATACGTGTGGCTTTGAAGTTTTTTGTGAGTGAACTGTGGCTCACAGGGGTTAAATGATGTGTTCTATGTTATGTGACAAATCAGTGGCAAAGTTGCACGTAAGAGCTGGAAGTTCCTGAAGGCTGTTTCTCTGTTGTAGCTGGTAAATCTCTGCCCTCCATCACAGTCATCACAAATTGCTAGCCTGTTTCAGAGGTAGCTTATCTGTAAAATGTGTATATCCGAAATATGTGCTTCATCAAAGTTACTTACTGGGATTCATACATTGCAAACAAGTGCTGTTAGCAAAGCACATGCTGTCATTTGCTTGGCCATATTTTTTGTGATGAGGACGATAGAACAGAACAGCTACAAGCTGTCCAAGCCTGGATCACTAAACACAGAGTGCCAGAAAAATCTGTTGTTTCCAGATAGCTAACCACCAACACAAAGGTCATTTTCATGATTTCAGGCGGGTGCATTGGTAGGTGGATCACTGTGAGCAGATAGAAACTCTCCTGATCAAAGGTTAAAAGCCTGAATTTTCAGGAGAGTTAGCCCCTTTGAGATCTCAGGTTTTGAAAACTTTGATTTGCCCTTAAACTGTTGGAGCTCTTTCAAGAATCCTTGAATAGTAGGTCCTTTCTCCAAAAGTTGAGTTCCCTCAAAAAGCAAGAGTCTCTCTCTGAAAACCAAACACAGAGATGTTTGTGATTGTGAATCACAACCACTCCATAGAGAGCTTTCTTGTGCAATAGGATTTTGTGTGAGAGAAAACCATCATGAGAATAAAAGCTCGTTTCACCAAGCCTTCAGCAACATCTGCTTTTTATTGAGCATTACTGGAGATTGCTGTGAATGCTTCAAGGTCATATCAATTAAATGGTTAAAGAAGTATTTGGCCCTTGAAAGGCTTTCTTTAACTAGGTACGATTATTGGAGCTATCCAGCAAACTGCAGGTTGTTAGAAATGTTACTCTCTTTTTTTCCTAAGTGACATGAAAATGCTTTTGAGTTCAAGGGGCAGCAGAGAGGCAGGAGAGGGCAGCTGGTTACATGCTCGAATGAAACAGCTGCCAGCCTCAAAAGTTTGTAAAGTGAGAAATTGTTTTTAATAGTGGAAGGACTGATGATCCTCTGCTTTTAAAAAGTTTAAGCCCCTTTATTTTTCCTCTTCACTAATAATAGCTAATAACAGCTTAAGAACTAGCGAGTAACCTGAACCTGCTTTCTGACAACATTATGAGTCTTTGATTCTATTAGCCCACTGTCATTACCACCAAAGTGCTGGTAATGTGGGAGCCTCCTTTTTAGCTGTCAGCAGCACTTGTTTTAAACTTTGAAGCTCTGCTTTATGTGGCAATAGTGGCGCCTCTCATATACTCAGATATTTCTTCATAATTAGTATTGATTGCTCAGCGTGGCGCTGCAGAGGTGAGATTGGGATCAGAGATTTGTGGTTTGTGTCCCCAGTTCTTAAAGGTAATGCCAGCAATTAGCTCGGGTATCTGGTCAGGTGTTCATGTGGGTATCTGATGTTTGGGGCTGGAGTTGTTCTCTGCATTAAATTGGTTTAAAGCTGTACTAACAGACTGGAATTGCTCTGATCTCTCTTCTTAATTGAGCAAAGCTAGGCTAGGTGTGTTTGGAATAGCTGATCCACATACAAGTTCCATTTGGAGAATGCTTCCATGTCCTAGGGGCATATGAGGATTTTCCTACACAGAGCCATGAGATTTGAGTCTGCAACAAACTGATTGTGCTGCAGTGACTGACTGTGCACAGGGGGATGTTTGATGCTGGAAGCAGAGCAAGTAGATGCCGGAGCTGGCATTCAGGGGCTGAGAACCAGGCTGATTAATAATAGCAGGATTTGATCTCTTTAAAATTCCTCCCTTGACAGACAAGGGCTTGAGTATTTTGCTTGTTTACAAAAAGAAACATACTGTCTCCTAAAAACCTGAGCACTTGGAAAGGATTGTGTAGAGGCTGCGTGCCCAAACTGATATCCAGCCTTGTTGGCAGAAGCTCCATTTCTGCAGCCATTTCATGCACAGAACAGCCTTTGGATTTAGTGGCTGAGCAGCACCCCTGTGATGAGCCTGGACTGCAGGCTGGTACCAGCAAACAGAGCTTTCAGAATACCCAAGGCCAAGCATAACAAAACAGGTGACTGAACAAAGTCCCTTTTCATTCATAATTAAAGCCCTTTTGAGCAGTTCTTGCCAAAACTTCAACAACTTCTGCTAAAGATTGTTCGTTTAGTAAATGATGAACAAATAGCTTATAATTTTTAGTCACCTTTTAAAAAAGGTGGTGTTTTAGTAACTTGAATAGGACAGTAGCTATGAATATGGGATATTTGGTCTTAAAATCTAAGCTGCACTTCTCATCTTAAGAACAAGCAAAGTCAAAAACTTCCTTCAACCTTGTGAAAGTGATTTTGTATTAGTTTAAAAATTGATTCTACTCCTCTGGTCATGATGGATTCATTGGAAAGCAGAAGTAAACTATAATCATGTGTTAATATGTGGGTAACCTAATCTGAGAGCAGAGCTGAGAAGGTGCTGATTTCTCCGTCAGTGCTGGTGGGGATTTGGCTCAGTTTCTGCCTGACTTGAGTAAACCTGCTGGATCAGCCAGAACACCTAAACATCCCCTTCACTTTCAGCAAGCCCCGTGGCATTTCCCTAGTTCTGCTGCCAGCAGGACCTCAAGTGTAGGTTTGCAGTTAGAGACGTGCTTGGAGTCGTCCTTGAGACTTTGCCAAGGAGAAGGTGCAAAGCTCCATGAGCCCCTGCAGACCAAGGCAGGGAGATGTTTCCTGTGTTGCTGCTGGGGATGGTGAAAATGCCTGGAAGGCCATTCCAGATTCTGCAGGGAAGAACTATTTGTTGTTAGCTTTCCTTCTTTTTCCCCTCTTTTATCCCCTCCTCACCTTTTTCTTTCTCCATTTTTACCTCTACTGTGCTGGTCAGAAGATAGTAGAAAACTCAAGTGCATCTTGCAATGAAGGATGTTCTGCCTGGCTTGATCTGAAACAGCTCCTTACATTTCTGGCCACATATTGAACCCTCATAATGTTTCCTGTTTTCTAGTGTTTAAGGCCAAGTTCTCTTACCACTGTCTCAGAATATAAAGGCTGCTGGGTTATTATCATTTTGCCTTTATTTGAAAGAAAAATTCCCGGAGATTATGTAACAACAATGATGCTAAATCTTCCAGATGCTGAACTGTACTAAGCTAAACTGTGTAAACTAAATCAAACACTAAGCTGCTATTTGATAATGGCATTTACATTTACAGTAGTCAGTTGATGGGGGGAAGAGGGACTGAGCCTTCATTGTGGACAACTTGGAGAAGGTGAAATGTTAGACCACATTAAAAGAAACACTTCAGAATGTTTTGGAGAGATACAGATGGAAAATTCCCACCTGTTTACCTGTATTGAGTTACAGTCTTGAGGTGCCTCTGTGGGAGGAATATAACTGAAGGGAACTGGAATAGCCATCAAAATGTTGATGGAGACAGGTTTGATTGCAAGAAGGTCAAAAGTTTTGGTCTTAGTGTTTGAACAAGGAGTTAATGAAGGGAGGTGTGGCAGGAGGATATTGAGTTAAAAGAAAAATGCAGAGAAAGTGAATTAGAAATGCTGACCTGCCGTTTTGAGACATGGTAAAATAAAAAGTCTTCAGAGTGAATGCTAGAGGGAAGGGAAAAAAAAGCAGTCAGCTTGTTCTGCAAAACAAAATTTTCCGGTTTACAATTCCTTTTGTGTTTATGAGGCAGAGAACATTTCACAGGGAGAAGTATTTGACATTGGACCACGTTTTCAGAGCACTGGCAAACTCCTGACACCTCTCTCCCACTGAGACAGCTCCTGTGCAGTTGTGCCTGGCCCAGCAGCACCAGAGGGCTGGGCTGGTGGGGCTGCAGGGAAGGGTGAGCCACCCCTCGGATGTCCCTTGTGTGACACCAGCAGCCTCATCCAGCAGTGTCCCCACGCGCCATCCTCCTTCTGCTTCACTCCTTTCTTGTCTCTTTCCAGATTCGCCTTCGTCAGGTGATGATGAGGATGACGATGATGAGTCAGAAGATACAGGTAATTCTTTTTTCTGGGATACAGAGGCCTTTAATTTGCAAAAGCTGTGGCTCCCAAGCAGTGCAGCTCATCTGGGTGTTCACACATAGCAGCTTTGTGTTGAAAAATCAGTGACCTTAGGATGAAACCACGATGAATGAAATTTATCAAAAAATTTAGAAACAGCTGACAGAATGATATTGCTGCTGTGGAATCCTACTGTATTTTGAAGATTTGATGCTGAGAATCTGAATATATGGGTAGTTACAAATTCTCCTTGCATGTAAATCCAGACAAACCCACTTCTATATATATATATATATATATAAAATTTGTTTTACTGCACTAATATTACACCAGTTTTATACCATTTCAAACCTTGACTGCTGTACTTTTAACTATTCTGATTCTTGTCCTTACCAGCATCTTGACAGGAGTCAGAGTACAAAACATAGACTAGCCAAGGGCCAAATTTACTGATGCCATAAGTGAGAGCAGCCTCTTTGGCTTTATTGGCTTTTTCTTTGACTCCTGTGAGGAAGAGAGTCCCAGGTCAGTGCTTGTGAATCTCTTTCAATCCCAGTGCTGCTTTCTTTAAGTGCAATAGCATTAATCAGGATCATTACAGGCTTCAGAAGTGTTAGTGCTGGGTTTTATTCTGCTCTTTGTACTTCTGCAGAGTGAGCTGCCCATGTGTATGTATTTTTAATAAATAAATGTCTTTGCATTTGAACTTCCAATCAGCTATGTGCATTGGCAGAAGTTCAACATGGCTGGAAAATCTCTCCTGCCTATAACATTGCACATGCAGGACTCTGTCAAACAGATCTGCCACTGCAATGAGTTAATACTGCTGTGTGAGCAGTGTGTGGACATTAATGGTGAGTTACAGTGCCAGTAGACCCATCAGCAGCAATTAGTGGTTTTCTGATAGCTTCTAATTAGGGGCCAAATCCTGCCGGGTGACAGGCACCTTTGCAGAGGTGCTCAGGGCTCCTGGTACCTGCTGAAGAATGGTACAGACATAGGGAAGGTCTGGTTTGGTCAGGATTTTTTCCAGCTGCAGAGCAGCTTCTGATGAGGACAACTGATTGTTCTGTACAGTTTTTTTATGTGGTTTGCAGAGAACTCAATCTCTTAGCAACAGGTATCACAAAACATCAGCTGGCTTATGGTACAGAAAGACGTTTTTCTTCACTGGAAAGGAAAACACACATTTCACCACATGTATTTATAGCCTGTTTTCTGGGTCTTCTTGACTTTGAGGCTGTCTCTGGTTTTAGACCTGAAGGTAATGGCTGGCTTTGCTTAAAAGTCTCATTATAAAAAGTTCTTCTCCTTTAAAAATGGTTGATAAGGTTAATGCGTCAGTGCGGTGAAACCTCGCGGTGATGTTTTGTGACACAGGTGTGCTTTGTGTTGCTTTCTTTGATGTCAGATCCTCCACTTAACCTCAGAGGTGTCCTGAGCGTGGGAGCTGTGTTGTTAACCCTGGTGCCACCACTGGCAGGACATCCCACCAGGAGCAGGGGCTGAGGGACCATCCCAGGCAGGCACATACGGTGTAGCCAGTGCCATGTTCTGTGAACAGCCCCAAGACCCAAGTCCTCTGTCTCCTGTGGCAAAAATGTGCCCTGCTGATGTCGTGTGTGAGACACAGCTGTGGTCAGTAGTTAGAGGAGGAAAGGCAATAAATGCTTTCATGCAAAAGAAAAATATCGCGGACTTATAGGATGGTTAGGTTTGGAAGTGACCTTAAAGGTATCTTGTTAGTATAACTGATAGTGTTTCATATTTAGGGGGAGGCAATCCAGCCTGGACTGGCTCACTGAGTGTTGCCACGCTGCATATCACTGACCAAAATCCTTTTGTCCTGTGATGCTAAGTTACTTTTCTGCCTTTTCTGTGTTACTCAAGAGAGCTTCTCATCCTCACATAGTGGAGAGTGCAGAAAGCTGATTCCAATAGCATCATGCATTTGAAGCCAATCTGGGTAATTTTAAGGGTTGGTAATACCAAATTCCATGTGGAGTGCCCTGCTCTGCTCACTCTCAGCTTCCTCTCTGAAGGGCAGCACAGAAACAGGGCATCCTTTAGGGATGGGCAGCAGAAAAGGAGAAACTTCTGCAGCTTCAGATCAGCTTGTTTGTCGCAGCCTTGTCTCAAGCCGTGATCCACCTTTGCAGAAAGAGGCTTTCTAATACCTCTGTTCTCTACAGCTGTTTTTCCTGGCCCTGAAACAAAAACAAAACTCCCTTTTCACACACTGTGCTTCTGCCCCAGTGCTCCCTACCCCTCTTGTATCTGTTTGTTTGGGGCCCCCGCTGTGCAGCCCCAGCACCTTCAAAGAGCCCCCATAATCTCCAATTAAATCTGGCTCTGTCCTCCAAGGCGTCAGCTGGGGAAATTACACAATTAGGGTTGATTCTGTCTGCCACAGAATTTGGTGGCAGCTCCTAATTGCTAAATGAGTGCTTGGCTGTATTAATTATTCCAAGTATTGCTCTCAGGTTTTTTTTAATTGGTCATTCCAGTTGGATGGGTGGCCGGTGTCTTTGACGAACAAAACGGACCGTCAGGCTTAGTGTTTGATGATGGGAAAGGGCTGCTGATAATGTTTGGGGGTCCCTTTCTTTTTTCCACACTGCACATGCAAAACCATTGCTAGTAATTAATTTACAGAGAGCTAGTCTAGAAAATTTTCCTGTCTTTCATCCTTCCTCTTTTCCCGCTCCCAAAACTCTCTGGAGCTTTGCTTGAAAAGAAGAGTTAGCAACATTTTCAGGCCCTTAAAAAGTGGTAATGAAGGGTCTCCGAGGGCAGAGCAAAGCAAAAGCAGGGATGTTTTGTTCGCTGCTCCTGCAAGTGAGAACAAAGGCACTGTTTTCAATGTGTAGACGCTTTCTTCCAGTTCCAGTTTGACTTGAGAGCAATGCACTGTTTGAGTCTTGGCACAATAATCCAGGGGTGCCCAGCCCTGGCAAGCCCTGAATCTTACAGAAGAGAACTGAAACGAGGGAAAGCACTCAGGGAAGAAGTCGTGTCTAATTGCAGCAGGCAGGAGTGAATCCTGCCTTTGCTCCGTATGGAGAATATCCCCAGCTGGAAACTTTCCTGGGCTCCATCTTGCTCCTCTCTGATGTCTGATAGCAAAATCCCCTTTGGCTTCAGTGACTACATTTGCAGCCAATGGGTTGATGGGTCTCCTGTAAGACTCAAACTCATCTTTTGAATGAAAAAATGTGATAAAATGTCACCCTGCAGCACATGCAGATGTTTTGTAAAAGGGAAGAGCCCCAAAAAGCAAAAGGAGGAACCTGGTCCTGACCAGGTGACCATGTGATGTAATTACACCTCCATGCCTAGATGATTGTCATCAACACCATAAAATGGGATTTCTTGTGGGCAGATACATTAATCAAACAACAGGACAGGTTATTTGGCTGCCCTCTGTGGCCATGGCAAAGGGGGGCTTTTCCATCCATGCCTGGCCTTTGTCATACCTCTTCTCTGTAGCCCTGTTAACCTCTTGTAACATCCCCAGAAAATAAAGGTGCATTGCCAAAAGGAGGCATTTAGCCAGAAAATGGCCCAGGTGTCAGAAACCAAGGACCAGCATGGGTTTCTGGAGCCCTCTCCTCTCCAGCTTTCCCAACACCACCCCAAGTGTCCTCTGCATTCACTCCCCTGGTACTGCCTGGGGATTTGCCCAGTCTTTGCTTGGTTTCTGCCCTTCCTTCATGCTATAACAGCGTCATGCTTTTACCATCAAGACCTATTCTTTCTATAGGAGTTGCACCCTCTCTTCTACCATATCATGGAATATTCCCCATTTTTGTGTAGTTCTGCCATGTGGAATGGTAGATGGCTGCATGACGTCCCGTTTTAGCTCACTTTATCATGCAGTACTTCAGGCGTCCTGGATGTGCTGTGTGTTCACAGCAAAGTTTGTGGCTGGGATTTTCCAGGGCCATGGGAATTGCGGGGATTCCTCCTTTTGCTGTTGTTTGTGCCAGCCATGCTCCTGCAGGATCCTGGCAAGAAAAGGGCCTTAAGCAGTTTCATTATTTGAAACGTGAGGCGTACGCGGGGTGTGCAAGCGCAGATCCCTCTGATACGTGGGGCTGACTCTGATAGCATCACACTGTTGTGCAAGGCAGGCTGAGGCCACATGCAAACCCTCAATAGTGGTGGATTTCCCTCCCTGAGATGGTGTTACTGAAGCACCGTCCAGCCATCCCACTGCAGAGCTGGGAAAGCAGATGGGACATGAGGAGTGCCCAGCAGGGCTCTGTCTAGCACATGGAGGGTCATCCTGGATGGAACTCCTGGCATCCAGTTCCTCATGGACTTTGCAAGGTGGAGGAAACATAGGGAGAGTGTTGGCAGGTGTTGAAAACCAATGGGTGCATGGTTTGCCTTGGCTGAGCAGTATGGCCTTCCCTGCAATATCCTTGGAGCTGGAATGCAGCAGGGAGCCTGCATGGGGGACAATGGGCACCTACACCAAGGTGGGGTCAATCTCTGACTTACTGGAGTTGTAATGGGGTGGGAATCATGCAGCCAAATGCATCAGAGAGTGCTGGAGAAAGGGAGCAGCTCCCATGCATCTCAAAGGGATGCAACATAAGGGAAAACTTTGTACACGATTGTCATTAAGCAGGGAATTACAGGGGCTTCAGAGTAGCACTGAGATGGGGCTGTGATGCTGGCTGGTGTTTCTGAGCATTGTCACCACTGCAGGAGAGGCTGCAGCAAGGCTGTCCCAACAGCTTTGGTGGCTGTCATGTTCTCCAGGGCAGTTCTTGGAGGACCAATGCCTTCAGTTTGTCTTGGCCAGAGGCACATGTGCCTCTGCAGCAGGTGCTCCTTGTCTGTGAGGAGATGCCATTTACACTCCTTGCGCCCCTTCTTGCTGTTTGCAGCCCAGACCCTGCCTGCCCCATCTCCCTTTGCCCTTGGTGTGGAGCACAGATCTGGGGGGCTGGATGTGGCCCTGGTGTGGCAGGGGAAACACAGCATGTGCAGCTATGCAGTGTTGCCTTAAGCAGAATTGAAAGCTTGGAAGGCTTTTTTTAAAAAACTTTTTCTTTCTTCCCAGAATAATGAGTTTGCCACTGCTGCTGCCTTAATTTGGAGTTAATATGTAATGTTTGTAACACAGCCAAGGAACGTAGCTGTACTTGAGGCAGATTATAAAAAGTATCTCATGCTAACACTGGTGTTTTAAAATTTATCCGTGTTCAAAGGTAACATGAATCTTTAAAACTTAAATCACTTGTACTTAAAGAACATAAACACGATAAACCAGTTTGGCACTGGTGCGTTTTTTTTCTTTCCTTCCCTTAAGGAGGCTACACTACATTTGTACTCACTGAGGAGGAACATTTTGCAGTGCACTCAGCTCCTACATTTTGTCTGCTCCCTTGCTGGCCCATCAACATTCTTTTACAGTTCTAACATCTTTCTGCTGTTTATGCTTCTTGGCTACCAATGTCCCAAAGGTACATCTGTATCTTTTTACACACTGAGACCAGATTCTCATCCTGATCTGGGATAACTCCACTTGTTGATTTAAAAGGAGCCACTTTAGATTTATACTGGCATTACCAAGACAAGAACCTGGTCATGAACCTTTCATCACAAAACTGAAATGCAAACACCCTCTCTATGTCAATGAGAGTCATTTAGCTGGAAAGCATTTCTGTGTCATTTATCTTAACGGCAGCAGGTAGCAATTTAACTGTCAATCTGCACACGCCAAAGACTCCTCAAATGCATCTGCTCACCAGCTGATATCCTCTGCTGCAGAAAGGGGCCTGTTCAGCTTGGTTTTTCCTTTCTCAGGTGTCCCCTTCTGGACCCGGCCAGATAAGATGGAGAAGAAGCTGCTGGCAGTTCCCGCTGCCAACACCGTTCGCTTCCGATGCCCGGCGGGTGGAAACCCAACCCCTTCCATCTACTGGCTGAAAAATGGCAAGGAGTTCAAAGGGGAGCACAGGATTGGGGGCATTAAGGTAAGGTCTTGGTTTGGATCTCAATTTTTTTTTGTTGTTTCTACCAACTAGAAAATTGTATTGCATATGGGTAGTTTTAAGAGCATTGTCCTGAGTGTGTAGAAATGAAGGTGGTCCTTGCACTCTTTGGAATTGCTTGGCACCAAAAGTGTTAAAAAGGGCTGCTGTCCTTTGGGATCAAAGGCTAATTCCCTCTGAGTTTGTCTATAGTGGTCATTCAGGGAGTAGGTAAAAACGGGGCTGGGTTTATGGTTGCATTGTGAACAGGGATGAAAAAGCAGGAGCAGAAACTTCTGTCCTAATTTCTGGAGGTGAGGCCAGTGCTTTGAGATGTGTTGGACCAAGCCATAGCTGCTCCCAGCCCTCAAAGAAAATCTATTCAGTATCCTTTGAAGGTATAGGAAAGACCTCACCAAAGAGCTGGATCATCATGCTGGTAGTCATTAACATTCTTGTGGTATAAATCACTGACCCTTGGTCAAGTGCTGGATTCCCTTGTTGCCAGAGTAATAGCATCTGCTCCTTGGCTGCTTTCTTCTTCCTGCTTCCTTTCTACCATGAGGTGTTCTGGAAATGCTCTGGCTCATGTTTACAGATAGAGCTCAGGGACGCAAAACTCCACCGCAGTCAAATTATTTAATTAGCCAGAAGTCTCTGTGCTACTTTATATGACGAATTATGGCAGGATTTTGAAAGGAAAATCAGCTTTTCTCACATTTTGGTGCTGTTATTATTACTTTGTCCCCTTGAGGTCACAGTCCAACTCTTTTTTTCTGGTTTTATTTGGGGACAATAAAACTGCTGTAGCTCATTATAGCAAAATCATCATAGCAGGAGGGACTCTTGAGCAGCAACTTTTGCGTGCACTCTCCCAGCCTTGACATATCCCTGGACTCTGCTACTAAGGAGAGAAGGTGCCTTGTAGGAAGGCACCTTCATCAGAACTTGGAATAGCTGTGTGCTGATGCCTGCCACATCCGTAGTGTTTTGAAAGGGGACTGGGCATGCAAAGTGTGCCATGCTCCAGAAACCAGAGAAGGATTCAAAAGAAGCCCCCCCTCCCCACAGTTCTGGGCTGTTTCTTTCCTGTTAGCTCAGACCTGTTCCTGAAAGAGCCTTTTGTGATGGCTTCAGTGAAGCCTTTAAAGGTCCTTCCTCAGTCCTGTCCCTGCTCCAGTCTGGATGAGGCTGAGAGCACGCTCAGGTTTGGATCTTCTGAAAAGCCATGGAGGGTAAAGAAGTGGGGAGGCAGCTCCTGGGGGTAAGCTGCTCTTCAGCAGATGACATTCACAAAGCACAAGCATCTTTTACTAATTGCAGACTGTAAGGATCATCCTGAAGTTTTTTCAGGCTTGCGTGCGCCATTCCAACAGCTTTTACCAAACTGTGTCACATCCGCTGCACTAAATTATGCCTGAAGAAAAAAAATCTGAAGTTGAAAGCAATTCCCCATCCCACTTTCCAGTAGTTTTAATCTATCTTTGAGTTTAAATTGACACATTTCATCCTCCGAAACACAGTAGTGAGTCTTTGGCATCGCTGTGCTTTGTTTCTCTGGGGGCACCTTCCAGCAACAAGTCAATGCTTAAAAGAGCTGTTGAAGGCAATGTCAGGACAATTACAGGAAGATTGGTTTAAGCTCCCTGTCTAGGTGTAGTTCTTTGTCCCATTCTTGATATAAAGACATCTTTCTCTGTAATTTTCCTTCCTTTATTTGCTTGCTTTTGGTCATGAGCCACAGTTAGATATACGTAATCTAGTGTAAATCTCATCCAGTATAAATATACTGATAGATATCAGCTGAGATTTGAACCAGAAAAGGGGATTGAAAACTTGCTTGGTATCTCATGTATTTAAGATTTAAATTCCCTGTTACAACCTAACTTCATAACAGGATTAGGCAGCTTGAAAAGAATGGGCAAGATCCAGATCTGGCAGAGTGTGGTTGGCTTGCTTCATCTGGAGATCTGGTCTTAACCCAGAAATCCTTGAGCTGGGAATGTTCTCATTTGTTTTCAGTGTGTGAAAGACGTTTAATGTTAATGATTGTGAGGAGTCTGTTGTCAGCAAACAAAGCTGACCACTCTTCCACATCTGCCCCTTGCACATAGCATTTAGATCTGTGTGACTGGCTAGTGTAAAGCTGGCAAGAGGTAAGGGTGAGTGTTGAAAACATGATAGGCAGGCTAACCTGGTTTTGTTACAGTTCATCCTTAACTGGTAAAGGAAAGAAATTCATATGACTTATCATATGAAATTTCCCAAAGAGCATTAATGGTTAAATCCGTGTTGGAATCTCTAATATTGTAAGCCTGTGTGTGTTAAATGACCCTAGAAGGGAAGATTGAGGGGGAGGGGAGATGGAGGATTATCCCTTCCCCAGACCATTGCACTGACTTGCATACCAGTCTGGCAAACACGAGGTTCCAAGTGTGTCTGTAAATGTGTTTGTTTCACAAGGAGCCAAGAATGACAACACCAAATAAACCAGAGGGATTTCCAGTATCTCACCCACTTGATTAATGCCTGCACTAAGTCACTTCATGTTTCTAGTGTTTTATCGAGTGCAGTGACTATCCTAACATGAGAATTACTATCTTTTGCCAAAGGCTTTCAAAACTAAAAATGTCTTCCCAAGTTTCCAAACAAGTTCTGTGCCCCTAGGTTCTTCTCTATTCAAAGTTCCCATCACAAACCTGGCGAAGAGAAGTTTTTGGAAGTGTCATAAAAGTGTCTTTGAAAGTGCATCCTTTGTAAAACATCTAATTTGGACCTGGTTTTAGAATATAGGTCAGACTAGGGAGTCATCCATGTGTCTGGAGCTCCATTTCCTTGGAGTAGCTCCTGGGGGTTCCAGATGCAAACATTTTGCAATGCTGAAAAGAGGATTTAAAGAAGCCTTTAGACACAACTATGAGACAAGCCAGTATGGAAATGAGCCACTGAGCAGCCACAAATTTGCATTGAAACTTCCCTGACAGTGTGGTGTGTTCAGCTGTGGGCTCGGGGTCCAGGCTCTGTTCTCAGAGCTTCTCTCACTCTGTAATTTCCACACAGTTACAGAGATGCAGCAAGGGGGATGGATGCTGCTTTACAAAAGGTGAGATGTTGGTTCTGCTCCTTCACTGAGCTCCTCCATTTGTGCCATGCCTGGGTGGGCAGAGGTGCAGTCAGAGCTGACCAGACATCTGCCACAGCTGAGATGTCTGTACAAAATGTTTGGCCACAGCCTCCTGTTACCCATACTCTAAAATGAAAAGAAATGCCATATGCAGCATTCTCTGAAAAATGGGGTGCTCAGCAATGCTGTTTTCAGGGCTGTAGAGGTCTACAAATTGTTAAAATTACATTTGCTTGCTTATCTTGCAACTAAGCTGTCTAGTCTCCTATGGTTTTAAACCTGCTCATTGCAAAGTTCTGGCTTTGATTGCAACTTGGCCCTCTTAGGGAAAGCATGTGGATGCAACTTATGTGTAGCAAAAGAGGTTAAATGACTTCATATTTGAGTTCACCTGCTGCAGCAAGAAATCTCCAGAAGCAATTACATCCTTGTTTTTCTCCATCAGCCCCTGACATTCTGTAGTGCAGCATTATTGTAAATCTCCTATTTCTGTGTCCTTGGGGTCACCTTCAAAATGTTTAATAAAGTTAAATGTTCTGCTTTGGGCGGCAGAAGGCATCAAATTAATATCCAGAGATTTGGAGAGCTTTCATATGCCATGCACCCTGAAGTCATCTTTGTTACTGTAGGTTGCTTTCTGTATTAATTCAGGATTTGCTTTCCATATCCATTATTTCCTCTATAATCATTGGAAACAAACGTTCTAGCTGAGATCACAGGGCAGCAGGTCAGGATGGAGGCAGGGTCTGTGCTTTCCCTTCTGCTGCTGAGCCACCATCAGCTCTGGACATGAGCCACATCCAAAAAACCAACTAGTATAAAACTTGGTGCCAAAATAGAACGGCTGGCCAAGCATCCTAGGGACCAGATTAGAGGCTGGACATGTTTGCTCCTGTTTTTTAGAGGGAATTCAGCAGACTAACTCAGTTGAGAAACCTGTTTCTGTTCAGACAAATGCCATAACCTGTTGCCTCCGGAGCGCACACATTTTAAAATACAGCTGAGAATAATAAAATATATAAAATACATAAAATATAGATCCTATATAATGCCTGTTGAAGTCATTATCTAGTGGGAGGTGCCACATTCAGTTATCAGCTGGCTTTGTTATTGTGATTAAGTCCCCATTGAAATCTCAATGTGTTACATTGTGTTGCATCATTTTTGCATTGGTCTTAATGCCTTTTCTCACTAAGACTTGACAGAATTCACAGAATCACTGGACTGGAAGAGACCTTAAAGATCATCGAGTCCAACCCATGCCCTAACACCTCAATTAAACGATGGCACCCATGGCCACATCCAGTCTTTCCTGGGATGGTGACTCCACCACCTCCCCGGGCAGACCATTCCAGAACTTTATGGCTCTTTCTGTCAAAAACTTTCTCCTTTTCCTGTAATTAACCTTATACATGGGTCCTTGTGATGTTCAGGCTTCCTCTGGGGTCCGAGTGTATGGAAGCTCAGTGATTTTTCATTGGTTTCCAAGGTCTTTAAGTGTTTTGATTTCTTCTCCCAGCTGCGCCACCAGCAGTGGAGCCTGGTGATGGAGAGCGTCGTGCCGTCAGACCGAGGGAATTACACCTGCGTCGTGGAGAACAAATATGGCAACATCAGGCACACCTACCAGCTCGATGTGCTAGGTGAGACCCCTCTGCTTTCCCTCAACAGCTCATCTGTGGCCCTGGGGAATAGCTGCCTGATAGGATATGGGAAGCAGGAGCTTGGTTTCTTTCCCTAAGTGTTGGATTGTGTGTCTTCTAAAACCAGAACAAGCTTCTTATTGGCCAACAATTTGGGCTCACATCTGTGATCAGTAAATTACTTGGTGGGTCTGCAGAGGGCCAGAGAAGGAATGGGAGGGCTGAAATGCCACCTCCCTTCCCAGGTGGTCCTTCCCCATCTGGCTTGAGAAGCCCTGGGTAGAGCAGCGATCATGACACCCTAATTTGTGCTCTTTCCCCTTAAAAGCCAGACGATTAACATTTCAGAGGAGAATACTTGCTGGGGGAAAAATAAGGCAAGTAAATTAGGATTTCCCCTCTTTTCTGTTTTTCAGAAAGGTCACCCCACCGACCAATCCTGCAAGCAGGGCTCCCTGCCAACCAGACTGTGGTGGTGGGGAGCAATGTGGAATTTCACTGCAAGGTCTACAGCGATGCCCAGCCTCACATCCAGTGGCTGAAACACGTGGAAGTCAATGGCAGCAAGTACGGACCCGATGGAACCCCCTATGTCACAGTGCTGAAGGTTGGTACAAGCTCCTCCTTCTCACCCTCAGGGCAGTCCTTCTGTAAGCCTGCCCAGTGGATTACTCTTCTTTTTGGAGGGGATACAGCAAAAATGTCCTGAAATTGATATTCCAAACTCTTCTGTTTGCCAGAGATAACAATACTACTGTGGTGGCACAGATAAGCAAAGTTGTAAGAGCTGAGGCAATTGTGAGAAATGCAGCATAATGAAAGAGCTGCCAGATTGCATTTGACCTAAAATTGTAAAAATACCCTTTTTTTTTTTTTTTACAGCTTCAATGGAGGTACTTTCAGGGTTTATTAAAATAAAAGTCTCCCAACTAAAACACATTTTTCCTTTTCCAAGTAAGCACATTGCAGCGTGCACATACCAAATAATGCTGAACTACCAGCACCTGAAAGCCAACGTAATCTTGTTCCAGCCACTAAATTTGTGAACATTGCTGTTATCAATGCTCAGAAAAGCCTTTTTTTTCAATTGAGCAAAAAGTACGTAGCAAGACTTTACTTTGTTAAAATGCTTTCTTGAAAGGCAACTTTCAGATTACAGTCATAACAAAGCCAGGGGATTTGGTTCCCCTCAACCAATGTAAATATAAAAGCAGGGAATAAGGAGTGAGGAGCACATTGGACTTCTAAAATACTTAAAAAAACAGTTAAAGGCATCATGTGGTGGTTTTTATTAAAATATATAGGGCCAAATGGAGTTTTTCTGGCTCTGCAGTTAGTGCTGAAAGCAGATTTTGTATCTGCAGCTTCAAGTTGAGGCTGTCCTGTGTGTGGACATTCCCTGTGCACATCCTGCTGCACACACCCTTCTTCTCTTTGTATGAAGTTTGAAAAAAAACAACCACCACTTATCAGACAGTATCTACAAAACTGTAACGCAGCCAGATACATTATAATAAAAGCCAGAGACCCTGGAAATAATTACACAGATTGAAATAACAGATTGGTTGGAAGAAATGGTTGGAGACAGTTCTGCAGGACTGGCAACATGTGCTTCTCGCGAGCTTAGAAAACTTTTTATTCCTTGCCACCTCTCCAAATGTGTTTGAATTATGCATATTTGAATTTCCCTCTGGTTTCACAGCCCAGCACCAAGCTCTGAATAGCTGGTTGTGTCACATGCCATCTCATATAGTCTCTGAGCTCCGTGTGTGGTCCCCGTGGGATAAAGTGCTACCTTTTGGAAGTTTGCAAAGCGGCTGTGAACAGTGCCTTGTGTCACAAGCACAAGCCCCCATTTTGCTTTGCTGTGGCAGAGAACATATAAATAGTCCTTATAAATAGTGTTTTAAAATTAAGTTGGAGCAGCACCGGGGTGGGTAGGTAATTAGAATTGCCAAATACCTTCTCTTCTGTGGACGGCAAAGGCTCCGCATTCCTCGAAGGGGAGCACAGGCAGGCGTTTGAAAGCACAAGTTTTGTTTGGTTTTATGTTTTTTTGCTGAATAGGACCAGCACACGTCTATTTACTACTTCTAGTTAATCAGGAATGCTTTGAATTGTGTTAATGCCGGCATCAGCGCTGGGGCACGGAGCATTTCCATTTTGGGATGCATCTTTTGTGCGCCAGTCCTGGGCCTCCACAGAGCTGTGTCAGGCCCAGCTTTGCAGGGATTTTTTTTTTCTTTGCCTTTTTAAATGTGGTGTGCTTGTTTTTTATATGTAAAGATGTGATAAAATGATCTTGCTGTGGTCTCAGGGCTGTCCATTGGTGTTATGG
Organism: Zonotrichia albicollis; assembly: GCF_047830755.1. NCBI lineage: Eukaryota > Metazoa > Chordata > Aves > Passeriformes > Passerellidae > Zonotrichia > Zonotrichia albicollis. The sequence goes on along the minus strand of NC_133823.1, from coordinate 50,651,794 downwards.
AGCTGTTTCCCTCATACCATGCAGCGCTGCTGCCTTGCCCCAGCATCCTGGTAGGGCAAGGATGCTGTTAACAGCCCCCCTGCCCACAGAACTGCTCTCTCCTGCCCTGGGAGGGAGATAAGGCTTTTTTATCAGCCTGCCCTTCCCTCCTGCTTTCAGGAGATTTTGTGGAGTGTAGGAGCTGTTTAAACTGCTTTGGAGCAGTTTAAGCGTGGGGAATATCCCAGTCTCCATCGCAGCAAGGGAGACAGAGAGGTGCCCAGCATATGAAATTCCCCCCCCCACATCTAAAGGGGGGGAGGGTGAGGGGGTGTCAAACCCCACCCAAGTCCAGATGGATAAGTTGAATGCTGTACTTTCAAACCATTTTTCAAACAGCCTGACAAAACCAAGCCATCACCTGCATCAGTTCCTGAAAGCCTGAGCTAATTTGTGATCAAAGAAAACCCCTTTTTCTTTGCAGAAGAGCACTAAATGCATTCCAGTTACAGAGGGGGGCTGGCAACACTGTGCCCAAGCTTTGTCAAAAGCTAAATAGTACATTCTGCATTGAAACATGCCTGGTTTAATTATAAACAAGGCAGCAGCAGCAGGCAGGCACGTTTCCCCACTAGTCAGGGCAGACAGACTTGCACGTAAGCCTTGGAGATGAGCTCAGGTCAAAACTGGTGGTGTTTGTCGTCAGACATGGACACATGGGGCCCCTCTCTGGTGCCTCCTCTGGGTTCAGTTCCTAATAACCTATCAGAGCTGGCTGCCCCAATGATTTTAATGAGCTGCAAGTCATATTGGCAGGATCAGCCTTGGAAATGAAAGGCATCAAGCCTGGACTGGAGAGTGTAAGACCAAAACAGAAAGACATTTGCTTTATTTTCATTTCCAGAACTGAAGCTTCTTCTGAAGCCACTTAAAACAGTAAAGCATTTTCAGCCAAAATAAAAACAACTGTTTAGTGTTTAGGGAAAAAGCTGGTGTGCTGTTGTGGCAGCATAGAAGAAGAGAAATAAACCCATTGCTTAAAAGTCTGAAGTTTGTTTGATTTATGTACACCACTTTATTTAGTAAAGAAGAGGCTCCTATAAGCAGTGGAAAAAATTACAGCTAATTTCTGAAAGGCAAAGTCAGCAGCAAGTTTCAGACCGCCACTGCTTATATTTTGTTTCCAAATTCTATTTTGGAATCTGATAATTGAAACAGTATTTGCTGAGCCGGGTTGCAAACACAAATCTCTGCTTTAAGCCCTCTCTCTGGTGCTCCTGTCTGTGGAGTTATTCAGAAACCATGGAGCCTTTGAGTGCTGTCAGATGGAGAAGGGGCAAACTGGTCTGTTTTTACAAAGAAATGGCATGTGTGAAGGGAAGGGAGCTCACCTGCAGCTGGTTTGGGGGTCAAAGGCAACTTCTTTTCGCCAGCCAGGTGCTGGGTGAGGTGTCCCAGTGCAGGGTGAGCCGGGGATGTCACCACAGCCGTGCAGTCAATCCTAGCTGATGTAGGTGCCGTGCAGCTATTGTTTGGTTTACTGAAGTTCAGGTTTCTGTCTATTCCTGCAGTCTTGGATCAGTAAAAACGCTGAAGCCGATGCTAACCTAAATCTGTTCAATGTGACAGAACAAGATGAAGGAGAATATCTGTGTAGAGCCAACAATTTCGTAGGCATAGCCGAAAAGCCATTTTGGCTCCACATTCGCAAACCAAAACCAGGTAAACCACAGACTCTGTCCCAAGGCCCTGGCAACTGCAAGAATGAGCTATAACATTTTTAAGAATCTAGTGATTAAAATTACTATTCATTTTGTATTATACCCTGTCAACTGACGCTGAATGGCTTTATCTTATTTTCTTGCTAATTTTTTTTTACAAGACTGTAACGCCTATACAGCAATTGCCATGGAAAAATTCCCACAATAAAATGACTGTCAAATTTTCTTATCAACTTTTCATACTTTTATTCCTTTCCTTTCTTTACAATTGAGTGCTGATAACAGAATTGCATGTTAATGACCTGTGATGTTCCAAGCTCTGGAAAACCAAACTGTTTTGAGTTTTCACCTACAAAACTGAGTTAATCAGTTTTGTCCTTTGGAGAAGTAATGGAGAAATAAATATCAGCATTGGCTCATGCAAGCAAACATGTTAACTAGAGAGGAGAACCAGTCTCATGGGCTCTGGGGTTTGACTCCAGCCTAGAGGGTTTGACTGCTGTATTATTCAGTACCACTGCAGGAAAGTTCCTTACAGGCACCCTCTGGTTATCAGCCAGATTTCTACTGCAGTGTCAAGGTCTGTGTAATCAATATATGGATTTGAGATGCCCACTGAAGAAATTCTAAAAAATTCTAGAGTTCTGTATTTTCAATGAACTCATGAACCATAATGTTCGTATATTCCTCTGATCAGCACTTGAATCTTTCCCCACTACATCTCCCCTCCTTCCCGCTTTCTTTCTGACTGTCCTCGTTTCCCATCTCTCTTTCCCCACCCTTGTACTCACCTCACTAACCCAAAGTCAGTCATATTGTGGGGGCAATTTTTCATTTGGATGCTTTTGCTTGCATGCTTCTTTAGTGGGACAGAGTAAGAACCTGGTGAAGGGAACTTTTTTTTTTGTTTTTGCTTTTGACTACAGGTTGCAGAGGGGAATGAATAAATAAATGCGGAAGATGGGCCATTGGAAAATAAAAAAATAAAAAAAAAGAACCACCTTAATCTGCTTTTGAAATTTGCCTGTGGTGTCCTCACACTTGCTGGGAATGTGGCTTATTCTCTGTTTTCCCTCTTTCTATATGTGTGTGTTTTTTTTCCCCCTAGACGGCAGGTGTTAACACAACGGATAAGGAGCTAGAGATTCTGTACTTGCGAAATGTTACTTTTGAGGATGCTGGGGAATATACTTGTCTCGCAGGGAATTCTATTGGGTTCTCACATCACTCTGCTTGGCTGACGGTGCTACCAGGTATTTCCTTCTGTGCTGGCCTCTCCCTCCCTTTCCAGGATGTTTTGCTTTGGAAATGCCAAGTTCCCGGAGGCTGCCCCTTGCTTGGAGCAGGGATGTTTTCCAGAGAGGTCTCTTCTCTGGGATTTGCTGCAGACCCCTGTTGCATACTTGCAGCTGACTCTTTTTGCATTGCATCTCAAAATTTAAATTATTGCCGTAATAATACAATAAAATGCACAGATTTTTTTTTTTCTGTCTAATAACAGGGAGGTATTAACAGCCTCTTTGTTAGGGCTGTTAAGTGCCAAAATAAGGAGCTTTGTCTTCTTACACTGACAGTGGGAGAAGAAAATCTCCCCATTAGATGATCCAGGGCACCTAAATTGGACATGAACTGTGGATCATCTTATGAAGGATCCTTTCTGTCTGACCTCATATCTTAACTTAAAATTAGATGCATAAGTGTCTGGTGTGAGCACACCCTTCCCTGCCTGTAGCATTATTTCCACTTCACGGATGAGCAGACCGAGATAGCGATCTCAAACAGAAGGTCAGGGAGAGTCATCTGTAGGCAGAGCACAGGAGTCCTGGCTCCCAGGGGCATTGCATGCTGCCTGCTCCAGCTGGGATCGATGAAAGCTGCAGTGGGCTTGAAACCCGAGGCCGGAGTGACCTCAATTTTGTGGTCCTTTCATGTGCAAAGCTCTTACTGACAATGAAGCCAGCGCAGAATGTGCGACAGAGAGAGCTGTTCTGCAAAAGGGGAATGAGGCTGTGCTGCCCCCTTCACCTGCTGGATCTGCCTTTGGCTGCAGGGCCGGCTTGAGCATGGTCCAGGGAAGTACCAGCAGTATTCACATTGAATCTCATAGGTGCTGTGCCTTGCAGACAGTGCAGAAGCAAACCTTGGGTATGTTCAATACCCCCCTACTGAAAAGGCACCCAAAGTCCTGAAGAGCCCACTTTGATTTACCCAGTCATGACCACATTTGGGGTCCATCTCACAACACATCCATCTCAGGATGTGTTTAGGAAACGGGAACTTTGGCATTTCTAATCTTGACTTTATCTGTGCGGGTGATTTGGATGTAATCACTTTCACTGGGGCTTGAGAAGGTCTCCTCCATGCCCAACCCTGCTGCCAGTGGGATCTGCTGATCTTTTCTGTTTATTTGCCAGCTCTGTAATAGCTGATCTGATCCTGTTTCTGTTTCTGGCATCCACTGGATGAGAAAACATTTCCTTTGGTTAGAAGACTAATTTCTCTGTTATTTTCAGAATATCATGATATTGTCTCATCTGACTCACACTCTGCTTTTACAGTTTATGATTTCACACCTCTTATTTAAGCAAGAAATATGCAGGAGAAAACTGACCAAAAATCAAAAAGTAGAACTTTATTTTGAAGTCAGATGCAGTGAAGGACAGCTGTCTGAGCAGCAGCAGGCCCCCACAGAGAGGGGTGCAGGATACAGCCCACCTGGGGAACTTCAGCTTGCAATGCCCTGTCCATGCTCCAGGAGGAGGGACAGAGCAGAGGGCAAGGCAGCTGCAGTGCCAACCACAGTGCCTGATCCCAGGAAATCTGGTATCCTGTCATGTGGGAGGAGATGGCCATTGGCAGGGTCAGGCCCTTCACAGCTGGCACACAGGCTGGAGCAGCCCCAAAGGTCACCAACAGCCCTTTCTCCATGTCCTCCTGGGCTCTGCCACCAAACACTTGAAACAGAGCCTGCTGCTGCCAGGGAAAGGCTCCTGCTGCTTGCTGAAGGGACTGCTCAGCAATGGACATGACCCATTCCTGAGCAAACCGCACCAGCATGACTTCATCATAAAGCTTCCCACTGCTGACTGTCCCTCTGATGCCAGCACACCTTTGGGGGACAGAAAATCAGTCCCACCATGGCTCCTTCCTCTGATTAACATGCCTGTCCTGAAAGGAACAAGGGGGAAAACTCAGCTGACCTATGCTGGTCTCTAAGAAGCCTTGCAAGCAGGTAGCCACTGCTGATGGGCTCATGCCATCACCCTCCTGGCTATGCCACCTCTCTGGGACAGACCTTCCAGCCTCTTCCCAGCAGAACTAAGTTTTCATTAAATAATTAGGCAGATTTTTCCCTTGGGACTTTCTCCCTGTGAGACTTTCATCCTCACTGCAGGGTGCTGTTCAAGCCCCGTGGTCCCTCAGGGCAGGCAGCGGTCTGGTGGAAATGTTTGTTGGAGAATCTGAATCAGCAAAGTGCAGCAAACCCCAATCTTGAACATCCAAGGCATCCCAGCCACCTTGTGTGGATTTGTGGCGAGAGCAAGATCTTGGTCAGAGGGACAGCACAGATGTGTGAAGATGCCTTCAGCCTAGAGCAGTGGTTTTCAATCTGTGGGCTGGGGGCTCTTAAAAACCCAAAGTAAAATGACCCCAAAAAGGGCAAACTGAGCTAATATTTTAGCTACAGCTGCAGGTGGAAAACCACTGGCCTGGGAGAGTCCCTCACCGAAGTCACTGACACTGACGTAGCTGAAAAAGTCCTGCCCAGATTCCCTGTGCTGTATGTGTGTAGTTGTGTGTGGGCAGCTGCCCAGCCTGTCCTGACTGACATCTCTTGTCACCCTGCAGCCGAGGAGCTCATGGAGATGGATGATTCGGGCTCAGTGTACACTGGCATTCTCAGTTATGGCACTGGCTTTTTCCTCCTTCTCCTGGTGCTGGTCTTGGTGATTGTCTGGAGGATGAAAATGCCAAACAAAAAAGCCATGAACACCCCCACTGTTCAGAAAGTCTCCAAATTCCCACTCAAGAGACAGGTAACAGAAAGTAGATACAAGATTCCTATTCCCCTCTATGGTATCCCTCCTTTTTTTTTTTTTTCCTCCTCCATCTCTTTGAAATTCTCTCTCTAGGTGAGAAGCTTCACCAAAAAAACATTGCTCAAGAGGGACATAGTTTGGCTGCAGCCTAGAAGTGTAAAATAAATAATATTTTATTTGTTTCTATGCCCATGGAGCTTTGGCAGAGGTGGCAGCTGACTGGTTTGTGAGCAGCCTCCACTGCTGTGTCCAAGAGGTTTTGCCTTGTCCAAGAGGTTTTGGCAGTGCAGCTGTGAGTGCCACAGAAAGCACATCTGGCAGGGGAAGTCCAGTCCAGGCTCCCTGGAGGAGTGGGGATTTGGGGAGAAAAAGCACTGGTTGTGCTCATTCCTGCTTTCACAGATGTCACTGGTGAACCCAGAGCTGTTCCTGTGGTGGTGGCAAAGGTCCTCTGTGAAGTTAGAGATGTTCCGCTGCATGAAATTGCAGAGGGGCAGGACCAAAAGACACCCTATGAAACCCCACAGTGAGGGGTACAGTACAGATTTCAAGCTTTGGCTGCAAGCTCCCAGTGGGCATTGACAGTGCCAGGATGGAGAAGTCACTTCATAGCCTGTATGGGTTGTGGAGAGGCAACAAAACTGGATGGGTTACACCTCCTCATACTGGAGGGCACTGGCTGACCTGTCCCTCTTTTCCATCTGCTAAACACTTGACCACCAGTGCCTAAAGGAGTGGATTTCTGCAAGGGTTGGGGCATTTCCCAGTTAGAAATTCCCAGAAATCTGTCCATGGGCCCAGAGAGCTCAAACCTCCTCAGTGATCCATCTCAGCCACAGCCTGCCCTGGAGATACAGTTGGCAATAACACTTCATTTGCTCTACCCAAGCAGGTGTCGCTGGAGTCCAACTCTTCCATGAATTCCAACACGCCGCTGGTCCGGATCACGCGCCTCTCCTCCAGCGACGGGCCCATGCTGGCCAACGTCTCCGAGCTGGAGCTACCTCCAGATCCCAAGTGGGAATTGACACGCTCTCGGTCAGTCAGAGCCACGGGCTGGGGTCTCTGTGCCTGCTGGGAGTGTCCCCACACCAGGACCCCCTAACATTCCTGTCTGTTCCTCCCTCCAGCCTGACCCTGGGGAAGCCGCTTGGCGAGGGCTGCTTTGGCCAAGTGGTGATGGCAGAAGCCATTGGGATTGATAAGGACAAGCCAAACAAGGCCATCACAGTTGCTGTCAAGATGCTGAAAGGTATGGGGAGTCCACAGAGGACAGAACAGCATATTGTGCTGGGATTTCCTCTCTTTGCCTCTCTTTTAAGTCTTTTATTCAAACTAGATACAAACAGAAGAAAGCAGGAACAGCCTCTCCTCCCCTTTACCCACATAGCCTGGGGGTGAGGGCTGTCCCTGGAGAGCAGGCAAAAGTGCAAATCCCATCAGGAAGAGGGACTGGGAATTAACCCAGTTCTCTGCCAGGGGGTAATAGCATCCCTGACATGAAGGGGAATCCCCCTCACTTCTAGCCAGCTCCATGAATCAGCCCACTCCTTACTCCTCCCCTAACCAGCGCTGCCTGTTCTACCAAAAGCTTGTGCAGCAATCTCAGATGGAGTTTGCGGAATTTCAGCTGACAAACTCCTTCTTGAGGAACTTTTTCATTGAGGAAGCTTGGTCCCAGACACCTGAGAAGTTAAAGAGAGACAGAAATGGGGGATTCAGTGGGCTCCTCTGGATAAGTCTCCATTTCCCATCCTGCCCCCAGGCACAGTATCCACAGACAGCTGAGGAGTTCACCTGGAGCAAGCAGGGCAGTGAGCATCCTGGGCTTGAGGTTACATGGGGGGACATTGGGTAAAAAAAGTAATATTTCTTATGAGAAATGGGTTTGGTTAATTTACATTTCCTTCATTTCTTATCTGAAACAGGTTTCGTACGTTTACACTTCCCTCAGTCTTTTCTGAAGCTGGTTTTGGAAGTTAGGAGCATTTCCATCTTTACAAACCAAAACATTCCTTTGGGAGGTTTTGCCAATTTTTCTACATTTGTAGATAGATTTTTCTATTTTTGTAGAGAAATTGCAGCTTTTCATCCAAAAAATACATTCCCTCCCAGCCCTGACCTTCCACCATCATTAACTGCTGTCCCCTAGAACTGAGGGACAGACGCTATCTGAAGAGCAGGTACCAGGTACCAAAATGTGAATTTTTTTTTTTAATACTTGTGAGGATGAAACAGAAGACAAAAGGCATTATTGATTTCCATATGAACATTTACCTCCACTTATGTGTTCTTTTGTCATTTTTGTTGCCGTGGTAGTAGGTTTTGTTTTTATTTTGATTCTTCTTTCCGAAGTAGAATAAAGCCAAATACTTCCATATTCTGAGTACTGTTTCCCCATCAAAGCCCCACATGGCTGCACGGCAGTTGTAACTATACCCCTAAACACTCATTTTCTTCCTGACATTTTTTTGTTTTCCTCCTCTACTTTGTCCAGATGATGCCACAGACAAAGACCTGTCTGACCTGGTCTCTGAGATGGAAATGATGAAAATGATTGGGAAGCACAAAAACATTATTAACCTCCTTGGTGCCTGCACACAGGATGGTACGTAGCGGGGTCATGGGAGGCTCAGATTTGGCCCTCCCTTCTTTATAATCACTGACTGCCCAAACTGGCCCAGATGAGATTTGGGTGGTCAGCTCTTCCCCTGCTGGATGCTGATGTGCTGTTCCTTGCAGGACCACTCTACGTGTTGGTGGAGTATGCGTCAAAGGGGAACTTGCGGGAATACCTCAGGGCACGGCGCCCACCTGGCATGGACTATTCCTTTGACACCTGCAAGCTGCCCGAGGAGCAGCTGACTTTTAAGGACCTGGTTTCCTGCGCCTACCAGGTGGCACGGGGCATGGAGTACTTGGCATCTCAGAAGGTGAGTTGAGAAGCCTTATTTGGTAGAAGCCTTGGTCAATGCCACGCATTCAAAGGCAGGGAATGCTCTGTGTGTGGGACAACCCCAGGCAAAACATTGCAGGCTTCTCCCTTTAGAGGCCAAATATTGCTGGATGAAGTATCTTGGGGTTTTGAAGCTGGAGGCTTCATCCATATGCAAAGTCCCCGTATGCAGGCTGCATTCCTGAACCATGCAGCTGCACAGCTCTCACCTGCCAGGATCATTAGCACCCACAAAATGCCTATAAAAGCACCAGCGACCCAGACCATTCTGTGAGTCTGTGCATTTTGGATGTAGTGGGATACCTTAATTTGAAGATCCCCAGACTTCACCCTGCACTCCCCTTCCTAGGGGAACCAGCACAGAAAAGCAGCTGCCCATCCCAGGGGAGGGAAGTTGGTTTTCTCATCCCTAAATCCCATCTGGAGAGGAAAAGCACGTGCGTGGCCATACCGGCTCTGAGGCCACCAATTCAGTGTTGCTAAGAGGTGGCTCCCACTGAGCAGGCACGGTGGCATGGTGACACACAGAGCCAGGAGCTGAGCAGTGCCACAGCTTTATGAGCCTGGGAGTCAATGAAACAGCAGCTCAGCTCATAAACCACACTGTGCCGTTGGTTCCAGCTAACGAGCCTGAATTTATTGGCTTGCTCACCTTTCACAGTGCATTCATCGCGACTTGGCAGCCAGGAACGTGTTAGTCACTGAAGATAATGTGATGAAAATTGCTGATTTTGGCCTCGCTAGAGACGTTCACAACATTGACTATTACAAGAAAACCACCAATGTAAGTACAGAGCTGCCAAGCACACACAGTCCTCCTTCTGGCAGGGGGCTTGATCATCCCTGCAGCAAGAGGCCCTTGTCCCACATCTCCCTTCCTAGAGGGGCTTAGGAGGAAGAAATCTGACAAGGATTTCACCTGGTGAGGGACTGTAGATAGGCTGGTCCCAGGAGTCTCTCCACCATCTGTTTTTATCCTGACAGATCCTGGTCCTGCTAGCAGCTGGTTGTGAGGTCTCAACTCTGACCAGGATGCTTTAGACTAAGAGAAGCTCAGGTTTCTCCCAAACAGGAGTGGAGCCCTTTCCAGTCTGCTCCACTACTGTTCATAAACGACCCAAGGAGCTAACTTCTGTCTCACCAGAGCCCTTGACAGAGAAATGTCATTTCTTGTATACCTGGATCTACCTGTCTTTCATGTATTTCTCTCTTTTTTGCATCTGAGCTTCTTGACTCCACTGCCAAGTGTGAGAAAATGGTCCCAGACAAGGGCTGAGGCCTGGAGCTGTTTATATTTTCTGTAGAGATGAATTTACAAGTGAAGGGCTGAGAGAAGAAGCCCTGTGTCTTGGTTCAGAGCCTGCAGCAGATGTTGAGCCCTGAGGGAAAACCCTGACTAGGACAGAGGGAGGAGATGGCAGGGGAAGATTGAGGGCAGTGCAGAAGCTGCAGGTCCTGAGATTGCAAGAGGTTTAAATGTCCAAGCAATCGTTTGAAGTCGAAACCATGTCCATCCTGATCCACTTCAATAGCATATCAGAAATCTTCCTTAATTGCCAGGATTTCTTAATCATAAATTAATAACAATTCTTGGGAATTTTAATCACAGATCTGATGGATTTTTCTCTGTTTGAGCTGTGTGGAACAACTGAGAGCATAATCCCATTTGTATATCCTGCCTGTGTCTCATCTCTAGTTGTCTCCCGCAGTGGGTGAGGAGAGGACAAAGTTCCTCCATATCCAAATCATGGTTCAAACAAAAAACAGTACTTTCTGTCTCCCTCCAGGGACCAAACAAAAAGCCCCAGAGAATTATGATTAATCTAGCCTTTCTCATCTTGTATTTCTCACATGGCAGTCTGTGTTTCTGACCCTGATGTAGGATGGGATCTGACCTCCTCCTTTAGCCTCCAGCAGGATCAGGATTTGTTTCTTAGAGGACCTGGCCCTTGCCTTCACTCTTTGGAAGTTTCCCTTCAAGTTGAGCCTAAACTGGGTTTGGACTTGGAGTCAACTGTACTTTCCAGACAAAGAGATGGAAAGCGTTGTCCCATGCTCTGCCACAGAGTTCACTGCATCTATGAGCCCTGGATGCTGTTCCCATGCAAAGATTTAGATGCACTGATATGCTAAACCTGCCTTGGCAGTGAAATACAGTCCTCTACAGAGAGCATTCACTGCAGAGATTGTCAGTGAAGATCCAGGGGATCAAATGCTCTAATCTGTTTATATGGCCACTGCTGCTTTGCCCAGTGACCGGGAAGGCAGATGTGGTTGTTAATGAAAATGTCTCAAACTGGATTAGAAAAGAAGATTCAGATGGTGCCGTTGTGGCTGGGGGAATATGCTGATGGGATGTTCCCATTGTCTTCCTAATTACAGGGTCGGCTGCCTGTGAAATGGATGGCTCCAGAAGCCTTGTTTGACCGGGTCTACACTCACCAGAGCGATGTGTAAGCAAACCCTCACTTTTTAAAAAAAAATACAACGGGGAAATCAACACCTATAGTATATTACAGACAAAAGTACTGCTAACCATGACCCGGGCTTGTTCTCTGCTGGAGTGCCTGGGGATGCAAAAGTGCAGGAATTGATTCCAAGCTGCATCTTCACGCACGTGGTTTTATTTTGCTGTTATCTGGTTGCTTTCATCTGAGGGTCTCTAGGGAGCTGCTGAAAAATTACTGGAAAGCGGACAGGTATTTCGTCCACTTTGTAGATGAGGTGATTCATCCAGCAGTTGAAAAATACTGTGCCAAAAAAAACTCATGAGAAAAAAAATTACACTCAGCATCCTCCACACTTTGTCCCAGACTGTTACACTTCAGTCAAGGATGTGGAATGAGCTTGAAATATTCTGCCTCTTGTTAAAATTGATCAAAGAATATTCAACAAATATAGTCTCAGATTAATTTTGTCATTTCATTTATTTCATTTTTTCTGATCCTGTCTCATCTGTTTTAGTGCCTCTGCACAGTAACCAAACAGCAGAGCACTCCTTACATGTAAATCAGTAACACATCTGAATTTTGCAAGGGCTGAAGCAGCTCCACATATACACTAGCTTTTTATTTTAATATTTGATCAATAATAGCATTTTTGTAGCTAGCCTGCCTTCTCCCCAGAGCTCACCACTCACAACTGGACAAACAAATCCTTTCTATTTCTGTATTTTTCAGATATTTTGACTTTTATTCATCTTAAATCATACTTTCCTTGCTTAGGTAATGCTGCAGAGAGCATGACAGATAAATCAAATCTAGAGAATGGGAGAGTGAGTGTGCATGAAAGCGAAACAGAGACAAATAATCCCTGTTTTTAGAAAGAAAATGAAGAAGGCAAAAGATAGTTTTGAAAAAAAGGACTTTTAACCAGAGCACAGCTGCAGGACTGAAGTGTGTAACATTAGTGCTCTGCTGATTTTTGTTGGGGTATTTTTCCCCCGGCTTGGCCAGTGAAATGGGTGTTGTAACAAGCAAGTTTTGGTATCAGCTTGCACAATTAGTGGCCTGTGGTTCCAAGCCTGCAATTCAGTGAAGCCGTGCATGAATAATTTGATTTGTTCCATTCAGTGGAGCTGGTGGAAGACCTAACAAAGAGCTGGCAGTGATAGATGGGCTGTCACCTATCTGATTAAATGCTCATTTCAATTTCAGACTTGGTGCCTGGGATTTCTTTGCTATTGAGTTGGATCAGCAGAGATCTCCAAGTAACTAGTAAAAATGGCCTAGGCAATTAGTCATGCTATTGATGACTTTGTTAGCTATGCGTGGCTGCACAGAAATAAAGCCAGGCAAGGGGGATGGGATATGGGGGGGCTTGGAAAAAAACCTCATTGAATTTTAAAGATCTTTCTGTGGTTTCCAGCTGGTCTTTTGGAGTGCTACTATGGGAGATCTTCACTTTGGGAGGGTCTCCATACCCAGGAATTCCTGTTGAGGAACTCTTCAAGCTCTTGAAGGAAGGCCATCGGATGGACAAACCTGCAAACTGCACCCATGATTTGTGAGTGTGTGCTGGGGCTGACCTTGCTGCACTCCCCATTCCCTCTGAGGCCAAATACACCCCACTGGGCTCTGCGTTCTGGGCTGTTGGGACATCCCCACTGGGAAATGGTGTGGCCATCTCCAGGTAGACTTTCCTCAGCCCGAGGCTGCTGAGTGACATGCAGCACCTCCCTTCACTGGGCAGGTGGCACCTGGGGTGTAGCTCTGGTGTGTCACCTTCAGGACAGGTCCTCCTCCTGCTCTGGGGGCACAGTCATGTGTCAGATGATCACTAATGAGGATCATGACTCCACAAAGCCATCAGATGATCACTAATGAGGATCATGGCTCCACAAAACCATCAGATGATCAGTGATGCGGACCATGGCTCCACAAAACCCTCTTCTTCCCCACAGCTGGCCATGGCTGAAGCTGCATTGGCCACAGCTGTTCCTTCAGTGATTTGGAGATGGGTGGGCAGGTGGGTGGGTGTCACTTGGCCACATGTGACTGTGCCATGTCCCCATGTGCAGGTACATGATCATGCGGGAGTGCTGGCACGCCGTCCCCTCGCAGCGACCCACCTTCAAGCAGCTGGTGGAAGACCTGGACAGGGTCCTCACTGTGACATCCACCGATGTGAGTGTGGTGTGATGGGTTTGGGAGGGGGTCACTTGGGCCATGGCATGGGGGACCCCCAGCACTGATGTCTCTGTCACCCTGGCAGGAGTACCTGGACCTCTCGGTGCCCTTCGAGCAGTACTCGCCGGCCGGGCAGGACACCCACAGCACCTGCTCCTCAGGGGATGACTCGGTCTTTGCACATGACCTGCTGCCTGATGAGCCCTGCCTGCCCAAGCACCCGCCCTGCAATGGCGTCATCCGGACGTGAGCACCCCGGGCACGTGGACAGACAGACGGACAGACAGGCGGGTGGGCATTGTGCCCGTGGAGGCACGAGTGCGGGGCGCCGAGCGTGAAACCGTACTGAAGGATCTTCCAGTGGAACTGTGTGATGGTGCCTGGAGATTTGTGTTGTTGACAAGCTGTTCAGGGTAAAAAGAAAAAAAAGAAAAAAAAAAAAGAAACTTTTTTTTTTGTCAATTTTTTTTTTTTTAATTTTTTTTTCCCCTATTGCTGTATGAAAAGTCAAGAAGCACTGTTTGGCCTGAAGGAACTAATCTCTTGCCAAGATGATCTATCCTAGATGATTTTTTGTTTGTTTGTTTGTTTGGGGGTTTTTTTGTTTACTTTCCATTTTGTTAGGGATTTTTCCTTTACTAAGGAGAATGTTGAACCTGGGGGGTGCTGACCTCCCAGCCTCTGCGTTCCGAGTGCCACAGTAACCGTTCTGTGCCTGCAATACGAAGAAAAGAGAAAAAGAAAACTTCCTTTATAAAAAAGCAAAAAAAAAGTGTCAAGAATGTGGAAATTCTTCGCTTATGCAATCTGTACATGAACCTTTTTGTTGGAGCTGAAAAGCCACGTTGCCTGCAGGGATTCATATATTTATAAAAATATCTATATTTTTGTTGTCGTTGTTTTTATAGCTTCACGATCATACTACCCAGCTACATAGAAGGAATCCTTTCTGGAAGAAGAGAGAGCAAAGCTAAGTAAAATGCAAATTTGTCATGGAGAAATGAAAGTAAAAATGGTGAAAAAGAGATGGTCAAGTCATCTGAAGTGTCAGCGCCTTGGCCCTTGCACGGGGCTGGGAGCGACGAATCGGTGCCAGGGCAGGAGCAGAGCCCAGGGATGGCAGAGACCTATGGGATCCCTGGGGAGCAGAGCATCACACCCTGACCTTTGAGACCAGCCAGCTGGGGGGGAAAAAAGGAATAAATCTCATTTTTGGGGTTTGCCTGTTCTTGCTTGCCAGGGGTGAGTGGGGGGAGCAGCTCCTCCATGCACCCCTCGAGGCCAGAGGTTTGGCTCCATCTACATGCAGTGACTTGGAGAAAGAAGTTACGGGTACCTGTAGGCAAGAGCCTTTAACTTATATCAAAAAGGTTTATTCCAGAGAATCTGTGTATAAATCTATAAATATATCATGTATATATATAAATAAATATATTGAAAGAAAAGAATGTATAATACTAATGCAACGTAAAGCAGTACTGAGAGAGAGTCTCAAAATATGAGCATTGCAATCTAGGATATACTGATCTGGGCAAAAGAAAAGATGTTTTTGATTGTCTGTTTTGTATCTTCACAGTTTTGTTTTAAAAATTGTACCTTAACATGTATATTTGTAAAGTTATTTATAGACATTAACATATCTGTTCATTGGTTTAAATAGCATAGCGTTACTGTAAACTTTAAATTTCACCAAACTTAAGGGTGTTTTTTTTAACTTATTAAAATGGAGAAAAAATATATTAATCAAGTTTTTCCTTTGTGTTTATGGGAAATATTGAAAGAATGTATAGATGTACAGTCCTTTAACAAATTACATTTAATGTTATAAATATATATATGTATTCATTAAAAAAATATTAGTTTATCCTGGATTGCAGTGAGCAAAGGTAAGTTTATTTTTCAATACATCACCAGTGGTTAAAACCAAACAAAGAGCAGCAGAGAGATGATTTTTACACATTTCAGAAAAACAGGGCCAAGAATTCTTCCATCAGTTTAACCACTGTGCATTAAGGGGGTGTGGGTGTTTATTTTTCTATTTTCAAATGAAGGTATTCTTTGTGGTCGATTTAATAACAAGTATGCAGCAAAGTGAAATGTTGACTTTGGATGGTGCAGGGTAGGTTTTTTTCTCTCCCCTTTGCCAGTACTGTTGTATTTTGGGCTTCAGAAATGCCATGTGAGCAAAATAGTGACACTGTTTGCAGGAGAGCTGCTACAGCTGCATATTTCTTTTGCATCTAACACATTGGAAAGTGCCAGTGATGCCTGATTTTTGGTCTTTAGAATGCTATGCTGTTTTGTTCCTCAACACCAGATAGCTGTGTAAAAGCACAGGAGTGACCTAAAGAATGTTAGCATGGATCAAGCTGACGGTGGGGGATGTTTGGGCTGAGGATTTTTTGTGGGTGGGTTTGGTTTTTTTTTTGTCCAGAAGACTTCTTTATGTACTATCAGAAGAGGCAAAGCAAATTACATCCTGAATTCGTTCTTTTCATTTTTCTCTGGTGCATATTGCATATCAATGTTTCAGAATAACAGGATGACAGCATCTCATTGAAAGATTTTTTTTCTTCTTAGAGCCACAGAATCCTTATCCTAAAATAAATAATTTATAGTTTGAGGTTACTTCAGTGGAAGTTTGAGAAGGTAGATTTCTATAGATTTTTGTTTTGTTGGAATAAAAAAAAAAGAATTTTTTGATATTTTCTTACAAATGTCTGCTAATTGTGTACATTCCAAGTACTCGAAGCAAAGAGTTTTCCTGTACTGAAAAAAGAAAATGTACAAAACTGTGCATGGTTTTAAATGTTACTAGATATTATAAATATATATATAATTTATTGAGTTTTTACAAAATGTATCTGTTGTAGACTTGTTGACTTTAACATTTCTTATTCAATGTTTATATAGTTTTATAGCCTGGACTATTATCTTTAAAAGCTTAAAAAAATTAAAAGTTCCAATTTTGTTACATTTTATACTGTTGATGTTACAATCCACAGGTTTGCATAGTGTGATTTTTTGCAATGAGCAACTCTGTTCAGTTTATTTTAATACTGTACTTCTGTGCCTGACAGCTGCAGCTGTCAAAGGTGTGAGATGAACACTAAATAAAACTATTCTGCTTTTGTTAACATGGGAAACTTACTTCTACCAAAAAAAATAAATAAACAAGTTGATAAATTTTGGGGTTTATTCCTAGTTGTGAGGGTCCTTTGCAAAACCAAGTGTTCCAGGCACTGGGACTTGTAGTGCCAGAAAGGTTTAATTTTTTTTTATAGTGCTGCTTTGCAAGTCTTGGCCAGTTCAGGTTTTGTATTCATAATAAATGGTAGCCATTTTGGTTGAAGGGCAGTCTCCTGTATTTGTTAGTGGGTGTATTTGTAGCCACACCAGCCATTGTGAGGTGTCAGCCCTGGCTTTGACTTTGGGGAGGCCAAGCAAGGGAACTCAGTAAAACCCGGTTTTGCTGCTAGCAGACAATGCAGGGAAATTTTGGGCCAATCCTCCCAGTACTTTCATACAATGCTGATTCCTACAAGTGATCCTGTTGGAATGCATCCCAGACACCTGGATGTGGGCATGCAAGTTTGCCTACCTGTGTACAGCCTGCCCACTAGCAAACCTTTGTGCTTTAAGCAGCTGGGCATGGAATGACATGCATCCAAGGAGGTTGTATCTGTGGCACTGGGACTGGCACCAGCGCTGTTCCATCTTAGATTAAAAAAATACTAAAAATTACATCAGGTTGGGGTAATTTCCTTGTCACTGTAAGAAAAGACACCATTCTTTTAGTACCACTGTGTTGTGAGAGGAGTCTTGCTACCTGAAATGAGTTGCTTCCTTGCTTTAAGGACACACTTTGGTGGCCATCCCTGAGCCCACCCCCAGCAGGAGCAGCATGAAGACCAGCCATAGCCATGCAGGGCTGCAGGCAGAGCATGGCTGAATGGCCTTTGCTGGCTCATGAGGAACTTGCTTCATCAGGGCAGGGTGGTGAGGATGTTGTGCTCCATTTGCCACCACCAGGACTGGAAAAGCAGAGAGGATCAGATCCTTCTGCAGCAGTGAGCTGTGGTGTACAGCACACCTGCGCTTGAAAGCTTTCCCAATAAAAGCCTGCTGGGCAAGTGGAGAACACAGAAAT
Source organism: Zonotrichia albicollis (assembly GCF_047830755.1). Taxonomy (NCBI): domain Eukaryota; kingdom Metazoa; phylum Chordata; class Aves; order Passeriformes; family Passerellidae; genus Zonotrichia; species Zonotrichia albicollis. The sequence continues at coordinate 50,634,320 of NC_133823.1, read as the reverse complement.
CAAAGTCACAAAGAGGAAAGTCTGTCCTGGTGCAGTGGCTGACCCGAACATGGTGCTGGCTTGGTGTTTGCTTTCCCTCGGGTTTCATGATGTCATTCTTCCTCTGCTGGCCTTTCCCCACAGCCGTGTTTGCTTGTGGCCCAGAAGGAGAGGATAATATTTGACTTTAATTGCCCCACAATGCATCCAGTCCTAAGCCCAGGATGAACATTTGGCAGCAGTATGTGACGTGCATTGAGTAACGCACTAAACAACCTCAAGGAAAATTTGCAAATTTACTTGGTTAGGCCATGTGACTGAGTGAACATCCCACTGCAGCTCATCTCCCCTTCAGTGGCTGCAGCCTTCCACCCAAACCCAAAATGCCCTTTACACATGAAAGAGTTATTTTTCAAAGCAAAGCTAACGTCTTCTTTCCTCTGTGGGTGACTGCACAAATAGAGCTTCTCACTGGCTGTCATGTTTCATAGCAACATTCAAATAAATTCCTAAAATTGTGATTTATTTCCATTGGTCATGGCTCCATGGTGAGACAGGGAGGATTTGGCAAAAGGAAGAAAAGTCTGAAGCCCTGCAAGGTCAGTAGGAGAAGTCAGCTAGAACCAGAACAGCAAAGTTTCCTGGTGGTTGGTGTGATTTCAGACTTTCAAAGGTGTTTCCTGCTGGTGACTCTTCTGAGCAAACTCATCCCTCCCAGGAGCTATATAATCTCCAGAAAAGGGAATATGGAGACGTGTTGTGCTGATATTAAAAAGGAGAATAAAGGGTGAGTGATGGCTCTGCTCAACACAGCAGAGCTATAACAACAGGAGGGCACAGGGGAACAGCCAGAGGAGATGCCAGGAGCTGAAGAACTTTCTTGGCGCTTGTGGCCCAGGACTCACCAGAGACAGGGAAATTATTTGTCACTCTTGTTTATGCCCTCTATTTCCTTCACTTTCTCAGGCATGTTAGCTTTCACTTAGTTCCTCTGTTTCATAACCATCGTGTTGTTTTTCACAAACAGCATCTCAGGTGTCGGTAACATGTCAAGCTGAAAAACCTTCGTGCCCTGCCCCAACAAGATTGTTATCTAAAACCAAGAAAGAAATCATTGTTGTAGTGTGCAGTGTTGCAATCAGAGCCTCATGGGGACATTTCTGGCCACACACAACTCTGGGTTTTGGTGCCCATCAAAGACCAGCTCTGTCTCAGACCATTTTTTTTTTTCCTTGGGTGGTGGTGTCTGGCAGGAGTAGAGTTTGGGGAAGCATGCAAGCAGAAGAAAGATATATCTCACCAAAGTGGGATTGGCACAGGAATGATTTTGCTGAAGACCAAAGTCTGCATCACACTCACCATCCATGGTTTGCTCCAGCTTCCTCACTGGTGCAGGAAAAACTGGCATTTCCATCAAGAAGGAAGGACCCCAGCTTGGAGAAGAGAGCAGAAATAAGGGACCAAGCCAAGTGCATCTTCAACCCAGCACTAAATTCATATAGGCATTGGGCACAAAATTTAAACAGTAAAAGCAAGAGGAAATGTGGCACCAGGAGACCATAAGGCACCTCCCAACCTCCAGGACACCTGGGTGCACTCCGTACACATTTAGCCAGAAAATCAGGCAGCACAAACTGATACTGGGCAGAATAAGATGGATAATCAGTACATATCCTCTGCAGTGATACACACCCTGCCTAGCCCTTGTTGCTGGCATTTAGCTAAATGCCATGCACATTCAGCTCTGGGGCTGCCTGGGCACCCTCTGCGTGCTCACTGAGATGGGGTGGGAGGTGCTACCACTGTCTTGCATGCCAGGTAGGCACTGGGTTCAGCCAAGCCTGAGCCAAAGGCAACATGGATGTTGGTGTAATGAGAGACTTCGAGATGTTACAGACTGTATTAAAGAGCAGGTTACAAGCAGGAGTGGTGAAATTTTTGACTCATACCAGCAAAATCTCTTAATAGGAGAGGAGCAGAACTATGGGCAGCAGAAAAATCAAGGCTGAGAAAGGCAATATAAAACATAGCACATCCCCTGAGGGCTCTGCCAGACTGGTAGAACTGGGGAAAAAACCCAAATGAATTCTTAAAAGTTCTCAGTGAAGCTGCCTCAAGCAGCTTTGGAGAATAACTTGGTGCTCACAGCCTGCACAGACACAGCACTGAGCTCCTTGAAGAAGTGCTGTTATGCACTCCTGACATGTTCCTGCACAGCCAGAAGAGCTGCCTGGACACCCAGGATCCAGCCAGCAGCTTGCCACTTTCCCAGGAGCCAGCATGTTACTCTGTGTGGTAGCTGAGATCCTGCTGAATTACCCAGACCCAAAGAGAAATCATTCCTAGTCTTTCCTGGGTAGCACAGTTATCTTTTCCCCCAGCAGAGAAAACAACTTAGTCAAGAAATTACTCTTTCTGCTGACCTTCCATCAGACCCTTGTCTAGTCTGCTCAGCAAGGCAGAAAACACATTTATTGGTTTCAGCCAACTTTTCCACTTTCACACCAATAATACAGAGGAGGCAGAAAAAGCCAATTTTCTCCCAAACGAGAAATGGGCTTGTCTTTGCAGAAGTTTTCAAGCAAACTCTGCTAATTAAACCTGCTTTAGTAGTGCTGACAGGTAACCTCTTCATATTGCAGGAGACAGAGATTTGTTTTCATCCTCCTGTGCCTCCCAGCAGCATTTGTCTGTCCCACATCCATGTCTGTCCCACAGGCAATGGCAGGCCCTGAGGTGATGGTGCCTGAGGTTGTTCTGGAGGAACAAAGAGCATTGACAGATGCTCACTGCACATTGCAGAGTTCCAGAACCACCACCTCCCTGTCCTGGAGTGACAGACAGCCATGTCCCACATGGCAAGAACATTACATGGATGATGCCCACTGTATTTTCATTCATTAATTTCATTCTTGCCTTCATGCACCTCCATGAGGGCTGAGCAGAGGGACAGGATCAGCTCTTGGATGTGTCTGATTGATTCAGTTTGGCCAGTAGCTTCAGAAGATGTCCAGTGCCAGTCCCAGGGTTTTGCCTAATACTATTTTCCAGGGATGTCTTTTCCCATTTGATGTCAGTTTCTTGCCTTAGCAGCAGCCTGACCACCACACACCTCCTGGCCCAGCCAAGGGACTCCAGCAGGTGATAACTGCAGGACCATGGACCTTAAACCCTCAGGAAAGTGCTGAGCAGGCACTGCTGGGCATGCCAGCGTAAAGACACTGAGATGTTCCGATGGTAAAGCCAATATGGAAACCAAAGGAGAAGAACAGAGATGGGCACAGGGGAAGCTGAGTCATTTTTGTAAAAGGAGGGAAAGTTCCAAGCTGTCAGATGGTTTCCTAAGAAACATGCAATACCTTTCCAGTTCTGAGTTCACACACTGGGAATGTGCTGCTGTGAGACAGGGCCACTCATTTACAGCCTGCATATAAGAATTTCAAAGTTGTGGTAGTCTGAAAGCCATCGCAGAGCTCTTATTATACACATAATGCAAATATCTAGTGATTTTCTTTCTTGGACAGAAACCATGCAGCCAACTCTAACCTACAAAGGATGCAGGAGGTAAATTTTAGGCCTTTTTGATCTGGCATTGTAAAATGCTTTTGTGGAAATGCGCTTGTCAGCACATACATTCCTATGGAATGCTTCTGTTGGAGGTTTATGGTTTACACATGCAAAACCTCTGCAAGTACCTCCCAAAGGCATTTATGGTCAAATTCTGGCAGAACACCTGCACCATCTTGATGAGACCATGCAGAGTCTCCCTCTTCAAATAAGTCATTCCACTCAGAACAACCCTTATTGCCTCAGTCTGGGGTGTATAAACACCCAAATGATAAAAATAATCTGCCAAAAGCCCTTTACAAACTACCCAAGGAAATATTCATATGACAAAAACATGAAAATTAGGTAATACTTTTGCAAGTTTTATCATCTTTCAAAAAGCTCAAGAGAGAGGAGAGGATGTGCAATATAACCCTGATGACCAGGGCAAATCAATTACCAAGGTCTGAAACCACCATATCTGGCTCCTGGACAGCACAGTGACTATGAGATTAAAAAAAAAAAACCAACAACATAATAAAAGAAAAAAGAAAAAAAAAAAAAGGCAAATAAATGCAACACACCTTTTGAGGCTGATGCTGAAACAACACTGAGATCCAGACAGAGCTGGTGGCTCCAGGCTATGAAGGAGGAAGACAAAGGAGCTTCCATCTCTCCTGGTACAGGCTGAGCAAAGAAGTTCATTATGCATGAGTGGAGCTGGACCTCCTGCAGCCTAATAATGGCAGAAAATTGGTGTTTCTGCTCAGCTCAATGTCTGTGCAGAGGGCAGGAGGGAACACCTGGAGCTCTGCCAGTTGGGCATCACTCTCCTTTTCTCTGCAAGTGGTTTTTTCCCTGCTATTAACAAATACATTGTAATTAATATATAGTGATATCTATATGCTTGCTAGGTACAATTTCAGCCTAGGAACAGTTCTGTTGTTAGGTTAAAATTCTGGGAAAATGGATGCTTTTAGTATTGCTTACAGTTTTATTGATCTTTACCACTAAGACCAATTCTGCCTCAAGCTGGAGAAAGTCTCAGATGGGCTGAAACATTCTGGGTGCACTTCCTTCCGCCTCCACCTGTGCCCCCTAACTGTTAATTACTTGTGACGAGATTTTTCATCAAAAGGGTCTCAGAGCATAGGAGATACACGCACACTCTGTTTCTATTTCAAATTATTATTTATTTGTGATGATGATTTCTTTTTCTCTTTTAAAAAAATAAACAGGATTTAAAACACCTGAGCCAGTGAGAGCCTTCAGATACCAAATTCATGCAAAGTCATGCAAAACCCCACTATCAGTTTTCACTCTTTGAGAATGATTTTAATAATATTTTCAGGAATTGAGTTGGCAAAAGCAAGGCTGTTGCTGGATATTCACAAAACAGAAAGGTAAGTGCTGTATTCATTACAACATTACAGAGTGCCGTTGGCATGACTTTTCCAAGTCTTGTACTCAAAAGTAGAATTTAAGATATTTTTACAAGGTAGAGAAAAGGCAAGAAATTTCTTGCAAAAGGGGTTGCTCTGAGGTTACAGAATCCAAAATAATTTTGGTTGGCTGATCAACAGCTAGTTAATTTTTCTGAGTGCATCACAATCCTCACATCAGGGGTTCAACTCATATTTGCCTTGCCCAGATCAGTGAGTCTCATGGATTTTATGAACAGAGAAGAGTGCACAAACTGTATGGGCCCAAGGAGAGTGGGCAGCTCTCCTAAAGGGAGGCACATCCTCATTATTACAGTCAGCCCCAAGGAACCCTGTAAAACACCATCCTTTCAGGTGTTAGGCAAAATTTCCAGCAAAGCCAAGAGAGGTTTGCTTGTGTGGGAGGGACTGGAGAAGCAAGGCCTCTGTGCATGTGTGAGCATGTAGGACAGGGCAGAAAAACAGTTGTTTATGCAACATTAAAGTTGAGAAATGAGGCAGTCAAGCAATGCAGCGTTAGGGGTGAATTCTCAGGTGCAATGTTGCCTCCTGGTATTAAGTGTTGGTCATCACAGAGTGACTGAGAATGGAAAAGAGCTTTAGGATCACTGGGTCCACCAGATAGCCCAGGATCACTGTGCCCAACACTAGACCATGTTCCCAAGTGCTCTGTGCCTTCTAAACACCTCCAGGGAGGTTTTGCATCTCATGTGACTCCATGCAATAGCCAAGACCTGTGAAATCTGCTATAGCTGGGGTTGTTCAGGGACAAGTCAACCTGTGATTATCCTGCAAAGGGAAAAATAAATTTTAAAAAAGACAACACTTTAATTTGAGACCTCATTCTTCACTCAGGAACTGCCTGTTTTGTGATTCTGATCTGAGATGCTCCTCACAGTTCCTCACAAGTCATATCAAGGCAACAACCCCTTTCTAAAAGCACCTGAAAATGCTCCTGCAATTACTCCCCTGCAAAGTCCACATCTTCCCTCAGGATTCAGCTACACAGGACAGTCAGGGCCAGCAAAGCCATTCCATGGCTTATAACACAGCTTTCTTGTCCTCCTGAGAATTGAGAATCTGTGGATACAAAGGGATGAGCTTCCACATCTCCTTGCCCTTCAAAGTTTCCAGCTTATTTTACATGTAATTCCAAATGATCAAATCTAATTCTGATCTGATCTGTGTTTGTTTTTCTTTCCTCAGTATCTGAGTGATATATTTGGCTCAGAAAATGGATTTAACTATCATTTCAAGCAACTGCTAATTACAGTGACTGAAACCTGACACTTAATTCCAGCCTCAAAGGTGTGAATGGTTCACATTAAACACCAGATGAGGTGCAACATCTCAATTTAGTCCAGCTAAACATTTGCCAGATTTCTGTGCAGAATGCATGCACGAGCAAGATGCAAACAAGACAGAGGAGCTCAGATATCACCAAGCTCCCAGTAACACCCAGATGCACAGCTCACAACATTATTCTTAGGCACACCTTGAAATTCAGGCACTAATGCTGCAGATCTTGGGTGGGGCATCTAATGTGCAGAGAGTGGGGATTTCAGCAGAAAATAAATTATTATCAGAGAAACCATTAGGTTAATGATTAAGTTCTCTATTTTCACATCTTACAGGTGCTGAAAAAGAAAGACTTTGGCAAAGTTAATAGAGTATTTAGTAGGGCAATGCAAGCTCAAGGAATGGAGTGAGTTGGCAACACATCTCCCAGGAACTCGGATGTAGGCAGGGTCCAGTCACAAGTGGGGGCACTGGAGGGGCTTTTCCTTTCTCTGAGTAATCTTTTAGGATGGTGCCAAAGATGTCAGACTTGAGAGATGAGATTCTACAGCTAATTACCATAGTTTACAGACACTGAAGCTAAGGCACATATTTTCAGAAGGGCTGAGAGATTCAATATGTTGCAAATTAAAGCAATAGCTTTGTTCACTATCTGATCGCATTGCAGCAGTACCCCGTGGAACTGGGGCATGGAGACCACACCGGATGGATTCTGGGCTTCTCAATCTTGCTTTAGTGAGGTGAAAGAGATGTTTTGTAATTTTTGACCACTCACTTACAAAAATAAAGTAATTGCAAGCCAAAGAAATAGCATTTTACTATTTCCAAATAACGTGGATTTAGATGGCCCATCTTCAAATACTCAGGTCTGAAACTTCTTACAGGCATCCTTCTGCCAGACATGAAACATTAGTTTGCTTCAGAAAGCCAAACAGTGTCAGTTGAGGGTGGCTGTGAGCTGGACACAGATGATCCCAGTAATCCCACATCCAACCATCCCAATAATCCCCCTCAGCACGAAACACCCAGACACAGCATTTCAAGGGTTCAGTCATATCCCAGCAGTGAATTTTCCTGCAATCCTGCTGCATTTGTGTCTCTTACACTGGAGCACATCTAACACATCCAGCTGCCCTGGAGCCAGGGCTTTACCTCTGCTCATTCACCATAAAACCCTGTTCTTCTGTGGGAACATCTGCTCGTTTGTGCTCCACCCAAACACCCCACACATTCTTCAGAAATTTTTCTTTCTGCAAGTCTGGTTGCTTTTTGCCAGCAGCAATGTACACGCTTGACATGCTAAGGAAAAGTATTTAACAGGAGGGAAAACACGTTCCACACAAATTATTCTCACTGCAGGAGGAAGAGGAGCAAACTAACACTGCTGTACTTTGGGAAACAGCTTGCAAAAGGAAAGGAAGCTTAAATTCAGTCAGTTAAGGTGAAATACCTGCCATTCCCTCTCCATAATACCCTCCAAAGAGCATTTATTGTAATTAACCCAGGTCAGCACTGGCCTGAGTGTGGATGCAGAGCACCCTGGGAACTGCACTTCCCCATGGGAATCCATGCTCAGGGAGAGCCCAGGGGATGGATTTCTAGCAGGGCTTCCACCTTGGCTTTTGTGAAATGGGCTGTCTGGCCAACTAGGCCAACTCTCCCCAAGTCCCTGGTGGTGACAGCAAACTCCATCCCTGGCACCAAAGACTGAATTTCCATGGAAGATGAGGAGTCCTGCTTCAATGGGCATGGCAGGAGACACTGCTGTGCCAGGCAAATGCAGGGTATGGGGTTTATAGCAATGTTCTATACTAATAGACCCACACAGTCACAATTCCAGTCCAAAGAAGTAGGACTTTTAATTCTGATTACTTTTCAGTCTAAGCCACCAGCTGGACACCTTTTTTTTTTTAATTTTCATTTTTCAATTTGGAGAGTACTTTCCAAGAGGTGTGGACAGCTGTTCTTCACAAGACCCAAACACCATGTAGTGTCACAATCCTAGTACCTAAAGTCTCAAAGAAATGAAGCAAAGATAACAGTTACCAACTCTGCTCTTCACTCACACTTAAGATAATGTAAAAGTATTGTTTAAGACAATCTTCAGCCATGAAAATATCTGTTAAGTTTTGCAAAACTAGATAATGTTTCAGTTCTGAATGCACTTCTCCCTCTTTCCTTCTCTCTGACAACGATGTGGCTTTCAGTAGAACGGTGTTTTAGAATTATGGTGTTGACTGACCACTAAAATCTCTGTAGAGCTTCTGTTTCAGTCACTTCTGTGCTTCACACTTAATCTTCAGCCATATGAAAGCAAGTAATACTTTAATACTCTATGTCTTTCATTATTAACCTTCTCTTAAATGGCCCTGCGCTGTTGCATAGGAACAGGCTGCCCAGTGAAGTGGTGCAGCCACCATTCCTGGAGGTATTTAAATACTTGGAGGCATTTAAAAGATGTGCAGATGTGGCCCTTAGGGACATGGTTTAGCTGCAGCGTCGGCAGGGCTGCATTAATGGTTGGACTTGATGACCTTAAATGTCTTTTTCAACCTAAATGATTCTGTGATTTGCTGGTTGTTCTTCAGAGCTTCATTATGAGATTGGAGATTCTGTGCGTTCTTCTCATTGGCTGCAAACAGAATCTGAGCAGACATGGGCAAAAAGCCTTTCCTGGGCTTCCTGGGCTCAGTCTCACTGTTTTATTTAAGCACTATTTTGTTCAACACATGGCACCCAACCCCTGACCTCTAAATGGCTGCTGTGGCACAGCTGAGATCAAAACCCAGACTGTGGACAGCACCAAAGAAAGGAAATGAACACAAGCTCTGCAGGACTCAGCTCTGACCTCCACACCCCTCTACTAAAATCTCTACAAACCCTATTACTTAGTCCTTTGCAGAGTTAGTCATCTGGTCCAAGAGTAAGGCCAAAAGTGTCATTTCTTGAGCCCCCTTCAGCTGCTACTCGAGTTGTCTCTGGTGGGATGCCCAGGGTCAGGGAGTGTCTGTACTACCTACTCAAACTGCAGCCATGTGCTTCTTCCCTTCACTCCTACAGCTTTGGTAAATCCAGCTTGATTTAATCTCTCATAATTGTGCAGTGTTTTTTATTTAAATTTGCCTCCAGTCTCCTACCAATTAGTGCATCCAGGCATGAGTGATGGCGGTATCTCAGATCTTGCTGCACTGCCTCACTCACAGCTTCACCACCTTCTAAAATGCTCCAGGCCACTGCCTGCAGCTGAATGAGTGAATTGCCCCCTCAGATGCCAGACCATGCCATGAAAAGCCCTTTGTGATAAGAAGGACTGCCCTGGAAGAACTCAGTGTGCAGGGAAGCCCTGCAGCCACCCTCAGAGCCATGCATCTCATCACCCACACCCTCCTGGGACTCTCAGATGTGGCTCCCACAGGAAGAGATGAGCTGACTTTGGCTTGCAGGAGAAAAGAGTGAGCAAAACTGTTACTGAGTTGTTTGAATCCAGTTCAAGTTCCATCTCTGTCGTGCTTAATAAAATTCTCAATATATCTGCAAGATTAAATGGGCAGTTACACATGGACCTTCTGGCCTCCCAACTACCAGAGAGGCAATCACAGAATCCCAGAATCGTTTGGGTTGGAAGAGACCTTAAAGACCACCTAGTTCCAAACCTCCCTGCCACCCCAGGGATGCCATTCACGAGGCTGGGATGCCCACAGCCCCATCCAACCTGACCATGAACACTTCCAGGGATGGGGCAGCCACAACTTCTCCTTCCTGGGGAATGATAATATTTCAGCCATGAACTGGGCTGACTAAGTGACAACTGCTCCCATACTCCAGATAAATTAGTGGCCCTTGTGCATGTCTTGGTCTCAGAGTTTAGTGAAACTATTTTCAAAATCCACTTTCCTAGTTCAAGATAGAAAATTTACCAAATTCCTTAGAAGTGTGTGTGCATTGCACAGGGTCAGGCCAGCAAAAACCAGCAATGAAAGGGCAAGAGCACATTCTCAGTTCCTTACTTTGTGCCTACAATGACTTTCACCATCTTCCTAATGCCTGTATCCCACCTGTCCTGAAGTTGGAAAAGAAATTGAGGGAGCAGTTAGTTTTTCTCCAAGTTCCCCCACCTCTCCCATGAACAATTCTGTTGAGGTAAATGGGCCAATGCTCTCCTCTCTAAACATCTCTGTAAAAGCAGCTGTAGCTACAACCACAATGAGCACAACTAGAGATGAATCATTTATGTACTCTTCAACTTGTCTGGAACTACAGATTATGTCTACAGTGGAAAAGTTCATCTTGGAAAAGTTCATCATGGCAAATATATTCGTTAGCATGATTAGATCAACATCACCACAATATTCAATTTTACTTTGCCTTTGGCATCAGCAAGGACAGCTGGGCTAAGCAGTATTTAACACAGTGCTAGCAAAGGCATGTCAGATAATATCCTCTCCATTCTCCCACAACAGACAAGCCATAGCAAAGGAACCAGTTTTGGTGGCCACTGAGTAAATGAAAATCTTTCTGAGGTTTTAAATGTGTGGTCTGGGTCAACACCCACCTCAATAGGGGCAGCATCAACAGGAGTTCTGCACAGTCCCAGGAAAATTCCACAGAATTAGGCACTGCTGGGATCTCCAATCTGTCTTGGGAATTTCTGGAGTCTGTTTTCCAGATAAATTAGCAATGCACTCCCTGCAAAGGACTTATTGGACACCAGAGCAGGTTGTGCCTGTGCCACATTCATAACTCTCCTCCCTGTGCATTCCCCAGACCTGGGAACAACTGTGTGCACCCCAGTCCCCATCAAACTGCTTTCCCAAAGCTGATCCTGCAAAGGTTTCAGTTGCAAATGCTGTATCATGTTACTCACTTGAGAAGCACAGGCTCCCTCTCCAGTGGTTGCAGGCACTCTACCTGTGCAAGCAGGTGACAGATGAGGTGCAAATTGAATATACTGTGCACTCAGGAATAGCTGTTTGGTCAGAGGGACCTAACAAACCTTGCTGTGTCTGTAAGATATTTCCTCCAGCTGCTCCTTATTCCCTACACACACCCAGTGAAGAGCACCTGTTGGGGTAAAGTACACACACCCACTCTGTAACCCACCTGGGAGATGTAAAAGCTACCAGAGTGCTCTAATGCAGCAAAGAAATGATTGTTCAGCAGAGATCAGTCAGCACAGCAGCATCAGAGCAGCACTGGAGGACCAACCTGTGAGCATCAAACCCATCTGGGCTTCACTTGGTGAACTACAGACAATGGCAAGGCCAACTCACACCATCAAAGGTCTCTGAAGGTTCCTGTCATCACCTGAGCTCCACCTACACAAGTTCACCTGTCACACACTGCAATAGGCACTACTGGCTCTTTACCCATCTCTAATCCAGACCTTGTGCTGGCAGAGGGAATTACTCTGCACTGACTCTGCCCCACCAGAGGATTCCCCAGTCCATGGAAGCTCTCTCCCTTAGCAGCTTAGCCAGTTTTTCTGGTTTGCTTTGCACTGACACAGTGGTATGGAGCAGGTGGTGTGGCTCCCCTGGCTGACTGACTCTTACTCAGCTGCCTAGGAAAACTCAACAATAAAAGCAAACAGGAGTCAAAAGACCAGATTCAGAAAGATTTGCCCTGGATGGAGAAAAGCCAGAGAGATGGTGTTGCAAAGAACTTGGGCCAACATCCAGAAAAGCCCATGTGGCAGAAGTTACCTTTTCCTCACAGTCAGGAGAAACTTCTAACCAGCATTTTGTTTTATCTGCCAGCCCAGGTGCTTTCATTGATCCCCTAAGCAGCAAACCTGTGCACTGCAAAGACATGCTTGGATCAGTGCTTTCCCTTGCCTTAGTTTCAAAGGTGGTAATTGAAACACAGGCAAGATTTAATAAAGGACAATAGACACTAAAAGCTGCAGCAGAGTGGAGATGGCAGCTCAGCTGAGCTCCAGTTCAGAACCCCCACCTGAAATCCATTTGTCCTCCACAGCTGAGTGCCTGAGCACACTGCCTAAATACCTACACATGGCATCCAGTCTGTGGACCCAAAAGAGTTCTCTCCACTCTTTCTGCTTGTAAACATAAGCAAGCCCTGCATTCCTTGCTATTAAAAGACATGAGCTGGTGAGTTACTGCATGGATATAGCCCAGAGGCAATCATCTCCCTTTGCTGTCTAAGATTTACTCTTGTTTACACCTGCAAATCTTTTACCCCCTGACAGGTACCAAACATTACCAAGAGGTCTTCAGATTTCTCAAGAGACCAGAGCTCCCAGCCTTCAATGCCGGAGGACAAATCCAATTTAATTCATGATCTCAGAAACCCCGTGGCTTCACAAAATCCCTTATCCCATCTCCTACCTCCAAGCCACACACAGATTAGTCTATGATCCTATTCAATGACCAGAAGAAGACTGATCTATCTGTCATAAAGCCTGCTGGCCTCTGGCAAGCCCCAGGGCTCAGGAAGGGCTGGAAACCACGCAGCCTGGTGTACTCTTCTCCTTCTTCCCATGTAGGCGGGAGGAAGGAGAAGAGTAAGCTGGGGATTTGTCCTAAATGAGCTTTTGAATTGTCCTTGGGCTCTTGTGTTCTCCTGTGAGGGGATCCTGGGCTGTGCTGGGAGGGGCTCTCCTCTCCCTTCAGCTGTTCTTCCTGCACATGGAGAGACAGGCCAGCTTTACCAGCCTGTGCCACCATTGCCATGCCAGGGGCAGGGATTTTCCCTCTCTAGCTGGGAACAGAATGGGAGGCAAGAAGCCACACGCTTCAGGAGGAGCTTGTAGCCTGAATCTGATATGCAAAGTGACCCCAAGAGACATCAGAAAGCATCCCCCAGCACCAGAAACAGCAATCTATGAGAGAAAAGTCTTTCCAGTCATAAGTTTCAAAGTGATTTCTATCTGCATTGCAATGAGTTTGCCACGGGCAGGGGTTGGAACTGAGGAGTTAATGCAGTGCAGGTTTATGGTGAATGAAGGCTTCTGGAGCCATAACTCACTGCAATTGACAGGAGCTGTCTGCACTGCTGTGAAATATGCACACCATAGCTGCAAAACAGGAATCCCTGTGAGCATCACAAAACAAACAGTGCCTTTTGCTTCCAAGCACAGCGCTTGCTGCTCCTTCTCACATCAAATAAAACCTGGTAGTTACATCCAGAGCTGAAATGACGTGTGAATAGTCAAAGATGCCTCTGCAGCAAACCAACCGAGCCCAGGGACTGCGAGAGGAATGCACGTGAGGAGCAGCAGAGATTCCCATCCATGCCTCACTTTGATCACAAAACACACAGAGCAACCAGTGGGCTCAGGGTAATGAAAATCATCAGGCAATTATCATTTCTGTCACCCATTTTCATCACTTCATTTTAAAACAGGGGCCTGTGGGGGCAAACTGGCTTCACTCCATTGGCTCGAGCGCAATCGTCCCCCTAAGATTAATCTGTTTAAAAAATGCATCTGTTCTGTGAATAGATCTGCTTTTAATGGCTAAAGTGGACTTACAGCCTTACATATATATTTAGGAGAAGAAGCTCAGTTTTTCAGTGAGGGAATTAGTGAGGGGATGTTTTCTGGGATTGGTGAGCCATGGATTAATTTGTTAGAAATAAAGGTTTGTGATGTGAGATTTCAAATGTTTTGTACAGAGGACTTCAAGGCAGCAAGGGAAACACACCGAAAATCTTCAGTTTCTCAAAATGTGTCACCACATCACAGCAGAGCCATCCTGCAAAGACATTTGGGTTTGACAATGTATTTGGTGGATTTGTATATTCTGGAAGCTGGAGGAATCTATGTCTTAGAGGAATGTAATGGTATGGTGTAGATTTCTTTTACAGAGCTTCATGACCCAAACCCAGTAATGTTTAAAAATTCCATTTTAGGACACCACTCTAAAACAGCTCTATCCTGCTCCTATGCAAAATAAAAAGTATCTTTGAAGGTATGAAAGCTGAAACACACTGAGTTGTCTGCTTACATCAGTAGCTGTAGGGGACAATGTTAGAAAACAAATTAACCCAGCCAGTGCCAGTCAATTCTCACTGCAGCTGTAATTAGAGAGGATTTTTTCCCTCACTCCTTTCCCTGTTAATGCTATTGAACATTAATATCTTCAAGGAAATATATTGGGAAGCAAAGTCTTCTTTCTAGATTATACACAGTGAATGTTTTTTATTCCACCACTGACCACACGGATACAAAGTACGGCCTTTGGGAAGGAATGTTCACCAAGTTTCTTGTCTTTTGGCAGTGATAAGTGACAATTAACCCCACCTGGCCCCACCAGCCATCTATCCATCACCATCCCTGAGACCTGTGAAATCCCCATTCCTGGAACTGTTCAAGGTCAGATTGGATGGACCTCTGAGGAACCTGGTCTGATGAAAAAGTCCCTGCCTATGCAGGTAGGTTAGAACAAGATAAGCTTCAAGTCCCTTCCAGGCCAAGCCATTCTAAGGTTCTGTGGCTCTCTGATTTCCCCTTGGCTGTGTTCCCCTCCCAGCACAGGCTCCCATCTTCAGCAGAGCTCCCACCAAGGAAGGTGCTGTGGAGCTCCAGGCTGGCAAAGCAAGGCCTGAGGAGATGTGGGCTGGGGCATGGCATGGATGGAGACAAGGCAAGAGGTGGTATTGCTAAATAGAGAGACTGAACAAGGTTCTACCAGATTTTTCCCTGAAATAAATCTTGACATAGCCCTGCCTAAATTTTTGGACCCAGGATATTTTACATTCCTTATGCATTGTGAGGAGCAGTGGAAGGCTTTGCTGTTCATTTCCTGAAATAATGGCAGGACTCTGCCAATCCTCCTGCACATTGGGCAGTTCCTTATTCCCAAGAAGGGACCTGCTACATAAAACATGATCACCTGAGGTGCTGTCAGTGAGCTCAGTCAGGGGAATTCAGCCCAGACAGGACATCATTACTGAGCCTTAACTTATACATTTTGTTAGCAGAGCCATTCAGCTGGCTGGCTCCTGTGTGAGTGGTGAAGAAAAGAGTGAAGCATGATTCCTTACCCAAAATGCCTGGAACGCCTGAGTCCAGCCCTGCAGCCATCACTCCCACAGCTCTTCCCTTAGTTCCATGTGTGGATGAGGTTGGAGGACTTTTGGGATGAGACCTCAGGTAATCCTGACCTGACTCACAAAGCAAGAGAAAGGAGCTCACTCCAATTGGCTTGGGAGGCAGTGCACCTTGCCAGAGATACCTGATGCCAGTTTCTTTGAAAATAAAGAAATCATCAGCTTTCTGATTAAGTTTAGATACTCTGAGATGGGCAAAGAGAAATGAGTCAAAGCTGAAGACATCATCCAAAAGGAGTAGAAGAGGAAGGTAGAGGTCAGGACAATTTGTTTTCATTTGGAAGTTCAGCTGAAAGAGATGTTAAATTGCAGGAGGTCAGTGTTTGCAGCTTGTGGACCTTTCCTCTCTCACACAGCCTGGATGCTAAGTGAAAGCAAACAGAACTCTTCGCTCTTTTTGAACCTGTTCGTGCACTACTCAAATCAGCCAGGCTTTGTTGTGAGCCTCATTCCCAGGTGGGGACAGAGCACAGCCCACAGTGCAATGCTGAGTCTGATGGCAGCAAAAAGAGCATTTCTGGAACGTGTCAGCTAAAATATTTGAACAAGCAGGTTTTCAAATCCCAGTGTGGACAGAAGGAGCTGCTTTTTAGCAGGTGTTAGCAGGAAAAGATAAAGCTGCTCAGTTGAAAATATGTCATCTTTCATTTGGAAATGTGTCAGTACAAGCGTGTTAGCACCTTTGTGCCAAGTCTGGACAAGCCCTGGAGGAGGAGAATGGCTGAACTAACAAGGAGAGGGAGGTGGAATATCTGTGGAGGCAGCTGAGTGCTGCAGTACTTTGGGTAGGAGAGGGAAAGCAGCTCTCCTCTAATGGGAGCATTTTTAAAACCAAGGGATTTAGGAGTTCACAACTGCCAAGATTTTTACACCTTCCTCAAGCACAGTCTGAGGATGCTGTTTGAGGCAGAACACATGAAGATTTTTCTGCATTAGGATTCCTGAGGCTGATGCTACTGCGGGTCCCACTGGGCTCTGCAGCAGTGGGACCACTACAAGAGCCAGAGACAGAGAGGAAAGGGATCACCCCTCAGGAGCTCAAACTGATCTCTGCCAGATCCTGCTGCTATAGCTTCTTTTGGCATCCAAGCTGGCATTTTGCATCTTACGCAGCCACAGCAAAACCCAGCCCAGGCATCTTCATGCCCCCCATCAATATCCATAGCAGAACTTCAAGCACAGGGTTAGACTGGATGGATTTTCTCTGTGCACAGCCCCACTCACTTGGAACTTACCCAAGCAGCTGCTGACACAGCCCCGAGGAGACACAATAAAAAGGCAGGGGAAATGTACAAATTCTACTTAATATGGAACAAGGGATCAGTTAATCTGATCCCTGAGGAACTCAAATGTATTTATTTTCATGACAGTGTTCCAAGAAAAGAGGTTTCCTACCTTGGATCCACACTCCCTCTGTGCAGACTTGCCCAAATACCCAAGCCAGCTCTCAACCTGCTGCTTGCATCCAGATTTTGTGTATTTTGAGCTATCTCTCTCTCTGGCACAAAAAGATGGGTATAAACCTAAGGTACAGAGACATCTAACAGCAGCAAAGACAATGTGAGTTGGGCTGCTCTGATTTCTGTTCTGTTTCCCATGGTTCCACTCCCATTACAACAAATCCAGTGCAACACATCAAGCAGGGGATTACTAAACACATTCTTGAAATCTGAATGCAGTTACAAGTAATAAATGGCTAAAGCAAATGACCCAGTATCCAGGACAGATTTCTAGAGCCATATCCCAACCCACAGACACAGGAAGAAATATTTAACTCGAGTACAGACTGAGCAGAACTATGAGAATATTAGTCCTGATTGTCCTCCGATTACTAGCACAGCACTAATTGCTGTCATGGCAGCTTTCAGTTCAGCTTGCCCCTCTAGGTCTGCACATTATCTCACAGTTTCCCAAGCAAAAGCACTGCAGCCTTCCCAGCTTTGCTGCACAGCGCTGCCAGGTTTCCTAACACTCCTCTCCATCCCCAGTGCCACGAGTATCCGGATCCTGCTGTGCCAACCCCACGCTGGGGCAGCTGTAATTGTGTTGCCACAATATTGGATTAACAACAGGGTGACTCTGAAGGTACAACTTGTTTTTAATTTCCTATTTGATGAAAAAAATATTTGCTGAAATCAATTATGTTTTCATCATATTTAAGAGGGTGATCAAAGTTCTGTTACTGTGCATGCCCAGAGCTACCTTCTCCTTGGATAAAACAGGAAAAAACAATTTCCTGCACAAATCCATTTGGGATACATGAGTTCCTTGAGCAGGGAATTCTAACAGCATGAAATGTCAGGGCCAATTGAATGTGGTGTGCTAACATGATGCACAGCAGCCACTGGCACCTTCACCAAAAACACATCCCAAGTGAAGCTCTCAACACCATGGCAGCCATGGCAACATGCCAAGAAATAAAAAACTGGGATTTGGCTGCTTCCTCAGGGTGAGGGAACTCAAAAACATTGCTTTCATGAGCCTGCCTCAACTACTATCCTGAGGAAAAGCCTAAAGGAGAAACCTCCAGCACAGGAGTCAAGATATCTTTGCAGCCCAGAAGTTCCCAGTGCCCACCAAAGTGAAAGCAGGAAAGGAAGAGCTTCCTGCAGCCTCCTGACTGCAGCACTGAGCCCTGGAGAAAAGTAAAATCAGAATAGTTTTAAAATCAGCCCTTTAGGAAATACAAGATATCCTCAACTCTTTACTGTGGTGGTTTTAACGGAATGACTCAGACAGACACCAAAATCCCCTGAAATATTTTGTAAAGGTAATACAGGGAACTGTTTTCAAAGAGCAGACAGTGAGTGTACTGGGTGCTTAACCCTTTCCAGCATGTCTGATTTCCACTGCTTTTAGGAGTAAAAAGTAATTTTCAGAAGCAGATGAAGCCACTTCCAAAGAACACCCTTTTTCCTGGGACTGTGGAGGGCCAGTTCAAAGAGCTGCAATGGCAGCAGTGCCACTGTAGAGGCACAGCAGAGTGGCCATGGGGACCAGCAGAGCAGGGCCAGGCTGGACTTTCCTCTGCCCACAGCCGGCAATGGGATCTCTCCCCTAAGAGCCCTGGACAGGCCATTGGTGTCACTGTGAAGGAGAGGAGAAAAAAGTCTGTGGTCATCCCTGAGCCAAAATTCCTTTTTCTTTGCATAGGAAAAGTTCTCAGGAGTTTTGGAGAAACGGTACAGGAGGATCATGCCATCTTTGAGCCCAGATGAAGGAACACAGCAGCGCCAGCTCAGCCGTGGATCCAGGCCAATATGCAGGACCCTACAGAAGAGGGAGATTGAGTCTGAGCACAGGAACCAACCTGTCAATGCATTCATGCTGACAAAAGACCCACAACCACCTCCATCCCCAGCATGATGAGACACCCTGACCTCCTGCATTAGCTCAGTGTGTCCAGGCAGCCTCAAACACACTGAATATATTCTCAGCAGAAGAGAACCCCTGTTTTCAAGTTTTTCACTTAAATACACCATTCAAAGGGTGAGCTTCACACCACAATCCATGGGGGGAGGTTAAGTTACTTAGCCCAAACACCATTCCCACACAGGAGGCCACATTGGTCCTTCAGAAATGCAGTGACTCAAGCAGATAACAGGAGCTCCCTCCCCTGGGACAAGCAGTTCTTCTGAGCCATGTAGGAACAGAATTAAATATGTGGGAAGGGCAAGACAAAGCCAGGGTGTCACCTCTGTGGCTCTGTGTCAAGGCAAAGCAGCTTGCCCAGCACTCTGGGACCTGAGAAGGGGCAAACCCTGTTACCACACCAAGCCATCCCCAGGTGCAGGATGAACCTCAAAGAGCGTAACTGAGCAAGGTGTACCTCCCAGAGTAAAACTGAACAAGATCTTCAGATACTGTGGCCTTTGTGTGGCTCAGTCCTTTCCAGTGTCTACGTGGTGGAAAGAAAGCAGGAAGATTGAGGATGTCATTGGTGACAAGGCAATGGAAACTCACAGGGGCTGAATGAGAAAAATGATGCAGCATGAGTTGTTTAAAGCAAGGATCATCTTTATCCTTTGCTGTGCAGGGGGGCTGCAGCTCCTGTGGGAGACAATAATTCCATAATTCCTCTATGGTACAGGGGACCACTGTTCCTGACTGGCAAATATAGGAACTCGTGCAATAAAATGAGAGTAATAACAACCAGTATGGCCATTTTAAGGAAACAGAATGAAATGTAACTCACTCAGTCTGAATGTCAGCTGCTGTTTTCCCAGTTTCCTTAATAATGGAATAATTTGTCAAAGGAAATTAAAGAAGTCACATTTCAGAAGGTTTTATGGACACTGGATGAAAGAAGACAGAACATATACATTAAATAAATTGTTGTATTAATAGAGGGGAATGGAAGGGTTATTTTTTCTTTCATCCCCACTTTCTGTGCATGCTCAGCCTTTTACCCAGAGGGATTATCTCTCTTTCCATGTTAACACTAAAACTGCCTACTTCTCTGAAAGATATAATTCAGTGAAACACAAAGTATTGAGCTTGATACAAAAGTAAAAGGATGAAGTTCTGTGACCTCTGTATTTTATAGGGGATGAGACTGGATGATCTAATTGGCCCTCCTGGTTCCACTGCCTGTAACTCCATCAATGGCTTTTTAGAAGGGATTTTTATTTTTGGATCCTCTGCAATTCTTTTTGCATCTTTCCTAGGAGATATAAGACTTAGGGAGACCAAGCTGAATTAAAGATCCATATAACAACAAATAAACAAATATGCAGTGTTTTTGCTGACAAATTGAGGGTACCATGGATCAGCAGTTTTATTATAGTCTCAGAGAGAAAAGATCAAAAGACAGATCAATTCATCAGCTTTTAGTTGGTTTTAGATGGCATGCTAAGGGATTAAGAACTCAAAGGATTTCCCTTCAGTCTCAGAGAGTCTCCAGCACATGTAACAGTTTTAGGTCAAATTATAATAATTAACTTGAGATAGTGTGTTGACTGGAGAGGAACTTTGCCAAAAACAATTTTGCACATCACTAAATACTGACGTTTGAATTCAGAAGGGAAACTTGCTTTAGCTCTCCCACAAGTTCATACAGGTTCAACCATTAAAAGCAAGTTCAGTCCTTGCAAAAAACAAGAGCTGAAATTTGTAATGCTTCCCAATTCAGATGGGGAGTAGTCCCAAGAGGATGATGTATAATGCAGCAGAAAGAATGTTTAAAAATGCATGGGATCATGATGCTGTATGGATATCGATGGCCTCCTAAAAGTCTGATAATTAATTAGCAGCAGGATAGTTAATCAGCGCTTCTGTGTTCTTTACAAGATCTTCAGGAAACTGGGAAATGTAAATGCCAGGGCTTATTTTTAGTAGGCAACTCATCTTTGATAATGATTAGCTGGACATCTGACAGGAAAAGAAAATACTATCTCAGCCCATAGTTGAAATTGTACATTCTTATTGAAGACTTGATGTATCTCAGCCAGGTGGAATGGCCTGGCCACAGGAGTCACTGGGTGATACCACACAACCTGCATTAGACAGAGAAATAGGCTTTATTAAGAGGAAAATCAATTTTAAGATCATATGCAGCAGTTTTCTGAAATAGAAAATATCCTTTTCTTGTTGCTTCATACCCTAATGAGCAAGCACAGGGGAGGTCAGATATCTGCACTGTCCAGACCTAACTCAATTCAATTTTATTTCAACCCACATTCCTCAAACTTCCAGCTGTCAATACTTCCTATCATCCCTGCAGGCTGCTTCACCCCTTTAGAGGAGACAAGGCAGCTGGAGAAAGTCATTTCACTAAAATAAAAAAACACAATAAAACCCACCAGAAACCAAAAAACAGGCATCCAGCCTGCAGCTTGAAGAATTAGACAGTCCAACAATTGCTGGGTCAATCCACATTAAGCCGAACAAAGAGCAGACGGCCCCAAGAAGATGAGTTAAATGGCTCGGTGGCTGCTGCCTGTCCCTAATTCTCTGTTGACTTTCGGCAGCCCCTTGTCACAGGGGGGCTGCAGCGTTTGACCCCCGTTTCCAGGAGCGGGCAGCGGGCTGGGGACACACGCGGCCGCGCTCAATGGGCGCCTCCATCCCCGCGTGCCCCGGCCCTGCCATGGGTGACTGCTCTCCGAGCAGGCCTATCAGCGATTTATTGCCCCTTCTCCATGGCCCGGCAAAGGAGCTGTCTCACAGATGTTGGCATTGTAGTCCATTCAGTGTCACCGTGGGGTTCTCGGCCATTGTGTCCCCTCACAAAGGGGCAGCATTCAGGGCAGGGCATGGAGGGAGCCGGGGCTGGGCCTGAGCGAGTGAGCGCTCTTTGTTGGGGCTCTGCAGCCCCGGGTACCGCTGCAGGCAAGGCCCACAGAGGAGCTGGCAGGAAGGAAGGATTTTCTGCCTTTTGTGGGCTCTTTCTGTGTTATTTTTGTTCTCCAGGACAGCTTTTGTTGCCCAAGGTAATGATCCTTGGCCCTTATTCATATCTCTGCTTTTGTCCGGGGGCCTTTGTGGGCGATGCGCTGGGGGTGAAACCTGCCAGACACAGCGATGTATAGAACTATAAATAACTATCTGTGAGGATATCTATCTGCTAGGAAATCATCCTTGTCAGAGCATTGGCAGCAGGTTGTGTGAAAGGTTTCACCAAGGCACAGCAGATGCATCCCAGCTGAGGAAAGCATCCCCAAACACACCCCACTGACCCCAGAGGTGACCCCAGGGGGATGAGCAGCATCCCAAAGGCTGGCCAGGACAAGGGTGTTGTACCACAGCCATGTGCTGGTGTCCCCTGGGCTCCTTTGAGTGCAGGCACAGTCCTATCTGTAGGGAATGGAAAAACAGTTCCAGGAATGATAAAAACCAAAGCAAAATGCTCCTCTTGAATTTCTGCCAAACCCCCTGGGATCATGTTCTCACCCCTCCTGGGTGCTTCTCCCCTGGTGCCTGCAAAGGGACAGGATGGCAGAAAATATGTACGCACTGGTCTTCAGGCACACTCATATGTAAATATATAAAAATAAATGTAAGAAAGTAAAAAACAGCTGCAGTCCTTAAAAGCAGAGAGATCTAAAGCCTCATCTTTCCCCCCAGTGCCAGCACCAGTTGCATCCTCATCACACTGAAGCCAGAAAGGCAAAATGTAGGGGACACCCGCTCCTCACTGGAGCCTCCACGGATGCTGAGGGCCAGCATTGCTCTGAATCCCTGCAGTTCTCAGAGCTCCCCCCGGGCTCCAGACCTGTGAACAGTTATTCAAGTTCTCACATGCATGCTGTTAAGCATATTTGTTTTTATTTTTTCAGGTTCAAGGCCTCAGAGTGTAAGCTCCGGAGGGTAGGGAGGCTCTGCTGTTCAGACATCTAAGCCACCACACCCACCATGAGGAGGAGGGATTTTTTTTAATATATATATATATATTTTTTTTTTAATCTCCCATCCATCAGCTCAACAGTGAAAATGGTGCCAAATGAAGTCTTTCCACTCATGCAATTTTTGTGGTCTGAAATTCACCACGTGTTTAACCATGACTCCCTGGCCAGTCCCCGCAGCACCCAGGTTCCCAGGTGGTCCCTGAGCCCAGCACCAGCCAAGCCTGCAACTGTTTAGTTTCTAAGCTCAGGGCAGTCAGGCCAGAGTGGATACAGGCCAAATATAATATAGACACACACAAGCCTATACTATATAAAATACACACACACATACACATATATTTTATGTATATGCATATATATATATGTATATAAAAATATATAAACTCACACACAATGTGTGTGTTTAAAATAGAAACCCCCCAACCAGAAAATAAAATATTTTACTGCAAAGTGAATGGATTTTTTTAATGCTTAGAAAAACATGTTAAAATATAACTAGAACGTTAATGAATCCCTGTTCAAATGCTGATGAAATACAGGACTTCTAACTGACTGCACAAAAAAATTTTTACTGTTTATTTATATCACTTCTAATAGGAAAATAAAATTTGGAGTGAAATATTATGCTTGCTACAGAATGGCTCTAAGTCTTCATGGCCCACCAAGCTGTCCTCAGCAGCAGACCTGTGGCATGGAGGGTTTGGAAAACTCGGAGTCTCGATGGATGCAAGCTTGAAAATCAAAACTGAGCTGGAGCACATGAAGTTCACCCTCCTGGTGGGATCCTTTTGTCCTCATGAAACTGTGGACCCAGGCAGTTTCCTCTGAGCCTGGTGTGGGGAAAAGCTTTCCCTTCAGACCAGCACCTTTTTTCAAGCTTTCCCTTTAAACAGGTGCCATCCACTAGGGAGAGCTGCCTGGTGGGCCCACAGGCAAGGTGACCTCCTCAAGCAAAGCACCTCTCTGGAGGTCCCAGGGTGCTGTCCATGATGCTTTGGTTGGAAGGGAGGACCACTGTGCTTAACAGCCCCTGTCTGATGGACAGAGCCTGCTGGGGGCTGGAACCCAGCCAGGAAAGGGTTCTTGGCACAGGAGGCTCTGAGATCTCAGACCTTCAAACAAAAGCCACAGGTTGTGTGGGCAGGTTTCCTGAATCACTACACCCTGTTATTAGGGCTTTCAGCTGGGAAGGAGAGAAACCTGGACTGTTCCACTGTCAATTTAATTATTTTATACAAATGGGAACATCTTTAAAAGTTTGAGTCTGGGAGAGGCTTTGAGAGCTTTGTTCGGACATTTTTTTGGGAAAAGCAAGTTCAAGTCCCATCAAGCAGAGGAAAATCACTCATAGGAGTCTCCCATGTCCCACATGGATAATTTATAAATCTGGGCATGGGAAGGAGTGAGGGAAGCACAGCATTACTGCTTTCTCCAGTTCCTCAGTGGACAGAAATTATTAACTCTTCTTGTGTATCACAGACCAATACAATGCTTGAGCCTCCAGACACAACAGACACCTCTAGTCCTTGCAGAAGTAACTTCCAAAGGCAATGGCAGAGGCTTCTCTGAGGTGGTGAGTGTGATAAGGGCTCCACTGAGCTTCCCCTGTGGTCACTGGCCAGAGATGGGCTTCTCCAGAAGGCAAAAATAACACTGAAGGTTCAAATGTCCCTCCAGAGGGATGTGTCTCTTCTTACTGAAGGAAGAGGGACTCCTGGCCACCAGGGTGCAAAGAACATTCCTTGCTGCTGAAAAAAGATTCATCAAATGGTTTTGGTTGGAAGTGAGCAACCTGGGCAGCAAATCTCAGTTTCCTCTACCCTTCCCCTCATGAAATTCATTAATATGACCCCGTATGATTCCAGTGGATGTTTGTGTGGATGTTTGGTTTTCCTGCATAAAGATTATTCACACACTGACCTGTAACTGGTCAAAGGAGAGCATTAACATATGTAAAGGACTGAGCCAAGCTCTTGGAAGCTAATGGGAAAGAAAACAAACTAATATGCTGACATAGCACTTTAATAAGGAGTAATCAAGAAAAAGAGCAATGTTAACATGACTTAAACAATACATGAATTATGTAATGCTGACACTGAAATGTCTGGAAAATGGTGGGAGGAATCCCTTTTCCTCAGAGTTCAGAAGATGGTGTTCTGGACTAGCTGGGAGGGGCAGCCTGCCAGGACAGGACAGCAGAACCTTTCCAAGTCTGATGAGTAATTAGTTTTCACCAGTTTAACAAAGAAAGCTTTCAGCATGTAGGTACAAGGATGGCACAACCTGAGGAGATAAAAGCAGAAGGCCAGCATGAACAGTAAAAACAGGCCAGTATGAGTCAGTTTGTTATGGCTGATGTAGCTGAGATCAACCAAAGGTGATTTGGAGTTTCCTTAGGTAATCTCATGCAGCAAACCTGGCTAACGGCTGTGCTCTGGATTTGTGCAAGTAGTAATTGATAATCACGGCTGCATCGGAAGGAAAAATACATTAAAAATAATTTTGCTTTGTCCAACTCAGTCTAGAACAATGTAAAGAGTGAGGTTCCTCGGGGGACAAGTTTTTAAAGCAAATTTACTGAGCACAGCTCACATCCACTGGGTTCCCCCACACCCCCAAGAGATCCAGGATCAGTAACTCAGGCTCTTCACCAGCAGTTCTTGCCAGGCACCAACATGTGACCAAGGGTGCAAGGAGAGCAAAGGCATCTCAGCCATCAGTGACTGGGTGGCAGTCGCTCCATCAGGAACCAGAGCAAACCCACTGAGCTGCTGGAAAGAATCTCACTCATTTCAGTGGTGTTTGGATCCCATCCCAAAGGGAAAAGCAATTTCCATCACACAAATATGCCTGCCACCGACCTCATTTATTGCTCCTTTGTTAAATGTGCTGTAAAGACTCACATAATAAAGTTCCAGAAATCGTCCAGTATCAACAGGTTTCAGCTGGAGTGATTAACCAAAGCACAGGAACTTGGAGAGCAAGTGTATTAATGTCTCCTGGCCACTAAATCTTTCTTGCCAAGAAATAAAAGAGCCAAAAAAAGATAAATAATTAGGAAGTCAGAACAATGACTCCGAATCCCAGAAGGGGTTCACTAATTGTTTACAGAAGATAGACTGCAATGAAGGGATGATTAGAAATATGTCAGCTGCAGGACTTCGATAGCAGCAGCAAATCTGTCTTGGCAGGGGAGGAGTAGATTACAGAGAGGCACAACAGCAGCAGTCCAACAGGCAGAGGGCAAAACCCACAGTCTCACAGAGTTTGCAGCCTTGCAAGCATCTACTGTAGGGGTCTAAATGTAAGATGGCATTAGACATATGCCTGAAATTTCACATAATGAGAAACAAATTAAAAAGAATTGGACACATTGTGGAGCCATGGTGTTGCCTTTCAAGCCAGCTGGGGCCATCCATGCAGCTGATGGACCACAGACTCTCCTTGGGAGCAGCACGGCACACTGCTGCTGCTGCTGGAGCAATGCTGGGCAGCAGGGACCCAGGGCAGCCTCTGCTAGTGCAGCCCTGGGAAACGAAAGCAGATTCTGGACCTTCTTGGTGTCTTTCATATTGAAGGGCAGGAGGCAAACACAACACCTGGAGTGCTTTGATTGGTGTCACCTGTGACTATACAGTAAAGTCAATTTTTCCAATTATTTTCGCACATTTGGGCCAGTGTAATACATCGACAGTGATGTTCCACAATCCCTTCTCCTGCCTGGCTGCAGCCCACTGGTCTATTACCATATGTTCCTATATAGAGCTTTGCAGACCTCTACAAACTAAGTGCAGGTCAAGATTACAGAAGCAGGTGGAGGATGCAGGGCCACTTTACTTATTCAAAAAGTCAAGACCAACCAGCAGCAGTCTTGTCACATGGTTCCTCTGCCTGATGCACCTCCCCACCCCAGCTGTGCCAGGCACCATGTACAGAAGCTCAAGGCATCTATCAGAAGCACAGCCAAGCAAACACACACAAACATCCCTGTGCCAAGAGGCTGATATATTTTTTTCTCTCTCTTCCATGGCTTCCAGATCCAATTGGCTCCGTTTCTATGAGACTTCTTATTTTTCTAATTTTCAACACTGCAAACCCTGCCTGAAGCCTCCCAAACTATTTCCCATGCCATGACTCAGGTGTTGGTCACAGCACCAAAGCATGGACTCCCAGGAGAGAAAGAAGATAGGGATGAGTTGTATTAAATTCTAACACGGTACTTCAAGCCGTCCTCTGGGCATGGATCCATGAAGATTGTTGCACCCCAGCCTGACCAACCCAGCTGGTGTGCCCCATCTTGTCCCCCCAGACCAAGCAGTCCCCGGCTCTCCAGTTAAACTGGCCAGACAAGGCATTTTGCTCTGTTGTAGCCCCTTCAGCCACACAGACCTCAGAGCTGGTGCTGGGAATTTCTGCCAGGGACTTCAAAGAGGGCAGGATTCAACGCATCGTTTGAAGCCCAGCCCCGTTCCCTGTCCTTAGGCAAGCGGAGGAGCCATGAGAACAGCTCAGAAACCTCAGCTGCTTCAAAGCACATCTGTCTACCTTGGGAAATAAGTGGTGCCCTAAAAACACATCTGCCCCCCGCACCTGCAAGACAGGAGACCCTGAGAGTTCATGCTGCCTGAGATGGAGGTGAGTGCCCGTGCCCTGTTTGCCAACTGCACAGTCCTCAGATGTCTGAGTCCCTCCCATTTTACATCCCATCCCAGCTCTTCCTGCTGCATACTGCCACAAAAGCTGTGCCAGTCCAAAGGCTTTACCTGAATAAAGGCATAATCCTGTCTAGAATGCACGGCCTGATAGCTCAGCTTCCCTGAGAGCAGTGGTTGGAAAAAGAGCACAGCAATAGTTTAGTAGCATTATGGCAATCTCCTCTCAATTAATAGTTTATTGCAGTAATTTGGCCTGTTTTGCTACTTGTAGGTCATCAGCATGAAGTCACTCTCCCCCAAAGGGGCTCATAATTCAGATGTTTTCCCTCTGTGCCCTGTTCCTCCTCACATCCCGTCCCACCCAAGCACGAGGTCAAGCAGCCTCCTCATTTCCCTGGGAAGTCCATGGAAGCATTTTGCAAGTGAAGGGATCTGATGCTTAAAAATCCAAATAAAACAGGACAAGGGGATGTCCCCCCAAGCCTGGGCACTCAAGAGAGGCTGGATGAATGAATGTTCTCCTCATGCCAAGAAGACGAGTTTTGGGAACAGCTCTGTGCTTGTGTGTTCCCCAGATGGTGCCAGGACACCCTCTTGGTAAGAGTGAGTTAATGCGGACCAAATCTGTGCCGAGGCATTTGCTCACACTGGAGCTGTGGAATGGTCAGGGCCAGGGCCAAGACACTGTATTGGCCATTCATGGACACCAGGGCCATGGAGCAGTGGGACGTGCCTGTGCTGATCTCACACTGCCAGATCAGTGTGTGACCTGTTTAGAAAAGCAAAGGCACCACGTTTTCTGTAAGAAAAAGGCCAAAGGGAAGTTCTGAAGGAGTCTTAAGACACTTCATGACTCCTTGGAGGAGCTGGTCCAGGATACCAGTGCATGAGGCAGCAGGTAGCCTTGGGGAGATGTCCCTTTTGTCTCTGGGATTCTGTTCCCCATCTGCCCAATGGGAAAAACCAGCATGTTCCCTTCTCACAGAGGTGTTAGAGTTGTACATCAACAAACACAAGGTGACAAAGGCATCTTCAAGCTAAAATAATCCCAGTCATTTTTGTCATCTCCAGCTTCAAAGATACAAGCTCCAATATTTTGTCTGCTTGGGAAGTGGAAAAACATTCTTCTTGTCCAATACAGATCCATGCCAACAGCAGGCAAAGTTTTGGCCTATTGAATTAATTAACATAGTTTTTAATTAAGACTCCAAATTTCACTCAGCCTGGTTTGGGGCATGTCTGCACAGATGGGAGCAGACACACACAGGCTCTTCTGTCTGCCTTCCAACCCAGCTCGACTGAGCTGGCTTCAGCATCACAGCAAGCTTGCATGAGCTCTCTGGCTATGGAAGGGAGCTGAAACTGCCTCCTAACAGGCAGGGTGGAATATTTTAGCCCAGCACTGCATGAACATGGCTTCATGGCTTCTTGATGAGGCTGGCTTGTGCCCAGTTGGCTTGCAGAGCAAGAGATTTCACATCTGTTTGCATCCATCCATACATGCCCTTGTATGCCTGTTTTCAAGTTTACTAAATACCTTTTTATTTGGCCACCCACTACTGGAAGTATTTTCATGACAGCTTTTAAGAATTGCAGTTTTCCGTTTCACTGTTTCCTTGTACTCTATGAAGCCAAATTATTGTGGTGTTCTCAATAATCAGCAAAAAAATCAGCAATGGAAACATATATTATTATAACAGCATTAAATAGCAACAAATTAATTACATTTGTAAAATGTTTTTGTTTCTGGTAATCACAGGTGTTGTTTACAACACAGGTTTTATTTCATATGGGGGTGTATGCAATGATCTATTATTTTGTCAATTTTGTCTAAAAATAGTACATTCATTGGTACTTACTTTAATAAAATACACAACCAGAGTAAAATCTACATGACATGGAAATATCCAAGGAATGGATGCAGTCACAGGAAGACAAACCATTCCCATTTCATCTGTTTTAATGTTAAGCCAAGTTTTGGATAAACATACACACAAATACACACAAAACACAGCTGAAACAATCCCAGCATTTACTATGATTAGTTTTCAGCACTATGGATTTGTTCAGAGTGAACTCTGTCACCAAGAAGGAATCCTCTGGACACAGAATAATAGGAAATACAAAAAACGTATACAGAGGAAAAACCTTTTCAGAGGAACACAATTCAAAATTTGCAGGGACATAATTTACAATGAATGAAGTAATTTACCCAGGGAAGGAGGAAGCTTGCAATAATTCATTTGAAGTGGCTTTCTTTGCAAAAACACTGTCCAAGATAAGGCTTATCAGAGGCATTCTTATAGCTTGTGGGTGCAATTGAAGTAGTCTGTGCAGTTATTCTGACAGAAAACATACAAGCAAATTAAATAGATTTAACCATTTGCTGTTCACAGCAGCAGTAATGTCCAATGCTCCTTGTGACTCTCAACCAAAAGTTTTGCTAATGACATTGGTATTTTGATAATATTGCCAAGAAAAGGCAAAATTATCATTCCTACATAAATAACAGTGTCACCAAAGAGAGAAATTAGAAGGAGAGGCTGCTGGAAAAGAAGCCTAGAACAAAAAGCCATACTAAGTAGCACTATGACTTGCTTCTCAACAGCAGTATTTGCAGTCCTTTATTCAAGGCAGCCCCAAAAATCCAAGCTCACAGCTGTTCCCAGGGCACAGCAGCTTTCAGAGCCATTGTGTAAGCAGGAGATTGGTTAGGTTCTCCAGACAAACTGGAATGTTTTGCTGCTGGTGTCAGTGTACAGCCATCAGGAGAGACATCACCAGCAACCTTCAGCCCTCCCAGTAACACAAACAGGAGTTGCAATCGGGGATCAAAGCAACATCCAGCCTGTTACTATTGCTGAAATGAAACAGATGCTTCATGGAATGATAAACAGAAGCCCACCAAAACCCTCCTGTTTTATTTTCCTCTTATAGCCTATTTCTCTGCTGTGTGCCTGTACTATTCAGCCTACCAAGACCCCCCAAAGTCTGTTAGAACCCTGCAGAACTGATCCTGTTGGAGATCTCTGTCCATCCTCCACATTTACAGGCTGTAGGAAAGGTTAATTGCTTGAGCATCTGTGTAGGGGCAGGAGGTGTTTCTGCACCAGAAAACTCTGACACAGTCCCCAGGCTCAGGAGGACAGGGAAAATGAGATTTCCTCTTCTCTCACATTTGCTATGGTCCACTTCTTGGAGCTTAATCCAAGCTCTTCAGGGCTCTCAAAGAAATAAATTAACAAGGCTGGACACTGCAGCTGCCAAAACAAAAGTTTAGTCCACAGTCATGGGAATTAAAATTACTTATGGGCTGAGGCAAAATCTTCCCTAAGCAGACAAATTTTCTGATCACCTGCAGAGGAAAATGCTCCAGTTATAGAGAGGACTGTAACTAAGCAGCTATTCAGGTTTGGCTGAAAGGATTTGGCCTGCAGAGAGTATTGATTCTTGGTTGGAGTTGATGTGCCTTACAGAACTGAGCACTTGAAGGGCTCGGGGGGAAGGTGAGCAAGAGAACTTGAGACATTTCAACCAACAAGATGACAAGGAGAAGTGCTTTACACACTGACCAAAGCTTAAGGAAAGTAATGCCTATTTCTGGGTAGTCAATTGGTTTGATGAATTTCAGCTTATGGCCAGAGACACAGAATAGAGGATGCAAGGAATGAAGAGACACTTGCTTAAACCAACTTTTCCTTTGAGGAACCAACCCCATGGGTGTCTTCTGAGAACACTAAGTATCG
Source organism: Zonotrichia albicollis (assembly GCF_047830755.1). NCBI lineage: Eukaryota > Metazoa > Chordata > Aves > Passeriformes > Passerellidae > Zonotrichia > Zonotrichia albicollis. Next base: position 50,603,235 of record NC_133823.1, on the reverse strand, counting down.
GTGTATCTGTATTTTATTAACTTCACTCATGTCCGACATCTATCTTATCTTTCAGCTAGGTATTCTGCATGCTGAAGCCCACACAAGCCCAAGCTCAGTCTTAATTGCATGGACTCAGCTCACAATCAGGTTCAAGACAAGTTTTGGGGAAGCAAAGATTCCAGCGTGTAACTACGCCATCTTATTTCAAAAGTTCCATACCTTCTGGGTGATTTTTTTCATGGGCACCTCCTCACAGCACTAATTCCTTCACACCACAGCCAACAAACTCAAACACTCTTCACAGCACAGCCAACAAATTCCACTCTTTTGTAGCACTCGTCTTCTTATTGGACACAGCTGTGGCCTATTAAGGGCAGGTCTGTTCCTAATCTTTCATGATTGGTACAGCTGCAACTCCTCAGAGGTGAGATTACCTTCTGCATTATTTTCTTACATTCTATCCCTTCACATGTAACCACTCACAGCATACGCAGCCTGTCCACAGTGTGCTATCCAATCCACCACCTTTTATTCCTCTATCAAGGTTAATCAGTCTCAAGGACCTCAACAGCCACTCAGATGAGTAGAAAATATAATTTACTCTGCTGTTGCAGAGCAGTAGGATGCAAGTTTGCAGACATTCAGGTTTGTAGCTGCTGTATTGAGGTGCAAACCCAGATGAAGAAACAATCTGGGCTTTGTTCATCATTTGTTCCCTGTGCCAAAGGATGGTCTGGCCTGCCCTGCCCTGCCTGCCCAAGGGACACAGATGCACTGGGATACCTACAGGGCTGTCAGATGCCTCCTGCTACATCATCCTTGTTCCTGTGGTTGATGTTCCTGTGTGTCTGTGTCCAGACGCACTCTCAACTCCTTTGCCACATAAAGGGACATGAAAAGAGAAAACCAGGTAATGTTGTTTTACAGCACTCCCACAAGCTTTTGCAAGAACATGCTGTAAGTGACTGTTCGTTTGGATTAGTTCATCAAAAGACCTTTGTAAGATGCCCATTCTTTGCACATCAATAAAGAGAGGCAAGAGGTGGATTATTTTGATGCTGTGTTTGTTTCTGAGTTTGATGTTTGTCCCCCATGAGCACGTAAGTATGGTGGGAGCTGCAGGTTCAGCAGGTTTTCCCACCTTAGGTAGCTGAGTAGGTATTTGTTGTCAACTATCACCCAGCCCACAAATGCCTTTCCTTGCTGCCTCTCAGAAAACCACAAGGCACAAAAATCTGTGCCTTATGTCCCTACAGTGTCTTGCAGTGATATCTCTGACATGCTCTGACTGCAGAAACAATTCTGTCCTTTCTGGAACTCCATATAGCTCCACATCCCCTGCCAAGCTCTACACAAATCTTGCTCCAGCATTAATTCAACTAGAAAATACAATTTTCTGTCTGCTGTCAAGGTAGGAAGTTTTACCTTGGTTTTGTCAGGAAAGTATTTTCCTTCCATCCATGGACTCCATCCATTGCCAGGCTCCCTGCCCTATCCCATCCAGGGAGTCCTCTCCAGATCAGGAAAGATATACAACACTCACAACTGGAATACTTGGGGATTTTTTCATGCTCCACAGTTGCCAAAATAAACTCTCCATGAGATAGAGTCAAAAAAATCACTAACAGAGTGAGTTATGCTCTGATTGCTGCATTCCTCTCTGCTTTCCCTGGGGCTTGCTTGCTGCACAGCCCTTCGAGGAAGGGTTCTGCAGGCTGGGTTTGTTTGTGTACCCTTTTCAGGATTTAACTCTAGCAGCACCTTAAGGCAGCTCATGAATGAATGGGTGGATTAAGGAATACAAAATATGAGCAAACAGTGTTCTGAGCACAGCCCCTGATATGCTTTATCCCACACTTGTTGGGCCAGGCTGAGGGCAGGGGGATGTATTTGTGACCCACCAGGCTCATGCTGCATGAAAGCAGCATGGGTTTTGAATTCCCCACTGTTTCATTTTACTGAGTTTTTCCTTCTCTTTCCCTGCACTGAGAGGAAAACCAAAGCTCTCTCATGGTCATGATGTTCCCTTTTCTTCATCCTCCTGAGTCCCCTCAGCCGCTCCCCAAGCATGTGGCCTGCAACCTGAGCTGTGGGCTATATGAGGCCATGCTACTCATCCCACTCACATTTTCTGCCTTTAGTCACCACCTCATTCCCTTCCCTCACCTCTGTTTGTTTTCCCAACTGATGAAAACATGGACAAAGCCTTTCCTCACCTGCAACTCTTTCCTGGCTAAAGCAGTCACTGAAAACACTTTACATGACCTGCATTACCCAGAGCTTCTCACATCATCATATTCAGCTTTTTCATTCCTGTGGCTTTAGTCACCTTTTCAATAGTTGCTGCACCCCTTTACACATGTAGAGACCTGGCTGGCCGGTTCATTCATTCCCTAACCATCTTAATGGGTTTTTGGTGCTGTAGTGCAGTCTGGGCCACACTTTGTCTCTCTGGGGTGACATGGTGAAGGACCCACACAGTCTCACTGCTGTTGGCATCTCGTCTCTCTTCCCCTGGGAACTTCCAGCCATACGGGGACTTTTTGGACAATAAATTGTATTTTAGTGGCTTGAAAGACCATCCTATGGAGAGATGTCCCAGGTGTTTCTCTCTTCCACAGGCCTAATGTCCAGTGTTGGACCAATCTTATGACTCTATGTTCATTATATTTTATGGACATCTCCTACTAAAGTTGTGATTTAAAGCCTGAGGATTGAGATCACTCTTCTGTCCCTTCAGCAGGCTCAATACAGGTTTCAGGTTTATAAGGGCAATGCCGTAGCATCAAGTAAATACTAAAATCTACTTTGTGCTGGGCAAGAATAGCTTGGTGCCACATGGATGTGACAGTCACTCCCCTATCATGGCAAGGTGACCTCCTTAGCACTTTAATGCACTTAAATATGACACCATTCTTCTACAAACAGCTCTAGGGACTGACTGGAAAAGCATCTGCTTCCTGCTGCCCTATCTCCATGCTGTGGCCAGGCTGGGGACACAAGGTGCCAGCTGGGGTGAGCGGCTGAAACAGAACCTGGAAACCAGGAAACCTGGGACTCTCTGGGACAGATCCCTTGGGAATACTCGTGTCAGGCACTCCTCAGTACTGCTGTCTGCAAGGAATGACTTTTGATGGGTTTCACAGCACAAACTCCCATCTCTCCATCAGTTGACCACATCCCCTTCCTCCCATTCTTTCTTCCAGCTATTTATTTGTCCCAAATAACTTCCATGGCTGGTAGGGGAAAGGTGGGACAGCTGTGGAAAGCAAATCCCCCGTGGCACACTGAGAGGGTGCAGACCTGTTAGCACTCCCAGGAGCTCACTTCCTCAGACTGTGCACACTCCCTGCCCAGAGTCTGCCAATTTATGAATAAAAACCTGTGTTCTGCAGAAAACATTGGTGTTGCAGCTGGGATTGGAACCCAGGCAAGGCTCTGCTGCCTCACACAGCCCAGCTTCCCTAGCAGTGGACACTCGCTGAAGCAGAGAGGTGGATTACCCTGTCTAAGAATGAAATTGCAGCTCACCTCTTTCCAGGGCTGGTTTGCCTGGAAAAGTCTTCCTTTCCCCTGAATTTGCCTTGGTTTGCCTGCTTTAATGGGAAAAGTGCTTTTTTGTTTTAATGGGTCATGAAAACAGTTCATGTCCTCTAAAGTATTAGGGCAGTTATAACCTCAAACAATGATATTTTAGTTTTCCATTAAACACCTTCATGTGCTGTTTTTAGGAATGGACAGTACAACCTATATAAAAACTTGAACTACACAAACATCAACTTTCAGAGTGGAAAGAGGACAAATTTCTAAGCACACCACAAGCCAGAAAAAACACTCTCAAATTAAATGGAAAGACACTGGATTGTGCAAGCCCTTGGGAATATCCTGGATATCCAGTCACCATAAGGTAAATATGAATTGGAACCAAGATCAGGTTTACCTAATCTATAAAGATTAATCAAATGAACTCCTGAAATAATTCTGGGCTTTGAACATGGGATAATTAGAACCAAAGCAAGCATTTTGTTCCTCAAAGCTCATTTCCTTCAGCCAACAGATTTTCTAAGCCCAGGAGCAGAGTTGTGCCTGTAGTGTCAGTGGCTTTGCTAACAGCATTTGGGTTAAGAATCCATTTCTTGAGAAAGGAGCAAAAAGTTTTGAGCTGATAAAAAATTTCTGCTTATGAAAAAGTATCTCTGGCAACAGCAAAAGAAGCTCTGAAGATCAAAATAGTGGTTCAGGAGCATGATCTGTCCTGAAGCAACTCTTTGAATAGTCTGAGGATTCTAAGATTTGCAAAGCTGAACTAATTGAGGTTTGTGACAGCACAGAGAGGCAAATCAGTGTCACTCCAGTGGCCACAGGAGGGTTACCTGAGGTGTTGAAATGTCTGAAACTGCCACTGGCAGAGGACGGAATACAGTTTACAACCCTGCATTTTCACCCATTAAATAGAGCAGTCATGCCACTCTGGCTGGCTCTCTCTGGTATGACAGTTAGACTGTGATATTTGCTAGTGGACCTGACTTCAAGAGGGAAAATACATCCCAAGTTTCCAGTTGTAACTATTTGCAATCTGAGATCCAAGCAGGAGCCCCTCAGCAAAGCATCTTCCTACAAACCAAGCAAGAATGCTCCCACCAAGTATGTTTAACCAGTGTACAGGGACTGTATAAAAGGAAAATTAGAAACTTAACCAAGGCAAACAAAATGAATGGCAGATAGAAAATAAAAACAAATATGAAGGTGTAATTTTACGTATCACTGGAAAATTCCACCAGCTCAAGTGTCAAGATCTGTGTATAAATTCGGTATAAGCAATAAAGAGCTGATTTTCAAGGCTGCTCTTGTTATTTTTACCATTGCCATTTGAGCATCTTTATTTGGTTTAAAACTATGACACTAAGAATACAATAAGCCCATGAAATTAATTTTGACTGGATTTGACAGATTAGAAAATATACCTCGTGCAGACATAAATCTGTTTTAGTACAGCAGAATGACGTTAACTTTATTTTAATGCACAAACACACACCAGTGCCTTGCTGAGCCCCAGAGCAGGAGGTGAGTTAATGCCAGTTCTGATGCACCCAGGGACACAGGCTATTATACAACTTTTTACACCATGTGACCCAAATTCACCAGCCACAGAATAGGTCATAGAAATTATTTGGTTTGGAAGGGGCCTTTAAAGATCCTCTCCAACCCCAGCAAGCAAATTCAGTTCTGCATCTCTTCTTCCATACTGACTGGTAGTTACAAAGGAAGCTATTGGGTTCTGCTGACAGAATTGAGCTTTACTAGTGCCACAGGGCTGCCAGCCCTCTCTGAGGCACCATAGAGCAGGTCCTGTCTGAGATGCATCCAAAAGAGGAGGAGGCACAAGGAAATTGGGTGAGAAATTCCTGGTGTTAGTCTTTCTAATATAAATTATATCAATTTGAAAAATCCTGAGCAATTCATGCAATTCTCAAATCAGAGTTTTGGCTCATGGAACTTGCTATCTTTGCAGACCTGAAAGCAAAATAATAACATAAAACCTTCAAAAACTCACAAGGCCAAAAAGAACAGCAATAGCTTATGCTATGGCTATGGATATGAACTGGCCCACACTTCAGTGTGTAAAATCAGCTGTGTCTGCTCTATCAACATTCATTGAAGGAATCACAGGAAGTAAATAATGGGAGAAAAGTTTCCTATCTCTCATAAAATGCAGAGATTATTTAATAATATTTAGCTTTAAAAAGTTTACACACATTTGTGTGAGTTTTTTTCCCAGTTTGAAAACAAGCCCAGAAAATTTCATCCCAAAAGCTGAAAATTGTAACAAATTGCAACCCAAGTTAGAATGAAAACCATTATACAACTTCATCTTTGTTATGTTAATTTACAGCTCCTGTTCCCTTAGGCCTAGCAGAATGCCAGAGTCTGGTCTCTTATCAGTCTTTCCCCAGGACAAGAGGTTCCTGTGGTCCCTCATGTTTAGATATAAAACACAAGGGATTGAATTTTGGTTCAATTTTGAAACCCTGTGTGTTCAAGTCCTCTTCCTGTAGCATGGTTTAGAAAAGCAAGAGCCACCAGACTGACATTGCATAAAAGTTGTCTTTGCCTGAATTCATGATCCTTGAACAGATGTGTAGGCACATCGAGGCATGGTGTGCACACAGAGAGGAAAACTGCACCATCATGAACATACAACATGCTATGGATTAGCTGTATACTTTATATTAACATTTTAACATATAGATCTTGTGACATGAACTGCAATGAGGGAGAAGGGGAGCTGGTTAAATCTACCCAAGGTACCACGTTCATGGAGAAAAGTAAATTCTGGTTTATCACAACCCTACTGGTGCACTCCCAAAGACATCCACATCACCCTTCCCTGAGGGAATTATCCTGTGCACATCTTCTGGGCTGCTCTCTCCTTGTCCACCAGAGGCCTCCTGCCCCACCCTTCACTGGCAGCAGCAGGAGCACTTCACATCTCTGAGATTGCTCCAGGTGGAGAGTGCAACAGGGATGCACAGCCCCAGAGCTCTAAGATTGCTCCAGATGGAGGGTGTAACAGGGATGCACAGCCCCAGCCCCACCCTCAGCCCTTTGCCCATCACCTACACCTGGCAAAGGTAAAAATGCTCTGGGTTCACCATCTTTAAGGCAATTCTCCCCAGAAGCTCCCACCAGGTGTTTCTAATCTCCTCCTTTCCTCACCATGCACTTTATGTGCACACATTTGAATTAATGAAAAATGAATCAAAGCATCTGCATTGAGCAGGGCACAAGTGAGAGGACTGGGAGTGGAGAGGGAAGGGCAGGTGTGGAGCAAGACTGCAGTGCCTCCCCATCCAAGGGGGCAGAGAGTGAGTGGTGACTTGAACATCTGTTATTCAGCAGTGTGGCTTCCTCCTGAATCTGCAATTCACTCAGTCTTGTGTGGGAATTCCCACAGGACACATTTTGGAAGGGTTAGTGAATAAGTGTGAGCAGCTGTACATGCTCACTTTGAAAGATTATCCTTTCCTCTCCAGGACTTTACACATATTTAGATTTAACTCTATCTCATCATCAACTTTCTGCTAAACAGGCATCCCTCTCTGGCTTTAAAATAACCATTGGCTGTTACATAAACACTGGGTTGACATTTTGCAAGCAATTTAACTTGTTTCCCCCCACTTTTCCCCTACCTTTTGAACACAAGGGAGTTACCCCCTATGTGCAGCTTCCCAGCAGGTGCCTGGCCCCATCTGTTTGCAAACCCACATTCACAAAATCCAGCCCACATGCACTCAGCCTTGCTCCAGCCAACACCTCATGCAGTCTCTATGCTGAGTATTGCTTCCAGCTGCTCCCCCTTCCCTTCAGCTGAGGCACAGCCTTTTTTCTGCCCTTCACAAGGAGCTCTTGGTGCAAACTGGCTCATCAACCAAGTACTCTTGCTGCTGGTTGCCTCTGAGTAGCTGTGTTGCCCGACTGACAGGCAGCTATTGCTCATCCAAAGCATGTCTCTCAGCCATCAGAGACCTCCAAATGAAGTTTCTTCACCCAGTACTCAATGCCAGATGAAGGGTTGGGCGTTTTATCTTCCCATTTTTCAAGGACCTACTCAGGACCACAAGTGACCTTCAGCTGTGATAGTGCCACAATAATGGCAGCATTTGGAACTGCACACATCTTAAAAGCAAGTAAAGAAGACTTAAAATTGACTTGATTTTTTCACACTGCTGTAATCACACATGTATCTCAACAACAAAATATCAAACCCTAGATGTTTTGAACAGTACAGACTATTTCTGTTGGAAGGGACCTTCAACAACCATCTAGTTCAAGTTCAATTCAGAGCAGATATCTGATTGGGTGCTTCCTTTTTTTCCTTTAAAGCCACTTGAACAAAAATTACAGCACTGTGCTTTCTACTACACTCTGATCTTTCAAATACTTCACAGGCAAGCCCAAGAACACTGCAATTCCCATCACCATGTGCTGTGCCCACAGTGGACTGAATTTCATACAATCATAGAATAGTTTGAGTTGGAAGGGACCTTAAAGATCATCTAATTCCAATCCCCAGATATGGGCAGGGACACCTTCCACAAGACCAGGTTGCTCAAGGCTCCATCCAGCCTGGCCTTGAACACTTTCAGGGATGGGACATCCACAGCTTCTCTAGGCAACCCATTCCAGTGCCTCACCACCCTCACAGTAAAGAATTTCTTCTTAAAATCTAATCTAAACCTGCTTTCTGTCATTCTCCTTCGTCCTATCATGCCGTGGCCTTGTCAAAAGCCCCTCTCCAGCCCTCCTGGAGATCCTTTAGGTAATGGAAGGTGCTGTAACATCTCCCCAGAGCCTTTTCTAAGTTGAACAACCCCAGCCTTCTCAGCCTGTCTCCATAGCAGAGGTTCTCCAGCCCTTAGAGCCTCTTTGTGACCTCTTTTAGAACTTGCTCCAACAGCTCCATGTCCTTCTTATGTTGGGGGATGCCAGGGCTGGATCCCACTGAGATCCAGGTGGGAACTCAGCTGAGAGGAGTAGAGGAGAAGAATCAAACTGGGCTGTACATTGTATTTGTGGACTTAAAACCAGCATTTTATAGGAACTGTGGTAGGTGAGAGCCTGGCAGAAGACAAGCCCAGACACAGTGTTCCACCTTTAATCCAATTGCTGCAGGTGTTGGGGGGCACAAAAAGAGATGTTTCACCCCTAATGCCTCATGGCCCCCAGGAATGCCAGACCTTTGGGACAGGTACGGGTGTAGCAGGGCACTGGGACCATCCTGCCCTGAAGCCCAGGATGTAACATGAGATAAACATCACATAATTACTGTAATCCTGGGAATCTGTCCTGATTTACTCCCAGGCAGGGACTGGGCTGCACTCACTGCAATTCCCCATAACAGTGGAGAATTTGCTGCACACCAGGGTTTGAGCTCCTGATGAAGGAATGACCCAAGGCCAGCCTGGGAGCAGCATGGTTTGTTGGTCTTTAATTTGTACACAGCCCAGTGCCACTCAGCAAGAGGAAGGAGAGTGGGTCCCAGTGGCCGCCTGCCCCCATGAGAAAGATCTTCCTTCCTGAGGAATAATCACATGAAAATTCTCAAATTTTAGACCAAATTCTAAGCAGGAGTAATCCTGTCTCCCTCACACACATCTATCATTCCATTTAATTTTTACTATTTTTTCTTCTGCAAAATATACAATAAGGCAAAAAAGTTATAGAAAGAGGTTTTTCTAAAGAGACCAATGCTGTGTCATTTCCTAGATTGCATTCTTTTCTTTCTCTGTCCTATTTCAGAGAAAGCCACTTTCTTATCCCTGCTGCTGCCAACCTCCTACTTACAAGAGAATGAATCCAAAATAAACTCATTAATTCCAGTGAAGATACATTGGAATTATTTCAATATAACTCCAAGAATATTTTTTTCCTGATACTCCTTAACCACTGCACGGATTCCTGTTATGCACTCAGATTTCAGTTCCAGTCTGTGTCCAGCACTCTTAGTAGCCCAATTAATATAAAAAACCCCTTAGTTATACTAGAAATTAAAGAAGAAACAAAGGCCTTGTCTCAGTTAACAGTTGGTCTTCACCTGAAAGAAAGAAAGTGTAAGGCTTTTCTTTCCTTCAATTTTTTAATTTAAAAAGAGACATTCATTAATTCATTAAAAAACCAAAAAAAAAAAAACCAAAAAAAAAAAAAAAAAACGAAATCCCAAAAGAAATCCCAAACCACCAAATTAAAGCAAAGAAATAAGATTCTCTATAACAGCCTTAGATTTCAGCTTTATTTCCTAGCTCATGGCAGTGTGATGTGGGGAGATGCAGGCAACTGGACCAGGCTCATGTGAGGATAGTGAAAGAAACATTATTTTCGGAGGGGTAAGTTCTACAGTTCTGTAACCTCATTTTAAAAGCATAACTATAAAATGGAAACATTTCCACAATAATCATATTCCCAGCTAGGAGGATGTCAATTAAAGGCTTTAATTTCTTGGCTTTAACCTTTATCATGAAAATACATTTTTAAAAAATCAAAGGTAATAATCCACATGACCATTCAATCTAATATATTCAATTTACACCATTCTGAAATTTCCTGTAAGAATATTCAAACATGTTATTAATTCCTGTGTTGGCACAGGGCTCTGAAGTCCCCATTTAGTTCTCTTCTGTAAAAGATTAGGTGCTGAAATTTGTCCCACTTTTTATTTATGAGCACAATGCACTGCAAAGCACATAGGATAGCAGCAACAGCTGCATTTCAGCCACATGTGATCCCTATGGAAATTGGAATTGCTCAGAAGGACATGTACCAACACACAAAGAGAATTTTTTCTTCCTAATTACCCACCCGCATGCGGGAAGGCAGGGTGTGTATATCAGTACATCTCTGAAGGTTGGAGGAGAGGTAATACCCAGGATTAAAACTGTTACAGACACGTTATTTCTTGCCATACAATGTGGAAATATCGAAGTTCACACCCTGTTTTTTTGGAAGATCAAACCGAGTGGATGGCAGAACCTGCCTGGCTAAAAAGAGCCAGTTTGGGATTCATGCTCACTCACATGCTCACTATGCTGAAGAACTTGAACTGCTTTTTGAACTCCAATTTTTAATTCTTCCAAATTATCTTTAGGCTATCACCTTACAAAACCAGCAATTGCAAGGACACTGCACCACAGTGAGGATGAGGAAAGTGGAAACATCCCTCTGAACAAGTCACCACATTGAGGATGAGGAAGATGGAAACATCTCTCTGAATGAGTGGTGGGTGTTTTGGGACATGCCCTCAAAGCTCATTCCTATGCTCGATTTCCAGCCCTGCTCCTCCCAAATCCCACCCAAAGCCTGGGGACAGCTGAGCATCACACAGCATTTCTGCATTGCACATTTCCCATCTCAGAGAGTTTTATTTCCTCTTCTTCCCACAGCTCAGGACAGAAGAGCAGGGAGCAAGAGCATGTGATCAATCGCCTCTTGCCTCAAAATCCCTAAGCTTATGTCATTGAGGCCTTGGTGCATAAAAAGTTTGTCCCCAAAAGAATGTGGAGCCTGACCACAGTGTGTCCCCAGAGCCACTTTAGTCCTCTTGTGTTGCTTTCATCTTGGTGGCGCACGTGATGAGCAGCTTCGGCTAGTTCATCTGTCACCTATGTCCATTCCCCACACTTTCCCTAAGATCTTGAGGGGGAAGGTGAGCTTTAGTCCATAACACAAAGCTGTGCAGAGAAGTCCACATCCATGGATGTGCTGGGTGTGGTGGTGGGAACTCTCTGCAGCTCTCCTGAAAGCACAGTCTCCCCACCTCGTTGTGACATGTCTCTCAAATATCTAAGAGCTTAGGTTGAGTGGGATGCCCACATTAGTGCTGATCCCTGTTTGAAACCATACTCCTGTCCCAGCCTGCTCTCACAATCTTGCCAGCTTTGCAGGAACACTGTGTCATACAGCCAGAATTCTAAGGAAGGGCCCCCAATGGTGTCTGGGGTGAAGCTGTGGGATGGAGTTGCTCTGATGTGTCCAATCCTCCCAGGAAATGAAGGGACTTCTTTATTATTGTTTTTAGTCTAGGTTATCTGTAGGGTTCTGTTGCCCTCCTCTTTCCCTTCCCAACCCACTGAACCTTCACTGGCAGGACAGGTCATGCTGCCAGGTCCCTTTTGTCTTCAGAGCTGTAGCAACCCTCTGGTGCTTCTGCATCTCGATATAGAGCTGGAAGTCTTTAAGGTCTTGGATAAACTGCTGGATCTAGGGTGGAAAAGAGAGATGGCAGAGCTCAGGGCAGGGATGGGAACAGGAGTCACAGGGGGGGTTGTTGGATATATCAGATGGCAAATGTCACCTATCAAACTGAGCAGCAAAAAAAGCATTTGCCTTGCTTGATCTGCACCACCAGAATGGACTTTTGTGGGTGAGCTTGAATTCAGGGCAAGGGTGAATAAACCCAATGCTGGCCATGGCTTGGTCTGCATCCTCTGCCTCAGCCTGCCTGGTTTCCACTCCTTCTGCCAGGCAAGGACCCTGCCCTACATCCTCAGAAGAGTCAGCTTTGCCTGGTGTGCCCTGCCCCTGCGCCATGCCTGAGAGAGAGCCCCTCTCTCAGGAAAAGGAAGGTGTCTGTAGGGTCTGGGGGCTCTCCCCTCCCTTGGGGCAGTGGAGGCTCCTTACTGCTCCTCCTTCTGGCTTGGCTTTACCATGCTGAGCTGTATGCAGCTGGTACACTCCAACGCACTCCCCTGTGCTTGCAGCCGCAGGTTGGCGGACTGGAAGAGGTTGTGGATGGCCAGCTTGATAGTCCACAGCTTCCTGGTTTTCTTGGAGGTCCTGTCCTGGATGTCAGCCCAGCGAGCCTCCTGGAAGGAGAGGTCACAGGCAGCATGGGGACATGCCCTAGAAAGGTCATGCTTCAGCACCAGAGACCCTGGCTTGAAGACCCTAAGTTCCATGATCCAGACTGGTCTGCCATTCTTCCTTCTCCAACCCCATGGAGGGGGATGAAATTAGGGATCTCTTCCAATCCCAGAGTGTGGCAATGTTCCTCACTCAGTGTCACCAAATGTGGTGTTCACAGGGGTCCCAGTACAAGGAGAGAGATGTTTCAGAAGGCTGATTTATTATTTTATGATATATATTATATGAAAAGGATATGTTAAAATTGCACTAAAAGAATAGAGCGAGGATTTTATCAGAATGCTAGAAAGGAATAGAAAAGAATGATGATAAAATCTTGTGACTGCTCACAGCCTCAACACAGGTGGCTGTCATTGGTCCTCAAGTAAAAACAATTTCACATGCTGGGTAAAAAATCCTCCAAATCACATTCCAAAGCAGCAAAATATGGTGAAGCTGAAGCTTCTCAGCTTCTCAGGAGAAAAGATCCTAATGAAAGGATTTGTCATTAAATATATCCGTGATACCAGAGACTGTTACTGGACTCTGCTGTGACCCCATGGCTGCAGGGTGAGCCATCAGCCAGTCTTGACAGAGCCAGGCTTGGAGATCTCCCCCTGCCCACCCCACAATTCCTTACCCAGAGGGGGATGTCACTTTGAGCCTGATAAACACGTTGTTTGAGCTGCCCCAGCTCATTTTGGTACTGAAGCATCTCAGCTTCCTTCCGTGCTTTGTACTGCTCCAGGAACACCTTGTCTTGCTCAGTCAGCTGCTTGTGCCCCTGTTGTGACTGCAGAAGGTCCTTCCGCGTCCTCACCAGCAACAAATACTCTGAAATGACTTCTGAGATGTCCTCAAACTGCAGCACAGGGTTCCTGGTGTTAGTGACGCTCTCAGCTTGCAGCTCGCATGTCATTTGGCACCCTGCCTTTACCTGGGCCAATGCCTCTCCCTCCTGAAAGATCTCCCACCTTCCCCAGCCCTAACTGTTCTGGGATTCTGTCCTTCCCAGTTGGTTCATTGGGCATTGCTGCATTCCGGGTGTGGTGGGCTCCCACTGTGCCACACCACAGCTGTCACTGCCACAGCAAGGGGATGTGCTGCACCTTTTCCCAGGTGAGCAGTGCTCTGATAAAGCACAAAGAGCAACTGCAGTGTCCAGAGCCACATCCCCAGGACTTGGGAGGCCACAGCTGGGGTGGTTGGCATGTGAGTGATGTCCTGACATCCTCAAGAGAGAGCACAGCTTTTTGGCAACTGCCTGGGGACACTTTCTGGGAGACTTTTCCTTTCTCCCAAACAATTCATCTGACCTTTAACAGTGACAGAAGGGTGTCCCCATTTCCCTCAGCCTTAAGCTTTCCCTCCTTCTCATGGCTTTTCTTTGCTTTTCTCAATCTTCCACTTGCTGTTCTGACTCTCCTACTGTAACTCTGCTACCTGTGGCTCACCTTGGTTGCAGTCTGGTTTTTCCATCCCATCTGAGGTCTCTAGTTTGAGCAAGTGTCCAATGTCCTGGACTTACCCTACCGTCTCTAGTTTTGGCATTTATCTAAGTCTCTCCCCAAGGCTGTGATCTGTCTCACTTATGGCCAAACTCACCTGTGAGACCTCCACCACATCCTCCAGATATTTCTTGAAGATGGAGTACTTCTGCACTTTTTTGCAGAGTTTACAGTGTCTTTTTCTGAGGGTTTCCAGTTCCATCTTGGCTCTCAAAAGCTCAGCATCCATTTTTAGGCTCTCCTCTCTCTGTTTTCTGTCTATCTTCAGAGCCTGGATTTGTAACTGTTCACATTTCTGGTGGTTTCCCCCAGCCCCACACATGCACATACAGAGGGAGGGAAAGGAAAGCAGGGTAAGATGGAGCTGGATTACTCACCAGCAATGGTAGGACATATCTTCAGGGAAGAGAGGCCAACTCTGGACCACCCTGTGAACATTTCCTCTCCCTGTTTCACAGGGCCATCCCTCTTGCATTGACCCTTTGGTCCTGGAGACCGGTACCCAGGATGGCAGACTGACTTTCAGACCTGCTTGGATCTGCACCCTGGAGACATCTGGATGTCAGCAGTGGGGACAAGGCTTACACCCTTCCTGGGGAACATTTGGGGCTGGCAGGAGATCTCACTGGTACAGTAAAAGCTCTTTTCCACCCAAGATTTCTCAGGCCTTCCCATATCTGTGGTACAAAACCTTGTGCCTTGCCAGTCCTGTTCCTCTCAACAGGAGTGCAGCCCAAAACCCTCTTCCCCAGGGGAGGGGAGGGGTTGTGGTGCAGCTCAAGGATCTGGTGTTACCTGCACAGCGCTTCCAGATCTCTCCACGTGGGCTTTCAGCTGGGCCCTCCTGGCATGCAGGTCTCTCCAGCGGTCAGCAATGACTTTCATCCTCTGCCTGAAGGCCTGGCAGCACCACAGTGAGGGTGACATGGCAGCCTGCACCCAAAATCTGCCACCTGCCTCCCATAAACTCCAAAAAACCACAAACCTCCCAGCCATGCACCAGTACCCACCCATCTTTCTCACCTCTTCTTTCTCTGTCATGACCTTTTCCATCTCTCGGACTTCTTTCTTTTTCCTTAAGAGCTGCATAAGTGAAGACTGGGAATCCTCCTCTGTCACTCTGAGTTCCCTGCAGGAGGAGTTTTCCTCGAGGTTACACACTGACTCGAGTTCCTTGGCAGGGTGGATTGCTTGGATCCTTGGATTGCTCTGGATGTTGGACTGTGTCCCGGGTAGGGTGATGGGGCAGAGTCCCCCAGCACCACCTCAGATCCCATCTGGCAGCACAGCATCCCCTCCCCACCCCAGCAGCATCCCAAGGCAGAGCAAGGGGGTGTTACAGGGAGGAACAGAGCTGGGCAAGGGGGTACAAGAGGAGGCAGAAGTGATAGACATAAGGCAGGGGGGTTTCCCATGGTGAGGGACAGAGGGATGGAGGAGGCAGCAGAAGAGGATGCAGGCTGGAGGAAGAACCCCCTCACCTGAGGAAGGATGGGAGTTTCGCCTTGCACATCCTGAGGAAAAGGGCTGACATCTCCTTTTTGCTCCAGGTCTCCATTGCTCCAGCCACCAGCAGGAAACAGAGCCCAGGTGCTGCCAGCACGGCTTCTCTGCCAGCTCAGCTCAGGGGCTGCCCCTCAGCCCTGTGGTTCAGTGTGGGAGGCACCAGGCAGGAATGAGCCTGGGAGCCTCTGGCCTCTGCTTTCCTGAGACCTTCCTTGGCCTCTGCAGCCCTGAGGCTACTCCAGCCCTGGAGAGAGGCCCTGTGGCTACTCCAGCCTCTGGGAATGTTTACTTGGCAACTTCATAGTTGCTGGGCAACAGAATGTTCACTCAGAATTAGGGGGACTGACCACCCTGTGCAGGACCAGGAGTTATTAAATTCCCTTCCTCACATCTCTTAGGGTTTTTCCTCTGCTATAACTTGAGCTCTGCTGGGTGTTTCAGTGCCCTGACAGCCACATTCCTCTGTCCCAGCCCTCAGGGCGCAGGGCTTGCTCCTTCTATCCCCATCACCAGATGGAAACACCATCTACAGGCACATCCTTGGGGATGTTTGACCACTGTGCTGCCATGGTGTAGTGCCCTTCCCTCATAGCTGAGCTCACTGAGATCAGCTGCACAGCATTTTCCCTCCCCTAAGCAAAAAACATCCCCTGGGCCCTTCCTCTGTTGGGCCTGGCAGCTCCTGTGCATGGCTCTATAAACAGTGGCTACTCACTTCATAAAACCAACAAATTTCTCCTGCCTGCTCCCTGTAGGGGTCTCAGCTGCTGAGGTACTAGTCATTGGTTTCTCTGGGTCTGAATTGAAGGCACTTGAGACAGTAATTCATGTTCAGACTCAGGTGTTTATTTTTTCTTATCAGTAAAACAGTCTCACTACTGTGAGTTCTGCAGTTTTTCATTAGAAGGCACAAAATTACCAACAATCTCTTGTTACAAGGGCTTTTAAGACTAAACTATCCAATTAAGAACTGACACCTAGATTATTTTCTTTTTTAACCCAATAACTGATCCCACAGATCCCACAATGCAGACTTTCCTGCCCAATTACAAAATGCCACCCAAACCCAAGAAGAAGAAGAAGGAAGAAACAGCATGAAGAAGAAACTCAGGACAACACCCTGTGCCCTCCATCTTGCTTCCATCCACAACACACTAAAAATCCCAAAACCTAAATTTCTCACCAAGTGATCCACCTACCCTACTCTCTATAATCTATTTCACACTTTTGTGGATTCTAGGCCACCTTGAAGTTTAGGAAATTTTCTCCATGAATGGGTGTCCAAGTCAGTGCTGCCCTGGGGGTCAGGGCACCCCGGAGCAGACAGAGAAATATTCCCAGTGCCCTGCATTTCCCCAGCTCCCTAATGGGCTATTTAAATCCTCCTATTCAAGCAGGTCAAACTGTCACTCCCTGAGGCTGGCTTTCAGTTTCCAACTTCCCTTCTTCCCCTTCCTGAAGCCCAGGTCTTCCTGCAGGAGGGTGCCCAAGCTTTGGTGTGTTGATGCCTGCCATGCATTGGGCACACTGATACAGACAAATTAAACAGATTTAATGAGTCCTGCAAGTCCTAAAGTCCTGCAAAAGCACCAGGCCCATGTGCACGTGCTTCACTTTCAGAATCTAACAAGGAGAATGCCTCTTCCATTCAAAAGGACTTTTTTTTCTCCTGTTTGTTAGGATAAAAGCTCAACCTAGAAATGAGATACAGGGATTGGGCTGGGTAGTTGAAGGGCTGATAGTCAGATTGGAGGAGTTGCTTCAGCTGGGAGAAACCAGCACAAACAACCTGTCTATCAGCCTGTCCTGCAAGCTCCTCTTGGAGGTTTTACTCTCACTCATCCCTGTGCAACATCTCTGCCTCCACCAAGATTTGCTCCAGTGACAGAAAAATATGTGTTTGAGCAGAGAAGACATAGGAACAGCTGGGGACATCATCTGGACCCCAACACTCTCTGCTAGAAGTGCAGTTTCTAACCTTTCTTTGCACTAAGGTTGTGGACACTGGAAGAGAAAAATTCAGTCTTGGAATTCTTCAGAAATATTACAGGCTAAAGACCACACACCAGCATTGTTGTGAAGGACAGGCTGTAGCTCCAGCCTCAGCATGGATGACTGGTAGGAATGGTGGTGTCAAAAAACCAGTGTCAGGTTTTGGGTTTTTTTTCATTTAGAATCCTATAAATCTTCCCTTCTGCCTCCAAAACACCACTTTTTTCTATGAAACCCTTGCAGGCAACCAGAAGAATTAAAAGGCATTGACTGAGCTGCTGGTGTGGAGCCTGTGTGATGCTGTAAACATTAAGGTCACTGCAATGGGATGTCCCATGCCACCACTGACTTTGCAAACTTCGCTAAACATCAGCTTCCAGTTTGTTGATCCCATCTGTCCCACACACTTTAGATCCAGAAACTTTCCCCTGCGCTAAAGAAACTGCCCTGTGCAGCACCCCAGGGCACCTTCAAAGGACAATTTCCAATCTAAGAAAAAACTTACTCCTTGTTAAAAGCAAGCAAGCAGCATCCCACAAGCTGCCCACAGAACCTCAGCCTATTTTATTACCTTCCTAACAATTTTGTCTGCTCTGGATAAATAGAAGCTCTCCTGACAAGTGGAAAGGTGCCTGGATGGAGAGAGCAGGTTGTTCCAGGGACCAGCTGGTCCCCCAAGCCCTGGTTCTCTCTCCCATGCTCTTCAGCATCTCGCTGGGAAACTTCCCCAACTGGGACACAGTTTACTCTGCCAGGGGCTGCAGGAGAAGCTGCTCGCTTGCAGGTGGAGGCATGTCAGGAGAACTGCCAGCAAGGCATTAAGCAATGACCAAGAAGCAAACAAGAGTGCAAATGGCCACCAGCTGCAGCAGGAGCAGTGTAGAGGAGCCAGATAATAGCCTATATCTGCTGTGTGTTGCAGCAACCCCAGCTCCTCCTCTGCTTTGCTCTGCCCACATCTCACACCTCCATGGGGCTGTGGCTGGGATTTGGAAATCTAAGAGGTGGGAGTTTTGCCTTGGTTTGCTCTGGTGTGTTATCACAGGCCCCTGGGAATATTTGGCCACAAACAATGACCAGCTGCCCTCGCCCAACCCAACTTTTGGCTGGCAGGCAGCATGACAACACATCACCTGCAGTAGTTCTCACCATCACAGCCTCTTCCTGTAGGGAAATACAATATAAGAAAATAAAGGCAGTATAGCAAGTAATCTTACCCCATTAAGGAGTTGCAGCTGAGCCAATTATCAGAGATTGGGAACAGGCCTGATGTTAACAGGCCACAGCTGTATCCAGTCAGAAGAGTGTTATAAAAGAGTGGATTGGTTGGTTGGGGGAACTGGAGTCAGTGGCTGCTGTGAGGACAAGGAAGAGGCAGTGCCTGGAGGAGCTGTCTGTGAGAAACATCAAGGTGGTACAAAACTCTGGCAATATGGAACCCTTGCAATGTAATGACAATAGAACTCTTGTGATATATATGACAACATCTTCCAGTAGCCAAAATCTCAGCACTGGCAGAGACAATGAATGGAAATCAAGCTTACACATTCCAGACACATGGTCAAGCAGCCTGGGGCACCACGCCATAGAGGAACAGGTATGGGGACACACGAGTGGCCACAACTCTGCTTTGCCCACAAACCCATCCTGATGCTGTGGCCTCCAAGGAGAACCAGTCTGAAATGGGGCAAACCAGGCTCTTCTCTGCTTTGAGCTCTACTAAAGAGCAGATTGAGCCTGATTCAGTTGTTCCTGCCATTTCTTCCTCACACCTTTTTTGGACACTTCTAGGGCAGAGGAGCCCATGGAGTTACAGACTTGGTGTTGATCCTGCTTGGAGCTAAAAGTCAGAGTGAAAAACTCCAGAGATCCCTTCCAGCAGGTCCCCTAAGTTACCCTACAATTCTGATAACTCCCCATTAGTCTTGCACCCCATAGTGCCACCCTTGGCAGGAAAAGCCCACCCCAGTGAGGACAGGAGCATTTGGCAGCCCTTTCCCCACAGTCTGGGCATGTGAGGCAGGGCTTTCCTCTCAACCCCTGGTACTTCTGGAGTCTCATGAATTTTTATCAAATGCTAACAATTTAAATCCTTCTCACATATGTAGAAATCTTGCCATGAGTCTGAGCTTTATGGAAGGGTTATTTTGGGGTTTTTAAACTTTATAATAATTTTCATTTTACAAGTTCATAAATCAACTCTTCTTTTCTGCTCTGCTCCACACCTCCTGTCTGGGTGTGGCTCTAAACAAATGAGACCCTTGAATGAAAATTCACTTTTTTCTTTTCTTTTTTTTCTTTTTTCAAGACTTGCTCATGTCTCCTCAGCCTCAAATATTTCATGCAGGTTGTGCCATGTATTTCACAAGCTAAGCCAAGCAAAACACTGCCTTCTATATACACAGCAAAAAAATGTTTTTCAGGCTCAAAGCATTTCTGTCTTTGGCAGAATCTTTTCTCAAAGCATACCAAAGAAAAAGTATGGAAATGAAATACAAAGAGTGGTTAAAATAATATTTTGGGTAGAGATGAGCCCAAACCAAACCCCAGATTAGAAAGCCAGATACCCCCCTAGATACCATGCCTAAAATGAGGAGGTTTGTTGTGATACTTGGAGAAAAACTGGAAAGCATTGCAGGTCTCCCAGCGAGTTTAATTTCCTAATTGAACTTATAAAAGACTTAACCCCTACCAGGCCTCACAGCTAACACAGGTCCTTTTATATTTACACCACAGATGATATTTAGCCAGGCTGGCCCTGTGTGGATGGGCTGTGGGGAGGCAGATGGGGGTCTGGCATGGCAGAGAGGATCCACAAGGCAAAGGGGCTCTGCTGAACCTGGGCAGGGGACCCAAAGCTTCCCTGGATTTCAGTGTGGTTATTTCTGCTATTTGGATCCAGCCCTCCACTGACGTGGGCACAAGCTGTGGTGTAATTTGGGGTTTCAGACCCAGCATTTAGGACTGGATCCAAAACTTGAATGGAAGAAATTTGGGAAAGAGGCTTTTAAGAGTTTAATTTGAAACAGAAAACCCATGAAACTATTTTTGCCCTGGTCTTTAATTGAACTATTTTTTTAATCCCCTAGTATGCCTGTGCTCTTCAGGCATCCAGCAGCAATGTCTCAGTACTAAATAGGACACTTTATGCTATAGGAGTGATGGATGACTGACAAACTCAGCTCCCTGTGAACCCACTGCTCTGGAGAGGTGAACAAAGAGCATGTTACAGCTCTGTGTGTGCACACAGCAGCAGCCACAAGGAAAGCTGACTGTAAGGAAAGCCTATCTCAACAGCAGATTTCAGGAGGATAATTGTACCTGCTAATCTATAAACTCTCTCAGAATCTGATAATGCAATTAGAGGCATCTTTACTTTCTGTATCCCAACAGAAAGTCCATGTACGTGACTGTAAATAGGACAGTTTAATAAAGTGTGTTTTACTCTCTGGTTTAATATTTTTATAAATCTTAAAATAACCTTAAAAATATTTGTCCTAGTACTCAACAGGATTTGGGCTTGTTTTTCTATCAATTTAGTGGTTGTAACACAGGTCTTAAAATAGAGGGGGAGGGAGAGTGTTGTTTTGCTCCAGAAGCTGAGTGTGTACCCAGCACGTCAGCCCCATTGTACAGAGCTCCTGCCACTATCAGCCAAAACCATCCCAGCTCCCTCCCAGATAAGGAAGGACATGTCCTCTGCTCTGTTCCATCCTATACTGTGCCAGGGCTGCTCCTTTGGTGCCCACAGCACAGGCATGTGTCCAAATCCTCCCCCCATCTTCAATAAGCCAGGTAGCTGCGCCTCTGCTCCTAAAACAAGGACTTGGCTGAAATGCTGAATACTCAGTGGAGCACCTGCTGCTAGGCAAAAAGAGACCTCTTGGGCATGAAGGGTCCACAGTGCAGGAGAAAGAGCTTATTAAAATTTTTTTTTCGTGTGAAATATTGTGGTTTTAATGTTTCAGGTTGTTGAATCCTATCCCAGCTTGACACTTGCTGGCTGCAGGGCTCACATCCCACCTCTAATGCATGCAGCTCACCCAGCACAATCCCAGCTCTGCCCCTGCAGTGGTGCCAGCATCTCCCTGCTCCCCTCACCAGATTCTTGCTGCCACTGATGCACAGGGACAGATTCCTGTTCCCCTCAGCCTTCCCAAGCAGTTTTGGGAGCTGCAGGCATCCAGGCTCAAAAGCAAACTCTGGAAGGTGATTTTGTAGCAGAGAATGTTCCTGGACTCCATCAGCAACATCCTCAGACTCAGCCACCTTTCAAAAAGACAAACTCCATGAACACTGCTCTCATATACATACATGCACACACAAAAACAGTTATTAGCTTAATAGGGTGAGTATCAAAATGCAACAATAAATTATCTGACATCTTTATTGCTTAGAATGACAGATTCAAACAAAGCTAACCCTTTAATTATGTTTATATAATGTAATTTGGCAGAAGTCATAAAGCATCCCTTTGGCAATGCCAGATTAAATATTTTACATTTGCTTGGGCAGCACATTATAAGACTGGAAGCAGTATTTCTGCCCAGTGCTCTGCAGCAGTGTGGATAAGAAGGCACAGAGGTTCTGGTCCTGAGATCAAGGGACCCCAACCCCATATCCCACTTTGTAGAGCTCCCCTTTCCACCCTCACATCCAGGAGAATGGCACCACTGGCATTTGCCAAGACCAAAACAAAAGGCCCTGCTGATGCCAAGGGCACCAGTGGTGCCTCTATTATTGCTGCTGGGGTTTCCTGGGCCCCTCACCTCTCTGCCCACTCCAGTTTCTCTGAGTCCTCCTTCTGTGTAGAGCAGGAGTAGGGGTCCCACATTATGCCACAAACATTTTGGGCAGTGGTCCTTCACGCCTGGGATTTCAGAGAGAGGATGAAGCACCATGAGCTGCTCTGCAACAGGGCAGGGAACAGAGAGCAGTCTCCATGTCCAGATTCCCAGAGCCCATTTGCCCATCGCTCCTAAGAATCTTCCCAAGAAAAGTGAGTTCCCACATCAGGCTTCTGTAAGAAACTCCCCAAAGATCCCACATTTCAAGCTCCATGACTCTGTTCATCGCTGTGGAACTAGAAATGCTTGTTCCCTCTTTCAAAAGGATGCAAATTAACACTGCCCTCCCTCCCAGAACAGGGCCCATGGAGCTGCCCCTCCACTGCCAGCACGTCAGGAATGTAGATGGAGATGAAGTCAGAACAAAGCCCCTCGAGATCCAGGACAGCCACTCTGCAGGCTCCCCTTCCCGAGGGATTTTCCAAGAGTCGCCACCATCGTGCTGGGAATCTCAGTTTTGACTCTCAGCCCTCTGAAATCCACATGCCTGCTCTGACCATGGCCACCTACTCCAACATTTCTAAATTTTCCACTGCTAAGGACCACCCTTCTTCTAGAGAGGTTTCTCTGGCTTGGTTCTGCTGCTACAGTGGTATTCACAAAATTGATTTTCATAAGTAATTACAGCACAGTAGAATCCAGTGCAGGGAGAATGTGGTTGTGTCCTTCTGCAGCCAGTGGGATGGAAAGCTGCATTCAGAGTGTGCTGAAGCAGCCAGAATAAATTTACTGTAGCCCTGCTACATTTCTTAAGTTCAAACTGTTACATACACACACACTTTGCCCAGCATACTCTTTGTATAATGTAAAGTAGGTATCAGTTTCAATTGCTCACTATGAACATCAATTTGGATGCTGTAAGAGGTACCTAAACTTCTCTTCACTGTTAAAATTAAGTGATGTTTGTGAAGATATCAGTAATGAATGAGGATACAGGACAGATAGCAGGAACTTGAACTCCTTCAGTAACATGTAGAGCCAAAGGGTATAGACTAAGATTCAAAATTTTTAAAAAAAAGCCAACCTAAAAAAAAATTCAAGGGGTCCACAAAACAATGTATAATATACAATTCAGAACAGAACTTTGCCTAATGTAAAGAGACAAGACCTTTGGAGCACTAAGCAGAGCAATTTACAATTTCTGGAGTATGTCATGTTTGCATCAAAGTTTTAATTACAGAATTAATAAATCCATCCAGACAAAATTTCTTTGGTTTCTTCAAAGACAGACTTGACTGCTTTGCTAAGGCACTTTCCGCTTTTTGCCTTCATATAAATTATGGTGTGCAAAAAAATAAGTCAATTAAGAGAGAATAGGCATTATGAAATACTTCCCTTTGCACAAGCATACAGGCTTGCAAATCTCATTGAAATTCTGTTGAGTTGCATTGCCCACACAACTTGCAATCTTAGCAAAAGCCACACAAAAGGCTTCCCTCTTCCCTCCCCATTGTTTACAAGAGCGTTTTGGGAATGGGGCATATATTGCTATGCAGGAAGGGAAACAGGGACAGGAGTGAAATGCAGTTTGTTGAGCTAATAAAACAGCAAGCCTTCCATTTGTTTCCTCAGTCCTACAGAGCCGTTCCTGTTTAAGACTTACACGCTCCCCTGTTCGCAGAGCTGGTGACAAACATTTTCACTGATGACTGTTAAAGCTTGAGGGCTGGCCATGTTTTAACTATGAGAATGTTTCACAGCCATTATTAATGGCCGTGGCTTAATTCATTATTTAAGAGGTTGATATATGACAACAAAGGGACAGAAAGCCCTAAAGGGACCTGTGGTACCTAACTTGCTAAACTCCTCAAGAGATTCCAGCAACCCCAGAAAAACATGAAATTCATCTAAATTCAGGGGACTCTGAAGTTTGCAAGGCATTTGGCCAAAAGCAACCCAAATATTTTCATATTCCTTTACATAAGGTTACCAGTACTGCCTAATTACGTGAGTAATAAGAGACAACAAAGTCTCCTTCTCACACACTCAGAACACTCTTTCATGCAGCAAGGAACGGTATATATAAAATAATTAGGACGGACATCAATGAAAGCAAGAAGGGGCATGAGCTTGGAAAATCTGCCAAACCACTGGGGCTTCTGGCAGAACACCCTGAATGTCTGGGATCTACTTATCCAAATGTGGGCATCAAAGTTTTCCAGGGAGACAGCCCATGCAGGTCAGCAGGCACGCAAGAGCACAGGACAGCAGCTCGCTCCTGCTGCCCCTGCAGGTGAGCT
Source organism: Zonotrichia albicollis (assembly GCF_047830755.1). Taxonomy (NCBI): domain Eukaryota; kingdom Metazoa; phylum Chordata; class Aves; order Passeriformes; family Passerellidae; genus Zonotrichia; species Zonotrichia albicollis. The sequence goes on along the minus strand of NC_133823.1, from coordinate 50,578,764 downwards.
TCCCACTCCAGCTCCAAGGCAGCTCTGGCAGCAAAACTGAACACAGGTGAGACAAATTCTGTAGCAAATTGCTCAGGAAAAAAGGTATCAGAGATTCCCATGCTCATGTCCCAGGAAGTGGAGTTGCTCTGGCTCCATCCCGACACTTCTAGGGGGGCCATAGAAATTTCTGAAAACACAGGTATATACAGATGGGAAGAAAAGCCCAGGTGTGCAGGAGTTCATTGTTTCCCCCTACTCCAAATATTCAGATGAAGTGAGTGAGGAAAAACCTAACTTTTCTTGGTTGTGACCTCAGACCATCAGCTGTGTAATGCTGCAGCTGTGTAATGATGCTCCAGCAATTTCCAATGCCAATTCTCTGAAACCCATTGAAGGCAAAGGATACCTTCTGCTCAGCAGAAAGGGCTGAGTTTCACCTCCAAACTGCTTTTCTTGCCTCTTGGAAATCCTAGCTTAGTCCTTCAATATTTTCAGTTTACTCCCTCACTGTGCTCCTGTTGAGGAGGAAAGAGAGAAGGGATAAAGAGTTCAATCTGGATCTTCAGCTGATTTCAATAGGACAGTGATAATTTGCAAGAGAGCATAATGCCACCAACAGGTGAACTCAGGTTTTTTCTGATTTACACCAGGGATGAGATCCACCATCAGCTGGTGCCCTCCTCAATCACCAGGTGACTTCAGGGTGGTTTATTTCTGAACCCCACATTCACACCAGAGTAACAGGAGAAGGTGCTCTCTTCTGTAAAACCTCATCTTTGTGTGGTTGTGTACCTGGGGACTTGGTGAAGCCTCCTGAAGGTTTTCAGGAGAGGAACCAAGAAAATAACTTCTCTTTTCCACAATAAGTTCCTTTCCACAGGAGCAAGACTTTGAACACAGCCCCAGGTAAGAGGAAGGCGTGCTGAATCCTGCAGCTGAGCTGGTGGAGGTCACAGGAGGAAACTGGGGCACTTCTTTGGGCTGTGCAATCCCTTCCCTAAGCACTCACACACCACCCTGGTCTTCCAGGGCAGCCTCAGCAGAAAGACCTCCCATGCAGCAGTACTCAGAGCTCAATGTCTGAACAAAGTTATATTTCTTTGTTCAGTCCTCAGCTCAGTCAGACCTCCCTTCCCCTTTTTCCTCACTGACTGGTACCGTGTGCCCAGCTGGTCTGGCTCAGGGCAGGCTCAGGTGGGTGGTCACCCCCTGGCTGAGGCAGGGGTTTGCTCCCATGCCCGCAGCCATGCCCAGCCCCAGCACTCTCTGACTGTCGGGAAATTTGCAAACCAGAGAATTGTAGGACCTCTCCAGGGAAAGCACTTCTGGCACACCCACACGCTCTCTATGCAGCTGGAATTAAAATCAGGTTTTATTTCCCTGTCTGGGTCAAGCAGAGTAAATCATCACTTCCCTGGTAAGCACAGAGCCTGGGCCAGCAGTGCCCAGCAATGAGCCCTAGTGACAGGGATCTGTATCCACAGCAGTGAAAGATCTCCTTTCACCCAGAGTGTGTTTTAGCCTGTCCCTTCTTCCCCCACCCCTGCATGTTTTCTGCTTATAACAATTAATTGCTTCATTGCTGAAGGCAGCGTTTAATCCTGCAAGCATAAATTCTCACGTACAGTGATGTGATCAGTGAGGCTTGTGGGATTAAATCCTTAGGTCCACCAAAAATTTTCACAGGAGTGTAATTATAATCAGACATGCAGCTACATGAGTGTTTCAGGGGAAGCACATGTGCAATTGCTTGTGATTCGTTGCAGTTTTCAAAACCAGAAAAATTGTTCAGGATCAAGTTGAGTTGCCTGGGCAGAAGTGCACAGAATAAAAGTGCTTAGAGAAATGACTTTTAGGGATTCTCCTGTTGGTCCTTTACCTAGTGTGCCTTCAGACCTCAGGTCCTTTCTGAAGAAGTACCCTTCCTCCACCAGGCTTTGCCTTGTTGCTTTCCTGACCTGAGCCCCTCCTGCCACCTCCTACATCAGTCCCGAACTTGAAGTTTCAGCCAAAGACACTAAAACTTTTATCTGCACATCTCGCTGTTTTTTTCCTTACAGCCCAAAGGGCAAATAAGCACAAACATGAAGTTAAGGCTTTACTAATGGCGTGTGTGTTCAACTGAAACAACCCATCGATGCTAAAATTGGGAGGTAAAGATTCTCATGATATCTCTGAGATCTCCTGCCTGGGACAGTGCTTCCTGTGGCTCAAGAAACAGCTTCTTGTCCTCTCCTGAGGGCACATATCTCCCACACTTTGTTCAGATCCCTTCTGATTCCTCTGAAGCTGTTTCTTCTTGGGGTGATACCCCAGCCTGAGGCAGCTCCTGGCTAACTACAGCCCAAACAAAAGGCAGTCATGGCAGGAGGGAACGCACAGGAGGAATTCCCACCAACAACCTAGTTTATCATAGCAAGAAGAAACCACTCATGAAAGATGTGTTCCTCACAGCAGAGCCTTTTGCAGAACCTCTTCAGCCAGTCACTGTCCCTTGTTGCCCCCTGCATCCCCAGCAACTGCTCCTCACCCACTACCCAGCTCTGCCACCAAAAACTTCCACATTAACCTTCTCCCATCACTGTCCCAACTGCTGCACTTACAAGAACCTGGTGGTGCCAGCCCATGCTGTGCCTGGCCAGGTGCCTAATGCTCAGGCAACCTCCCAGATGCTTTTGATCCACATTTGCAGCTGCTTATAGCATTTCCCTGTGAGGGCAGCTCTGCAGAAGCAGCTCTGACTGCACCCCTGCTGCTCTGGGGCTTGGGGCAGAGCTTTCTCCAGGTGAACCCACTGGGGATTGCTGGATGGATGAGACATTTCAGCTGGGTAGAGCCCCACTCTCTCTGCTGCTGCTGAGAGCTGCAGCTCTGGTGAACACTTCCTGAGACCTGTGGCTCTTGCTCTGGGCTCTTCTTCAGCTTCACAGAAGGAATCCGACCCTTGGGGTCGCTCTTCCCCCCTAACCCTGGTGTTGGACCATCAGATGTAAGCCATGGACTGGGCAGTGTGCATTTTGGCTCCCTTTATGAGGTCACAAAAATAATCAGCTGCACCAAGTTATGCAAAAATCTCACTAATTGATGAGCTACTGCAAGTGGTGACTTCCAGGTAAGACAGACCTGTAAGGGGCTGTAGTGAGATGGGTGTTGGACTCTTCCCTCAGGTAATAAGTGACAGGATGAGAGAAAATGGCCTCAGGTTGTACCAGGGGAGATTTAGATCAGATATTAGGAAAAATTTCTTTGCTAAAAGACTTGTTAAACATTGGAACAGGCTGTCCAGGGAGTGCTGGGGTCACTGTCGCTGGAAGCATTCAAAACGCATTTGATGTGGTACCTGGGAGCCTGAGTGCACAGCCAGCTGCAGATGGACTGAAACTATAATGGGAATAAGGGGAAACCTCCCTCTATCACACAGATTTCGCCCCCTGCTGATGGTATCACCAGCAGCCTGTTTCATGGACTATGGGTAAAATCTTCAAATCAGACAAGGAGCCAACTAAGTTTGATTTAATAGCAAGCAATTTGCTTAATGAAACAGAGTGCCAAAGCAGGAAATATTCAGTCTTCTTACTAGAAACACAATACTAATTAAAACAAGAGTAATGAAAGAGGAAAACATGTTTAATGTTTCTCCATCAGTCTGAAAATAATTTATTGTTTAGATGCTTTTAGAAATATTTGCTCCCTTCAGACCATGCTGGGTTTTGAATCAAAATGGACTGAGATAATCAGTATTTAAACCTTTACATAGAAGGTTTAATTCCAAATCCACAAAAATACGCTTAAATATCACCTCTCCAGTTATGCACTACATAAAAATTTTGCTTTCTTAAAAATAGAATTATTTCTGTACTGAGTGGCAGCTGTTTGCACAGTTGGTTCTACTGAGGATTTATGCCTGGTCCAGGCAGAGGAAAGGAGCCTGGAATTAACCTCTTGCTCTCTGCTGCTGGTAATTACCTTTGCCACAGAGCAGAGAGCACCAGGAGCAGAGAATCCAAGCAGGGCCCTGCCATCAGCAGCAGTGAAATAAATCAAGATGTGACAGCATGAAGGGACAAATAAATCACCAGGAGAGAGGTGACATGGGGAAGGACAAGAACTATGAGCAATACAAGCAGATGAGTTTGGGGCCAACACCAGCTGTGCAGGAGCTGTTTTGGTTGGCATCAGATGAACATCTGGATTTGAGCTGGGTTTGAGGTACAACCTGTGCTTTGAGGACAGGAAAAATGAGACACAGAGAAATAAGTTTGAGTTCCCAAGACCTCTGAGGGAGCAAGACACCCTGTTCTTTGTCTAAGCAAGGTTCCCACAGAGAGTTAGTACTAGAGCTAGAGACAGTTCAAAGGCATCCCAGAACTTCCTCTTCTGACAGGAATTTACTTCATCCTTTACCTTTCAAATGTATCAGAAACATTTATACAGAAAAAACTTATTTTTGAGCTTCTGCTGTACTTTTTGAAGAGAGAAAGAAGTCTCTATTAAGATGTGTTACAGGTATTATTAAGGAAATGTCCTAAGAGAAGCTACTCAGTTGGAAAGTAACACAGAGAAGGCATCTTCCACTTAAAACAATACATTGGGTGTGGGGGAAATAAAGAGAAAATCTGGTTGCTTGATGGTTTTTTTTGATTGGTTGGTGGGTTGGCTTGGTTTGATTTATGTTGTTGTTGTTTTATTCTCTTTTGTTTTGAGGAAGAGAGAGGGAAAAGCAGAGAGGGATTTGGCTGTTGAGGGTAGTAGTGGTAAAGATGCCTCAGTGCTCCACTCTTGGTTTGGAAAGACAGGGGTGTGCTAAGGAAGGCAGGAGACTCCCCTAAAATGGAAAATGTAAACCCCCTCCCTCCAAATTGCCAGAAATTTTAAATTAAGGAGCACTCAGGCAAAAATATGGGAATTAGAGTTCTTTATTAGGGAAGAAAATAAAAAGATAAAATAAACAATGCAGTAAACCAAAACAGCACTGACAGAGTCAGAACACAACCCGACACCCTGTGGGTCAGGGTGTTGGTAGCATCCAATTGGAAATGTGGCTGCAGCCCTCCTGGAGTGTCAGGGGTGGTTCTGCTGGAGCAGGCATCCTGTAGAAAGGTGCAGTCTTCCTCTGAAGATCCAGTGGAAGAGGAGCTGTTCCTCTGGGAAATACAGTGGAGAAAGCCATGCTGGTGCTCCAGAACCTCAAGATTATATCCAGGTAGGAATGCTTGGCTCCTCCCTCTGGGCTCACATCTCCCAGTGGGATGCTGTTTTCTTATCAGTCAGGAAGTGACATTCAATGGCCTGTTATCAGCAGATGTCTCCCAGGAGGGAGGAGTGGTTGTGGAAGAGATAAGGAAAACTGCCCACTGAACAGAAGACAACTGCCATAGAGATGGCAAATAGAACACAAATTGTTCGGCAATCCAGGACAGCTCCCTTGTGACATTTTAGTGAGATGATGTGTTTGGAAGGAAAGTGAAAAGAATGTATCTGCTTCCCAGAACTAATCTCCCAAGGTTTTATCTTTAATCTCTTTCTGTCCATGCTGCAATATGAACTCTATGGAGAAAGTCCCAAGGTCAGCAGAGCAGCTTTTGGCTGATGCCACGGTGTGTAACCACATCCCAGCCCCACTCAGCAGAAGCATCTCATTTCCTGCAGGATCTGGAGCAGGCTCTGGCTTCACTCATGTCCTCCTTGCTGCCAAGCCACGATGGAAACACTCACACTGGGCTGCAGGTTTCTCCAGCAGGAAGGACACAAGCACAAGGCTGGGATATTGTAGCAGGAAGGGGCAACTGCCAGGCAGCTTGGTAGTTAGGGAAGAGAAATCTCTTCTTTGCTGGAAAAAGTGAACATGCACAAATGGGCTTGCTCAGCTCCTCTCCCCTTATCCCACCAAGGCAATAACTGGCTATTTTTTTGTACCACCAAGATGTTTGTTTCTGGTTTGGTTTCTTGTCAAGCACTTGAAGACCATGACACACTTAAATGTGGTGAATAGCAAATACCAATGATCATTGCAAGGATAGAAGCCACATAAAACAGGGGAAGGAGAAACATGGCAATGACTGAGTGAAGAAAAACCATTCAACACCTGGAAGACAACAGGGCCTGGATCCATTAAGAGGCCAATAGGGGGCCAACGAAACATAAAATAAAAAACAAAAAAAACCACCCTAAAAACAAATAAAAAACCAAACCAAACAAACAAAACCAAAAAATCAACAAAAATCCAACAAAACTCCAACAAAACAAAACAAAACATTGAGTATTTTGGGCAAGGTTCTCACTTTGGTTTGTGTGCCACAGCACTATTGAGATTAATATCTTTTAAAGTCCTAAGCAGCATCCAATGATTTTGTCAGTATTAGGTCTTGAGAAGAGGTTGTTAATGAGGAACGGGAGGATATGGTATTTTAAATTATTATTAGTTTTTTCTTGTAGCTGCTTTGAAGAATCCATATCTAAGTCACAGAAATCCCTCTGGAAATTGGTATGAGCTAAAAGCCCTAGAGCCAAAATCACAAGATGCTTCAGAAAACTGCCCATGAGGGACACACACTGGAGAATACACCAACCATTAATTATGGACAAAAGAGCATGCAGAGGTAAAGAAATCCATCTCACTGACCTGCTGCCCTGCTCCAGGAAAATATTTCTTACACTCTCTCTAGCTTGCATTTTTATTTTGTGGAATCAAAATCCTTCCTGACTCTATGCCCTTCCCCTTGGTTTTTTTGGACAGAATTACAAAATGATGGGGTTAATAGAGCACAGAGCAGCTGCAATCTATTTGGATTTCACTGAAGGACTTGATACTGTCTCCTGAAATCTTATGCTCCAAATTAATTCAAGTTGGCTCAGGCAGGAAAACACTGTCATGCCGACCAGAAGCTGCCTGAGAGGACTCTAAACATGGGGCAGTGACAGGCAGTGATGCTCTCACTGCAGCACCAAGGGGCTGAGAGCTCCTCCTACCCTCATCAGACATCCAGCAAAAGAAAAGGGGACTCCAGGAGCACTGGCAGAAAGTCCCAGATGCAGTTAAAACATAAGGAGGCTGCATCCAATTGAGCAGAGGTCAAGGGAGTTAAGAAATGCTGATAAAACAAGTCAGCTTTTCCATGGGAAGGGAAGAGGAGGGGAGAAGGGTTGCATACCTGTGCTAGGACAGAGGAGTTCATAAGTGTAACAGAGGGAAGAATCCAGCAGGCAGATGTGTTAATGTCACTGCAGCCACCCAGCTGCCCATCTGCCACAGTAACACTCATTTTAGCGTGGAATAATCACTTCTCACTTCCAAAGTGAAATAATTGCTCTGGAATGCACTCCCTCAGTTGGGTTCAGAGGAGCAGCAGCCCCAGAGCAGCTCTGACAAAATAGACTATTCTAGGCAATTTTGCTTGGTAGGCAAGACCCAAAATTCAAATACTCTTGATCTATAAGGCAGAAAATCCATATGGGAACAAGGAAAAGCTGATGCAATCAGTAGTCTGCTCTTCTTGTTGGTGCCAAACTCTACTGATCCATTCCACTGCTCCTAAAATCTAGGGAATTTTGCTGCTTTGACAGGGGAGGATTTACTTATGGCCAGTTGCATGGTTTTCAAGGGAAAGGAAGGTTTTTTATATGTTCTTATATGTTTTGTATGTGTTCATCACATACACAGTTTCCAAATTCTCCAGCAGAAAATAAAACTACAAGAACTTCCCAGGTGTGTCCTGCCTGCTGTTTTCCAGGCCATGTACAACAATCTCACTTTTGGACTTGGTCGTATTTCAGTTTTACAGTATTCCATGTGAAGTTCTTCATCATCCTCCTCCCTGCCTTTCATGAGAAAACCACTGCTGCTCTGGAGGAGATGGAAACTTTTTCTGTTCCTGATTTGAATAGTCACACAATGCAGTGACAGGCACTTCCCAGGGCACCCTGGTGGCTAAGGAAGTCAATTGTTCAGACAGCTTTAAAAATGGTTTGGTCAATGAGCCATTGGTGTTCTTCCAATAAGTTGTTAATAAATAAATTCTGAGCTCCATCACCTCCCTGGATGTGATGGAGCATTGAGCTGTGTGTCCTGGAGGAGTTTTGGTCACCTGTTACAGGAGACTGCTCCCATCATTACTTTAAAGACTGAGCTTAAGCCTGTTTGAATTGGCTGTAGGAGTAATTCCAGTTTCTCCTTCCAAATCCAGAAGCCTCCTAGGCATTCCCTTCAATACCAAGGTAAGAAATTTGGATGAGGCAGAGCTGGGATGCAGGGCAGGGTGGATGGCCCCTGGTGGAAAAAAAGCAGCCTTAAAAAGGGCCTGATTTTGACTTAATTCCAGTTCCATAACCAGCCAGTCACGGGGAATGTGAGACACAGCCTTCATCTCTTCCTGCCTAATATGAAGCAGATGTCTCCTGTTAATGAACCATCGGCTAATTAGTAACCACTTCATTTTCCTTCCATCAGTTTTCTTCTCTATCTCAGACATAGAGAGAGGGCAGGCTGCATAAATAAGGCAGTTCCCATAGAAATGGGCTGCATGTAGAGCAGTTCAAAGGCACTGAGGTAGGAAGTGAGCAGGACAGTTCCTGTTAAAAGATGGGACACTTGACAGGCATGTGGCACATGTCATTCACCCCTTTGCATCTTTTGACTCACCAAGTTGTGTTAGCCTCTGTATTTTGAACTCAAATCCTTGCTCATGCCTTGTCTGTTCACATCATAAATGCCACATGAGGGGCATGTCTCCAATTTCAGTCTTTAGCAGGAAAAAATTGTGATATTTTCTACCACCAGTGAGACTGTAATAGGGCAAAGCTTCACAGCAGTGACTTTACACCCCTGTGACTCTGGATATAGGTGGTAAAATTCAGGGTCCAGAGATAAAAATTATTCACATTAAATGTCCATTTTTCCTGGTGAGGGTTGCAGTGGATCTGGGACAACCCTCAAAATTGACAAGCTGCAGCCCCTGAGTTCTGGATCCTCAGGATCCTCATCCCTTTGTTCCCAAGATGTTCAAGTGGGAGTGGAGAGCACCCAGCAGCTGGGACACACCAGGACCCCTGAACCTGGGTCCTCTGAATTCCAGTCCAAAATGCTGCATCTCAGTTCAATCAAGAGAGATTATTTTCCTCTGAGCTCTGCATTAAGAACACAATGATGCTTATTAATTATTTATAGGAAAAGGATGACATTTAAATTCTGTCTGGGTCCCAGCCATCACATTGCATCTTTCTAATAGTTTCCCAACAGAAACAGATTCCTGTTCTGGCTGCATTACTCTCCTTTCCCCTTTCCCCCTGATACTAAGGGGTCTTAAAAGCTTAGAAAGCTATAGCCATGGTGATTTTGTAATACACTGGAACTCTCCTTTTGCATCATCCTAAGGGGAACTTACACTAATGTGATTCTTGGAAATAACTTCTCCCCTCATAAAGCACCCCAAACTGTAAACCTTCCAGCAAACTCCTTACATTAAGGCATTTTAAAGTTTTATTTCAGTAATCACCATATTAAACAGCTCCAGTCTTTATAGAGCTTTTCATCCCCAAGGAATTCAGAGTGCTTCAAGCCACTGCACATCAGCTACAGGCGGGGATGAATCCTCTGCCCTGTGAAAAGGTGGCTGCTCCCAGGGCTCCAGCCAGCCTGCCATGCTGTGAGAGAGCTTTGATTCATCTCTGCAGCTCAGCTGGTGCAGAAGTCCTGGTTGGATGCTCAAACCAAATGTCCTCCAATTCTGCAGCATGGAATGGAACCAGAGTCCAGTAGCTGGTTACCAGGAAACAAGTTATTAATTGTGGGATGTAATAAGGAACAGCTGACAGTATTGATAGGAGAGAGAAAATGGACACAAGTTGCAATGTGGGAAGTTACAATTAAATATAAAATTTTTTAAAATCTCTGTAAAGGTGGTTAAATGAGTTGTCCAGAGGGCTTGTGGCATCCTTACCCTGGAGCTGAGTCCTTGAATTCAGCTGGATGAAGCCTTGAGCAGCCTGGTCTTGCTGGAACCTGCTTTGTGCAGGGCACTGGATGACAGAGGTCCCCTAGCCTCATCCCAAATTCTTCTGTAGTGCAGCTCTGGTGCAATAACTTAAAGCATGAGTGGTGTTGGTTTAAATTAACACATCAACTGCTGAGTTGCAGCAGCTGTCACAGCTGTGAGCTACAGGCCCAGCAGCCTCCAGCCAGCACCAGAAATGGCAATGCTTCAAGTTGTGCCAGTGAGAGTCTGTGGAAACCCCACTGTTCTGGCAATTTCACTTAAAATTATGATTATTGCTCCTGTCTCCTCCCAGCAGTTATTGAGGAGAATGGAGCACCAGGCCCATGCAGCAAACATTTCCAAATGTGGGTGTTCCCTGCCTCCAGTCCTGTGTTTTCCAGATTAAAGCCATTCAATGCTGTTCACTCTTCCTCACAGCAACCAACTGCTCTTTAATCCAGACCCGCTCCAGTTCACTGGGTCTAGGGGTGAGGAGCAGTGCCCAAACGTGGCTTCAACACAGTGTCCTTCAGACCTCATCCACACTCAGTGTATCTTTCCCCATTATCTCATACCCAGCTTTCCCAGGATGTGGCCCCAAAAGCTCTTTTGGGGAGACAAATGGTGTCACTGTCCCACTTGGATTAGAGTCTCCCACAGCTTCCAGATGTTTTCCCATCACTCTGCAGCCTCACCAGCTGCTGCCTCCTCTAGGAATTTGTGTACTGGGTCATACCTTCTTGCTCACACCTTGTTGGTGGCAGGTTTGTGGTTAACCCCTAACCAGCAGCATTTCCTCCCCAGGGAAACATGTGCCCCATGCAAGGAATGACAGCTGGGCCTCAGGTGGGAGACAGCAAGGCAGGAAGATTCCACCACTGCCTGGGGGTTATTTCAATAGTTAACTTCCAGCTAAGCAGTTTTCAGCTCACACTGATGTCCAGGAGGTTACAGCATGATGCAGAGACTTGGTAGCTCGACAGCAGCTATAGGAAAAATCATTGCATAAACTGAGTCTTCCGGGGCTGGGAGCCAGGGAGTGTGGAGCTCAATATGGAAGATATCACTGTATTTTTTGTTGATATCATTATGTTTCATATTCTGTTTCATTACAGTCTGAAAATACTTTTTAACCCACTGCTCTCCCTGTGATCTGCACACACCCAATTGCCTTGTGATTCTCACCCCTAAGAAATCCTCACTAGGATCCAGGCTTGCACTGGACTTAGTTCAAGGGTTTAGTAATTTTTTTATAAACTTAAGGTATCACTGGGAAGCAAAAAACCCAACAGTCCCTATGGCTGTGAGCCCTTTTTAACAAACTGCTTCTCTGAACTATTGAGGCAGCATTTAAATCTCTTCTGTAGGGCAGGTAAGCCCTACAAGTGCAAACAGTGTAAATATCCATAGGTCAAACAAAAACCTTGGAACTCACTGACTTTGGACAATGGTCTGGCAAGTTCCAGCTCTCCTTCACAGCATTTTCTAAACTGAAGTTACCAGCTCTGTAAAATAAACAGAAAAATCTAGAAAACAAATAGGACAGAAAACAGAAGTGGAGAGAGAATTGAAGAACAAGCCTTTTTTTAAAGTTTCATTCCATGTAGCGTAAATAGGGAACAGGGCATTTTTAACTTGTAAGATCAGTATGTACAAAAATCACATAAACTTTTAAACTTAAAACATTTCATGGTGATAGGAATGTCATTGCTGTTATCATCATAGCAACTGAACACACACTACTGCTTAACAGAAATGGTGGGGACGGGGGGAAGTAATGAAAAGAAAGCCAATACAGGACTTCCAAAAAAAGTTTTTGGACTTCAGCCAGAAAGCTTTTTGCTTGGACCTGGTTAAGTCTTCCTAAGGGAAGCATTATTTTTTTGATGCAGAGGCTCAAGTCTCTATTTTTAGAGCACATCATAGTCGATGAGTTTAGCGCTTTCACATTTGAACCAACAGTTTATTAATATTTTTTTCAGGCCTTCTGTAACACCACATGGTAGTTTATTCACTTAATAACAATTTTGTAAATTGTCATGCCTGTCATTAAACAGGGTTTACCCCAAATAACCTCTTATATTTGGCAAGTAAGACTCACTTATTCCACATTGTGCATTAACTGTGTGACCTCCTTGTTTCCTTTCAACCCCTCCTGTTCAGTGGAGTGTTCAGCACTGTGATCAGAGGGTCCTTGTGTGGGAGGGAAGGGAGAGCTGTGTGTAGGGGAGCTCAACAGGCTGGAGAACCAGCTAATGGGAACATGGCGAAGTGCTGGAAAGGTGAATGCGAAGCCCATCAGATGGGAGGCAAAACCCCATGTACCAGCACGTGATGGTCATTGAGCAGCCAGGCAGAATATCTGCAGAAGAGGCCTGGTGGAGGTGCCATGAGCTGGCAGTGAGCTCTGGCAGCAAGGAAGGCCGAGGAAGGTCCTTTCCCTCTGCTCAGCACTGGCAAGGCACACCTTGAGTGTGGGGTCCAGTGCTGGGCTCCTCAGCAGGAGGAGATGGGAGCACACCAGGATGGACACAGCAGAGGCCACCAGGATGGCCAGGGGCTGGAGAGAGGCTGAGCCACATGGACCTGCCAGCCTGGAGAGGGGAAGGATTCAGGGGACAGCCTGGAGAAGGGAAGGGGAAGGCTTCAGTGGGATCCTGCTGCAATCTGCAATGAGGAGTTGTGGAGAGGACGGAGCCAAACTCTTCCTTGGGCTGCACAGAAACAGGACAAGAGGCAGCAGATATAAGGTGCAACATAGGACACACCCACCAGATTTCAGGGAAAAAATTACCACCCTGAAGGTGGTCAGACACAGGGTCCAGGAATCTGTTTCATTGTCATCCCCAGAGACAAGAAAAACATGACTGGACAAGGCCGGAGAAACCTGATCTAAATTTGGTCCTGCTCTGAGCAGAAAGTTAGGTGACCCCAGGGATCTCCTCCACGCTGAATTATTCTGACTCTCTGATTCACACCTCTTCACCAAGCTATGGATTTTTATAACATACCCAAGTCACTTGAAGCATTGCATCCAAGCCCCTGAATCACATCTGTGTAACCTACTCAAACCTGACCTAACATTTGATCCTAAAAGTGCCTCAAAGCTAAGAAAAGAGTGTGGACTTTCAGTTTTTGGTAACTAAGTGTTTATAGCACTGAGTATTTTATTTGTTAAGAGTTGAATCTGCCTTTGCACAGGAGTCCTCAGCAGCACTGCTGCTTTTACAGCAATGGGAAGGTGCTGAGCTCTGTGGGGAGATGCAAATCCAGATGAACACTTCAATCCATCACAAATGGGATGGATATCTTCCTGGAGGTTTAGATGTCACCTCTCAAAGTGGAGTCACATCCACTGCTCTGCAGTAAGGGCACAAACCCCCCCCCCCCAGGTACAACTGAGCCCCTTGCTCTCAGGACTGAAGAGTTAATAAGCAAATGCTACACACCACCAGCACAGAGGGAAGGGCTCTGGGGAGGGCAGGACACAGGTCACTGATGACAGAGTCAGGAAACTTTTGGAAGAGCTGAGCAGCTCTGGTAATACAGCCCATAGCAGCCCCAGAAAGAAAACATTGTCAGGGGCTTTTCCACCAACCAGCTGAGGCCAATATAGAAATATTGAATAAGAAACCAGTGTTAGACAAATTCACTGGAGACAGTTTGGCTTTTTGTTATTTGATTTGCCAAGGGTGGGAAGTTAATTTATTTTTCTATTTTTAAAGACTTTTTTCCCTCTGCAAGAAAACCTCCACAAACCACAGAGTGATAGCAATAGCAACACACAAGCACAAGAGCTCACCGATGGTTTGTGGTGGATTTTCTTTCACCGTCAGATTTTGAACTGAGATTGGAGAACTTAGAACTGGTGCTGTGTTTTAAAGAGGAATTAATTCTGAGAAGTCCAGTGTCTGATTATACCAGCTCATTTGACCAGATAGCAAAGATTTATTCTGGTTCACAAGAAAAGGTTAGCTTGTTGACAGAAAGATGAAACATGGGAAGAGGGAGTGTGGGGGCACCAAGCACTGAGGTAGAAACAGCCAAACATCCCCTTGAGAAAACAGAATCCTCAGGGGGAGGAATGAAAGATTTGAGAAACAAGACTGCATTTACAGCCCAGAGGGCAAACCATGTGCTGGGCTGTGTCAGAAGTGGTGCAGCCAGCAGAGCAGGAGAGGTGGTTCTGCCCCTCTGCTCCTCTCTCATGAGCCCCACCTGCAGCCCCCTGTGCCCCGGGATCCTGGACACAGGAGAGACAGGGATCTGTTGGAGTGGGACCACAGGAGGCCACAGAGATGCTCCAAGGGCTGGAGCACCTCTGCTATGGAGACAGACTGGAGGGCTGGGGATGTTCAGCCTGGAAAAGAGAAGGCTCCAGGGAGACCTTGGAGCACCTTTCAGTACCCAAATGAAACTTACAAGAAAAATTGGGACAGAATTTTCAGCAGGACCTGCAGTGATGAGAGAAGGTGTAATAATTTTCAATTGAGAGTAGATTTCAATTTGACATAAGGTAGGTTTTTAGCACTTGGTGCTATGGTCTCGTTGAGAAGGTGATGACTGGTTAAAGGTTGGACTTGATGGTCCTGTAAGTCTTTTCCTACATAAATGACTGTGATTCTGTGATACCAGGAGCGTGGTGAGGCACTGGAACGGGTTATCCAGGACGCCCCATCCCTGGAAGCGCTCAGGGCCAGGCTGGACAGGGCACCCTGATGCAGTGACGGTGATCCCGCCCATGCGGGGGAAAGGAACGAGGTGATCCTTCAAGGATCCTTCCAGCCGAACCATCCCGAGAGTGTGTGAGCAGAGCCCGTGAGTGTCACACAGGCTCCTGGGGACGAAGGAGATGCGGGATCCGGGCAGGATCCGGGCGGGATTCGAACGGGATTCGATGGACGGGATTTGAGCGGGATCAGACGGGATGCGGGTGGGATCAGACGCGTGGGATCAGACGGGATCAGGGCTGGGATCCAGGAGGGATACGGGCAGGATGCGGGCGGGATCCGGGCGGGATTCGATGGACGGGATTTGAGCGGGATCAGACGGGATGCGGGTGGGATCAGACGCGTGGGATCAGAAGGGATCAGGGCTGGGATCCAGGAGGGATACGGGCAGGATGCGGGCGGGATCCGGGCGGGATTCGATGGACGGGATTTGAGCGGGATCAGACGGGATGCGGGTGGGATCAGACGCGTGGGATCAGAAGGGATCAGGGCTGGGATCCAGGAGGGATACGGGCAGGATGCGGGCGGGATCCAGGCTGGATCAGACGCGCGGGATCCGGGTGGGATCAGATGGGATCCGGGCAGGGATCCGGGAAGGATCAGACGGGATCATTCGGGCGGGATCCAGGGTGGGATCACACGGGAACAGGGCAGGGGTTCGGGTGGTATCACACGAGATACCAGGCAGGGAACCGAGTGGGATTAGATGGGATGCAGACGGGATGAAGGCAGGGACCTGGGTGGGATCAGACGGAATCAGGGCAGGGACCCGGCTGGGATCAGACGGGATCCGGGTGGGATCAGACGGGATCCGGGTGGGATCAGACGGCGGGATCCGCGCGGGGCGCTGCCGGCGGGCGGGCGGCGGGCGCCCCCCAGCGGCCCGGCCAGGCGGTGCCGGTGCGCGGCCGGGTCCCGGCGGGATGCTGCTGCCTGGTCCCGGAGCTGGGACACGCCAATTTATTCTCTCTCTGCTCTCCTGAAAATCCCATTGGTCCTGTCCGCTTCACCCGCCACCGGGCATCGTGTATCCAAAGCTGAAATGAGGTTTCAAAGCCTTTCTCTCGCTTTCTCAAGCGTCCAGGTACCAGCACCAGCTTCAGGGAGAGTATCATGCTTGATGGTACACATATAAGTACATCAATGATTTTCTATTTCTCTATATCTTATATTTATACTATATTTCTTTTGATTGAGGTGTGTTTATATCCACAAAAGTAAGACAAATTAATATTATAACCTCCCACTCACTCCAAGGAAAATTACACAGAAGAATGAGCAACAAAAATGCTACTATCAGCTCTCCCTGCATATTTCCTTCACTGTTACAAATCTTCCTTGAGCCTGGCTAGGTGAACTGTTTTCCACATCAGGTTTCTCTTGAGCACAAAGCTACAAATTGTGTACCAAAAGGCATGGGAAAAGTACAAATAAGGGATTTTCTGTTAGTGCTTTCTCCCCTGTCATTACTTGAAAAGGGCTTTTGGGTTGACACCAGTCAATCCTTGAATTTGAAAGTCCAAAACCTAGATAGCCAAAAGGGTCTCACTTTCAGAGTAGAAAGGATATTCTGGGAAGAAGATCCTAAGTGGCTTAGGTAAAATTCAAATTAAATCACACTTAGGGATGGCGGTGTTACTTTAATCACAGAATTTGATGGTTGCAGAAGGTAGGTCTAAAAATAGCCATGTGCATGGCTTCCTCTCAGTGTCACTCTTGATCTTGAAGACTCATCCTAGGAACATATTTCCCACTATAGTGTTGTGGCTTATACATCTCCTGATGATAAGAGCGTGCAGGATTGGAAGGGAGGGATAAAAGCATCCTGCTCTTAGGAGCAGAGACTGCACAGGGCCCACAATGAGCTGGGGCAGTTATGACTGAGGAAGGTGAGAGCAGAGCTTGATGAAGGATGCTGGTTACTGGAGTTTGCACAGACCAAGCACTGAACACCACCCAGTTCATCGGAAACATTAATATTTTAACTCCATTTCCACCAGGGCAAAGCCAGGTTCTGAGGAACTGATGAGCAACAGGGACTCCACGTGTCTTTTCTAATTGGTCCTGCATGTTAAAGTAAAGGATAGAGAAAAGGAAAAGGTTGGGAGATGGGAAGGATGGAGGAGAAACACCTGCTGATTTCCTCACTACTTTGGGATTACATCTGTGAAAGAAAACACTTTTACAAGTCTTGAGTAGGCTGCTAAGATCCCTGGTTTTCTTCACAACAGGTTGTTACTTCTCATCTTTAGTAAGATTATTAAGACTACTCTCTCTTTTTTTTCCTTTGGTTTTTTTTGTAATTATTTTTTTTTGCTCATCTCCCAGTTGCTCTTCAGCTCCTTGCTGAAGCTCTCCTTGCAACAGAGTCTGAAAATCTTGCTTAATCAAGGACCTGAAAATGCAGTTAGAAAACACTATGAAAAAGCTTGGATGGCTTTTGGGCTGGAGCTAAGACAAAAGGAGGGATGGAGAATCCAATATGCATGGGAGAGCTGACATCTCAAATTGCTGGCTGCAGCACTCCCTGAGCCATAAATCAGGCTGTTCATGAAGGGGCTGCTCTGCCAATATACATAGAGAGAAATACTAGATGGAAAGCAGCAAATCTGCATTAGATCCATCTCGAGCATAGCAGAAATCCTTTACACCACTTAGATGAGAGAAACTGATGTTTGCAAACCACAGAAGGTTTGGCAAGGGTAAAATTGTACATGCTAATGAGCCCCCAAAGAATTTTGACCTGTGAAGGATATTTAACTACGGAGAAAGATTTATATCCAATAATACACAAAAGTGGAAGTGAACACACGATATGGGGAAACTAGAAACACTACAAACATCCTCCTGTTCACATCAGCATTGAGAAATAATTCAAGAAAATACCAAATATATAAGCAGTGAGAAAAGTGAGAATCCTTAGCCAGAGCAACTCCCTGGTATGATCTGTCACTGTCTGCATTTGGTATTTAAAATCCTTATTGCTACAAAACGCTGTACTAGGTCCTGACACAGACTCTGCTCTGGAGAACTTGTTGTCTGCCCAGTCACTGTCAAGGAGGTTTTATGTTACAGGGGCACAAGAACCAAGTGATGGATTATTGATAGACTGGGCATTAACTGAACACAGATTTCTCAAGCCTCAGGTGGATGAAACAACCACAAGGTCATCAATCTCTCACCACCACTATGCAAATGTGTTCACCCTCTAAATGACATTTCACCAAAATAGTTTCCAATAAAGCTTCCCCATTAATCCTTTTCAGACCACGATGTCCTGAATTCAGAGGTTTTCCAACCAGTTTTCTGCCTGCCTGCAAGACCAGCCTGATGCAAAAGAAGATTCCATCCAGTGAAGTCACAGCAATCTGTTCATTAGCTGCTACAGAGCAGGCAGTTGCCATTCCCTCCGTGCATATTTGCAGACAATGCACAAATCCATGTCTGTAGTTGCACTGAGCCTGGCTGAGCTGGAGTTAATTTCCCCTCAGCAGCCCTTGTCCTGGGAGCTGGAAAGGTGTTGATAACACCCCCATGTTTTGGCTGCTGCTGAGCAGGGCTGGCACAGCACCAGTGCTGTCTCAACATTCCCCCCATCAGTGGGCTGGGAGTGGGCAAGGTCCTGAGAGGAAACACAACTTAATTTACCAAAGGTATATTCTAGAGCCTGTGACGTCAGCTCAGATATAATGCCAAGGAAAGGAGGAGGGAGGAAGGACATTTGTTATTTACAATGTTTGCCTTCCAGAGCAACTTCCTCACCTGCTGAAGCCCTGCTTCCCAGGAAGTGGCTGAACATCACTTGATGGTGGGGAGAACACATTTTTTTTTCCTCTTTGCTTGCGCATGCACAAACTTTTGCTGTTGCCTTAGTAAACTGCCTTATCTCAATCTACAAGCTTTCCCCCTTAGATTTTGACAGTTACACACCATTGTTATAAAAGTGCCATAAAGATTCATTAAAGAGTGTAATAACCAATACATGTCAGCAAAGAGAACAGTGAATCCAGAAATCAACCTTTTTCTTGGGAGTTCAGTAAATATGATCAAGGACACTTGCCAATGTCTACATTTAATTCACAAACTCAAACCCCAATTCCTCTGCTAGCCAGTTTGACCATTGCACACCACACCTATTCACCCCAATTAAAGGGTCATTAAAGGAAATTCTTAAAGCAAAAGCTTAAAAGGAACAAGTTCTGCCACTTTTAAAGCTTTTTATTAGGTATTTGGCTTTAAGCAGAAGAAGGAAAAATTTGCAACACAACCTTGCTTGTTATTATTTTAAAAGCATGTCAAGGCAGAGGGCTGTCTTCAGCCACCTGTTGAAACACTTGACACTAGAGAGCAGATTCAGCATTTGCATGTTCCCAAATACTGTTTTAAAGCAGACAGGAGATTACTTTCATAGACACAGCTCATCAGCATCCAGCCCTGTGCCTGGCATCTCATCTGAAGAGCAATAATGCAACACTAAACAATCAAAACCAACAGAAAAATAATGGAGAGATTAGGTTTCAAAATGATACTTTTATTGTAACTAAACAAAGGACACAAGCTCCAATTAAAATAAAAAATTTGTACTGAGTTATGGCAAACACAGGACCAGTATGCTCAGAGCACAGACAAATGATTTTCAACTTAAATTTATAACACAGGCAGAAATTCATCAACTGAAAAGCAAATTTGGAATACATATGAAGAACAGAAAATGGGATTATTCTTTCAATTAAGTACACCCAATTATTTGATATTAACAATTTCAAAGTATTTAAATACATGCTGAAGTAGCTAAAGTTAAAATTATTAGCAAGGTATGCAGATATAAAGTTACAAGAAGTATTTTGGAGTTGTATAAAAGATGTAACTTTTTCCCCCTGGACAAAGCCTATGTTAGTGTAAGGTACAATCCTGGCAAGAGATATTCTCTACCTGCATGCAGTCCTGCAGACAAACTGACAGAACCAGCCTCCTGGCACTTAATCTGCAGGCAGATTGGCTCTCACAGTAGGTAGTCAGGGATGAAAATCTCTGTGAAAACCATCTTTTGGGCTAAGATGAAAAAGAAACAAGTTTTTCAATAAAATAGCTCCTATAACTCACTTGTTTTGAAGGGGGGAAAGAAATCACATCCTACTCTACTTCTCTTTCCTGTTCCTAAATGGATTTTTAAAAAAGCTTTTTGCATGTTTTATTTTCCCCCTGAATAGTTTATAGTCAAAATTTATTTGAATCTGCAACAACCCCATCAATGGTCTTATCAATCACCTAAGTCTGAGCTCAGAGGCTTTGCCTGTGTAAGTCACAAAGTCATCGAAATCTCGTATATCCTTTAAATTATTTAAAGAAATATTTACATCTCCTGATTAAATATTCACTCAGGAATAAGCTCTGACCAGTTAATGTACACTTGCACCCTCATCTTTTCTCTGAATGTGCTGCAGCTCCTGGTTTTTGGTCAACACCAAAGGCAACCAAGCACATGAGCTGGAGCTACTCCACTCTGCTGCAGTTGCCTGTATCACCAGCACAGAGTTGCTTGGGAGGTTCAAAGCTGGGGTAAAGTGGATCACCAAGGGCTTCCCTAATCTTTTAAAGCTTGCAGAACACATGTTGTTCAAGTCCAGCTGTCATGGGTTCGCCTGATTTCAACAGAAGGAAGGTATTCCCCATGAAAGTCCTTCCTGTGGTTGGTGCACACATCCTGTCATTGCTTCAGGTCACAGCACAAAGCTGCCATTTCTGACTGGCATTTAAAAGAATTTTATGTAATCTGTAAAGATTTCACAATATGGCAAATTTCATGCAAGTCCAAATGTATTCCAATTACTTTAATCATAATATTCTTCATAAAATAAAAAAAAATCAGCTATTTTTGGCTCCCTTCTTATTTAATCTACAGAAAATTTAAGAGAACAGTAAACATAGAACTGCAGGAAAGTGTTTTAAACTCCCAAATACTGCAATCAGTCAATTTACTTTCAGGACAGTTAAAGCTCTGTAAAACTTTAATCAATAAATATTTAAAAACAGCTTTTTCTGCTACTTCCCATGGTTTAAATCTGCATGCATTCAAGTGAATACAATTCTTAGGTTTTTGATATTCCATGAAAGGTAGCAGGCAATTTTAGAGTATCTTTACCACGTTTCAGGAATGTCAAGTAATATTCTTATACATTGTTTTAAAATTGAAAATATGCCACTGTAAAAATTGAGCGTACTTCAAAGCCCATAAATTCTAGCTGTAAATTATAAAATGGAAAATTAGTTTCTAGATCGTATTTTTGTGAAATCAGTTTTATTCTTGAATTTTCATCTAACACAAGCATTGGCCTAAAAAAAAAAAGCACATAGTGAAGTCAGATCTTCAAAAATCTACAAAGTGACTTCCTTGCTGAAATCTCCAAGGTAATCTTGATTTATGAGGAAGAGAACAGCCCCCTTGTTTTGGAATACATGAACCATAAAGATTGTACTGATTTGAAATTTCAGCTTCACCACAGCAATTTCACACTTCAAATACAATTACAGTAATTCTCAGGAGGATCTTGCTGTAAGCAGCTTTCTTTGCAAACTGTACAGAATATGAACTCAATAGTTGAACTAGACACTGACTTTTTCTAGAACTGTACATCTCACTGTACATATTGCTTTGGAAACAACTAAATACAATGGTCCATATCATGCAAACCATGAGACTGTCAAAACTTCTTTTGTTCCACTAACTTCAAATAAGTTTGTACAAATAATTTAGCCAATCTAGATAAATACTGCACATGGAATTATGCTGAAATATGCTTGGGAGTTGGTATTTTCTACAAAAATATGCTACTATGACTAAAAGCATTAAGTACTAACTGCCCACCTCAATACCATCACGTACAGTGCCATTGTCAGATGTGCTCTCAATAATGTACACAAAATCAAGAATGGTTGTACATTTTATAATACTGGGTGCAAAATAAAAACAGAATAAAGACCCCAAATCACAACCCTGCTGGTTCAAGCCACACTACATGTATTTCATAACAGATTTTAAGAAAAGTGTAAAATTTAGGCTACCATGAATTATGGAGCATCCCAGAGTTAGTATTTTAGTTTTAAAACTTTAAAATTTACTGCTAAGAAGAAATATTAATGAGAAAATCTTGACCTACTGCCAGTATGTAGTCACACATTTAAAGACAATGACTATAAACCAAGGACGTAATCAAAGCACTGGCAATACCAGAAATGACTTGTTGACTGCACAGTAAGCAAAGCCATGAGATGAACATATTTATGTACTCTGACTACACTTTGTTAGTGACTTTATACCTGAGATGAAAATTGAGAGGTAAGAAAACTAGTTATGGTGTAAATAATTATCAGATGAAAAACAAGCACACAAAGATAGCTACATTTTTAAAAATATATGCAAAAAGATCACAACTGACATTCTCCCCTTTTGATTATTTTCATCCTGCTATTCAGACAAACACTTTAACTGAGTTTACCATGTGACAGATTGTGTTCTGAAACTATTTTAAAGGCTCCTGTGATTCCAATGCTTTAATAATTAATGGAATTTTGAGTAGAAGCAACATACTCTACTCTCTAGTCCTATGAAATTTAAGGCACCCATAAGTAGCAAACTTCATGCCAAGTTTCCATTCCAGGGAAAAATAAATCTGATTTTTCCCCTCAACAGAAAATAATAATAACCATGAATTCATAAAAGTGATCAGAATGCCACATTCTCTGTCAGTGAGGCAACAGCTTAGTGATATTTAGCTTAAAAACCCCTAAATCTACAAAGCTACTACTGAAGCCACAGAATCTTCACTAGCAGATTAGAAAATGTGTAATATTGTGATGGAACAGAAAGATTGTATTAAATTTTGAAAAAGCTAAAAGGTAGAAGCAGAGCAAGGTTGGGCCCCATGTAATGATGGAAGAAAATAAATGGGAAACATTTCTTCATGATAGATACACTGAATTTATACAGCAAACTTCCAAGTTTAATGGATCACTGTACTACAACAATGAGTGCAAATACATGTTCTTGTGGGCAGGAGCACTGCTACAGAAGCCTATTCTGTTTTCATCAGTATGGAATGACACTAAATCACTTCTTGACGAACGGAAATTGCATTCCATATGTCAGAAAACTTATCTACGATTTATTACCAGAATCAGCTCAAAACACTTTCCATAATCACAAAGCTCAAGTAATATGTAGCCATTAGACACAGAAAGATATACAAGATTTTGGTTATAACTGCGATTAGCTTCAGATTCTGAAGCTTAATTCTTTGCTTCTGCGGCTTCCTTATCATGCTTTTCCTTTGCTTTCTCTTTCTCCTCCAGTTTTTCTTCTTTTTGAAGCAGTGACATAATCTCAGCAACTTGGCTGGTGCCAATATCAATATCTTCTTTGTCAATCAATTCTACAACCTACACAAATACAAAATGAAATTGAGAGCGCATTTAGGTTTTATGTGATGGAGGCATTTTCCTACAATAAATTTTGTTAAGACAACAAAAGTATTCAGTTCTCGTGTTCAAGAAAAACAGCATTTTCTTTCTTACATGGAAGACAAATTCCAACCACATCCAGTACCTCAAACACATCCAGAGTACTAAAAAAAAAAGCTAAAATGTAAACTAAAAGACTTAGAACTATTGACCTTTGTATGTGCAGTACACAAAGACATTTTAAAGCATTAGTAAAACACGCCCATTTATTTTATCTGTTTCAGTGGAAAGCTGAGATTCAGTACCTGTTGAAAAAGTATTTAAGACAGTAATTTATAGGCTTAATTTTATTTAAGAATACCTACTCTATCAGACAGGCATAAATTTAGAAAAACTTAAAAGTAGAGGGGGTGGGCCTTTCAGAAAGCAAACAAAAAATAATCTAGTAAATGATTCCAAATTCCTTGAAATAGTTTTTTGTACAAATGTATTCTTGGCATATCTCCTTAAGTTCCTAGACTTATTGTGCAACATATGCAGAATTTACAAGTACATTTTATCTGTGTTGCTAAATGTGCAACGGCAGTTTAGAGCAACAGGGAAGATAATCACCACTGGGGCAGCAGAGAGAAAAAATGTGTTTCAAAAGGCTGATACTGTATTTTCTAGCTGGCCATAGTTTAAATGCTATTTCTGTATCCAGTAGCAGAATTACTTGAGGGAAGTAAGTTTCAGGACAAATCTAAATTTACCAAGTGAAAAAGAAACAAGAAAATGAAGGTGAAAGGGTGAGAAAACCTGAGAATGTTCAGCAAAATGAGAGAACAGGACAAATCACGCAACAAACACAACTTATTGTCTTTCAAGCACAGGAAATACAGATCTCAATTAAATATCTGAAATAGTACAAATAGGCAAGCAAAGCTACCATTTTGTATTGATATGAAATATATCTATGGATGTTATGTCAAGACTTTCCCAACAGTGGTAGTTCTACTCCCTCTCCTTTGTAAGTAATAACAAAATTACCATGTTTTGAACTTGACAGAGACATACAGAAAAACCTACAGCTTTAAAGATTATGTGGTAACAGACAAGGATTTCCCCCCCACCAAAAGATGCTGTTATATAAGATCTATTTACAATACATGCCAAAAACCTCACTGGCATCAAGTAAAGACCCTTGCAAAAGACTGCACTATGAATTTATGCCCAAACAGGTGCAATGTTTGAAGGACGGTTAGCTTTATTTTCTTTAAGAAGTCCACAAACTTACCTTAACAACATTATCTATATCAATTTGGCCATCCTTGTTTTCATCTAGTGCCTCTGCAATCCTTGTTAGCTTCTCCTCTGGAATCTTCTGAATTTGTTTCATTGCATTAATTAGCTCAGTAATGCTGATGAGATTCTTCCTGAAGAGAAAGCACAAACTCTACATGACAAGCAGTTACTCCAAAGGAAAAAGGTTGATAAAAGGCAGAAAAAGAAACTACTATACTGGAGGATGCTTGTAAAATTATTAATTAATTATTTATAATCCTGAACAGAATGCAAAAAACCAAAAAGGAGTTACTGATCAGAAAGCAGATTTTTATCTTATCATCAAATCTCATGTTTTTAGTTTCCATATGTTTTACTAAACAAACATAAGTACCCAGAAGCATTTGAAATAAAGTTTTCTGTGCTTCCCAGACTATGTATCTAATGCCCTTTGTCCCTTCACTCCCCATTTACCAAAGATATAGTGCCATGTTTCTGACCCCTATATTTTACATATAGGGGCTGGCTGACAGAAAATCAATGAGTCACAGGAAAACAAAAGCTGAGAACTAATCACTTGAGCAATTGAGCTGTTTTGTTAAATCAGCTTCACTTGCTCCTGTCAAGGACCAGACTGGGGAAGGAAGGACTAGCAGCTTTCAGATGTTACTCTCTTCTCACTGATCTCATGATGTATTTTGCTGGTTTGAAGAAACATCTTCCAGCACAGATCCAGCTGAAATGCAGAAGACAGTGAAGCCCATAAATACTAAACAGAAGGGCTTTATCATGTAGTCCCAGCTCTTCTGGGCATAGAGAGATTTTTATGCAAGGAGCATTTCTCATGCTGCTGCTCAATGTCCTGGACATGGCTTGATAAGGACTGCCCCATCCTGAAAGTTAAGAGACAGGCCTTTGACAACTAAGCAATATTTAAACTAGTAATTTTCAATCAGCCACAATCACTTACAAAATTATCCAGAAAACCAGCCATTACAAAGTATAATTACATTCAGTACAAGCAGATTCTGCATTGTATTGTTAGTTTACAAATTCAGATGGTTTTGATCAATGACTTCTCTGTAGCACCATTCATATGGCTGCCTTATTACACAAAATCTGCAACAAATGACCGTTTGCCCTGGGGACTGGAAAACACAGAGCTCAGAAGCAACAAAAGCAGAATCCCTATTTCAGTTTAGCTATGCTCTTTGGGAGCTGCCATACTCTCTTCATGAATCACACAGAATGGTGCAAGCATAAACCAGATTAATACAGCATTCATGATTACAAACCATGAGAGTTTGTATCAGTTTCCAAGTATTTCAGAGTGTGTAACAAGCAGTGTATGACCATTTAACATTGGATAGCCTGATTATCTCCAATAATATTAAGACCTGTATAAGTGTTGATAAATGAATTTTGTAATGAAACTATCGGGAAAGATCTTTCACTGAAAATCTGTGTGTTAAAAAAATTGAAATGAAGTAAATCTTTAGGAAAGGGAGTGTGTAAAATGATCTCGCTTCCATTAGACGCATTTCCCCACTTGTCTCAAGACACCATAGACCCTTGCAATTTTTTTTCCTCAAAAACACCTTTGTTACTAAATAACAACAAATACACTCACACACCATTGTGCACCTTTTCAGTCAATGGCACAGGGCAAAATTACTGTGTGAGGAGCCTGACTAAGGGGATGATTTCACCTGTAATCTTGTCAGTGCCAGAGGCATGGGCAAGATGGTAAGATTCTAATCAACACTGACTTTCAGAACACCCTCAGAATCTGGGGAATTATACATCCTTTTTTTCTTTCATCAGTTCAACCATACTTAGCCTTAGAAGAGAGAAAATCTGCAGCACAATTTTGTTAATTTTATTTTTTAAAAATCAATTATCTCAATATTCTAAACAAGTTATTCACCAATTCTTTTCTAACCATACATCAGACAAAAGCAAGAGTGAAGGTGAACAATCAGAGACACATCCAGTAATCCCAGATCACTTACCCAGCAGGAGTATCCTCACCATCCAGCTTTTCATCTGCTGTCTTTTGACTTGTTTCTAATTCTACAATAATTTTGTCTATCTGACCAATCATTCGGTTCACTCTCTTTGTCAGTCTCTTGCTTGCCTTTGACTCTTCCACTGCCTCTTCCTCACCAGTTTTAGAAAGCTCCTTTATCTCTTGCAAGTCCTAGAAGAAATTGTCAAGAGAGAGAAAAGGTTTTGCTGGTGTGAATTTGCAACAGCAGACACTACTGACTTCAACCAGCATTTCAAGACAGGAGCCAATTGTAGATTAAATACAAGTTCTAGAGAGATATAAAACTAGATGGAATTAAAACAATAAATTTTAACACTGCTGCCTTTTTTATGCACCTCTTAAATGTTATTTTCCACACCTTTCATAAGACTGGATAAGATTCACTTTACTTATCTTGGAAATTTCTGTAATACTGACATCTACACTTGCTAAGAAAGAACTGCAGCATGCAGCAGTCAGGCAGCTCCTGTTACCCCAGTCCCTGGGAGCAAGAGCAGGAGCAGGAATCTCATCTGCTGGGAACTGCTCTAGTGGTAACAATTAGGCTTTGAACATGTTACACAAATGAGGCTCTGCATTGTCACACACAAAGTTCATTCACTCAGCTTCCAACTTCAGACTAACAGACAACCAAGAAAGATAATCTTTAAATTTGTGGATCACTTCTGCTAAAACTAAACATGAACAGAAAAAGAACTTCCATGCCCCATTCTTCACCTCATTATATTCCTGGATATCATCCTTCAGTTCCTCAAGCTCCTCCTTTTCTTTTGTTAGTGATTTTTTCTGTTCCTGTAGCTTGTTGCAAGCATCACTCAGCACATCAATCTCTTCCTTGGTGATTTCCTCACCCTGCAACAGAAAACATACACAAATTAGTGAAAGGTACATTTGTGATCTTCCTGCAAGATTTTCTAGCAGAAAAGAGAAAACACAAGATTGTTTTTTTTACATGTTTGGAATCACTACTATCACATTTTGAGGCTAATACAAAGATTTTAAATGGTAAGGCAGTTAATTTGCTATGGTACTGTTTTTTGAAGTGCACCAGTATTAAGTTCAGCTAATGTGATTGATTATGTGAGTTTCTGAAATTCCATACCTGATCTCATTTAAGAATGTTTAACTTCATTCTTGGGCTAAGCAATTAAAACAACTGAGAAACAATTCACCATGTATGGAAAAAGATAAATTACACCAAAAAAAAAAAGAGTAAAGTTTGGAAAGCTGAGAAACTTTTCTACAGCTGAGAAAACTTTTCTATCTTCAATAACCTTTGTGAGAATGAGGATGAACATCCATAGTAAGTACACCTGTCTCTTGAAAAGCGCATAATAAAATATGCACAGACCCATTCCATCTACAGAGAGTGCAAATGCCCCCCCAGACAGGTATATTAATTTCAGTAATGCAGAGAGATAAAGGAGATGTTTTGTGCCAACTTCAGCTTCTGCAGTGGTGAATTTTCAATCCACCAAGTAGTTGTTCGTAACTGACAGAATGTGATGAGAGGATTAAAAGTGAAGGGCAGACAAGCAATTTATCACAGTCCTCACACAAATGCTCTGAATCTTTACATTCAAAAGTATGAAAATGTGTGGTTCTCCAGATTACCTTAATGCCTTCCAGCACTGGTGCTGTATCTATCAGTGCCTCTGAGTGCACTGCTGCACCTGCCCGTGCCAGTTCTGGTTCAGTATCCATCACCACCTGGCTTTTTTTAGCTTGCAGAGCAGTTGCTTCAAGATCTACTGCTGGTTCCGCCGCTTTCTAAATTTAAAACACCTCATTAGGTTGCATTTAAAAAACCCAAAACATTAATTGTATTAGCTTCAGTAAAGAATGACTTGTCAAAATAGAAATAGCTGCCAAAGTAGAAACACACATTTTTATGAGAAGAGGTTAAAAAACTGCAACATATTAAGTGGTTTCACATTAACATACCCACTTGTATTTCAAGAACTACTTCTGTGAGCTCCTGAGGCTTAATTCACTAATGAAGCACGCCAGCAGCTTTTACAG
This sequence comes from Zonotrichia albicollis, assembly GCF_047830755.1. NCBI lineage: Eukaryota > Metazoa > Chordata > Aves > Passeriformes > Passerellidae > Zonotrichia > Zonotrichia albicollis. Next base: position 50,550,289 of record NC_133823.1, on the reverse strand, counting down.
TCAAATACTATACAGTAACATTATCAGGTTAATGACAAATAGAAAGAGCCAAAGATAAGAACACTTAAAGTGTGGGGTGCAGAAAATTATAAAAAAAAAAAAACAACAAACAAAACCACTAGCTTTACTACAGAAAAAGAGGTCTTCTCTTACTGCTTTAATTAAAAAGGAAGAGGAATCAAAGATAAGTAAGACTGAGCCAATATTTTATAGTAAACTTCTGTATTGCAGTCAGTTTAAATATTCTCTCACATCTTCCACACGTGGATTTAAAGTCCAGTTTCTTGCAGACAATACCCAGAGTAGAGGCAGTAACTCATAACATGCTAGTGTTCACATCACTTGACATTTACTCCTCAGTAGCTGTGAGCAGAACTTACCATGGCTGCAGCCTCAAGGGTTTCTTTGGCTTTCTCTGCAGCTTCAGACATTTTCTTTTCTTCATTTTCTTTTCTGATGGCTTCTTCTTCCTGAAGTGTTGCTTCCAGTCGTACTTTGTTATCTATTTTTTCACCTTCAACTTCTGCCACTTTCACTTGAGCCTCTTTGGCCTAAAAATAACAAAAGTAGCTAATAGAAGTGTGCACATACATACAGGTATGGCTGCATAATGTAGTTTTAGATATGCTGATTGAGATGGGTAGTAAAGGTATGCTAATGAATAAAGTCAAAGCCCCCAGATGTTACCCTATTTCTGCATTTCTCAGAAAAAGATGACTCTGTCTTGAGAAACTTTTCGGTTTTGGTGGAAACATGAACTTTTCACCCTGAAATTATACATGTTCTTCATTCTTTTTCTCTCAGGACTACCAACAATCTACTCTGATAATTTCTCTCTCTGCATAACATGGTGTATTTTTAAGTATTAATGTCTTTCTATGGCCTGAGGCATTCATTGGTTTTTTGTATGTGAAAGGTGTATTCTAAATCTGCTTATGCTACTATTGTCTGCTGTCATGTAATCCAATATTGCTCTGTGTTTGCTTTATCCTCATATCTCTCCACATAAAACACAATTTCTGCCTTTGAAGGCCACACAAATAAACCTAGCTATGATTTTTTTTTTTCAAGGAAAAGCAAGGAATTGAGAAGAACACCTACTTTTGGGGATGGATTTTCAGTCATGACACTGAAAGTTAGTTACCCACTATGTCCATCAATACTTACAGCACTGTCTGGTAGTGTCTGAAGGGTTGTTTTGAGCTGATCAGCTGGAGAAAGGGTATCTGGAAGATACATGGCTCTGGATAAAATAAGCAAGGAAGTAGGAATTTCCTGGTTCAGATGTAGATCTAACCACTGTAAGTGCAATATAAAAAACAAGTCTTGAATTTCAGGATGTTTTACTCTTTTTTACAAATAAAATCAAGCTGAAGTAAATACAATTTTTTTACCACTACTTATCAGTCAATATCCTAACACAGGAACTACAAATTATAACCAGCAAAGAATTTCAGCCATTGCAATGAAATATAGGAAGATGTATTTTGTTTGAAGAAGTATTTCAAGAAATATTGAATGAATATTTGAACAAGTGGTTTGTTTCACATGTATTTTAAAATCACAGAACCATTTGGGTTGGGCTAAAGATCATTCATCTAGTTCCAATTCCCTGTCATGGGCAGAAACACCTTCCACTAAACTGCTCCTCAGAGCTCCACTCAACCTGGCCTTCAACACCAGGATGGGGAGTCCACATCCCTGGGCAACCTGTGCCAGCGTCTCACCACCCTCACAGAAAAGAATTTCTTCCTCATATCTAATCTAAACCCGCCCTCCTTCAGCTTAAGGCCATTCCCCTCTGTCCTATCACTACTATCCTTGTGAAAAATCCCTCTCCAGCTTTCCTGTAAGCCCCCTTTAGCTACTGAAGGTGCTAGAAGTGTCCCTGGAGCTTTCTCTTCTCCAGGGTGAACAACCCCAACTCCCTCAGTCCATCTTCATAACAGAGATGCTCCTGGCCCCTGTAATCAACTTAGGGGCCTCCTCTAGACATGTTCCAAAAGACCTTCCTCTAAACCAGGCAACATCAAGAGACAACTGATCTACTAGGTGAAAACTTCCTTTGAGCAAGATAATAACTGACAAGACAAACTTTCAAAATTGCAAACATATTTCAGATGTGTTAAATTTAAAGTATCTGTCTGCATCATCAAAACATCATGGTCAAAAGGCAGCAACCCACAGCTACCAGATACTTACAAAGTACGTGTGACAAAAGCTTATTAAGGAGAAAGACTGTTTTAACCAAGCCTTTAATGAGAACAGAATCAAAATGACTTCTCTGAATCAAAACAAAAGCCAGAGCATCAGAGCTAACAACTGGAACCAGGTTTGTGAACTGAGTCTTGCAAAACCATACCTGTTTGAGCTGTTCCTTGAGACGCTCCTCTGTCACACCAAGAGCTCTCATCCCTCGGGCACGACAAGCTGCCTGCAGTTCTTTAACAGTCAGGGTATCAACCCCCTCTTCAGCAATCATCTGCACAATGGAAAGGAAATCTGACCGTGTTAAGAGCTCAAAACAGAGGCACCGCCAGCACTGCACAGCCACGTGTTACAACAGCCACTAGAGGCTGCTGTGCTAACACAAAACAGCCTCAGCTGCTCCCACAGCTCCAGCATGCACAGCCAACCCCTAAGCTGATACTTCTACCAGCTCCCTTACAAATTATAATTTCATAGAAGTGTTTTTCTTTGTGATATAATTGTTGTAATTTCAATTAATGGTAGATTAAAAAAGATCTGTTTTTTCTTAAAAAATAAGGATGCTTCTGATTTTAAGCTCTTCAAGCCTTTTTGTTTAAAGTTCTCCAACAAGACAAAAAAGGAAAATGCCTAGAAAAACAAACACACATATATCCACACACACTCATTACTGTTATGTGTCAAAATTATTACCCAGTGCCTATTCAGAATGACTCACCTTGTCATCTGCTTTTATGCTCCTCAACCTCATTGTCAGCTGGAAGCGGAGAAAGTTATTTGTCCCAATTGACTGAAGTTCCAACAATTTACAAAGTGCCACCAGCTGAGGCCTGGTCAGATTGTCCAGTGTCAGCTCATCTTCAAACAGTTTAGAGAACCTTAAGATCTCCTCATTACTGGGTCTTTCACCAGTTTCCCTGATCTGTGAGAAAAAACCAAACACAGACAAAGCTTTTCAAAGCACATGTCATAGTTGGGCATTATTTTGAATAAAAACACTCTCCTCGTTTGTCAAGCACTTTGCAACAGTTTTGGGATAAGAAATAGCACATATGGAAGGAATGAAAGAAGTTCTTAAAAAAACAAACAACTTACTTAGGCAGAAGAATTGATAGTGCTGACAGTTTCCAACAACACTGCATAATGTACTTGAGATAAAACCAACAAAACAAAAATTAGATGCACCTGTACACTAAGGAGCAGGTCTAGCTGAATTGCACTGCCATGAGATACCTCCTCAAGAAATATATATACACCTTTGAGTTACTAAATAGTTGCTACAGGAGTTACACTGGCAGATATTTGTTCTGGTACCATATTTACTAAACACAGAAACACATCAGATAAAGACGGGAAGATGAAGTAAGAACAGCAAAAATTTTGCAACACTGGTGTCTCCATGAAACACAGATTTGGATACTTAACTACCTACTTCTCTTCATTTGTTACAATACCCTGGCTTTCAATTCCTAGATGTTCTGCAGCACCTCAGTGCAAATGTTTTTGCACTTGAAGTTATTCCAAAGTTTAAAGCACTGTTTGGGAAAAGACTCTGCATCTTTGTGATGGCAGGTTCTATGTAACTGTTTGCACAAATGCAAAGTTAAGCTTTTAAATGATGTGTTACCAATGAATTCCCAATCACTAAATCCAGTTATTGGAAGCTGAAATAACAGTTCAAAGAAGGAGGAGAAAAATTCCCTGATCTCATCAGGTCACAATAAAGCATTATCACCTGTATATATCACCTGTTGATTTTTCTATTTCAGGTATGTCGCCAAAAGCTTATTAGTGACATCACTATGTCAAAATCTACAGAACATACAATTACATACTCCCAGTCTTAACATCTTCAGTCTAATCACAGATATAAAAAAAAAAACTCCCAATACTTCTACTTTTTTTTAACTCTTGTAAAGAAAACATAAAACTAGGTGACATCAAGTACAGTTTGAAAATCTAACATTACCTGCACTGCCTGACTTATCATGCCTACCTGTTTTATCTGCAAACTCAAATATTTTAGTGAAGAGCTACTGAGTACAGAAAAAGGTAAAAATCAGGAGATGAGATGGCCTTAAGGCCATCAACCTCCAGGATACTTTTATAGCAGAGAAACCATCTTGAAGAAAGAAAGGTCAAAGGCCTTGTTATTCCACTTTGCCAGTGCCTTCACCACGGGAGCCAAAAATGGCACTTCAAAAACACAGGAAGTATTTTCTCCCTTGTTTAAAGATGTTTAAAGATTTTGACAGAGCCATGCATGTGTTTCTTGAAAGTACAAACTGAAGCTTTCTAGTACATCACTAGCTACAAAGCAACAGAGACAAATTCTGGAATTATGCAGCAGATACATTAAGCCTGCAATCAATGGCTCTTGCAGCATCAAATACTTCACCACTGAAGCCACTGTTAGAGAATAGCAAAAAGGCAGAAAGAAACATTGAAGCTGTTTCTTGCTCTGACATTTATTATCCGGTACAACGAAATGAGATCAATGAAGTTTGTCTCTGTGGCACAAATGAGAAATATAAAGTTCTAAAAAGCACACCCACACATATGAAATGCAGGGGTTGAAACTTCTTTTTTAGTCATCAGAGGAACTTGGGACTTCCTCCGGCAAATGTGGAGTGAAACATCATTTATTTCCATGAAAATTAACGGCCAAATGTAAATTCTCAGTAATAGTTCTTCCAGAAGAAGAAATGTTCTGAACATGAAGCATGAGTGGGCAAGTTCCCAGAGCCTGCAGGGGCAGTGCCTCAGCCACTAACTGCTGTAACTAACCACTTACAATGTTCTGCACATTCAAAAGAACAGAAACAGATGACTGCAGAGAGGCTTCAAAGTAGACACTTTGCAAGAAGTTACTGACTGGCAAATTTACCACTATGATTATGTGAGGTGATCTACGTGGCACTATCAACATAATCTTATCACCCCACACTTCATCCTTAGCCCTATCGACATCATCTTATCATTCCACACTTTATTCTTAGCCCTGACATGCAGGAAAATCTTAAGCTATTTGGAAGAGGTTGTAAAGTTCATGTCTGAAACCCCTGGGCTTATGTGCCTTTTTCTGTGCAAATACACACTCTCTCCAAAGGAGGGGACCACTACCTTTCTTTCAACTAACACTTGGTGATGCTGTTGGCTCCACCTCTTATTCAACAGCCCCACAATTAAGAGAAATCAGAGCTAAGGACTGTCCTGAGAAGACTAAAGAATTCATTTTTCATCTCTCCAGGGAGTACCTTATTCTCACCTACAGTTTGGTGAAAGGAAATGCTGTGAAACCTAAAGGCCATTAATGCAGGAGGCAGATGTCTGACATTTAAGTCTCTCTGTCAGCAACTGAACTTAAATAGGAAAATTTTGCACAGCAACTACATTCTAGCTAAACCTCAGACTATACCACATTCTAGTCAGCATACCAACTGTGCACTTAAAAACTTGTTTTTACAAGAAGAATTAAATTTGACCAAAAAAATTTAGTTTTCCTCCATTAAGTTTCAATCAGTTAATTAGGAAAGAAGTCCTCTCTCAGTTTTCATACTCTGTGCTGAAAAAAAGAGGTCAAAACCTACATGAGTAAACACTGAGTATGCCATGTTTCGTGTTAGAGTTAACTTATTAACAAATAAGTGAACAAGAAACAAATGAGCAGAAATATAGTGCTTCTAGAATTAGAGAGTAACAGCACCAGCTAGAACACCAAAGTTGATAACAGGAAAACTTCATCAAACTGACAAAAAAGAAATTTATCCTAAAAAACTACTACATGCTGTTTATTCAAGTCCAAAAAAATAAGGTATGTGATGATTACCATACACCAAAAAAATAACAAAGGCTTTTTTTTTGTAGGAAGAGAGAACATATTTTCCAAACTTTTTACCTTTTGAAAGAATGTTGAAAAATCTTTTGTAACATTTCCCTTGGCTGCTTTATTTTTTAAGGCCATCTCCTCAATGGTGTCTTGAAGGAATTTAGCCAATTCAAGCTTTACTCTCAATTCTTTCTTCAATCTTTCCTCCTGTTAAAAAATATTTATTGATAAAAGTTCCTGCCAGAAACACATGGACTAAACATCACTTCTGCCCCCAGATGAGTTATGTGGAGTAATTCTGAACTTCTGCTATAATACACACATTCCAAAGGGGCTTTCACTCTTCCCAAAGATCCCCAAATCACACTGAAGAGCTCACTGTGTGCTCTGAAAGCAAAAACTTGCGGGGCTCTTTTGGTGGATTTTTACAAAGCTCGAACAATTCTGAGAAAACATAACTAGCAGAAATAAAGTTTAAACTAAAATAAGCGTAAGAAACTATTTTAAATATTAAGTATACATATGAAAAACTTTGTATCAAGGTTTAAGACTACAAATGTTACAATGTCTACTTTAATACAACCAGCAAAACAAAATAGCTTTAGTTCTCCTTTGTAGGAGTCATAGAAAATGGAAATGAGGAAAGCAGAAAAGACAAGAGAGGCTTTCAACCCTGATAGCTTAGCACCTGCACATATCAAAACCAGGACAGCACTGGCTCATTATTACATGTTCAAAAGCAGGATCTTCAAAATAAGGAAGATAAAAGCATTACCCCAATACTGGAAAAAAACTCCAAAGTTTTTAGACTTTTTCTAATTTTTTTACCAAGAAATTTCTATTTTTTAAAAAAATACCACTGGGTTATAAATTCAGATCTGCTTACCTTTTTAGACTTTGTCTCAAATGTAGAGGGAAGCATATTAGGGAACAACTTAAGAGCTACTGGAAGTAAAAATTCCATAAATGGGACAACAAGAAAAACCAAAAAAGGGACCAGGCGAAAAAGATCAGCACATATTCGAAGAAACTGGAAGAGAAAAAAAAATATTGATAAGCTAATATGTAAAAACTTATTTTAAAAATACTTGATTTAATAATCTAATTGTCATTTAGGCTCACATATATATATTCATTATGAAGAAATTTTAAAATAGCACAAGAAAAGGATGTGACAAAGTCAGTTTTTAGTGTTTTTTTTCAAGTTGCTACATACTAGAGAGTGCTGGAGTTTCACCAGTTTTCAACACTATAGAAAGTATTTCAAAAGCCTCACTGTGTCTCAATAGGATTATTGAACAAGTATCTCATTTAAACCTCTTAAAAGCACCTGAAAACAGGAGGTGGTCATTTGTTGTCATTAAAGCTGCTTAACTTCTTTTATGCATCTTTATTTGTGCTCTACCACTTCTTACATGCATGAGCTACTATGGAATAAGTAATCAAGACTAAAATGAAAGATCCCTCCCCCTCTGCCTTATAACAATTGTAATGTACATTTAAATCCAGGGTAATGAGCCCAGCTTGGTAGATTTTTTTTTAAACCACTGCATTTCCAGAGCAGTAATCCTCTGAAGCAGGCAGCGTTCATTACTGAATCTTGACCTGCATGAAATAAATACTGTCCTTGTGGTTTCTGTACACTCACAAATATATATACCAGGCTGTACGGTCTCTTATTAAATCTTTCAGTAATTGTTGAAAGCTTCACAACTCTGTTTATATTAGAGAGTGAAGATATTGCTTGACTCTACCTCATTTTACAAATGAAAAAACCTGGTTGTTGGGAATCCCATCAGCTCCTAAATCAGAGGTACACTCTGGTCTCCACTGGCACAGCACTGTCATTCCACATCAAGACTTGATAACCACAGCTCTGAGTGGCAAAAACTGGCAGCATAAATGCAGTTACAACATTAAACCCATGCTGCCCACTCCCACAGCTCATGGCAATCAAGGGGAACAGCAGCAACAACCAGCACAGATCCCATGTCCTCAGGACTGATTTGCTAGAATACAAAACATGTAAAACTTCATTCAGAATTTTCTTACCACAAAACCAGCCAAAATCTTAAGCACTACTGTATGTGGAAAGCACATGCTCTACAGATTCAAAGTCTGGCATTTTTCTTTGTATATAAAAAAATTCAGTTTCCCAGAAGGGATGCTTTGGTCCATTGTTTTGAGGCTCAAGGATTTTTCCATTCATTCCAACAATGGAAGGCAAACGACTACCATGGAGTTAAAAAACAAAAAAAAAGTAAGAAAGTTTGAAAGTTTGGAAGAAAATTTTAAAACTCAGAAGAAAAGTAGATTTTCCCTTAAAAAAAACCTCAAAAATTTCTATAGAATACAGAAATCCTATTTTTCCCCAGTCTCTATTCTTAGACAGTGCGTGCAAGTATTTCTACAAAATCCATATCCAAGGGAGCAGTTTTACCACCGGATTAAGGCAACTTAATGCTAACCTGAGACGAGGTATAAGGAGCCATGAGGGTGCACTGGCAGTCACAGCACTGATCCAGCTAAAACTGACCCATAAATACATACCCAGACAGGGGAAAAGGATCAGTACACACCAAGCGGGGGTGGGGCGGGAAAACTTGATTTAAGCACCGAGCTTTTCACAGCAGCACTGGCCTGGATCAGCTTTCACAAATCACGGCACTGCACCCTCGGCTAACTCAAGGAAAACAGCTTTCTGCAGGAACCTAATACAATGGTGTACGATTACACACACAGTGTTTGGCAGCACAGCAGGATAACCTTGTGACTCCCCGTATCTGCTGCTGCAGCTGGGCGTTCCGCTCTCCCCTCCTCTGCAGGGAAGGGTTTGCAAAGCTGGCAGACTTGCCACAAACTCCCAAACTCCCTTGGGTTTGCCACCACTGCCACACCCTGAACCACCCTGCTGCAGGGGCCAGCACCAGAGCACTTAGGTTTTTCAAAGTCAGTACCATGTTTTACTTCTTCCTGCCTTCTCTCCTAAATGTAGACCTGTGACCCTGCTGAATCCAAACACTGACAGAAACTGTAGGCACAGAATTTTGGAATTGACTAGTAGTTTAGATAAGCAAGAGGTCCCTTTGCATTAGCCATGCTGCAATTGCTTGTTCATGTGGTTAGATTACTTGGATATCTTTCCATTATTGCCTCCAAAGAGGAAGGAAAGGGCAGGCAGAAATAACTCATTTGTCAGTCTGCATGAAGATAAGATTTCTCTAGGACTGTCGGCTCATGTGCAGCTTAATACTTTTAAAGCAGTATATACATCAATTTTTATTTTATATTTTTTAAAGTTCAGGAGGTAATACAGCACAAAAATGTTAAGACTTCTTTAAATCAGTCAGTATACTACAATTTAAGGTTGAACTGATAAAAAAAAATTAGCTGTGTTGAAACAAACTTGAACTAAGGTTTAAAAAAACTCTAAGAGTTTTTTCAGCTGCAGCCTGGATTGCTTTTCAGTGACCCTGGGTTCTGAACCTACCATGCCCTCAAGTCCAGAGACACAATGTCCACTTCCTCCAAATACAGAAAACAAAAAACTTAGCTTGAGAAACTAATATTACTGTAGTCATTAAAACTATTTTCTCTACATCTCCTACACTGGATTTGCATGCATATAATCACATACATACATCATTAGATCAGAGACAGGCTACACCAATGTAAACACTAATTTATATCTGCAAACAAATAAATGGCCATTTCATTTAAACAGAGAATTAATACTGAAAGTAAACATTTGCACAAAAAGCAAATGTTCTAGGAAGGCCAAAAGCCAGACCACTACTTGAACATAGGCAAGACAGCTCTATCATCACTAGATAACAAAATCAAAAGGTAATCAAATGAATAAATCCATCAATTGATGTAATATTACTGTGTTCATATAATTTCTCAGAAGTATGGCTCAGTAAACATGAAAGAGGCAGGAAAATCAATGGTTCCAATCTTCCCCCTGGAGAATTTCCCATTCTGTTTTAAACCATGAATTAATTTGTCTCGCTTGGCTTTTCAAGTTCCCCAAAGCTCTCAATAAACCAGTCCTGCAGTCCTCACCTTCCCCTATCCTCAGTTACTCTTTCTGGTACTCCATAATCCCCTCTCACGTCAGCAGACTGTTTTATTTATTGCTGAGGCCCGTCTCAGCTGGATCAGCTGCCAAGCACTCTCTTGTAGCAGCCAAGAAAGATGGCAGAACTGAAGCAGAACTAAAGGCAGAACTGAAGATGCTGAGACCATGGAGCAGAGGAGTCTGATAGGAAACCACACCCACCCAGGGACAAAAACAGCTACAGGTGCCTGTAACAATTTTTGCTACTTGTCTAACCTTGTGAACTTAGGAAGAATTTTCATACAGCATTTAAGATGTGATGGGTGATGGGTTTTAGTTACACACCAAATTGTTCAAACGTGACCAACTTTGATCAGGAAATGATAAAAACAATGAGTAGATACTTGTATTTTTGATCATTTACTGGAAGTTTTGAGGGCAGAGATGTGAACTCAGCCCACTGTGTGTGCAGGTGTACAAACTGCAGAGAGCCACACTGCCCACAGGCAGCACTGAACACTTTGCCCCAGAGCACACACACCTTCTGCTCTCCAGCTCTTCTTCCAGAACATCTTTCCAGTAACAGCTGAAATGCTTTTTTTTTATAAAGGGAGGAAGACAGACTTGAATTTTTAATCTATATAAACTGCTTAAACAGCTTGTCCTTAAAAACAGTAAAATGAGAACTGTCAAATCAGCATATCTGATATTTTGCCAATGAACTCAAGTTGAATATCAATGTATTCTTTACAAAAAAAACCAGAAATTATTGATACCAGCTTAATATTTTGCAGTCTTTTCATAAATGAACTCACATCCAATGTTTTTAAATACCCATATAATTTTCCATTCTAATTAAATACACCTATTTCATCTAAAACCTGAAATTACTATTGAAATTCATATATATTATCCAAATTTGAAAGCAATCACATTTTGCACTCCAATTTCATTTCCCTTTTCTTCAAAATTATCAGTTGCATTTTTAGTTTCATAAATGTAAGCAACATGCCATAAAAAAAGGAAATATATCTGGGCTAAAATTATTTCAGATACATTTATAACTGAGATAGCACATCATCAATCATGCATTTCAGCCTGCAGCTTTTAGCCCATTCAAAAGAACCCCATTAAGCAATAAATGGGAACTGAACTGGCAAAGATATAACCTTTACTAGCAGTGTTTACTAGAAGTGTTTCCTAGGAGTGTTTCCCACTATTTTTCCAGCTGGAGTGAAAAAGCAGAGAAAATTACTGTATATGGCACATGGCTGGGAACTTGAGAACAAACCCCAATTGCTGCCCCTGTGACAAAACAGAATCATACATGTCTGCTGTTCCAACAAGAAAATAACAAATTTGTCTTCAATAATGGGGAGCATAGAAAAAAAGTTTTGGGGTAATACCCAAAAATGTTAGTGTCCACATAGTGAAGAGGAAGGAAACACACCAAGGAATTTTAATTCTAGGAACAGAAGACAACAAAAAGCAGTAACTCAGTTCTAACAAGCAGAGCAATCACCGAGGACACCCAGAGGAAGGTGGTCTGCTCTCAGTACCTGTCTCCGCTCCCGACGAGACAAAGTGTTCCCGTGCAGGATTCTCCAGAGCATCCTCGCAGCTATTTTGGTGTCAATCCACAGCAAGCGAAACCCGTGGTAATAGTGCTTCAGTTCATCCACAATCCTCTGCCCAAGAGATTTCTTTACAACTTCCACTTCTGTTGGACTATATACAGGACCTCCTTCTTCCAGCTTCTTGTTTTTGTCCTTTAAGGACTTGAGTGACTTTTCAACTATGGAGTCATCTTGAAGGGGACGTGAAGAATGCCACCACCTAACTGGAAGGTACTGGGGACCTAAAACACCCAGGGATGCTAGTGGCGTCCATGAGCCAGAGGAGCTCGTGAGAGTGAAGGGTATTTGCTCAGATCCTTTAGTCCAACAACAATAGTGAGCTTTTTTGGAGTAGGCGTAAACAGGAGGGACACTAGTGCAATATTTAAAGTGTACAGTCCTTCAAAAGAAAAAAGCATTCAAGAATTAGCAACACATCATCAGCTATTTCTAGACATATATTTGCACAGATATAGATATTTATGTATTTATAAACCACGAAATTTGAGAAATATCTGCTGCATATTTAAGGGAAAAATAATTTTTGATTATTAAAACTAATGTCTATACATGAAAAGAACATTTGGCTTTACTTCATTACCAAAAAAAACTAACCTGCAGGGAATTTTCCATTATACAACTTTGAAAAGGTAGTTTATTTCACTCCAATTAAATAAACAGCAGCCATCACATATGCTTTCCATTTAGAAAGCGTCACTTGAAAACTAATTGTAATTTCATAAAACTAAATGTAAATTCATAAGTAACATGAAGTCCCTTCTATTACTTCTCCTGTTTGTGCAAAACAGTCAAGACAAAAAAAAATGTAAGTTGTATACTTGGGATAGGTGCTGAGTCAGAGAATTAGTAGCAGAGGAATCCAATTTCATTCGAGTTCCTCTCTTACTACCTCCATGCATCCAGTTTTCCTTATTCAGCAGAACCTTTTGCAAAAACTTCCATCACAGGACTGATCTGGGACAGAAAGAACCAACACTCTTCTTTCTACCTTGTTCAGAAGTTTGTTCTTTCTTTAATTAAATGTAAACTGAAGTTAGCAGGGAAGTACTGCTTAAACACCACTAACATGCCTTATATACACAGAAGAACCACTCATATGCAGGTAGGATTGTACATGCTTTTAATAAAAAGATGGGACAAAAATAAAATAGTAGATAAAATATTTCATATAAATGACTTCCATTTAGTGTCCCTCAAAGTGAAATAGCAGCAGTAAGACATCTACAGGAGAGAACTGACTGAGGTGTTTTCTTCATGGAGCCAATGAAAAACAAAATCCATGAAAGCAAAATCAGAATCTGATCTTGTCTTCAGTCAATGAACAGAAAATAGGTGCAAGTGGCTTTACAGGTCTCAGTAACATTTTAAGGAAAAGTTTATCATACACTTAAAAGTGGTAGCCTCACTCAATTTTCAGACAGAAACACTTTTTTAACTTAATTATTACGCCCTCAGCAGAGTTTTAATTTACTTTAATGGTTCTATCTACCCAATGTTATTCAAATAGAGCTTTGTACAAAAAAAAAATTGCTAAATTATTACTTTTTAAAGACACACTATTTTCTAGTTTAAACTGAAGTTTTAGCATCTGACCATTCAGTGGTCAGACAACTGCTGGAACATATACAGTTACACAGAACAGTCTCTTGGCTAGCTGAAAACTACATCACTACACAGATATTAACTAATAAGAATTACAGTGTAATTACTTTAGGAAAATAAGCTACATATTCAAAACCAGATTAAAACACCTGCATAAATCAATCCACCCTGACTCCAAGGCATCTCCCAAAAGCAGAGCTCCAGGCCTACAAGCCAAGTTTCACCTACATACATTGACACTCTTCTGCATGGAGAGGGGAAGAAAGCTCTGACAGCGGAACTGGTTCTGAGTCTGCAGGGAATAAAAATATTGCAAGAAATGTGCCTCTCTGAACACACTTTCATAAGAAGGATGTCAGACACACAATTCCTGTCCCACCTGTCCTCAGTACTTATCACTAGAGTCCCCTGCATTCAGATCTGTGTCATGTGGGGTGTGGGCATTAGTTTGTTATATTTTAAGTGACAACATGATATTAATAGCAGCTTTGGTTAGGGAAAAAAAACAAATAAACCAACAACAAAAAAACCAAACAAACTCAAACCAAAACAAACAAAAAACCCCACCCCAAACCTTCTCAATAGAATAAGATTTTCTGTTCCAATATTCTGCTGCTCATTTCATCACAGAATTATAGAATGGTTTGGGTTGGAAGGGACATAAAGATCACAGAGTTCCAAGCCCCCTGCTAGAGGAAGGCAGAGATTACTTCCACTATACCAGGTTGCTCAGAGCCCCATCCAGCCTGGCCTTGAACACTTCCAGGGATGGAGCATCCACAAATTCTCTGGGCAACCTGTTTCAGTGCCTCACCAGAACAGAGCAAAGAATTTCTTCCTTATATCTAATCCAAACCTACTTTCTTTCATTTTAAAGCTACTCTCCCTCACCTTGTCACTCCATTCCATTGACAAAAGTCCCTCTCCAGCTCCCCTGTAACCCCTTTAGGTACTGGAAGGTGCTGTAAGCCTTCTTTGGAACCTTCTCTTCTCCCCAAATTTCTCAGTCTTCATAGGAGAGGTGCTCCAGCCTAACAGATTTAAAACCTTAATTTTCTAACTTCCCGAGAGAGGTCTCATACACTAACATACTAAAAATAAATATTTGAAAAGGTTTTATGAATTTAAAAAAATTAATCATCATTAATTCTACAGCAAGTGATGTAGAAGTAACATCACTAAAAAAGAATTGGTTTGTTTTGTATTAGAGGATTGTGTCTAGGGACACATCCTTATATTAAAATGAAAACTCAAGAAATCAAAGAATAGACCCTGTATCCTGAGCAGTTAGTTTATAAATACAGAACAGAACCAGTATTTTAACATTCCAAGGAAAGGCTTTAGGAAATTCTTCTCTACAAGTATGCCTTGTGAGCCAAGTCAGGAACAGAGAATGGATTCTGCCAATATTCAACTCCTTCAGCTCCATAAGGGCACACAACAGCTGGATTTGTTTTCAGAAGAGGACACCATCACCCAAGGCTGCAACATACAATAAACTCCTTTCTTTGGTTTATCAGAGATCCCACTCAGATGCTCTGCACTCTTATCTGTCAACTGTGATTTTCAGCTAGCTGCAACTGAATGTTTACTCTGTGGAACTCCACGGAGAAAGTATGCAAGAAGCTCATCAGATCCCATTATGACACCTGGAATCACCCAAGACAGACACTAATATTCTACTGCTTTCACATTAAAAGTGAAACAAAAAGGGAGGAAGTGGGCAAAAGGGAGAAGATTTCACTTTCTTTTTCCCACACACAACCAACCAGGTGAAGAGAGTAATACTCAGACTTCCTTTAATCTGTCATTAACACAACTGGAGCTAACATTCTAGTACTTTGTCTAGATTTAAAGCTACATTCCCTGACAGTATACTAACTGATAGTTCAGAAAAATGTTCATATTTACTCACATTTTGTTTGCCAGCCTCAGGGATGTGCAGCTAAGACACGCCCGATCTCCCAAGTTACCTAGAAAAATACCAATAATTAGCACCAATTCTGAAATTCAGGAAGACATTTATCCATGTAGCGAACTGCACACAAATATATGTGTGAAAAGATTAATCTTTGCATAGAAATGACTACGTTTGAAAGCACAAAAAAGATGTTGCTTAACATTCAGAGTTGAATTCTGTGGATGTGTGAGGTTGGTTTCCTCTTGTTCAACTGTCTCAAGACAGGTTTCCAAGTCCCTCAGGCAAGAAACTGTATTGCAGTGGAAATTCACTGAAAGCAAATGTAATTTTTTAACAGCTCTATGACAACATAGTATCAGATGATCCAAATGGAGCCCCTGCCAAGAGTTTCAGATTAAAATGGCTTTTTGGTTTTAAGCAAAACAAATAAAACAACAGCAGGAACCTAAAGAGACTTCACTAGAGAGGTGGAAGCACAACACCATTTCAATACATTGCTGCCCATTTTGATTAGCACCTAGTAAAAATAGCTCTACCCCATGATCTCTCTGCAAAGGATACAAATTGTCTTGAAGGGAGTGGTGAGAGCCTCACCCAAAGCATGTGAAAACACTGTATCCCTCAACATGAAATTTATTTGAAACACTACCTCGGGATGAGTCCTAATAGTGTCCTACATATGAGCACCCTCTATCCAGCTACACAGACAAACAGCATCCATTCTGGAAATAAATTGAGAAGATCATCAAATCATGAATCATCTAAGTCACGTGCTGCAGTAAATGGCCATCATCCCTGATTTCACTAGAAAGGAATTCATCTTCCTAAAGCAACTTAAAAAAATAAATCTTGTATTAAGACCTTGCTACAGTAACTCAATAGGTAGCTACCACCAAGACCAAAAAGACTTCTTGACAGATCATAAAAAAAACAAACAAGCAAGACTTCAAACGTGTTGATGTTTTTTGGCCAATCTTTCCAGAATTCACTGTAACCTAAGTAAAACTGGAAGGCTGGATAGAGTAGGCATACTGTGGTTTGCTTCTCCTATCTGGAACCTACCATTTCTGGTCATTCCTAAGAGCTAGCAGGATACAAAGGTTATTTTAGAGGTCTGTGGTACCCTTTCCCACCACCAAAGACAAGAAGTGGCCTATGACAGAACATAAAGTAGACACCTGTATCACCTGTGAGACACCTATGAGAAAACACAGCTCCCAGTGCTGATGGCCAAAAGCCCTCCCCAACAAAATACCCTAATTATTAGGGAAACGAGATGCTGCCAAAATCAGATGGGGTAATTGGAAGGTATAGAAGATAAGTGAACTTATCTGAAGAAAATCTTTATAATCAACGGATGTCCCATGCTAAGTAGGCTCTGAAGAAATTATAGCAAAAGCTGTGGTATTACTAAGTCAAAGGACTTACCCACATCGAGTGAATAAACACACACTGTCATGGCAAGTAGAGACAGGGAAAAACTGTCTATTTCTGGCTCAAAAAGCAAGCCCTGAGAATCTGTGAGGCACTCTTCGATACTGTCCAATATTTACAGAAAGAACAGTAGCTAAATAACAACTCAAGAGGCCAACCCAAAAGGACATCCCTGCCCTCAAGGAGCAGCTGAGCAAAGCAGAGAAGTGCTCAGTGTCTGGAGGGATAAGTGACAGCACAGTAATCTGTGTCACCCGGGTGCCAGGAAACCCACAAAGCCTAACGTGCCTAAAGCAAGGGTCCTGCTAGGAGAGGTGCCTGCTATGGACAGTGCCCCTAGAACTAGGAGGGATGATCTGGAACTCAGCTGGCTTGGAGTTTCTCAGATAAAACTCCACAGCAGCAAGACACTTTCACTTCACTTACCTTCTTTCCAACCAGGCTCATTAAATGTTAAGGGAGGGGTCAAAGAACAAAATTCCAAGGTTACCATAAGAAAATATGCTGAGCTTCTTGCTGTACAGCATGTTCAGAGTGAACAGGCTAACAGAAAATGTTAATTCCAACTTTGCCAGTTCTGGCCACAGCTCTTTAAGTTTTGCAGTGTCTCTTATAACCATACACTTATGAGTAAACCAGCCCTGAAATAAAAGATATACTTCCTTCAAAAAGGGGCAAAGTCCATAATCCTTGCTTCTGGGATAATAAAGACCTCCAAAAGCATCTGAACAAGGTGAACATTGCTCAACACTGCTTATTTAAGAAACCTGCACTGGCTTAGTAAGAAAGAAGGGCAGTAGTGCCAGCGAAGCTGTATGTTAACGTGTTCCTCATGGAAAAGTAGTCCGTGAGGAACATGTTAACTTTGGAAACTTCATACTTGAATTTAATGAAGCGTGAAACCCAAAGCTTTTAATGTAGAATAGCCATACTGTTACTATGTTTAGAATTTTTAAAAATAAAATGCTATCATGAAGTAATTCCCTAGAGAAGTGTAAGCTTGCAGTACTTAACAGTCTGATCTTCACAGGAATAACGTTTAGGATTCTTAGAAGCACTTAGCTTTAACTTAATCTTAGACTACTTACACGTAAAGCAAAGAAGATGAGCTAAGTAAAGCAAAACAATACAAAAAAAAAACCACAGCATACAAGAATGTGTTAATAGATTAACACCCCAAATAAAAGTATTAATTGTATCATAACCACAGTGCACCACAGCACACTAATTATTTGATTCTATCACAGCATTTCAGCTTAGGTTGTCTAAGATTTATAATAACCAAAATTGCAGCAATCATTAGCAGTACTTTTTATGCTACGCCACAAGAATAATCAAAGCTCCCATCTAATTTGAAGGTACATGGATGTGACTTTTTTCCATTTTAAATAAACTGGGTAGTTAGGATACCCCAGGTTTTTGTTCAGGACATTGTCCAGGCTTAACCTAAATAAATGACTCTACAACAGTAGCTCACAGAACCCACCAGTCAGAGGAAGATACCACACTTGAGTGACTATTGGTAACCAAGAGAACAGCTGTTCTTTCCAATGAACAAGCATCCCTGCAGCTCAGCAGGTCTGCCTGGATGTGAGTGTGCAGCTGCCCTGCTCTCAGTGACAGCACTCCCATGACAAGTCAGGGCCCTGTGTCAGGGACAGGCAAATCCTCACTCACCCCCTGCCATTTCAGCCCAGGGCCCTGTGTCAGGGACAGGCAAATCCTCACTCACTCCCTGCAATTCCAGCCCATGACCCTGTGTCAGGGACAGGCAAATCCTTGCTCACCCCCTGCCATTCCAGCCCAGGAAGTAAACAGCAGCCACAGGCCCCGAGTACCTCTCAAGTTATCAGTCGTTTAATTTTGTTGCCACAAAGCTTCACCAACCAGAGATATTTAAACTGCCAAATTATCTTCATTATTAATCAGTATCACACGATGCACTTCCTTTTTATTTTCCTAAGCTTCCAAAGCCATTTGGAAAAAGGCAAATTCATATTTCGTCCTTAACACAGGCTAAGAAAACACCCCCTTGTGCTTTCATAGAGAGAAGAAGCACATGACTAGTGACAGCCCCACTTCACACCAAGCCGCGTCGAGAGCAAGGCAGGCAGGACCGAGACGTAGTATGTAACGCGTTCCTGCACTTTAACAAAAAGCACGTGTGTTTTTCCCTTCCCAAACCAGCCGGCGTTTCGGAGACACGCGTGTCCCACTGCCCTTACGGTAACTCATCCCCTCCAGCCACGCTGCCGCGGAAGCACATGCGAAGAGGCCGCAGCAGCCGCCAAGCGTGGGCCGGCCCGGGAGCAGCGCCAGCCCGGACGGACAGAGCGGCGGGGACTCGGCCGCAGCCCTTCCCTCCCGCAGCAGCCTCTCCGCCCACGCCCGGAGCCCCCCGACGCCTCCGGCCGCTCTCCCTCCCCGTTGCCATCCCGGCCAGGCCCGGTGGGCCGAAGCAGGCGGGCGGCCCGCGGGGAGCCTCACCGGGCCGTGGCGGGCGGCGCAGCGCTCGGGGCAGGCGGCAGGCGCGCCGCCCGCAGCTCTGCAGCAGCATGGACGCCATAGCGGCGCTCGGAGGGGGGGCGGGCGGCTCCGGCCCCGCTCCTGTCCCGCCGCCCGGGCCGCGGCGATCCTCACACGCCCAGCAGCGCCTGGGAGCCGCGTTTCTGCGGCACCGCCCCGCGGCGCCGGGCACGTTGGGAGCCGTAGTCCGGAGCGCACGGTGAGAGCGGCGGTGGCGCCGGGCGGCGGGGATGGCGTCACCGAGGGGCGGGCGCGGCTGCGGCTCTGTCCCATGGCCGCCCGAGGGGAGCTGCGATGGGCACCGGGGGCTGTCCCTGTGCCGGGGTTTCTTTCCCCGAGCGTGGCTCGCTCGCACGCCACGGTCCTGCCAGGCCGGGAAGGCCACAGGCCGTGCCCGCTGTGAAGGGCGGGTGCCGGTGCCTCACGGAGCCGCCCAGAGCGCCGTGGCCACACATAACCCCGGCGTAAAGTGCAGCGCTCCGGCAGCGCCCGGTGCTCTCCCCTTTGGCAGGGCTGGATCGGGTGATGCCTTGAGGTCCCTCCCCGCCCTCTCGGCCCGGTGATCCCGCGCTGGGCGCGGCCGTGGGCCCGCACGCCAAGGCTGGCGGCAGCGTCCTGCTGCACGCACGTGTGTTGCTTGTGGATCTCGGGGTGTGGCAGAAAAAATGGCTTTCTGGTGGAGCTGTGATGGTTTTTAATAGGAAATAGCACAAAAATCGGTCGGTTGTCACATGTGCCACGCTAGTGCTGGTTAATAGTTGGACTACAAGCAGTATGATATTCTTCATGTGCTAGTCGAGTCCTGGCCAGCAGTAGGATCTCTTATCAAATATTTCAGTAGTCAATTAATGCAGTATTATGTTGTACTGTCTTTATTTTTAACTGTATTGGTAGATGCAGTGAATAACAAGAATCAAACTGCAGAAATTATAATTTAATCTGAGAACAGTGACATTTTACAAACTGTACGTGAGGTTTGGGTGCTAATGCCTTCCTTGTTCCAGAAAAAATGGGGGAAAAGCTGCTGGGACTGTGTGTGGACAAGATGGCTGCCAGCCCTGCCAACAAGATGGCTGCCCCAAGGACAGGGCTCCAGGGGGATAAGGGAGCTGTGGGATCAGACCTCTCCTGCCTCACAGGTAACTCACAACACCAGGCACTCGGTCACTTCTACACCTGCCTCAACCCCAAAGAAAATACATGGTATTTAACCTTACACATAAGGGGTAACAGAAGCATTCAGGTTTGACCTAAAACGTGACTGAAAACAGTGTTTCATAGCAATAAAAAGCAAGTGAGTTTGCAGTTTATCTGTTTATGCTTAGGACTAAGCAAATCCAGGAAATTAGTTAGTAATTTTATGGAGCTCTTTTATGTATTTAAAAAGAGGCTCAGGGTTTCTCCGAAGTACAAAAAAATTTAGATGAAATTTATATTACTTTTTTTTTTTAATTCAAAAGTATTCATGAAGATGGACTATGAAATTGTCTGGATATAAAAAAAATCACAATGCTTTTCTCACTATGACTATAGAAATGCTAGTGTTGTTCACGTTTACTGATCATTTAAAAATTAATGGTTATTACTATTTATATACTTATTAGAGCTTTTTTAAAATTGTTAGGCTCTCAAATGCACTGCAAGATTTTTAGCCAGCTGTATTTGTTTTCCAAGTATTTAAATATGTTCTGCATTTAAATGGTTAAAATTGTTTAAAATGTGCAACTTGGCAATAGTGTTTTACGTTAATGGCATAAAAAAACCAAACAAACAACATCTTCCCAATCTCCACATCTCTCACTAGACTGCATTTATATCTTTCTCGTGTTATTCTTTTTTTCTCTCTGGTTGGCTGATAACAAAACCAAATGAAATGGGGCAACTAATGGCAGTTCCTCTAACAAAGCTGCTTAATTATGTAGAAACATTATATGAAGCCTATACAAGAAGAATAATATGCTCTGAAGTCATTAAACTATTGACAAGAGGTTTCAGACAGCAAACAGATGATTACAGAGGTCTCAATACATTTATGCAGACAAGTAACCAGCCTTTCAATAGTTTCATTAAATTCATTAGTATTCAGAGTTGCAGACAATGTAGATGCATGGGTCTTTTCAGAGCTGAATTCGTTATGTTTTTGTACAGTCTTTTGTTCCAGATTTGTTTATACCTGGAAGTTACAGGGTTTGCTACTGTATATGAAAAGGATTGATTATACACTCTATGAAAATTTCCCAAATAGATACAGTTTAAAAATACTAATTGTTTGTGTTCATTTACCAAGCATTGTGAAGTAATGCTTAGGGAAAGACTGAGAATTTAGAATTTTCAAGTATTTGTACAAATTGCTCCCACAGGAAAACGCCGAGTGACTGTAGGTGGCACATGGGCCTTCCACAGGAGTCAGTTTTTGTTTTAAAGAAAAACATCTTCTACTGCAGCCAGAGCAACAGCCCAGCAGCTCACAGAGAAAACACTTCTCCCCAGAATAAAACATGATACCTCATTGTTACTAGGGTTTTGGGGTTCTGTAAAAAAAAAAAAAAATCAACAGCTACACAGCCATTTTAGACCTGGTTCTTAAAGCAACCATGTTGTCTGGAAAAGTTGTCAGCCATCTTGCTGAAAAATCTGTTTTCCAGCAGGAATAGGATGAAAGATACTAAAAGGAAGAAATACAAAGCTTTCCTTCTTGATGGATATAGTAGGGATCTGAGAATCATTAAAATAAATTTAATATTTGAACAGAACTAAGATTACTATTTCATGTTAATTTTATTTTTTTTTTTTTGCCTGGATATTAAATAGAAGCAAAAGCAAGGTAGGAGTTGTCTAAGCCAATTCAAAACAACTTCCAAATATAAGGACATTTTGATGGTTTTTATAGGCTGTGTGAGTACTGAAATGTATTTTATTGCTGTATGAGCAGAGCCCAGTGATATCACAGAGGCAGGACTGTTTCACTTGTCTGAGAGAGGTATGATGCATAAGCCCTATAAAAGCACAGAACAACCCTAGGGCTCTGCAGTGCCTGCATAGACATGACAAAGGAGCAGATGAATCTGTAATTCTTATTGAGGCAGTTTAGAAATCTGTCTAGAAATTGGGGGGCAAGTGTTTATATGAACGAGGAGGAGAACTGTAAGTTGGTCACCCCTTCCCTGAAGACAGGGCCCAGGAAGCTCTCCCAGATCCTGTTGATGTTTTTGAGGATTAGTGGCAGCTCCCCCCACTCCCAGCTTGAGGTGCCCTGTAGCCTGTGACAGTACCGAACCTGTGACACTGCTGCCAGGGACACAGACACGGGCTGGCTTCCCCGGTACACGCGGGGACAAACGGAGCTGGCAGCAAGGGCCGGGGGATGGGATTCAGGAGGGGGAGGGGGGCAGTGTTTGGTGCTCTGGCTGTAAGCGGGAGGAGGTGGGGCGTAATTAACATCTGAGGAGCTGGGAGGCACCTTTGCCATTTCACTGCTGCAACATCGTGTTTGTGTACACAGCGTGACTCAATAAGCGATGTTCAGTACAGGTCCACAGACAGTCCTTCAGAGTAGAATTATGCTTTTAGGCTGTAGGATCTGTTTCCATGGCAACCCCCAGGTTGTCTCCCTGAATAGGTTTAACAATACGGGATTAACCTCATCTTTATTCACCAGTGTTCAGCGTAAATGTGAAGAAAGGGGGGGGAAAAAAGACATTACTGTGTAGCAAGTTGCATTAAGTTTCTATTCCAGGGAGAAAGGCAACAGATTATTAGTAGTTTTTTTAAGAAAATACTTCCATTCATGATTTTTAGGAGAGATTCATGGGATACTGAAGCCTGTTGCTCTGTCAATGTTACACCCAAAGGTAAAAGTTCAAGTGGTGGCTGGATTACAGATTTGCTGTATGTACGTCCAGGTCACAAGTTCACTTCTGTCTGTAAATGTGCCAAAACCAAGCAGCACTGGCTACACATTAGCACAGAAACAGGCTGCCCTGGGTACCTTTTCAAACACTGCCCTGAAGAACCACACAGAGAGTGCCTGGATGGAAATAATATGCTTCAGTCATTCCCCTTCAAGGATAATTAACTACCTGCTCAAATTCAAGTCAAAAAGTGGTATTTTAAAAGATTGCTTAGGCATGACCTGAATTAGCAACACAAAATGTCATACAAATAATGTATTAGGTTGTCATTAGTTAAATTTGGCATGCAGGTGGGCCAAGAGCACAGCTGGGGGAGCAGAAACAGGTAATTTTGAAAATCTTTCCAAATTGAGGGAAAAGCATTTGCAGCTCAGAATGAAAACCACCGAGGTTCTCCCTTTTCCCAGCAGATGGAGCTTATGTGAAACAGGAGAAGCTGCACAAAGAGAGACTGGAGCACTGGAGGAACACATGGGGAGAAAACCACAAGGTTCTGGCCAAGGCAGGATCAAGCAGAGGGAGGGCAGGCAGTGTTCAGGCTACATGCACAACCAAAAAAGCTATAAAAAGCAAATTGATTTAGAGAAATGAGAAATACAGAGGGAGAGGAAAAAGGAGTCTCTAGTGTTACAAACACGCCTGTTAGCTCCAGCTGATATGAGAAAGACAGATTTTGCTGCAAAATCATCAGTGCTGTATTTAAGTAACCTGTTGTGCCTCCATATGAATCAGTTTGATTTTATGAATGACAGGGTTAAAAACTATGCATTTAGAGTTATTCTGGGTCTCCAGGATTTTTTAGGCTGTAGGGTTTGCAAGTTCCTGTCTGTAATCAGAAATGCAGAAAGCCAACAATTTTATGTCATTATCTGCCTCTCAGAGTTAGGTCTTTAAGAAAACACCAAATGTTGTGTTATTGTCAATAAAAGCCCTAAATCTGCCACCACTGCTTTTATGCATCCATCAAGAAGCAAAACAAGAAATGCATGTGACTGGGGAGGCTCTCCTGCACCCCATCCCAGATTTTGTAGACCTGGTCCTGCACTTCTTGTATATCACAAAATTCTTGGTAAAGTCAAGCAGTGTTATAGGAGTAATGGAAAGATAGGGGGTCCCTGCAAAACAGATACCTTTCAGTTGTGTCCATTAAAGAAATACCATTTTAGGAGCATTTTTACCTTTGTATTCTAAAAAGGAGAAAAAGTGCTACTTCCAAGGGCCGTTTTAATGGCAGCAATGTAGCAATTTTGCAAGGCTGACCCTCCTTATGGTAAGTACTGGTTTGGTGGGGAGCAGGTTACAGCCAGCACATGCACACAGCTGTATATGACTTGGTGCAGGCAAAATGCAACATTGTCCCCCAGGCATATTCATGTCTTCTCTGCCTCAGAGGAGGTGAGCAGAGCTAAGCATTTTTGTTAAAAGAGCAAATGAAAAATATTGAAGATGGATATGTTCATTTGCTGAAGCCTGATGCTTAAAATTCCTGTGTAGAATTTAGCCCCCTTGGGCCTCTGCTGTCGTTACCTCTTTCTTGCTGGTTTTGTTGATGATCTTATCAGTCCTGGCTCATATTTTCCCTTACAGTCAGGCTGAATAACCCTACCAGAATGTGTCTTTCCAACCTTTGAATTCACTCTCTCTTATTTACCTTTCAGCTTTAAACCTTCTACCTTTCATAATCCAGACCAAGCCTGTAACACAGATCTCACACTTTTCCATGCTGTTCTCCTTGACCTGACTGACACTCCTATCTTCCACGCTGCTGTACAATGACCTCCCCATTCCAGCATGCAAGCCCACAGCCCCTCCTTTATTCAAGTCAAAGAGCTGCTTTTCTCAAGAGGCCTCCCCACAGAGATAATGAAAAGCAGATTAAGAGATTTAAAAAAGGAGTTGGTTCCTTTGGAATGGTCAGTGCACTTTCCCTTTCTACAACCATGCTCTCTACTGTAAATTTTCCAAATCAGTGTTTGCTAGATCTCTGTGCCTTGACCTCAGCAGGACCTAAGCTATTGGGCCCCAATTCTACAGATGCAAATGCATGCCATGACCCTTTGCTATCAGAGACATTCACACAGAGTGGTAAAGGATCAGTGCAGTTATGTACTTATAGCATCAAATCCTGTTTCTTGCCAGATAGCATCATAAAAGTCTTGGACAGAGATAAAAATTAACATTTTAGTCTTTGTGAGACAGAAAGAATAGTGACCTCCAAGTCAGGTGAAGTGGCAGCTCTGTTGACAAGACTTGATTTGTAGCTATATGAGAATCTTGAGGGGAAATACCTGTTAAAATGTGATGTGAAGCTATAGAAAAACAACAAAGAGCCATCAGCACAAGTACATCCCAGTGGTGCTTTGCCAGTATCCTGCCTTTTTCTTGTGTGGCTGAATTTCAGGCACCAGAAACAGAAGACGCTTTGTCTGGGCTTTCCCATGTAATCAGCAATCTCTCTCCTGCCTGTCTTAGGCCTCTATTCACTTTATTATTATTATAGTATCCCCTAGAGACAGACTTGGGAGGCATTCACCCCCAAACATCCTGTTACCTTTAAGCAATTAGGTATTTTCTCAGTAACACATTATATGCTTTAATCCTGTTGCATGTGTGTACAAAGCGTGGCTAGCAAGTCGTGTATGTAAGAAAATACCAAGTTGACGTAAAAGAGCTTTGCCATTGGATTTGATCAGTATCCAGGGGAAGTAAAAACCCCCAAAGCAGGCACTTTCCTCTGAAAGCAATTTCAAGAGGGAATTTTGTGTACAAACTGAAGGCTTATCTGGGGTCTGCAGATATCTAGGAGTTCATCAGCTGGATAGAGCGAGAAGAGCTCATTGGGACTAATCTGCGCAGCAGGTAAAAGTGAGCCGTCCAGCCTGCTCATCAGTCAGGGTGGCAAGCCTCACACTCATTCCTATATGACACATATCAATCATTTTCTTTTCTAATCACTAATCCAACAACTGAAAAAGGAAATACGCCCAACAGATATCAACAAAAAGCTGGCTTAGCCAGCAGAGCTTCCCTGTTGTGCCAAGGGAACAACCTTCTCCCCTCTGCGAGGCCTCTCCTCGCAAGGAACAGACATCTAACTCTCCCTGAAGCCTCTTTCAGCGTGCCAGCTGGGAATCAGGGCCCTGGGCACAATCCCAGCACCTGTGCCTAGTTTTCTTACAGAGCACAGCCAGCTGCTCTGCTAGGTCTGCAAATGTCCTGTATACCCTATTTCTTTTCTGTGGATTGCTTTGGGTAAGCAATGCGAATGTGTTGCTTATATTTGGATTTTGCAAATTCATTGCTTTACATTTACCTTAACCTGATTTGTTTAAGGATCATATCAGGCCACTGATAAATAAAGTCATGTCATGTTTTTAATAATTATTAAACCAGCGTTATTGAACCAGTAGTCCTCAGAACCTCCTGTAGTATTTTTGAGGGAATTTGAAGGTAAGCAGGATGTAAGCACAGGCCACTTTGGAAACTATGACATGGAGTTTGTGAGGAAGAAGTGTTTTTGATGGCTGGTGTTTGTCAGCAAACTTTTCTGGCATTGCACATGGTAGCAGAGACTGTATTTGACCCTGAGGGTTCACAGCATTAGATAATTGGTTTGGCTCTTACTTAGTTCATGGCATGTTAGACTAGTCATTTCTATCTGTGACACCAAACTATCAACTGCAAACTTCCTGTGTGGAAATAATTATGCATCTTTTCCAAGTTCACAGTATGTCCTTCTGTTTCCAACAGTTCTTATGCAGAAAGGCAAGGTTAGAGTTAAGACCACTTGCATTTCTAATAGCTTTACTCTGAAAAGCCTTCATATAATTCAAAGATCCTAGTATCAGTGGAGCCAGAGTGGGGTTAGAATTCTGTTCTGCAACAGGAAGGGGACATACAGAGGTCTGGAAAATAATGAAGGTGGGAGGAAAGTGAATAAAAAATGGTTATTATTGCTGCTCATAATGCCATATTAATTAAACCAGTTTATCTGGAAGTAGGGTTTAAAAAAGAACAGAAGGAAATATATTTTCATATAAACTCATTGTCACCAGATGTTCTCAAAATATAAATAAATAGGCTCAACAAGAAAATAGATACACTCAAGGGAGCTAGGCTTAATGAAGTCCCTGACACATGCTTGTCTGGCTGCAGTGTCCTCTTTGGAAATTAGGAAATCCCTAAACTACTGATTTTTAGAAGCATGAATGACACAAATGGGTAGGAGCTACTTTTCCTATAATCTGTTTCCAATTCTAAGCATCCATTACTACTTCCTTTCTTGGTTTCCCTTGAGGAAAGGACATGCCTAAGCCTGCTTTGAATGTTAAAAGCTTCCTCTGTTCTGCACAAATAGAGGTGAGAGTAAGAGACCATAAATGATTACCCATGGGCAGCTAATAACGCTGTGAGACACAAGTCCTCCCCTGGAACCACGGAGGTGTTTGAGGTGGACCAAAGGGTCCCTGTCAGGGGGTCTCCAGCCCTTGACTGAGTTGTGCATGGCTCTCCCCATGCTGGGGGCCGATCGCAGTGTAGTCCCAACAAGCCCTGCACTCTTTCTGCCACCCTTAAACTCCACGTGTTCCTCTCACCAACAGAACAAACAGGTTAATAAAGGCGGGGATTTTTTGTGTAGAAATATAGTGAAAGCCAGGTCAGGAAGGAAAGAGATCTCAGTGTGCTTGGTAACTTACACAGAATGAAACTCTACCAAGGAAAGGAACATGAAGCTTCTCTTGCTTTCTTACCACAGGGTTTCCCCTTTGCACTTTACCAAGTCCAACTTCTGCCATAATCCCCCTGGCAACAAGTTACAGTCGATCTCCCTCTAGTGGGTAATTAATTACCCATAAAAGCCACAGCAAGACTGAGATGTGTTAAAAATTTGCCTTGTACTTGCCTTCCTTCATCTCCTTTCTTCAGCTGGCTTTCTTCTTTCATCTGTGATGTTCCTCACACATCCATTATGTGTTTTCTTCGTGCCTTCCCTGAACTTCGTATCTGCTCCTTCTCCATTCTTGTGCTCTGAGAGGAGTTGGGCTGTTTGAGGGGTTTCTGTTTGACTTTGATGTAAGTGGAAATGAAAGTAAAGAAGCGCCAAAGAATGAATTTAAAATTAAATATTCTAGAGATTAGTGGTGTTTGCACAGAGGCCTGTGTGCAACCCCCAATGTGTTGAAGGCTTCAAAATCTGGGAAAAAGAAAATCATAAGACCTACATTAAGTTTGTAATTTATTTTTTTTATCAGGAGTCAGTCAAAGGAAATTTACATTTGGGTTTTCTTATCCTTAAAGTTGATTTATTTGAGTTGAAAATCTTCTGCATTCTGCTTATTAGTTTCTTCCCCCTGAATTTGTTGTTCCATTACCACAACTATTAACAGCAAAATACATAAGCCAGCTGTGTTCAATCAGAAGTTAGCTCTCTAACAGCAACAGTTAACTACCAAAGAGTATTCCCAGAGCAGAGCTGACATTAATTGAGAAGGATAGTGCTCTGAAATATGTGGAGACAAGATGCTATAGAAATTGATTTAACCAGACCATGCCTTTTGTGTATGGAACTGTATTTCTCTCCTTGCAGAGCATATAGGCTGGATACTATGGCTGTTACTGCATTTAGATTAATGGAAATATATTAGGGATGATTCTCAAAGGTATCTCCTTTCTCTGACTACGCTGGGGTTTCTTGTGTGTGTGTGTGTGGTAAAGCACATTTCAAACAAAAAGAGGAAGAAGTCAATATTGTCCAAATGAAAAATGACAGATCTGGTTGAAAGAAATTTTTAGGACAGGCTTTGATAATATATTCCTCCAGTGATAGAAGGTATCATATTAATTATTATATGTTACCTTCCTGTTTAAAACTGTGAATTATCTAACTAAACCAACATGAAATACAATGTGCAACAATCCAAGTATTTTCCAGGTTCCTGGAGGTACTGACCTTTTCTCAAATCACTGTGGTAAATGGTGTTCCACTAAAATCACTAATTAGAACCCCAGGAATCTTTATTATGGCAAACTTAGGTATCACAAAGCAAATGAATAAAATTAAGATAAACTGGAATTTTACTGAAGCAAAGTAAGATCACATATTATTTATTGTGAGCAAATTCTGTGCCTAGAAACACCTATGCAATCCATATATTTACATTATTTTGTGAAACAGCATCATACAAAAATTGTTCTATACAGCACATTAGGATTATCAAGTTGTTTTACTAACATGGGTATAAAAAATATTGTAGCTTTTGCTCCCTTCATAACTGAGTTGTCAGTATAACTAATTTCATTTCACTGTAATAAAGATGAAATGAATTCCAATCCTGCTCCTATATCAGTTACAATATAATTTTATTCAGCTGAGACATTTCATAAACCTGCTGAAGGTAAGAATTGCAGACAGTGCTGAGGCAGGATGTGGAGGCAGGGAAGAGGTACTGCAGAAGAAATTTACAGGTTTTGTCTTCACAGCTTTCCTTGCAGTGATGTACAGGACAAAAAGAATTCAGTTACTATCAGCTTTCAAGAGCAGCTTGTAGAGCTGACTTACAGTAAGAGAATGTTCTTTTGCATTCAAATGGAGTACATTTGTTCTAGAATTTATTAAGACACGGTAAACAAAGAAACTAACAGTGCCACATCCTGTTCTTTATTTAGGTTGGATGAGGGCTTCATTTGGCATCATGGAAACTAGAATGACTGCCCTGGGCTAAACCAAAGGCCTGTGAGTCCCTTTATCCAATCTCTGCTCATAGTCAGAAATGAGTGTTTAAGGAAGGAGTATGAGGAATTGGGTGAGCACAGAGCATTGCTGCCTGCAGCAGTGACTTGTATTTCATTGCTGCTGATAAACACACAGAGAGCAGAGTCTGGGGGTCTGAGCACAGAGCTGGGAGCTGTGAATTCGCTGTTTCAGTCCTGCCTCTGTCACCAAGGTTACTTGTGCATCGCTGTGTCCCAGCTCATGTGTGCTGGTGGCAAACCTGCCTCCAAGCCTCTGCACTGCAGAGGCACACACAGGCCATGCTCACGTAGCCACACTCACATTCAGGCTGGTTTTGATCAAGTCTGGTATTATGGAGAGATTTTTTCCTTCCTAATGAGCTGCTTAACATCTGTGATTGTTTTCTGAAGAGCTGCATAATATCCCAGAGCCCTTCTTGTTGTGCCCCTTTATCTCTTCCCTATTCCTTCTGACTCCTCTATTTTTCACATGGTTATCATCACTGGCCTTTGTGGTCCTTGGGCTTTGTCCTAAGCTTATCATCCCTCAGTTCCTACAATCAGGAGCAGCAGGCTCAGTGCAAGGTAAAATCTGTGCAAATATTTTCCCCGTGTAGCCCAAGTCCAGGTCAATCCATCAGGTAGCACGGAGAGGCCAACTCTTTCACATGTCCCTGCTGAAGCTGCCAATAAAAAGGTGATGCTGTTAGATTTCCAGTAAAACCAGAATAATCATGTTGAAGGCACCTCCTTAAAAACTCCTATTAAAAATTTGGTTAAAAGCTATATTTCACATTGCTTCAGGGCTACCTGCAATTCCCAGCATGATGGATGATCCTGAATGGATCCTCTGACATTGAAACCATCAGCTGCAGGCCCCCTTCTGGTGAGTTCACAGTTTCATCATTGCTTCTGGAAGTCTGTCACCTCCTCCACAGCCATCGTTCCCACCTCCACTGGTCTACCATCCCTTCAGAAACACCAAGTGGAGGAGGACAGCAAGCCCCACACTCAGGGCACTACCCAGAACATCACAATGCAGGCAGGTAAATAAGGAGTTGTCAGAATTCCCTTTTCCATTTTTAACCTTCCAGTGTAGAACCTTTACCAGTGTGATAATATTGGGGTTTCTACAAGCTGACTCAAGCTGCTGGATTGAAGGCCAGGTTTGAGGAACTTCTCCTCAGATCCTTGCACCTCAAGTTGAGCAGAACCCTGGAGAGCTCCTCCTCCCTATGGCCTCCAGCTGCACTTCTTCACAGGGCAGGGGTGCACAGGAACTGGAGGAAGCCACATGGAAATCAGGGCTGAGTGGTAACCAAATATGTCTGACCCAGGGGAAGCTGGTGGGGGTGCAGAGCTAGGGAAGGGAGCAAATAGACTGGAATGTACAGGCCCCTGGAATATTGGCATGTCAGTGGAGGGCTGTGTATAGTAAATAAATAGAGATATGCATGTTTTAGTAATTTCCCCAGGGTAAAGTGAGTGGGAGTGTGTTCAAAGAGTAGTATTTGCTTTATACTGTCCTGTTCAATATATACATTAGGAAGTACATATAGGGTGTATGTTTGATCAAGGAATTTAGACAATAACCTGAGTAATTGGCAGCATACACCAAATCCCATTAGTCTGATCCCAATGCCAAGTTCCTTCTCAGTATTACAATTCTGCAAGCAATTAAAATGGCTACTTAGCTACATTATGTTATTACAAACAACATCACTTGTCAAGTATTTTAAGTAGGAAAATTATTGTGCATTACCACCCAGGTAAAAATCACACCCCTGTGTTAACCATGCACAACAATATACCATTAACCTGTTTAACGTGATAGCTTGAAAGAACGGTGTGTAAAATGTAAAATGCTTTTACATTTCTACTGCAAATCCTCTGTTATTACTTTGCACATTAAATTTTTTTTCTGCTATGAAGAGGATTCAATGATTTTGCAAACCAGTCTCATCCCTACACTGCTATAATTTGACAATTTCAAGGCTTTTCAACTCAGACCCTTGCATATATGTCATGTATCGCATTGCAGATTTCATCCAATAGTCGAAAATGTACTCTCAATGCAGTATCATCTTATCAGTATTCTAGCACCATAAGCCTTCTCACTGCAAGCAGGGGACTGTTCATTACAATGAAACTGAAAATGGAATAACTGAAGGATTGATTTATATGACCTTCACTCAGGAATGTTCTAATTCTGACATAATCTCTCTGACTGAAATCCTAAACACTGTATAATTTTGATTTATTACCCTTAAAAGAAGGAGCCTGGATCTATAGATAACAGAATACCTGGCATGAAAAAGAGTGGTGCAGAAGCTCAGGAAGACTGCAAGAAAATGCAGATTGATCATGTGACTTTACTCCAAACATTGTCTCAGCCAGCAAATCCATGAACGGAGCTGAAAGCAAGTGGAAAAATATTATGCGGATGTTTTCACAAATCCACTCTGTCACTCGGAAATCTCTCATGATTATATACATTTTATAGCAAAGATAAGAGCATGTTAGTAAGTTCAAGCATGAAACAGTCTGTTTACTAAAGGCTGCAGGGAATGTTTATTAAACCAGCTAATTTATGGCAAAACAGGGCCAGAACTTGATATACTCCACAAAAAGCTGCTTTACTAGGCAGCTGTTTCCCTCCCACACCGAGAGTGTAACCCACTCCGTGCTGTTCTGTCCTCACATCTGCTGCCATGGGAGCCAGGAGAAGGCTTGTAAGGGTGAGGGCATGTTGGACCTGACTGCTCACAGGTAAAAGCTAGAGCAGCCCTACAGTGTGCTGCTTAAAATTAACAGCTGATATCTTTAAAGCAAAGCAGCTGGATCTAAATCAAATAGAATCTTCTTAAATTGAAAGGTGAATCAGTCTGGTTGTCACTTGGATTTCGGTGAGGTAAAGTGAGTAGTTAGAAGAAGGAGCAGGTAGAAACTGTTCATAACAAGCTGGTTGATAAATGCACATTAAAAGCCCACTGAACACAGTCTTAATGCCCTGCAGGAACTGAAATCAACAGGTCAATTTAAAGTAGACTAACAAAAGAAATCTGCCCTCCACCTGTTCCTTTTTTCTGTTCTTAATGTTTGGTGAAATGAATGCTTGCCTCCTTTCCTCCCACACACTCAGCTCACAGTTCCCACTTAGCCATTTCCCAGTCCTATTTTACACATATCTTTATCTTATCATGCTTCTCCTGCAAATCCTTCTCCTCTAGAGCACTTACATCCTCTTCTTTCATAAAATTCACCTTTTACAAGTGGTACCTAATCAGTCTTACTTTGTCCTAGCCAGGAAATGGAGGGGTTTATTTTAGAAAAAAATTATTGTTATTCAGTGAATTCTGTGGCTAGTATGAATGACTTTATTCTACCAGATGGTAGTCTCCTCTATGCAGGAACATTTGTCTGCTTCACTGTACTGCACAATGCATATTATTCTCACCTATGAATGGGCCTGTTCCTTATTACTACCAAAGATCAAACATTACACAATTCCTCCAGTATGAAGCTACAATCTGAGCTACAGCTACTGCAGCCACTGTAAAAGCACTACAGCCTCAGAAAGATTATTCCTTCCTTCCTGAATACGTTAGAGGCGCTATACCAGGAACTAAATTTGTGCTTAGGGATAGCAGGAAGTGCCTGATTCTTTTTATGTACTTGCAGAAAGGGAGGGGGAAAAAAGAAGAAAAAAAGGGAAAGGGAGGAGATGAAAAAGAGAAGAGAAAATAATAAAAAGAAAAAAGAGAGGCTTGGGTGGAATAATATTTAGGACATTTATTCCCTGAACTATATATGGACAATTTTCAAAGTAAGACAATAAAGGATTTATATCAAAAACTCTGTTCTACTAGAATGACATAAAGCCTTGTAAGTGGCAGACAAAAGAGAAAACCATGAATATTATTTCTGTAATCAATTAGCATATCAACATGTAGTAATACAATACAGATAATATTTGATTCTTTGGACTAGAAAATTTAACATAAAGCCCAGTTCTGCAAACCAATCCTGGCATACTTGATTTTCAGCATGAGCTGTTTATTGAATTCTCAAATGAATGTATTTATCATTAGGAAAATCAAAATACCAGAGGAAGTAATATAGTCTTAGATTTCCCAATGGTGAATTAATTAGTGGAGTCAATTCTGCCCTCAGCCTGGTATCTCATCCACCAGACAACACTCACTTCCCACTGTAACAACAGATGATTGTAAAAGCTTAACAGTGTTTTGCCAGTGCTGGTAAAGCTGATAGGGATGGGAGTGAAGGTCAGCTTGGTATCTTCTTCAACCAATGGCAAACTATTCAGTATGAGAGATTAAGAACTACTTTATTAGGATGATTATCATTACCCTCAACAACAACTATAAAAAGCTCCAAGTCAAATGGTTCTGACTCACTTGTTGAAGGGTAATGCCATCTGTGGAGGAAATTCTGGGTATGGGCTGTCACCAGTGGCTAATCCCCCTGGAACAGGTGCACAGCAGTTTGCCAGTCCCACATCACAGCAGGGCTGGGAGCCAGGGCATCCAGCTCACAAAGTAGATGCCCACTGGAAAGGAGGTGGAACAAAAGAAGAAAGGGCCTGTCTTCATGTTTCTCCCAAGCAGTTTCCACTAATTTTGGTGACTAGAAAAATTTGGAAGCCATTCTCTACCCAGTGTGCATCAGCAGTAGTACCCTGCTTGTCCTTCCTCTTTAGTGATCTCTCCTGGGCCACTGCAGCAGCTCTGGAATGAAATATTTTTCAGGCAGTATGTTTGCAATTGTAAATTCAACAGATTCTCTATAAACCAGTAACAATATAAAGTATTTTAAAACAAAATGTGTAAGTACCAAATCAGTCCAACATAACTAAGGTCAAAAAACATTTGTCGAGGGCAATCAGGACATAAGGCAGAAATATTCCAAAGTTGCCTTTTGAGTGAATGAAGAAGGAACACAGACTCAAAAGCTCAACTCTGGCAGACGCTGAACTCGCTGTCATTTGATCTGCAGTAGCACTTGGGTGTCTGAGTAGGCCTGCTGAAACAGAAGGAAACCTTTCCCAGAGACTATTCAGCTAGTCCAGACTGGTAGCTTTTGAGGAAAAGAAAAACATCTTCTTACATTTTAAGGAATATAAATAAAATAACATAGTCTTTTCACTGAATAAGATACACCTGTTAAAATTACATATTGCAAAGTTAGAAAGGACCTTATAATCAGACCTGCACTAGACAGACATAAAGACTTCTTAAAGGGATTTTTTTAATCTGTAATACAACACGCCTTTCAATATAATATTTCAGTCCAGTTAAAATTATTCTATTAATGGAGAGTCTATCATAGTTTTATTATGATTACAATTCATTGTAAACTTATTGTATTAATTACTAACCTGAGCTGTAAAATATGTAAATACTAGTAATTATTAAACTTGAAAACAATGCAAAAAATACAGCAAAAAAAGAGGAAAATGAAGCTGATTAAATGTCTGGTTCCCATTGATTGCCAGTAGCTGCTAGTGTTAAATTAAGAGGTTATTTTATTGTCCCCTACAGCCAAGCTCAGCCATGCTCCATTCAATAACTAATAAATTATGTCTTTGAGTTAGTAATAATTACAATAAAAATATTCCCCATTTTCTGGCATGCTGTGTTTATTTTAGGATATTAACACAGCAATCCAAATACAACACGTAAAACTCCCTCAGGGTTTTCTGTCTCACATCCCAGACCTTCTGTTTCTTTATAAGCTTTAACAGCCACAGTTAGAAGAGATATAAATAGTCTGAAGCACAAGAGAATCTCTCTTCCCTGACAGAATCTTTATTTACAAGCTCTACAAACCTTAGCAGGTCAAACAGTCCCTTGCTGGCAGGTTAATAAGGCCCACCTGCCAAATAAACCCACTAGTGAACTCCACAGGGCCTACAGAAATCCACAGTGCTTGCAACAAGATTTTCTCCCTAGGAATCATACTGAGATGGGATGCTTATAGGTCAAAAGGGGGTCATCTTTCAAACTCCAGAGTGCTTGGCTGCCTGGCATACACACAGGAGTGTGCAAAAGGTTTGCAAAAAGCACAGCTCTTACCTTCAGAAGGTATCATTATTTAACATTTGTATTTCAGTATTGCTTACAGGATACCCACATGCTGAGGCCTCCTCTGCTAGTTCCATATGAACATGTAAGACTTGTCAGTCTCTGCCCTTTGGACTTTTTAAAGGGCAAGTATAGTTGGGTCATAAATCTTTAAAATTATTCAAGACTTAACATACAATTAATTTGCCTACAATGCCATGGAAAGAAAATGAATAAATATGATAACTGGCTATTTAAACCAACCTAGAAAGTAATTATCAGATGCCAAAGTAGGTTTTTTATTAATATTGACAATTATCAAAGTGGAATTCCATTCTGAGACCTAAACTGTTTGAACACAACTCTTGGGTAAATGTTTCCCATTTAATCAATGACTTCTTTATGTTCTTTCCTGAATCAGCTAGGCCCAGCAACTATCCAAGTGTGGGCATATCCACAGATTTCTGAAGAGGCCCACTCACTATGTTTATATTGCATTGTGAAAAGCATCTCCAAAGCATCCATCAGATTTCTGTTTGCTGTTCATACAGTCAGCACAGTGGTAAATTCTGAGCACACACCTCATCATTTACTAGGATGGCACCAGGCAGATGAAGGCAGACAATGGATCATAGCTGGGCACCAGAAGCTCTCTGGCTCAAAGCACCAAAGCAGAACTCCTGATGCACTCATGAAGGGAGCTGGATTTCCTTTGCACACCTGGCTGAGAACTGCAGGAATGCCTGAGCTGATTTACAAACAGATCTATGCCCCAGCCTTAGAGGTGGCAAAGGAAATCAGGAAGGGCAATGTGCAGCTGGAGAGGCAGCCTGTGTGCACTGGGCAGGGATCACAGGTCCCACTCTAATG
This sequence comes from Zonotrichia albicollis, assembly GCF_047830755.1. Lineage (NCBI taxonomy): Eukaryota > Metazoa > Chordata > Aves > Passeriformes > Passerellidae > Zonotrichia > Zonotrichia albicollis. The sequence continues at coordinate 50,513,476 of NC_133823.1, read as the reverse complement.
ACCACTAAACATCTGATGAAGTTCTTTAATTTACTCTGAGGGACATTTCCAGATCAGGCCTACAGGCTTTCCTTCAGGACAGGTTACAGGCACATCAGGGAGCACATAAAAAAGGCTTGCAGCTCTTTGTTCCTGCAGATCTACAGTGCACTGGACAAGAGTCCCCACAGGCACTGGGCATTCCAGCTGTATTAGGGCATTCATGATTGGGGCTGCAGACTACTTATGGATAAATACAGCTATTTGCCAGAGTCATTCCAATACAAGTCACATGTAACAGTTTTACAGGTGTAGGTGCAGTAAGGAACACATGTAGAACATATATTTAAGATGGTATGTTGTGGCAGAGCACTTGGTTGCCCTTTGAAGGCCTTGAATGTGTTCTGTTGAAGGCTTTGAATGTCAGATTACCAGAGAGAATGCTCAGTTTCAGGATCCTGGTACTGCAGCTCTTGGTAATGTTATCAGTGGTGTACTTTTACTAAGAGGCAAAAGTACCTCTTCTGTGGGTACTTTTGGGGTGAGACAGAAGTTGGGGTTTTGAATCACAGACCCCTTGATTCTGAATGCCATTTAAGTGCCTATCACATCCTGTGGAACCAGTGCAAACAGCTTTGAAGAACCAGCTCAGACCCAGCAGATGCACATAACATCAGCCCTTCAGCAAGCACTACGTGCCCAATTGCTGTAGCAATTGCAAAAGGGGGAGTGTTCAACTCCCAGTGGTTTGTGTCCATGGGAATGATGCTATTCTTAGCACAGTGGTACTACAGCCATGCCCAGCTTCAGCATGAGACAACAGAGAGTGGGTGAATCTTCATGCAGGCAGTGTCCTACACCCTGGGCAAGCCCAGCACCTTTCTCCTCTGCTGAGTACATACTCCATTTGAATCACAGTTTAATTCAGCTGCTGTAAACGCAGCTGAGACAGCCTGATGTTTTTCTGCTATTTGTAAACTGGATGCAGATTTGGCACTGGAGCAAGAATTGCCTCAGTGGGATCAGTGCTGTGTGCAGGGCTGAGCTGCTGTCACTGCATGCAGTGTGACTCCTACTGTCAGTGCTCTTTGAGGGCCCAACTGCTGTCAGTGGATGCAGTGTGACTCCTGCTGTCACTGATACAGTGTGGCTCCTGCAGTCAGTGCTGTTTGAGGGCCCAGCTGCTGTCACTGGACACACAGTGTGACTCTTGCTGTCACTGATGCAGTGTGACTCCTGCAGGCAGCCCAGCAGCCCCTGCTCCCTGCCAGGGCTGGCTCACCAGTCAGGAGCCTCTCAATGCTGGCACTGCATGCTCTGGCTCATTAACAGTAACTGAAGCGAGCAAACACAGCTTACAGCAGTAAGCATATCCAGCTCGAATGTAAGAACACTGTAAATGTGCAAGAAACACATGCCACTCCTTTCAGTTCTCACAGCAGTGACAGTACAGGTGATAATTTAGCAAATAGCCTGCATTTGCAAACCTGCTCATCCTGGCCTCACATCCAGTTGTTTCAGCCCTCATTTGTCAAGTACATTTGCACATGCTCAACACCAATGTAAAACAAGTGCCAAGCATCTTATAAAAAGTCTCCAAACAGTTCTTGAAATTAGTGGCAATTTCTGAAAATGCCTGTCAGTGAGCATTTGTCTCTAGGCATATACACAGAATAAATAGGATATGATCACAACTACAATTTCTCAGTACAGGAAATTGCCAGTCACCAACGTAATTAGAAACAGTTCATGTGATCAAATTAATCATTCAAAAAAAGAGCAATCACTGTTAACAGAATAATGGCATGCCTTAAAAAAGAATGAAATTACCCTTCAGGACCGACATAGTTACCCTCACCACTCTGTACTGAGACAGCAAAGATTAATACAAATGCAAAATAAAACACTGCATTAGCATCTGCTGAAAACAGTAGTAGCATTATCTATCTGGCCTATTCAACCCTTAACAAACTTTACTCTTCAGCCCCAGGAAAGAGTGGAAATATCAATAGTCACTTCTCTGCCAAAATGAAAAAAAATCCAACTCTTCAAGGTTTCCACTGCTATATAACTTACCACATTGTGATTATTGCTAACCAATAATTACATGAAGATTAAACATAAGTCAGCAATTTGAAATGCAGAAGAATTTAACATTCAAACCTACATTACAGCTCCTCAAAAGTAAGACTTGGCTTGTTAAGGCTAAAGCTTAACTCTGTAAGATCTAGAAACACATGCCAAACATATTGCAGAAAACTATATTTTTGCTCTGTTATGCTAAACATTCTGATTATAAATGTATTTTGAAATTTATACTTCTAAGTGAGATTAACTTTATGTTTAAAAACACAGTAATACTATGCTATCAATAGATAGCAGAGTTAATATGTTTTGAATCCTCAAGCTGTGTGTTTCTACATAGATTAGATTTATTTTATTCTGAATGTCAGCAATGTTTAAATTAAGTCATGCTGATGGGGAAGATAATTAGAGACATATAACTTCTATAGATAAATTTATTGATTCACTGAAGTTACTTATACCAAGCTGAAGCACATTAGCTGCTGAGAACTGGTATACAGCTGGTTTTTATCATCCCAACACTAGAAAACAGCAGGGACATGCTCCTCAATTTTCCTTTCTCGTGGCCTCTGTCTTGCCTTGAAGATGTATCTCACTCCCTCATGTGTTCAGCTTTCCTCTTCCTTTTGCTCCCTCAATTACACTTCCCTTTCTTCTGCTCAACACAAATGATGCAAACACAAATAAGTGTTTGCAACAAAAGGGACATTTACTCCATCCTTCTCCTATCTGAAAGTGTACCAGGTAAATAGGCTGCTGTAACTTGTAGTACAAAGAAGATTTACATTTAACTGTGTTTTCATGAGGTAATATTTTATTCTGATCAGTATTTAAGCCATAAACTGTAGCTGCCCTTAAGATGTCCCTCATTTGGACAGAGACTAATTCTATTTCAAATTCTCAAAGTAGATTATTTTCTTTTTCTCAAAGAATCAATTTTCTATTAAAAAATACCATTATTCCATTTTTATATGGGGTTACATGAAGTCTGAAAAGCCTGTACCTTCTCATTTTCAAGATAATTTAAAAGTGATTCTAATGCACATCAGATTTTTCAAGTAACCATTTTCAATGTATTTTCATTCAAATTAATTAACAAATATATATCCAAGTTCTCTAGAACACATTTACTACTATCATTTCATTATGAATGTGCTACAATTGATATAAAATATTTTGAAACACTGATTTTAAATTTCATATTTCATTGTTTCTTAATTCTAGATCAGCAGCTTGTCCATATGAAACAGCATGCAACACACTGCATGATCAAAGACATAAACATATAGATGCTGATAAAGATTTTTCTTAACAGTTGTGATGATATGGACTGATATGCTGAAGGTCCATGTCCATGTCTAGCTATACTTAAGATAGCTAAGGATAGGTTCAGACAGGTTGAAAACAACAATTACTCTCTGTTAATCTAAAGAAAAACATGGACTGCTGGTCAAAGGTGATGTGCTGCCAGTTGCCAGTATGAAAGTGTCATGGTGATAGTGAGGATAACACTGAGCAGGTATCTCAGCATCAGTGCTACATCAAAACAGGACAATGGGCAGCATTAACTTCACCAGTGTATTCATGGTTTGAACTGTTAATGCCTTCAGTGTTCACCCCTAATAAATGGCAAAGTCTGTGAAACAAGAAAAAACTACATCTGTAGATTCTATATGGGCTATTACAGTACTTACTCAACACCTTAATACAATAAACACTGTAAACATGCTGTGCTGCTCTGCTAATTTGGGAATATCTGATTAACGCATGGACTACACTCATGTAACTTCACTTTAGCACTACTTTGAGTTAACTTTGCCACCAAGATAATCTGCATGCAGGAAAATACACACTAGACACGTTGTTATATAAAATCCCAAAACAAAAATAAAAATGGGTACAAGACAGGAATTTAGAAAGCAATCAGTCCTTAGCATCCATATAGGAGAGGAACATAAACAGAGGGCCCCTGCCACAGAGATCTATGAGATTAAACGTGCTCATGAGCTGCAGTGTCTTTGCTGTTTGCCTTTGCCAGGGCAATGGCAAAGCTTCAGCACAGGGACTGCTGGTCTCCATGGTGTCCAATGGCAACAAGTACCCCAAAATGTGCCCAACAGCACTGACCCAGCTCTCCAGGAGGGCAGCTCTGCACTACTGCACTGAGTAGTGCCACACACACTGCCTGTTCCTGGCCTCTGTCTCACACAGTGCAACTCCAGCAACTGCAGCTCAAGGCCTTGGCTTGTCCAGCACTCACTGTCCCTGCTGAGGCAACAAAAGAAAACTTCCTTCACCTTCAGAACTCCAGCACATGCCTAAAGCCAGGGGCACTCAATTCAGTTTCTGCTGAAAAAGTGATCTTGAAAAAGTGCTTGAATTACAAATTATCTTTTGGCCTAGTAACTAATTGATAATCTCCAAAATATTTAAATATTTCTAGGACAGTATGCTATCACTACATTTATTTAAATGCCTTTGAGTAGGAAGAGGGATATTATTTTTAATACTAATTGTGATACTATTTAACACAATATATATAAAAGTATTTATATATAATATATAAAAGTAAGTAGCAATAAAATTTTAGACACCAAATGAAACAGGCGTCACTTAGAAATTAATACTTTCATTTGCTCTAGTTGTGCATCTTTGATATTTCTTGGATAGGCCATTGAAACCAAAACTTCTAAAAGATATTTTCTAATCTAAAATGACAAAGGAATATAATGAAAGAACAAAATCTCCAAGAGGTTCAGCCTGGGAAATTGTGATACTAGAAACTAATTAGAGGACGTCTCCTTCAACTACTTCAAAGCTATAGGCCAAGTGTAATGCAGCATGCCTGTGATTTGTCAGCACAAGCTTATTCTGCACTGCATATGCATTTATACCTTGAGAAGTTAAAGCTTTTTTGAACTCAATTTTCAGAAGTGTCATATAACTATATCCCCTTGCAAAGAACCAGCCTCTTTGTGTACTGCAGTGGAAAAATGAGGTGTCTTTATTACCACAATAAGAGCTCAAGGAAACAGCCAATTGTTGTGAAAATTAAAAAACCAGCAAGCACATTTTTTATTTAAAGGGTCAAGACATTGGACAAGTTTGCACTAGTGTCTATCTACAATATAAACTGGTAGTATGCCAGTTAAAGGTGTTAACTCCCAGCATAAGCTTTCCTGGAAATCTGCAGGGTGGGTTTATCAGGAAGTAATTACATGGTTGCAAATCTTGGTCTCACAGACAAGGCCAGTGATCTACAGGAATTGTGAAGACTAAGGAAGATTTGTCACCTTGACCATGATAACAAAATCCTTCCACTTACACCTTAAAGAACTAACACAGAAGGCAAACATAGGAACTGTGTTATCTGTAGGATATTATGCATTAGTGATAAGTACAAAATGAAAATTTGTTTCTCTTTCATTAAGTCACACATAAAGATGAATTTATATCATCGGGCCTGTACAAAAACTTTATTCCCAAGAGAACGTAGATAAAGTATTTGTATCACACAAATTATTGAGTCATGTTTTTTATGGAAGTTGGGGGGGTTTCTGAGAGGAGAACAGAAAACACCCCTGAATACATGGCATGCTTTGTGCTTTTAGTATGTTAGATTTACTGTTCAACTATGAAGAAAAGCAAGCCTGTATATTCCCTTACATAAACAACAGGATTCACATACTTGCACTTCTATTTATTTGTATTGATACTGGTGTCTCTATTTTTAATTAGAAAGCATCTTTAGTTTTTCTCTGACTGCATTTAACTGAACTTTAGAAAGGAAGCTGGATAAAACCGTCGCGACTCTTAATCCAAATTGGCTATTTTAAAATGTAATGGCACTTTCTCTTTAGTGCTGTAAACACTGACATTCGGAAACTAAATCTTGTTTGTCTAACACCTTAAAGAGAGTGTATTTTCTTTTTCACAGAAAGGCTGTAAAACAAGTTAAGGTACCTTTATCACTGCAGACAGATCTCCTCCAGCCACCTTCAGCTTAAAGTTTTAATCAGCTAATGATTAAGATTTTCATTACTAAGTACTTAGCACTAAATTTGCACTGTTCAACTGCTAACTGCCATGCAGCCACCATTAAAAGCTCGCCTAAAAACATCAACAAACTTTAACATATGAAAGTAAATTAAGGATCATGTAAAAAATAAACAGTCTGAGCCTTTCTGTAACAGATGGCCTAATTTTCACCATTATCCATGAAGTATGATGCTGGTGTGTTCCCCTCCCTCCATTATCATCTGTTTACCTTTGGCAGGAGTTGCGACAGATCGTTAGCTACCAGGTTAATACAGTATCTGTTATGAACAAAAATTCGGTCAATATTTTTTTTGTGAGAAAAAGTTACAGAAAGGCAGCCAGATCTGTCTCTGCCAGGGTTCTGTGTGCTTTGTTATTGTAATCACGGGTCATTGTAGCTTATCACCCCTTTTGTATTAGTAAAGGCCCTGGCTGGGGTGGGGTGATGGCCCTTCCCCAAGGCTGTATTCTCTTCCCAGCATAGGGAAGACACCTGAGAGGGTGGGGGGGGTTATGCAAAGTGACTCCAAAGTCCAGAATGCTTTGTGGGACCCCGACTCGAAATGCAACGAGAAAACCCCAAAAACAACGAGCCAAATAAGAATTGAGAGACTAAAATGATGTCTGGACATGAGGAGCCGATGGCTGAGCCTGCAGAGATGCGGAGTCCCTCTCGCCCTGAGCAGGGAGTGGTTCCAACGCCGGGACTAGCCACCTGGGAAGGTCACAGGAGCAACATCTGACGGGGACCTCACGCCCTAAAGCTCCCACGAGGACTGGATCCCCCGGCTCTGCCCCTAGTGGACGGAGCTGTGCTTATCCTCCTCCTCTGAGTCGCCCTGGGAGACGCGACGGGGACTGCAGCCCTGCCGAGCCGCCCAATCCTGAGCTGATCACTTTTAATAAAGGCATTATAAAGGAGAAGAAGTCTCCTGGCCCTGTTTATTTCAGCTGGGGGCGCTCGTCCGGAATAGCCACGCCGCAAGAAGACTCAAGACTGGCCATCTTGGACTTCAGGACAGCTGGCTACCAGGACCAGAGGGATCAGCTCAGGAGCAGCGACGCAGAGGAGCACCGGAACACCAGATTGGTGAGAAAGCCGGTGGCGGGAGCGGGAGACGTGCGCATGTGTGTGTGAATGAGACGAAGGCCGGCAGCCGGACCTTCGAAGCGAGAGTGGACCTCTCAGTACCGCGGTTCCGGACTCCTGCGAAGGATCCGGCCGGGAACAGGGGGCGGAGCTTGGAATTAGCGTGAGTGAGTCGTCTCCCAAGGGGGAATAAAGGGCCCCCCCCCTCCGGGCGTGCGGAGGGAATATTTGTATGAGTGGCACGCACCCAAAATAGGCCCTGACAGAGGGAAGTCAGGCAGATTTGTCAGTCCCGAGAAGGATTCGGGTAGCAGTTGTAAGTCTCGAGAAGGATTCGCGTAAGATTTTGTCAGTCCCGAGAAGGATTCGGGTAGCTCATAAGCCCTGCAGGCAAAAGTAAGTCCTGGCACAGGAACCAGGCAAAAACCCCAGCGAAGGAGGCTGTGGTTTGCTTTTAAGTCCTGATACGGTGAAGCCTAAAAATTGGCGGGTTAGGCAAACTAAAAATCAGGCAGTTGTTTTTCCTGACTGAGGGAGTCAGGCACAACCCGGATTCTTAGGCCGAGGTTTCGTGTGTTCAAGTCCCGATAGATGTAAGACCTGACGTGGGGAAAGTTAGGCAATCAAGAGATTGGGCAGTTGTTTCAGTATAAAGTCCTGAGCATCAGGCAGAAATTTGAAGTTTCAGTGGAGGAGGCTGAAGCTCCTCAAAGATTTTTTTTACTGTTGAGACCTGTAAAATGGGAGGGTGTAATAGTAAAAAGACCGGCAAGAGGCTGAGGGACATACCTCCCAATAGTCCCTTAGGAGAACTGTTAGTAAAATGGGATTCTATAGAGGCCACGGAGGGATTAGATAAAATTAAAATGATCCATTATTGTATGGAAGTGTGGCCAGAATTAGAGTTACAAGGAGGATGGCCTTGGTGTGGGACGAAGGATAAATGGATGTGCCAACAATTAAATAATTATCTGACAGCTCGAGGAGATACTGATCCTGAGCAATTATTGTATGTAGCTTGCTGGTTAAAGAGCGCTGTTGGGGATGAAGGGGTGCGAATTTGTAAGGTACAGAGGAAGAAAGAGGGGAATGAAGGAGGGGATGATAGGAAAAGATGGGATCCCCTGGATTATCTGCCTCCTTCTGCCCCTCCACCTTATAATCCTCTTCTTCAAGCACCTCAAATGGCAGGTCCGGTTCTTCCCCCGGCTGCCATCTCACTACCACCTGTTCAAACTCCTCCTTCTACCTCTTCAGCTTCCGCTATGATAAACCCAGTATCCCCTCCAGTTCCTTCTGCACCACCACAAGTGCCTACTCCACCTGCTGCATTCTCCACCCCTTCTCCAGCTCCACTTAATATTCACTCAGGCTCTTCTCCCCTTCCTATTGCTGTCCCTTTACCTCCTCCTAGTTGGGGCACAAATGGCTCCTCGCCCGATAAACAGCTATCAGCAAATACACCTGCTGATGGGCAGAAAGTTCAGGGTAACCCAGGTATCCCTCAAAGTAGTTTGGCATCTGAAGATGGGCCGTACTGTGGTACCAGATCCAAGACCTCCAAGGCAGAGAGACTCTTTCCCCTCAGAGAGGTTCCTATGGGAGGAGTAATGGGAGGTGTTGGCTTTGTGAATGCTCCCCTAACTGCTTCTGAGGTGAGAGGATTCAAGAAAGAGTTGGGGCATTTAGTTGAGGACCCAGTGGGCATAGCCAACCAAGTGGATCAATTTCTAGGTCCAAATATCTACACTTGGGGGGAGATGAATTCTATCCTGAGTATATTATTTTCCCCAGAAGAGGTCCAGATGATTAGGGAGGCTAGCATAAGAATTTGGGAGAAGGATAACCGTCCAGGACCCCAGGTGCCATCAGGCGAACAGAAATTGCCACTAACGGATCCCAGCTGGAACCCTAACCAGGAGGAGGGGAGGAAGGCCATGATGGAATATCGGTCTTTGATAATACGGGGGATCAAAGAGTCAGTTCCCAAAGGAACTAACACCCAATTGGCATTTGAGGGTACACAGGAGAAAGATGAAGCTCCTGCTGCCTGGCTTAACCGCCTAAGGCGGAACTTCCAGTTGTACTCTAGAATAGACCCAGACACCCTAGAAGGTCAAATGCTACTAAAAGTCCAATTTGTTACCAAATCTTGGCCTGATATAAGGAGGAAACTGGAAAAGATGGAAGAGTGGCAAGCGAAGGACATTAATGAGTTATTAAGAGAGGCATTGAAGGTGTATTTAAGGAGGGAGGAAGAAAAGGTAAAGGCCAAGGCTAAGATCATGGTTGCTGTAGCTAGAGAAAGTGCAGGGTGGGCGGGACCACCACCAGGAGGAGGCAAGGATAGGCCTCTTGTACTGTCAGGTGCAAGAGGGATAGAGACACCTCAAGTCCCTTTGAGAGGACGGCAGTGTTATTACTGTGGAGAGCCAGGACACACCAGGAAGTTTTGTAGAAAGCTCAGTCTTGATGTGGCAATAGCCAGGGAACAAGATAATTTAGGAAGGATCCTTAGAGGTGACGAGTAGAGGGTCAGGGGCTTTATACTTTAGGGGACCCGATGCAACATCTAGAAGAGCCCTTGGTAAACTTTGAAGTGGGACCTTTAAATGAGGAATTTGAATTTTTGGTTGATACAGGAGCAGATAAGTCCTGTCTCAACAAAGTAACATCTGAAGTTAGACAAAAAAACAGCTAGGTAGAAAGGATATCCAATAGCACCAAAACTGGCCAGTAAAACTAAACTTGTAATAAGTGATGTGAAAGTAAAAGGTACCTTATTGTTGTCTTGTTGTGTGTGTGAGAGTGAGTCACAAGCAAAGTCAGCCTCAACTTCCCGGGCAGGTGGGAAGGGGGCATTGGGAGTGTGTGTGTGTGTGTGTGTGTGTGTGTGTGTGTGTGTGACCTGCAAACCATACTAGTGCTCCTGAGATGTGTGAGGGAGCCGTAGCTGTAAGAGTGCGAGTGACATGCAGACAGCCTCACAAGTGAATGTGCACCAGAGGCAACCAGAGTCTGGGCCCTTCCAAGAGGCCCAGAGATACTGAGACCTGTGGGCCAACCCCAAGGTGAGGGGGGGCTATAGGGACCTGTGATTTTCTAGCAATAAGTTTGTGTCTTAAAGGTGTGGAGGAGTGTGTGAAAGTGAATGAGAAATGAGAGAGTGAATATAGATGAGTTAGAATAGAGGTAATGTAGATTGTGCATTACAAGTTTTTCCACATCTCCTTAGAGGGAAGTGTATTGTGTAAAAGAATGGTGTAAGAAAAAAAAAGGGAAAAAGAGATAAAGTGTAAGGGGTTGAAAGAAATATTTAAGCTGTAAGTGAAAGTATGAAACAGAAGCAAGAGATAGATAAATAAGATCTTGAAAAATAGAACAGAAAACTAGTGAATTAAATACACAGAAAAATAGGAGAATAAAAGTACTCTGAGAGTTAAGTTAGTGGAGAAATACAACTCCTTGCAAAATATGTAGAAGTTGATAAGAGAAACATACAAGCTATGGAAAAAGAGAAATTACTGATAACATTAAACAGAGAAGCTGAGTTTTGATAAAATCATTAACAGTAGACCATTAATGCCTGTGTTTGAAAGCCCGTTTCAGGTGTTCTTCATTACTAAGACGGTTGGACTCACATCACTCTCACCCCTGGTATTGGACCAGGATTCAACACCAAGTTTTTCCCTCTGGCATTCTGGTATTGGACCAGACTCCACCTCTGTCTCCGTCTGGCATTGGGCCAGACTCCCAGTTTCTACGTCTGGCATTGGGCCAGACTCCCAGTTTCTCCTTGTGGCATTGGACCGGACTACACCCCTGTCTACTTCTGGCATTGGGCCAGACTCCCAGTTTTCCCCTCTGGCATTGGGCCAGAGTCCACACCACTCACCTCCAGGCACTGGACAAGGATTCATCCACATCACAAGTTAATTCACCTGGGTATACTGTGATTTGGAGTTGACTCTCAGGAGGAAGAGTCAAAAAGACTGAACTGTATGGGAAAAATTGGTATCAGAGTTCTAATATTGTTTAAAATGTTTCAAAACTGTTTTGTGTAAATTATGTTGGTAAAAAGTTTAAGGCTGTAAATAAGTAATTCTAGTTTAAGTTCCCCAATATACTTCTAAAGACTCCAGGTTAATCCTCTACAGAACACTCCTCTGGGGGAAACTAAAATTTGTAGGGAACAGACCAAGAGAGGCTTAACCAGAGAAGCGGGTAGAAGGGACTCTAAAGAGCTTGGAAGCTTGTCCTCAGAAAAAATTCCCCAAGAGGCAAGGCCGGGTGGGCAGGCTGTGCAAGATGACCCATACCGGACTCTTGGGAAGGGTAGTACTGATGGCTCTGATTGCTGGTGGTGCTCTGGGAAGCCCAGCTGAGCTGTGCAGTGAATGCTACCAACCCCTCTATGAGGAGGAAGTGAGCTCCTTGTCGAGAGTCCACATCAGTTCTAACCCTGATTGTGTTAACCTCTCCCAATTGGTCCTTTATCAGAAAAATAAGAGCATGTATTGGATAGCCCAGAATACTGCCACTTTTAGGCAGCCACTCCTAGGAGAGTGCCCTATAGAGGAAGCCTGGTTTTGCTTTGAATGTGATGCTACTGAAACAAGTTCAGCAGATCTAGTAAAAAGCAAAGAAATGGTGAAAATAGTAAGAAAAACTGTTTGTTACAAGTATTTATATGAGTGTACTGGAAAAGAGATAAACCCCTTTTGGAACACATTTCAAGGGAGCTCTAAATCCCTAAGTTTGATCTCATCTGGCAACTGCATTGCTAGGGTGATAACACCAATTTTCTTAGTACCCAAAGAAACTGGATCAAATTTGGGAGTTCCTATATATAATGATTTGGGAGAAATTAAACAAAACCGGGAAAGAGAAATAGAAATTGGGAAAATCCAAAATTGTAAAAGCCAAGTTCAGATCCCAAAACCTGTGTTGAACAAAGTCATCCGGCTCCAGGCAGTATTAAAAATAAAGAATTCAATTATTAGGGACATTTCAAACGGAATAAAAAGATTGGCATGTGTAAATAATCAAGATCAAACTCCTACACTTGATCCCAGTGGGTGGGAGAATTTAGAGATTTTCAGAAAATATGTATGGGAAAGAGTGGTTTTTCTCGCTGTGTGTGTACTTGGAGGATTGCTCTTTTTACTATGCTTATTGGTCTGTTTTAGTAAAACAGTATTGGCTGTACAAACCAATCTGGAAAAACCAAGCAAAGTAACAAGGTTAAGTAAGCATGATTACCAAAGTGCACAAGAGATTTATAGTAGATTCAAAACAAAAAATTGTGAGTTGATGCGAGCTTAAGAATTCAAGCTCGATCAAAGAAAAAGAGGGGGGACTGTTATGAACAAAAATTCGGTCAATATTTTTTTTGTGAGAAAAAGTTACAGAAAGGCAGCCAGATCTGTCTCTGCCAGGGTTCTGTGTGCTTTGTTATTGTAATCACGGGTCATTGTAGCTTATCACCCCTTTTGTATTAGTAAAGGCCCTGGCTGGGGTGGGGTGATGGCCCTTCCCCAAGGCTGTATTCTCTTCCCAGCATAGGGAAGACACCTGAGAGGGTGGGGGGGGTTATGCAAAGTGACTCCAAAGTCCAGAATGCTTTGTGGGACCCCGACTCGAAATGCAACGAGAAAACCCCAAAAACAACGAGCCAAATAAGAATTGAGAGACTAAAATGATGTCTGGACATGAGGAGCCGATGGCTGAGCCTGCAGAGATGCGGAGTCCCTCTCGCCCTGAGCAGGGAGTGGTTCCAACGCCGGGACTAGCCACCTGGGAAGGTCACGGGAGCAACATCTGACGGGGACCTCACGCCCTAAAGCTCCCACGAGGACTGGATCCCCCGGCTCTGCCCCTAGTGGACGGAGCTGTGCTTATCCTCCTCCTCTGAGTCGCCCTGGGAGACGCGACGGGGACTGCAGCCCTGCCGAGCCGCCCAATCCTGAGCTGATCACTTTTAATAAAGGCATTATAAAGGAGAAGAAGTCTCCTGGCCCTGTTTATTTCAGTATCCATAGCACCGAGGAACTCCATTCTCTGCCTTGTACACAAACACAGCCTCTCAGTGCTCCATAAATCCTTTATTAAACCATTGAAAGCTTGAAAAACCTGGCCATTACCTGCTTTACATTATCTGGTGCAACGGTTCATGAGCATATTTGTTCCTATTGTAACATGACGGCTGTTTAACGATTTGACTTTAAAAAAAAAAAGCAAGAAAAAGAAAAAAAAGCTGTGTTTTCAATTGGCAAATTACAAGCACATGTACTTATTTTGATGCAAGCTTAAAAAAAAAAAAAAAAAAAGTAACCCAGGCCATACTTCCAGAAGAGACAGCCCGGATAATTCGCAGCCAGGCACACTTCGGCTCTTACAACCATTCGACAGCCTCCAAATTGTGTGCAGTTGTACGGAAAGTCAAAACATTTGGCTTAAATCAGGATTTTCAGAAAGCGCACGTGTACGGTGGCTGAGGCCAGCGGCGAGGAGTGCACTTTTCAGCCGGCCAGGAGGACAGAAATAATAATAATATAAAGATATTTAAAACTAAACCTTTTTCACCTTTACTTTGGGAATGGGGGGGGGGGGGGGGGAGTTGGTGGCGAGTTTAACGCGTTCTTGCGCACCTGGGGCGGCTCACAGCCTCATCCCCACACCCCAGAGAGGATAAATAATAATAACAAAAAGATGTTTTTAAAAAAAGCGTTTCCCACCGCGGTGGGCGGGCTCTGGACGCGCTCTCGCCCACCTGAGGGCGGCGAGCCAGGCTCCCCCGAGCGGGCCTGGCCCCACCTCGCCCCGCGGCCTCTTCCCTCCCCTGGCAGCCGGTCCGGCCACCCCTTTCTGCGGGACGGCCCCGCTCCCGGCCCCGCTCCCGGCGGGCGCCGCTCCCGGCGGCCGCGCGTGCGGGCGGCTCCGCGCGGGGGGATTTGAAACGGCCGCTCCGGGGGCCGCGCGGCGGCGGCGGCCAATCAGCAGCGCCGATTTTTCGCGCTGGTTCTGGCCGGAGGAGGGGGCGGGGCCGCCGCGCAGGACCCGCCGGAGCCGCCGCCGCCGCTGTGTCGCCTCGGCTCCCGCCGCTCCCCGGCACCGAGATACCGCCGCCGCCTCGCCAGGCTCCCCGGGGAGAAGGATGCGCTAGGGCACAGGTCGGTAGGCCGGCAGCGCGGCTGGCTCTCCCCCGCGGGAAGGGAGGAGGCACCCGGGGCACGTTCCCGCAGGCCCCGGGCGGGAGGCGGGAGCGGCGGGAGCGGCGGCGGCGAGGCTCGCCCGCCCGCGGGGATGCTGCCGCCCGGCCGCGCGCCTCGCCGCGGGCACCGGGAGCCCCTCTCCCGGGCCGGGTCCGCGAGCTCTACCCGGCAGAAATGCAGTGGAGGCGGCGTGGGGGACAGAGGGTTCCGTGGCGGGGCATCCGCGCCCCCCTCCTGCCCCGGCTGTTCTCCCGGGGACTCCCCCTCCCGAGGCTCCGCTCCCTTCAAACTTACCGTTCTTACTGTCTCTATCTGCCCGGGCAGCCCGCAGCTCCCGTTCCCCGCAGGAGGCTTTTTTGTTCGCTCCCCCCTCCTCCCCCCCGCTACCTGGCCCTCGCTGCGGGGCCGCGGGTCCCCCCGCCTGCCCCTCGTCTCCCCCCGGAGGCTGCCGCAGGATTTGTGCCGCCGGCTGGGCCTGACTCTTGGGTGGCGGAGGAGCGGAAAGCAGCGATGCCGAGCCGGAGTCCCGGCTGTTGCAGCTTCATCCTTTCCCCCCGACCGCCTCCTCCTCCTCCTCCTCGGCGCTGCGGGAGGTCGGGGGCAGCATAAAGGGGTAAAGGAGAGGTGCCCACCCGTCCCACCTCCCTCTCCGGGGAACGGGGGATCAATCAGTGCAAATCAGAAAGAAAACCGGAGCGGGAGGACACGACCGATGGGAAGGGGGGAAAAGCCCTCCCCAGGATTTAAACCGCCCCCTTGAGGGGTAGCGAGGCTGCAAATGTCCCCCCTGTGGCGGTGAGGGTGTGGGGAGGTGGAGGCTGCTCCTGCCCCTTCCCGCCGGGTAGGACTGAGATTGAACGGCAGCAGGAGTGAATGTAACTCTGGAAATGTATGGAGGGGGAAGCCATGTTTGATTTATTCCTCCACTAAACACTGATGTGATGATCCTTCTACTTACACCCTCCTGCAGTCCATCCTGGACCGGTATGGGAGGAAAGCCTTGTTAGGAAAATGGAAAGGAAACATTCCTGCGAAGGCGTGCGGGCTCGTTGGCTCGATATTCATTAAGTATGAGAGGACAGGGCTCTTGTAACTTGAATTGATATTTGTGTGGTAAAAGAGCCAGGGGAACTTGTATTCCCAAGGCCATAGTTACAGCTCATCTGCTGTGGCTTTACCGCTCTGGGGGTGGAGAAGGGAATTTGCCATACTTCTTGAACGTATTTATACTTGCTTTTTTGGTTTTGGTTTTTTTTTTTTTTTAATATGTCGGCTGAAAGGAGGAGTAAACACTACTAGAAGTACAGAGACGGTAAACACCATATTTAAACACATTTCAGAGAAAATGGGCTTCTTGCTAGCAGGCATAAGGCAAGCAAGAGGCTGGTATCAGTCATTGCCCATGTATTTCGTGTGCATGAATATTTTCTTATTGGCATTTATATAAAAATTGGTTTATAATGATTGTTAAATTTAGGAGCTAGTCC
The DNA here is from genome assembly GCF_047830755.1 of Zonotrichia albicollis. NCBI lineage: Eukaryota > Metazoa > Chordata > Aves > Passeriformes > Passerellidae > Zonotrichia > Zonotrichia albicollis. Next base: position 50,497,583 of record NC_133823.1, on the reverse strand, counting down.
ACCACACACTGAGTAAGCTAAATAGGTCTGCTTTAAAAAAAATAAAAAGAAGAAGGAAGATATGTTTGGCTTTTAGCCTTTGCATATATCCAAGGAAGGTAAACACTGGGGTAGATGTGAAGTTTGTAATAGATTATGCTAAGAGCCCTTGCTAGTGAATTAAACGGACATATATATCTATATACGTAAGGACACTAACATTCCTTACGCATGGAAAGTGTGGCTTTAGCTGCAAGAATAAATTGGTTCTTCACTGAAATGTTCGTATGTTAGTAGAATATCTGCAAACTTATTGCTGAAGCTATTATTTGCTTGTTTGCTGTGGGAATTTCGCTTGGGAAATGCAGCATATCAACGTTAATAAACTCCTCAGTTGCAGAGTGTGCTGAATTTTGACTGTGGATTATTTGACCGTTGAATGAAATAATGGAATTAAATCACTGTTTTGCAGGGCTACTCAGGGTTCAGTACTTAAAGTATATGCAATTTTTGGTTGTTTCAGTAACTATCTATATCCCACATATTAAATCATACAGGGATTTTTGTCTAGTATGCAACCATCAGAAAATCTGACAGGTTTTTTCAGTATGTGAATATAAATGCTCTAAATATTACTGGAGATGGTGTAAAGGTTATAGGACTATCCACGCTCACACATGCTTGGAAAAATCCAGGTATTAAAAGTACAGTAAAACCTACTACTTTATCAAATATTATTTTAAAATGTCAGAAGAAACTAGGTCATTATACTTAAAGGGTCTAGATTTAAAGTACTTTAGAAGATGGAAAATAAAAATAAAATATATTTCTTTTTACTTCAATATGAATCCAACAAATGGCTGGTAAGAATAAAAAAAAATCTGTCTGTAGGGCTACATGTCTTTTCTGTGAAGCCAGTGGTAATTTTGCAGGTGAAATTATTGCATGTAAATTACTGCGTGCGTGCCATAGACTGGATATTACAGCAAAACCAACCCAGCTTGGATTTAGACTGGAAGCAAAGAATGACTGTTGCTGGGTGGCTTTCTAGTATTTGGGTGGGGAATGAACACATATATGTGAGTTTGTGTCCAAAACACTGCACTAATAAAGTAGCAAAGGAATGGCAAGAGGAGATTGTTTTTCAGTGTCCTGTTGTTTGTGGTCCTTTCACCTCTCACTGTTGCACTGAGCCTGCTTTTTGTTCCACCAGTGTCAGTACATTTCCCCAGCGAGGTCTTGTTTCTGCAGCCTGATAAATGTGTTTCCTTGTGGTCCATCAAAGCCTGTTGACTGCGCTGGGGCTCCATGTGCATCAATGTTCACCTGCTCTGCTCAGATTCCTGTGTCAGGGGTCTGGTGTGTGATGAGTAGAAGATACAAACAGAATTCTTGCAGTGATTTGGTCACTGCTGGTCATTCCTGCTTATATAACCACACAGCATTTCTTAGGTTTTGAACATAGAAGATGGTTTAATGCATGAAAACAGCACGTATCTCCTGTATAGAGATAGGTGAAGGGCCAGGCCTTTTCTGGAAAAAAAAAATTAAACCTCTCATCAAGAGCAGTGTGCTGCACGTGAGAAGCACCCATTAAGGGATATTGCTGAAAACAACAGATTCCCTAACAGCCAGCAATCCGGCATGAGTGAGAACTGTTTGGGTGGGACTAATAATCATGCCATGGATGATGACTACATGTTTTAGTCCTGTGTTTGTAGCTGTACTATTTGGGCTCTTTCATGACTACATGTTTTAGTCCTGTGTTTGTAGCTATACTATTTGGGCTCTTTCCTTACTTTCCTGCAAAGAGAATTGAAATGGCCGCCTGGTTGAGTAGATGTGATAGATCTGGTGTAATTATTAAATCCAGCCTTGGGATGAAGAATGGAGATCTTAGAGAATGATTTGGATGGGGAAGAACCTCATAGATCATCTAGTTCCACCCCTCTGCCATGGGCAGGGACACCTTTCACGAGGGCAGGTTGCTCAGAGCCCCATCTCAAGTGGATCAGTAAGTCCCATTTTTCTAGCGAACATCACTTTCCAGTTAGGCTGCAGCTTTGAGAAATGTCTTCACCAAGGATGTCCTAGAATCTTGGTGGTAAATGAGAAGTGGAGATGGAGCATGGCACCAGGATAAGTGCTCAGGTAGTAAAGTGAAGAGAGAAAATAATTTCTCATCAGAGCTTAACATCTGAGTCCAAATTTCCTTTGGTGCATAATTGCAGAGAACTTGGGAGAAAGGGGGCTGGAAAGGACAGCCTTGTTGATGTGCCAGCAGTCACCCCGCTGGTTGTAAATTCACATAGTTGTTTGAATGGGTCAGTCAGCTATTTTATACAGTTAATGATCACTTGGAAGGTTTTGATTCTGAAAACATTTTTGAAGGAAAAGAGAGAAACTGCCTAAATTTTCTGCCTTCATTGCATCTTCAAATTAGCTTCTGTATGACCTATGGTCATTGGAGGTAGCTGTATAAATGTATTTGCCTTTTTCTTGTTACTGACATAAATTTCTGAAATGATACACCAGGTATCTTTTTAATGCTTTTATCAAGTTTGTCAATATCTCTAATAGTTAATTTATATTTTCTAGCATCAGCAGGAAGAGAAGTTTTTGGAATCTGTAGAAGTAAAATATAGGCCATATTCCTCTCTGGTGCCCTTTTGGCTAAAAAAATACTCAAAAATTCATGGTGAACAGGAATATATACTAATATATATTTATACCTTGTGATGATAAGTATTGCATGATGGACTGTGCATTAACCTTCCTGAAGAGCAACTCTCAACTTAAGCACCAGATAATCTGTTGACTCTGTGGTACATTCAATAAGCAACCTCTGTCCAAAGCATACAGTAGATTAATATAACACAATTAACATAAACTGAATTTTTTAAACTGCATGTTGTGTGCAATGAACAAATACCTATGAATCATGCTTGAACCAAAAGCAGGATTTGAACTGTCCTTGCTAATGTTAATGAATAATACCATTGCATGGTAGTTGTTCTTATGGTACCATGGTGTGCTGTGTGAAAAGTAGGTGTTTGAAAATGTATTTGAATGTTTCACAGCAATCAGATTGCACTTAGTGAGCATGGAAGATTGAAGTACTAACCTAATGTACTTCACAGTTTTCATATGTTGGGCAAAATGACTTTGCCCTGGGGCACCACTGATGCAGGATCTCATATATGACTTATAGTGAAACTAGTAAAATATATAAGAGATTTAAAGCATGTTTTAAATTGCAAGGATTGCTCAACAGGTGATGGCTCTGTTTCTAGTTTTGTTCCCATCCTTTCAGCTTATCCTATTTTCATCTTGGTGCAAGATAGCAATTTGATCTTCTTTTGAACTTTGGTATTCAGCTCCCCAGCACAAATTGGAGCTATTTGGGGTGAGGATACATAGGTGGCAAATGACTGGAAAACTGCAGCATGATGAGCTATTGAACTTGATTTTCATAGAAGCTTTACCATTTTTCCTCTGCTGTGAAGGATACTGTTGGTTTTCTGTGTCGCTTTGGAGAAGCACAAGGATGTCTTTTCTGTTGGCTGACAGAGATCACCATTTAACTGTCTTTGTGACATCTCTTTGGCTTGTGCCTTACACTAAATACTAAAATATTAGTATCTCACATCCATGCTAAAATACACATTAAAAATGTGTTTTATACAGAATCCTAGAGTGTTCTGAGTTGGAAGGGACCCCCAAGGACCATTGGGTCCAATGCTGAAGTGAATGGCCTGTACAGGGACTGAACCCACAATGTTGGGGTTATTCACACCATGCTCCAACCAGCTGAGCCAAACTCAGGGTATACAAATCATCTTCAGGCGTATTTGGCCTTGAGGGCTAAATCAGAATTCCATGTTTTCTTTGCCAGAGTCAAAGAACATAACAGGAATGAGTTCTGTTCCCTGAGATCTCTGAGTTCTGCCATAGTAAACAAGAGATACAAAAGGAGCAGAAGATGAGATATTTTGTGACAAAAATATCTTTAAGAGAAAAGGCTGAGGTTAGGGAAGGTCTCCTTAGAAATGTGATTTAAATGGAATTTGAAATATTTTGAAAAGCTACTGATTAAAGAATAAAGGAAACATTGGAAAGAATATTTAGTAATGCAGCCTTCTGTCATGGTGTTTGGGAATCACTCCACATATTTATTCATTCTAATAAGCAGAAGTGTAAATGTTCATGCTGTGGCATGGGTTAGTCTCTGGAGCTGAGGTTCCCAAGATCACATATCAGATAAATTAATTGTGGGACTTGCCAGCCTTGGTGGGATTCCATTGGAGCAAAGATCCTGACTGCACTGGCACTGTGAAACATCTAAACTGGGGAGTTATCTCTGTAGTAAAGAATGCCTAGATTCTAGTCTGATAATAAAGCCAGAGGGATTTAAGCCAAAGTATGAACCTTGTAGCACAGTGTAGGGTGAAAGAGGTGAATATGGATCATTTCCCTATATGGAGTGCTTGCCAACAACTTTCAATCAAATTCTTCAGAATGAAATTAATATTGTGATTTTTCTGTGAGTGCAAAATGCAGACTCAGAAGCTGGTTTCTAGTAGTACTCCTGAACAAACTAGAAACAAATGCTGGGATTAAATGTGGAATGTGACTGAAATTCAGAGTAGTGCAAAAAACAAGTTCCAGTCATAAAATGTGTAGCTGAAAGTAGGTGTGCAATATCTATTCATCACGTGAAAGCCTGGCTCAAAATGGTAGTGATAGCTGAGCCTTCAGAAACTCTGCAAATAAGAAGAGCAGCTACAATTGCTTAACACTACTTATTTCTACAGTCAGAGCTAGATTTTCCCATGAGAAGTATGTACAACACAATTTGTCTAAAGAACTAAATTTGATAAGACAGTGAAGTAATGCACAAAGCTAGTACTGTGCTGAAAGGAAAGCAAAAAATTGCAGGAGATACCCACTGTAAACCTCTCTACCCAGAAGTTTTGGAAAGTGGACAGGAAGGAATTGGTTTGTTAGACAGGGAAGTGTTTTATCTTTCTGTCTTCAAGTGGAATGGATAAGGTACTCTTTATCTACAGAAACTCAAATTCCAGACCTTTTACCTCTAACAGTTACACTAATCACTTTCTGAGAGATTTTTGATGTAGATGCAGCAAAAGAAATAAAAAAGGAATTAAGAGCTCTGAGAATGATGGTAATGCATTTTGGCAGGAGCATGGTAAATCTCCAGCACAGGGAAATGCTTCAAGTAATGTCCAAACCAGAAAGGCCACTTCATAGCAATATTTGGGTTTGTTTGAAGAGTGTCTAATGTCTGAAGTCTCAGGCCTTGCTTCAGTGTTCCTGGCATACATCTGCCAGTTCCCTCTGTGTGTGTGTTTTGCCTCAAGGAAATACATTGATAGAATTATTAATGTAGTTGCATGTAAGTGGTTATGGTCTGTGTGAAGGAGATCAGAATTAGCACAGTATGGCCAGGATCACATTATAGTCAGTTCCATTCAGATGTGGACGTGTGCTGTTTTTAGTCAATGGTGCATATCTGTGAGTTAAATTCTGTAGTGCTGTGGAGTCAGGATTAATTACCTTTACCCTCAGACCTTTACCCGCCAGATCTTTACCTAATGCCATGAGATGTGAAGCTGAATTTACTGAGTGAAAGAAATCAGCTATTTGTACACATTACCTGTCCACATCAGAGAGGTACACTATGAGTGCAGTGTATTGCTGCTTCTGTAAACAGCAGAAGATGTGGCCAAATGCTGCTCCAGGATTATTTTGCTCTCTCTGTGTACATACAGCTGGGCCTTCCTAGTGTTGGCAAAGCCTCACATGTCTCCAGTGTCACTGCCACTTCCTAGAATGATTCCAAGGCACCAAGTGTGCTTCTGGCATTTAAATGCACCCACTTGGATGAACAGTTTTAATGCTGTGGTAGACAATGAGAGCAGACTTGTCAGGGTCTAGACAAAATGATTGTAGCCTCTGGATTAGTTAGCTGCTGTCTGGTCAGATCTGGGAAACACTGATTTCTGTAGAGGTGTAGCAGATAACATCTTGTTAACACTGCAATTTGATTCATTGTCTATAACATTTTGTGGTGTCATCCCAGGTTTGATCTTCCCTTCCTTGAATTCCCTCATAATTCAAACAACCAGAAATTTTCATGATTCTCTTGGAGAAGCTTCAGGCAATTGCTGTGCTGTCACAACTACATATGGGAATAAGAGCAGAATCAGTGGCCACAGTGAAGAGAAAACAGATTATAGTGTGTTTATCTGCTGCAGTGAATATTATGTAAGCCAGAGGATCCAGATCCTGAAAGCGTGGTGCAAGGAGTAGGGGTGGGATGCTGACAAAAAAAAGCCAGTGGGATTAAAAAAGGTATAGGAAATTAAAGTAGTGTTAGACCAGGTGAAAAAGCAGTATAAATAAGAAGCTCTGCACTGAAGTGCTGTGCTATTTGAGATTGTGTGTGATTGTGTTTGGTTCTTTGTTCCCAAGCTATGCAGATGCCAGGTGCACATCTCTGAGCCGCCTGAAAGACAGGGAGAGACATCGTTTCATTGGTGAGCAAAGACATAAACTGAGCAGGTACTGAATTGTTAAGTCCTGTTTTGCTGGAGAGGGACCATTCTCTTTGGAGCTCTCCAGGACACAGGAAGGTCTCAGGTTTGGGGGCTGCCTTTTTGTATTTATTAAATACTGGTGGTATATTCACTAGTTTCTACCGTTTTAGGCATCGGTGTCCTCCCTGCTTATGTGCAGAGGAGAAGCCATTCCTTTCTGTTTGATCTGTGGTCCCACCACAGTGGTATGTGTAGTCTCTTCAGACAAAATTACAACATCTATGAAGAATTTGATTTTACTCAAATGTATCTCATTGCTTCACTCACCTCCAGCAGTGTTGAGTGGAACTGACAATATAAAATTTCTGCAGCAGTGGAAAAAATATTTCTGTGATTTTAAGAAAAGGAACTAATGGAGAGGAATCCTCTTACAGACACTTCTAGCCTTGTCCACGTGAAAGGGTTGGTTGCAAAAGCTTTTCCCAAGGAAGGACAAGAAAGCAAGTCCATCCATTTTGTAAGCTTGCTTTCTGCAGTAGCAAGTGGATTTAAAGGGAAGAATTGCTTTTCATTTTACAGTTGTTAAATGCCCAAGTTGGTATCACTAATTGTCTTAATAATAAGGCAGTAAATAGTTGTTTTGGTTCATGAAAATAGGCTATGTCATTGAAATTCAGAAATTTTATCCATTAGGGGGAAAAAAAAAAGCAAATCCAAAACAAATTTAAAACAAATTTAAAAAGATAGATACTTTTTTTTTTTCCCAAGAACAATATTTGGTTGTAGGTAATATTGGGTAGTAAGTGCAGCTGTAAATACACTAACTTTTTCCGCGGAATTTTGAAAATGTCCTTTATCTTGTTGTATCTTGTGCAATATTAATGAAGTCTTTACTTCAAGTGCTTTTACATTAAAAATTGTCTCCTTTGGAGGGATGCTTTTTAAAAAATTTTCCTAAGATTCATAAATTTTTAGAAAGGTTTTGGTATATTTATTTTCAATCCTATCTCAGCTACTACAGTAAAGGATTTCTTCATGAGAGATACTGTTTTTGAATTTTCTGGCTAGAACTGGTTTCTGACAACTTTTGGCCAATCTTGCAATGCAATTTTTAGTTGTGTTTTCTTCTAAAATAAAATTATATTTAGATCCTGTATTAATTTTTCATTGTTTTAATGCAGTGAAGAACAATTAGAGTGTACTACACAAGAGTAAATACTCATCTACTCCTATTTGATATTTTAGGGGTTTTATACAAGATAATATGAGTAAGCATACTCAAGTTTTCAAATGTATTAGCAGAAAAAGTGTTGTAACCTTCTTAATCTCGTTAAGTATTTTCTCTCTCATTCTGATCTGAAAATAGGAATAACCTTTTGTCTTAAAATTGATAAGACAATGGAGAACACTTACCAGAAAGCAATCTTAACACAAAAAAGCAGCAGCCAACTATTAGCTTTTTAGTGCCAGCTGAAAGCCTGATTTGTAGGTAATAAAAATAGCTTTAATGGATGAAGTTCTCTTACTGTGAATTTGTATTGAAGTTTGTCATCCTCCCTTCTTTCCCCCACCTCCCTGTGCCTGCCCCAGGTAATTCACCAGAGTAAGAAAACCCTTAGATGAAAAAAAAAGTGATATTTAATAGAGATGCTTGTTGATGGTTACTTACTCAGATCCCTCCCTTTGGCAGAATTGAAAGGAATGGAGTACTCCATTCTTTCTGACACACTGGAAAAGCATCTCTGAAATTACAGCAGATGTGGAAGAAATGGCTAATAAATATCCCATAAATGATAGTGCCTTGGCCAGTGAAGGAGGAATCTGACATGCACACTAACTGCGTTTGACTCATGACTCCTGTCAGATGATGAACTTTCAAGTAATTAATGCATGATTTAAAATGTCTGCAAGATAGTTTGCCTTATATAGAACCTGTTTTTTTAGTATGAACATGTGTACAAAGCCACTGCAAGGATTGTCCAGTTGTCATTGTCTGATTAAAAATTCTAGAGACCTTCATCTGATAAGAAATCTTCTTTTCCATGCTGAAAGCTTTTGGTTCACAAGCCAAAATAATCATGTTTATTCAGCAGACTCCTGGTTATAATGTTTTTCCCCTTTGTTAGTGAAAATTGTACTTGGGTCACCAGACATTCAGTGTGGGACGATACTGGCTTAAGCTCATTAGCTGCTACTAGCGTGTGATGCTTTTGTCCCCTTCCTTTCCCTGCCCTCCCCCCTCTTGCCTTTTCAATGGATACAGAGTCATCTAGAAAAAGATAAGGGATTGCTTTTGCTCCTGTGTGATACCGTGGTCCAGCATGAGTGCACATGATTTTAGCTCCAAATCTAATTGTATGTTCAGCTGCTTCAGGACCTTACTCTTACAACTTGAATCAACTAGATCTTGTCTGTGATCTGTCTTATTTCATTCCTTCATGTCTTGTCTTCTAGATCTCCTTGCATTAATTCCAGACTCACAGCAGCACTGCTTGGTTGGTGGCTATTTTCTCCTTGTCCCTTCTTTCCTGCTCTGTCCCCTCCTCTCACAAAGGGCCTGGTCCTTTTTCTTCTTCTTATAGTGTCGCTATGAAGTTTTGTATAGCAAAATGTACCTGACTTCAATTTTGATCTTCTTCCCTGAAACCCTTTGTTATTCCCATGTGTAGATTTTCTTTCTTTTACCCAGACCCCGCAATGTAGCTTATTTTTTGCAAGGAGGACTGAGATGTGTATCACTAATTTCCATCCCACTGGTTGTCCTAGAGATGATGACTAACCTGCAAATTGCTGTCTAGATGTCTCATCTCCCCATGGGACTATATTTTCTGTTAGGTACTCACATCTGTTATCTTAGCCCATTATTCTGCCTCTTACTTTAAGCCTTTACTCATTTGTTCCATTAAATCTTTGTACAAACATGGTCTATTTCCCATGTTTTATAATCTGTATCTCCTGGTTCTGATATCGTACAGTTTCAAATTACTGCCTTTGTCTTCATTTTCCCATTTACAATTGTTGTGGGTACATTAACTTCCTCCTTTTACCAGTATTACTCCTGGATTTGTTGTCTCTTGGCTTCAGTGATTTGAGAAGCCTTTTTCAGTGCTTTCAGCTGTTTTTAGTGACCTGTATTACTGAGTCATTAACTGAACCTTCACTCACTGAAGTTCTTGAAATCTGTGTATCTTCAGATGGATCTAGCAAATCAAGGTAACTGCTATATAAGTTCAGGGTCTTTCACTTATTGGTACTTTTGGTTTGGTTTGGGTTTTTTGTTGGTTGGTTTGTTTAGTTTTTGTGGTATGGAGTGTATACGTTTAGGTTTATTAGCTAGAAAGACAATAACTTGATTTTTTTTTAAGCCATAGTTTTTGAGTTGATTATCTGTGGGTCATTGTTCAGACAAGGCCTTGAGAAGTTTGATCAGGTTTAAGCATGGGGTGGGAATAGATGATCTGAGGAAATCCCTTCCAGCCTAAGTTCTTCTGTGACTATGGCAATTTTTATGTTTTGACATTCTTAAGATACCCATTCTAATTCATCAATGTCCTGAGATGGAGTGCACCAGTAACAGTCTCACTGGATTATTCACTGCTTTTTTGGAGGCGTGCCTCAAGCTTGATGACCTTGTAGCTTCACGACGTATGTGATGAGAGTAAGATTCATAATTCAGCAGCACAGTGTGGATGAGAAGATACAGCTGGCCCGATGCAGAAATCCATCCATGCCCTGATCAGTTTATGGATCCATCCTAACTCTGCTCCTGGGCCGGGAGGAGCCGCGCCGAGCCCGGTGCCCACTGGGGGGAGCAGCGGCCGCAGGGAATTTGGAACTTGGATGCCCAAATCCCATCTCTGCTTTGCTCCCTTAGGGATCCCTGCGAAGGAAGTACAGATTTAGCAACAGACCGCTGGTTTGGTTGTTTTGTTCTTGGTTTTGGTGGGTTTTCTAAGGACTTTTGCTCTCCAGAACTGTGTGATATGCTTCCCAGCAGGTTCGCCTTTTGCCCAGAGATTTATAGAATTTGTCACTAGTTGTTTCTTAAGAGAAATGTAATTTCAGTTAAATCTGCTGAATCACACATGAAACACTGCCGTGTTATTAATTGGGCTGAGAGTTGGTCTCATGTCCATGTTTTCAGAGAATATACCGTGAAAGGACATGAGTTCCCTTTAGGTTTAGTAATTTATTCTGTTCTGATTGAGTTTTGAGTTTCCTTTTATCTCTGATTCCTCTTAAGAAGAGTTAATATAGTTGGCTGCTTTCTAGTCATTTTATCAGAGATTTTATTGATAATTCTGATTTCATCTGGCTAAAGAAAAATGAGAATTTTTTCTCTTGCAGATTCACTTGGAGTTCAGGTACACTTGCTGTCCTTGCCTTGTTTAATGCCAGATTTTCAGGCTGCTGTTTGTGCCTGGAGGGAGAAGGGTTTTCATCTCTCAAATGAGTCTATATAGCTTGTGTGGAAAGACACCCTTTTATCTTGTAGATATTTTAAAGCAGTGTGTTAGGGAGATGGCACCACTTGCTAAGGAGAGATGGAGTTAATGATTTTTAATTTTTTTCTGCATCTTTGTAAATGAAAAGGTTTCATGTTCGTCAGCTGCTTTGAATTCAAGCTTGACATCCTTAAGAAGCTTTGGCAGGCTGCAGCAGTGCTCAGTTATGAACATGTTTACATTGCTACTCCTGATGTAGGAGCTATCAAAAATGCAAGTTGGAGGAATATGCCAGTTGTAAGCATTATAACTGTGTGCATTAATAAATAAGGTAAGAAGTGATTTCTACCATAGCAACTGACAATTCAATAGCTATTCATCATGGTTTTTGCTGCACTTTTTTGGGAGCACGTGAGACAAGATCTGATGAAATTTTGATTCGATGTGGCAGTCCTTGGACTTAATCATACATGAAATTGGTTACCTTGAGCATGGATATGATGATTATTGTGCTGAGCTTTCATAATATTTCTGATGGTGTATTTTTCTATATTGTGTATATATTGGACCCAGTTATATGAAGAATCTATGCAGGTGAATTTTAAAAATTGAAACCATCATCTTTAGGAGCACAAAGGAGTCATTCTGCCAGACTGATTTGTTTGCTACGGTGGTGTAATGTGAGATAGGCAGGGTTAGCTTTTAGAACCCTTGTAGAACCTGTTTAGGGCAGAAGATATTGCAGTTTTAGCTTGTTGTATGTTTGCAAATTTCTGTATGAAAAGTGGGTGTTAGATGATATTGCTGCCATGAAAAATCTGAAATTCCAGGAGTTGTTTTGATCATTTAAATTTTGTCCAGTATGGTCACTAGCCTGATGGGTTAGTTGTTTCCCAGGGGGCTGGTGTTCCTGGCCCAAAAGACTCACTCTTTATTCATTCTTACAGCCAGAATGCTTTGAGAAATATCTGGAGACTGTCTGAGCTGTGGTGTTTCTGCAGGGGGTGTGTTTTGATGGATGGTTGAAGTTTGGAGAGGGAGGAAGGGAAGCTGTGATGCTGCTGTCCATAGTGTAGGTGCTACAGGAACACAGCCTGGGGGCTTTCTGTGCTGGCACAGCCTCTTGGAGATAAACTCATCTGGTTTATGTTGTTAACAATTATACTATCTTAGGTCTAACCTCTTATTTGTTTTATATAGTGCAGTACCTTTGTGTAGCTATTGTAAGCAACACTCATGCTGTAGATGGTTAACAAATTGTTAAAATGAAAGCTGTGATTTTGCTTTCCACTTTCAATTTAATAAAATTGATGATTCATAGATCTGTTTTTCTTGGAATTTTTTTGTAATGCATATTAACAGATACTGAGGCATTTTGCCTTGGAAGATTGTAAACAAAGCTTTTTTTAGTAAAAGTCTAATGAAGTACATTGAGTTTTATATTAGTGCTGATGTCTATCTGAGTACTTAATAGCTTTTGACATTTATTGTTAAAAATTTTTTTTGTTTCTTTGTCTTAATATAGCAGTGTAAGACTGGAAACATCTGGACTGAATGGACTTTAGCATCAAAAGAAGTTCTCAACTGTTAACTCAAAAAATTAACTGCATCAAAATGAAGCAGGTACCAGAAATCCTTGGAAATACCAATGGGAAACCTCAGAATTGTGAAGTGAATCGTGAATGTTCCGTCTACTTGGGCAAAGCACAACTTTCTGCCACTCTACAGGAAGGTGTCATGCAAAAATATAATGGCCATGAGACTCTTCCATTTATTCCAGCTGATAAATTGAAAGATCTGACCTCCCGGGTGTTTAATGGCGAGTCCGGGGCCCAGGATGCCAAGCTGCGCTTTGAACCTCAGGAAATAAAGGGAGTTGGAACACCCCCCAACACTACTCCTATCAAGAATGGCTCTCCAGAAATAAAGCTGAAAATCACTAAAACCTACATGAATGGGAAGCCTCTTTTTGAGTCCTCCATTTGCGGAGACAATGGTGCAGATGTGTCTCAGTCAGAGGAAAATGAACAAAAGCCAGCAAACAAGGAGAGGAGAAGCAGAAAAAGAAGCATAAAATATGACTCCTTACTTGAGCAGGGTCTTGTTGAAACAGCTTTAGTGTCAAAGACTTCAAGCACCACTGAAAAGAAGGTAGTACTTTTTTTTTTTTCATGTTTTCTGTGTTTTGTGAGGTTTATTAATCATACAGGAGTTTCAGTGTTTGTATGCTCATCTTCAGGCATTTAGTAGGTGCCTCACAAATGGGGGGAGTAATTTTTTATGCCTCTCTTTGTCTCAAAAAAAGAACAGATGCACTCTAGTTCTGGTACCTGTTTCTTCCCCAGGATAGGAATACCCCATAAATTCAGTTTCCACATCAGTAAAGTAAGTCACCAGAGCAAATCAGGGCATGTGGAAGTATGTGATGTATGAAACAGAAATTTCCTCTAGACTTGTAGCCAAGACTCAGTCACAATGTGCACCTGAGCAAGGAAACTGAGGTAGAGGTGACCTTTAACTCCTGGAGAATGAGGTATTATGGCTTCTTAATAAGCAGATGTTTCAGAAAAGAAACCTTCCTTTTTCTCTATTTCTGGTTCTGAATTAAAAGAAAAACGTACTCAGCAGTCAGCTGGCTGATGAGCAGGCCTCTTTGCCATCAGATTTTGGCAATTGGAACGTAGTCCCCTTGCCTGTTTGTGATCTGAAAAGAGCTGGTTTTGCTTGCTTTAACCCAGTGACTTATTTTAATTGAAAATATCTACGTCTTGTATTTGGTGTCAGTAGTTTTGTGGTCAAGCTCTTTGGTTTTTTACTTCTTTTAAACATTGGCAGAAATGTTTAAGCTTTTTTAATTTGCCTTACCAAGTTGTAAATAAGAATTCTGCTGGGAACCCTTTCCCCCTTTATTTAGCTTTTATTGCAAGACTCCATTTAAAGGAATGTGGTTTGCAATAACTTCATCTCAGAGGAAAAACCCTACATAGCAGGGATATTTCTATGTATATTAAGTTTCTCAGTGAATAATTCAGAATGGTGTTGTATAACAATGGTGAATGTTAATGAATGGTTTGCATTGTTGAAAGGTTCTGGTTTTGCACACCTTAAACACAGAACCTATATTATGGTTTTCTGTCAGCTGCAGTTAATCATGGACTTGTGGGCTGAAAAATGTCTCTAAGACCATCCAGTCCTGCCATTAACACAGCCCTGTTGATTGTTACTTTCTTCCAAGGTCACACATACAGAGAAGAAACAGAGTTGCTGTATTGCTGATTTTATTTGCAGTTCTTTTCAATAAAACTAAATAATAAATGAGTTCACAGAACTGGGTAAATGTGTTTCTAGGTATCAGAAATATTTATCGTTTGTTTATGGTTTGAATGTGTGATTTATGCTAAAATTATCAATACTCATGTTTTCAGGAATGTTGTTCAAGAGTTTGTTGTCTTTAATTTAGTTAAGGAGAGTGTTTTAACACTAACTGGTTCAGACTTTCCTGACTCATTAGTCAGGGTAAAAGGTATGGGCAGAGTTGATATTTTGAGTAATTCTTTGTCCAGCTCATTGTTAATAAGGGTAAATTGGACTAAAAGGGGGCATGTTTAATAGCATCGACAACTGAAGCATATTTGTGTGGGTTTGTTATTTTGCTTTTTTTCAGAAGGAGGTGGTGATACTGAGCATGTCAACAAATGCAGTTGATTCTGAAGCCCTTTACACTGGTTGTCCATTGAGTGTGGCATTTCATTTTTCCTGGTGCACAGTTCATTTAAAATGAAAAGAAAGATTCGTCTGGCTTTAAGTTGTCTTTTGGGCAGAAATGATCAGGAGAAAACCACATCCGCACTGTTTCCCAGAGTGCCTGGGGCTCAGTGGCTGCAGAGTGATAGCGTTATTTGCTCCTGTGCCAAACCCCCGAGCTACCAAACCACCCAATCGAGGCAACCCCCTGCTGCATCTCAGCCCTTGCAATATTGCAACCCTGCTCTTTTCAGAGAGTTTGAAACACACGGTCACACTTCTGGCTTCTTTTTTTTCCTAGCATAGTGCACTTTAAAGCACAAAGGTCAAAAGGAGAAGCATTTAAAGGTTGCAAGATGTTACTTTATAACTCCTTGATTGTAAAAAACCTGGGGCTTTTCTTTCACAGGGAGGGTTTGCAACTGTGCAGGTTTAAAATAAGGAAAAACAAATACGAGGGAACATGTGAAGGAGATTTTGCAAATGTTTGTCTGTGTGTACTTGTCAGGCTTGTGACATACATGAGTTTTCTGTGATGATAACTGTAATGGCTTAGTATCAGTGTTCTTTGGTTTCAGGCTCTAGCCTGAAACTCCATGGCCAGCATCCAAAGCCTTAATGTTAGTGCATAATAGTGTGGTTTTATGTGGCTGATTGTGGCTGCAAAGTGGAAATTAGGTAAATATCCTTAGAGTAAAAGCTGATTCATTTTGCAGTCAGGTACCTGTTTATTGTAGGTTACATGTTAATGCAGAACCTGTTTGCCTGGTTTTATTTTTCATCTGGTTTCTCTCTGAATTTCTTGTTGTCCAGCTTCTTACTCTTTTGATTTAACAAAAATCACCATGTTTCAAATGCTGCCTTTTGTGTAGGGTAATTAGATCTCTGTCTGATGGACATAGCAGATTACTATTGCACTGAGGTGAGAGGCATATCGTGTAACAAATGTTCCAGTGCTCTGCTGTTGGGTTCTTGTTGTTTGGGCATCTTTTGTTAACAGAAATGAAAGCTATTTAAAACATTGTCTGTGAGTTAGTTTTCAGCTGGGAGTAAATGTGATCTGCCCAGCTCTCATGTTAGATTTCTGTTGATAACCACCAGCTTTTCCAGGCCTCTGAGAAACAGCTGTACTGCTTTCATTTTCCCAGGGTAAAGGAGATGAAGTGGTCCAACCTGTGCCTCTTTCCTCCTCCTTTTCACCCTTCTTCTCTCCACCTGAGGAGTTTACTTTAAAATCCAGGCCTCTCATGATAAGGCTTTGTTGCACAACTCTAAAGCCAAGGCAGTGCACCCCTGGACATTCTGGGTTATGGGTGCTGGGTATCACATGTTACAGGTTTGCATCAATGTCAGAATTGTGGGCTCCTGGAGCTGCTCATGTGCCACCCTGGAACTGGGATTTGTCCTGACTGCTTTCAAGTCACTATTTTCACTAGATTTTCTTACTCATTGCTCATGAGTTAGAAGTGAAGCAATCCTGTTTGGAGGAAAGCAGCAGAGGTTTATTTCATAGATTAATATGAAGTAATCCCAGAATGATCCCTAGAGCAATGCAGGGTTTCTGTACAGGAAACAGAGAGTACATACATGTGCAGCTCCCATGCTGGGGGTCCCTGGGTAGGTCTGTGCTCTCTGACCGTGGGAGCAGCCCAGTCTGTGATCCTGGCACATCTGAGCTCTCTCTGCAGAAGCTGCGATGGGCTTATAAGTGGCAGTTTGCCCTTTTGGCTGGGCTTCCTGGCCTGGCTTCTCAGCACGCGTGCAGTAGCTCACAAAAGCAGCAGCACTGTGTCCAGAACAAACCTGGAAGTCCACATCTGCTCTACTTGCTAGTTTAAGGTTTCCAGCTGTGTAATACATGTACATGATCCAAAAACTTTACCTTCCACATAGCTTCCTAGCCACTTTTCATGTAGTTCTCTTCTAGTATTATACCAGAAACTTGGCAGGTTTTTACTCTCTCTCTGCAGGATATGGCCTATAATGACCTTGCAGTAGCTACATGGGGGGCAAATGCAAATTGCTGGAGAAATTCCACTAGTCCTTGTCATATGTTTATGTTGCCATTTCACCTTCACAGAGAAAAACTTTCTGGCTAGCTCCCTTATATCCAATATCTACATACTGGCAAAGATTTAAAAACCCAATGGGGGTAGAACTGAAACAGTCTGAGGATGATCTTCTAATAGTGTCTGTGGTAACTAAATACAGGAAGCTGGGGACTACTGAAGGTGATGATATTTCTCTGATGTTTGCATCTAATCAGGTAGAGGCCAGCACAAAGCAACAAGTTCCCTTTATAATATTGGAGAACTGAGTTCATTGAATGTTGTATTATCCCATTGTAGATGGTACAGACACACCCCAAGACTGCTCATTTTGTCTTAATTTAAAAAATAAAAGCAAGTAAAATATGTGTTTTCAGGAGAAGGACTTGACTGTTTCTTATCATCAGTTGTTAGGAATTCCTGGTAAAGTACAGTTACTGTACCTGTGACAAAATGTGCAGCTAAGCTGTCACAGGAGTCAGGATCTGTAGTTGTAAGATAAAATTAACCCAGTTTTGTTTTCCTTTTTAATAGACTGTCTTGAGGTATCAGATCCTGTCTTCAGGCAAGTGATGACACAGGCTGTCTGGCTGATGTCACCAGGATCCCAAAGGAGAAGGACTAATCCTAGAAATCTCTTCAGAAACCATAGAAATTACTTCTTACCCTTTTTGGAAGAGTTTCTGAAGTACTGTTTTGCATTAGCCCTTAGTAAAAGATTAAATTTAGCTAAGCCTTGAGAACTTGTTAGTGCTAAGCAGCTCATGATGTGCAACAGTAATTGTTACTTCAGTACTTAAATTGCTTTTTTTTTAACGCCTCATTGGGAAAGTATCTTAAAGAACCACTTGTTCATTGTACTGGTTTGAGGGGTGATTAGAAGCTGTGAGTATTCTCAGAGTGGCTACAAAATTAATTGCAGAAAACCTGAGTATTTGTTCAGGCTTTCCATACCAGACTTCTTGTTCTTGTATGTAAAAGTAGCTAATTTAAGTGCATTTTTTACGCAAAACTGTTGTCCCAATAAGTGTTCCCTAAATACATTTTTTGTCCTCTCTCTTCATAAATACATTGGTGGGAGAATCCAAATGGAGTATGTGAAGTAATATCTTGAAGTGTTGACAAAAATACTGTCTAAGAATAGCACTACCACGGTGGATCAAGGAGCCATTTAATTCAGCACCTCAGCTCGGGATAGGGTTCAGTGGAGGAGGCACAATGGGGAGTACAGATACTGCAAATCACAGAGTGATGCTCCTTTTGGATCTACTCAGCCTCCAGCAGTTTGTGACTCAGAGGTTTCTGGAGCTGCTGACTTTGTGTTTAATGGCTGTAGATGGCTGAATCCATGGAAGGAGGCCTCAGCTTCTTTTTGAGCCAGTGTGAGCTTCTTGCATCCAGTACCTGCAGTAACAGGGCAATAAAGCAGCTCTTTCACCTTTTCAATTTGCTGCTTACTTGTTTTGCTAGATTCTGCCATAATAACAGAAATACGGATCATGGACTTCTCTTACAGGTCATTGTGTAGATTTCTCAAAAACCTGCTGTATTTTGAATTTCAGCTTATCCAGTGCTGGTGTGTTGTTCCACATATTTTAGAAGCAATTCCAGAATGCTACTTTGTGTTACCCTGTTTCTGCACTGTGCTGCCCTTTGGGTTCTGCTGTCTTGTTTATTTTAGAATAAGGAACCAGAACAACAGAGGACATTCAAAATATAAATGTCTTGTGAATGCATACAGTGGCATGTTAATGATTTTCTATATTGTTCTCAATTTCATTATTTTTCATTATGAATAATACTTAGCATATTATTGATTCCTGAGTGCTTCTGAACACTGAGCCAGGTTTCTGTAGAAAAGAGCTGACCAGATGTACTAAGTCAATTCAAAGAATGTCGGCATCTCTTGCATTTTTTCATATTTATCATTGGTTTGTGCATTCCAGAGCTTTTTTATTTTGGTCTTTTGGGCATTATGGTGGACATGACAGATGAAGTAAAGTGGTGAGTAAGCCATCTTTGGAAGAACTAACATCCCTTTACATCCCAGCAGCAGATGGTGTTGAGAGATTAATGGCAGTTTCTGGTTTAATAAGCTGACCAGATTTATTGTCAGTTGTTGCACAGGTAATATTATGATTTAATGATTTAAAATCTCAGCTTTTCCTTTTCCTCCTCCTGTATTGACCACTATAGGTTGGTTTGGCAAGGAATTTGCTGCTTGTTTCATTGTTTGTTTGGAGTTTTTTAGCCTTTCTCTTGCTCTGCTCAGTGTTCTGCTTAACCAAAATAATGCATGTGTAAGTCTCACATGTAGCAAGGAGTTAGATCTGCAGTTTAGGGTCGTGTTACTTGGATGGATTTACAGGCAGATATTTGGGAAACATTAGTGATCTGTACCAGATGTAATTTCTGGCCCTTATAGCCCCCTTCTGTCAAGAAAGAAAGATATTTTGTAGTAACCCTTAGGCAAAGTAGCAAAAGCAAAATATTTTGATCTGTCTTGGAGCAGTGAGTTCAACCTCCTTTACAAGTTTCCTTGTTTTAGAGTGGATTTTATGTAGGGCAGATGAACTTCAGGTTCTCCAAAAGAGGTCTTTGTCCACAGACAGTAATTTTATGTTTGTCTATTACCATCTTTCATCATCTTTCTATTATAAATAAAGAGATCCAACTGGGCTAGCTTATATTTTTGCTTTTTGTGAATATCTAAAGTTATAGGTATTCACAGGAGTTGTGCTCCCATGCATCATAAAATAGTAGTAGCTAAAACTGTATATTGTCAATAATCAGAAATTAATTCCCTTCTCAGAAGAACTGTTTTTAAAAATTACTATTTTGAAAGCTCGCTGGAAGAGGGAAAACTGAGTCTTGTGTATATCTTTGTTAAACAAGCCCTGCTGTGCTTGTGTGAGAAGGGAATTTGTGATCTCATAGCAGCAACTAATGCTAGAAAAGCTTGATTTTGTTTATTTTTTGCTGTTTTGTTAGTTTGGTAAATAAATGTCAACTTGAGTGTATGTTGTGGATGCTTGTGGTGAAGTGAAACAATTTGGGATCTTAGTTCTGCTAGAATTGACAGCACTTTGGTTATGTTCATCATTATTTTGGACTGCAAAGATTGCCCTATTTTAATATTCATATGGGGTTGGGGTTTCCCAGGCTTTCTGGAGGTTTTTATTGCTGGAAATAAGGGATGTTTCAGAAATAAGCTTCAGCATTGCCAAGTTAAGGTAATGTTCAGGATTTTCTTGGTTGTCTTCCCCCACCTGTCTCAGGCTTTTCACCACTGATTTGGCATTTTATCTGTAGAAGAGAAGGCCCTGCTAGGTGAATGTAACAGGAGAACTTGTGAAAGTTCTTGTGCCTGCTTTTAGATATGGGAATTTATTTTAAAGATCTGATCTCTAAAGCAAAGTAATACTTGGACTATGTCAAAATATTAGTCAACTAACAGAGCCCTTTTATGCCCAATAATTGTTTGTTCTGTTTAAGCTTAGTCAGCTGCCTTCAGAAGTGTTCTTGTTATTAAGAAAAGAAAGGCAGAGGTAAGTCTCTGCCTTCTCCAGAAAAGTGTCCTGTAAATCCAGTGGCCTTTAGGCGGTGCTGTCCGGACTTGGGTTTTTCAGTTTTCTGGCAATATTAGGATTCAGAATATGTACCAATGCTGTCCTGGATGTCTGTGAGCTGCCAGGAGGAGGACACCTGTTCAGAAAGTGTCCTGGGCAAGCTCTGTAAGGGTGTAGAAGAGTGCTAAAGATAAAGTTCTGTTACAGATTCTGATCTTGAAGAATGTAGATAACATTCTTGCATCTTGAACATGCAGATAACAAGCTACATATGGATGTGGCATTCTGAAAATCTGTAGGTATGCTGAGATGATTTAGCTTTCACTCTGTTATCCTGTGTGAAGTTCATATGGAAGTTGTTCAGAAATAATCATTTCTCATGCCAGAGTTCCTCATGGCTCTGCAGAGGAACAGATTTTTTTTACAGATTTCTGTAGCATCTTGTATCCACACTGTCTTTCATACCCAGATACCACATCAAAAGTTTAAACCTTTGAGGGTGGGTGAAGGTCAGATACACAGGATATAGGGAGAAATCTTTTTCTAATACACATTATAAAAGATGGGCATGTTCATTGTGATCAAACATTATCTAGTTTAAATTTCTGAAACATAAAACCTTTCATTAATAAGCCAGTAACTTAAAATTTAGGAGGTAATCTAAATGAAAATGCAGAAATTCAGTAAAACAGCTGAAAGAAACTAATCTCCATATTTTTAAGAAAAACCGAGGATTGGGAAGTGCTCCAGATCTCACGTTTTACTGAATCTGTGAGTGATTGAGTCTGTTTCTCTTCAGCTCTTTACTCTGAAAGAAGAGTTGTGTCCTAGTTACTAAAATATCATTTAAAGTTTATGTCTGAAATACTTGCTTATATAGTGTTTGGGTAAAGGAAGACTTTCAGTAGACAGATTTGCTTTTAAATGGAATTTTCTCATCTGCTAGAGACTTGCTAATGAGGGAACCAAAGCCAGAAAAAAAAAAAAAGATTTGAAATGGAACCAGGAGTTTACTGCTTGATTTGAAAGACAAATTTGAACTTCTGTCTTGTTTTAAAATCCGCAACCTACATTCTGAAAAAACCATACATCCCTGTCTAAACTTCAATGAATTTTATTCTCTTTTGTTTACTTTCCCTCCTGGAGAGAAGCGTCCTGCATGGTGACACTCAGCCTGCTGTTCACTATCTGCTTTAGATGAGTGGGAAGAAATGGAGGAAACAAACCCATTGTGATAAAACTTAATATGTGGTTCAAACAGCCTCAGCCAGCACAGAAGAGTTTTCAGATCTGCAGTGATTTTCTTCAGCATTTTTTTACATTATTTTATAGCTTTACCATCTAAGCATGTTGAAGGAAAAAAAAAATAATTTGGGTTGTGGCAGGAAGATAAGAATATACTGTCTTCTGCAAACATAATTTTTCACACTGTCAGATTTGACCCCCTTTTAGTAATAGAAGAAATTAAGTAAGCGGTTAGTAATAAAAGAAAGTGAAAGGTAACTTGATGAAATACATTTAATGTAATTGCTCTCAAAATTGAATTTATAAGATTTTAGTTAAATCTCTAGTTTGGTATAAAAGAATTACAAATTAAAAAACTTAACAAGCCAGTTCAGAATAGAGTTTGTTTGTTTTTCTGTTCTGATGTAGACATTTCATGTCCTCTTCCCCCTCAGCAGTCTTTACCTCACTGTATATTTTATGAGGTTGTTGCAGATTTAATTGTGCAGATATGGATGCAATGGCCTTTTGGGAGCTGCAGTCTTTTGAATGCTCTGTTGTAGTGTCCTCTTCTTTTACTGAAGATGGAATATAAAACTTTGCCAGTGCACTGCTTCTTTCTTGGTTTCTTCATCCTTCTCCATTTTGTAGCAATAATTCCACATTTTTCCTTAATCTTGTGAAATTCTGGTTTACTCTTTACTCTTCTGCCCGAAACATTCTCTCTGTAGGCAGTGGTTTGCAAGTATGTAATTGCACAGCATTCTTCCATTAGGTAGTGAACAGAATATAACAAGTGAAGAAGCTTTAGTTTAATTCTTAATATATTCAGTCACTTGTCATACTATCTGAATATACTCCCCTGCATCCTAGAATATGGGAGATACTGGAATAAAAATAGGGCCTCTCAGGTCCTTTGGGGATAAACAGATTCACTATAATGTGTGCATTATAATCTTAAAAATTTAAAACCACTTAGGCAGTTAGGGCTGGGAGGATACTGTATTTTTACAGGCAGAATCCCATAGAATGATGACATAGAATGAGACTTAAGTTGCTACATTTGTTATTTGAAACAATAGTACATACAGAGGAGTTTGCACTGCTTTTGATCAGCTGTAGTTGTAGTTTTGGGCTTTGAAGTGATTTGATTTAATGAGATTTTTGTCCCCAGTCACAGAGTGAGAAACAGCCATTTCTCCGTGGGATGACAAAACGTCACTCTTGGGGACAGTACCTGCATCCCTGCGTGCCTTGGGCTGAAGACTGAATGTGGATTTGTCTTTTGGCATATGAAATTCCTGAATTTTTCACTAAATGAGCACATAATTGTTATTGTGGTATTTGGAGGAAGGAAGGCACGGGATTGTTGTCCTGTTACTTTGGTTTGTTGTTTTTTTAGGTTATGATATCCTTAGTCATTGGGGAATTCAAGCAGTAAAATATTACAAAAATTATATTTTCTGTTCTGTTGCTCTCTTCTTCTCTAGAAACACCAACCACCTCTCCTGAACCTCTGAAAGGAATATTTTTTGTACTACCATTTCCTTAGTTCTCTATCTGTGCTGATAGACAGGGAAGACAAAACAAAACATTTTCACTTTTATTTTCATTACGCAGAATCATGAGAGACAGTAGGAGTTTTAGCTGGCAAAGCACAGCACAAGTAGATAGCAGGAAGAGAAAAATAATGTGTGTTTGGTCAGCAACCAGTCTTAGCTTTTTCCATAGTAAATCTTATTTTTTTCCATAGGAAGGGAATAGCTTTGACTAAGTTTGTATGTTCTAACTTCAATTCAGAATGCATTTTAATTGTATATATTCTGTTTAGGGGCCTTGGTTATTTTGGTTTAGTTTCTTTGTAATGTGAGGAGCTTTGTTTTTCTCCTGCCTGCAGCTGGACTTCCAGCAGTCTGTGTTTGTAGCAGAGCCCTCTGCTATAGTGAAAGTGGAAGTTCTTTGGTACAGAGTGAAAATGAAAACGGAAATACCAGATATCTGCAGCTTAAGCTGTTCAATATGTACTTCCTAGTAACATTATACAGAAAAGAGCATTTACTGTCTTCACTTGTCTTAATGGTTCATACTTTTTTTGTCCAGTCTTAAATTCTTACAGTGTTGTGGAGACTTGAGAACTTCACCAGTTCTCAACATTGTCTAATCCCTTTGTGACAATCAGCAGACTTTTTTTTATGATTTCTATAGCTTTTTAAGTTTATATAGTGAGGTAGTAGTTCTTTGATGCTAAAGGTAATTTTCAATAATTTTGAAGGGTTATAATTCCTTGCATATGTGTGCACAAGAGCATATACACACAAAATAGCTGAAATACACCCAGAACACCACTGTGTACTTTTAAAAGGGATAAAGTAATCTCAATCTGGCACCATCTAATAAGCCTTCCAGGTGTTTTTTAAAAATCTACCTTTCTCCCTTTTTTTCTAAGCACTCATCATGATGTTTTCATAGCAGAGTCGACAAACAAACCTAAAGCTCTCTATGCAGTAAAGATGCTGTCCTTAAATGAGTTTGGTTCTGGTAATTTAAAGATACTTTTAAACTTTGAAATGACCTATTATTCATGGTGTGTTCTTGTCTCATCATATTCAAGCGGATTAGAACTAAATGGAAGTTGATTGGATTTTTTTGAGCAAATGTAGCCAAACTTAATTAAATACTAGTGTTTTCTGTGGCCAAGCCACTTATTTGGGCTGGTAGAATGCTGACAGCAGTGTTGTGAATTCTTGTCAATCTGCCTGTCACTCATTGCCTGTGAAAGTGCTGAGGGAATGACAAACAAATCTGTCATATGTAAAGGAAAGAGGAAAAGCATGTTAAATTTTTGTTTTATTTTTCAGTTCTTCTCAGCCTACTGCAGCTGATGGCCCAGATGAGTTTTTGAGGATGCTGCTTCTCCTCTAGTCATAATTTCTCAAAGGGAAACTCAGTTGCTGTAAAGGACTTCCTTAATTTTCACATTCCACATCCTCCTGGACAAAATAAACTTGAAGTCCATCTAGCTGCCTTTCCAAGCAATTGTTTCATTGCTGCAGAAAGTCAGGACATTCAGTGTCTGCCATCCTGAGTAGTGCAAAGCCTGTGGAATGGTTTGTGTATCCAGTGTTAGGATTAGTCTCTGTGGGAGTCATCACCTCCACCTCAGCACTGCCCATCTTTGTAAATTCTCTGCAGTCTCCTGTTTGAAAGAGGAACAAAATCCTCAAATTCCTTAAAGTAGAAAAGTACTCTGATCCCAAGCTGTCTCCTTCTGATGTTTAGTGTAGCTGGTTTAAAGTTTGGGGCTGGGGTGACTGAGGGGGGAGCTCCTCAGGCTGCAGAGCTTGCCTGTAACTAAGGATGGAAAGCTCAAGGAAGTTCTGCAATTAAATGGTTTTAATTCTGGCAAAACTGCAGTTAAAGGTAATGGGATGGGGCGTATGCAGGGCACTCTGGACTTACTTAGCAGTGGCAGAACCAGAGAGTGTTTTGTGCTCCTCTGCAGCACAGGGAGGCTGCTGACATTAATGGATAGGAGATCTAATTACAAATGAGAACAATTTCAAGAACAAAGAAGTTATGAAAAAGACACAAAGGAGCCAAAATTTGAGAGGAAGGTATTTTAAAATAGTTTGATTTTGTGTGATCTTCCCTTTTTTTACAGATGTGTTGTGAACCAGGAATTTCCCATCTTAATTTGTTTGCTTAAATATCATTGCAGGAAGAATTGGTCAGGTCTGGCAGGAGATGTTCCCTGCATTCTTCTTCTCTTCTTCCCTGCACTCTCACAGCCCACAGGACTGTGCTTCTGTTCTAGTCCTGCCTCTCCATCTTCGTGAGTGCACAGATGCCCTGTGCTGTCTGACCACATATTGTTAGGAGTTCAGACTTCCCTAAACAACAATTTCTGTTTCCTTTGGGAGGAAAAATAAACTGCAAGCTGAATTGCTTTTCTTCTATACCATTTTGTAACTTGACAGTGATCTCCTATTCTTTAAAAATGCAGAGAATACAAGTGTCTTATAAAGGAGCTTCAGTCCTCAGTGTATGAGAAGAGAGGGGATTGGGTGGCAAATTTGTTTAGAAATTAATTTTTTCACCCTTGTATTAATAATTAAAATAACCCTACCTGGATACTGAAGTAAAATCTATACATATGACTGTGAAATCTGTACGTGTGACTGCATTTGGTTTGCAAAAATGTTTCTGAGAAGGAGTATTGAATAAACTGTTGGTGTCCTACAGCTGCATGTCCAAAGTGCATGCCAGGAATTGCACCTCATTGTTTACTGTTGGGATACCTATGGAATACATCAGAGCAATTCCCAGAATGAGAAAATCAAACTAAACCAGAATGGTGTGGGAAGGTAAGATGGAAGTGAGCAAGTGGTGATGTTTTCTGTAAACTTCTTAAAAATCTAATATGACAGCTCCATGGATATCGAATGCTGTGCTGTATTTTGCCATTCTGTTAAAGTATGAATGTTTTATCAATAGAAAAAAACCTAATTACGTCAAACCCACCACAGATAAACCTTGCAGGTTTTATCAGAGCCTGTCATTTTTTTTATCAGGATCTAGTATAGTAAAAGTATTCTGGGCTTTTCTAAAATTTTGTGAAGTGCTTGTAGACACATTGGAATGTGGTATTCTCCCCTGTACTGCCACCCCTTTTATGTTATGCTGCAGTTAGAAGCACTGCTAGAGCCTTTTCATTATTCCAGCCAGCTCCCTCTCAGACTAGAGTCATAAATCTTTGTAGCTTAGTTGCACTTTCTGAAGAATACAGGGAGTCATAAATTAAAAATGAGTTTCAGACTCCTGAGTAACTTTCACATTTCTGAAAAGTTGATTCATTGAAAAAAAATTCCATCCTTCCTACCTCTTCAGCTGAATTGCTGAAGTTGGTTTGTTGTGTCAGGATTAATGTTTTTCCAGACCTGCCCCTGACATATGGGCTTCTTAAGTTTTGGCTTTTAAGCATAACTTTTCACATCATTGTTAACTGCTAGAAAGAGCATTTGATTTTTCACATCTGCTTGGAATCTCTTAGGTCTGTTGAGAGTGCTGGACTTGAGGCAAGCTCACAGAAGGGGTTTTCTGACAGTCTTAGAGAATCCTCAGAGAGCCAAAAACCTTGAGACATGGGAATGTAGCTCCAGCTGGAGTCACATGAACCAAGTCTGAATTCACCAGAAAAGCTGAATCACTGGATGAGTAATTGTCCCTAGCAATCAGAGGACTTGGCTTCATGTACGTTTACCAAGCAGAGTTTTAAAAGCTTTGAGAAACTGATTTCTAAGTACATTGAGTTTTAGGGGATTTGACTGGATGTACCTCTCCATGTTTGAGTTGCAAATAAATCTCTATGCAGTTGCAGCACATCAGAGATTTTAGTTGTTTGTGTTTAGAATATAATGTGTTATTATTTATGGGAGTATTTGCTGGATTTGAAAATAGGTACAAGGTAAAGTGACTTACTCTGATTCAGCATAATGCTCCAAGTACTGGTTTATAAATTCTAGATTTTTGCTCTCTTAAGTGTCTTCTTTCTTTCCTCTTGCCTCTTCTAATTAATTTTAACTGCCTTCTGAATGATGAGCTGGTATTATACAAGATGAATGATAAATGTTGCATATAAATTTAGTACTAGAAAATTAAAAAGGAGATTCAAAATACGTGATTTAATAAAATACGTGATAGGTTTGTAATGAGATACCTTCTGTGCTTTTTTCCAGAGTTAATGCTTACCTAGATAAAGGTGCACTCTATTTATATCAAATATAACAAATGAATCCAAAGAGACAAAATGCAGCTAACTCTGTGAAATGGTTTTAGTTGGTGAATAATGTCTGTGTTGCTGAACTTTATTATGTAGTAAAAATGTGTCTGTCATAGGAGAACATGAAACACCCTTGTAGCTAAATCTATCCCTTGAAGTGGAAATAGTTCTGTAATTGTTTTCCAATAGCTAAAATAGCTTTACAGCATCAATGGAGCACTCACAAATGTCTACTGTTAGAACTGGAACAGAAAAAAATCTCACAAAAGTATGTGGGGAATGGTTCATGTTACAAGTTCTCAGTATGTGAAAAAAGAGCTGAAAGATGGAGGGCTTAGGGTTTAAAACTGGTTATTTCTGTAGTTTCTATTCAGACATAAAGACAATATTTCAGTCTGTTCTAGTCTGGGGGGTTTGTTTGGTTTTGGTTTTTTGAGTTTTTTTTTTTTTAATCTAATAGTACATTTGTGTGTATAGCACTTAACTTGATTAATAATATTAAGTACAGAGGGAGGTTGACTTTTCCACATCTTCATCCAGTGCTTAGGTAATGTATTTGAAATCAAATTAAGCCTTCCTGATGGTCTCTCAGAAGTTATTTGAAAAGACAAAGGCAAACCACAGCTTACTTGCCAATATTTCTAATTAAAAACAAAACTGTAATTGGAATGTGGATTTTTTTCACTTTTAGAAAACAAAAGCTATGACTTAAACTTTAAGGTTTTCATTACACATGAAATGCAATTATTGTTTACTAGCAAACATGACAGCACTTTTTTTGAACTATTTCTTATTTTCCTCCTTCTATTACCCCTGATGCATATCTGAAAAAAAGATTATCAGTTTGGCTTTTCTTTTTTTCTTTTTAAGGCTCCTGCTAAGAGAGATCAAACTCAGAGTACCATCAAAGAGGAAAAAGTCCATCTGTTGAAGTATAATATAGGAGATCTAGTGTGGTCCAAAGTGTCTGGCTTCCCGTGGTGGCCGTGTATGGTTTCTGCTGATCCTGTTCTCCATGCCTACACTAAACTAAAAGGTATGTCATTCAGATTTCTTCAGGTAAACAAAATTATTGCTTTGGAAAAATTCTGTTCTTCGTCTATGCGGTTAATCAGCAACTTGTCAGCAGGAATGTTAAAATCATGTAAATACTATTCTTGAGTATATAGCAGTGTGTCTTTTAACTCAAGTGTTATCTGAAAGATACCAAAATTGTGAGCTGTCAAACTGTTTGGAGTCTTCTTAAAAAAAGAAAAAAAATAAACCTAAGAGTGTTTTCATTGTTTCTGTGGAGAAGCTTGGTAAATTGATACAGGCTAAAAATTTTATTAAAGCTGATGGGAATTAAATATTCCTGATGATTGTGATTTACTAAAAGCAATCTATAATTCAGGCAGCTAAATTTTCTCTGATTCATAGAGTCAGTACTGATATCTACATACAATATTAGTTGATTTAAAATGCAGGAACTGCCAAGTATTAATGAAATTTTTAGGAATGAATCTGTACAATTTCTTAATCTCATTTGCACCTTTGTTCTCTGTCCTGATACCTGAAACTTTTGAGGCTTTAGTAGCAATAAATATTTAGACTACGCATTAAGAAAGAGTTGGAAAGGCTGAAAGCAGTGAAGCATTGGGATGGATTGCCTAGATAAATGGTCTGATCTCATTCATAGGAGGGTTTTAAGTACAAATTGGATTAATATCTCTAGGATTATAGCTATATTCAAAATTGGTAGTAAACTAAATGGCTTCTTGAGAACTTTTTCAAGCATTCTGAATACAGTTGTTGGAATGTTACTATAGACTCGTCAGACAAATTTTCCTTGTTGCAGTCTTTCAGAGTTTGGATCAGGCAGTCCCTGTCATTTTTAGTCTTTGGATTATTAGGTCTAATATGACATAAAGAGATGGATTTTGAGAGTAGTAGAGCTGTGTATTTGTTCCTAACAATTGCTCTGTTCCTTGAAAGGAGCAGGGTTTATGTTCATTATCTAGAATCTTCATGGTGCATCTTTATCAGAAACTATAGAAACAGATCCAGGAAAACCCAATGTCTGAATGCAGCCTGTGGAGCACGAACAGAAAGAAGGGCTCACATACTTTGCAATGTTAATTTCCCTTATTATGGGAGAGATGGTCATTTCTCATATTTGCTCTGGAGTGGGTTTGGGCCTGCCTTTTCCTTGAAGAGTTTAGTCAGTGTCTGACCAGCCATCCTGACTAATAAATGCATTCTGATGTATGTATTTTATTAGTAGGTATTTTCAGTCTTACCTTCCACCTACTCTTTATTATTTAGGCACTATCAAAAGTCTCTTCTTGCAAGAAATAAAAAGGTCTTTTGTCAGTGAATTGTAGAAATACTGAGCTATGTCTCTGTATTTTTCATTTCTAGGCGTAGGATCAAGTGTTTATAAGCAGTCTGAATTTCTGGATGTTGCCCCTTGATTTGATCATTCCAGCTGATTAGGCTTAATAAAAATTAATAACTTTCAACTTGTGGGAAGTACATTTTTGTGTAAAAAAGTCTGTGTGAGTCTGGCTAAAGCCCCATCTCACTGAATATCCTGTCTCTGGCTGTGTTCAACCACAGATGCTCAGATACAGAGAAGCACCAGGGAAGAGGTGGGCTCCCAGAACACTCTCCCAAACTGCCAACAATTAGTTGCTTCAGGATTCTGTGGGCCAAAAATTAAGTTTCCGTATGTAACAATCGTTAATGAATATCAGAAAATCAGGCAACCCCGACGATGGGGAGAAATGATGCATCTGACTCCATTGATATCAGAAGGCTAATGAATTACTTTATTATACTATACTATTCTATACTATATTACACTACATCTAAATTGAAACTACACAAGCACTCAACCCAACAAAACTGCCCAGAATCTTGTGACTGTCAGCCCAGAGTCCTGACACACAAACATGGGTTCCATTGGTCAATGAATCAAAACACTCACATCAGAATCCATTTACCAATTCCCTTCAGGTAAACAGTCTTCCACAATGCATTCCACTTGTTCCAAAACACAGGAGCAGTAAATGAGATAAGAATTGTTTTTTCTTTCTCTGAGGTGCAGAGAATGTGAATCCCAGAAAATCCTTGGGAAGTTGTGCCTTGCATTTCTCTGTGAAGAGAAATGCGGCCACAAATGAATGTCATTATTTTATCCAGGAGCATTGGTACAAATTCAACTCTCAGAGGGTACCTGAACATTCACCACTAGGTTTGTGACTCTAGTGGCAGGAACTATTACTTAGTCTCCTTAATTAGGCAGTTACAGCTGTGCAGCATTACAGTGCAAAAGGAGCACAGCGCCTGCCTGCTTGGCAAGTGGGCTCTTGGCAGATCTTTACAGGAGGTTGGAATCCTAGGCTGTGGCTTCTCTGTATGCAGCCAGGGCATCCTGGTAAAATAGACAGATTAAGTCATAAGAGCTCTGTAGTCACTACTTAAACATTTTCTTGATGAGCACAAAGTTATTGCAAGACAGTTTTTCCTGACTAGGCAGCTCTGGAACATATGTTAGATTACTGATTGGATGTGTGATGGTTACAATCCCAAGACTTTTCCTCTGCCCTTTCTCTAGATTCTCATATCTGATCTCAGATGAGTCATTACAGTTCTTGTAGTACTCATAGATGTTTTTATATATAGTGTAAGTTCGTAATTGTTATAAAACATTACATGTATATATTAAAATTTTTGCCCATACCATTATTACCCCTCCAGATGCCATATTTTACAAGATTAATCCCCTATTAAAATAATCACCATTATTGGCTGAATCACCATGAAAAGAAAGTTCTTTCTAACTCTAGAAACCCCAAAAATAAAGTATGAAGCAATCAATTAGATCTATTTGGTGTCTAAGCCTGAAGACATGCAGTGTATGAATAATGGAATTCCAAATGGAATCTAGACGTAGTTTGAAGTCACCTGTAACAGAATTGTGGCTGTTATTGGTACCTAGTGGGTGTCCATCCTTCCTGAGTTTGTCTGCTGTCTAGTCTATGTGTAGGACAAACTGGTGTGGTGACACTGGAGGAACCACAGGTACTGCAGGGAGCATATTTGATCCAGCAGGATTGAATTTGCAAACACAGAAGTGCAGCTTAAAACCTTTTCTATTTTTAAACAAGACCATCATTTGAACACTTAGCAAACTTACAAGTTCTAATGAACAAGGTGTTAGAGGACATCTTAAGTGTGATCTCTTACCTCTGCCTTTTAGAAATTCATTGTTAACTTAGAACCCTTTGATGAGTTTTGTAAGTGGTATCTTCCCCATTTTCTGTAGAATAGCTGAGACCTTGGGAAGGCAAAGGTTGTATGCCTGTATCATACCACAGTGAGACAATGTTCCTCCTGTTTTTCTAGGGGAAAAAGGAAAATATTTTTAGTTTTAGAAGAAAAAAATGCTTCTTATTTAGATGTCAAAATTGTATTTTTATCCCTCCAGTCTCCCTTCCGCCAGCCAAATCCTTTATTGATTTCTTTGTTTCCTGAAAATTCTTGATTATTATGAAGTTGTGATTGCAAGGGTTAAAAACGGATTAAATACGTGTCTCTGTTTAAGAATACAAAAAGATAAATTTTAGGAGACTTAGGGAGGAGGCTGAGTGCACAGGCTCTCCAAGCTGTGGAACTTTCTCAGTGTTCCTTGGGAATTAAATGCTGAATTCATTTTCAGAAACACCCAGACCTACATGTAAAGTTAATATACGTGGAAAACTGACAGGTGATTGTAACCTCAAGTTAATTTAGCCAAGCATGTTCTTGCTGGGAATTAAACTCTTGAGCTTTTGGGTCAGACTTCATACATTATCTTTCAGAGACTTTCAGACTGGTTTAAGTGTGTTTTTGAAAGGTTATCCAGTTTTATTGTGCTTTTGTTATGGCAACTGTAGCAGCTTACAGACTTCAAGTCTGCAGGGGCTTACCAGAGTCTAGATCTTAAATACATGTGTTTTTTTTTTTTTTAATTTTCAGGACAGAAGAAGAGTTTTCGTCAATATCACGTTCAGTTTTTTGGAGATGCCCCAGAGCGAGCCTGGATATTTGAGAAGAGCCTGGTGCCCTTCAAAGAAAAAGACCAGTTTGAACAATTATGCCAAGAGAGTGCAAGACAAGCCCTCACTAAAGCAGAGAAAATAAAGGTAAGAAGTTCCCAAATCAGGCAAGATTTGGAGCTTTTTATTTTAGCATTACAGAGATGTATGGATATAAATAGGTATTATAAAAAGCTTAAAGACAGCTTGTTTTACAGGAGTCTTACATTTCATTTATAGATGCAAAGGATGGGGTGATTTACCACTGTTTGTTACTCAGTAAACATCAGTACTCTTCTGCTTTGTCATGGATTTCCCTGTGGTGTCAGTTGTATCCAGTACAGCTTCATTTGAACTCTGAATCACAGACCTGCATGACAATTATTTCCCACTTTTTGTTACTCACTAAACATCAGGACTCTTCTGCTTTGTCATGGATTCATCTGTGGTATCGGTATTATTAAATACAGCTCCATTTGAGCTCTGAATTCCAGACCTGCATGATAATTGGTCTCTTGGGGTTGTTTGATGTCAATGTCAGCATTTTGCAGTCGCAGGTGGGCAGATGGCTCACAGGCTGTCTCGTGTTGCAGATGCTGAAGCCGGTGTCGGGGAAGCTGCGGCCGCAGTGGGAGATGGGTGTGCAGCAGGCCAGTGAAGCTGTGGCCATGACAGTGGAGGAGCGCAAGGCCAAGTACACCTTCATCTATGTCAGGGACAGACCCCACCTCAACCCTCGAGTGGCAAAGGAGGTTGGCATTGCTGTGGAACCCTTGGAGGAGATGGATGAGTCGTCCTACTCACATGAAGAAACCACTCCAAATCTGAAGTCAATGAAGGAGTCTGGCATTCCTAGCAAGAGGAGGAGAAGGACATCAAAACTCTCTGCTGCTGATGATATGCAGGAGAGCAGTCAGTTGGAGGATAAGAATACTACTCCTCAAAAGTCATCTGAACAGGCAGAATCCAAAAGAGGGATAGGCTCCCCTCTCAATAGAAAGAAAACTCCAGCGTCTACTCCACGAAGCAGAAAGGGCGATGCAGTATCTCAGTTTTTGGTCTTTTGTCAGAAGTACAGAGATGAGGTTAGTCTCTTTCAGCTGTTATTATTGTTGATTGCCTCTTCTCATTTCTGTACTTGAAGAAACTACTTTACTTTAGTAAACAAAAATCAGTTATTACTGCACAATCTATATATTCTGGGTTTGACAGTGCCTGCATCAAATCTTATTCTAGACAGAAATAGAGAAAGAAGGGAATGTAAGTGAGCAATATAAACAAAATGGTGATAACTGCTTTTGTATTTCAAGCAAAAGTTGTGTTAGTATCTTCCCACATAAACCAGTAGTCCTTTGTATCAGCCATATTTTGTCTTTAGTGTATGTACAATACAATACATATGCATACATATATGCTCAGACAACGGTAACAAAGATTATGCTGTTCATGGCAATCTGCTTGTAGACAACTTTTACATTCTTTCTGAGGATATGGCTCAGTTGATTCTGTGTGTTCCCTTATCTTTGAACACTTCAAAACTTAATTTACTTACCTGAAACCTTTTGCTGAGCTTCAAAAGAAGCTGCTTACCAAAGCTTGTAAAAATCACTGTCAGTGTGTGCAATCTTCTGGGACAGAAACTAGGTCCTCTTGAGGCACTTACACTCCAATACAAGGTAGAATAAATAAAACAGTATGTTATTATCAGTTTGTTTTAGGAAGACTTAAAAGTGTAAAAAAAAAGCACTACTGCTGGTGTAGCTCATTACTTTTCAAACAGGACTTAGCATTACTTTGAATCAGGATTTTTCTTCCTTTCAGTCTTTTAGTCCATTTATAGTACTGTTCCATGATCTGAAGCTAGTGTGTGTTTTCTTGTACTATTACATATTGTTCACAGAAGGATCAAGAAGTTAGTGAGGACTTTGTCATACTCTTTAGCTACTGAATGGTTGACTTCATTGTAGCATACTTGTATTAGAAAAGAATTAATAGATGTAAACTTTATAAAGGAATATTGGAAAGCAGATTCTGTTGGATGGAAGTCAATTAGTTGTGGTTCAACTTGGGATCTTATTAGATCATTGAAATTTAAGGTAATATTGAGAATGAAAATGAGCACAATATTACATAAACCTTTTTAGTGGCTTTGGTTGAGTTGAGAAGAGCATTGGCATTGCAGTTTGCTGGCTCTGGAAAGGAAGTGGTCTTGTAGCCAGACAATTAAATACAGATTTTGACATACTAATTATGAAAAGCTGTATGGGTAAATCATCTGTCTCATGTTGGAGACACATGAGTTCTATTCCCAGTTCTTGTGTAAGTGACATTGCAAGAGGGAATCACCTTGGCCTTCAGTGTACATAGCAAGAAGTCTTTTGCAATATTGAGGGACATACAGTTGCTTCTCTGGAAGAAATGAGATTATGATGACTGGCTTTATGGACTCTTAGCCAAACACACCTTGCAGAGAAGAGATGTGCTGAGTCTCTGGTATTTCTATTTTCTGTGCCAGTTATCGCACTTTGTTCCCTGCTGTTGTTATACTGTAATTTTCAAATTAATAGATGGAAAATATGAAGACTATTAGAATATGTAAAATTGAGGAAATACATGTTCTTCAGTGTCATTTCAGGAAATTGAAAAATTTTCTTAAACTTGAAATTCTCACTGATCATAGTGGCTAATGTTGCACAAAGTTAAAGTAGAAGGAAATAAGTTTAAAAATATTATGTATTTTTAGAGAGAGGGCATCCTACCATTTCTGCCTAGAATACCTTTTAATGAGATCTGTCATGAAAACCCAAATCTGCCTGAATGTGTGATCCATTCTAACAGGTACAGAAACACTTCTGTGGGTAGAACAGAACTAGGTTGTGAAAGATGCAGATACCTCTGACTGATCATCAGAACCTGTCTTCCCTTTGTCATGATTGGAATTTGACTGGCAAAGTGAGAAAACACCAACTTAGATATTTATGCTTTTTGCCTTTCACGTTGCTTTTAAACTGGCAGGTTCATGCCATTGGTGGAAGGTGGAGATTCTAACCTGAGATTTGGAATGTCCCCTGCTGTTTAGGCTTATCTGGTTCAACTTGCATGACTTGCACCAAGAGTTTGTTTTGCTGTGTTGTAGATGTTCTGATGCTTTAGAAAGAGTGATGATGTTGGCTAAAACACAAACCTGGTTTTGAGCTGCTTGAACTGGTGGCATTGGAGAGTTTAGTGTATGACTTTCTTAGTATTTGCATGTAGAAACTGAGAAAAAAGGAGCATTACAGACCCCGAAGAGGCTCTCTGTCCCCAGTCTTGGGGAGGGATGGAAGTGAAAGGGATGGCTGAGGACTCCTCTTGTGGGGCCTCTAATAATACCAAGCTGTCTTAAAAGTGGAGCCATTTCTGCTGTGTCTTGCTTGGAGTCTGGCTTTGTGGGGTAGTGAGATTCATATATGGGTTTGATTTTATTATTATTTAACTGCTGGAGAATGTTTTTAATGATTTAAGAGACACACTTCCCACATCCCTGAGGGAGGTGCTGAAAGCTTGGAGCACTTTTGTGGTTGTAGTGGTGCATTAAGTATTTTGTGCTGTTACCAAAGGAGTAAAGATGTGTTTTGTACTATTGTATTGTGTGCTTCCCCTGTGAAAAATACAAGGCTAGTAAGCATAGCAGGGAAGTGTCTCACTGGAGATAAAGGTGGCATTCAAGTGCGAGGCAGAGAGCTATGCTGTTTACATCAATTGATTTGAGCCTTGAGTCTCTTGCGAGGAAAATTAAGGAATAATTTCACTAACATGGAGACTTTGGAGAAGACTACGGAACTTTTTCTTTGCAGGCCTTATTTATAAGGGTCCCTTCACCATTCTCAGTGTCTTTTCCTTGTCATTTCACAGTGCTGCTAGTCAGCTGAAAGTTATTCTTATTTTGTTGAGACTGGAGGTAATGTTACTGTGTATCTCATTTCTCCGAATAAGTCTAGTTATTTCTTGGAGAATTAAGATTGAGCACAATGACCTGTACATTTGTGACAGCAGTCAAAATTGATGCTAATTTTGTGTTCTGAAGAAGTGAGATTTGTGGAAGGGGTATCTTGTGGGTTTATGTTCCTCCCTTTCAGTAATGTGAATCCAGTTGCTGGATTTTAATCTAAATTGAGTAGAGGCTTTCAAAGGTAGTTGTACTCCTCAAGCCTTATGCAGATGGATTATGCCAGGTAGAAACAAGGCAATTCTACTAAGAGAAAAATTATTGCATGGATTTCCATATTAGACACTGACCAATGGAAGGAAGGTACTGCAGCTATTTTAATACTTGGAAAAGCAAGAGTCACACTTGCATCCTGTTTGGTAACAGGAAATGTAGTTGTAAGACCATTAATTCTAAGAAATTAAGTTTACTCATTTCACCTTACCAGAAAATTTGTATTTCTGTTCTGTTGAATGGTGTTACTCTTTGAACAATTGGCTTTCTTGACTTAGTTTTTCATTTGCTCTGTGTTTTTGGGGTGTCAGTTACATCACTCATTTTGGAGAATGTTGGGTAATGAGATGAGAATAATTGTTTTTAAACTTGCTGTTTCATTTCTGCACAAGCATAGAGTTTTTTTACTTGGATGATTAATCAAATCTGATATTCCTTAAGGAGAAGTAGGAGTATACTGAAGGAGTTTGGAAGGACTTTTTTTCCTTTTTTTTTAGTATTGGTGTTTTGGTTTTTTGTTTTTTGGTGGGTTTTTTTTTTTTTGAGTATACTTCTGGAAACTCTATTAAACTCCCTGTTGATTGATATCATGTGCCCTGCTTATAGCATTAAAAAAGATGCATAGCTAAGGTTCATATGCATAAAAAAAAAAGATGAATCAATACAGGGAAATTGCATCAGATGCTAACTTATGTAAATCTCTCTGCTGAGTTAGGTGTACCGAGTTCTATGATTAATGAGTTTTGCTCTGAATTGATGGATTTCTTTCTAGGCAAACATATATTCCAGTATTGCTTGCCTGTCATTTATGGATCTATATTTAAACTTCATTGAGAAACAATACCCTTTTTTTTTTTAATGACCACAAGACAAGATTTATACTTACTCCACTTCAGTTTTTGAATGGCAAAAGGCAAATAGATACTTCCAAAATTAGTCTTAATATTTCTGAATAAGCTAGTTAATTTTTTCTTAAAAGACAGACAGAGAAGTGGTTATTTAAAGCAAAACTGGATACAGTAGGCTTTATTCTAGTTCTGTCTACAGCAGAAATATTGGCTGTTGTTTGTATCCAGTTTTCCAAAGTTGGAAGTGTGTACACCATTCTTTCCAATGGCCACTTTTTTTTTAATTCAACCCTATTTCTGCATGTATAGGTGGTTGCTGAACATCCAGATGCTTCAAGTGAGGAGATTGAAGAGCTGCTCGAATCGCAGTGGAACATGCTTAGTGAAAAACAGAAAGCTCGCTATAACACAAAGTTTGCCATAGTGACCTCTCCCAAATCTGAAGAAGACTCTGGTAAACGTAAAACTGTGCTAGTGTACTCTAACTAAATTTGATATACATAGTGGCATTAAACTAAGCACATATTTGAGACCCTGTAGGGAAAACAGCTTTCACTGTTTTCCAGTTTTAATTCTTGGTGTTTGTGCCAATAGCAAAGGAATGCCAATGGTTACAATAAACGCAACCCATGAAGTCTACATTTC
This sequence comes from Zonotrichia albicollis, assembly GCF_047830755.1. Taxonomy (NCBI): domain Eukaryota; kingdom Metazoa; phylum Chordata; class Aves; order Passeriformes; family Passerellidae; genus Zonotrichia; species Zonotrichia albicollis. The sequence continues at coordinate 50,459,481 of NC_133823.1, read as the reverse complement.
TTGCTCATTGTTCTGAAAAGTTGTTATATGTAAACCTTCTGCTGTTTAGACATTGCTGATTTCTCATTCTTCTTCTGCCCATAAGCAGCTGCCATTGCATCCACTGCTTGTTACAAGTGGATGGTGGGAAGGAAAGGTGAAGTGTTAACTGCTAGTAAAATTCGAGATGTTGTTTTTATAGAACAGTTAGAAACGGTTTAAAAATTTAATCAGTGCTACACCTTTTCTTCATATATGCCTAAAGTGTATTACTTCACATCATCATCAACTCAGGAAGAACTATTCCAGACTTTATTCTGTACCCTTCAGCCATTTGGCATTTTATTGTGCTACTCAAAGTTTTTAGGACTTTGTGCAAGTTTGCAAATACTTTATTTTTTTCTCCTTGTATTTTTGTTGCTTTTTTCTGGTGTTTGTTTTTGACGAACAGTCTCGATTGTTTTCCAAAATATTTGAGGGGGTTTGGAGTTGCTTATTTGAGAAAGGAGGAGGAAGAAGATAGTTTGCCATTTGCATGAGCTTTATCAAATTTAACTAGCTATCATTTTTCAAATTTAAATAGCTTTACAGCATTGTAAGAAGACTTATATGGAAGTATTAGAAGCCAACAGGTGCTGCTTTGGGCAATGACAAGAATGAGAGGGAGTGTTTGAAAGTTTGTGAGACTTGGAAAAATTTGTATAAAAATGGCAGTCAGTTTTGTTAACTATGTGTGTGTGTGTGAAATAACATCATTTTGTGGAAAATTGAAAAGTTTTTAACTTAAAATTTTAAGTGTTAAATATTTGGATATCAGTTTAAAAAAAAAACACATTCTGTATCTCTCAAGGTTCATCATTGAAGAATATTGGAGAGGCCAAACGTAAAGTGTTTCAAGACTCACCTAAAAGGAGATCAAGATCCAGAAGTAATTGAAATTTGTGTTCTGTGCAAATAGCTCATCATTATAAGTAGCTGTTGAGTGTATTTTTTTATGTAATCGCCCACGTATCATAATCTCTTTATTTTATCTCAGATGTTGTCTTCCTTGACGTTAGAACTTTAATGGATCCCAAATTAAATATCTTAACACTGTAGTGCTGAATTTTGTTCACCTTCCTCAGTGTCATATTGCAAGAAATGTAATTGAAATTGTACCTGTACCAGGTGTTTCTAGTACATATATTGTGTACATTTATAGTTACCTACAGATGAAAATATGTCAGTTCACTTGTTCCCCATCTCAAATCCTCTTAAACTTGGAAGAATGTTGTGGGATTTCTTTTGCTGGCTTTTTGTAAGTAGCAGGTTCTCCTGGAGCCATTTCAGTCTGCTTTGTGGATTCAGTTGGATCATAGAATATGTCCTAGATTGTTTAGATAAGAACATTAATTTGAAAATTATCCATATTTTCAAGTTGCTCTATTTTTAATATTTACAGACATTTGTTCCCACTGAAATAGAATGCTTGTAGCTGTAGGGCAATTTTCAGTTAACATATTTGTGCCCCTGGAGCTTGCAATTTTCATACTAATAATACTCTGTAGCTTCATAAACTAGAGAGTACTGAAGAGTCTAATTAAGTTGTCATTTCATCTTGATGAAACAGACCACTTCCCAAACCCTCATCTATCTTTTTGAGGTGCAGACAATAGTGGAACCTGTGGCAGGGATATGTAGATTACTCAGTGATCTTTGGTATTTAGCAGCTGCTTGAACTTAACAGTGAACAACCATCTAAATATATAAATAACTTTGTGGTCTAAAATGGCCAATGTGGTTCTGTTCATAGGATTCAAGTTCATAAAGAAAGGGATCTTATGGTCTCATGTAAAATACAATCAGCTTGTTAGAGTCTGGAACTGCCAGGCCAGAAAGAGAATTAATCTGTACAGTTGGTGATATCTTTTCCAGAGGCCCCTTAATAGATGTCACCAGTTAAAGTAGGCTTAAGGAGGGGACTTAGAAAGTAATTTTAGTAGTAAGGCACTGTTACAAAGTGACAGGAGAGTGAAAAGCTGTACAGCTCAATCCTGTGCAGTCTGATGATGTGAAATAAATGTTGGGCAGTAACATTCAGATCTTAAACTAGTGCTTGTATAGGTAGACTCATCTTTGTAAAAGAACTTGAGTATGAAGCAGTTGATTTAGATTCTTTTCTAGACTTAGTCTTTAGCACCAGAAACCAGACCTTAAGCATTAAGAGGTCATCAAACTGTGTAAATGTTTATCCATGTTTTAAAAATAATGACTGAAAGAAAAGTACCTTAAATAACTAGATCAGTTCAAATAATTTCAAAGTGGGTTTTAGATTATTTTTCATGTGAGTTTCCCCCATCCCCCATCCCAAGGTAATTTACATGGAAATAAAAGAAACCAAAAAAAGAGGACAAAGGAGCCTACAGAAGATTTTGAAGTTCAGGAAGCACCTAGGAAAAGACTCAGGATGGATAAACAGAATAATCGGAAGGTAATTATGTCCTTGGTTTGTTGGGGTTGATTTATAGCAGCACCAGTCACATTGCTGTAGTTAAGTTTGTCAGCATTTCCATTTTCAGGATTAAAAAAGAAATGTCCATATATTTTACCAAACTGTTGTCAATATTCAGAGATCCATGTGAGCTTACCACTGGGGGATTTTTCCCTTTGGTTCTGAGGATGGAGGTAGGACAAGTTGCACTTGCTACTTAAACTGTTCCCCGAAGAAATGTGCAGAGGGAGGCATGACCTCTCTGTGGTGTTGTGCGCTGTAGTTCTTTTTCTTTCCTCCTGATTTGGAGTTAGTTTTACCAGAATGTTAAAGAAATATCTTTAGCCAGTAGTTACTTTAGACAAAAGTCAGAAGAGAGGAAAGCAATTAAAGCAAAACAGAAAAGCTACTTTTCACAAACAGGAAGGCTATAGGACACTTTAGAGTGGCATGCTGCCCCTTTTCTTGGGTTAGGAGACTGCAGTAAATTTATATTTCTGCAGTAAAAGTATATTTATCACACAAGTTTCAGGCTCCTTTTCTGCTCAGAATTTCAGTGGTACAGCAAGCAAATGAAACAACCTGATAGAAGGCAGTAGATTTATTTTTTTAATGAGTTGTGGAGGTCTTATTTGTAGGTGTCAGTTTGTTTGGTGGGCTGGTTATTTTGCTAATTCTGTTGATATTGTAGATATTAAGACAACTTGTTGTCTTAGAATTTAATATTAAAATAAGAGAATTTCAGATAGGCTTAATGAGCTGATTAGCAAGGGACAGAGATAATCCTTAATGTTGTTACCTCTGGAGAAAGAAGAGCCAAAACTGGTTTCTGCACTTCTTGCTGGAATGGGTTAGTCATTGCATATTCATGTGACTTTCTAGGAGCAGTTTTTCAAACCTTTTTAAACTTGTATCATTGTTTTGCATATACTATAATACATGAGATGGATGGAATAATGAAGTTTGCTTATTACAATTAATTCCTCCTATAAAGTCCTTTATTTTTCTGTTCTAAAGGTACTTTCTTGTCCCACCAGCATTTGTACCCTACAGTTAGCCTACATTCTCAGAAGTAGGATGAAAGGTGGTTGCAGTTTAGTTCACTCATGAGAGGTTCTGGTGTCTTTGGTGCTGTGACACACATGTGAATATACCACCAGGAAAATAAATAACTGAATGAGGTTATTGATTCCCATAATATTCATAGCACTAATGGCTATGAATAGCACTGACTTTATGATGTGCATTTTAAAAATGTTGTTCTCTCTCTGGTCAGTTTATCGGAACTGTTTACAAGGGGGTTGATGTGTGTAAATATTAGGTGGTTTGGAAACTCTAAATGCATATAGCAGGGTTGTGTTCCACAGAAAGGTCAGATCTGGTTTACAGTTTGTTTCAGGAATTCTCTCTTAGACTTTTTCCTGCCTTCACAATTCCAGCTGTATATGCTGCTGCTTAGTAGAACATTCAGTGAATGACAGGGAAAGTATGTAATGATTCAGAAAAGCAAACACTAACCATACACCTTCTTTCTGCTATTCCCAGTTTACCTGCAGGCTTTAGGTACAATCATTTTGGATAGGAGGAGCTTTGATTTCATGACATTTTACTTGCACAGAGTTGTGGGTTGTACTCTCCCTTTGTCCTTAATTCTTATTTACAAAATCAGAATGTTTTCACATAAAGTAACCAAGCCATTAGTGCCCATATGGACGTTTTGAAAAACTAATTTGTTCATTGTTGCTTTGATGATGTATATGAAATGCACATTAACAAAATGGGGGTTCTGTAAAGTGTACTTTAACTTTAAGAATGAACTATCCTGTACATTTTCACAGAATCACAGAATCCTTAGGATTGGAAGGGGCCTCTGGAAATCATCCAGTCCAATCCCCCTGCCAAGACAGGGTCATCTAGAGCAGGTTACACAGGAATGTGTCCAGGTGGGTTTGGAATGTCTCCAGAGATGGAGACTCCACGACCTCTGTGGGCAACTGTTCCAATGCTCTGCCACCCCAAAGTAAAGAAATTTTCCTCATGCTGAGGTGGAACTTTGTGTGGTTTAGTTTATGGCCATTACTCTTCGTCTTGTCACTGGGCACCAGAAAAGAGTCTGGCACCCTCCTCCTGACACCCTCTTTTCTTTCATTTTTGCCCAGAAGTGTAACAGTAATCTTAGCAGACCCATACTGGGAGCCTCTGGTGGCATTGGTGGTAGGCAGCTCAGTAAAAGCACAACATGGCACATCTGTAGCCATTTGTGTTTATTTTTACAAAGGAAATCAGTTCCCTGGCCCTTGAGGTGTTCACCTGCACATCTTTGATAAATCTGATTGTCAGATGAAGTCTGTGAAAAAGCACGTAAAGCATTGGAAATGTGTGTAAAGCTTTCTGTTCAGTAGAGCTGTGCTTATTAATCAGGTGGGCATGACAGGGTTAAGTATTCTAGGCTACAGTTTTAGTAATTTGAATGAATTTGTAACATAAGAAATGGAAAAAAAAATAGTGGCATGTGTTAGGAGCAATGTCTTCATTTTGACAAAGATTTGACAAAAACTTCCCCTGTTTTTGGCCTAAACTTTTAATCATGAATTCTCAATCTGAAGCAAATTTAGGTGTTGTTCATTCTCCCTTGAAAATAGTGGTTTTATTTTGGAAATGCTGAAACAATCTTAACCATAGTAATTTTTAAAATGGCACTGCTATAAGTTGTGGAGTTGGAAGCAATTCTCTCTGAGACTTAGATTTCTGCACAGGGTTTACTCTCAAATTTCTATACTAATTCTGCAATTTAATAATTAAAGGTCTTAATTTGACCCGTTTGTACAAAGAATAGTAAGGGTAATTTACAAGTTTTGTGTTTAGCACTCCCCCTTTTGATATGCTGAATTTGGGATGGATAAGTGGGATGCTGAAGTACTGTGTTCTTTAATATTTCTCATTTGTTTATGGGTTTGTACCCTGTGCTGTAAATGAGTTTTAAAGTTCACTTAAGTGGGGCTAGTTTAACTGCAGTACCATTCAGATATTTGTAAAGACACTTTCTTTTGAATGACATAAATCCAGAACTAATTGCCAGATGTATCCAACCACTCATAAATTAGGAGTTTTTTTATTTTTTCATATTTTTTTTTGTGACAGAGGGAGACAAGCAATGACAAAACAGCAAAAACAAACTCTTCTAAGGTCACAGAAACCTCCTCTTCACAAAAGAACCAGTCAGGTAATGTGGTCAGAATAAGTTTTAATGTAACTTTTTCAATTAAATACTTTTACAATGCCAGCGGCTAAATTCCGCTGACTCAGCGAGCAGTTGCAGTTGTGCCACAGCTGGGGGGGAGCCCTGTTCCTTCACTGCCCTCCTGCAGCTGGATCCTGGACTGAAATTGTGCATTGCTGACTGAGAGCAGCAGTTCACAGTTCCCTGTGGGATGGCACCAGATTAAAGCTGGTGCCCCAGGTCTTGGTGAGCAGGGAACAAACCCTGCTGCTCCCCTTTGCCCCCTGCACTGGCCCAGTAAAACAAGCGCAGTGGCCATCAGTGTCATCAGGTACTTTGGGGTTTAGTCCTTTGACATGGTGCTTGATGGGAGGCAGTGTGGAGCATGAGAGGGAATTCTGTAGAACCTTGGATGGAAACACCAAAGTGAGACTTGTTAATGATGCTCAAGTTGAAGGTAACTGCTATCAGAGCATGTCTCTGCAGGTGTTACAGTGATTTGCCAAAGACAAGCGAGCTCCAGCAAGTCCTGCACGGTGTAGGAGTGGTGATGTGCCATGGCTAATGTGTGGTACTTGGCTCCTGTATATAAATTTTCTCTTAACAAAGTGTTAGTGGTACTCAGATTGTGATGAGCTCACATAGGCCTTCTCATATAACTGCTACCTCTGCTTTAAAGAGGTCTTAAGTCACAAGATACTTTGATTTTAATAGAAATGAGACTATAAAAATTTGGGAAAACATTTAGCACATATTTGATTAATGGAGACCTTTATTTTTAAAATCAAGCCAAAATACATGGCTTCAAAAGCTTCATGTTCATTCAGTCCTATGTAGGTGCCCAGAAGACTTACCTAAATAATTCCTTCTTGTATCTGAAGGAATATTTTAAATGGCTTCAGGGAGATAACATTTTAAAGTTCCAAACTTCACTTTGTAAACCAAAATTATTTTACAGCAACGAAAAATCTGTCTGATGCATGTAAACCTCTGAAGAAGCGAAATCGGGCTTCAGCAGCAGAATCTTCAACTCTTGCTTTTAGCAAGAGTTCATCTCCTTCAGCTTCCTTAACTGAGAATGAGGTAAAAAAAAAGTGGTGTTTGCACACAGCCATTTAATTACAGAAATTATCAGGTGTGAATCTTGTTTAAAAAAAAAAAAAAAAAAGGCAAAACTCAAAGGCGAATTCTCTAACGTTGGTGCTCTAGACAAGTTCCAGTTTTGGCCTCTGTGAATCTGTTACCGTGTGCATTGCAAATCATTTATTGTAACACCAACATCTGCTTTGGGGACGTCGAGATATTATTGTGGTTTTTAATGTATTTACCAACAACGTTTTAGAATTGTAACCTTCTATTAGAGGCAAAGTAAAATGCCAGTGTGTTCTGTATTTTCTTCTACAGATTTTTATGTAAGTGTACTACATTAGTTACATTATGTAACTCAATATTGTCATGTTGCCATAGCTTTTATATCAAAGCAGATTTCCTAATCCTCTGTTTGATCTAGAACTGGACAGTCTTCTGAGCAGAGCCCCTTTTAACTCAAATTAGTTTTCAGGCTGTTTTAGTGCCATTTCTCCGTGATGCAAATAGCTCCAACCCCAGTAGAGTTAAACAGGCAGTGAAGGATGTATCTTTTTGATACTTGCTAATCATAGTCTTAGCTCTGCATATTTGGAACTGTGATTCTTCTCAGTTGACATACAATAAATGAAATGTATGTATCAGAAGTGTATTCATACAATCCATTAAACCATTCCCCAAGTCATCTACACTGTTAAAACCAATCAGCCAAAGAGTGGCAGCATGAGGGTGAAGTATGCATGCTGTTTTGCAGGTGGGTTTGGATCTGTAGTTGGTAGGATTTAGTAAAATATCCATAGACAAACAGCTTCACCCAGTCTGTGTTACAAAAACTGTAGAGAAAATACTTGCCTGCTAACAAGGGAATAGGGCTTCCAGCTCTCCTGGAGACTTTCATCTCCCCTAACAAATGCATGAGATGCTGTAATGAATGCAGTTAAAATATCTAGACAATGTTCAGTAAACAGTTTACCTTTGGGTAGGGGAAAAAGATTGCATGTTAATGGCTGTATATCTTAACTGTAACTGGAAAAACATTTTAACTAAAAAACCTCAATAAATACTCCCTCCTGTACCCCAATAAAACAAGCAAAGGGGGTCCAGCAGAAAATAATGTCCATAGCAGCAGCCAGGTAAAGTAATACTTATTTTGTTTTCTCAGTTGAGAGACTCCCATCTTTTGGCTTACCAGCTTCTGCTGGATTGGCTTTGCTGGTGGGACTTGCTGTGTAATGGTCTATTCGGGGCTCTCTATTCAACCAGACTAGTTTAAGGAAAAATCTTAGGGGTTTTGGCTCAAATTATGCATCTCTAAATATTGGGGACTCAGAAGAAAGATTCTTCTCTTTCTTGAGATTATGATTATAAAATGAATTATCCAGAAGTCTTTCTTAACAAAAGACTCTTTTTTGTAGGATTTTGGGTTGTAACATAATGGTTCATATGTAAGAAAGGATGTGGTTGTATCTTACATATGGCTGAGATGGAAATTCTAAAACTTAGCACTAATTTACTCAGCTACTGCTAAACAGTAAAAGATCTGAGAAAAATTGCCTTCATACACTGCTCACAGAACACAGGTACACAAATTAGAAAGCGAATTAATTGTTTTTAAAGGGTTAAAATATCCAAAAAAAAGTCCCAAACAGCATAACAGAAAACACACCTTGTTAAATAATTTTGGGGGACTGGGTGCAGGGGGAAGTAGATAAATGGACTAAATCCTTGGACTGGTTAAAGCTACACTGACCTGAACTTGGACCAACTAAGGATTGGGCCCAGTTTGTTTTCTATATTAGATATATTTTTGCTGTTAAATAAAACAAAAATGTCAGGCATGTGTTTCAGAAATTAATATTGACCTGCTCTACAAAACAAGGAAAGACAAAAATTCTGGATTGTGTGGGTGGCTCTTAAAAACTTTTCCCCCTTTTGTATTTTTATTTAGCACTTGTCTAAACAGCTAAATATGTGTGTGTCCTGAGAGCATTCATGTGGAGAGAAACTTTCCTAGTATTAAGGGAAAGTTTTTTTAAAAATAAACACAGTCAGGTAGTGGTGAAAGCCTTGCACAGCTAATTGAGTAGGATGTAATTCTTCTCAACTTTAAGTAGATTTAATGATTAACTTTCACATTTCTGTGTTCACTATAAAACTTCTAAGTGTTCGTTGAGGTGCTCTCTTAACAAGTATAGGAAAAATTCTGTGTATTCTACAAGCACATACATCTCCACAAGGTGTATATAGGAGGAATCTGGTCTTTTTTTTCCCTTCTCCTTTTTTTTTCTCCCGTACTCTTTGTGAACAGCTTGTTCCAGAATGGAACCTGGATGTGACTGTTATTTGTCAAGAACTGTTGTTAACTACAGACCCCTTAAATGTTTGTCCTTTTCAACCAGGTTCTAGGAAAGATGTGCTCAGTTCTTTCTTGTTTGAAAGATGCATCTTATTTGACATTTAAAAAATATTTTAAATGCCTTTTGTTGTTATTAGGGGATATTTTTTAAATGGGGTTTATTTGAAATACTATAAAATCAGGCATGGCCAAATTTTCAGTTCATAAATTACTTTGAGAGGGAGATAAGAGTGGGAGTGTGGACTTGTTCAAACAGATTTATAGATGTGACATATTAGAGATTAAAGGTTCACTCCCTTCAAAAAATTGGGCTTTGAAGTTGTTGTAAGAGGGGTGGACAGAAGCAGTGAAGTGTTTATACAGGAATAAATTAATTTCATACCTGCATTTAATGTTGAAACTAAACAATTTTACTTCTAGGCACTTGACTCAAGTCACTTATGTGAAATATGATTTTGTTGAAATATAATTCTTAATGAGCAACTGGTAGGGCCAGATGTGAAAAAGATACTCAACACTGGAGTCTGCAAAAGCTTGGAGTAGTTTTTTACTGGCTATGTAAGACTTGGTGTAAGCATCCAAAAGCACATATTTGTGAGAAGAGATGCAGATGGTGTATTTTAATTTCTTGTTTTACCTTGGCCCTCCACCCCCCAATAATGTAGTAGGTGCCAGTAAGAGTGTAATCAGTATTTTTTTAATAAATAAAAAAGACTTTACATTACCATTACTGCTGGATTATTAGCACACCTGGTGTGTTTGCATGAAACATATCTGCTTTAGCTTTTCAATCAATTTTTGTGATTATTGTCTGGCTTCATTAAACTGGATGAATTTGTTGACAGCAGATAAGTGTCAAAGTATGGTGCAGACCATAGGTACTACTTACGAACTTTGTCAAAAACCTGTAATCTTTGCCTAAGAGAGGACAAAATAAAGCACATGTGATACTCTCTAAGTTAGCCAGCCTGTCCTTCATCACACCCTCAAGTCTGAGCTGGCCAGCAGATGGCAGCTTAAAGAAGCCTGGGAAAGATTTGAAGAGGTGCTTTTATTTTAATTTCATTACATCTTCCTTAGAGGAATTCTTTCTTCCCTTCTGTGGCAACCAGTGTCAAAACAAGCTCAGTTCCTGTTTATAGCTACAAATTCTTGTGTTTCCAAGGCCTAACAATGCAAATTGTAATAATGCAAGCCTTAATGCTCTTTTTCTTCATATTAAACAGTGGATTTTTTTCCCCCATTATTGGTTTGAGACAGATTTCATTTATCTGCATTTTTAATGGGCATTAGCATGTAAACACAAAGGAGAAAACATGTACAGCTCCTAAAAGGTAAGGTGTTTGCTTGAGGAGGCAGTCATGAGACATGCACAGCTTGCAACTCAAAAGTACATTTGTCATCCCTGGAGTCTAGTTGTCCTAGAATATGCAACTAAAAACTTTTACTGAAGGTGAAAATAACTGACTTTTTGATCCTAAGAACAGGAAGGAAGAAGGGAATTCATGTTATTTTAAACAAACTCCTGATTTAAAGAAAAAGCAGTTGCTGTTGACCTTGCAGGTTGTTAAACAAAATCACCGTGCTTCTAGCATTTCATTCAAGCTTCCTGCAAATATAATTCTCTGTTCTAAACATTGCTTAAGGATAACTTAATATATAGTGCCAGCTTACATCCTGTGTTTTAGCAGACAGTTGTTTCCTGTGTTTGTTTCTGTATGCCTATGATTTTATTTTTTTTCCCCAGTAAGCAATCAGGGGTACATTTTTATGGAACACTGCAAGTAGTTGGACTTGTTCCTTGCTAAACCTCTGCTAAAGCCTCTAACATTTTACATGACCTGCATCACTCACCAGACCATACAGTTTTGTTACAATGGTTCTATTTTCACATGGAAAAAATTTCAAAGCTTCGCTTTTGTTCTTTGACAGCACATTCTGTGTAGAAAATTAAGTTTCTTGTGTACTTATTCTCCTCTTGTGTGTTACTTAGGCTTCAGAGTGCAGAGTATCTGTTAACGGAATGTTTACATGATGTAGGTTTTTATTCTGCATCCCCTACCAAAGTATCATGAATATCTGTAGGCAATTTTATACTGTTTTAAAATGTTCTCATAGTTTTAATTAACTTTCCAGGCAAATTCAGAAATGCATAATATCCTTATCTGAAACGTCTAACTCCTGCTAATAATAAAAATGAAACTTGTCCCAGGCTGTCTTTTTTTTGCTATTACAGTACTGTGTACACTGTGGCACCGCATACTTAAAGAATTTATCTAGTCTAGCAGTATGGGCCAAAATATCACTCTTCATTCAGTTCAGGAATTCTTATATGAAATAAAGGAAATGTTAACTGTAACTCAATTGGCTCTGTCAGTTTTTCTGTCTCTGTGTGGGTGCACGATAGATTGTCTTTTCAATACAGCCTGACCTGTTTGTATGTTGCTTATTGACTTACTCTTACATCAGTTGTTCTTAGAGTAAAAAGCCAAACCAAAACAAACCCAACCCCTCTAGCTGCTCAGATTTTGTTAATAAGAAAAAAATAGGCAGTTGGGGTTTATCTGTATGAAAGGCGGAAGAGTTTATCAGAACATGCATCCCCCAAGCTTTATATAGAGAGCTCTTAGCCAGCCCAGCCCACTTCCTCCTGGGGGACTGTGGTGTAGAAATCACTGACTCTAAAGTCTTGTCAGGAAGTCTGAGATTGTAGCTGTGTCCTGAGTGTTAAGGAAAGTGAAACTTAGTGGGCAGCAGCATTCAGAGCTCATGAAGATGTGCCTCTTTAATTGCCTGTGAGAAGATGCTGTGTATCTTTTGTATATGATATGTTAATATCATATGATCATAATATATATCATGGCAGGTGACCTGAGAGGATGTTGTTTAAGACATCCCTGTAAAAGGTGCAGGTCACTCTTTGTGGGCCCTTTCTTTTATAAATGCTGCTGCTCCTGCCCTGGAGGAGACTTGCCTGCCAAGCAAGCAGGAGGAAATAATTTCCTGCCATGCTTTGTTTTCATTTTATGTACCCCTAGCTCCAAGATAAATGTACATAGTGGGGTATATTTCCTTTTGATGTCCTACAGCCTGCATTAAAGCAAGTGATGCTCAAGGAAACCAGTGGGAAGTGGGAGGGGTTACCTTCTTTGGATCTCAGAAAATTTGTCCTTTAGTGTTACTGTTACTGCTTGAACAGAGCGTGACAGAAGAACGTCGTTGTCTTGAATGACTGAGACCAAAGCTTGTATTCTTAAGGCTTAAGAAGGCTGTTACACAAGCAGATGTGAGTAATACAAGAAGGGCTTTTATTAGACAGAGTGAATTGATCAAGTGATTTTTTGAAGAAATTTTTTTGGACAAAAGTTGTGCTTTGGTAGCTGAAAAAGTCTAAAGAGGTGTGTGGCTGGTGGAGTAGCATCTGTTGGAGCCTGTTCCAGTGTAGGCACCATAGATGTTCAAATGTTAACAACTTCTTCAATCTGAATTTCCACATTTGTTTAGAGCCTTCAAGCATGGCAGGAAAACCTTGTCTGAGTTGGATCTAGGAGAGGGGAGGTCCCAGGGAAGCTGATGAGCACAGCAGTGCTGATGTTCATTGTGCAATTGCCAACACACAGTGAATAGTATTTGAGACTTGATTCTGCTCCATGAGACAGAAGTTTTTGCCTTAGCAAATATTGATGCTGGTCCTTCAGGACAGCCTTTAGCCAGGAAGTACTTCAAGGGAAGGAAAAAATACACACCATGACCCCCTGCCCACCTCCTAGGGTAACACTGAGCCAGCAGGGATGCTTTCTTTGATCAGCTGTTAAAAATGAAGACTTAATCCTAAATCTAAAACAAAAGGCACATTTAATATAAGCCAGGTCACCAGCTGATCAAGCAGATTGTTTGCAATTTTTTGTTCTTACTGTCATAACTTCCTAAATTCCCAGGCTCTGGATTGCATGAGTACAGGCACTTCATTTTCAGACCTAGAATTTCTGAACCTTTTTTTCTTTGAAATTACAGAGCAGTGATTTTGCTGGCTCTGGTATTTGCTCTGATTTTGGAGCTGTCTGAAAGGAAGGAGACATTTTTAAGTGAAGGAAAAAAAAGAAAAAAATTCAAGTGGGTGGAGCAAATGTCTACATCAGTATTTGACTTCATCTACTCCTTTGAGCCACAGCATGATTTGAATTTTTAAATTCCAGTCTATCACAGCTTAAATCCTGTATCAATATGATTGGATGCCAGCTGAGAATATGTCACTACCTTTTTTTTTTTAAATAAGTGACATTTCAGCCACCCAGATGTGAAAGGAACAATATCATTTGCAAAGTTCACCCACGTGGTTCTAGAAATATGCAAGCTGAGTGTACATCCCAGCTAGCATTTAACTCTTCCTTGTAAAAAGCCAGAGGGAATGAAGAATTGCCTTGCATTTCTGCCAAGGTGTGTGGCTGAGCCTGGAATCAGATACCTGGCTGTAGAAAATGCTTTAAAAATTGTAGTAGACCTGGGTTTAGTGTTTAGATGTACTGTGAGAAATGTTTCCCTGTGTTAGTGCTTGTCCTGGCACCTTTAATTGGTGGTGCAGTGAGCTGTGCAGTTCACTCGGGCTCAGTCTTGCAGCTGCAGGACTCGTGTTACAGCTGGAGGAAGTCTTGCAGGAGGAAAACATTGAGGAGTGATTTTGTACACAAAATCTGTGTATAGAGTCTTCTGTCAAATTGACTTCCTGCCTACCACCCTTTAATCATTTTAGAGTGCTTCAGACAAAGGACAAAATTAAGAATATAAACATATAAACTCAGAAAATGCGCATAGCTGACTCAGTTTAATTCCTCTCAATGCTCTAGTGTGTTTTCTTATTCTAACTATTGTGTTGGGTTGCACACATTTCCTCCTCTAAGCCTGCTTGGCAACCTCTGTGAAAACCAAACACTTATTTACTCAATATAATCATGCCAAGGAAACTCCATTATTCTACCCACAGTCCTTGCATCTGTATGCACATGTAGGTCCCTTTTGCACATAACAGGCAGAAGTAGTCCAGGAAGCGGGAAGAAAAAGTAAATATCACCCTTATACTGAGCAATTAAACAGTTACCCAGTGTTCAGCAATGCTTGCTGATGTAATCTGGCTTTGTACATCAAATATTGCAGTGTGCAAAGCATGTTCATTCAGTTATGAATTCATGCTGAAGATGGCTTTTACAAGCATTGTTACATAGTCTTTCTAAAAATAGGTTGGCATTTGTCTGAAAGAATCCCTTAGGCACTTCTTTGGTTATTGTGAACAGGGAATCTTAGCATATAGTTCAAAAGAAAATTCAAAATACTTTGGGGGATTTGAAGGCTTTATATGCTGATCCCTGTACCGTTGTGGGCCTGAGTAACTGTTCCAAAAATACAGTAGTGGTGTAAAATGTATGCTCAAAATACCTTGAGATGAGTAAACCCAGTTGTTTAATGACCCATTGCTACAATTTCTGTCTTTTGAAGGGTAAAAATACAATGCTAATCACAAAGAATTTACAGAGATGCCAAAACTTTGTCCTAGTTTGACTGAGTAGTTAATATTTTTTCAATAATAAAGCTATGGGGAACTTGGAAAAATGCAGTAATGTGTTCCTACATGTTCCCTCTTGAGTTTTATGTGTGTAAGTAGCGAATAATGACTGAGACACGTGGGAAAGGAAGGATTGCCTTGGGAGCCTGATGGGAAATTGGTCATTTCTGTGAGTAGCAATGGTATTTGGAGCCTCACTAACCCCCGAAGTCAGTTCTGGCCTGCCCCACATGAAGAGCATGAATTGGTTTTTAGGCTGTTTTCCTCCCTTTTTCTCACCTGTGGATGCAGGTGCAGAGTTTCCAGTAGAAGGAGCTGCATTTGATTTCTGAAATACCACTCATGCTCCGTGTTCAGGCAGTGAAGTGTGAAAGCCTCTACAGGCAAATTCTCACAAAATAATGTTGATGTTCAGTGGTTGAAGGGAAAGGGAAGGAAAGCCTGACTGGTGTGCAGTGTGTGAAGGTGATGGTGCTTGCACTGATCCTCACTTCAGCAGAGGAAGGGTGTCCTTGTCACAGCAGCAGTAACTGCTGAAGAGGAGATGATGGCAGATTTCAGGTACAATTTCAGTGCAGAAACTTGGCACTTGCTTAAAGTCTGAAGTGAATAGCCTGGCATTTCCCCCCTGAATTTATGCTCTTTAAAACAGTCCTTTGCCTTTATGAGAAATAAGAAATTACTGCAAATGTAAAGCAGAATAAAATAGCTACAAATTGCCAATTAACATGTTTTGCCATTAATCTAAAGGTTGATTACTTTGAACCGCAGCCTGAATTTCAGAAGAGTTAATTATGTACCATTTTCTTTGCTAGGAGGATTATATTACAAAAGCAAGGACAAGACAAGCTTTGGTATGATTACAAGGGAAGGATGTATATTTGTGACTTAACAAGTAAAGTAAGAAGCCCCCACAAACCTGTCCAGGTTGTATTGAGGGCTGTGTTTTGGGCTCTGGTATGTGAACTGTTAAAAACTTCCCCAGAAGTGTTCTGTTTCATTGCAGAGGTGGCTGTGTCACATCAGCATGAGCTGATTTCTAGCAATCTTCTTGTAAATCATCTTTACTTAGTGACTGTTTCAATCTACACATATTTTAATTGCAAAACTCAGTGTCCCCCAGATGAATCAGAGCCTGTTAGGGCTGCTACAGCTTGCTGGGGGTACAAGTGCAGTTTCCCCAACCACCTCATGCTGTTCCTCTCTTAGGTTCTAAGTTATTTCTGAGAAACACTGGATGAAGGGTTGGCTCAGCCTCTTCTCCACAGGCCTCAGGGAACAGATGCTCTTTTACTTCCCTGACATTTCCATTGGCTATTCTGGGATAACTGCAGGAGCTGAGGTGTTGAATTCGAATTCTCTACATAGAGGGAGCTTTCCTCAAAGATGTCTGGTAGACAGTGTGTCACTTCCTGCAAGATACAAATAAGGGTCCAATTAAATTTTCTTAAAGAATTGCATCCCTTTCTTATGACAGGAAATCTGCTACCCTTCCCCTTCATTAGGGCCCTGAGCTGTGAAATCTGCTAGTGAAGTGTGTGAGCTGTGTGTGGATTATGGCTCTTGGAGAGGATGGTTAAAGCTCTGCTCATGGTGGCAAGCATGAAGAAATGCATCCTGCAGTGTGCACCAGGCCACAGGGTTGTATCACTGAGCTGTGCATGGATTATGGCTTTTGGAGAGGATGTTAAAGCTCTGCTCATGGTGGCAAGGATGAACAGTCACAAAGTAAAGATGATTTACAGGGATGTATCACTGAGCTGCTTGTGCATGGAGTGACTCACAGCATTTGAGACAGCCATGAGCAGGTATCTGGTCTTGTCTGTGTAACACAAAACTGGTGCTTAATAGAGCATTTGATTTGTAAAGTGTGTGAGACTCCTGACAGCTGTAAAGGAGAGATTTTGAAAGATACTCTCAGCCTGGATGCCATTCAGTTGATGAACTGAGGGTATTTTGTTCATGCTCCATGTGTTGGTATTTGTGCTTGAAACCTGGCAATAATCTGTAGGTGGATGTAAATTGCCAAGATTTCTCTTGAAATGAGCTGATAGAATTTGGCTTTTGTGGTTGCATTTGTGATGTTGGGTTTGATTCTTGCCAGCAGTGTTCCTTTTTTTGGCTCAGTAACCATTTAATTTAAATAAAGGGCTGATGCATTCACTTTGAGGTGGCAAAATCTCTGTTCTGTAGGAAAATTGATGTCAGCCTGAGGTTCACAAATGGCTGGGATTTTGTCACCCATATCTAGGGGGATTCTGAAAATCTGCCTTCTGCCAATTGGGCTCCATTTCCATATAGAGGTCTGCATCCTTTGGTTGAAGAGAGTGTATAAACCAAGGAAAATCTTGGGAAACATTGCTTTGACTCATTCTCTTAACTGAATAAATTTATCAATAAGCTGTTTCTCTGCTCTGTTTTTAAAAGCAGTGAGCTGGGGGAAGAGGAGCACCTTCCTCAAGGGCCAGGCTCTGTGGCTCTTGCTGCTGGGAATACTGTGTTAACTCAAGGGGTGCTCACAAATGGGTTTTCTCTGGGTTTAGGTATTTTGTAGGGGAAAGGTGGGAAGCCCAGTGTCAGGTTACAGCAAGACTGCTTGTTTTGCTTTGCTTTGTTTAGTTCTGTTTTGTTTTTAAGTGGAAAAGAAATGCAGATCTAAGACCTTCCAGCTTACTTTTCCTTTTTTCTGTTCTAACCATGACTAATTCTGGCTAGTTCAAACAAGAACATAATGAGCTACTAAAAATGTTAGAGCAGTGTGCCACTAATTAATGTTTCTGTGGGAATAGTTTAAACAGAAATGAGCATGTGTGTAAGTTTACTTAAAGCATAAGGGAAATTGGGTTTGTGGTTTTGCCGTGCTCCCACGCTGCCTTCCTTTATCTGCCCTTTCCCAGCAAGAATTTTGCAGGTCACTATTTCACAGCTCCTTCCAGAAGACAGAGATTTCCAGGTGCCTGAACAAAGCAATAATTTTACCTGCAGTTTCTTCTAACCCCTTATGAAATTGTCTGGCAGAATCTCCAAATCACTCCATTTATAGAAATTTTCCTAGGTGAAGTGGAAGTATGAATTTGCACAGAGGAAATGAATTTATACCCTTGTAAGTAATGTGGGGGGAAAAACCCACCAACCAACCAAGAACTGTCAGTCTGATCCAATTTACAAAATATATTTAGACATGATCAAGGAAAGCAAATGTTGAATGGAGGAATGCAAGTTAGCTGGCAGCAGCAGTGAAAATTAATCACTCAAAACCAGTGTTTCTAAAGGGATTTTATAAAAACTAAATCTAGGCCTGGTTTGATTTTAGATTTTTCTTTCTGATTTCAAAACAATAATCTCTGATAAATTTGCACATAACATGGATTGGTTGATAAGGAGGTTGCATGTATTTGCCTCCAGCATGTAGCTGGGCCATTTTTAGAAAAAGGTGGTTTACTGTAGATAAATATGAGATTCTGTGTCTGAAAACAGAGAGTAAATTCTTCATATAAAGTGGGGTGTCTGTGTCCTGGCAAATGGCTGTTGGCAAAAATGATCTCTTAAATAGCACAGCAGTTTAGAGTGACTTTCAGTCCTGTATTGTAGAGACCTGGGGAGATTCTTGCACAGCAGAACAGAAGTGGAGAAGAGTGGTATCGTATTGGCTTGCTTTGGACATGGTACTTGCAAGACTTATAATGCCAGTTCTCATGGTTGATTTTTCAACAACCTTTTTAAAGCACAGAAAAGGTTTAGAGAAACCCCACTAAAATGCTCTCTCAATGCTGGAAAAAGTACCCTAGGGAGAAAATTAGAGCATGGAACAAAAAGGATTGGAACGAGCTTAATTGCAGCATGCTTCCACAGGAGGAAAATGTGTGCTTCCAAGGGAGTTTTAATGTAGCTGAAATGCCTGGAGAAGGCATCATCAACTGTGAGCTGCAGTTAGACAGCCCAGAAGGGACAGGAGGCAGTGCTGTTGATGGTATGTGTGAATAACCATTAGAATGAGCTGAAAGAGAAATTAAGGCTTCCTCTTCAATTCCAAATTGTGATCTTCTCCTGGAGAATGTACTTAGTGAGGCACAAATCACTGAGTATCATCTGGGGACAACAGCATGAAATTCTGCATCTTCTGGTGTAATGTGAGATGAGACAAATTACTTGGTTGATAAGGATGTCTGTTAACCTCCTTAAATTCTATTGAACTGAAAACAAACCCTGTATTTTCTTTTAAATATGTTACTTAGGATGGGTTTTTTAAAGTAAATTCCAGCTATTTTTAAAAACACCCCATATTTATTACATCTATATCTGTTATATGATATTTATCCATAACAGAGCTATCTTCTGTAGTATTTTGATTTTATTGTTGACTGTAATGTTCCTTAAACATATTGAGAGCTGCTTGTTCTTTTCTTCCTCTCTTCTATATGCTGTTCACACTTCCTTGGAGAATATTAGGGTCAGAGACTTTGCAGCTTGGAGTTTACCAAGTTTCTTTTTAAAAATTGACTGTTGCTCTCTCATAAATCACATGCTCAGACTTTATTCAAGGGATTTGAAGATATCCCTGTGTTATGGCTAGGCACTTCTTGCTAACTGTATTCTAGAATTGAGTGTAAATAAAATGCCATATTGCAAAGTTCTGGTGTTCTGTTTTGGCTGCTGGTGAGGGGGATTGTTGTGTAATACTTCTGATGAGACTTCCACAAATGCATATTCTGGTTTTAATCAAGGTGGTTTTTTTGAAGGTGGGGGAAACAAAACCAGAAGAGCGTGCCTAAACCTGCTAGTCTGAGTTGCAGTGTGTGTGCTTCCATCAGTGCTGATGCTGTGCTAAGCTGCCCATGTGTGCCTGCTTTCTCTAACACCTGTGTTTAATCTTCAGATCTCTGATGGCCAAGGAGATGAGCGCTCAGAGTCCCCCTATGAGAGTGCTGATGAGACTCAGACTGAAGTGTCTATATCATCCAAAAAATCTGAGCGAGGAGTGGGAACAAAAAAAGAATATGTGTGTCAGGTGAGAGACCTTAGCTGGGCTGTGTTTCCTGAGCTTTCCTAGAAAAGGTCTTTTTAAAAACGAAAATGACAATATTAGGCCAGAAACAGGTTTATCATGTGTGTCTGAGATGTCTGTTAGCGATGAGGTTGCCATGGCAGTAAATGGGATTCTTAATACCTAATTATTTTTTTCTTGACCTCCAGTAAATGACTTGGCCTTTCTGCTTGAGTTTCCAGGTCTGTAAGATAAGCATAATTTGTAGCTCAGGAGAAGCACAGAGTGTTGCCAGGTGACTGGTCAGATGATGCAGGAGAGCTGCTGGTTTCTCTGTTAGCACAGAGGAGGAAGCCCAGCCCAGCCCAGGGGGGTTTGTGCTCTGCCTGCAGCAGAGATGGCAGCACTGCCCTGCTGTGCTGTGCAGGCAGGAAGGCACTGAAAGCAGAAGCCTTTCCTCAGATTGCTCTAGAAGGGCTCTTAGGCTATGAAATGATAACACAATCCAGATCAAATTAGTTTCTGGGAGGCTGGGCACACAGTTACATTTCCATTTTTTGTACATAGTGGGAATAAGGTTGTATCTGTCTATAAATGTTGGGTAGTCCTTAAATTCTGCCACCGCTGTTGTTGGGATCATTTTTAGTTATGCATGTGTCACTGTAACCACTGAGACATAGAGGTATCATTGTGCCAACTGGACTGATTCCCTTTTGCCAAGGAAAAGGAAAAGAAGGATGCTTTTTAACCCTACTCAGATGCATCAATGTGATCAGGGAATAGCTCTTACAGCTTTTTTTTCTATTCCTTTTTTTCTGTCAGGTTGTATTTACTCCTGAACCATGGTCTGAGAGGGATATTTCTAGTGGTTTAATGATTCTGTTACCTGTTTGAACTTGAATTCAGGGCATGTGACAATGCTTGTAAAATTATCTTTCACTTGTTAAATTTTATTTCAACAATGGGAAAAGATATTTTGAGGAGCAGTATATGAAAAGGAATAAAGAAAACAGTTTTTTTCCACATATGAACTTTTCTTTAACATTCAATGCCTTTGTGTTGTAAAAGCTGTGTGAAAAAACAGGTGATCTCCTGCTGTGTGAAGGACTTTGCTATCGAGCTTTTCACGTGAGCTGCCTTGGGCTCTCTGGAAGACCAGCAGGAAAATTCATTTGTAGTGAATGTACATCAGGCAAGTTTGTCCCTTTCTATTAATTTAAAAAAAAAAAGTTATAGTTTTCTCATACATTGATCTAGGATATCCTCCTGGACAGAGTATGTATCCTCAGAGAACCCTTACTTATCCTTTGGGATGGGACAGGGTGGGAGTTCATAGAGTACCACTAAGTGTGCCACATTTTACAAAGTTCACGCTGTTTTCAGTGAGAACTCTCTTACAACGTGGCTAAATTAATCAGAATGCCATTGCCTCAATAACTGCAGATTATTTGCTTTCTGAATACAGTTAGAAATGAGGTTTAAAGTCTGTCACAATGACTTAAGAAATTGTAGAAAAAAGAGAAGTGAACAAAATGTTTTAAGTTCTTTTTCAGTCCTTTGTGTGTCTGCATCAGTCTTGCTTTTCCTGTTAAAAGACTACCTTATTGCTATTAATTTCATTTGCTTTTAATTCTGTAATAACTGCTTGGAAGTTCTTAATCTCAAAACTTTACATAAGATTTGTGTTCTTGCTCATAAGCTCATTTCAGTACATGCAGTATACCTTGTTGGAACTACTGCTTCAAAATAAAACTGTTCCAGCTAGTCCGGAAAAAGGATTAGAGGATGGTTGTCTTTGGTTTGTAGTCCTGCTTCAATTTCAGAAGACCACAGACAAGACCATCATCCTATTCCATTGGTTTAAAAAAATTTGAAAACTAAAAATTCCTACTTGTCCTGGCATTCTGAGGCTTATAAATAAGAACATAAAATCAGATTGGTGAGTCTTTGGGTGTTATTGTGTATGCTTCAACTGCAAATGGGTTTGCTTTATTTTATTTGTATCTGAGCAGATCAGTATTTAATACTAAAGAGCTAAAGTAAATAGATTGCATCAAGCAATGCAATTGATTTGTTGAAAAAGACCTCCTCATACCACAAAAACAGTTCCCTCATACATAACGTGAATTTTAAACACCTCTCTCATGCATTTATGTGTTTGGATATTACATTCTGTTTATCATTTTGCCACTAGGTGTGCACACCTGTTTCGTGTGTAAGGAGAGAAAGGCAGATGTGAAACGCTGTGTTGTGTCTCACTGTGGCAAATTCTACCACGAAGCTTGTGTGAAAAAATTCCATCTCACTGTCTTCGAGAACAGGGGCTTTCGGTGTCCTCTCCACAGCTGCCTCAGTTGTCATGTTAGTAACCCCTCACATCCACGAATTTCAAAAGGTAGCTTCATTTTATGTTTATATGGCTGATGAATTCATTTTATTTATGGTATGTTAAGGTAAAGAATGTGTGCATTTGAGAGCTGCTAGCTGCAGTTTTGCTAGGCATAAATGGACTATCAGTTCATTCAGAATTTTTTTAAATGTTGAAATAGAGTAAGTTTTAGTCAGCTTTAGTATTTACCTTGTTTGTGGTCTCTTTTTAAATAAATTTCAGTTAACCATAGTTAACCATGTTTTCTTCTCAAGAGAGAATGAAATCTAGAATCTATAAGTGATGAGGAGAGGGGCAAAGCACTGAGGGCAGGACCTGAGAACATACAAACACTGCAGCAAGGCTCAATGAACATGGAGACATTTTGATTCTGTGCAGGTTTTTAGCTTTGGGCAACATTTGCAGACAAAATTACATGACTCAGAAAGACTCATGTCTACTCTGATATGCATAATGAAAGCTTTAAATTGGGAGTAAGAAAAACTTGTAAAAATTCAGTATTGTTGCAAATACGCAAGCATTGAAAACACAACAGCTGCGGTTTCGTGTGTGTCTATAGGGTGTCTCAGCACCTCTTTTTTGCCATAATGATGAGTCAGTTTTGTCCCAGACACCTGAGCAGTGCTGTGCTGTGCCACACATGTCCAGGTGTGCCCAGGGTGACCTGTGAGTTGGTGCTTTGCAGGGAAGATGATGCGCTGCGTGCGCTGCCCGGTCGCGTACCACGCCGGGGACGTTTGCATCGCGGCGGGGTGCGCTGTCATCGCCTCCAACAGCATCATCTGCACCAACCACTTCACCGCCATGAAGGGGAAAAGCCACCATGCCCATGTCAATGTCAGCTGGTGCTTTGTGTGCTCCAAAGGTAAACAGCTGGGGAGGGAGCTCCTTCTGAAGTGTGGACTCAAAGCATTTGTTCTTTGGCTCAAGTGTTGTTGTTCTAATCTGTTCGTAGCAAATCATTAGAAATGAGGCATATTAAGTTAGGCTTTGTTAGCTTGTGCTATAATGTGAAGTTTGCTTATGCTGCTTCAGGGTTTTAAATATCCTTTTTTTTTTCAGAAATAATTTATTAAAGAATGTTTTTACTTGGGCTTTAGCCAACAGCCAGAAGCCCGGTTAATTCTTTACAAGAGACACCTAATGAGTATTTTTCTGTTCTTTCCTCTGTGTTCAATGTACTAAAGCTTTTTGTGTTTCTTTATTGCTAATATGTAATATTACACCATAAATATTTTACGAGTTGCTTTTAGTTTAGCAGCAGACTGCAAATTGAATCAGTATTAGTTGTTGCCACTAATTAAGGGTGTTTTGTTTTATCTTGTACAATAAATCTGTTCCTTATTGACAACCACAAAATGCATAGTGCTGATTAAACTTGTAGCAGTGAAACTTTACCTGATTTGTTAACAAATTAAGATGCAGCATAGCAGCTTTTAAGCTGCAGCCAACTTTCCATTTGATAATTTGTGGAACAAACTAACAACCTTGTTCTTTCTGCCCCCCAAGGGTGGAAAAAACCCCCAAAATCATAAGAGAAGTATGTTGTGGTTACAATTTTTCTTACATAGAAATGTTAAGATATATTAAAATTACATTAAACATATTGTAGTCATTAAAGTACAGCAAAGTAATTATAATTTGTGCATATTTCTAGCATTTTTATCACCAGCTTGCTTGTTATTTTGTATGTGCTACTAACCTGAGTCTGCCAGGCATTCAGATTAGTCAGGACCTTTTGGCTGCTGTGCCCAGCTAAGTGATGGGTGTATTTGTTGCTGAGGGTCAGCATGTTTTAACCATTTATTTTCTAACTGAACTACCACATATGTGTCATTTCTAAGCTGTCTGGAAAGCAAAACTTACACTTTGATCTTGATATTTTCCAACCTTTTTTCTTTTTTCTGTGTCTGTGCAGGTGGCAGTTTGCTGTGCTGTGAGTCCTGCCCAGCAGCCTTTCACCCTGACTGCTTAAACATCGAAATGCCAGATGGGAGCTGGTACTGCAATGACTGCAGGGCGGGCAAGAAGCTCCATTTCCAGGATATTATTTGGGTTAAACTGGGAAATTACAGGTCTGATGAAGGAATTTGTGTTGTTTTACAGTACTGGCATGTTTAAGTAAGGATCATACAACTGGTTGCTCCTGTAGGCCAGCCTTGCTGCACACTGATTTCTGACTCCTCTCTGAACTAGGGACCTCACCTCCTTGCAAGCTTCAGGTTCAAAGATTTGCAGCTTTGCTGTTGCTCCTGGCCAAGGCATTACCCATACAGGACTCCTTGAGTCTTCTGACTTCTGCCTCCAGTGTAGGAGCCTTTAACCCCTGTTTGTGTCAGAGATCTCTGCCAATAAATTGGTGTAACTGGTAATTGGCTAAATTACTCCCTCGCAGGCTGGGACGTCAGTCACTCAGGTTGTTGATGTTCCACACTTGGGTGAGATCTGAGTGAGACAGAAGTAGCTGGGGGTTATCCTTGAAACATTAATAGGTGTTATCAACCTTCTCTTGATCTTTGACAATTACAATACTTGCAGGTCTTGTAAAGATAATGGTTTTGCTCCAGGGAGTCCTGTGTGTGTGCTTACCTTGCAGGCAGGTGAAGTTCCACAGATCTGAGTGTCAGACTTTCCTTTTCTAGTCTTCTCTCACTCTCTGCTAAGAGAGGGGACAAAATAATTTTAAATCCTCTTGGATCTTGGAAATAACAATCAGTTACTGCTGTTTGAAATGATTTTGTAAACTGTCTCTTGCAGAAGGGGCTTGACTAAAATGCTGTATTTTTTTATTTGTACTTCTGTGCTAGATGGTGGCCTGCAGAAGTTTGCCATCCGAAAAACGTTCCCCCAAATATCCAGAAAATGAAGCATGAAATTGGAGAATTTCCTGTGTTTTTCTTTGGTTCTAAGGATTACTATTGGACCCACCAAGCACGGGTGTTCCCTTACATGGAGGGAGACAGAGGCAGTAGATACCAAGGAATCAAAGGAATTGGAAAAGTCTTCAAAAATGGTACACAGCTAAAAGTAAACAAAAATAATCCTGGGATATGCATGCTATGCTTTCTTCCCACATAGCCTTGGTTTTGAAATTTTGTTTTACAATATTGAATTAAAGAAATTTGTAGTGTCCTGGGCAACAGTCACTATTACTGTCTTTGCATGAAAACATTATTTTAATGTCTTGTAAAAGATTGACATCTAACTGAACTTTTATCTAATGATTTTCACTTTCTGGAAAGCTTAAAGCAAGTAGTAAGAGAGTAGACTCTTTCAGACTCCCGCAGACTGGGAGACTGAAAGAGTAGAATTAATACATCTGTTAAGAACAGTAAGACTTCAGAAGCATTGTTTGCAAGACAATTAAATGATGGGACTAGGACAGTGCTTTGTTTTAACTCACAAAGGAATGAGCAAGTGAGTTTGGGGAGGGGAGCAATCCTCTTTCTGGCATTTCTGTTGATTCTGCAATCTTTTTCAGCTTTGCAAGAAGCTGAAACTCGATTTCGAGAAATAAAACTACAGCGAGAAGCCAAAGAAACCCAGGAGAGTGAACGTAAACCCCCACCATACAAACATATTAAGGTAAAGTTTGAGGAAATGGCTGCTCAAAGGTTTGAGCTGAGCAGTGAGACAGGGTCAGATTATAATGATGGTAACTGTGCTTTTACAGTCATGAGATGGTGAAATTTTGCTTTTATTGGAATGGTGCAAAACCAAATTAGCAACCACCGTGTAACTCTTTCAATAAAACTAACTGCTCTAAAGTCATATCTGATCTATTTTAATGTGTATTTCAGGTGAACAAACCTTGTGGTAAAGTGCAGATCTACACTGCTGACATATCTGAGATTCCCAAGTGCAACTGCAAACCCACGGACGAGAACCCGTGTGGCTTTGACTCGGAGTGCCTGAACCGGATGCTGATGTACGAGTGCCACCCGCAGGTGTGCCCGGCGGGGGAGCGCTGCCAGAACCAGTGCTTCACCAAGCGCCAGTACCCCGAGACAAAGATCATCAAAACCGATGGCAAGGGCTGGGGGCTGGTGGCCAAGAGGGACATCAAAAAGGTAGGAGTTGTTCTTGCCCTGCAGAGTGGGTGAGCTGCCGTGCTCTTGGTGGGTTTGGGATATACTTCACTAGTGATCCTTGGTGTCTTTCAGGGGGAGTTTGTCAATGAGTATGTGGGAGAGCTGATTGATGAAGAGGAGTGTATGGCAAGAATCAAATATGCACATGAAAATGACATCACCCACTTCTATATGCTTACTATTGATAAGGTAGGGTATTTGATGGTTTTTGCCATTATTTACTTACAACCTTATTTTGATCACCTCGGCAGAGCACTCTTCTACCTTTGACATTCTACACTTTCACATACTCACAGCATTGCATCTTCTGTGCCTGCTCTCTCCATTCTATATGTACATAATGGATCTCCTTAGTTCTGTATTATGTGATAAATGACATATTAAGGTCTATAGGTTGTGCTTTGTTGCTTGAAATGAAGAACAGTACTTACCTGCACCTGTAAGTACAAAGCACTTACCTGCCTAGTCTTAAAATGAAGTTTGGGGAAATAGTAGTGATACAGTGGAAGGAATTGCAATCCTTTTACTAAAATTTCAACAACAGACAATAAAATTCTCACTTGAGAGAATGTGGAATAAAATTGTGAGGCTGTGTCCTGTATAGGGCATTTAATCGTTTTTGTAGCCATCTGTCCCTTGCATTGTTTATGGCAAAACTAGGCTTGTGCTTTTGTAGAAACTCTTTTTCTGAAAGCATTCTCTCTTAGTAGCCAGCCAACCCTCCACAAATTGATTCACAGCAAATTATTGCAGCAGATTAATTAACACAGCAGAATAATTCAGCACCTGTGCCTCTGTGCACACCTCTGAGTATTTTCTTCCTTGGGAGAAGGAGAAAGTGAAGAACCTGGACAGCAGGAGTTGTAGATTATCTGTATTATATTGCTTCAGTCCCAAGACAATAGTTAGGAGAAAAACAAGAGCTGGCTGCCAGTCCTGCAACTTTTTCAGTCCCAACCACCATTCATTTTCCCAAGGCTCTTGCTCTGTATTTCCACATCTACTGTTTCCCTGAGTCCTGTAACTGAGGAGTTCTGCACAGGAGTTCCCACCACAGCACAGTGTAACCACATTGCTCTGAACACTTAAAGTTTCTCACTCCTCTACTAGATTGACATACAACGTCAGTGTGTTAAACATCTGAACTGAACATGTATTTGACTCTTAGTGTCATTAATAAATTGTCATTTTGCCTAAACTGCCAGTGCCATTATGAGGCCCGGGCAGTGAAGTGTGTGCACATAGGTGTGACAGTCACACATGTGCATTATAAAAATCAGCTAGAAACAAACTGTAAGAATACTTCATAAATAAGCAAAGCCTTCTCAAGCAGCTCTGCAAAGAGACAGTTCTGGCAATTTCAAGCTTTGTTTTACTTTGTTAATGTCTGGTATATTTGGTGGATGTAGAAATTTAAGAGCAATGGTTTGTGGGAATGGGGTGTTTTTAGCTTGCCAAGAGCTTGTTTACATTTAAACTAGGCTGATTTGGGGAAAGAAATCTGGTGAGAAACTGTTAATCTCTGGAAGTAATCATGCATTTGGTAAATGCCATAAAGTACCATACTTTTAAATGCTTCACAGCTCCATGAATGCCAAGTAAATGGTAAAGGACTGAGTCTGACTTTTGAAGCTTCCTGGGGAAGGGGGTTCCTTAAGATGCCCACCATAATGCTCACAAGCACATTTATCCTGCCCTGTGGCTGTGATGGGTGCTGGGAAATGTGAGCTAGAGCATGAGTATTGCTTTGGGAGTGTCCCATTCCAGGCCATTGGGACACTACAGTTTCCAATACAACAGGTATCAGCAGCTGGCTTGTGTGCTCTGGGTGGCAACACCATGTCAGCTCTGAATGCAGCTATTGAAATCGGTTATGGATGATTTTTATGGTTTTTTGTGAGGAGGGAGAGCAAAACCCTTCAGTTTGTTGCTGGTTTGTTCTCCAGGACCGAATTATTGATGCTGGCCCCAAAGGAAACTATTCCCGGTTCATGAACCACAGCTGCCAACCAAACTGTGAGACTCTGAAGTGGACAGTGAATGGAGACACTCGTGTGGGGCTCTTTGCTGTGTGTGACATTCCTGCAGGTACATCAGCTCAGCTGCCTTTGCTTTCATTCTCTCAGTTAAACTCTGTGCATTTGCTGTGGGACAGTCATGGTTTAAGTGATCCAGTGCAAATATGTTTGTAGAGGACTCAGCATGCAGAGGAGATGCTTTGTGATCTTTGTGATGCTTTGTGATCACTAAAAATCAGAAAGATTTTTAGTGTGTTTTAATTGTGAGTCACATGGCTGCTTTTGTTCCTTGCTTCTAGGGCAAGTATTCTTAGCAACTTTGTGGTTTTTTTGGAGCTCTCAAATGCATAACAAAACCATAAAAAACTTAAGGAGTGGATGTAGGAGGCTGTTTAGAAGTATCTGTTTTCTGGTTTGTGTGCATACATGCTCACACACATACCTATCTATCTGCAGCTATATCTAGCTGGATAGATGGATGAATATAATATGTGTGAAGGCCAAACACGAGCACAGTTTTGTGAAGTCAAATTTATTTTAAAATGTAACTGCATAAAATACCATGACATATGGACATCTGGTTAATCATTGTCAGTGCTTATAAGCAGTAAAGAGAGGGAACATCCTATGACAATATATCAGCAAACAAGTCCCAAACCAGCAGACAGATAGCAGCAGCTGTATTTGTTTGCGATAATTTTGATAAAATTTGTTATCTTGTCCTTTTTACACTCAGGGACGGAGCTGACTTTTAATTACAACCTTGACTGTCTGGGCAATGAAAAAACAGTCTGCAAATGTGGTGCCCCAAACTGCAGTGGATTTCTTGGGGACAGACCAAAGGCAAGTAATATATCAAGTAATACATCAAGAGATTTTGACAGTCTTGTCAGGGGAAGGGTTGTAGAAGCTTTAAACTACTAAGAATGTGCCTAACTGTGGCCAGTGGGATTATTCTGACATTCTAGTTTATATTTCCCCCATTTAAACCTTACAGTGTGATTATTTTGCTAAGATTCATTTTTTAAAATTGATTTTAACTGAGCAATAAAAAATGTGAGTTTTCAATGTGGAAGAAAGTTACCAAAGTATATCAAGAAATAATCTGTATGAATCCTGTCCGGGTTAGTTTGAAATCTGTAATCCAGCAGAGATTGATGGAGCTGACTGAAGGGCTGGCATAGGAGTGTGGGGGAAGGCACAAGTACCACCTGTGGATGTTGAAAAGCTGCACTTCCCTCTGGTCCTTCACACTGCTCAGGACCAGCCACTTCAGAGGGTGGACTGAGAGACTTCAGAACCCACACAGCTGATTTTTGTTAAGAGGTGGACTTAAATGAGGTTTCACATAAGCCTGTGAACATTTACACAGACAATCATGAAGAAATTCAGTGTTACAGTTTAGTTTTATGGGTCTGTCTTCATTGGTAGATAGAATGGGCTAATTTAAAAGAAAGTAGGTAGTGATTACTGGGTGAGAGGGAGGGAATGATGGTAGGGATGTTGAAAAATCATCCAACATTTTCTATGATTTGGTGAAGGAGAGTTAAAGTGCAAGCAGCACTTGAAAGCTGCTTCTGTGCATGCAGCACAGAATTGAAGTCAGATTGAAATAGGGATAAGGTTTGGTATATTCTTTCTGTCATTAGCTACATTTCCTGAAGTTCTGCTGTCTGGTCCTCAAAGAAAACTGGGGACAGGTTTTAGTAATTCCAGCATGAGTATTCACAACTGGAAGAGAAGAATGGATATTGAAGTGATTGGTGGTGCAAGTACATAATGAGGGTAAATTAGCCACAAGTAGATTAGACTGGAAATTGGAAGACCTTTTGTCAGTGACAAGAAAATGAAGGGTTTTTTGCAGTAGGAAGGTTCTGCAGGGAGAAGGTCTGGTTTCAGGATGACTTTCCTCAAGGGTCACTGTAGGTTTTTGTGAGCACAGATTGGTAGAGTGAGGCACTGGGCAGGTCTGCCCCAAGTCAGGTTCCTAGCTGTGTGCACGGTCTGCCAGGTGTGCCAACAGCTTGGCAGGGTTGTGTAATATTTTGCCTTTGCAAAACTGGCATTTACAGATTTATATCTTACTCTTTTAGAATTCTTCCACTAATGCCTCAGAAGAAAAAGGCAAAAAGACCAAAAAGAGAACACGGAGACGCAGAACGAAAAATGAAGGGAAGAAAGAATCTGAAGATGATTGTTTTCGTTGTGGTGATGGAGGCCAGCTGGTGCTGTGTGACAGGAAATCTTGTACTAAAGCTTATCATCTCTCCTGCCTTGGTTTGGTGAAACGTCCTTTTGGTGAGTCTTACACTTGTATAAATAACTTGTGCAGGTACCTCAGTTACGGCAGCCTTGTCAGGGGTGTCATCCTGAAACCATTGGGTTTGTATGGCAGGAATTTCACTTGTGCATCATGTGGAGCAGCTCCTCTTGGATTTGAAGAAAAAATGGTGGCCTCCCCCTGCCTCTCTGACAAATTGAGGCATTTCTTTTACAGATGTAGGTAATTGAGCACATCACCTGGTAGGAGCACCATGGCCCTGCCACAGGACAGTTTATTATATCTGAGAAATGCATGAAACCCTTTGAATTCAAGCCAGAAGAGCAACAGCAGCTTCTGAAAGAAGGCAAGTAGGGAAATTAAGAGCAGCAGACATCAGGTTGCAGTTCCAGATATCACAGGAGTTACCTGGTTCCAGTCAGCCATGGCAGGTGAGATATGAGGAGGGGAAGCAGGCAAAGCCTGGTGTCCCAGAAACAAGTAAAACAAGGACTGGTAAGGTATGCTGGGGCAAAAGAGCTGCTGTAGGGGAAGGACACCAGTCATTCCTGAGCAAGACTGGCAACAGACAGGGGACTGCAGTAAGAGAGGGCAGCAGCTGACTGGATGTTTGGATGCTCTGCCAGCCTGCAAGTTCTGTAAAATGCTACTGAGTGAAGCCTGAGTCATTTCTTCTAGCTGGAGCTGACTTCTGTGTTTGAATGAGAGTGTGTCAAGTCTGCTCCTTGCAGCTGCCAGCTGAGCTTTACAAGTATGATGTGTCATTCTGGGTGTTGAGATCAGCCCTGGTAGTTGCTATCATTTGCTTTGTCGGGAAAGCTGTGCCTTGTTCAGCTGCTCCAACACAAAACCCCTTGAGGAGATGATGCCGTGTTTTACTCCCCACTAATGGGCTCTTTGGTTTTGATTGCAGGGAAGTGGGAGTGTCCTTGGCACCACTGTGATGTCTGTGGCAAACCTTCTGTTTCTTTCTGCCACTTCTGCCCAAACTCTTTCTGCAAGGAGCACCAAGACAGGACAGTGCTAAATTCCACCTTGAATGGACAGTTATGCTGCTCTGAACACGTTCTTGGGGTGGATTCTGTGGAAACTCAGAAGACTGAGAAACCCCGCAAAAAACTGAACAAGTTCAAGCCCAGGAGAAAGAGGAACAGATGGATGAGAGCTGAATGCAAATAGTCATGGACTGCAGTTCCTACTGCTAACACTATCTTGTAGATAAGTTGTGAATATGACCAGGGAAGGACACAATTTTACGTATATTCTGTAAAGGTTAAAATGGGGGGGGGGATTTTTTTGTTTTGTTTTTTTTATAAATCCACTGAGCCAACCACAGCAGTCTTCTGCTGCTTCTGCACTGATAACGAACTGCATAGTTCAGCAAACTTCAGGACAAACCAAACTTATTACTCAGCATTACAGTTACACTTGAATTGTTTCGAATGTAAAATGTTCCCTCCAAAATACTTGGTTGGAGGTAGGTAAAAATCAAACCAGGTAGGTGTAAACATAGTTTTTTGAGATAGTATTTGTCAACCAACAGATGTTTAAAATAGTATATCCTTGAAAGAAGTTGTTAGTTCTCAAGTCCTTTTGAGTAAGAAATGGCTTGGTCTGTGGTCCCAATGAGATTTGCTTGCCTTGTGTGTTTCTGAGCAGGTGCTTGAATGCCAGTCCTGACCCAGGTGTGTCCCTCACTACAGCCACACTCACAGCAAGGGGTTTGTGCTCTTCAAAAATTATTCTTAAACAATCATGACCATAAATATCCTTCCACCAAGAAATGTGGTGCATGGTGGGAAAAGCACACCCTGTACCAGAGAGGAGGAATCTGACTTTGTAAGAGATTTTTTTCTATACTGTTTTTTCCTGTAGTTCATCCCAGCAAAATATGAAGTTACTTGATCTTGCAGAGCTGTGCAGGTCTGGGCTTAAAGGGATATTGTTTTGCAATCTAGTCCCAGGACTTAAAGGGATATTGTCTTCCAATCTAGGCCCAGTACTTTAGGATTTTTGTGTCTTTATAAAAAGAAACCTTTCAAAAGCTATTACTTGGAAAAAAAAAAAGTTGGTTTTTTTTTTTTTTTTTTTTCCTCAGTGGGAGGTAAAATGCAGAGGCAAACTTTTCTTTGGAATGCTTGGAGTCCAAGTATTTCAACTTTGTGATAATGCAAGAAATGCCCAACAAGGAACAAAATCACTCCCATGAATGAAACAGAAAGCGAAACTTGATTGAAGTGCAAAAACTAAATTCAAAACAAAAGGAAAATAGATTTTTGAAGCAGTGTGTAAGAATTTTGATGCTAAATTTTGAAATGTAGCCTTACTCTGTTCCTTTGCATAAAGTTTCTACAAAAATGGCTACTTGACAGACTAATTTTTTTTGTTACATTTCTAGGAGCTCTGCTCTTGACTGTCCTGTCACAGCTGTGTTGTGTCAGCAAAGCTGTTTTGAATTCCTCACCCCCATTAGCATGGGTGACTCACAGTGAGGTGAACATACAACACTATTGACAGAGATAATACTGGAACTAGGAAAAAACAGTAAAGAGAAACATCTGTGCCAGTTTTCCTCCCAGTGCACATCCTTGGTGTGTGATCAGGGAGCATCCCAAGCACATTCTGATTTTTGCCATTGTGACCCACCCTCCATAAGCACCTCCATGTCCACTGAGCCATTTGTGTACGTTCTAGCTTAGTTTGCCCTTCATAGTGCAGGAATTCTGTGTAGCCCTTTTGAAAATGAAGCCTTGCTGTATCATGGAAGTGTATGGGGTTTTTTTTCCCAAGGTATTTCTTCAGGATTTGATTTAGTTCTTGGAATTGCCAAAACCCCCATTTATTCCCAACATGTAAAAAGTCCGGTTTTATTAGAAGATATTAATTGAAAGAGGTTATAAATGTCGCATTGCCCTATGATGAACACTTTGGTTTCTGTTTTGTGACCAAAATGCTTTGTTTTTTGAATCAGTTTTTATAAACACTGTTGGAAGGTTAATTTTTTTTTTAATTATTTTGAAGAAATAGCAGAGTTCAAAATCAGGGGAAGTGTTACATGTTTGCATTTTTTTTAAATGATATGCCAAGCCTTGCACTCAAGTTAAAATTCAAGATTCTTTAATTGATTTTGAGGGAAACTTTTTCTCTGCCAAGGGGCTGAAGAACAGTCCTGTGCATAAAATCAAAACCAAAAAAATGATACTATGGATGTTTCTTTAACAATGGGTTTCAAGGGAAGGAAAATGAGGTCAGGTAGTAAAGCAGAAATATTTTCCTCATTGCTTTAAAACAAAATGAAGGAATTGGATTTCATTGGGACCATTCTTTGAATACTATACCATGTAAGGAAGGCTTTGTAAGAATACCTTTAAATAAGTTATTATAAAATTTTTCCTTTACATTCCATTGCTTTCATAATTTGTTAACTTTTTTTTTTCAGTTGTTTTGTTTCTTTTTCCTCTCCATGTGTAACAGCTCTGTCACTGTGGAACTGTGATGCCCCAGGTCCCAAGAGGCAGATCCCCACTTGCAGAAGGCACAGCCTGCAGTGCCAGCAGCCCTGGGCTCTCAGGGGGCTCCCCAGCACATCCAGCACAGCAGGATGCAGCAGGGACACCCCTTCTGTCTGTCTGTCTGTCTGTCTGTCTGTCTGTCTGTGGGGACAGAGGGACTGTTCACACAAACAGATCTCAGCCAGGGGCTGTTTGTCCTTCTGCTTCTTCTACCTCTCCCTGCTCTGGGCCCTGGGACTCTGCATCCCTGGGGCTGCAGGCCAGGAGGGCACTTGGGAGTTCTGGGAATTCCTTCCTGAGCAGGAACGTGGATCAGATTCTCTCTCCCTGATACCCCCTGGCCATGAGACCCCGTGAGCTCAGCTCAGGCACTCAGGTGTGATCTGGGAGAGTTTTGGTTCCTGTCCCCATTAGGTGCATTGTAATGAAGGCTTCTGTACCTTTGCTCTGCAGCCTGGGAAAACAGGCTGAAGTTCTGTTTAAAAAAGAAGACAGAAGAAAAGTTGTGACATTGTTTTCCTTCTCCCTCTGTTCAAATCCAAGGTAAAACAATCCTTAAGACTTGAGCTTTCTCATGATGCAACTCAGTACTTTTTAGCATTCAGCAACTTGAAGGATTTTCTGCTATAAATTAATCTAAACAACATTAACTGTGGCATATTATGTGGCCTTAAATGATGTTCTTTGTGTCTTGCCCATCAAAGTAGCAAAATGTCTTTCCTTTTTTAGCAAAAGCTGATACATGACAGCCAATTTCAGAATTTGTTGTTCTTTTATCACATGAGCAAGCATGGAAACAATTTTCAGTTGAGTATGTTAGATGTATTTTCATACAGCCTAGGAAAAGTAATCAGAGTAAATGTCTGTTTTGTTCAATAGCTTTGTGTTCATGGTCAGGTTTTAGGAGGTTTTTTTATTTGAATTACTTGGAAAAGCAAAATATCTTGAAAGACGTATTAATGGAATTTTTCCACATTGTTGAGTCTCATTATTCCATGTCTGACTGCTTGAGAAACTTCAATGTCTTATTAAATGTTGAATTTTATTCCTAGTTATTTAAGAAGTTGCTATGTCTCTTTTGTAAAACAGCTCTATATACTTACTTTGGCGCTTTTTTTTTTTTTTTTCCCTTGAAAGAAAAAAGTGGAATTGATACATCCTGAGCAAGCATGGTTTGGCAGTGAGGGCTTTGTTGTCTCATAGGGAAAACTTGCATTTCAGGCCTACATAAGAGATGCACTGGAAATGCTGTTTTAATGCTTCCACAGAGGTGATAATGATTGTGCTGTGGCTTGTTTTCACACTCTTGCTTGTCACAGAACTGCTGACATTTCTTGCAGTCCAGTTTTTCCAGTGCTGCTCTCTGTTGCTCATGATTTTTGGCTTTTGTGCCACTGAGCTGGGGCTACCCAGCCCAGCCAGCTCTGCTCCCTCAGGGTCCTTTTGCTGTCACAAATGCTGGTCCTGCTTGCTCAGGTCTGAGTTTGACTCTTTGGCTTTTCCACACAGGTTTTTTTTGGGTCTGGTTTGGCTTCCCCTGTGGAGTCTCCCGTGTGTGACAGCAGCTACAATTTTTATAAAAGCATTTCAGAGATCTTTGATACTGGTGGCTGATGGTTCTGCTGAGGTCACCTGGTGCTGTGCAGCAGGATTGTGTCCCTGTGCTGCTCTGGGGAAAAGCACAGCCTTGGGCCAGGGAGAAGTTTCATGTCTCTCCTAAATCAGCAGTGGCAGAGGCTGCATGGAGCTCTGCCCCTGCTGGGCTCTGGGGAGGGCTTTAGGAACCATCCCTCCTGCTGCTGATCCAGAACAGAATCACAGGATGTTTGGGGTGAAAGGGACCTTAAAGACCTTCCACTTCCACCCCCTGCCATGGACAGGGACACCTTCCCCTGGACCAGGCTGCTCCAACCTGGCCTTGAACACTGCCAGGGATGAGCAGCCACAGCTTCTCTGGGCACCCACAATGGCTGATGTGCCACTCTTGCACCCAGTTCCTCACCTGATGGAGATCAAAGAACTGATAAATTCTATAAATTCTTTTAAAAACTTCTAACACCTTCCCTGGGGAGAGGAGAATGATAGGCTGAGGGCAGGAACCACTTAACCCCCCACAGCTGGGCTCCTTCAGCCATCTGTGCTGCTGCAAGATTCAGAGAGAAGTAACACCTGCCACCACCTCTGTGCAGAGCCATTTAAAATCATGGCTCTTTTGACAGAGACTCTGTTTCTACTGGCCATGGAGAGCTGCTGAAGCACAGCAGTGGCACAGAGGGTCACAGCTGGCTGCGCTGGGCTCACACAGCACCTGTGTGGGAATGTCACTGCAGCAGGAAAAGGAAAACAAGGTGGGAAGGTCAAGAGGCCACAGGTACTGGTTTCATGGAGCAGTTGGCATTGGCTCCAGTAGAGGTGATGTTGAATTTTTTCTGGGCATTTCTGACTGCCTGGGATGCTGGCAAAGAGAAAAACATAATGGGGGACACAGAGCAAACAACAAATTAAGAGTCAACCAGCCACACACAGGAATCTAGAAATCGTATCAGTTTAACCAGATGGTTACACTGGGCTGGGTGCACAGAGGAGGGCTTGGAGTGCCACAGCAAACAGGCACAAACCACTCTGGTGCTCGCCGGGGTTGGGTTGCAGTGTCCAGGACCAGGGACAGAACTTTGCCCAGGCATTTGGGCAGGGGTCTCCTCCAGCCCCTCAGGATGCAGAAAGGGGCAGGGCATCCTCTGTGCCTGCCTCTTGCTGCTCCTTTGTAGCTCCACCCTGAGCACCACCTGGCAGCAGGAAACAAAAGGGACTTTTGTCCAGGAATCAACCATTTCTTTTGTTGCACGTTTGCCTACAGCTGAAAGGAAGGGGAGAGCTTTAGGATCCTTTCCCTTGACTTGTGCTTATGCTAAAACTTTGAGAATGGGTAACAAAATAAAAAATTGCATGTTATTAAAAGGAGGTATATTCATGTTAGGTTGTGCTTGGGTGGAAACGAGTGTTGTATCAAAGAGACCTCAATAGTGAGCAGTCACTCCTCACTCTGTTGAGCTGACTATTAAAATGGAGAAACAGGTAGGATTGATTGCTTTTGGGGGCTTTTTTCTCCCTGATGAAAAGAGAAAAGTATTTATGAAGGAAAGTATTTGTGAAGGAAGCTGGAAATTGGAAAAGGAAGACTTTTCCCATCAGCCCAGTGCAGCACAGCATGGGCTGGTTTGGTTTGCACAAGTAGCCACAACTCAAAAACTGAGTTTTATTCCCCAGCACTGATTTTAGCTGTACAGCAGTAGGTTGCTCGTGGTTAAACACCTTGCCCAGAGCCCCATTTGTGCTGCCCCAGGGGAAGGAGAGGCTGCTGGCCCTGGCAGGGCTACCAGCCCGCATAGACGGGCTCCGTGTGCTCCGTGCCCCCGTAGGAGCCCAGCCCTGAGCCCCGGGGCAGCAGCGGCGACTTCAGGGAGCTCCTGCCGTGCTCCTGTCGGCTCCTCAGGATGATCAGAAACACAACAAGGATTCCACCTGGAAGGAAAGGAAGGAATGGTAGTTATTCACAGATGGGAAAGTAAAATATCAGGTGACATTTGCTCCAAGGGTTCTCAACTCAGGTATTCTCTTCTGGTAAAATAAGGATTTTTTTCCTCCTACATACTCTGTACCCTTCCAAAAAGAGGGGGGGAAAAGGTTCCACTAGCACTAATAACACTCAACTTCAGCAGTTCAGCTTAACTCTGCAAGGAATAATGACAAGTTTTAATTAAATAATTCAGTAACTTGCTTTCCTACTCCCATTTACTCTCTAGAACTGTTTTCCACTTGGCATCTTATTCACTGCAGACCCCACCAAAACGATCTTGCTGAGAAATTAGTTTGCTCTGTGCAGCACTCACACTGAAGCACAAGTAGTAACTAACCTAGATTAACTCTGAGTCTAGACTGAGATCAGGGCTGTCAGGAAAAATTACTTTTGGATTGGGCATAGACATGGAAGTAATTGGCAAATCTCAAGTGGTGCGACATTCTGCTCATTTGTTTCTGGCAGAAGCATCACCAGAGAAAACTGATCTGAACAGAAGAGCACAAATCTGTCTCTGTGATGCAATATGGCCAGACAAATACACCCAAATTTCAGTTGTGTGAGCAGACAGCCTCATGGCAAACACTTGATCTGTGAGACCAGCCGTGAAAAACTCGCGGGTTCCTGCGTGGGCTCCTTCCTTCCCCCTCTCTGCTGCAAGCTCTGGGAGAGGCAGGAATGCTGTTCCCTGACCCTCAGACTTGTTTATCACAAATGCTGCTTAATGGGCTATTGTCCCTCTCTGGAGAGTCTTTTCATATCCTTCAGTTTAATCTACTTTTTCAAATTAACACTCGCTTCAAATGGCATCTGCTTTGGCAGATTTTTGAACAACAGCCTGGCACAAGGGGATAGGGGTCAGTGGAGGGCCTTTCTGATGGCTGCAAGCTGCAGCTTGTGAGAACAGCCCTCATCTGCTCCCCCAGGCATTCCAGCCCCATGGGGACAGCCTCCGAGGGTGCTGCTGGAGCTCCTGCGGACCCTGCTGTCCTTGTCCCCTGCTCACTGCCAGGAGACAAGGGTGATGGGAACACACATCTTGTTGGAGAAGCAGCTTTGCTGTGTGACTTGTAACACACACATTTAACCTCTCCTCTCTCCTTTTAACAACAGCCAGCCAAGTGGAGTCTTCAAGAAGCACATAAAAGTCTTCATGGGTCTTCAGGAAGGACATAAAATACACTTGAAACACAGAAACTGTGAATGTGAGGCTTGTTGGATATCCTTTATCCTCTGATGCCTTACTCATCTCTATGACTTGGCTCTCTTGACACAAGATTCTCATCTCTGGTAGTGTAAGGGCACTTAGGGATTTCTCTTCATCTCTGGGCACAGGAGACAGATTCCTCCTCCCAGCTTCCTCATCTGCCCTTCGTGCAATCCACAGCACCAATACTTGCTCATTTTCATCATAACTCTCTGATTAAACCTCCCCCCAACTTTGATTAAAAAACGAGAGAACTCTATTTTTCCCTTTCCTAAGACTCAAAATGCATATTCATTGTTTTGGAATGATTATTCATGGTGCAGCTTCCCAGTTGAAGAGCTCACCCCCTCATTAGCTTGCCCCAGTGAGCTGATTCACAGCAGGTGCATCTGGAGGGATTCTCCCCACACTCAGCAGCTCCTGACTCTTGGGTACAGAAACATTTGGCATCAATGCCACAGCACTGCATGAGCCAGCAGCTCCCCATTCTGCTGGAGGCTGTGGCATGGCTTAAGGCAGGAATGCTTTCAGGAAACACACCAAAAGGAAATTGTCTTTTTTCTTACTTTGATGCAGCCAAGGAATCCCTGTTTGAGGGCTCACACACATCCCTGCCTCCCAGGGACAAACAACAACCATTCAGCACTGTGCCACCTTCCTTCAGAGCCAGGGACAGCACTGGCACTTGTGCCACCTTCCTTCAGGGCCAGGGACAGCACTGGCACTGAGAGCAGCAGAAGGACTTTGATTAGAAATCCTGCTGTCCAGAAACACAGAGCACACCACCCAGAGCATGCCTGGTTTAACAGAGCTGCAGAGGGGACCCAGACTGACCTGCTGAGAAGGTGGCCAGGACAATGACGGTGGCAGGGGTCAGCTGGCAGGAGTCCCCTGCCTTGTACAGGAACAGCTCCATGCAGTAGGTGGGCTCCACGCTGCCCCGCGGGCAGAAGGCATCAGGGGGGCACTTCACTGGCTTCACATCCGGGCTCTGCCCAAGAGAAGAAGGAAATCAGCACCAGCAAACTGCACAAGGTGACCAGGGCAAAGGGAGGTGACATTTTAGCATTAGAGGGGTGAAAAAATAAATGAAGGAATGACCTTGCCATCATTAAATCCAGCCCTGTGTGCTCCTGCAGTGCTGGAGTGTGGGGAGGAGCAGAAGGGGTTGTTACACAGCAAGTCTGTACCTCAAACCCCTCATTAATGCACACACCACCCCCTCATGCCCCAGCCAGAGCAGGCAGCTCCAGCACACTCCTGCAATCCTCATTTTAATTATTCCCTGCATCAGAGCCCTGTCTATGTTTAAGAGTAAGGAAGCTCAGATAACAAGAAAAAAAGAAGTGTTAATTGAGGGGTATTTAGCTTGTGTGGGACAGCTCTGGGCAGCACAGGCTGTCCCAGCTGCTCAGGGGACTCACAGGGCAGTAGTGGTTTTCTGGGCACTGCTCACAGCTCTCCTTGCCCCGCTGTAGTTGGTACTCCCCTGTCCTGCAGGCCTTGCATCTGCTGTCATTGGCACCTTTGAATGTACCTGAACAGCAAATAAGCACAATATTAAGATTTGAGACTAACCCCCAGGACCTTTGCAATTGCATATGAATGAATCAGCTTTCAGAGCCACGGGGAGAAAGAGCATTAAGTGCTCATGTGCACAACAAAAGCTGAGCCTGGACTTTGGTCCTGGTTCGGTGGCAAAGGGTCAGAGCAGAACAGGGACAGAGGGACTAAAGAAAATTTGGGGTCAGACCTTGGCAAACAGAGCAGTGTGAGTAGGAGTAGGTGGGAGAGGGTTTAGCAGAGAGTTCTGGCTTTAATGTAGGGGAAGATGGGAACTGGAGGTCAGCAGTGTTTCATCCTCTCCAATTCTGGATTCAAAGACCTTTTCCAGCTGTTTGAAACTTGCTGAGCAGACTTCAAACACAGCTCAGTTTCCCAACCTTTGTGGGAGAGACAGGTCACAGAAGTTCCAAGTCTCACAGTGGTAAAATGCTTTCCTGCAATGTTTAAAGTGCAGCCGGGCTGTGAGACAGCCTGAGGCTGTGTCCAGGGAGGCTGGTCCCTGCCATGACGGTGGCTGAGTCCCTGCCCAGCCCTGCTGGGGCAGCCTGGGGTGTTTCAGAGAGCACAGGAGGGAGCTCGGCCATTCCCTCACATCCCCTCCCCATGTCCCTTTGCCCCAGGCTGCCCCTGCAGAAAATCCATCACTGACAGCAAGGCTGGGCTTTCCTCAGCAAAGCCACCACCACTGGCAAGATGCTCTTTGCTGGAGCTGGTACCAACTGTGGATTTGGGCTCCTGGGCGTGCCAAGGACCAGCACAGCCCCAAGGCACTCATGAACCAGCCTGGCACAGCACAGCCTCCACCAGCACCCAGACAAACCCCCAGCACATCCCTCATGCCAGGGCCCAGCTCTGCCTGCAGGGCACCTGCAGGGCCAGCTGAGATGGGTCTGGAATGAGCCTGGAGCTGGAGCTGTGCTCCCTTTGGGCACAGCCTTCCCACATTGGGCACAGCCCCTCATTGGGCACAGCCTCCCCTCGGGCACAGCCCCACACTGGGCACAGCCTCCCCACTTTGGGCACAGCCTCCCCTTACCTGCCGGGCAGGTCTCACACGTCTCCGCCGCCTCCCGAGGCGCCTCCTGTCCCCCAGGGCAGGGCCGGCAGCCGGAGCAGCCGCTGGTGCTGCAGGGAGAGGAGCAGGACACGCTGTGGGATCTGCACGGCCCAGCCCACCACAGCCTGCTCTGACAGCCGGGAGGCTCCAGGATCCACCTTTGCTGCACTGTGGGCGTCCGTCTGTCTGCAGTGCAGTTTGTCACCCAGAAGCACAGAATGGTCTGACTGGAAGGGACCTCAAGTGTAGGGGGATGGAACATAGAATGTAATCTTATCCTCTAAAGAGTTGCAGGTGAACCAATTACTAAGGCTTAGGAGCAGGCCTGATGTTAACAGGCCACAGCTGTAGCCAATAAGGAGAGTGTTATAAAAGAGTGGATTGGTTGGTTGGGGGAACTGGAGTCAGTGGCTGCTGTGAGGACAAGGAAGAGTCAGTGCCTGGAGGAGCTGCCTATGAGAAACATCAAGGAGGTACAAAATTCTGGCAATATGGAACCCTTGCCATGTAATGACAATAGAACTCTTGCACTGTAATGACAACACTCAAGGATGATCTCACTCCCATGCATGGTCAGGGAGACTCGAGAAGGTTGCTGGAAGCCGCACCCTAGAGCTGCAATGGCAGGGGACTTTGGGCACTACATTGCTGGTTCCAGCTCCATGGGGGCTAAAAGAACCCCCCTCCCTGTGAGCCCCTGCACCCCAGCAGCCCCTTACTTGCAGAAGGATCCTGGCTGGCAAGGCAGACAAAAAGCTGCATTTTGCTTGGAGCTATAATAGCCTGGAA
Source organism: Zonotrichia albicollis (assembly GCF_047830755.1). NCBI lineage: Eukaryota > Metazoa > Chordata > Aves > Passeriformes > Passerellidae > Zonotrichia > Zonotrichia albicollis. Next base: position 50,417,342 of record NC_133823.1, on the reverse strand, counting down.
AAAAAAAGGGTAAGGCTTCAGGATGCTGCCTCCACATCTCTGTCCTACATTGTTGTCACTGTGCTCACGTCCATTTTACAAACAACCAAACAACTCCCCACAAGAGGCTTCAGGTGGCATTTCAGGGCATTGGGGTTATATTTGTCCAAAGCTCTGAAAGAGCAATGCAAGCTCCCTGCTGACCCCTGCCATGCTGAGGGATGCACGGAGGGCTCTGGCAGATTCCCCTGGTGTTCCTCCCAAACCCAGCAAGTGACAGTCAAGTTTTGGGCACAGCCCAGCAGCTCAGAGGGTGGATTTCCAGGGAACAGTTGTGAATGCTCAAGCAGGACCCATCCTGGGTGCAGAGGAGCTGCTGCACTGCATGTGCTAATTGGGGTTTTGCATAAGCAAGTGCTGTTCTGCACATGCTGTTACCCCTCTGCAAACACTGCACCAGGCTGGAGTGGCATTAGCCAGGTGCAAAGCAGCTCCTCTTGACAACCCCAGCTTTAATGTGTGGAAAACAAGGAAAGTATTACACTTAATATTCAGAGTGCAGAACATTGCCTAAATGAAAACAAAGATGGTTTATATTCATTTTTGCTATCAGAAATAGAGAATATTTTGTTTCCTAACAATGCTCCCCCATTGTGCTAAAACTGAATTTCATAAAACTTTTTTCATTGCAGAGTTAGCATTAACTTGTTGCAAAAACAAGCATGGCTGAGATCTGCTCTTTCCATTTTAATAACAACAGAATAGGGAAGAGATCTGCTGGGCTGTTTTTAGCTTGTTTACCCTTCAGTGCTTTTAAGTTACCTGGTAATTGCATCTGCCCCTGGGAAAAAGCACCATGTGATGAAAATGCATTTGTGTTGAACACAGACCAAAGCCTACCTCGCTCACAGGCCCTGCAGGCTGCAGCCCCAGACTCATTAGCAAAATGTCCTGGTGGGCAGGGAAGGCACACAGAGCTCCTTGGGAGGCTGGGAGGGAAGGGAGCAGAGAGGAACACAATTTTAAGTCACCCAAGCCTCCATCCACTTGGAGAAGACAGAGCAGAACATGACACTGACTAGTCTAGAAATAGAGCAATTGTGAAAAAGGAGTTTGGGCAGGAAAACATTGGTTTGAACTCACCTGAATATTAAAGGTTGACTAAAAACCTGAATTTTTCTGTATTATTAGGATTAGAGATGCCCTGTGCCTGTGGGCAATATGGAAAGGGACCATCTGAATTGAAGGTCTTGAAAAATACGCTGTGGTCAGACCTAAAACCCTTGGCTTAAGTCAGACTCTTAAATCCACTCCTGAAAAAGGAACAGGGAAGGTGTTTGCTGTTCAGCATCCCTCAGGGATTTCAAAAGGAGCTGCTCCTCCCTCATTGCTGGGAATCAGGAGCTGAAAAAAGGGACCCAAACCACAGGCAGTGACGTGAGAGAGCCCTGATCTTAAACAGGAGGGACTGTGGGAAAAGGGAGGTAACATGTCAGGAGGAGGGGAGGAAATGAGTGAGGCAAAGGCAGGCAAAGAGGAAGCTTTTACATCCATCACTAACAGCCAAATCCCTCTCAACAAGTATGTGGGGATAGGAATTTGATAACATACTCAGAGATGCTTTGGAGGAAAACAAGGACATGATCTTTAATTCTTTCAGAAACTGCAGGGCTGCATGAGATTTGCAGGGAAAAAATATAAAATTTTAAAAAAATACACCAAAAAACACCAAACCAAAATGAAAAAAAAACAACCAAAAACCCCCAAAAGCAACTGGAAACACAGCAAATGCTTTGCTGCAAACAAATCAACGCAGGGCCTGGGCCAGCCAGAGCCTCTCAAAGCTGCAGGGAGGCCAAATTCTCCAAAGAGCACAGAAATGTTAAACGGTTCCCTGGAAGCCCTGAGGCCCAGGCAGGCACCGGGAGATGGCCACGCACCCCTGCACCCCCAGGTCCCTCCAGATCCCCCCTTTTGGTCCCTGCCCTGGCACACCCAGCCCAGCAGGGCTGCTGGCCCTCTCGGGTCCCTCTCCCACATCCCAAGAGCAGCAGCTCTGTGTGCCCTGACTCTGCTCCTGGCTGGCTTTTAAAGCAGTCTGGGGGCACATTTTTAAGGCAGGTCCTCACAGCACAAAAACTGCGAGGACAGGGCACAGAGGGGAGCACAGAGGGAGATCCTCTGGCACCTCAAGCTCAGGGGCTGCTGCCAACAAGCTGCACAGTCAGGTCACCCTTCCCACAACCCAGGACTGACCCAAAGGGAGCAGCTCCTCAATGGACACGGCCCTGGGAGGCTCTTCCCACCCCTGCTGTCCTTGCCACCCCACAAAGGGCACAGCTGACTGCTTGCAGACATGGATACAGCAAGAGAAAATCCAATAGGAGTGGAGAGAGCAGCACATGCCCATGTCCCCACAGCCAGGGGACGTTGTACAGCATCCCTGGATCAGGCAGCCTGATGGAAGTGTAAGGCTGGGCTCCTGTCCTGTCAGCTTTTCCACGCTCTGTCAGCTGAGGGTATTGCTTTAAATGCCAGCAGCTCAAAAGTAAAGAGATGCCTTGGGGGCAAGAAAACAGGGATTGAGGAAGGAATTGGGCAAAGCAGGGAGATGGAGCCTGCTGGTCAGACATATCCCAGAGAAAAGCTGAAGAGATAAACTCACACCTCCCTGCCAAGTGTCTCCCCACCACAAAACAACATGTTCCCTCAGTGCAGACAAAGGGCATGAGGGTAAAAAAGGGAAGCCCACACAGGGACAGTCTCAGCACAAGCACATCCACACCAAGCTTTCCTGATGAGGAGAATTCAGCCTCTGAGAAACAGCCCTGGCAGCACATTCCCTACAGCCTGTAGGAATCCACAAAATCAGAGGGTTTTGGCAAAGCTGCAAAGGGCAGGTCTCAGAGACAGCAGAACTGGGATTAGAGCTAAGCAGCAGCCATGAGATTGGTCAGCAGAAAAATTATTTAGAAAGTAGAAAAGCAAGGACAAATAGAACAATGGTCTGTGTATTAACGCTTGTCTAGAATAACTCCCTAAGCTACAGAAAAGTTGGACACAGATAGACTTGCTAGATATAGCAAGATATTAGGAAGTTTGAAACTTAATAATGGAGCTCTGTGCATTGTGTTTTAAGGCTTACAAGTAGGTATCATATTTGAAATAAGCAGGCAGTGTTTAACCAAAGGTACCTGTGCTTATAGGGGTTGGATGGAACTATTGTCAATGTGCTTTTGCTTTGTGTGATTGGTCAAAAAACTTATAAAGTGAGTTGTAACATTAAGTTCTTTGTCTGCTGCCTGAGATGTGAGCTGATGGCATCTTCCCATTGTCATAACCATGTAATGAGAGTGATGCTGACAAATAAAACAGCTCGAGGCAGGTTCCACAGCAGCCCCGTCCCGTCTGTGATTTGTACACAGCCCTGCCGGTGATACAGCCCAAATGTCACCGACATCTTCTGTGAAAATTCTTTTCTTTAGGATTTTTCCTGCTGAGAAGCTGAGGCCTCAGAAACAAAGTGTAAACAATGGTTATTTGCTGCTGTGGAATGCCACAAGTGGATCCGTGATTGGTCTCGTGTGGATGTTTGGATTCAGTGACCACTCACGGCAGAGCTGGGTCTCTCTGTCCAAACCAGCTGCTTTTGTTTTCATTCTTTTCTATTCTATGCTTTTTAGTATAGTTATAATGTAATAGATCTATCATGAAATAATAAATCAGGCCTTCCGAACATGGAGTCGACATTCTCATCTCTCCCCTGATCCAAGGACCCCTGTGACCACTGTCACACCCAAAGGAGGAGATTTTCGTGGCTGGGAAGAGTTTTGTGGTTATGATGCAGCTCCCACACGCGGGGCTCGGCACTCACCTGGTGTAGGAGCCTTGAGGGCAGGGCAGGCAGGAGCGCTGCCCCCTCTGGGGCTGGTGCTGCCCTGGGGCACAGGGGCTGCAGTCACCGGGGTCGCTGCACGCTCCCCCCGGGCAGCACGAGCAGCTCAGGGTGCCTGAAGTGGGGCAGAAAGTCAGCATCAGGAGGGCAGGACTTGACTGAAACCCCTGTGTCACCCAGGACAGGTCACTGCCACAGAGGCAGGAGCTCTGGGATGCAGCTGCCCTGGCAAGGCGCTCACAGAGGGTAGAAACTGCAGTGTACATGTAATTATGCTGCTGCCCGCTGTTAGCAAGCTGCAGACAGCCACAAGATGATCTAAGGAGTCAAGGCTATCAGTGTGGAACTCCAGTAATTAAGCTGACTGCTTTTTCCTTCTTTGAGGGGCCAGCCAGGAAAAATATCCTTGTTTTCCCTCCAACACACAAAAAAGAGACATAAAAAAGAAAAAAATAAAACCAAAACCAAAAAACCCCAACCAAACCAGCAACAACAAAAAAACAAACAAACAAAAAAACCCAAAAAACCCCAAAATTCCAAAAAAAACAAAAAACAAAACCCCAATACACTTATTCAGATCACTGATAATTTAAGCTTATAGGAAGCTGAACTGATGAGTGAAGCCCCAGAGTCAAGGATCTGCCTAAAGCAGCAGCAGTTTTTCTTTGAGCACAGGTACCATGGCATTCCCAGCAGGCAAGTTCTACCCCTCTGCTCCACAAAACCAATCCCAGCCAGTCAGAGGAACTGGGTGCATTTACTGCAGCTGCACCACCAACACAGGCAAGAGGAGAAGGCTCTGACTAAGAAGATCCTGCATAAAAGGGAGGTGGGAGATAGCTCCTGTCCTCTGCAGATTCACCCTAAAGCATTAGAGCTGCTTTTAAAAAGTGCCCTGCAGCATAGGGAATAGGCAAAAATTTAAAAAAAAAAAAAAAAAAAACCCCAAAAAAAAACCACAACCAAAAAACCCATGGCTTGTGTTTTGGAGGATTATTTTCTTTTTCTGAGATTTTTTTTGTGGGAGGGGGTGGTAGTGGTTGATCAAGTATTTTCTCAAGGCCATGGAAAAAGGCTGTCTCCATAGCAGAGATTCTCTTTAAACATTCAAGACAGCTGGAAATTGGCCTTGTATTTGGCCCTGGAGCCCAGAATGATGTTCTGCCAATAAATCAAACTGGACTTGTGGTACACTTTGTGCCACAGTCTGACCACTTTGTCACCCCATGGGGAAGCCTCAGGAAGACCAAAGCACAGCACAAGGCCAGGAAAGACCAAGCCTTTGATTTCAAGAGGGCGAAATTAATTAAATCCCTCTCCTGCTGCCTGTCCAAGCTTCCCAGACAAGAACAAGAGCCCTGAGAAATCCCTTTTCCTCCAACCCAGCAGCCAGGGCAGGCAGCCTTACCTTGTGTGGGGGCTGTCCCTGGGGGGCAGGGGAAACAGGCTGTCACGTTCTCTGTGCTGCAGTTGGAGGGCTGGGGGGTGCTGGGGGGCAGAGCTGATGATGGGAGCCCAGGGGATGGGGTCACTCCTGGAGGGGACGCTGGGACACTGCTGGATGTGGCTGCCAGTGCTGAAGTCTGAGAGGTGGGGACAGTCCCCGTGGTGGAGGGCAGAGTCTGGGCAGGGGTTTTTGTGCTTGGATCAGCAGATGGAGCTGCTGTGGATGCAGCAGGGCCTGCAGTGGTTGCTGTCAGCCCAGCTGAGAGTGTTGCAGCAGCAGCTGGGGGAGCAGAGGCTGGAGCAGGGGCTGCACTGGGAGGTGCTGGGGTGGATCCAATGGGAACCCCAGTGCTGGTTGTACTGGGAGGTGCTGGGGTGGATCCAATGGGAACCCCAGTGCTGGTTGTACTGGGAACCCCAGTGCTGGTTGTACTGGGAGGTGCTGGGGTGGATCCAATGGGAACCCCAGTGCTGGTTGTCTGGCCTAAAGCAATACCTAAGGGAAGAAAAAACCATAATTAGTGGTTGAATTATTGCTCTCTCTTTAATCATGGCTTCTCATTTAGGTCTTTATCAAGTGGTTAAACCATGGGCCCTTGTTTGATGTCCAAAAACTCCCCTCTGCTGAGCTCCACTACAGAGCAAGGATCTGAGGCAGCATCTGAGCATGTCTGGCACATGAGAGACTTACCAAGGACATAAATTAGTGGGTCCATGAGGCCACAAATAAGTAAATGCCAGTGTCTGGGAGGTCTGACTCATGGGTGTGAGAATTGCCTGAAACAGCCAGTTCTGTTAGCTCCTAGAAACTGTTTACTGAGATCTCATGACAATCTGATTTAAGATGCTTGTCAAGTAGCTGGCTGCATCCCATCTCCCTCAAACACATCAGCCAAGGAAAGACATGGGCTCAGGGTTCTTTTAAGCTGTTCTGGAGGTACTTCCAGTAACCAGAAGGGAGCCTGAGGGCCAAGACTTGCTTTAATTCTGAAATCCCCTCATCAGAGTGAGGATTGCTGAAATCTGTAGAGAAAGGAGGTGTTGCTGCAGCTCAGGTTGTTTTGTTGTGATACAGGGTGGACTGGAACATCCTCTGCTGGTGGAAGACATCCCCTGGCACGGCATGGGTAATGTCCTGCAGTTTCAAACAGAGGAAACTGAAACTGAACATGGAAAGCAGCAGGTTATTGCTAATTTAGCAGTGTGCTACTAAGCAAAGGAAGAAAAGCAGAACCAAACCAGGCAGCTCCTCCTCTGTGCCACCAGCTGGGTTCAGGAACTCAGGGCAGGGATTCCCTCAATATTTACTGCAACTTCTGAAAACACCCAACCTTATACAGCACCAGTAGGCAACTGGAGCTGCTGCTGTGGGGTGTAAATGCTCTCTCCAGCAGCACACACCTGCTAAACCCCCTTGCCAACACATGCCCAGCAGCACAGACAACACAAAGACTCCTGAGAAATTAATTGGTTTATGGTTTTGCAGGAGGTCAGAGGGTGTAGCTGATGCCCGACAGTGGGATGTGGGTGAGGAAGGACACGGGCAGGGGGACAGGAGGGGTGACAGCACAAGCTGCCAGGTGTCAGACCCACATCCCTGCAGGCTCTTCCCCAGCCCTGATCCACCCCCAGCCTTGAATTTCTCTTTTAATTCTGTACCTACCATGCAAGGCCAGGCACTGTGGACACGACCCTGGTACAAACACCAACATGCAGACCAAGCTGAGGGCAGCTCCAGTTAAAGTTCTGCACCAGGATCAGGACAGTGGATAAAAGAGTCTTTATAGGGTTGTGATCACATGGAGACAGTTTGCTGGGAGTGCTCCCTCCTGTTGTTGACTGCCTGCTTTGTGCCAAAATCCATCTTGGTGTAACTACTGAGTAAAGCAGATGAGCACCCAGCCATCTGGGCCACTGCTCAGGTTTTAAAGAATTTACAGAACAGCCTGAGTTGGAAGGCACACAGAGGATTGTGGACTCCAGCTCTTAAAGAGAATGGCCCATATGTGGATCAAGCCCACAACCTTGGCATTATTAGCGCTGTGCCAATAATGTTCAGCACCAACTGAACTATATCTCATTTCCTTGCTGTGGCCCTAAAACAGAGACACCAAATCTAGCAGTGATCATCTTGTAACACCCTGGTTTGCTCCAGGATCAAATCCAAGGGACAGAGGCGCCAGCATTGGTCCAGGGCAGGGAGAGCAGCCCCACAGTGCCCACCCAGGACACTCCTACTGTGGCCAAACCTCCACCCAGGACCAAGGTGCACAATTCCCCTCATCTGACCCCTTCAACCCCTGCCTCAGGGGTTGAAGCCAGTCTGCTTGCTTTTTCCTCACCTCTGGCAACAAACTGAGTCAGTCCTGAGATCCATTAAACTGATCCTAACATGAGCACTAGCAGTAAGGCAAGGGCACTGTCAAATTCCCAGGGAAAACCTTTCAGAAGGACCTCAGGAATCAAAGTCTGACCTCCCACAGCTCCTCCTGACCCCAAAAGCTCAACCCTGCCAGCCAGAGACACTGCACAGGTTTCAACAACTTGGGATGCCCATAGCTGGATGAATTTTGTTGTTTTGGGGTTCTTTAGTTGAATGTTTCATTGTTGGTTGGTCTTAATGGCAAATGGTGGTGATCTTAAGAGGACTTTTTAAAAATGGAAAGCAGTTTTCCACAACATGTTACCAAAAGTAGTAAAGTTGTTTGCAAAGCTTCAGTAGCCATCAATAACCTTTGGTAGCTAGTATTTCTTAATAATGTAAACAATTTCTAGAGAAAAAAAGAAGTCAGAAGGCTGAAAAAAATAGTTTTGAGCACTAGTAAAGCATTTGTGTATTTTACCAGTTATAGTCAGTCACAGGTGTGAAAACCAGTACTCAAACAACCTCAGCTTCATCAGACAAAGCATTTTCTCTCCTGTACTTACACCATCTATGTCATGGAACAGTGATTTTGCTTTCTAGAGCCTTTTTTTGTTTTGTTTTGTTTTAAGGAGCACTGTGAATCACCTGAAGTATCTCCAGGGGAACCTGATGGATGTGTTATTTTGCATGTGACGCCTTGGTACAAACAGGAGCCTTGAGGAAGTTGGAAGGATAGAGAGCTTATCTTTTCCAACCTACAATCCTGTTCTTTGGGCTTTAAGATAAAGCCTCTGCAAATCCTTACTATGCAGAGCAATACAGCTCTATTTCTTTTTTTTCCTTTTCTTCCTGTAAAAGCAAATTTTTGTATTTACCGCAAGCATCCTGCGTCCACCAGTGCCTGCGTCTCAACACTTCCCTCCTTCCCCCAGCCCTGCCCACAGCCTCACCCCAGGGCTCCCTCAGTCCCACTATGGCTTCACCCCTCTGTGCCCACCCAGAGAAGATAATCCCTGTGCTGGGAGGCCTTACCTGTTAAGCACACCATGGTTAAGCTGCACAGCAGAGGACAGAGCCAGGCACTCATTTTTCCCTGAGGAGTAACACAGCCTGTCAAGAGGCGAGATCAGCAGCTCCTGCCCTCACCCAGCTGCTCATTCTGCTCCGCTTTGGTGCCCAATTTTGTCACCTGACTGATCATGTGGCTCAGCCAAGTCACCCCGTGCCCAACAAAGGGGGGTTTATATTCAGAGTGCAGCAGGTCTGAGAGGACACGGCCTCCACAGAGCAGAGCGCCCAGAGGAGCAGCTCTGCCCTCCCAGGCTGCAGCAATCCTGTGAGGAGTGTTCTGGAGGAGCTGCTGGGCAGGAACGGGCAGAGCAGCATGGGAACCCAGCCTGGCTGCGGCCCAGCCCCCGTGACCTCGTCAAGTGAGAGGATTTCATTTTTTAGACCCACGGGATTTCCTGAGAGAAGAGAAACAAGAAAAACAACCCCAGAGGAGTTCCCGTTTTAACTGGGGCCAACCATGCTGTAACCAGAACTCAGAACACAGCCTCTGGAGAGCACAGAGCTTTCCCAACCAGCATTTCCCTCCCCATTGCCCCCACAGTGTCCAGCTTGATGTATCAAGCTGTTACCAGGATCAAGCACATAGATCCTGATGATGATGATGGTTTTGAGGTGAGAGCATTAAGTTTAATGGGGCCCCATCCCATTTTCCATGTGTTCCAGTGTCTGTACTGCCTGCTGGTCCACCTGAGGACACAGATGTCCCCCTGATTTCCTTACCTTGTAGCCCTGCTTTGAAAGATCCCCCATTCCCCTCTGCCCCCACTGTTCAGCAATCAGCATTGCCAAGCCCCCGCTCTGAGAGGTTTTCCTTTAGCTGAATGCCACATCTCACATGTCACCTCTTTGCCCACCCTCTCTCGGTGGCCTGAGGCTCTGCAGGGAGACAATTCCTGCAGGAGCAGCATCTGGGGATGGAGCAGCTCTGGGCACTGCTAAAACACTGCCAGCAATCACCCAGTGGGGTTTGTCCTGCCAGGGAAGCTGGCAGCAGAGCAGTCCCCCATCCCACAAGCTGCACCCCCTGGTTAGTGAGTGGGGAGATTTCCCACACTGCCCAGCCCCAGAGCCAAGTCACACATTTGCTGAGCACCTACAGCACCCATGTACACTGCTCTGGAAAAGCAGTTCAGAACTGGATGTGGCAGCACTTCCACTGTCACTTTCAGCCTAACACATGGAAGAGAAAAGGAAATTGTGCATTAAAGCCCTTCCTGTGCCCTCAGAGCCCCCTTTCTGGGTGAGCTATCAGAGCTCAGGTGAGAGATGAGACAGGCTGCTTTCCTCTCAACTGTTTTAGCAACTGGGCAAGCTGGAAATACACTTCCAATGGGGAAAATCTAATGCCACTTCAGGGCAGAAAAATTCAAACAGACAAATTCATAAACTCCTGACCTGCCTGGGCCTGTCTCCATTGAGATTAAATGCTTTTGCTAGTTGGTTCACAGAGAATAAAAAGCAGTGTCATGGTTTATCAAAAACAATGTCCTAGGTTGGCACAGGGCCTCGATCTTGTCAGTTCTGTTGCTCTTCCATGGTCGGCAGACCTTGTGTCCCCAAACAAACCAGACAGTGCCCTCTACCCTCAGAACTTACAGGGCAGAGACAGGAGCAATGATGCTTCTCCCAAGTACACAGCATCCTGTCCAAACACTCCACAGTTTGTGCCAGCTCCCTGGCCTTGCCCAGCCTGGAAAGGACAGCTCTTGTCCAAGGCTGCCCTGATCCATCCCTCTGAGCAAGCAAAGGATTTGCCATCAGAGGTTTCATCTGCTGAGGGCAGATTGGATTTCTGAGCTTCCCAGGCTTTAGAAGCCCAAGGAGCACCACAGGGCTCTGCATTACTGCCTGCCAGTCACCTGGGGGTCAGATCTCCTAGTGATTGTTTACAAGCAAAGCTGCCTGCTGAATAAAAAATGCCAAGCAGGAAAACTCTCAAACACCTCTTCAGTGTCACCTGTGACCTGCCACTGCCCCAGCTTTTGTCAGTGGGATGTGACTAAGTGCTGTGGGGGTGAAAATGCCCAGGTGAGGTCCCACTGCAGTGGGGACAGTGCAGAGGAGAGGAATGTGTGAGCTGACAGTGGGCTGTCACATCCATCAGCCTGAAAATGGCAGGTCACCAGGTGACCCCTTAAGGTCAGGAAGGTATTAACTACAAGCAGAGGAGCAGAGTGGTTTGGCTTGAAAGGTACTGCTAAATATCATCTCCTTTCAACCCCCCTGCCATGGATAGGGACACCTTCTGCTAGACCAGGCTGCTTCAAGACTGATCCAACCTCCAGGCTTGAACACCTCCAGGGATGGTGCAGCCACAGATTCTCTGGGCAACCACTTTCAGTGCCTCACCATCCTCACAGTTTTTTTTTTTTTTTCCCCCTAATAACTAATATAATCCTGTACCTTTCCAGTTCAAAGCCGTTCCTCCCTGTCCTATCATCACATGTCCTTGTGTCCCTATCCAGCTCTTTTATTGCCCCTTGAGGTAGCAGAAGGTGCTGAAAAGTCTCCCTGGAGCCTTCCCTTCTCCAGGCTAAACAACCCCAATTCTCTCAGCCTGTCCTCATAGCAGAGGTTCTCCAGGCTTCTGAGGACCTTACTGGCCCTCCTCTGGACTCAGATCATTTTATCCATGTATTGTTAGACTCTTTCCATGGTTATCCCCCACTTCACTGCCCTGTTGGTGTCCTAGGCTTAGCAGACACCTGTTGGAGTGGCAAATGACTGTTGTGCTCCAAGGAAGGTAAGGTGCAGCAAAGCTGTCCTGTCCCCATGACTCCAGGGAAAATGGGGAAGCTTGGTGTGCTGTGAGCAGCTATTGCACAGGACTGTGGTCCTTTGGCAGGGTTGCTGAGCTAGAAACTGGGGGTGGGGTGAGCTGCTGCTGTTGCTGGGAAAGAGCAACACATTCAGGCAAACTGCAAACTGGGGCTTTTTCTTGGAAAAGACTTTTTTTCAAGCAATATAGGTTGTGATTCCTACCCAAACCTGGCTGTGTGTAGAACAGGTACCAGGTAGCACTTGCTCCTTCACAGACAAAAAAGCAGCAGCACTCCTGACCCCCCTGGGATTCACCACCCCACGGGATGTGCTGGGAGGCAACCATGAATCCAGACCCCTCTTTTAGGTGCAAGGTTATTCCACGATATATCCACTGACTCCCATAAAACAGGTGTACAGGCTTTAGGGATGCTGGGCTAACAAGGAATCAACAGCTTTGTGCTCAAGGGAGGCCCAAGATTCTCCTACAGTGGTTAAAAAAAAAAAGGAAAAAAAAAAAATCAAAAAGCAGCACCACTGCTCCCCGAGGAACAGACAGGGTTTTATGCTCTGGACGGCGGAACCTCTCCGTGAGCGAGCGGCCACGCGATGGCACCACAGCGCCGGGCAGGGGACACCAAAGCCGCCTCCCCCAAAATCAGCCTTTGGGAGCGGCTCTTCCCAAACCGCGCCCGCAGGAACCTCCGGCAGCCGTGGCTGTTGGGGAGGTGGAATAACGGCAAAAGGGAGCTGGAGGAATTGAAGTAAAAAATAAATGGTAAAAGTTATTACAGTCACTCTGAAACAAAAACCTCTCACCTTTTTTTAAAAATGTGTTTCTTCTGTGCCTGGGTTTAGAAGGAATATTAAAAAAAGAGTAGAGCTGGCCAAAGGAAAGGTGCTGTACTGCAGCAGGGATCTGATGGTTTAGCCAGCCATAATCATATACAGAGGCTAGAGGTTTATATTCTCACAAGCAGCACAGAACATTCAATTCTTATTTAGTCCCCCCATCCGTTAAAAAGGTGGTCATAAATGGACCAGTGTGTCTGGGGTGTCAGTCAGTTTTAGGATGCAGGTCAAACCCAGCTGGTGCTTCAGGCAGTACAAGTGCAGGGAGTGTTGCCTGTGCTGTTCATACCTGCAGCATCTGGGGGAGGGAAGGAGGAAACCCCTTCCATCCAGGCACAGCTCTGGTCTCCCTGGCCAACAGCTCTGGATCAATGCACATGATCACAAAATTTTAGCACAGCACAAGACCAGCTTGTCTTGCCAACTCTCCTATGTCAGGAAATAACCAATTAAAAAAAATTAATTTTAATTGAAAGTTGAAAATTACAAAGGAGAGAGACTGTAAACTTCAGTGGCACCAAATGATGGGGCAGGCACTAGAGCCAAGCTTACATGCTAGTGAGGGGTTCAATCAACCATTCAGAGAAACCAGTTGCTTTCTGTTTACATTAAATTTTTACCAGGAAAAATAGGTATATTATAAAACCAAATACACAGGAACCACATTCTGAAAGCCAAATAAAGGAATCTCCCTACATTCCTCAGGAAAAGGTTGCAGAATCCCAGAATTTTTTCAGTTGGAAGGGACCTTAAAGATCATTCCATTCCAACTCCTCTGCCATGGGCAGGGACACTTTCCACTAGACCAGGTTGCTCCAAGCCCCATCCAACCTGGCCTTGAGCAATTCCAGGGATGGTACAATGCGAGTGTCTTGTAACACAGCAGGTTCTGGAAACGGTCACCTCATTTACTTTAGAACAGTCAGGTTTTGTTTCTTGCCTTTCTCCCTTTCCTGCTCTCAGGGGAGCCTGTACACACACCTGTGTGGCAGGGAGAGGAGTGGGGTCCCAGATGTCCAAGCTCTGTCTAAAGGCACTCAGAACACAGGACAGCATCTGGCACAGGTTTGTCCAGCTCTGGAAGAGGTCAGTGTTTGGTCCATCATCAGTTTCAAGGGTTAGCACTAGAGCAACATCCTGAGCATTAAATCCCCTACAAGCTTGTACCAGCTATGTCTCTCCCAAGTGGCCAGTGGCAGAGAGATTGCTAAAACCAGCTGGGTCTGGTTCTGGCCAGGCCAGGCTCAGCAGGCAGGTGAAGTGGCACATCCCTGTTCATGTGGAGTGTATCAGGTCAGGGCACCAGGAAATCTCAGGGAGCAGGTCCCCTCTGAAATAACAAATGGAGTGTGCATGTCAGCCTCTCCTAAAGCTTTTGTCCCAAGCATTCTACCAGAGCAGCTGACCTGGAACAAAATTCTCTTCCTGGCTATTTGATAAGGTCGACTTGACACAGAAAAGAAAAACTTCTGACTATGTCTGGCACTGTCCCAGCACAGGCAAGTGGAACAGAGCCATTTCATACAGCTGCACAAAGGGAAATTGGGATAAGGCCAGCCACACATAACACTGTAAGACAAACCTTTGTGCTTATCACAGAACCAGACCCTAGGAACAGTACATGAGCATGAAAACAGTCTCTAAACACCCACAACAAACCCTACACTAAAAACAACCAATCCCAAAACACACTCACCTTCTGCAGCACTAAATTGAGAGAAGCCACCACTGCCCCAGTTGAGATAAAGGCAGTGCTGAAGAACAGGGTCTATTCCACACTTCCACACCCCATCCCCAGAACCTGGGCATGGCAGATGTTCCTCACACCATCAGATCTCAGCACAGGCACACCCACACACCACAGACACAGCACCCAGGGCTCACCAGCTTCCTGTGAACCCACACACAGAGCCAAGAGCAGGTAGCGCAGTAAATCTACTCACAAATATCCTAAACCAGCAAAACCAGCACTTGCCAGCTTTGAACTGCTAACTCTGAAATGCACAAATGAAATACAGAAACAATGCCACAAATCTGAAAGATACACAATATCAGGCAATTTGGCTGTTTGGTCTCAGGCTGGTGGTACCACTGTCAGTACAATGAACAACTTGGTTATTAAGAGCATCAGTCCACTTCCTTAGAAAATCTAAATTTTTTATTATACATACTGTATTACACTGAAAATACGTACCCAAAGACAGCATATTTTGAATTTACATCTGTACAAAAAAAACCAAACAAAAACCAATAGAAAACATACGGGCTATGCTATAGATATGACATTTTACAAAATGACAGTTTTTGTTAAAGGCACCAGATTCCCAGAGGGCTCTGGCTTAACATTTTTTAGTCTCTTTTTTTTTTCCAGTCAGACCTTACTATGAAAATGTGATTCACTCTTAAACTGCATGATGCCAAAGTCTCAAGATGCTTTTATCTAGACAAGTGGTCTGCACTTTGACACAACTTAGTGAGAGAAGTGATCAATTCCACATGGAGATATCAAGCAACTACCAAAGGCTCCTCCCCACGGTATCCAGGATGCCATGGTATTGAACTGAAAGATAAATGGCAAAGCCAGCACTGAAAATCAGGTTAACCCACAAAATACCAGCCCAATACTAGAGTGTTAACTGTACTAAGCCTAGACTGGTTTGTATGGAGATAACTACAAAGCATTAGAGTAGCAAAAGAATGAACAGAAAGATGGAATCTGTGATCTCAGCATCCTTCTTGGGCTCCCTTTCTTCGTTACACTCATTTCACTCTTTCTGGTCCTCACAGCACACATGAGAGAAAATGGAGCCTTCAGAAACCTAGCACTTCACCATAGGGCAATTTGTTGAAGAGCCCTGGGTAAGATGAATGTGCTCTTTCTCCCCTAAGAAAAAGTCTGGACGGGACAGGGAAATCACAAGCCACTTTCATTGATTCTTTCTGCAGTATTTCATACTCAAATCAAAGAACCTAATTCATATCGTGTCTAGGCCTGCACAGACAGGAGCTTCTCCACAAGCAAGGGCCAGAGAGAATGGGACATCCCCCTTGATGAGGCGCAGCTCAAGCCCAAAGTTCTTAAGTTTGGGCTTGCTATTTCCTAAAACGTCATGCTTGGATAAAGGCATGAGGAAAGCAAAGCTTTAAGAAAACTCTGAATTACTTCTCTGGTCAACTCAATAAATCTGCAAGTCATTCTAGAGTAAAGAAATGCTTTTGTTTAACCTTCCAGCACACACCAAGCCTCACTGAATAGCTACACATTCAAGTGACTGAGTATTCAAGACAGAAAACATCAAGTTCCAAGGCCAGACTTTGTTCTGTATATAACAATTCCAATATATTGGAATTTCAATATTGAAGTTTCCCTTTCTAATTTGTCTGGCATTATTCCTGCTTCCAGAACACAGATTTGATGATTTAATTCGCTGAACCAAAGAACTCCATGTAGTTTTACTTCTCACTGTATCACTTTAACAATGTTGCAGAAACTTCCCCTTCTTTAGGCATTTAAACACTTAATTGATTCACAGATCAAGTTGAAGTAATCCTCTGGTATTGAGAGTCATAGAGCGACTAAAAAAATTAATTTTGCAGTGTTAAACTGTCTCATAATAATGAGTTTATGGAATTAAAAATATACTATAGTTCTACTTAAAATTTCCATTTACTGCCTATGACTGACTTTAGACAAACAGGCCTGGAGACCAACTGCATTATGCAGCAATTACAAACAGCAGCATGGTTAAGCTTCCTACATACTACTGCACTCAAATGACTCCACTGCATTCTAGAAGGGCTTCTTGAAGAGCAGAGGGACAGCTGTCTCCTCCCAAAGCACAGCTCTGAAATGCAGGCCTCTGTGGCCCCAGAAAGTGTACTGAGGGACCACCATTAATCTCAAGCAAGCCAAAAGAGCCACCACACAGCAGCTCCTAACCACGACTGAACTGCACAAGTTTTGCATCCACAGTTTACAATGACAGTACATGCCCCTCAATCCAGCCAATTTTCTAAATGCTCATTCTTAACAACTGTATGTGATACTTGCAGCTCATCCAGCAAGCAGGAACAGTTAAGACAGAAGTATCATACACATGTACAGAAAACTGGTCATCACAAGGAAACTTCAAAATCTGAATGCAGACAACAAAAGGAATGTCACTTTTCTTTAAACCTTTCTTCTAAAAGATTAATACTTTCATATCCTATCATTAGCCTTCACTGTGCAACACTCTAAAAC
The DNA here is from genome assembly GCF_047830755.1 of Zonotrichia albicollis. NCBI lineage: Eukaryota > Metazoa > Chordata > Aves > Passeriformes > Passerellidae > Zonotrichia > Zonotrichia albicollis. Next base: position 50,400,731 of record NC_133823.1, on the reverse strand, counting down.
CAAATAAGTTATAACCATAATACATTCTACTAAACTCCTAAAAACTAAAACTCACTACTCACCCTCACTTGTCAAGCTGTTTAAAAAGACAAGTTGGAACCAAAATTGCAATCTACGTTGTTTCTGAAATGGGCAATTCTGGGGAGGACAGCCCCATGTGACAGTTATATGTGAGTAACTTTCACACTAAATCATGCACAACACTCTGTAACAGCAGCAGCTACCATCAAACACCCCCCTGCCTGTTACAGGAGCTAGAACATTCTGTGTATTTGCTTAAATAAAGTTAAGAAATCTACACTTTTGGTCACATCTTAAAACACTGTAGAATACAGGGCATTTTTAAAAAATATTATTTATACTTGCCCTGTCCTGGTGGGCAGTTTGATTGAGAAACAAAGATTAAAATGCAATAAAAATTCCCCAATTAAAAAAATTCTAATCAAACATCTAAATGGTTTTATTAGTATACAAGTGTACTATGGGATTTGGTCTGCTTTTTTTTCAGAAAAAAGGAACAAAAACAAAAAAGCCCCATTTAGTCCTAAAAGTTCCACTTCAACATGAATCTTTAAGTCAGCCCAAGGTACCTCCTCAACACATCACCACTCTGCTACTCATCTTTGTATTTCTTCCTCCTAAGCAGCATTCCCAACCAAGCACAGCTCCACACACAAGTACTGGCAGAAACCAGACGCTGAATTCAAGACTCCTGCAAATGGTGAAGCTGTGTCCCAAGAAGGAATCCTGACTAATGCACATAAATCCTCTCAGTAAATGCCAGCTTTTCTTGCAGCATTAAAGCCAGATTACACCAGTGGTATGAACACAGTTATAAAGATAAAAATGTGCTTCTTCTAGCAGGGGACACGTACAAGGCACATTTATATGCCAGTATAATTGTGGTCACATTAGCAATTATACTGATAAAACTACATTGGTAAGAACCACAGCTACAGTCATTAAAAACTTTTTGGGTCAGGGTTTGGCAATCAAGCAGCTTTTGACTACTCAACCAAACATTAATAATGCCTCGAGACAACAAAACTACTTCTACTCAGATGTGTCTCCAACATTTCTAGGGCCATTTTTAAATTAAGCTCTAGTTGATTTTGAGATGTAGTTGTTTCCCTTCCTCCAGGTAAGTTATGCTGTGCTAAGGGCTTGTTATGTAAGAGCCATGATCAGCTTCTACCCCAAGACTGCTATAGCAAGAAACTATCACTTCCAGGCAGCAACAAGCCACAGTTACTTTTATCCTTTTGATGGGTTTTCTCTTCAGAAAGTTATGATACTCAATTTTTATCTATCTCAAATAATGCCAAATAAAGATTAACTCAAGTTGGGCGTGTACATTGACAATACAGAGAGTTAACAAGATGTAGGACATGGGGTAATTAAAGTGGTTAAGGCTGATGCTCCCCAGAGGCCCCATGGGAAAGGCACAGCTGCAGGCTGCAGGGGTGGGAGTCAGCTGAGGGGGGAGGAGAGAGACACTGAGTGACAGCTGGGAGTGAGATTGTGATTGGCTGAAGGAACATGCAGTGAGATTGTGATTGGCTGGAGGAACGGCGGACAGCGTAAGAGCAGGAAGCTGATTGGATGACCGGACACGCGGACAGCAGCACAGCAGCTGAGCCATCCAATGGGTGCCTTCATTCTGTTAAGTTCTGTTAGGCCTCAGTTTGGTTTCAGTTATGTCAGGTTTCTGTTTGGTTGAGATTAAAGGTATAAAAAAGGGCCAATTTCTACAATAAAACAATCTCCTTTGGATGCATAAGGGGGTCTGTGTCATTTGTTCCCACTGCTGGCTGGCCCAAACAGGGACCTATAAAGGTCCCACTAGATCAAGGAACTGGCCAGGCAGGATGCAGGAAGCGTTTGGGAAGGAACTCTGGAATTTAAAGTGTGTGCACCTCACTGGGAGGGTGAGGAGACCAGTGGGAGAAAGTATGGGAGGTGGAATATCCTTGAAACAAAGCAGGAGCTTGGGCCAGGTCAGGCAGCTCCTACATCAACAATCTATTAATATGGCTGATGTGAAACTAAGCACCCTGCTGGACTGGGTGTCTAATCAAGTTACAGATTTTCCCTTTAGTGGGTGCCTTTAATCAGAAACCTGGCAAGCAATAGGGCAGAGACTTTTTGATATCACTAGGGATGGCTTGCAGGCACCTTGCTACATGGGAGGCAACCATGGCAGCCATTAAAGAAAGTCACGCAAATGTTGGCCATTACACGGCTTTGGAAGTTAATTCCCCCAAACCCATATATGACCCCAAGATGGACCCAAACCCTGCTGAATTCCCTTATCCTGAGACTAACCCAAGCCCCACAGAGCTGTCTTACCCCGATAAAATTCCCTGTGTTCTGGCCCCTTTGGTGCGCAACTCCCACATCACGAGCAGGTGGCAGACTCACTCCCGGCCCAAGATGGCAGAGCAGTAGTCCAGCATTGGCAGCAAAGCTGGGAAACCACCATGAAGGAGGGCGACTTGGAGGTCATTTCAGCCTGCTCAGCAATACATGCACTGAACCAACACCCAGCGTAACAAGAGCTAGACTGTAAAGTAAAGAACTAAGGGTGCTAGTAAAAGAAAGTGTCGTATTCTCCCATGGTGCCCTATCTACCTTGAGTCTATCAGTACTGCACACATCCTCACACTCCATGACTGGAAAAGCACAAGGAAGATGATTCTAACAGTGATGCAGTTTGTAGTCAGGCTAACTGATTACTGAGCTGTGTACAACCCAGGGGGAAGCGCTGCAGGATAGAAATGCACCAGTCGCCATTGGGCCGCTGACTGCAGAGGGTCCCTTTGCAATCTCTGCAGCGCAGGCAGCCTACCCCTGTGATGTGATATTATCACTCACCTAGCCCTGCAGGCCTTGCAGCGACTCCCAGGGATGGGTATCAACTCTAATATGTCTTTTGCTGAGATTTTACAAGGTCCAGCGAAGTTGTTTGCACAGTTCCTGGACAGACTGCATGCCACGCTCTCCTGGCAAGTCAACGATGATGAGACCAGAACACAGAATAACTCTGGCCTTATTCTGCTGCAGCAGCTTGCATTTACAAATGCGGACGACTGGAACAAAGCACTGCTCACTGCTGGTAACCTATGTACTTGTGATATAGCAGATATGGTTAGAGCATGCCAAAATGTGGGAATTACTGCTCATAATATTAACTGTCTGGCAGGGGCTTGAGCTGCGCACTTCCAGGTTTTGGACACACATCCAGGGAGTGCTGGCTGGGCGGGGTCAGGGTGGGCCTGGTGGTCACACTGACAGCACTCAGCTCGCTGCAGGTGGCCTATGGCCAGCCACAGGCACATCAGGGACTGCCATCTCATCAAGTATGGCAACATCATGAAGCGTGGCCCAGCAACACCAGCACAGTCAGCCCAGTGGCTGTCACCAGAACACTTGTCTCATAAATCCACCAGAAGTGGCAGTCAGGGCACAGGGCCACCAGCAGCAGAGGCAACCAGGGGGAGCAGACCACACTGTTCTGGGGCACGGGGCTGCCAGCAGTGAGCAGGTGGCTCCCCTGGCACAGGCACTGCCATGCCACCCTTACAGCAAGCCCCAGCGTTGTTGCTGCAAGCCACCAGGACCTTGTACCTCTGCCTTGCTTCCTCAGAGGAGCAAACCTGCCTGGAGGCTGCAGGCTTGGCTAAGACAAAGATGTTTCCTTTGATAGTTTTGAATTGGTTTGTTTGTGACAAAAAGGTAAATGGTACTTTCAAAGGAGCTGTATATATATGTACATAGTTATAGTTATTTACAAGTTATTTATGACAAAGCCAGCTGTTCTTGAGTTATTACTGAAGATTTCTTTTAAGGATATGATAGGAAAGCCTTTCCAATCTAGGTCACAGCTCTGGCCAAGCCATGGCCTCAACTGGCAAGGAAAAGTATGCTATCAAACCCAGATGTTTGCTATCAAACCCAGGTGACATCAAAAATAAGACCCACTAGCTTTGCAAAATCTAGACCCCTTTGAGGTAAACAGGAAAGCTTCATCCAGAAGAGACTTTCCAAGTCCTCATTGTGAAAAGAAGGCTCTTGGGAGATCCTGGGTGATAGCAAAGCATATAGGCAGATGTAAGCTTCACCTTGTTAATTTCATTCAAAACTGAATTATGTTTCTGTTAAGTGTTACTACTCACACCAGAGAAGCCTATGTTACAGTTTTTGAAAAGCTGTAAGTTATTATTGTGTCACTGTTACTAATGTCTTAGGAATTGCTTAGGTTTTTCCTAGTAAGTTTTCATTGCTTAATAAAAAAGAGCGGGGGGATGGGGGGGGGAGATGTAGGATATGGGGTAATGATTATTAAAGTGATTAAGGCTTATGCTCTCCAGAAGGCCCCATGGGAAAGGCACAGCTGCAGGCTGGAGGGGTGAGAGGCAGCTAGGAGCGAGGTGAGAGTCAGTTGAGTGACAGCTGGGAGTGAGATTGTGATTGGCTGGAGGAACGGTGGACAGCATAAGAGCAGGAAGCTGATTGGATGATAGGACACGTGGACTGCAGCACGGCAGCTGAGCCAGCCAATGGGTGCCTTCTTTCTGTTAAGTTCTGTTAGGTCTCAGGTTGGTTTCAGTTATGTCAGGTTGAGATTAAAGGTTTAAAATAATGTGATTTCTACAATAAAGCGATCTCCTTCAGATGCATAAGGGGGTCCAGGTCATTTTGTTCCCACTGCTAAAACAAAGCTGCTCAATCTCATCCTATGACCCAAGCATAAATAAGCTAAACATACAGTGGGTACCTTTAGACACTGACATCTACCATCTGCAATAGTTATACTGCAGCTGAAATACAAAATTATCAAGTACCAACCTGTAGTGCTTCATACATCCATTCTTATGACAGAACTCATGTTGCCAAGGAAAATGTTTTTATAATAAAGATCTGTGCCCTCAGTTAACAGTAAACCGTGAGTGACTGCGCAGTAGTCTTCTCTTCTGGTACTTAGCAGTAAGCTGCTCCCATCTGTAACCTTTCAGCTGTGATCTCCTTTTTCAGCATCCTGAACAAAAACACACCAACAATGTCCCCCCCCTCCCCCAAGATCATCTTTCCCTCTCCTAAGATTAATAAAAAAAGAAATTAAGTGAGTTTGACACCATCAAACACATCTGTGTTCACTGAGCTCAGTTTGGTTGAAGAGCACAGCTTCTGCTCTGGAGGGTAATAAGAAATGTACACCTGAATGCCATTTTGTACAGATGACATACTCTATGCGCTGGCTGACTCTAAACTTGATTTGGTCCAGTCTGCTGCTGCTGCATCTCTTAGGAAACATTAGTTATAGGTTTGTACTTCTTGAATCTGGTCCATTCACCAGTAGCATAGTTCATTTCAAAGACTGTGTCAACCAACATAGTGGTGCTGCCCGTGCCATCTGCCTTTGGTAAATCTTCTGTATGTTCACTAAGTTTAATTTGGATGATGTCACCTTGTTCTTGGCAAGGATTCTCTGCAGAAACAAGGAGAGAAACACGTTATAAATTTCAACAGTACATTAGTATATACAACAGTATATTAGACAAGACAGGTGGTTATTATGCTTAAAAAAAATCCCCACAAAACACAATCAACAACTCTCAAACCCAAAGGTGAGCAAACCAGACAAAGATTTTCCTCCTCCATACTCCTGAGACCAAGTTTTAAAAATAACAAAACCAGACCCCAAAAGACAAAGCTCAAGGCTAACATAATTGCAAGAACAATAAAAGAGGGAGTAAAGCCTGCCAGCGTCATTTCTCTCTACCTCAAGAGTCAGAAGAGAAGATTATAATTTAAATGGAATTGGTAAACGAACTACCAGAGTTACTTTAATTGGGAGATATTTTGTAGTTAAATGCCTCAAGAATTTTTAGCTGTTAAGGAAGCCCAAAAAGCTTCACTGAAACCATTTGTCCCAGACTCAGGTCCATGCCAGTAGAAGTTTTAAATGTTACACTTCAAGGTACTGGAATAATGCTCAAGAATATCAGTTGGTAGTTATTTATCCAACCTTCAGAAGGTGCTGGCATTATTACTAAAGGAATTCGTGTTAATATTTACTTTACTATATATGTATATGTGAATCTATATCACACACACTTCCAAAATAATATTTTACCTTACATTAGAAAAGGCTGTCTATGTAGATATTAAAGTACAGCCTCCTAGTGCAATTTGAAGTAGCATTGAAAACACCCATCATTAATGTAAGATGGACCAAACTCAAAGCTCAGGGCTCACCACAGTAACTCTGCTCTGGTCATTCTCACCAGCATATTGCGTTACTCCAAACGCATGAGCCACACTTAGGCTGCAGGACTCTGGTGGTAAGAGCCCACAAATACCAAATTAGAAACCAGAGCTAGTGCAGATGATGGAGTTCACTTAAGGACTCTTAAGCCCCTTCTCATCTTACATCCAGTAATCTTCTAGGTAAAACAGCTTTGGTCTATCAAGGCCAATACATAACAGGATCCAGCTATGAGACAGCTTATCTCCCTGTGATTCACAGCACCAGTTGTTATCTAAAGTCCCTGAGATAACAATTGCCAGTTTCTAAAGCAAGGAATAAGCAAAGAGGTTCTGTACTACCCAGCTGGTACATCAGCTGGCTACAGAAGAATTTACATTCATTGGTCCTCTAGGCAGAGCAGTTGCAACCAACCACTTTGTTCACAGCTTACCAGCTGCCTTGTTTCTCTTCAACCCTAAGCCCTGATTCTACAGCGAGTTCAGTTATATCATGGTCAGCAGCTTTTCTGACAGACCAGTTGACTTAGTGGAAATGGACCCTAAAGACCCATTTCCAGGTAGTTAGAACTATAATTCATCAAAGTATGTAGAGTCCAGTGTAAAGCAAAGAGTCCAGCACATACAGACAAAGCTAAAGCAAAGCACATTCATATGTACATTTAGAAATGCTGGGCTGTATTTCAGATTTGTGTATTCAGGACCAAGCCAAATTAATATCAATACATGCCTCTGGATCCTGCCATGAATCCAAGTATAAGAGCCTTTTCTGGCCTTGTAACTTTGTTTGCAGTCTTGAACATTTCCTGTGCAGCATACATTTGCTCTCTCTGTAACAAACACAATAAATGTCAATTCAGTTGAGAAAAACTCTGCCAACAGGGACCACTTTAATACCCACAGATGACCATAAAAGAACAACGCAAAGGTTTGTAGGACCTACAAAAAGTTAACAAAAAACATATCCTAACCTCAAGGTTTCGCCTCTGCAATACTTATACCTAACATGCACAGCAGTTCCATTGAACTCTGGACATTGAAAAAAGCACCTCACTTCAAAGAGTTACAGAAACATGTGAGAGGCTTAATATTTATGTTATCCATTTTGTGTCCTTTATGGCATTAGGGAAAAAAGAAAATAATCCAATGCTTTCTCTACAATCCAACAAACCTAGGCTTACGATAATTTCAGAGGATTTATTTTCCTTTAATAAATGCAGTAGAGTTACTGAAAAGAAGTCATCCAGCTTGCTAAAGGTAAGATCTTGCAAGCCAGGCTTACAGATATGGTTAGCAAAGTCTTCTGATCAGTTAAGCTTGAACTGGACTCCAAGCATGCACATAAAAGTTACCAAACCAGTTATATATGCACCAGGAATAGGAAGCTTCAAGATATATCCCCACTCTCAGGCTTTGAAAAATGTGTAATGGGGGGATGAGGTGGATCAGAAACAAAATCTTTTACCTTAAAATAATCTATTTATGTATTTTCTCCTAGTACAGCTATGTCAGGACAATTTTAAGCAATTTATATTATGTGCAATTGGCTGGGCAATTTCTGCTGGAAATACACCCTTCTCCCAAAATTCTTTATAATGAGCAATACATTATTTTGCATAACAAACAGCATACTGCAACATTAACATTGCACAGCTAAAAATGTTGTGAATAACATTAAGACAGCATGCTAAACCACAAAGTATTTTTGTAATCTTTGGTTATAAAAAAAGCAGCCTCAACCACTCCATAATCCAAAAGCCAAGAAATGCCAACATCTAAACAAGATCCAATCCACATCAAAACCATCAGTCAAAAAGAATCTGTTTTTACTTACTGTGAGAGAGAGGCTTTTCTTCGGTGGTGGCTGTTGCTGAGTTTGGGGGGCCACTTGTGGTGCCTGTGCCGCCGGGGAGATGGCAGGAGGTGTGGTGGGTGTTAGGGGTGAGGTAGGTGTAGCTGCAGGGGGATTAGAGTTGCTGTTGTACATGGGGGTTCTTTGTTTGAACTGCGCAGGAAGAGTTGTAGTAGCATTTGGAGCTGCAGGCTCTTCAGTCTGTCTGTTGGTCTGCAAGGCCTCTCGTGCAGAGCCAGCTGCAAAAACCAGTTAGGATAGTTAAAACATTATAACTCACAAATAGGGATTAGCACCACCAGTGGCCTTTAAAGAAAGCTAAAATCTCTAATGATTCCATTTTAGCACCACCATTCAATATGCCAACTAATATCCATATGAAAAAGTTAAGAGCTAATGCTCTTTCCACTCAATTATCTTTAGAAATCATTAGACAACAGAGTAACTAGCTGTTCCATATGGATATGCTATATTTAGCACCATATTTGATGTTTAATCAATATCCAATTTATTAAACTGAAACTGCAATACTTACTTTTCAGTTTGTATAGCTCTAACAACTGTACTCTGATCCTACCAGGATTGTTGCTGAACTCTATTACATAGAGCAAGTAAAAAATTATTTCATCAGTTTTTACCTAATGTAGCAGCAGCTTTCAAAGGAAGTACCATTAAGATAGTGAAAATACAAATATACTTTAACAGATGTCAGATTCAAATGCAGTTTTCACAAATTATTCGTTATTTAAACACTAACTCCTAGAAGTTAAAACCCCACAAGGCTTAACTGTTCTTTCTCAAAGCTGATCCATTCACCTGCAGTAAGGTAGTTATACTATTGCAGACCTGGCTGCAGTTGGAGGCAGCTCATGAAATCACAGCAGCTTGACCACACAAGTTACCATCTGTCCAGCCAGTGGTGATTACCCAGTGGACACTCTATCCACGTTCTTTTGCAGCTCTTGGACACAGGCTGGAGCCTTCACAAACCTCATGAGCTTTAAGGTGACCTGTTTACCCTGTGTTCACAGAAGACTACAGGCAGATACAGATCAGAGCTACATTGGTGCCCTTTAGAGCAGATTTTAGGAAAGGAGACATCTCTGCTTCTCCACTTTGGCACAGACACAGCTATGGTTTTAGCAATACTGGTATTCTTCAGTAGATGTGGAACAATTGAGAGTATAAACATTTGCAGTATGAGATATTCCTTATTCGTTTATAAGTTTCATTACTGGCTTTGTCTCTTGTCAAAATAACTGATATTCTCAAAGTCTTTATTTATTTTCATAATGTTTTAATTATGCAACCTCAGATTATATGAGACCAAATCTGAGGATCTTCTGTGTGCATCTTCAATCAACCAAACAGTTTTATGTTCCTGGCCCCTAAGAAAAGCTAAATACTCCATACTCCTAAAAGAAAGGATACAGAATAGAGAATTTTAAACTAGACTTTTCCTGCTGCTGAACACAATGCCAACACTCTGGAAAATAGTACTACAGCTGCTGACACACTGCTGTGTTCTTGGCTGCATTCCTTCTGGAGATGCCAGTTTTCTGCCAGAGAAAGATATGCATAGACCTTCAGAGAGATTCTGAACTGTTTTGAGGCCAAATGAAATGACTGGGTCTTGCATCTATGTCGTTTTCTCAAGTGCCCAAAATGCCACAACTCACATTTAAAAATAATATATTAAACTGAAATGTTGATTCTCTGTTAATGGACAGAGCTGGTAATGAATCCCAGCCATGCCCATCTTTTAGCATAAACTGATACATTCTTTTAAAGACTTCACACACAGCAGGGAAGGAAAAATAAAATCAAGCTGGTTAAAATAAAACTGTAGGAAAAAAGGACTTGTACAAACTATTTTTTGCTATTGGTAATTTTCTAGAATTGAAAATAACAGCACTTTTCAAAATATGCAGTAGGTCAGCTATCATCTTTGTTATACAAAGGTAGAGGAAAAATGGATGGCTTAATCCCAAACTGTGTGAAAGCTAATACACATTTGGCTCTAGAAATAAAACTGACTTCCGAAAGCAACTGTTTTGTATGTGCTAGCATGTGTGTGCATGAATACATACTTCAGACTTATACTGATTATTCTTTGGGGATAGCAAAAGCTGAATTTCCTATTACTGTAAGAAAAAAATCAGGAAATTGTTTCACTTACTTGGCTTAGCTAGCAGTCACTCTAAAACTTTAGAGCCAACAATTATTTTCTTTACTTAGGTTAAATTATATGTCTGGTTTCCCCAGACTCAAAGGCTGGAGTCTTGCAATGGATATTATATTGCTAAGGTGGAGTTTCATTCAAGTTGAGGGACAGTAGGTTTGTAAATAAAAGAGCAGGCAGACAGTAAAACAGTACAGAGTTGCATTCATCAGGTCCCAAGAGCAAAGAAGTGTCAGTTACCTGGCTGTGTTTCAGAGCTTGGGATATAGGAGGAAGACGGCACCACACTGGGGGTAGCAGGTAAATAACTCGTAGAAGGTAGTGCAGGCTCATTGTTCAACGAACCAAGTTTCTACAGAACAGAAAAGAAAACATTAAAGCCACACTGAAAGTATTCATGGGCTGTTTCTGCATTTTAAATGCAACTTCAACATTTGTTTTACTAAGATGTTCCTTTTGGGAACTTAACTGCAGCCTCCTCTTTTAGGAATCCTACCTAACAACCTGTTCAACACTGACTTTCTACTTCAAACACCAGAAATTTGTGCAGATGGCACTCTATGAAGAATTGCACTCTAGGACTAAGTGATCTGCCAGAGGAAACATGCTCTTCACCACCAGCAAGCAGAACCATGTTCATCCATGAGCATCTGCTAGGCTCTCACCCAGGAGAACACAAAGGCCTCTGGGACACAAGCAGAAGGCAGCAGTAACAGCACAGGCAAAAACGCCATTGCCACTGAAACAGGCAGCCAACATCAACATGACTGATGCCATCTACGATGGTGAGCCTACAGAAAAAGCCTTGTTTTGTACTTAATTATACATGACACTGCATACACAGCATAAAAACAGCAGTATGGTTGATGATTTCACTGCCTGATCCAGCCTTTGAACATAAGGGGGTGAGAGAGGAAAGATGTTTTGGGGGGAGTAAGTCTAACAGACGAATCATTTAAGGTAGGCCCACTATATGAAATATGGACATTCTGTAAAATGTGGAACTTGCTAAAACAAAGATTCTCTTAGCACTCTGCAGAAAGAGAGGCAATGAACTTCACTCCTGACTCTGGCCTACCACTATCTGCCTGTATGTTGGCCTTGGCTTGTCACACATGCCCAGCAGACAGTTTCTCACTCAAAAGCAAGGGCAGGACATAACATTCTTGCAGAACCTATATCCTGAGGACACAAAGGCTGGACCTGAAATAGGAGGAAAAAGGTCTACACATGACAGGTTCCTCCTCTCCCTGACTGAACAACTTCTGGCAACAGGTTTGCTTTTTCTTTGGGGAAAATGTAATGGAATTTTGAAAAAATTACACAGAAATTTTTACATAAAGAGACATGTTTCAACAAGTGAGCATAATGCCATTACAGTGTTTAAGGGGTTTATAACAGCATATGTCAAGAGTATTACTTTTCTTTTTTTTTTGACTGGTTGGTTTTTGTTTGATTGATTTTGCTTGGTTTTACCTGTGTAGATACAAGGCCAGCAGCATAATCTGGGGTAGCATTTTCTACTACTGTTTCTTCTTTGGCTTGCTTTTCCACAACTTCTGTATCTATTGCATAAAAATACAAGTGAGTCCAAACATTCTTTCAGAAATATTGAATACACTTTTTAAACAAAGATCTAAAAATGCATTTCTCAAAGTATGCTAAAACGTGCTTGAAAAAGTATATGCTGAAATAGATACAGTAATCTCCAAACATTGTTTTATTTTATAATGAACCCAGTAATGAACTGAACAACACTGTACAGGATACAGGAACCGAGTAATCTGATACTAGAAGGCATGAAAGCCCAAGCAACATTTTAATTGCAATTATGGTTTTCTTCTGAGGTGGTATTGTTTTTTTGTAGCAAACACAAAAAAAGTGTTTTAGGAAAAATATGCTGCATAGTATATATTCTTGATATGGTTAAGTAGGGCACAACCCTGTCACTTGCCTTAAAAGCACTGTATCAGATATTGTTCACTTGTTAAGACCTCAGTCAAAATTTTGGAAAGTGCTATAAATTTTTTCAACATTACTTTCACCTAATTTACATGGCCATACAGCCAGTAGAACTGAGCAGATGAAAATAACTCAGAAAAGTGCCAGTACTGAAGCCACTCACACACCTACAGCCTGCCCAAAGCACAACTGATTTGCTCAATCCTTTCACATGATTGAGTTGTATTACCTAGGCCAAGGCAATGTGAGTAGGAGCACTGAAACAAATGAAAATCCACCCTTAAAACCTATTTTAGTCAGGGGTTTACCTCATTCACAAGTATTAGTTGGTATCACATCCTCTAATTTTTTAAGTTTAGCTCAGGCTAAGCTTTAGCAAATTAAGAACAAAATGGTACTACAAATCTTGATCCTATTTGCAGGTGCACTGACAGCCTTTGTAAGTAGAATGCTGTACTAACCTAATGTCTTTCTTCTTCTCTTTGCTTCACGACCAGCACCTACCATATCCAGCTCAGAGATATCTAGAAGCTAAAAAGAAAGACCACAGAGAACTTAATAATCATTGTTAAATGCATATAATTTATCTATAAATATCATCCTCAGGTTTTTTTTCCTTTAATATATTGATTCAAAGCAGCAGCAGAAATTCACTTTATGTGAGAGAAGAGACCTGAGCAGACAAACAAGGAGTGCACCTACCTTCACTCCTCTTTCTTTGCGCAAAGGTGTCCTTGAAGGAGGAATAGGAGTTCTGTTTCCAGAAGGACTAAAAACACTGGGAGCTGAAGTACTCCTGAATGGAGCTTGTTTTGGTATTCCTTTGAGTGGTGCTTAGGGAAGAGCAAAGAAAGCAACAACTGAAATATGTGTTTAACTGGTTATGATAAATGCTTTAATGAGTTCTTCAGTTCTTCCCCTTTTTAATACACACATTACCTGCCCTTTAAATGAAAATGTTTCTAATAAACATTAATATTATAATGTGGAATTAGCTATAACACTACATGTCCCTCAAAGGTCAGATTAGGTTTTACTTTTCAAAAAGGGAATAAGGGCCAATGTCTGACCAATGCTTACAACCCCATTCTACATGAAGTAATCAAACAGGTGCACTGCTAACAAAGTCTACTTTTCCTATACACACAGATGCTTTCCTTACTTGTAAAAAATAAACTCTGAACATGTAAAACAGTATAGGACATAAATCTTTTGAATGCAATTATTGCCAAAGCTGCTCTTTGATTTTCACAATCAAATTACTTGATAAAACTGTATTTAACCAAAAATCTTAGCCAAGCTCATGCAAGGCTATGGGCTTGTGATATATTGCAAAGGTAATGTACTGCCTCACACGGGTAAATCTAGAAAAAAAATGAAAATCTAGAGCTGCTGTTTGCACAAGGAGGAGGACCAATCTGGGTCTACAGTGCAAACAGAACACCGGCTATCTCAACACTCAGTAGCATCAGCTACACCTGTAAGCATCTGTTTCCTCACAACTCTGTGATGCTGCCCCTCTACCTCACACTTAATGCTAGCACTAAACACAGCAATCTTTTAACTTTTAAAAGATAAGGGATACATATACAGATCTATCAGGTCTTTGAGCTTCCTGACAATTTCATCATGCCCTGATGATAAACAGAGAACTTCAGTTTGAGCTTAGAGACTCTGTATCCCTCTAAATGTTCTACTGAAAATGTTTCAACCACAGGACAATACTCTGACCCATGTGAGTACCTTCCAGCAGAGCAAACCTCAGCAGGTCCCCAACTCCTGTTTCTGGAGGCCAACTGGCTCTAAAGGCCAGGTTCTAAGAACTGGCTTTAATAATTCAACAGCCAAGCACTAAGAGTCCTTTTCTATAATGGAAAAATTTTAGTTCGAATTACAAACTAGACCTTTTGCATTTCCTGCATGAACACAAGGCCAAACATCAGCCCTCAAAGCAACATCTTAAATAGCATCAACACAAAGTACTTAGTACTTCACAGTACTTCCAGCCACAACACCAAGAAATCAAAGGTTCCCATCTCAGCATCAGTGGTGGCCAGGAATGTTATACCTGCGCAGTGACTTAAAAGTATGTAAATAATTTTAAACCCTCTTCTCACACCTTATTTGAAAAATTCAAGCACTTCAGGAACTTCAGCAAACAGCTGAAATGCATTAATACAAAGCTGAAAGGATCATTCTACAGGTTTGCCACCTGGAATTCACTGCTCAGCCTTGGCTTCAGAGAATGCTGTCCCCTTTTCTTTCTCCAGACAGAATTATACAAGCACAAAATAGTTTCAATCTACTTCACAGCATTTCAAAGAGCACAGAGCAGACTACTCTGATCCACTCTTCTCCCTTTTGAAGCAACATGGCTTAGTCAGGAGTTATTCCTGGAGTGATGCAAATTAAATTCCTATCAAAGTCTATAGGCATGATCTAGCTGCATACACTTTAGAAGCATGGCAGATATACTTGCCATTTGAAAAACCCCACACACTGTTGTTCTTTCTGACAAGACATGTCAGAAATATTTAAGTATAAGGAGAGCGGGAGGCAGAAAGGGAGAAATTCATTGCCTCAAAAAAAATTTAAGCTTTTGTAAAAAACAGGTGGTAATTTTATTCTTCATCAAGGCTACTTTAGCAGGTTTTCTTTCTGAGAACTGATGAAAGTGAGCCATACTTGTTGTATCTATCTTCTTAACCAGTCCCCTGCCTTTGGCATGGAAAGGCACTCCTGCAGTCTTCTTGAGCTGCTGCGCAGTTTCTGTTGCTACAAGGAAAAATGGCTTTAGTTATTACAGAACTTGTGCTGGAAATACATAACACAATGCTTCTTACATAAAATGTTATTAACTTATAGATAAAGCGATAGGAATACCAACAAAGAATTGTATTTTAATTAAAATCCAGGTCATTTATGTGAAGTAAACACAGTATTTGGAGAAAATGCAAAATCAGTATGACTGCAATGGACAAGGTGGCCTAAGCTAAAAGAAATTACCAGAAAAGGCAATTTACTCAGTAAAAATTTAAATAATTTTTAAAAGTTATATGACAAATTATGAAAATTTACAGGTTTTGTATTTAACCAGACCAACTCAAGTTACATGCAAGAAAGCAGCAAGCTACTGCAACAGAACAGCAGCTGCAGTAAACTATTTTAAAATCACTTAGTTCAAGCAGCTACCAATACATACATGTACACATATGCTGCCTTTTGTTAAAGAGAAAACTCTCTTGGTTTTTACACCCTATACAGCCACACTGAGTCAAAGAAAGCATTAATTAGCAGCCCTTGCTCTCTGCTCCAAAAGCACATGGCAAAATAAAACTGTCCTCATTTTACTTTTGCTTCAGGAGCTTTAACCAAAGGTGTCCTCAGTCAGACTGTTACTATACCAGGAGAGGACCTATCTGTGCTTTATGAAGCTACAGCTCTTTGGATGCCCTGAAATGTGAACAGCATTTAAATCCATATAAGCATTTTAATGCAATCCTGGCTGGAATGATTTGCACCTGCTCTTCCACACATCAGTCCATCCTCATCCAGAAAAGCTCTTGTAATAGAACATTTTAATGTGTATCACAATTCTGGAGAATAAGACAGAAAATACTCAATATTAATTGACCTTTCACCGTTTAATTTGTACACAATCTTAATACTACTTACACTTCTGCAAGAGTTCAGCTCTGAGAGTGGCACTTTTAGGTTTCCTTTTCAGCTGGAAATGTTTCACTGGGGGAGTAAGGGGCCCAGCTAGTGTTGTCAAGGCATTTTTGTTTAAGTATTGGCATTCCAACGGCAACATAGCTGAAGTTTCACATTCACTTACTGCATAAAGAGTTAACACAGTACACAGGGGTATTAGCACCTCTTTGACAGCTAATGACAAAACATTTTACAACTAGACTGTACAGGTGGTTTTCAATTTCAGATTACCTGTATAAACACCAAGAGTAATTTAGTTCTAATTATTACACAATATATAACCAGTTATTAGAATGTTTGCTTTTCCCATTAGCTTAATAAAAGCTTCCATTTTAATTATACCTAGCCAAATTATAGGTATCTTAAATATGCTGCTATTGTCAAAAAATAGATAAATATTGAATTCTCAGATTCCTTAAAAATTACACATGAAAACCAAACTACTGAATAAAAATCCAAATCACAAGTGTGGATAGACAAATGATCATTTGTTTATAGAAAGAAAACAAAGTGCTTCCACCTCCAAGTCATTTAATTATTGTTTTGCTGCAATCTCCAGCCCCGAGATTGTGTCTGTCCATGGATGCTCGAGGGCTTTTTCCAGACCATGTGCTAAAATCAACGCACTGGAGTAGGAGTAGTTTTGCATCCATCGGTAGTTTTTGCTGCTGTTTGAAGCAGCTGCTGGGCAATCTGCAGCTGCTTGGCCATCAGCAGCACAACTCTTCCCAGATCAGCCTCCCTCCAGCACTGATCCCCCGCTGTCCAGACACTTGCAGAGAGGCAGCCCCTGCCCAGGTCAGTGGTGGAGCTCCCACACAAGACAGACTTGCTGTTGTCTTGGGGACCACAAATGTGAGTCAGAGCAACACAGAAAATATCTTTACTGCTAAGCTGCAGCACAGCCTGTGGTACTAAAGAATCCACACAACTTTTGTGCTGCCCTTCACACTCTGGGCAATAGCTGACATTAAATTCTGATGATATGTGAAAAGATAATTTAAGAAGCTACCATTTCTCAAATACCACAGCTCCCAGTCCAGTTACATTCCAGGTCATGAACTGTGGTAGTCCAGAGACAAGACAGTGCTTGTTCTTCTATCTCTACTTTAAGACAGCAAGGCTGCCTGTGAAATGACAGGTTGTTCCTAAAAAAGTGCACCACATTCCTGCAATTTTCACCAATAGAAAAGGCTTACCTTTCTCTCTAAGTTCTCCTAAAATATCTTGAACATTGGGATTCTGTTCTTCAAGATCAAGGTTAAGGGAGCCAGTATCTGGAAAGGATTTTAAAATATCAGCTACCATTAAGACCCAGGGGTCTGAATCCAAGGTAGCGAGCTGGATAATTTCAGTCAGTGCCCCTTTCATCTAACAAAAAAAGAAAAAGAAAATCAACCAATTGGAAACAGTTTTAAACAGGTTGTAGTTGGATTTATTTAAAAAAGACACAAACATGCACAATGTTTTACTACCGGGGAAGGGAAGAGGGAGATTGTTTCCACACAGTTACACATTAACTCTAGAACCAAGCAAAGAATGAACCAAGGTGATTTTTTAAACTGCTTTCCCTCAATCTAACCCAAGTTCTGTTTTGAGCTTTTGGCAGCTCAAAGCTTTGTTTAGCACTGCGCATTTTCAAAAGCAGCAGCCAAATTTTTACATTACTGTCTCCTTGTGTTTTACATTCCTACTCCCTGTGGACCCACACCTTCTATTCAGTGATGGGAATATGCAAATACAACACAAGTTATTTAGAACAGGCATCTAAATGAAGATGTGCCCCTTGCCAGCCTACAGCATAATTACATAGACAGATTGCATCTGCATCATAACTGTCTTCAAAATATTACTTTAGCTGAGGCAAAAATAACCTAATCAATACTGTAATGTTTGACAAAAATTACATATTATGGGAAGTAAACATAGCCCCCTTAACATGCCATGAGCAACAAGATTTTCCATCTACCCAAAGTTTCATAGTCAGGAAAAAGTTATTTTTCTATTTTGTAAAATGTAAATAAATAAATGAAGTAAATTTTAAGTTTCATTGTAATGGAATTTTTTTAATTACTGACCAACATATCTGTTGGAACTATGACATGGAAATCAAGGTGACTACAGTCGGGGTTTACTTCATCCACAAGTAAGTATAAAACCCCAAAGACTGAACTTTCTTTTTGTCCAAGTAAATTTTCATGTAAGTGTGACAGCACCAGCTTTAGTGAGCTAAGGTGTTTGAGATATTCTGTGTGTCTAACAAGCCACAAAACACAACAGTAAAATCACATAAAGCAGTTTATCATAATCTATCTGCATTGTATTAACACTGAAGAATGTACAAGCAAGTATAAGGAAATATATAGATTTTGATTTTTCACCACCCAATGTGGCACATATAGCTTAGTTACAGTCATCATGTCTCTGAACACAGGAAGACAAGCAAGAGACTCATCTTCACCTTCATGTTGCTTCTTTCCCTTATTTAAAGCACTCTTATATGAAAAGATTTAATAAAATGAACTTACTCTATGCATACAACTGTAGATAAAAGAAATAAATTTCTGCTCCCCATTCCTCTCCCATCCACTTTTAAAGCTCAGAGGCAAACAAACATTGACGTTTCTCAAGTCCTTTCATGTGCACAATGTTATTGCCCTCTCACTTTGGAAGGGTTTACAAGTCCACTCCAGAGCCAGTTTGTCCTTTACCCCCTGCATGTTTTATGTCTCACACACTGTGTGCCTGTGAAACAATCAGTCCATCTGACCCAAAATGAGCACCTCTGTAGCTTAAAGCTGGACCAGCTCCTCAGAGTGACTGACTGCAGCCACACAAACACCAGAACCACAAAGAGGGGAGCAGGAAGAACACACTACATGGGCCAGTTCCCATCTCAGCAGTGCCACTGATTGGCTTTGGATCAAGCACATAACCAGGAGCACACACTGTTTAATGTGCTGTCAAATTTAACCAACCTCACCCAGTGGAAAGAATCAATTTCTGAGGTTCCAGTCTTTGCTGGCTCTCTATTGCTCACTTATTCCTCAGTAAACATAACCCCACCAGAACCCCCACACACTTGTCCACCTCTCTATTCTAACCCTCAACTCCTTAACAAAAGTCACTTCTACAGTGGATGAGAATGACTGTGAACACTATCAGAGCAAAGTCTTTTGTTCTTTTATTTGTCCTAAAGGAACCAAGGTACTGATTTACAGAAAACACCTAAAACATCCCAGAAGTGCTGATGAATTCATAGCTTTCACAAGCTTTTCTGTGGACACCACTAATGCAGGTAAGTGTACAGAATGTCATTTCCTCCATCAAAGCAAAGTCAGAGGAAAAATGTCTCTTGCATCCCACAATTTACTCTTCATATCTGCTTCACAAAACTCCTATTTGTACCAAAATTCACAGAGCTACACGCCCATACTATGAACATTCCTGTAGAACTCTGGTGTGGGCATGTTGCACCCCCTCTGCTCACAGGGTTAAAGTTCAGGCAGCCTATTTATGCCCAAACCCACAGCTTAACAAGCTTTTGGTTCCTTCAAGAAAGGAGCCCAGAAACAATTTGCTTGCCTATCACAAGGCCTCATGACAGAAAGAACATGGTGAAATAACAGACACTATCACACACAGGGAAGCACTAACAAGTGCTGTGAGCTAACCAGAGACCTTGCCTGAATATGGCTTTGCATTTAACAAGCCTGGATTCGAGCTTTGACTCAGGTTTGCCTTCAAATGGCAATTTAAATACATGTTCCCACCTCACTGTTCAACTGGCAGCTGAAAAGAAACATTTCATTTATGGTTTGAGAATGCATGAAATGCAACTCATCAGGGAATGCTACATGCACTTTTCCTGTTACTTTACAGGGCAGAGCCATAATCCCTAATTCTTAATTGTCTATGATTGCAACACTGGGTCATTAAGACTCCCATCAGCATCTTGTTAAGCATGAATGTCAAGATCTGATGTAACATGTCCCAGTGTCTTTCTCATCTAAAACTTAAGGATCTTAAGTATTTTTATCAGCTTGCTGGCACACAAGAAAAAGCACAGGCCACGACTAGAAACATCCAGCAAGCAGGGATCAGGCAGGATGGGAAGTGTCTGGGAACACAGGCAGATTAATAATGGCTGTGCAGGAAGGACAAACAGGACTGTGGGAAGGTATTTAAAAGGAAGTGTTACAAGTAACACACAATGTGACAGCTCCAAGATGACTACTTGCAAATATTTCAAATATTTATTTGCTTTGTATTCTGCCTAAATTAACGTGTATAACCACACATTTAGACAAATGTATCAACAGCTGGCTAATAAACCAAATGAAGCTTTCACCTTTCTGAGGCTATAGAAAAGATGGTATTTAAGAGGGGGCCTGCATTCATTATAGAATATTTTCATTAAACTAAAAGCATTGGATTGAAAACACAGTATTAATATTTACACAATACAGACCCAGGATGGGTCAATACCACTATTGGATGTGGTTTGCATTTTAATCATGAAAAAGAGCTCAAGTGGCCAAGAGAACTATTGGATTAAAATATCCCATTTTACATCACAGAATAATAATGAACTCTAAGTGCAGGCCAGAAAGGTGCACAGCAGCCTGTGTGCTCCCAACAGAGAGGGAAATGCAAGTGTCACGTCCCCTCTTACTCCTTTGCATCCACACTCCCCAGTCCCCACTTCCCTGCACAGATGGCTCCTGGTGCACATAAGCCAGTGCAAGGAAAAAGTTTTGATTTCTACTGTAATAAACTGGCACATCCCTGCTGGGATAGGGATCCTCCTCTCAAGACAATTCAGAGAGCACAGAAGCACAGTCCTTGTTCCAGACTTGGTTCTAACATCACAGTCTAACCCTGAACAAATAAATTAAACACTGGCATAAAAAGAAAGCTTGCACTTGCCATTGTGAATCAGGTTAACAAGAATATAATATGCAAAATAAACAAATATAACAGTTCTGCCAAATTCACAACTGAAATTCTGGTCAGCACTATACTGAGCTTTAGGCATCATTTCAAACAAGTGCAATTATCTAGAAAAAAATTAGCAGCTGAAAAGCCATAAGATTGAAGAGTTTGCAAGTTCTTCCCAGAGAATTACAGTGGGAAAGGAATTTTTGATAACTGCCTACAAAACACAATTTAAAATGAAAATGAAAGCCAATTATTCTTATTAGTCAGCAGGAACAAACATGCAATAATGTGGTTCACAGCATGATAAAAAATTAGTTTTATTACCTGTCCCACAAGAGTATTATGAGGACTAAGTCACTTACATCTATACAGTATCTGGAGTGTTGAATGAAAACATTATGAAAATTGAAAGATATTACATATGAGGATAAAATCACTTAAGTCAAGGACTGAGCTTTCAAGAGGGCTCACTGAAGATTCACTTGTCTAGACTGAAGCTTTCACAGAGATTTAGAAAGGACCAAGAGCAATTAAATCCCTTCTAAACAAAATACTAGCAGTTTCCTTGATTCCCACATTGCTTTTTACTCAAATGTCGGCTCCCAAATGGTTTCTATGTTATTCTAAGCTTTCATGAAAATGCTACTACACAGAAAAAAGAAAAAAATTATTTTGAAGAGAAAATAACTCCCTTGAATCTGTTATCTAGAGAGGGGAATATCTTTTAACATGTAACATATCCTGTAACTGCTATTAAGATTCCCAAAGCTGCACAAAGCTGATGCAATACATTTTCCAATACAATTAAGCTTCCAGATGCCAGCTCAGTGCTTCTCGCACAGGATCGATGCAGACTGGCACATGGCATGGGAGAGACAGATGACTTTCCAAAGAGAGTCATCCAGCACTCTCATGGTTCAGTTCAACCATTTTCTGACATGGGGGTGATTTCCAAGTGAGGAATTCACTCCCAGGCAGCTGCAGCTACCCTGTCCTGGCAGGAAGGCACCGCCTGCAGCACTCCCCAGCACACAGGCAAGGCTGCTGCAGAGATGGGCACAGCACAGCCACTCTGGACACAGACACGTTTATCTATTTTCTGGGTATTGTGTGCAAGGTATTCCACTCCAATTAAAACGCTGGAATTTTTGATACTAAGTTAGGTGACAAATCTGCACAAATAAAACTGTCTTAGTAAACTAACCACAAATGATGAGCATCTGATATGACAACAGTCCTTTCTGTCAGCAGTTTGGTTACATCAGCTATTTTTGCCATCTATAAAAGGAAGCCTGTAATAATAACATTAGGCCTACCAGCAATGTTAAGGGCTTCTGCCTCAGGGTTTTTTCTATTTTTAACCTTTTTTAAGGCCCTTCTCCCAGTTTAAGGAAAAAATCACATGTTCCTGAAACAATTAAAGACGCTAAGGGTAGATCTCAATCAAGAGATCTCAATCATCAGTTTGCAATAAAAGATTAAGCTTATGATTGAATTCATGAACTCTACCAAACTGAAAAATCCCACAGTATTTTGTTACAGCAGGAACAAGAGCTTCACATTTAGAACACAACTGATCACTGTCAGTACACAGTAAAAGGCACACTGACTACCTTTTCTCTACACTTTATCTCCACAGCTAACACAAGCACAGATCCAGGAAAGCTGCGGGCAGCTCTTCCTCAGGTTTGGTTTAAAATGTTCACCCAGTTCAGTTTGTTTGAATGCTGCTCCCTCAAAGAGCTGCCATGAGTGCCATTAATGAAGGTCCTTAAGCTCTTTGAAGCTCTTTTCATTCTAAAAACACCACTGATTTTTCTAAACACTGCAATACTAATTTCTGCCAGGCTACTTAGGTCACAGGAATTTTGCAAACTCACAAGTTCACACCAGCTCCCATCCCCCTTTCTGGCCTAGATTATTTTGTTTGTCCAGAACACGACCCCATTTATCATACACAAGGATGACAGCTTGTTCACTGGACAAGCACTAAACATGAATATCATGTTTTAAAAATCAGCATAAACACGCTGAACTAGAATTTTTTTTAAAGTGACACCAGTGTAATGCAGTGATGAATCATACAGATGCATATGGCAAGACAAACATTAAATGGTATATGGCAAGACTTACACTAAATTATTTCTTAAAGGTGATGCTTGCCCATTTTCAGCCTAGAAGTGCACAAAAGCTGAGCACACAACAATCCCAGTTACATACCACACCCTGCCTCGTATATATGTATATTTAGCTTAAGAAGCAGCTGTCTTAGCCAAGAAAGACTGGTGAAAGCACAGCTACTCTACATAGGAAGGTAAAAACTAACTCCACACCACTTCCATGATGGTTACCAGGAAATACTACTTCACATGATGGAAGCAGGAGAGGAATTCCTTCAGTCTGGCTGAAGAAACCCAATATTTCCAGACATTCTCCAGCCATTGCCCCAAACATCTGTAGCTGCCTACTAGCAAAAATAAACTGGGTGCAGATGAGGCATGGTCCAGGGCCAAGTGAAAAAGCCTGCAGAGCCAGCTCAGACTCGAGCCAGCCAGTTTATTAGCTGGGGTAGGACAACAGAGGAAAGCACCAGCTGCTCCCAGAAAGGTAAAGAGAGGGAAACAAAAATCATGGCAATTTTCCCCAGTCAAGACCTCACTGCAGGAGGGTGGGGAAAAGCACTGCTCAGTGCAGACCCCAGATCTTCCTCTGCCATAGTTTCAGCACTTGCTGCTGTCCTCCCTAAAGCCGAGATGCTCGACTTGTGACACCTACACAGCCGCCAGTACTGTGGAAGGAGCGGAGGAAGCTGAAACACACACACGGACCGCTCCTGAACGATCCTGCCTCTCCCCTAGCCATGGCACAACCACTGCCTCAGAAAAGCCCTCTTCGCTAAAAGGCACCCAAAACACAGCGCTACAATGAGTCCCTGTGGGCCACACAACGGGTTTAGTGTCCAAACTGCTTTCAAAAGCCTAGTGCCAAGCAGGGAATCCCCGAAGAGCAGGAAGAGGAGGAGCAGCTGCAAAGCTCCCACTCCACTCACTCCCTTATCGCGGGGAATCTCGGTGCTTTTCCTCACACCGAGGACCGAGCCGGGAGACCTTCTCCACTTATTGCTGCCCGTCCAAGGAAGGCTGCGAGGGAGAGGCGGGGAAGGCTGTGGGGAGCAGCCCTACCACACGCCCCTGCCCTGAGGAGCTGCGGCCGCTCGGCTTCGCCCCGCGGGCAGCCCGGAGTCTGTCCCCCCTCCCCGCAGCCCCCGTGTGGAAAAAAAAGGGCGGGCGGGGGAGGTGGTGCTGGCACTGCCCCCCTTTCTCCCCTCAGGCCATCTCCGACCTCTCCCCCTCACACACACACACGCTCCCCGCTTCGCTGCGTCTCCCACCCGGCTCTCACCTCATCCACCGCCCGGCGGGGCAGGTGCAGCATCCCCAGGAGCAGCTTGAGCTTGACGGCCGAGGAAAGGCCGTGGAAACAGAGTCGGATGTTGTCGATGACCGAGGCCGTGAGCAGCGAGGCGATGCTCGGCGGCGCCCACAGCTCGTCCGTGGAGCCCAGTTTGTTGTGCAGCCACAGGCCGGTGTCGCTCTCCCGCATCGACGCCATCTTGGGAGCGGGGCAAAAAAAGAGGGGATTCTCGACGGGCATTTTATGAAGGCACCTAAAGGGAGGAAGGGAGGGGGTGAGGACCCCTGCGGGTCGCTGTCTTGTTCGTAAGCCAAAATGGCGGCGCCCAATGAGATTGCGCTTGGGAAGGCGGAGGCTATGCCGTAACCTAAAATGGCGGCGCCCAGGAGGGGAAATGCAATAAGGCGCTTCTCACCTCTCGGCCATGTGCAAAATGGCGCCCGCCACAGCTTTTCGTCCGTACTGCAAGATGGCGCCGCTTCACTGTAGAGCAGCTCCTCTGTCAGTCCCAACTCATTGTCCCTCACAGTCCGCCCTGACTCCTCCAGGGCAGAAATGGGAAGAGAGCCGCGAGCGGGCCGCCGAGGCGCGGCGGGGCTGGGGGTAGCGCTTCCTGCCCGAGGTGGGCTGGCCCCGGCGCCTCCCGGCGCGGCGCTTTCCGGAGCACCACGTCTGCTTCCCTCACAGCCCCAAGCCCCCTCAGGCGGCCGGGCCGTCCGCTCCCTCCGCGCCCGGCCCGTGATCCCACCCAGCGCCGCTCCCTGGCGCTAATGCCGCCTTGAAACGCTTTAATCCGAGCAGCTCGGCCGAGGCAGAGAGCCCCGGCCGCGGTGCTGCCTCTGCCAGGGGCGTGGTGTCTCCTCCATGGTTGTGCCCGAGGCTGGCGCGCTGGGTGCCTCAGCCATGGCGGAGGTGACCTCGGGGTCGTGGCACAGGGGAAGGCGCGCAGAAACCCGCAGCGCAAACATTCGTGTTCCCTAGAGATTCGGCTCGTTATTATTTAAATGTGAAACAATGAATCAATTGCCTAAATCCCGGAAGATTCAAGGGGCTTTCAGGCGTAGCATAAACGGTTCATTTTAGCGCGTCTCTGGTGGAAATTGAAGTACAGGAGTTGTAGGAGAGCAGATTCTGCTGATCTCTTTCTCCTACGTTTTTGAATGAAAACGGTTTTTTTAACAACATTCCACCTTCCAAAGTCGTTGTTTACAAGCTGATTTCTCTCGGAGAGCAGAGCAATTGTTGCCGAGGTGCTCTGTGTTTCTTCAATATAGAACCACAGAATTATTCAGGCTGGAAAAGATCTCAAAGATCACCAAACATCAACCCAGCACTGTCCAGGCCACCACTAAACCATGTCACCAAATGCCTCCAGTCTTTTGAGCACTCCCTGGAATGGTGACTTCACTGCTTCCCTGGGCAGCCTATTCCAATGCTTAACTACCCTTTCAGTGAAAATGTTTTTCTTACTATTAAATCCAAATATGGCATCATGGAGTCTTTTATTTTGTTCATGTTACTGATACCCAAAATGCTGAGTGTCTGCAGCTATGGCTTCTATCAGTGCGGAAGTATTTTGAGGCAAAGAGTTTCTGTGTGAATAAATTATGTATTAGTACAGTGTGAATTTTTTTCCCATACCTTATCATGCTTTTTTTTGGTACCATTGCTACCAAATTGGTACCACCAATTTATACTCAAATCTGATTTGACAGACCTTTTGTATGCAGTGAGCTGATATTTTAGAGCAGTAAAATCAAAGTTGAGGCAGTTTGTGTAGCACATAAATATCCAGAATTTCTGTCTTGGTATGTAAGTTCAGTATGTAGCTGAGGGGGAAATACTTATCCACAATTAAGTATTTATCTGTTAGTTTGTATACAGAAAAAAATTGTAACTAAGACACTGAAGTAAATTTTTAAATTGGGAACAGAATAGAAAATTAATTAAAGCAAAAGATTTAAAAATAGCTATAAAGGAATTGCAGTCATATATTCAACATGTAATTATTACTAGTAACCTTTGCCCTCCATTAATTATATCCATCTGTAAAAGGTAGGCACCAGTATTGGTAAGGTACATCCTTATCTATCGGGTAAAATCCATGAGGTAGTGTAAAAAAAATCTAATTAGGCAAGGAAAACTATTGATGTTCTCATCTTCTAATTGCGCAGAAAAGTAACCAACTCCTTTTAAAGTTGTGTTGGGGGAGGTAAATCAGAAAATGTTTGCACAGCTGGTTGTCTTCAAGCAGTGGCTGTAACAGGGTTAACCTGGTTCTGTGAGATGGCACAAACTCCACCAGTTCAGGTGGCTGGCCTGGCTGTCCTTTGAAGGGATTGCTCTGTTTCCCTAAAGTTATTGTGGGATTTGGTGCTGCCTTTCTCAAGGAGAGCCAAACTGCAGGCTGGTGGAAGCTAAGGAAGGTTATTACGCACACTCTGTTCCTGTGCTTTCCTTGAGGTATCTGTTTTTGAACACTGTCAGTGTTAAGGCACTGAGCTGCATGGCCATCTAGTCTGAGCTGCTGTGATCACTTCTGTGCTTTTATCTGAAGTGTGGCTTGAGAAGGGAGCCTATTCTGCGATGTGTATCTGGCATGTAAGGATTTGCATAGTCAGTTTAGCTCCAGCCCTGTCACCTGCAGAATTGTCCCTCTGGCTCTTAACTGAAAAGGTATCAGACACTCTGCTGGTAAGGACAAAGTGCCAGCCTGCTGTTAGAGCTTTTGTCCTGCCAGCTACTTGTACCTTAAGTTTCTGTTGGAATAAAGTGCTTTATTATTATTATTTTTTTAAACCTAAATTTTGTTTAGCTTGGATAGTGATTTTCAGAGTGGTATAAACATAAATATAAGAAGGCAAATATAAGAAGGCTCATTCCTCAGGGATTTCTGGAGCTGGAAAGGGCATACTTGATTTCTCTGGAATGCTTTGTATCCCTCAAGATGTTGCATTGCACAGATAACTGTCTGCAGATGTTTTTTCCTGTAAGTTGCAGGTCCCTATTTCAAAGGAGGTGATGTTGAATATGAAATTGTTGAGAAGAGTTGGAGCAGTGCTACAAAATTGACCAGGGGGACACCCTGGATTCACTCACCTGGTCATGACAGTATTGAAATAAGAGCCAGACATAGGCAATGGTTCATTTCCTTGAATCTGCTTTATAATTGTTTTAAGAAAGGTGCAACTTTGTCTCACACCCAAACCCGCGCTCCATGACTTTCCCAACCTGCAGTTTTACCTTGTTACCTGTTGAAATATTATCTGTCTGTCTAGTCCTGCACTACCCAGAGCAGGGTGCTGTGTTACCTGCCAGATTCAGGATAATTGTTTGTACCCAGCAGGGTGTTCAGGGGCAGAGCCTGGAGCTATCCTGGCTCAAGGGAAAGCAGCACAGCAGCTGGTACCCTCCCAGGCAGAGGTTTCAGTTGGGTGTTGGCACTGATCTCTCAGTGAACAAGAAGCTGCTTTGCTGTTTTTAAGGCAGTGCTGAGGCATGTGCAGTGGCACTAAGCTCCCACTGGCACCTTGTCCTGCAATGGCAGGAATGGCAGTGTCTGAGCCAGCAGGGCTTTGGACTGTGATTCATGCCATGCTCACAGGGGCCAGCCCAGGAAAGCAGACGGAGCAATAAATTGTGTATTATCATGTAATTTATCCTCCTGCTCCCCCAGCATTGCCATCAGGACTGAATAACAGCTTTTCTGTGAACTTTTGTGTTTGTATCTTGAGTTCTAAATACCACATCTTTTCCATACGCTTTTAAAGCAGTTTCCTAGGTTTTCAAAGCAGAAAAAGAAGATAAATTTCGTCCTTTGATATCAGGCTGACATATAAGTTTACTGTGGGGTTAAGCATTTAGAGTTGTCAGGGGCACAAATGGAGTAACTGGTAGTAGTACAAGTCTAATATCCTTTATGGTAACACAGCAGAGGGTTCTCAGTGGGTCTAAGGTACACAGTTAATTGTTATTGAGCAGTAGTTGATTTTATAAAATGGTATTCAGTGTCAGTTTGAAAACCTGTAAATACAGTATACATTTTTATGGTAATTCAGTTTGTGAAATGCTGCTTATTATGGTTTAATGCAATTGTGTGGGTGCATCATTTTGTGTGGGAGTTTTATTTGACCCATTTTAAGACTGCTGTAGCAATGTGATCTGAGAGGACATATGGGGTGAGAATTTACTCAAATAAAACCAGATTATCTGACTTCCTCAAGTCTAAAGCAAAGCTTCCTTGTGGGAACCTCCTGTGTCAGCTGTGATACAGCCAGCTCCCTTCCCTGGCAGGCAAAGCCTCTGGCAGAAATAAAGATAAATAAGGATAAAAGCTATGAAAAATGTCCTGGTATGTCTTGTCCTGTGAATTAGCATGGCATGATGGGCAGTAATTGTTTTAATTGTAAAAAGTGCTCCATCCAGCTGCCTGTGTCCAGGATTATGCTTACATTGCTGTCATACCCTCTTGCAACTTCAGTCACATGATTTTGTGGTTATTTTCCCTCTCAAATAAACTTCAAAGTGATGGAGTGACTTAAGACCTATGATGAAAAAGACCCATGAAGAGGAAGAGATTGAACTCAGGACAATAATTTCCCTTCTGTCTTGCTCTAGAGCAGTTTAACTTGATATACTCCCAGTCTGGGCTCTGATGTGTGGCTGATGGGGCCTGAGCACTGAAGGTCAGCAGTGATTAAACAATTTCATTGAGGTCTCTGTAGAGCAGCACATCTACCTCTACCTGAGAGCTCCCATCCTTGAGGGAACATCCCTCTGTTTGAAAACAGATCTGTTTGGTTGCCTTTGCCACCTCTTCCATTGTCTTTCTTTTACTCTTGGCTTTAATAATATGTTTAATACATTCATGTAACAAAAGGAAGAATTAAAATTGTTATTTAAAACATGAAACTAGGAATGCAGAGCTCAATTAACTTCTCAATTACTTCTAATAAATAAGAACACCATCACTATGAGAATACCATTAATCAGACCTAACAATGTGTGAAATTAAAGACCATTAGAGGTTTTGAAAAACCCCTAGGACCTAAAACACAAAGTGTTGCACACAAATAAATTTGTTGTTTTAAAGTCATATATTTGCCCATGCACTCTTCTTCAAATTGTCTGTGCTTATGATGATATGGCCAAGTGGTAGGAAGACCTTGCACTGGATCATCTGTTACTTGACATCTCATGTCATACAGTGTATAAAGCATCTGTTGTTATTTTGCTGGAGGCATAATGCTTTCAGCAGCTGTCACAATGAAATTGTGCTGTGAAATGAGGGGTATTAAAGGTTGTGACATCAGGGCATGTTGAGACAATGCTGTGATCTTCCACAAGGAAGTCATGAAGTTTTCAAGGAAGAATGCTTCCCTCTTCATAACCCCCAGGACTTTGTTTGCCAACACCTATAAGTTTCTTTCCTTTTTCCTCTCCCTCTTTGTTATGTTTCAGAAACTATTCTTCATCTTAGTTCATTTTTTATCACTCTTCATGCATGTGGAATTCAGGAATGTAGGACTGGACGAGATATCCTACATGACCACTTGCTGTCATGTGCCATGTTATTACATCAGTCTTTTTAAAAGCTATTAAACTCCATGTTGCAACTGGCTTGATTGTTTTATCCTGTGCTGAAGGCAGAAGAGTATTCCAGAAACTCACTGCTCTGGCAAGGATTGCTGCCTTCTAATTTCCCAGCTAGACTACACCCATTTTTATGAACAGCTTCTTCCATTCTTTCTTTGCAAAGTGGATGAACTTTGAATTAAAGTAGAATTTTTCAGCCTCTGTAACAATTGTTTTGCTCCTCATTTCTCTGTTTTAATGATATTTAATACTTTCCTTGGCACACCTCTTGATGGAGTCCAGGATGCAGTTTGCATTATTTGCAGCGAGAATGCACTGTTGGCCTAAATGGGCTTGTGCTCAGCCTGACATTAACCTGATTCCTTGGTCCTTCTGCTGGGCTGATCCTCAGCCAGTTTCCCACCTATCCCCATGCCTGGGGTTTTCCATCAAGCCTGAGGTGTCTCTTGGCCTAGTCCTCAAATTTATCAAGATCTCTCTGGATTAAGTTCTGCCAGTCCTCATGCCAGTCCTCATGTCAGCACTCCTTAATTTGGCATCCATAAAATTGCTCAGGGTGCACTCTGTGTCATCATCTGACACACACTGTTCTTCACCTACTGCATGCAAGCCATTCCTTGAGCCTGGCCTGGCCATCCAGCCAGTTTTCAAACCGTCTCACAGACTGGCTGCCAGCCCTTGCATTCTCAAAAGAGACCATTTTTTGTATCATTGTATAAATTAAAGTAGAAGATAACTGGAGGTTTTTTGTTTGTTAGTTTTTGTTGTTGTTTGGTTGGTCAGTTTTTGTGTTTGATTTTGGGTTTTTTTGTTTTGTTTGGTTTGGTTTTTTGTTTTTTGGGTTTTTTTGGTCACAGATCCCACACTGAGCACTTGAAGAGGGTTTAAAAGCCCAGGGAGCACAGAAAGGACATACTAAAATATCTGGATAGGAATTACAGTACCTAAGTCTTAACCAGACAGCATTGTGTTCCTTGTGCCCTTTTTGTTTGAGATACTCCATGTGTGACACAGCTGGATGTTCCAGGTGTGATTTGGGAGATGTAGGTATCTGGGCCTGAAACTCCATGAGTCAGTGGAGAGCTTGGATTTCACAGCCCATCTCTGCCTGCTCTGAATCCTGGCCAGCAGTGGTAGCAACACAAGATAGAAGTACTCAAATTTAGAAGTTGATAACTGTCACAGACAAAATTTCCTGCTTTAAGTGGTAACTCCTGACCCAATGAGGTTTCCAGAGCTGCTGCTGATGTATTTGTTACTCTTGTAATTAAAAGAGAGATTCCTTAAGGCAGTATTTGCTTGAGTTCCATGCATAAAGTCAAATTCTCTCTCTCTCTCTCTCTCTCTCACACACACACAATGTGATGCAAGTCATTAATCAAAAAATTATAAAAATTCACCCAGCTCTCCAGCTTGTCTGAATAAACCATAAATACCAGTTAGTGCCTGACAGTTAAGCTCTCTGGTGTTCAGATTCTGCTATGAGAAGTGGAGTCTTTTTTTGAAAAACACAGATTACAGTAGGGAAAAAATGCAGACATGTCCAAATACCATGACAGGATAAATATATCTGAGGAATCTGCCTGAAATCAAAACATCTGTCCTCATTTAAGGGATATTATGAACTTGAACTATAGTCCCTTAAAAATAAAATGAGCTGAAAGCCTTTCAAGGTTTTTTTTATGCCAGTGAATTCTCTCCAGCTATTTTTCTTTTTGAAATAACACTTTAAAGTGTTTTATGTTTGCTCTTTTTATTGCTATGAGAAAAATCCAAATAAGCAGGGGAAGATTACTAGCTTACTCCACAACTTCAGAGCTAGGTAGAGGACAATGTAAATTATTATAAATCTTTTAATATTTTCTCACTTGTAAGTTATCTTAAGCTTTATTTGCTTTATTGTAGAAGTGTTTCTTGCAAATGCTTTACTTTTAAAGCAATACTTCTGTAATCTGTAGGAAAGGTTAGGCTTATAGCAAAACATAATTATATTTTATCAGATATAATTGGAAAAATAAACAATCTTGCAAGCTTACACTCCTTGTATTTGGTGTGATTTCATCTAATAAAACATATTACCTCTCCTTCCAAACTCTCTTTTCCAGCACAGATTTTCTCAGCTGGATTTCCTGCAGAACTGAAATAATAAATGACAAAGTTGCAGCTTTTGCAGGCAGACTTAGAATATTTGTATGTGATTGTTCATGAATTATTGAGACATTGCAACTCTCAGAACAAACTGATATTGCATATCCATTATAGAACCAGTAAATGAACTCAGATTAGTATGATGTGCTGAGAATTTTCTTTCTTTTTAAAAAAGTTATTATTGTGATTTCAGCAAGACTATTGTATTTTAGTAACTGAGGTGATATCCTGATGAACACATTTACAGGGAGCTTTAGATGCATAAATTTGGTTTACATGTCCTATTGGTATCCTTTGGTGTGGTTCTGTTTGCCAGTGGATTGTATTGACTCAATCCCTGCTAAAAAGGATTCTCACCATTTTATGAGATTTGTGCATGTGTTGCCCTGCTTGACAAAGAGGCAGCAAAGGGCTGGGGTAGATGAAATTCTATGCTTAGGGCCAAGTAAGACAGCTAGATGAAGCAGGTCTTTAATTCAATTCTCCAGCATCTCATTGGTGGTTTTTACTGGACATTTTTCCCCTTGAAGAAGCACAGAATGATAGAATGGCTTGGGTTGGAAGGGACATTCCAGATCATCTTGTTCCAACCCACTGCCATGGGCAGCCTTCCACTAGAGCAGGGTGCTCAGAGCCCCATCCAGCCTGGCCTTGAACACTGCCAGACATCCCCAGATTCCCTGGAAAACCTCTCCCAGTGCTTCATCACCCTCTGGAACTGGAATCTTCTGAAAGAGAGAAATCAACTGGGTAAACCAAGGAGAAGGCTGGAGATAAAAATAATGTTGCACTCTTCCCAGTTTACAGTTCTGTTAACCAGCTTAGTCTGCTAATCCATTTTTTAGTGTTGGGTGATGTGAAAGTATCTTGCAGGAAAATGTTCTGGAGTGGATTGAATTGACACTTACCCAGAAGAGTTTTTGATCTACGGCTCTTAATGCCCTTTTCAAAGGCAACATCATGGACTTAGCTTTTCCAGCTGATGGAGGAGGGAGTGAGAAGAGCAAAAGGGGAAAGAGAAAATGAGAAAAAATAAAATCCTTAATAATAATTAAAAAATCAGTAAATGTTTTGGGGAAAGTAACAATATAAATTTTTCATATTATTTCTTAAAGTATCTTCAGATCCTATTTAGGAGATCATCATTAGGAGGTCAGGTGTAGCAGGCAGGCACTAAGCAGGGAGCAATCTCACAAACAGACTCACTGGCACAAAGCTGTGTCATAGGATGACAAAAATAATATAAAAGCTTTTAAGGCTGGGAAGTCAAACATTCTGCAGTTAAAAACTGCCAGGAGTTGTGTTGTTTTCAGAATTTTGATTTGCCTTCTGTTGTATTTGACTGCAAGGCAGTCATTAATGACAAGAGCTCATTAGTGGCCAGAGAGGACAGTAGTCACTTAATGAGTCATTCTTCAATATTTTGTTCTCTTTTTGATGCTTGATCTGGGTCTCCATGCCTTACTACTTACTGTAAACTTCTGCTGTGAAAGCAGAGTTACCAGTTTTGTTATGCATTTTTCAGTGATATACAACAGGGTAGGAGCTGAGAGCTTCACAATCAGAATTCAATGTATTTTGATAACATCCTCATAAATTAAGGAGAAAATAGCATTACAGCTAATTACATTACATTGCAGCTACATTTTTAGCCATAAAAGCACAAGATTAGAATTTAGGCTTTCAGCAAACCCCTGTACCCAGTTCATGGCCAGCCATGAAAAATGGATTTTTAAGTGGCTAATTCAGTAGTCTGTGAGAAGGGTAAAAATAGAACCCAGTCTTTCTGAGCTGCATACAAATGCCTTAGCCTGGAACCACATTTTTCCTCCTGCAATCATAGCGTTCGCTGTCTGCAACAAACGAGCCAGGATTCTCTGGACAAGATCTGATTCATCACACAATCCTGACTCATCTCCACACCATGGTCCATTCTGTTACTGAGTTGCTATATACAGCTCTATGCCAACAAGCTAGATATGCTTCCCTAAGCATGATGGAAAAGTGGTAGAGGGAGGAAAAAGAAGAAAAGAAAAAAAGAAAGATTAAAGAAAGACCATTCCTGTAAATGTTTCTAGCAGGCCCAATGGTCCTGGTATTCCTCTGCCTCTACCCTGATGTGGTTTCAGTGTGCGTCTGTGCATGTGTAGGTTAAATGTATAAAAACCCCTTCATTTGAAAGATGGGTTAAAAACGGCTCATGAGGTGTGTTTAAGGCAAGTGCTGAGATGGAGAGGAGGAATTCTGGTTGCCAAGAGGCTTAGGGGAATTTGCTGGTAGGAAAAGGAGGCCTCATTTAGCTCTGGAAGGAAGTCTTGCTGTTTCCCACCACTGGCCCAGATGGTTAATGGGATCCTGACCTGTGAAAGATAACAGGATGCTCCTCACCCTGAGAGATTAAGCACTGTTATTCATTGCACAAAAAGAGCAAGATAAAATCACTTCTCATCCTTTTCCTGATGGGTGATGGAGCTAAACCCCTTGAAGAAGTGATAACACATAGGGAAGGGATTGTTTTGCCTTTAAATTCCTATCAACAGCCTTCTCGTGGGTCTCCTTCAGCTTCTTGGTCTCTATATGTGAGTGTCTGGAAGATGCTGAATGCCTTTGCTGGGACTGTGTGTGGGTGATGAGTGCCTAAACAAGATAATTCCCTGTGGTTTTCTCATGTCTGTAGTCCTCTGGATTGTTGTGTTGTTTTCAGAACTTTGATTTTGCCTTCTGTTGTATTTGATTGCAAGGCAGTCATTAATGACAGGCACTCATAAGTGGCCAGAGAGGACAGTAGTCACTTAATGAGTCTCTTCCAAATGGCAGGAGAGCCTGCAACTGCTCGAGGCACAGCAGACAGGGTAGGGTGGCACCATTAGTGTATGGCAGCTCTGCTGGGACAGGGACATCTTGCATGAGCGGCCAGGTGTGAGGTGTAACAACGGCCTGAGGTGTCAGCGGGGCCAGGTTTGGCTCTGCTGCACAGCCCTGCTCTGCTTGAGTGGCTGCAGCTGCTCCAGTGGGCATTGCAGACCTACCAACACAGCTTTGGTAGTGGAGAGAGTATTTCTGTTCCTTCTGCAGTGCAGGCAGACAGCATTGCCCTTCACATTACCCTTATACAGGAGAGGAGATTGAGCACTCAGTGCCAGCACTGAGAAAGAAGAAGTCAATCAAGTGTTTGATGGATTTTTGTGCATAAGGATGCAGCAGGCTCAGTGCCTCTACACGTGCAGTAAATGCAAAGAGCCTCTGGGAGCAGAAAGTCACAGAACATTCGTGGGCCTGAACTCACAAGCTCCCATAAGTTTTTACACAGCATTTTTGGACTGAGGCTGTCACAGGCTCATCACTTGGCCCAAATTTGTACAGTTATTCATAGGAGCAGTGAGATACTGAGTTTCCTGTACAGAGTTTTCCTGATACAGAGTTTCCCTGTTACAGTTTGGGGCTCTGCATCAAACTAGGAGGTGCACAAACATTTTAACAGAGCAGCCTTGTATTGCTTTTATTAAGATGGCAAACCTGTAAACTTTTATTCTCATAAACAGCTGAACCAATCCTTTAATAAACAAGCAAACAAAATACCCTTCAGGTCCTCAGCAGTCAGCCAGCACAGAAAATGTCACTCAAAGAGTTAAGGCTGAATTTGTAAAGTACTGATGACAAACCCAGTAATGAAAGTGTCAGAAGTCATGACATGCAGTCTCTTTTTTTTACAAGCTACTAATTCATGAGATCTTATACCTTGTATTTCTTGCATCTATGTTCCTCAAATGAGCTTGGTGATGCAAAGGGTTAGTTTTAGGTGAGAGAACTGAAGCCTTTATGTTTTAAATTAGATAAATTGTTAATTAATGCTGCATAATTATTAATTAGTTCAAACAAGACTGAAAAAATGTGAAATAGGTGAGCTAAGCTTATAGCAACAGTTTAGAACATGAAGGGATGCATCTTGCAGCATCTGGCCTTCCAGGCTGTTTTATTACAGAAGATAAGTAGAGATGTGTTAATTTCCACTTGAGCTATGTGCCCAGATCATACCTGTTCTCATTTCTGTAACCAAAAGGTGGCAGCATATTTTCTCCTTTCCCTCCATCCATACCAGCTCTAAGCTCCTGAATAACCTTACTTGCTCAGTTTGTCGGAATGCCAGGAAGTCCAGAACAATCATGCTGACTCAGGAACAATGATGAGATCTTATGTAAAATCAACTGTTTATCACCTTTAAATAGAAGCAGGAATAGATCAAGGTCTGGTGATTTTATCCCGTTATTTCAATGACAGCCTGATTGACTTTTGGAAATGAGAAAAAGGGTTAAATTCCAGCTCAGGGGTGTAACTTCAGAAGGGACATCTCCCTATAGAATATAACACTTTTATTATCATTTATGATTGTTAAAAAGCCTGAGGTAGATAATGTTGGTATCTGCCAGATACTATTGCTGTGTCAGACTTTAACTCAGTTTTGTTCCTACTTAAGTACTTCCTGCTTTGGTAAATACACAGAAGGCCAGTGGGCATCCAAAGGTGAGGCAAATACTTCATGTGGTGCAAATGCCAAGGTGAAAATGAATGTACCAGTTGAGTTTTGCTGCATGAAGGCATCAGTTCAGAGGCTTCTGGAAGGATGCCCAGAGACACCCATTTCCCATTTGGCTGGTGAAGTGATCTGGAGGTGGAGGAAAGCATTCTGAAACGCAAGCTGCTCTCAGATCTACAGGGGTGCTGTGTACTTGGCACAGTGCCCCAAGTCCTCAGGAAACACAGCTGCTACAGAGCGCTGCCGCGGGTGTCCCCAGAAACAAACATCCACGTGCATGTCAGACTCATTCCTGCTCTCTGCGCTGGTTTCCCATGCTCAGACTCCCGGTCTCAGTCATTATTTATCTGCTGCTCTGTGGCCTGGCCTGAGAACTGTGAGTGATCCTCTCTGGGGTGTTGGGTGGAGTTAACAGTGCCTGAGGCACTGGGGAGCTTTTTACCATGAGGGTAAACAAAGCCCTTCAGCTTGAGAGGATTTAGAACTTCTGTCAGCCTCAGCTGAAGTACAGGTGTGCAGGAAGGATAAGAAAATTTCTGGTAATTACAGAAAACTTTAAGGTCACTTTCAATCTCCACCTCTCTAGATGCCCATAAAAGAAAATCCCATGAGTACAAGCCTCAGCAGCCATTCAGCCTGAGGCCAGAAGCTTTTCTGAAGTTATGACACATTTAGCTCATCAGGTTGCTGCAGCTGGCAAGTGTGGCTTGTGGTAAGCAGCAATCCCACTTGGCATTGTTCCTCCTGTCCTTGCTGTCCATGACTAGATGCTTTTCATCTTATTGCAGGGGTTCTGTACTGTTGTCTGCTTATCACAAAAGTTTCATACCTTCTTGGTGTTTCTCATGGGCACCGCCTCAGAGCACTGACTCTTTCTTCTTCACAAAGCAGCCAACTGACTCCACTTCCCTTCTCAAGGGGCCACCTCACTCTTTTATAGCTTTCTTCTTTTCATTGCTTACAGCTGTGGCCTGTTAAAGTCAGGCCTGCTCCTAATCTTTAATAACTGGCCCAGCTGCAACTCCTTAGGGGTAAGATTACTTTCTACACTATTTTCTTATATTCTATCTCCCTACAACTGGAGATCAGAGCTGGATGGAGGTTTCAGGAGAATGATGTGGAAGTTGGTGCTGATAAGCAAGATGCAGCTGCAGAGGGGGTTGTTAGGTGGCTGAGAACAAGGGCTCCTTTGTCTCAGTCAAAACTGCCAGTGTAGATGCATTTTGGGGAGTAGCTCACAGGCTGAGGACACAACTCTTGCAGAAGTTAAGGGTCACTCCTCCAAATGGAAGATGGTTTTTGGCCTGATGTCTCTGAGACAGAAACATCATCCATTTAACTAAGAAAGCTCTCCAAATGTCACATTCTCCCTCCTAAGAGTAGAAGAAGAATAACAATGCTTATATGAAAATTTGATGTGGTGTTAGCCCAGCACGTGAATGCCAAATACTAAAATAAACTTAGCAATGAGGCCATGTAGGAGCACATATGGAGGAGGATTTCCAGGCAGTAGTCTGGCTCTGTCATAAGTTGAGATACCTTTGAGGGAGGCTGGTGGATTTTGGTGTGGTTGTTGTATCCAGGTGCTCCTCAGCAGAATAGCACTGGGTGGGTGGTTTGTTGTGCAGTAATTCTTGTTGTTGGCTGCTGTGTGACAGCTGCTCCTGGCTGGACAGTGCCTGGAACTTGCCTTCCTATTTAATTTATTCTCAATTCAGCCACCTTTACACAATGTCAGCAATGGCTCTGGAAAGAGATGATAACCAATAAAAAATGGCACACATGGCAGGGAGGTAGGAACTAAATCCTCTCTAAGGTCCCTTCCAGCCCAGCCCATTCTGTGATTCTGTGGTGAGCCCCAGCTACTGCAAGTCTGTTACTCAGATGAAAGATGCCTCTCATCAGTCACATTTGGGTTTATGTATATCATCAGAAAAAGGATAGTATCATTAATATTCTTGTATGTGCTTAGAAATGCACAGGTGGGGAAATCCCCTGTGAATTGTCTTACATTTTACATGCTGTCAGCTAGTTGATATGTTAATAAAATTCATCCATGCCAATATGAGCAGATTTCAAAGCTGCTTGTCCATTGCTCCCACCTCTTGTTGAACAGCTGGTCTCTAGAAAGAGAGGAATTATTTCTGTTTGGAGGTTTCAAAATCTGCTTGAAAGATAAAGAACAGAGTGCAGCTCATTGTGTTCTTGCTCTGTCCCTCTTTGTTAGCACAGCTGGAAAATTGTCTGTATGACTGTAAATCTCAGTCCTTTTTAGACCTGGAATAGACATTCAGCCCAGGTTCTATTTTGAATGGGAATCTATTTTCCTCTATCCTGTATTTTAAAAACATCTGTAGTTCACAGCTATGATCAAAACTGAAAAGTCTGCATGTCTAATGGAAATGTCAACATAGTATGGTGTGACGGGAACAGTGTCCAAACATTTTCTAATGGCTTTTATTTTTGCTGGTACAATAAAGATATTTTTTAACATTTGTCTGTCTCAGAAAATGGGGTCTTAAAATGGTATTTTCTTTATTCTGGAAAGTTACCATTTCTGCTACCTTTATACCCTTCTCTTTTTCTGCAATGACATTTGCAATTTAACACTGGTTAGAAGAGCCATAATTCATGGGTTGAGAAACATCCCCTACAACAATATTCAGCTTCTTTTCCACCTAAATAGAAAATGCTAGCAAAAAAAGTGCAGCCTGCATCAAATTTAAATAGCTGATCTCAAGGTAAAAGGTGACTCATGCCATAATCAATCTTCAAAGGCCATTCTTGTGGAAAAGGTGACAGTTTAATCCTCTGGTAATTTCAGTGTTTGGAAAGTGGCAATTTTCAACTCCATCTTGGAAGAAATTAATTGCCAATTAGGGCATTCTATAACATGAAGACGGGATGTCTAAGTAGAGTATGTCTGTCTGCTCTCCAATATACTTTTTCATTTATATCTAGACCTGATCTATAAAAATCCACTTGTTTTGGTAGTAGCTATTAGTTAATGAGAAGCAGCAGGCTTTTCAAATAATCTGACTCCTGACTGTGCTTAACTACAGCCTTTAAAAAACATACATCTAACATTTTCTCTAATTAATAAAATAGTTGACTAAGTATAAACAGTCCAACTAATAAAATAATGGATAGCAAAACAGCAAATATTTTCTTCTCTCTCAGAATTTTAAAATTCCAGAATATGCACATGCATTACCTTTTTCTTTTTCTTTTTTTCTTTTTAGGAGACCTGGACCAGCAAAGCAGCTTGCCAGGTCGTCCCAGATTGCAAGGCAAGATGTATTCTATTTGCCATCTCTATGGCAGTTGTCTGCCGTTCAGTGAGCAATTTCCCTTATCTTTTCCCCAACAAATCCTCTCTCAGGGGAGACATCTGCTGATAACAGGCTATTGAATGTCACTGCATGACTGATAAGAACTACAGCATCCCATTGGGAGATGTGAACCCAGAGGGAGGAGCTGAGCATTCCTACCTGGATATAATCTTGGGGTTCTGGAGCACCAGCATGGCTTCTCCACTGATGTCCCAGAGGAACAGCTCCTCTTCCACTGGATCTTCAGAGGAAGACTGCACCTTTCTACAGGATGCCTGCTCCAGCAGATCCACACCTGACACTCCAGGAGGACTGCAGCCACATTTCCAATTGGATGCTACCAACACCCTGACCCACAGGGTGTTGGGTTGTGTTCTGACTCTGTCAGTGCTGTTTTGGTTTACTGCATTGTTTATTTTATCTTTTTATTTTCTTCCCTAATAAAGAACTGTTATTCCTGCTCCCATATTTTTGCCTGAGAGCCCCTTAATTTAAAATTTATAGCAATTTGGAGGGAGGCGGTTTACATTTTCCATTTCAGGGGAGTCTCCTGCCTTCCTTAGCACACCCCTGTCTTTCCAAACCAAGACACAGGTCTGAGTGAGGGGAATGAGGGTAAGGAGGGATGTACTGCTAGTCTGGAGCTGAATAATTGTTCTCTCCTCAGAAAGGAAAGCTGTCTGGAACCAGGCAATCCTGCCTCCCAAGGAAGCAAGGTCCCACAGCTGGTTGGCTGATGGGAGGATCTTTGCCTCTCTGGAAAGCAGCATCTCTTGCTGAGCTCAGAACTCAGTTTAAGCCAGGAGCTGACAGCCTCACAAATGCCTCTGTAAGGGCTGTGGCTCCTGGCCCTGCTGCAGCCCAGCAGCTCTCTTGGCTGCCATGGGTGTCCCACACCACCAATCTGTCTTCTAAACCACACATAAAGCCCCTCCAGTAGCATCAGTGCAACAGGGCAGTGAATCAAATTGTGCACATCAAGGGAAAAATGTTAAATACTTCTAGCTTTAAAACTGCCAGACAGATGTTCTTTGGTTTTGACTCAAAACCATTCAAGTTTAAATACAAAAGCAGCTGAGCCAAGTGGGAGCATTTCAGGCTCAAAAAATGCACTGGAACCAACAGGGAATGGTAGGCTTGTTTTGTTCTCACACCAGTACATAAATTCTCTTTCAAGAGCTTTCTCTGAATTAATTTCTGTTCCAGGACAGTGTATAAAAAAAAAAAAAAAGGCAATTGGAGAGGTTAAGTGAGGATCACAATAAAAGTTGTAATTCAGCTTTAACAGCCCAGGATGCTGCAGCCACATTTGTCTGCCTAGTGCATGCTTTTTAAAACACTCTATAAAGCCTTGGTACCTCTTTGTCAAAAAGATACTTTATCTAACATTACCAGAAAACCTTTCTTTGCCTCAAACTATATTGTAAAGATGATACAAATCCATGAGATTTATTTTCTTTTTTTATCTTGAGAAACTATTTATTTTGAATTGCTTATTAAAAAATCTCCTCATATGACAGCCCCATTCCCTGGATGTGAACCCAGTGCCCCACAGTGATTCAGGGTCAGTAACTCTGTAGAGGTGCCCCATTAGCAACATCAGCCTATCACAAGGGCACTGTTAGCACAGGCATTGCAGGAATTTATGCTTTGAAAAATTGAGTCTTTTAACTCTCAAATAATCTCCTTTTCTTCCTCCTGATGCAATTTCCAGAACATAGTGGGAAACAGAGATACCTGTTTTCTGAGGAGAGGATGCTGCTCTCAGGGATAAAAATGCAGATGCTGACCCAGAGAAGATTCCTTGGCAAGAGAAAAATATTTATTCAACCAAGAGCTCTCCCGTGCTCCTTCCATTATTGGGATGTGGACATGAGAATTAGCTTGTGCATTATCACAAACTCAA
Source organism: Zonotrichia albicollis (assembly GCF_047830755.1). Taxonomy (NCBI): domain Eukaryota; kingdom Metazoa; phylum Chordata; class Aves; order Passeriformes; family Passerellidae; genus Zonotrichia; species Zonotrichia albicollis. Next base: position 50,358,884 of record NC_133823.1, on the reverse strand, counting down.
GCAGCACCTAAAATAATGTGGAAGGGTACTGTGGACTGCTCACATTCCTGGGGACAGAATGGTCTTCCCTGTTTCAGACTCCTCACCCAGAAGAAATGAAGAGAAATAGCCAGGTGGTTACTGCCTTGTCTTTCCCATATCCCTAAAGTCAAATGGAAAGTTTTGGAAAAGGCAAGATGGGATTCAGCGTGAAGAAGATGGAGAACTGCTAGAGAGGGCCTTTCCAGCACTTGTGCAGCCTTCTGTTCACCTTGGAGCCAGCTGTTATGTTTTGGGAGATGGATTGGGCAGCTTCTTCTCTCAGCCCTCCCTTGCCTATAACATTCTTCTTTTTAAAAATGCATGTTTGTGTCTTGCTGTACCCAAATAGCTGATAAACACTGACTCAGCAGTGGCCAGCACCCAAACTGAATTACTGACTGACCTCAGGGAACCTGTGCCACACACCAGCTCAGTGTTTTGAGAGGTTCCCAGGTGTGTTTGGAGTTCTCAGGGTGGTTGTGTGACTTTTAAGAACAGGAGTCTGCCTTTGTACATTCATCTCAGTCTTTGCAGCCAGTTTGGCTGTAGCTGTGTTTGAGCAGCGAGGCACCTCTGATGATGAAGGTGGGACAGGGGAGAGGTCATTCAGTGACAGACACTCCAGTGCCCTTTGCAATGTACTCTGTGGTCCCTTGTGCCAGACTTAAGGGGATAAGCAGCCAGTGCTCTTCTTCCAGCCACCTTTCTACAGAACAGTAGCATTTTGGCAGAGGGATAAGGCAGGGGAGATGTGCAGAAGCAACTATTTCTTTGGAGGGTTGCTAAAATGCACTCAGAGAGCTGAGTGCCCAAACATGGGTCAGTGTTCAATCACTGCAGCTGAGCACTAGAGAATAACAGAGGCTGAGAGACAAAAGATGTCAAATGAGGACAAAGAACTAAAAGCTAGAGAGAATGCAGAAGTTATCTAAGAGACAAGAGCAGTATATAAAAGGAGACAGAGGGTAAGTGTGGTATTTTCAGGGTCCCCCAGATGGAGGAGGAATGGAGAATATGACTCCATGTTCTTAGAAGGCTAATACTATACTATACTATACTATACTATACTATACTATACTATACTATACTATACTATACTATACTATACTATACTATGGATACTTACAGAAAGCTTAACAAGATACCAATGAAAAACTCATGACTCTCCAGAGCCTCAACACAGGTGGACTGTGTTTGGTCATTAAGTCAAAACAATTCACATGAAACCAATAAAACAATGACCAGTTGGTCAACAATGTCCAAACCACATTCCAAAGCAGAAAAACACAGGAGAAGTGAATCAGATAATTATTGTTTTCATTTTTCTCTGAGGCTTCTCAGCTTCCCAGGAGAAGAAATCCTGGCAAAGGGATTTTTCAGAAAATAAAGGTAAGAAAAGAAGACACTGTTTTCCTTTTCTCTCAACTGCCACACTGTCCTGTGCACATCTCTGAGCACCTGGTAAAATATCTTCTGTGAGTTCTCTTCCTCCTCACCTTGAAATTTGGCTGCACTGTAAATCACCTATTCCTGATTTTAAGCATAAGCACTGTTTCAAACTATTAAAATTGTATAAGCTCCTGTCCAACTCCCACGCAGGCAGTGCTGAATTTTGGAAGAGGTGTTTGGCCGCTTTGGCAGCAGACTCACCTATCAGACAGAGCTGCTTACAGTGTCCTGACAGCCCTGGGTTCTACCACAACAGTGAAAATCCCCTTTCTCTTGATTTGCCAAGGTCTAAATTTCTAAAAGCAGTAATCCACAGAAATCATGGTAATGGGACATGACAAAGTGAGCAATACTTTGTAGTTCATGGGATCATAGAATCAAGGGTTTGAAAGGTACCTTTAAAGGGCAAACCCCCTGCAATCAGCAGGGACATTTCCTCTAGATCAGTCTGCTCAGAGCTCTGTCCAACCTGACCTTGAATGTTTCCAGGGATGAGGCATCTAACACCTCTCTGGATAGCTTTTTCCACTGTTTCACCATCCACATAGAAATTTTTCTTCCTTATATCTAAGTGAAATCTACCCTTTTTTAGTTTCAAACCATTACCCCTTGTCCTATCACAACAGGCCCTGCTAAAAAGTTTGTCCGCCTCTTTCTTGTAAGCCCTCTTTATATACTAAAATGCCATCTGTTTTAGAGTTTTTTAATACACCTCTCACCATAGCATATTTGTTTGTTTTCCTTCTGCATCCTCAACTCCTTAAGACACACTTTTTTTTTCCCATGGTAGGGACTTCTGTTCTTTTTAAGTGGGCAGATGCAAAGATGAGAAATTTAAGAGAAGAAGAAACATTTCAGTGGAAAATTTCAGCATTTCAACCTCCCAGGAGGTTGCCAAGTATTGAAAGGCTTTTATTGAGAGGAAGATTTTGCAGCATTTTCTAATTCTGGTCAGACTCTGCATTCACCATATTTCTTCTGAAGCTACTCGTGCAGACAAATGACCTGAACAAGATAGATTTGTCCTCCGCTGTCTTAAAGTACATTCTGCATAATCTCAGAGCTGCAGGATTGTGTTCTGTAAGATGAGTTTGATGCTGCTGGGGCATGAGATATTTAAGTGCCACTCATTTTGCATACACCCATGTGGGTTACAACACCTGCAGTGAAACCCAATATTAACAAAACTGAGAGCATGAGAAGGCTGAGATGCTTCCCTGGGTGATAGGAATGAAAGGACACATTGCTTAGAAACTCAGACTGCATGTCAGAGCACAGGAGGGCGTCAGCTGCTGTGTGGGACATGCCCTGCAGGACATTTGGACAGCGCTGGGAGTGCTTACACAGGTTGGCAGTAGTTGCTACTACAAGCTGTAGCTTAGTAAACAAAATTGACATAGGATTATTTATAATCTCAACATAATCTGTTGTTTTGAGGGCTGTAAACCTACTTTTTTTTTGCCAACAGTTAGAATTTGTCCCAAAGTTGCCCTAAACCAGGACAGAAACTGAGTTCTCCAAGGAACAAGCAACCCATCCTGCCCTGGTGGTCACTGTGTATCCCTCCAGAATGACAACCAGATGAGACTGAGGATTTGGGGATTGTAATCTGTTATTGGGTGTGTTGATCCCTGCTTAGATCAAGTTCTGGACCTCCTACGGATGGGGATCTCATCCAGCCCTGATCACTGGTTCTTGACTCAGTCACTTAGACTCCAACTAGCCATGCTTTTAACAGTGGTGGTTCTGGTCTGTTTTCCTGGATTTCAGGCAAGATTATGGCCACTATGGTGATACTTATGAAATTTTATTGCTTATTTGCCTTTAGACTCAGTCTGAAAACATCCCAGGATTACAAATGAGGAATTAATTTACAAGGTATTTTAAAGGCAGACATGAGTAAGCTTTCAGCTGAAAACTGTGCAGTCACAGCTTGTGCAACATCAGGATAGTACTGCACTATTCAGCTTGCAATTTCTAGCACTGCCATTCTAGAAAGGAGAAAAAAATACACAAAGGAGAAGCTACATCTATCAGTTTGCAAATACCTTGTAAACATGAATTCAAGTTAGAGATACAGTTTTCAAACACAAATGTGTGAATGTACATTCATCTTTAAGCTATTAAATCATAGAGATTATAATGTCAAAATTATTGATTCTCAATGAGATCCAAGTATTGATGTCATAAAAATCATGCTGAATTAGTCTCCTGGCTGCAAAGGAGCTGATTCATAAAGCAGAGAATGGATCTGGAGGCCTCTGAATCTGGGTCTTCTGATTCTTGTAGTTTGAGAGCCCTGATGCAGACTTTGGATAATAATAATTTTTTCTTTTGGAAGGAAAAAGAGGTAATCAATAAACTTCCAATTTTAGCAATCTCTTTTTAGTTTCCTCAATTGCTCTTTCTCCAAGCAGCCTTTGCAAGGAAACTGGCACTGTTTGTCAGCTGAGAGATCTCTCCAGTGCTAGAAGAGGCCCCTGGACTCTGAAGTCTGGTTCCAGACTGGGAAGTTTGGGAATTAAGACATTTGTTCCCCTCTAGTCCAAAACCAATTCAAGTGCCTGCATGTTTAATTGCTGTAGAGTACTCAAGGCATCCCTGTGGAATCTGCAAACAAGTCAAAGTTGCAACTTTTATGTACCCTGAAATAGCTCCAGCACAGCTTTATTCCCCAGAGCTGTGTGTGCAGCAGGGTGCACAGGGAGAGTGCAAGCCAAGGATGTCCCAGTTAATGATTACCCTTCCTGAATATTGCCATGGGAGTTTTAGATGTTTCTCAGCTCCCAGAGAGATGCAGGAGGATAAGACCCAATTTAGCATCTCATCCAAAAAGCAGTAAGTAGTTCTAACAGTGCAGGTCTCCCTAAAATCTGTGTGGAAAAGTCAGACTTGGAAGTGAGCCCAGCCTTAGGGTTGTGCTGAAACTCAAGATTTTTGGATCCCAGAATGACTTCAGGCAATCCATACTCTGACAGATAGAGACTGTGGGATTTGGATTTAGTGACAGGGAAATTGTTCCTAAAATTATTGGTGGGGAAAATGGAAGGAGGAACAATTACAATTATTTGCTGCTACCAAGATAGGCAAGACCTGTTCACGGAACAAAGGCAGGTGTCACTTCTTTATTTGGTCACTCTGACACATCCCAAGAGCTTTACATTGGAAGGAAAAGAATCAGAGGCTTGCTCTGTGAATAGCTCACATATCAGAGCGTGGGAGAATGAGACCAGCTTTAGGTAGTTTGACTTTATTTTACATCACATGTGCCTGGAGTCCTCTGTCAACACTCCAGCCCTGTGGTGCTGCCCCACCAAGAGCAAACACAGCCCCTGCCCTGGAGATGTCACAGCCCAGGCTGGCAGGGGTGACAACAGTGACAGCCAGAGGTGTGGGGCAGAGACATACTGGTGTGACAAACACTTTTGCATGGCATCCACAGCCCCAGCCAGATTCATCCCCAGGCTCTTCTTTGTGGATTCGTGGCAGAGGTAAAGCATCAAAGTGTGGTTGATAGAAGACAGGATGGTACCTTGTGGGGAGATTTTTGCCATGATTTAGAGGGCAGGCTATGAGAAAACATAAAAGTGTCTCCAGGAGAAATGACAGAAACTGTTTTCTTTAGTGAGGGAGAAAGTTTTCTGTAGTGACAGGATATTAGATTTAAGAGCCAAGGAGAAACCAAGCAGTGAAGAGGCTTAGAGGTAAAGGCTCCAGCTTTTCTTCCAATCCCACAGAAATATTTATAGTATCAAGACATGTGCTATCAAGATGAAAAAATGAAATCTCAGTAACAGTGCTTTGATGTTTCCTAGCTGGTGGGGATTTTGAAAAAAAAATCCATTGTGTTAGACTTCATTATAGAAAAGAAGCTATAAATTCTCTGTGCTTTCCTCATGAATGCTCCCCAAGGGCAGCTGGGGAGTCAGGTTGTTCCAGCTTTCACACAAATGTCACTTTTCACACTCAGCCCATGGTGCCTCATGAGCACCACTGCAGCTTTGGCCACAGTGAAATCACCTCTGTGGGTGCAGTGCAGGTGCTGTATGGTTCCAGTCCTGCTCTGTACTTCCAATTTTCAGTGATCCTTGGGCTAGCATCTCTGTGACCTGTGCTTTGTGCATCAGAAATATAAGAGAAGGAAAGGTTTCGTTATAATGTTCTGTTGTGGTTGTGCCTCATAACTTTAACATGAGAGCTGTTCCTGCTCTGCAATTCCATGAACAGACTATGCAATGTATTTTTACTGTGTTAAGCTTAGTTTTAAAAAACAAATCATTCTGAATCTGAAAACCAGAAATTATCAAAATTTGAAAATTGCCAAAATAATATTTTAAAAAATATTTTCCAAATAAAAATGTCAAAGTTTTCAAAAATTCAAAATTTTTCAGTGTGTCCTAGCAGCCAGGAGAGCCAACAGTGTTCTGGGGGCATCAGGCCCAGCATCTCCAGCCAGGCAAGGGAGGGATTGTCTTGCTCCGCTCTGGGGTGGCCTCACCTCGAGTGCTGGGGCAGCTTTGGGTACCACAGAGTAAGAAAGACTTGAAACTATAAGAGAATGTCCAAAGAAGGCCATGAGGATGGCGAGGGTCTGGAGGGGCCATACAGGGAGCAGGTGAGGGCACTTGGTCTGTTCAGCCTGGAGAAGAGGAGCCTGAGGGGATATTGCCATTATAATGCAAGAGTTCTATTGTCATTACATTGCAAGGGTTCCACATGGCCAGAGTTTTGTATTTCCTTGATGTTTCTTGTAGGCAGCTCCTCCAGGCACTGATTCTTCCTTGCCCTCACAGCAGCCACTGACTCCAGTTCCCCCCAACCAAATAATCCACTCTTTTATAACACTCTTCTGACTGGCTACAGGTGTGGCCTGTTAACATCAAGCCTGCTCCTAATCTTTAGTAATTGGCTCAGCTGCAGCTCTTTAGGGGATAGGATTACTTTCTATACTACCTTTATTTACTTACGTTCTATCCCTCTGCAAGGGGAGACCTCGGTTCAGTTACAAATTCCTCCTGAGGGGAAGGGAGGAACAGACACTGATCCCTGCTCTGTGGTGACAGTGACAGGAATGAGGGAAGGGCCTGAAGTTGTATCAGGGGTGTTCGGGTTGGACATTAGTCAAAGGTTTTGCCCCAGAGGGTGGCTGGGCCCTGCCCAGGCTCCCCAGGGCAGCGGTCACAGCAGCAGCCCGGCAGAGCTCAAGGGGTGTTTGGACAATGCTCTGGGGCACAGGGGGTGGCTCCTGGGCATGGGGCTGTGCAGGGCCCGGAGTTTGACTTTGATGACCATTGTGGGTCCCTTTCAACTCAGGACATTCTATGAAAAATGTGCTGAAATGGAATGTCTGCTTCCTATATGGAAGACCTCCTCCTTGGTGAACTGATATTTTCCACTTGAGAAAATTTTAGCTTCAGTGAAGAGAAAAACTGGTGCTTAACAGAGTGCAGAGTGGAGAGAAGTGAATAAAGAGGAAATGTTTTTAAAACACTGAAATGGAAGTTGTTCCTTGAAGGATAAATAGATCTAAGATAAGGCTTAATAAGAGACATTGCAATATTTGGTATGGGATGCTAAGAGCAAGTAATTTAGCATCTGAATGGCAGAAACAGATTTTAGAAGTTTGTTTAGTAGAATTGGAAGCCCACTGCATGGGTCTAGAAGAGAGATCAGTGATAACACCCAAGGTACCAGGACTGGCTGCTTGGTTTTACTGTTGTGATAGAGAAAGCACAGGATTCAGAACAGATTTACTAGGAATGATCAGGCTAAGAAAAGGCATATATAGAGAGGGGGGCAGGTAGTGGGGGTGTGTGTGTGTCTATAGGAATATCTATGTTATTTATTAGGAAGACAGGCCAAGGTATGAGATTAGAGGACCGAGAGTGATCATGAATTAAGTTTTGCATTTGTAATTTATGTACAGGCAGATACTAAATCAGACCAAAAGGTTATCTCTGCAATGCTAAATCTTGTTTTCCCAAAAGAACAGTCTCTAAAAATTATTTTCCCCTGATTTCTGTTTTTGTGATGTATAAGGATGGCAGTACTATAATTAATCCCCTCTTGACTCCCCTCAACATCTCATGGATGTTGTAACTTCACACAGCAGCATAGTTACACACTGAACAAGCTGAGATTTTAGCTTTTTACTTACTTACCAGAATTAATGAAAGCAAACCATTCCTCTTGGGCCATACAGGAGAGACAGGTTATATAGAGCAAGTTGAAAAGAAAAATGTTAGCTAGCAATTCAGTCATAATTCTGGGAAGGAGTTTCTGCTTGTGAAAAACAAGGTTGTGTGCCTGACCTTGCTGGGCACAGAATGCCCCCAACTTTCACCATGATATCATTGAAGGTTGAGTCTCCTCTGAACCAGGTAAAGCAAGTCCCTTTGAAGGTCTGTGTGTGCTCCTCAGTGCTGCGCCTGCCCTCAGCTGGGCTCATTCTCTCTGAAACAAGCACTGCTAGTGTCTAATTTGTGATGGAAAATGTGGTTTTTGGGAGGTGATGTAACCGCTGAACTTAGCTTTGACTTGACAAAATCACTTTTATCATCTTCATTCCATTGTATCATTGCGTGCAGAACAAGTGCAGTCAGTGTTGTCCTGGAGTGCAGCTCTGAAAGGGGGATAGAAAAGAGGGGTTCTGATTTTGGGCTCAAGCTCCCTCTCAGAGTTTTGGTGGCTGCAGCTGCTCCTGGCAGCTCTGGGACTGGAATCACAGAATACCTGGGAAAGCAGGCACGAGTGCTAATGCCCCCTGTAAGTCAGAACCATTCAAATGGCCGTCAGTGCACTGAGCAATTCCTCAGTGCAATCCCTGCTCTGTCCTCATCTCCCAAAAAGCAGCTGTAGATTGTTGTGGTGATTTTCAAGCTCTGGGGAAGTAAGTTGCTTGAACCAGGTGCCCCATCCAGCTGCTTAGACTGCAGGAAAACCACTCAGCAGACTTCAAGAGAGATTAATCAAATGGCCTGGCTTTAAAAACCTTACCCAGGGCAGGTGAGTCCCTGCTGGACCTTGCATGTCAGAGCAGAATCATCCTTCCCCAGACCTAGGCTACACAGCCTGTGCCTCTTTAAATCTGCGCTGCGTGCTGCAGTGCTCTGCATTGTTGCCATGGCAGAAATCTCCCCATAGTAATAACCTCTTTCAGAGAAGGTTAAAAAGAGACAGTGCACATGCTCAGAAATGCTGCACTTGTTCTCTTAGCAGTTTGCAGCGGCCATTTCAAAGAAACCATCACAAAGACAAGAGAAAGATCAGGTACTGATATTTTTTCCTTTGTTAAAGGGGGTGAATTTTCTCTTTCATAGAAGTCCGTGCACAGATCTGTCTCTATTCCCAGCTGCACTGCAGGGAGAGACCACCCTTGTAAGCCTGTCATGATTACTCCTTGCAAATTCCCATGCAATAACTAAGAGGCAGGAGTCAGGTGTGATTTAAGATGATTGCTGCACTAGAGGAGCAGTTGTTCTGCAGTGGGGCTCACATACAAAGCTGAGCTGACTCTGGGGTGGGTGATGGCTAAGGTGCCCCAAAAAAGTTTACCAGTGTGTCTGTTTTGTTTTGTTGAACCTTTGTAGCACTCGTAGTCAACTCTGAAAATAGCCTCTGCTCCTGCTGACCAGGAGGCTGCTTCATCAGGTGCTTCCAAAAGAGGCTGGTGTTGTCCTAATTTACTATTTCTTGGAGACACTCTGCTGCATCCTATTGCAAAGACTGCTATTTTTGATTGTACTTGTTTTTATTGCAGATCACCATTAATTAAAACAGAAAACCCAAACCACTTGTAGTGATTTAATCCCTTTATTTTAGGGATTGTAGAGATTAAAAAAAAAAAGGATCACATCAGATCTAAACAAGGGGTGGGACAGGAAACCCAATATGAGGGTATAGAAATTATATTACCCTATCTTTTTGTTGCCATGGATTCAAGTACATCTGTGACTCTACTTGTACAGGTTTGTCTCTTGCTTCTGAACAATTCCCTGCTCCTGTGTTTAGGTTGGGTGCACAGGCAGGGGATGTGTACAGTGCTGCTCCTGCCCTGGCTGAATTGCTGTTTGCACATGCTGCAAGTGTTCGTGCAGAGTTTGCAGCTCCACTTTATCTGTGTCTGTAAAGGTGGATTGCACATATTGAAGAGCAGTCTTGTTCTGTTCTGTGTTTGTGGCAAAATGGGGAAAACCCTTCCCTTCCCTGCCTCCCTCTACTGCCTTTCTAAATGTGAAATACAATCTGTTCTGGGGAGTGCTGTACTCTTGCATTCAGTACATGCAGATCTAATGCTCTTATGCAACATCTTGTGCTCAATAAGCACCAACAGAAAGAGGCAGAATGTTGTCCTGCTTTCCCACAGTTAGCTGAACAGATTTTTTATGTGGGTTTTATTGTATTGCCATAACTTAGCCTTATTTAATCTGTCTTTCTTCCATGTTGATATATAGGAATGAAAGGTAAACTTGGCTGAGCTAAGGATCTCCCTTGGATTGGGATCTCTAACAAGCAGCTGCAACTTGAGCCAGTCCCTTTTGCTCTGAACAGTTTACCTGTTGGGTCAAGAAAATACTTAACTGAAACTTATTAAAAATCTTGCCTCTGTGTGAAGGGAAACTGCTGCTGGACCAGGTTGTACCCAGGTCTGGGCATGGTGGGGCCTGGCAGGAGCAAATGGATGGCTGCAAATAATGGCCTGAAGCCCAGATTAGGAGGGGAAACAGAAGGTCAAAGAGTTTTGATGCATTTACCATTAGAAATTCTACCTTTGAATTTGTGGAGGTTTAACAAAAGTATTTCCTTCAAATACTTTCATAAAGGAATTTTTATAATTAGCATGCTGTGTAATGCTAGTGGTTACCTTTAGTTATTTCACTTGTGAAAAGATGATGCAGTAAAGGACGCCAGAGGCCAAAGACCTTGTTTCCAGGTTCTGTTTCAGCCAGCTCTGTAATCCCTGAAGTTTTGATCTCAAAGTATAACAGTGAACCAGCTCCCCAGATTCATGTCTGTGACTGTGCAGTTAGAAAAAAGTCACAGACCAGGCAAACCATCCTGGCCTTCAAATGAAACCAAGGACACTCCAGGGACTTCTTATGTAGCGTAGGGATGTTCTCTCAGTGTTGAGTTTTATGTACACTCTGGAAAGGTACAGAGACCTTTTCTCCCTGCTCTAGATCTTCTGGTATTTTGTCTTCTTTCAGAGGAAGACTGACAAATCTTTAGCCATCAGGGACATTAACTTTGTGACAAAACCCTTGTGTGTCTGTAGTGTTCCTCACTAACATGTTTATGTCTCTTGACAAGCAGAGAAACACTCATTCCCAAGATGCTGGCACCCTGCCTTCTGAGGAGAGCCATTCTTGCAGTTCCTTTGGTATTTTTGGTGACACTACTTGTCTCAGAGCCTGTCAGAGCTGACCAGGAAGCAGGAACAGCCATCCCAGCTGAAAGTAAGTACCACCCTGCAGTCCTCTCCTGCAGCCCCTGCTGCAGTCCTCATGTTGCTGGACTCTGAAGTTTGCCCAAATAATTCAAACTATTTTGGATATGTCTTGCCTACATTGTTTTAAAACCACAGCCTGATAATCTACCAGTGTTGTTTTGCTCCTGCATCCAGAGCTCTTCACTCTCTTATCTTTGTCTCTTGCTTTTTGCTGAAACCTGCCACTGTTCTGCACCCTTTCTGTCCATTGTATTACCCTTTCTATGCCAGAATCGCCATGTTTGCTTTTCAGAGACACCACTGAGACTTGCTCTTTTTCAGCTGACATTATCTGTTCATTAGATTTTGTTCTTGAGAATGTTTGCTGTTTTAAAGTCATGAATTTTTATTAAATTCACAGTGAAGATGCCAAGAAAGCATTTTGTCAACACCTAGTCTTGGGGCCTTCGACCACCTAATTCTCCTTTGCTGATCTGTGTTGAGTTTATTTTACTTTATAAACATAATGACAGGTCCTTCCATCAAGCTGTTGATGTGAAAAACTGCTGTCCTCTCCTTTTGCCCAGTGTAAATACAGTAGCACTGAAGTTGGGTACAGCAGTGATGGAGCAGGTCTTTAATACTTTTTATATATATATATATGTGTGTGTATATGTACATATATATGTGTGTATATATATATATATGTTTGGGAGGGGTTTTTTTTGTGGTTTTTTTCTGTCTGTCTGTCTTTGCTGTCTGTTAGGGCACAGATCTGTGTTATGTGGTGAACAAGGCAAAGCAAGCCTTGTGCCCTTCAGTCTGAGTGTCTCAATCTGGGAATGTTCTCTTAAACACTCCAATAAATCCAAATTGCAGCAGTTCTGCTTACCAGCAATGCCTGCTGATAACAGGGCATTTGTTTGGGCAAAGCTGTGTCATATTCAAAGTTAGAGGCTGAAGTGGTCTGTCTTTATGATATTGTAGTCAGTTTTGTTTTATTAGTCTTCTATTTAGAGCCCACATTTGTTAGATTAGAGGATAAGATTTTTCTAGGGAGCAGGTTCATGTTTTCAGACTTAATTTCTGAAAAATCTGAAGATGAGGTTGAAAATGTACCCAGGGTTAGTGGAGCACAATGAAAGGCTCAAGTAAAGAGTTTAATGTTTCCATACAATGAGCTGTAGAAGGAAAAGTGGAACAGCAATGTAGCAGAAAGAAAAATATTAATGTAAATTTGAAGTAATTCTTTTATAATTGAGAGACTGGGTGGACCATCACAGTAAACCAATTAAAATTACCTGGGTTGTTCAGTACTATCAAATCAGTACTCATTCTCTGGACTCTTTTCTGTAGCTCTTTCTGATACTCAGAATCACAGTTTACTCTTTCTGGTTAATTCTTCATGCCATGTAGTCATGATTCTCTCCTGAATTTCTCCCAGGCCGCCCCTGTGTTGATTGCCATGCTTTTGAGTTCATGCAGAGAGCTCTGCAGGATTTAAAGAAGACAGCATATAATCTAGACACAAGGGTAAGGACACATTAAATGTCTTCTTTTTTTTTTCCCCAATATAAAAGAAAATTCTGTGTATAAAAGTAGGTAAGGTGCTTGGATTTTTGCAGTGAGTTGTGCTGTCCTGTGTTCTGAGGTGAGGCATTTCACCTCTCTGTGCAATAATCTGTGGAATTCTTCTGCTTTGGGGTTTCAGGGACAATAGGAAGTATAGAAAAGTGTGAATTGACTGTCCTTCTCTTGCCAAATTAGAGCCATTGGTGCTGCTTTTCTCACTCCAAAACTGAGCACACCCCTTTTTTTATGTCAGGGGGAGTAAGGTGAGAGTATAATTTATATATATTACCCAAAAGGGTATATATATATATATATATATATATATTACCCAAAAGGCCAGCTCAAACAAAAAGTTACTAAAATAAAATACTCCCCGGCACATGCTTTTATCCCTGGGGAGAAGCTAAGGGAGGAAACATCATCCATAGAGAGTTTTTCCATTTCTCTGATTTCATAATGATGAAAAATGCCACAAAGTAGAACAGCACAGGGAATGAAACTTGTTTGTCTTGCAGCGAGCGCGCAGAATGCGCCAGGGCTGGCACCTCCCTTCCGTGGGGGATGTGGATCTGTCTCTTGCTGCAATCTGTGCCTGCCTGTGCCCCAGCTGCTGCCAGATGCTGCTGTCCCCGGAGGGCGGCTCTGTCCCCACCCCCTGGGTACCCCATGGCTGGAGTGCTGCAGACACACTCCTGCACACATTGCTCAGCAGAAGGCACTGAAACTTTCCTGCTTTTCTGATTTATGGTCAAAGCCTGTGAGCTGTTGTCTTTGAGGAATGGTGTGAGGTTACTTCAAGCAGGGTCCTTGATGGTTAGGTGAAAATACAAGTGCATGAATGAAGATGCCTTGAATTGTGACATTCTACAAAAATTAAACAAACATTCCAGCAGAACCAGATTGGTATGTAGCACATTTACAGCTAAACAAAATCTGTTCAATAATTACAGGTCAAATATATTTTGGGCTTCATGAAGAAATCTTGCTAATGAATCTGCTGAGCACTTTATGCAGCCCAAACAAGATGTTCAGATTGTGCTGTAAAGTGGTTCTAGCACACCTCATCCTACTACAAACCTTTGAACTTTCCATCAGAATTTCTACATCTTGGTCTGGCTATGGCAGTGACCTTTATGAAACCTTCAGCTTGCAGACCAAGAGAAAAAATTTATAAAACACAGATATCCAAAACAGAAGTAGCAATAAGAACCCCAAAGATAGTAACTGAGTTTTAATAGTTTAAAAAAAATAAACATTAAAGACAGCCAGAGAGATAACATAAGGATAGAAAAAAAGTCAATTGAAATGAATGTCCTATTATTGGCTTTCAGACTTGCAGATTTGACAGCAAGCCTGAAAATATTATATATTCCAATGAAAACAAATCTATCACTTCCTTATCACTTTAAAATCTAAATAATTGAATTCATATTGAAATCCGTCAGCTCACCATGACTGGAACAGGCCTATTCCAGTCATTAAGCTAGGAATTCTGCCTACATCTTCAAAAGACATGGAAATATTTAACAGTTGAGGACTTCTTGGAACTGTCTTCTAGGGTATTTAATTCTTACTTTTATTATTCAGCTGTAGCACAATTTAATGCAAACTGAGGGCTTTAGGACCACTGCTTTCAGCCACATATATTTCACATTTGACTATTTTAGTCTATTTTGCTGCTTTGTGGGGCAAATATGCCTGTCCCTGAAAATACAATTCCTTTTGTTAATATTCCCACTGGAGACATTAATTTCCTTGAAAAACTCTCCTTTGTTTGCAGGCAAGATTGTTAGATGATGACTAAGCAGCTCCTAACTGTGTTGGAGGGGGAGGGATTCCCAAAAGCTTAGAGAGGAAATTCTCATTTAATTCCTCCTGCACATCTTACCCTGCAGTTCTGTTCAGGGGAAGCCTGTATATAATTTTATGGCACAAGAATATTGCTCAAGAGCTTTCACACTTCATTTGGCCCTGGGTTGATTTACATGGTGTCTCAAAGCAAACTGACTCTGGCATAGGTCACAGACGCTTTCATGAAGGCCACAGACTGGATCTTCTTCCTTTTCCAATCCCAATAGGTTTTTGTAACCTACCCTGGTGTGATGGTCCCTCGCTAATTGTCAGGCTGGCTGCATCAGAAGGGTCACAGACCCCTTCTGACAGGCTGATTTCTACACATATCAGATCTATTTACCCCCCTCTGTCCTGTTTTTTGCTGCTGGTGGTCCCTCAGAGCAGGCTGGAGTAGTTGTTTTGGCAGTGAGAATAACTGTGGGCAGAGTTTTCTGGGAATATCTGTGGTTCACCACTTAGCCAAAGTGCCACATGTGGTCATGGGCTGGGGAGAGGAGTCTTGTGCTGCTGGGAGGGAGCTGCTCCCACCACAAGCACTGCTCTTTATTGCTTCATAAACTGTCTGTGGTTGCTTGGAATGTTTAAAGCACAGTAAGCTAGATGTGCCCCTGAAAATAAAAAGAAAGGCTTGAAAATGTTATTAAAGATATATAAGATGGTAAGCAGCCTTGGGACTCAGCTCCAGAGATGCTGGCATGCTGTCAACCTCCCTTAGCCTCAAACCATGGCAAATGATGCCAGTGAGGTGGCGAGAAGGTGATGATTGAAGGTCTTTTCAATGATTAGCAAAGTCTGATCAGATCTTTTCAGTTTTGCAGGGCAGCTGAAACAATCAAAAGTGATACCTGATTTAATATAAAACCACAGGGTTGTGGTTTCTTCCTGAGATTTATCATCTGGGGAAAAACAAGCCTGAGCAGCAGATGGCTTTTCCTGCACTAAGGAGGCAAGTGCAGAGCAGGAAGCTTCAGCCCAGCTCTGCTCTAAGTGCCTTTAGATAATGTGGGTCAATGGATAGCACAGCTTTTAAAGCACAGCCTTTAATCACATGGCAACTCCATCCCATCCAGGAATTGCAAGTCAGGCAGGTTAAGGATGGCTTTGATTGGCATTTAGAGCTGGTGTTCTTCATAATGCCTTTTTTTCTGTGCCTAGCTTTGGTAGCTGGTTACCCCAGTGGGGATTAATTTGGTGAGTGGACTTCCCACAGCTACTGTGTCCCATGGCAATAAGGGGGGAGCTCTCTCTTGGATCAGGCTGATTTTCAGGTACAGCTTCAGCCCATGGTAGACAAACTGAGGTGAAGATATGATGTTGATGTCAAACATCTCTGCTGCATCCTGCATCTACTGAAGCAGCAAGGGCCCCAGACAGTCAGGAAAACCCAAGTGTGTGTGTATGGGCTAGAGAGGAAGGATTCCCAGATTTCCTTTCCCTGCTGTCCCCTCCTTGGTCCCCAGCCCTTTCTCACTCAGGAAGGCTGAGAGGGTGCAGCCTTTCAGATCATACCCAGCTCCAGCTCTCAGAAGTTTCCAATTCACTCTCGTTGCTTCAGAACCAGGAATCTGTGGGCAACAGAGATCTCCTGATATTGATGAGCTCAGTGGCACCCAGGGACTTCCAATTTTGTCAGTTTGGGACCCCTTTCCTTAAAGAAGTCAATCATCTCATTTTGTGTTTGAATTGTGATGGCTCTGTGCCAGCTCAGAACCTCTTGTCTGTTTTATTATCAGTAACTACTGAGTTTTTGTATTATCAGGAGAAAGTTAAAGAGAAACTAGAGAAACTAGAGAAATTAATTTCTTCACTGAGAGTGGGTCCAATTAAATTTAATTTTAAATTCAGTGTCTGTTTTTAAGTAAAATAAAATTTCTGACATGATGTGAGAGGGGTGGGGAGGGGGTTTAAGCCTCTAATGAACTTCTGAACTTATGCTCCAGTTTGTGCTGTTGAAATAAGATTGTAGGAAAGAAAAATTACTTTCTTCATGTCACAGGAAGTAATGTTATGTTGGTATACCAATTAATCCCACAAAAGCAAAATCATTTTGTAGAGTAGCAAACAGTAAGTCTGATTTTTACCCCAAAATTCACCTCATACCACTAGTTCCAAACTGGAGAATAAAAATAAAATGGACTTTTCTTTGGGAGCTCATTCATTTTACAGTGCTGACATTTGTTTTTTGTGATGTTGTTCCTCCCTCTTGCAGACAGAAACTCTGCTTCTTCAGGTGGAAAAGAGAAATCTGTGTGACTGCATAGCTGCCAATCTGCTGAACTGAACCCTGGAGACCCCTGAGGAGACTCACCTGTCCAGCAGTTTTTAAAATGCAGCTGTATAAAATACAGCTTAATGGAGTTCATGTGGCAAGCATGTATGCCCCAATGCTGATGAAACTGGGGCCTGTGTCTAATGTGTTTGTCTGTTCTGTATCTTTTTTTAAAACGTACCCTCTTTTCACATCTGCTGGATTGCCAGTAAGGGCTCAATTCAGTAAATCTGTTACTTGATTTTAGGGTGGGGAGAGGGGAAATGTACCTGCTTTGATTTTTAAATCAGAATTTGCCAAGTGTAACCCCCAAAGATAATTTTGGAGAAATTATCCCTAGAGACATGTTTAGCTGTTTTTTGTCTTCAATATGCACACGTCTGTGGCAACTTACCCAGTTACATTGAGACATGCCACTGTAGTCTCTGTAGGCTTTGCCTGTGTATTAAAGATGATGAAGTCCTTTCTGTTTGTTGTCTGTGCTGTGCCCACCTTCAGGCATGTTGTAGTTCTGTCAGCTGTAATGGGCTGTGTGTCATGAGGAGTTATACATCTGCTGTTCTTGGACCAAAGCAGTTTATATCTGTGCTGAGCCTCCTGTTATCCTGCAGAAGAGTATTATTTTCTTTAATTAAAATGTTTGGGTTCTTCCCCTCCTTCCTTGGGCACCCCATTCTAGTGCATTTCTGAGTAGCTTTATTTTAGCAGGTCAAATGGCCGGAGTGAAAAGGAGAATCAGAGTATGACTAGGCAGCCTGGCCAGTTCCAGCTGTGCCAAATGCTGCCACCAGCAACTGCTCAGCATCACACTGAAGGACAGCTCTGTGCAGTGCCAATAAGTTTCTTCATGAGTCTGTGCCTTATTTTGCTTCAAGTGAAACACAGGAATTAGGTCACACATATTTGGTCCATCCTGTGATGGGCTGAACTCCAAATGTTTTGGTTTTCTCTTGTAGCTGCTTTTGAAAACTGCTCCTTCTGTTTCAGGCAAGAAGAAAGACCTTTGTACCTGAAAACTGAGATTGTTTCATCCTCACCTCTCGCCCTTTTTCTAAGATTCTGTGTCCACTCACAAGTCTGAAATAGGCTGAGCACTGCCAGGAGGTGCCTGGAGTTCTTCTGCTGTGCTTTAGAGCTGTCTCAAATGATTCCAGCATTAAGACCTGGCTTGGGAAGGGGATAGGACATCTGAAAGTAAAAATCTCTTCAGCTGAATTTGGAAGAAAGTTCCTGCCTGTGGGTGTACTTATATAAATAAATTGCTGTGACTTTGCTGGGAGTGGATGAGAGAGGAAACACAACTCCTGCTCTGCCCCTGCAGCTGCAGGAATGGTAACAGCAGCTGGGGGAGCATGACAGGGACCTGAGTGCCTTCCCAAACCTTCCAGAGCTGGGAAAACCAATCCCTGTGCACTGAGAAGCACAGCATGCCCTTCTGTGTGTGACCAGCACACAGGCCAGCACAGAAGCCCAGTGTGAATGGGACAGAGGATTCTGGTGTTATTTTTCCAAATCCCCTCAGGGAGCAGCTGTGCTGTGTTTCTCACCAAGTCCATTCACACAGCAAGGGAGCACTGGCACTGCTCATTTTGGGCTGCTTGGCAAAGCCAGTCAGTGCAAGCCTCGCCTGCAGCTCCCCTCCCAGAGGGTGGGAAGGGGCAGCAATCCTTATCCAAGGCAGAGCACTCTCAGGATTTCTGGGAGCAAAGCCTCCTTTGGAGAGCTTCAGCTGGCCCTGGCTGCAGCTCAATGGCTTCTCAGAGCTCCTTGGCTTTTGCTGCACTTGGCTTGTCCTCATCTTGTTCTAGCTTGGCTTTGTTCCCCTGCTTTGCTCTGAACCTGTGTTCTCTCTCCTCTCCATCTCAACCTCCATTCCCTCTTCCATTCTGGCACTGCCCTCCCTCTGATCCCAGGGATTTCTCAGGGCACTCCAGGCCCCTCAGTCTGGTGAGTCTGGAGTCACTGCAGGTGTGGGTGGTGGGGCTGATACTCCCCAGGTCAGCAGCCCCTTTGTCCAGCTGGCAGCACTGCCGGAGCAATGAGTGACACCAATTCACCATGGAGCAGCATCAGCATCTCATTCCCAGGGAAGAGGAACTCACCTGTTCAGGGAAGACATTGTGTGGAAAGACCCCTTTTTACGTAAAAATGAACATTCCTATTGCAGAACTTGGAGGAAGCCCCAGAACAGCTCATTTTCAGATGAATTATTCTGAATTATCCTGTGGACTGTCCCCCAGCCTGGTGTAATCTCACTGGCTTGTTACAGGTGTGGACAAGAACCCAGCCATGTTTGCCAGATGGAAACACCTATAGATCTTCATGAATTTTTCCCTTGGTGATTGCACAGGCACTGGCTTGAACAAAAGAAAACCTGACCATTTGGAGTTCCTTCAGTTGCTTTGCTGCTCCTCTGCTTTATGATTCACTTTGTTGGAGCTGGGGAAGTGAAACATGGGACAGAATTGGGCTGTTGACCCAGCCAGGAGGGGGACAGGTGGGGAAAGGGGAATAACTTTTTAATTCTCTTTCTCAGAATCTGAAAAATTTAAGATTCCTTTCAGTCTGCAGAAGCTCAATACAAGTAGGATTTTCCTAGTGGTGATTTTTGCATGCTCTTTTTAAGTACCTTACCCATTCTCTTTTCATCAATTACTGTTTTATATTAATTCTTGTTCAAAACCACCTGAATGACAGGAGAGCAGCTAATATGCCACCATTTCTGAAAAAGCATTGGCAGGAAGGTGTGGGAATTGCACCCAGCAACGAGAATATGTGTTCTGGGCAAGTGAAAAGAAACTTTTGAAGAATTTGGATATGTAAAATCAGGTTTAGTATGACAGAGTGACAAGACTCAAGACCATTTTCATAGAGAACAAGAACACAGCAGAACCATATGAAGTGCTGGTAAGGGGCCAGGATAAACAGGAGCACTGTACAGACTGGGAACCTTCAGTCGAGTCAAGAGATGGCTGAGGAGGGTGACAGAAGTTTATGAAGCCAAAAATGACCAGAGAATGGCTGTTTGCTGTCCCTTTGCAAACAAGCAGTGGGATGCACTGGACAAAACCTGCTGGAGGCAGGGGCAGAGCAAACATGAGGATGGTGCTCTTGACCTGCTGTGTGTTCCAGTGCTGGAAATCTGCTGCTGTGCCTCCTACAAGATGTGCATTTTTTTTCTCCTCAAAATCCAAAGTTCCTGTTAAATCCAAACTATTACACAGAAATATAATGGGGTCATCAGAACACTCACGCATCCTTCTCACTGTCTACTTTGTCCTGTTTTATTCCCTGTTGTACATTTCATGGTGCCTCTTGCTTTGTGGCCGCACTGAAAGCTGTCTGGGCCAGAGAAATGATGTCAACTGCACTGCCAGGTGGCCATCACACCTTTAGGTATTGTCAACTTATTAAATAAAAATCACAATGTAAAATATTTTGGCCTGTTGCTCCAGTTTCAAGCATAGCATTCATTTATATGGGTTTGCAGTTTAATCTCCATGTAGATATTCCTCAACCTTCCAACTCCCATCTTCCTGTTCCAGCTGTGACTTTGTAGAGTTGGAAAGGGGCAGAAATTATATTTTCAACACCTCTAAATACTTAAAGTTTAAAAGGTGACTTAAAGCATAAGAAGAGTTCCAGGCATGGGTGCCATGAGAAAAGAAATGCAAATATCTGCAGATATTCTATTTTTACATCGATCTGCCTACACTTTTCCTTCCTCACAGTCAGGGCTGTCATCATTTGATTCCTGCTCTGAACCATGAACTTTCTGAAAACCTGCTAAGACATCAGCTTGTCTTCATTAGCCTTGAGCACTTTTTGCTGTTTAAATCAAAGTAAGTGACATTGCACTTTTCTGCAAAATTTAAGAGACAAAACTATAGACTGTTCTCTTTGTCAAGAGAGTCTGAAAATGGGGCAGGGCTGGCAACCCTCCCATTATTCTTCACATCTTCACTTTTCTTTGAGAGTCCAAATCAGCTGGAAAGACTGCTGCTGACTAGGGATGCAAGTTAGACCCTTCCACAGAGTAGGCAGGATGCAAATGTCAAGGGAGAGCAATACTCAATTTCTTGTTTAGATGTGGAGGGATCTGAATATTCTCTGTGTGTGCATTAATAGCTGCACTTAATGTTCTTGCTCAGGCAAACAGAATGGTAGCCTCAGCCCCAAGCCACATCTCATTGTCAGATGTTTTCTAAGAATTGATGCTTTTCTTTTAAAACTTTATTTTTACCCAATTCTTTTATTTTATTCCTAAAGTCCATAAAGTATTTGGCTATGCAAAAGCAACACAGGCAGAAAATGTGGGCAACACAGGGACACAAATGAAGGAGTCCCATCACTGGGATTTTTGTGCAGTTAGGGACCCATGTGAATTGTTAGAGAAAAACCCAGCTTCTATCCAGCTTTAAGTGCTAAAAGTGTTTATAACATGACACTTTGCTGTGTATAAGGATATTCATCTATGGGAATTTTCTACAAAATAGAAAGTGTAGGAACTTTTCTTTATAAGAGAGTTTCATCTTGTCCAAAATAATGGACAGATCTGCTAACACAAGTAGCTTTTAATACTAAATCTTCACTAACTTTTGTTAAGTTAATTTAGGCAACCAAGGCTAACAAAATCTGTTGTTTTGTGTGGCTTCTGCAGTGAACCAGATGAAACTTTCCTTTGCATTAATTCCAACAGGCTTTAAACTCCATGTTTAGTGAGGTTGTACCTATTAATCTTTTGACTGCAGCCTATCAAGATGACCATGCAGTTTCACCTGGTAACTATTCAGTTTAATATGGGGTTTGGGGAGAGACACAAACTTCAGGACAAAGCCCAGAGTTAAGAATGTTTGTGCCTGCCTAAAAGGCAGGCTTTCATGGAGGCCACCTGCAGTGCTAAACCTTTTCTTCCAAAGTTCTGGACATTGTGGGCTATTTTTTTTTCCACGGTTAAAGAGCAGAACTTCATTCATGCACTAAATTTGTTACACAAGGCTTCTTACCTAAGCAGCTCTTGCATTCACCCTGGACTATATATACCCTGTAACAGCCTCCAGCCCCTGAACTGTGTCTGGTTTCAGCCAGCAGCACTAAATATAACTAATGCACAATTCCTCAATTTAAGCTTGCACTGAAGCAGGACCTGAGCAACGTTTAAATGCCTTTTGACAGCTGGTATGTTGCACATTTGTTTTATGCACAATTTTACACATGGAAGGTTGAACCACATCCTAGGAAGTCAATAGCTTTCCTAAGCTATAACGAGCTCTCCCCACCTGCCCTTTCTGCAAGCACAGGCTCTCCAGAGGACTGCCACTCTTCAGTCACTCTGGTTTTGGTAGCCATGGAATAACCTGCCCAAATCCCAGCATGTAAAATATCAACCAACAGTTTCTTCCCAAAGTGTCCTGGATTGCAAGGCAATGTGTATTCTATTTGTGTATTCTGTTAGAGGTGGGGCAGTTATCTTCTGTTCATTGGGAACTTTTCTTTCTCTCTTCCACAAACCAATCCTCTCTCCAGGAGACATCTGCTGTTAATGGGTTACTGAGTGTCACTGCATGATTGATAAAATTACAGCATCCCATTGGGAGATGCTTGGTCCAGGAGGAGGAGCCAAGCATTCCTAACTGGATATAATCTGAGATTTTTGGGACACCAGCACAGCCTTTCCATTGGATTCCCAGAGGAAAAGCAGCTGCCTATTCCACTGGATCTTCAGAGGAAGACTGCACCTTTCTACAGGGTCCCTGCTCCAGCAGAACCACCCCTGACACTCCAGGAGGGCTGCAGCCACAATTCCAATTGGATGCTACCAACACCCTGACCCACAGGGTGTCAGGTTGTGTTCTGACTCTGTCAGTGTTGTTTTGTTTTACTGCATTGTTTATTTTACTTTTAAAATTTTTTCTTCCCTAATAAAGAACTGTTATTCCTGCTCCCATATCTTTGCCTGAGAGCCCCCCTTAATTTCAAATTTATAACAATTCAAAGGGAAGGGGTTTACATTTTCCATTTCAGGGGAGGCTCCTGCCTTCCTTAGCACCCACCTGTCTTTTCCAACCAAGACACAAACACATAAATTCAAGAAAGGATTTTTACACACAAATAAAGCAAGTAAATAATGACATGCCTATGTCTTCCTAGACAGGGATAAGATTGGCAGTAACAAGGCAAATAGCTCAGCTTCTTCCCCAGTGGCACTCAGAGCACACAAAGAGCACATAACCCTTGCCTATGCTGTAAATTGACCCCATGTCCAGCACCCTTTTGCCTGCTGGATTTCCAGCAGTCCCATGCAAACCTCATAAATAAACTAGAAAAACTGGTGTTTTACCAGTGATTCTTAGTTTTCATTGGAATAAAAAGTCTGAACTGACCTTCATTTCAAAACAGCTTGACAGAGCCCCTCTTGCATAGCTGAAAGCCTTCTAAGCTTTTGAAAGTGTTTAAAGATGCTTGTCACACTTGGCTTCAGTGGATTTTTGGAGAACTGACGAAGCCTGGGTGCTTTCCCACATCTTACACTGTGGTGAAAGAGGCCTCTTGGAGTTGGTTTCTTCCTACACTGAAGTATATTAGTGCCAAATTTCGATCACACTCCCTGTTTCCAGCCCCATCCCTGTTTGGCAGTGTCACGTGGACTTTGTTGGGACAGCTTCAGTGTGTCAAAACTTCACAGTCTGACCAAGGTTCAGCTTGTGGTCAGACTCTTGAAGGGTTTTCCAGGAAGCTCTAAGACAGCGAACTTGTCAAGCAATGATGCCAAGAACAAATTGGTCATTTCACAAGGGGGCTTTTTCCCCTTGCCAGACCTCTGACTTAGTGTTTAAAAAAAATCCTGAGCCACTAAGCAAAGGTGAATCATTATCTCATAGCATGAGGGACAAGGTAAGTATAAGGTGATTTTATTTTCAGTTCTTCTCAGGCCTGAGATGGTTGTCAGAAAAAAGATAATAGAATTTATTCTGTTTATGTGCTGGTATGTCAAGTAGTGCACCAGCCTCTCACCTCAATTAATTGGCAAGGTTGTAGTTTACTTCTTTAAAGGCAGATGGAGAAACTGTGGGCCCTGCCAGCTGCCCTGCAGCCAAATGTCTCTGAACTGGCTTATCAGTGACCCCTCCCAGAATGGGAATGTTCTGACATCATACTTGTTTAAATGAGAAAAAACATTTCCTTTGCCCTGATCACTGAGGGAGAAGAAATAATTAGTCTGAATTTCAGATACTGCGCAAGGGCACTGAATTTCTCCCAGGGGTATCTGTGTTTGTGCTGGAATTACAACACAGAGAGCTGGAGTGACTGCTTTGGGAATAAAATTATTCTTAATCACAGAATAAGGAGAGAAGGAACAGGGAAAGGTATCAATAAGAAATTGCTCAGTTCTTCCCTTGTCTTTATGCAGGGCCACTTTCCCAATGCCGTTCCCAGATGATGTCTAATTTATACCTACAGGCCTAAATATTCCCATGTCTTCTGCAGGAAATCCATCCCAGTGCCATCCTCATTATTATGAAGTTTTCCAGGGGCTTTGGTTGAGCTTCCTGGCTGCCATTTAAACCTGTGGATATTTCTGCTGCTGTTGGTGTCTTTGACAGCTCCTGGTGCTGCAGTGACCAAACCAGACACAGCACTGCCGCTCAGGCCTTGTGCTGAAGTCAGCTTAAGCTCTTGCACTTCTTTTTTGTATTTCCCAGTATAATTGTATTTTTGGGAGAATAACAGAATATTATAAACCAATTTCAGCTTGTGACTCTCTAGCTTCACTAAAGAGGTGTCATGTAATGGGCTGTTCCCCATTCCAAATAAGAGCTGTTGATTAATCCTGATGAAGTGTAGCACCTTGATCTCATTTTTATAAAAGTTCATTTTATACGGTTTTTAGACCCTTTTTCATTTTATATAGGTTTTTAGACCCTTTTTTCTAGTTTGTCTGTCTGGTGTAGAATTGGAGTCCTCTCCCCCAGCATTGTTTAAAACCTCCAGGCTGGAGT
Source organism: Zonotrichia albicollis (assembly GCF_047830755.1). Classification (NCBI taxonomy): domain Eukaryota; kingdom Metazoa; phylum Chordata; class Aves; order Passeriformes; family Passerellidae; genus Zonotrichia; species Zonotrichia albicollis. Next base: position 50,334,292 of record NC_133823.1, on the reverse strand, counting down.
TACATCTTAAATAACCACTTTGCTTATTCATTATCCAGTTGTCTAATGAAATGCTGAATAACCCCTGAACTCTTTGCAGTCCTGATGTGATCTTCCCATGGGGACAGTGACCCACTGCTAACTCCCAGCAGTGACCCAGCCAGTTTTTCTGGCCTCAGAGGTTTCCTTAGTTTGCTCCTGACAATGCTGTGTGACACAGCCCTGAAATTGATTAAATTTGGCTTTCCTTATCTGCAAGGCCTGTTACCCTGTCCCAGAAGGATACCAAACTAGTCTGACTTCATTCTTGACAAACAGCTCTTATTTGCAATTCTAGTTCTTGTTTTTCAAACACTTACAAAATGTTGGTGGATTATTGCTTGAAAAACATTCTCAGGGGTGGATGGTACATTGGCTTTTGTGTAGTTTTCCAGTTCTCTTCCTCATTTAAAACACAGCCACTGAACTTACCCTTTTCCAAGACTGGCATAAGCCACATCTTGCCTGTGCTCTTAGCAATAATTGCTTATGATGGTTGTTCTGGGTTCTTCTTTCAGTCTCCTGTGGTGGGTCTAGTGATAGACCTGAGTAAAAAGAGAACTCCAGGCAGATCAAAACATTGAAAAGGGACTTCACAAACCTACAAGCATCAGTAACCAAAGTAAACTTCTGCTAAATATTTTTACCTAAAACATTCACTGGTATTAGTTGTCTGAGACTTGTTTTCATTGGTAGATAACAGAGATGCTTAGTTCTGTACCACTTTTCAAGACAGCAACTTGATTAACTTTCCCCTTCTGCTGAACAGAGAATAAACTCTTCCCTTGGGTTTTATCTTCCTCATTTTACTCCCCTTGTGTTGAAAGGATGCTTTCTTGCTGTTCTTCATGTTTCACACTGCTTGTGTCTGCTTTTGTGTCTTGGCCTCTCTGGGCTCGTGCCTGGGGTTGTTCTCCTGCCCTTCTGTCCATCAGGTCATGATGACCAGACACAGATTCTTCTGTGCCTGTGGATTTTCCTTCTGTTTGAGTCCAACAAAGGGCTGATGGCCATGTGAGTGGGCAATGATGTAGCACTTTATATTAGGCTGGGATTAACTGCCCAGTTTGCCATGTGTGTCCATGACTGTAATAATGGAGTTAGTTCTGAGACCAGAACCTTTGCCTGCATCTTCCTTTTTTGCACATATATTCAACTCAGGCCTTCAATAAATGCCATTTTAACTAGATATATAAATTTTCTTCTCCACTTCAAAGATGTAACTTTCAATACCTGTAACACTTAGGAATCAATAAGAAATTTTCCAAGGAAGCCACCAGATGTCTATCCTCACTAATCATCTTCCCCTTAAATGCCCGATCATTCTGATTGCTTTGGAGGAAATTCTTTCTCTCTTTTAGCAAAAAATTATTAGGTGTGTATTCTCTGTAGAAAAAGAAAATTAAGTAAAAATATTTCTGACAGCCCTCTGGGATAAACTATGATATTTTTCAGACATTAATTGGAATTCTGTGAATCTCTTGGAATTTTCTTATCTTCCAAAGTTAATTTGGTACTGGTATTCCTTAGCTATGGTGATACCCAATAGTGAATGTAATAGCTAAGCAAGTCATGCAAATGTTTTCATGTGTCTCTCCTCTTCAGCTTTGTTGGAGGTGAGAAAATAGCACAGATTTCTGGAACTTTTCCGTGCAGACTGGCTCCTGTCCTCTGTGAATTGAGAACCATGTCTTGGACCACATGGTTCTGTTAGCAGGAGGAGTTGGAAACTTTTTTCATGTTTCTTTATGACCCTGGCATTTGACACAAAAAAACTGGCCAGACTCTGTAGCTGTGATGTCTGGTTGTTTTATGTTGGCACTGAGAAGAGGAGGGAAAATAATTACATAATTTTAAGTTTAGTAGTATAAGTGACACTGAACTAATAACACCTTTTACCCCTTTAGGTGGTGGATACAGAATGCCCTACAGCAGATATCACAGTAGCTAGAATTTTTGAAAAGACTACACTGATACCTTGAAAAAATATTAGAACAAACAGTGCTTTCTACCTCACCAAAGGTTATTGCAGCTGTAGGTAATTCCTTCCTGTCCCTTTCTTGAAATCCATGTATGAAATGTGGGTTATAGCTATGGGACCATAATGAGGGTACAGGCAAGAAACTCATATGCCAGGGTGAATGGAAGTGTGAGGATTTTGGATTTTGTGCCAGAATTCCCATTTGATGTTATTTAAAACTGAAGATCACGGCACACAGACAGTATGACCAGCCCTAGATGAGTGTACAGTCAGGCTCTATAATGTTTGTTTATATCCTGGCTCTTGTGGAGCTGCTCCTTTAACAGGCCTGGGAGGCCTGGGATGAGACAAGCAATGTAAAACTGGTCCATCTCACACAGCCTCAGTCCAGGCATCCAGCATCAGAGCTTGGATTGGGAGTCTCAGCTTCTCATAAAGCCAGTGGGACATGTTGGTGCAGATGTGTGCCCAGACTCACCTCGTGAAGATCCCAGTGGCTGAGACCTTCTGCTGGACCTTCCACACAAGGGAATTTGAGTTTCAGTTGCACTGTGGGCTAAAAATTTGAGAGTGTGTCATTCTTGTAGGAATTGCTTCCATAACTCTGGGCTGCCCCCTTGTAAGACAGGCATGTCCACTTTGCCAGAAAGTCCTGTGAGAGGACCTTTTAACTAACCTGGTCCAAAAGCACAAGCATTGCTGGGAGGGCTGTAAGATGTAGTTCTGAAAAAGCCACAGGAACAAGTGAAATAGAAGCAGAGGGCAGTGCTGGAGAAAGAGTCTAGGACTGAAGAAAGGCAGGGATAAACTATGTCTATGTCTGGGAAAACTGATACCTCCACAGCCTGGCAGGGTGGTTATTCTGTACAGGCCAGGAAGGCTGGAGCCTCTCCTTGGTGAGAGGAGATGGAGCGCCCTTCTGTAAAAGAACAGCAAAGCCATGAATTGAACAGTAATGTTGCAAAATGAGCCTTTAATCATGCTCTGGGGCAAGCAGGTAGGTGTTTGAGCATCTCTTTCTCTTTTCCAAAAGGTATCACCTCTCCTGTCTGAATGCTTGGTTTCAGCCAGGTGCTTACACAGATTCCCTGTCCAGGAAGCTTCCTGCTTTAACTTTGTCAGACCACAATAAATAAATAAATAAACAAATAAATAAATAAGGTCTGATCCCAGATCAAAAGTTGAGCTTGAAGAGAGCATCCTTAAACTTTTGCAGTGTGTAGGTTTTGGCTGGGCTCTTATCATGGTTACCCTAGGGTGATGTTGTGCAGGATCTGTTTTCGTGGTTGGTCCGTGTGCCAGGGGTGCTGCTATCCACAAGGCCTCGTTTTCAGTGTAGTTAAACAAAGGCCGTAATGGATTCTTCCCCAAAGTATAGGGGGCCATCAGCAAAGTACCATCAGCAGGCCCTGCAACTTCATTTATCCAAGCAAACTTCTGAGTTTTTCTCTCATTTGATCCCTCACAGAATGAAATATCACTTTAAGTGAGTTACAGCTAAAGCAAGGGATGGGAGCTGTGTATTTCAGCACAGTCCCTTTGGGAACAACAGCAACAAACACAAAAATTGCCCAAGACACTCTTATGTGGGTGTCAGCAGCCAGTGTCTGCCAAGGAGAGGGCATGGCCTTTGGGAGCAGAGGAGGAGTGCAGCAGTGACCACCCATCACACTGTGGTCCCTTTAAATCTTCTTCTCCACTTGGCAGCTCCAATTTTTCAGCGTTGCTATAGCAAATCTCCATGGCAATGACCCTAATCAGGGAAGGGGGGATGCTGGAGGGGCGCATGCTCACAGTGCCTGCTGGAGCCTTGCCTGCTCTCCCCAGCTGCTCCAAGGCTCTGGCACCCAGGCAAGGAGAAGGAGCAGGTACTGGGCAGGCTGGTCCTTGGGGTGCATCTGGGGCCCACGGCGTGGCCGGCACTGGCGTGTGCAAGTGGATTCGTGCGTGCACGGGGTCTGGGTTTAGCACATCTCACCCACTTCTTGGTGAGCAGCCTGCAGAGAGCAAACTGCTGCTTTTTCACTGCTTCTCCTCGTTGCAGGCAGGGAAGACAGCTGGAATCACTGCTGGGAGCGATGGCGCCCGTGCGGAGCGAGGCGCGGGTGGGAGTGCTGCTGCTGCTGCTGTCGGCGCTCAGCCTGCTCAGCGCCAGGCTCGTGGGGGCTGCCCAGGACCCCGGCACTGCCATCCCTGCAGAAAGTAGGTACCTGCTGCAATTGTAGCTCCTACAATGGTACCCTGTCCTGCCTGCCTTCCTCCGCTGCCCCCAGCAGCCACACGGGCTCCCTGCTCCAGGGGAACCTGGTGTTGCCTGATAACGATGAGTCTGTGCCATGGCAGCAAAGCACCTGAAAGCAACAGCCACAGAAACAGCATGCAAGCAAGGATTAGTAGTTATTTGGGGGAAAAATGCTTAACTGCATACTCTTAATTTTCATTTGAGCTTGTGCTCAAGGTCTTTGTTTGTAGGTCTTTTAGATTCTTGAGAGTTTCATTTCACTAGATAGTTTTAATTGATATACACAGATTTGCTAAAATACCTATGATGTCCTTACTAGTCTGAATATTGTTAGAAGAAAATTTGTGTGTATTTCTGCTGGGGCTTTGCATCTTGCTTATTTTAGTATTTGTTGGAACAATAGGTCAAGTTCAACTTTCTTGTAGCTACTACAAATCGACACAGGGGACGTTTACCCAAACAGTGCATTTGGAAAGCGAATATAAATTTCTGAAATCCTGCAAACCTAAAAAGTAAATAAATCTGACAGACTGGCTTGAGCACACCATGGAGCTGGGAGCTCCTGAATTTGGATTACAGCTCTATATGAGCTTCCTCTATTGTTTTGAGTAAGTCTCTAAACTTTCTCAGCTCCAAAATGAGGCAATAGTTCAAAGTTATTAGGGGATGGAGTCAATGTTCTCAGGGTGTTTTGGTGTCAGCAAATGGGAAATAGCCACTCATTAGAAACATAAAATGTCCTCTGGGAAAAAGACAACAAAGAAAGATAATAGCATAAAAACAAATCTCTAGTTCTTAGTCGTTTGCTTTGTATCACAGCTATCTTTTCATATGACTATCAAAATATTTAATACAAGGTGTGATTTTGTCACTGCGTTTTATTCACAATTAATTCCATTAGATGAAACTAATGAGACTTAGATGTTGAATTTCTTTCTTTTTCTGTTTTCTTCTTTTTTTTTTTTTTTTAATTAGGGCTAAGTTTTGGTCTTCTAAATCAGATCTCACTGCTACTTTGTTGTCTGTTTCCCAAGAATTCATCAGTTCTAATAGGTTTTGTGATGAATAGTCCATTTTATCTCCTCAAAGAGAAAATCAGGCTTGGAAAATAAATTGTTCATACTCTTTGTGTGTCTGTGTCAGCACAGGCAAGTCAACACATTTGGGAAAATATATGCAGGGGTTTCTTGTTCTACTTGTGTAGTGAAAACTCCCATTTGAACTGTAGAACAAAACTCTTGGCCAGGGTTTCTGACCCAAGTGTCACAGAATTATAAAACCATAGAAAGGTGGGAAGGGCCCTTTAGAGCTCATCTGATCCAACCCCTGCCATGGGCTGGGACATCTTCAACTTGATCAGAGTGAAGTTCAACCTGATCTTGAACATTTCCTGGGATGGGGCATCTGCCCCCTCTCTGGGCAACCCATGCCAGTGCCTCACCACTTCCACAGCAAAAAACTTCTTCCTTAACTAATTTAATGTGACCCTCTTTTATTTCAGAACCATTCTCCCTTGACCTATCACAACAGGCCCTGCAAAAAAAGTCTGTCCCATCCTTCTTACAGTATCAAGGAGTCTTTTTGCCATCTTATTACCCTCCTCTAGCCAGGCTTTGGAGTCCCTTGAACAGCCTTTGGGGAAGATTTCTTGTGTTGTCTCACTCCTGAATGTATGAGTGTGGACTGCAGGGCAGGTCAGGGTGTTTCTGTGGCAGTGTTACCCAGAGACACACTGCCCCATCCCAAGGAACAGGGCACTGCTACAAAAGCAAAATGCTATTTCTGTCTGAGACCAGGCCAGGAGCAAGACTGTCAGCTGATTGTGAATTGTAAATTGTTTTGGGCTACTGCAGGGACAGAGTTTTAAAGCCACAAGGAACTCCTGGTGCTCCTCGTCAGCCACTTCTTGGGAGAGTGCTGCATAGCTGCTGAGTGCTCCAGACACTTTCCTTTGCCTGTCAGGGCTCCTCCTGATGGTTAACCTGTGAAACTCTGCCCTTAGGACATTGTGGGTGCTAAATACTTGTGTGAGATTGTAGAACTGGTTTAAATTCAAGGGAAAAAATCCTAGAAATGGCTGTTAGATAAAGGGGCATTTCTTCTGGCTCAAGGGCTGACTTAGCATACTCCTGAGACCTGGGAGGGTCTTTGGGAATGCATCCCTCCAGACTTGCCCTGTTCTCAGGCTCTTCCAAGGCACCCATTGGTAGCCATGGAGGTATAACAGTGCCCAGGGATTGCACCCTGGCATGGGGACATGCCTGCACCAGTCCCCTGCTAGGATGGACCCTGGCACACTTGTGCCCATGAGAGAAGGCCAGTTGTCTGTCTGTATAAGAGAGCTGACTGTTCCAGAGTGGAGCTATCCCACGCTCTCATGGCTTGGAGATGCTCCCAGACTTCCAATATTCCTCAAGAGACGCTGGCTGTAGGAGACTGGGAACTGGGTTGGGCACTCACTTTGGTGTGATCTAGTACAGAGACACTCCTGCATCTTTTTTTTCTTGATGCTCCACTGGCTACATCTCACCAGGAGCTGGTCCCTGTGGGCACTGACCCCTTCAGAGGGCACTGCCTCTGCAGCAGGAGCAGCACTTCCCCATTGCTGCCCTTGGGCCTCACTGTCAGCCTAGGCAAACCGGACCCAGGATGGCCCAGAGGGGAAAGGGGTCTCCAGTGCACGTTCTTAACAGGGATGTGGGATGGACTCGGGCCATATTTAGTGTCCTCCTGCAGGGCAGAGCAGTGTGGTGCTGCAGAGCTTTTCCCTGTCCCCAGGTGTGTGACATGGCACTGGCAGCAGCCCTTAGCAGGAACATTCCCACATGGACCCCACCTGGTGGGAGGAATGTGTCCCTCCTGCAGCACCAGGAGCAGGACAGGGCCAGCAATGCTCAGTACAAGTGTGGGAGGTGCAGGAGTCACAGGAGAGGAGCATGAGAGTGAGTCACGGATCTCTTGAGCAGTGCAGGGAGATCCTGTCCTGTGTGAGGCACTGGGATCTGGCTGGGGCACCATCCCCTGCTCCCTGCCAGTCACACAGCCAGGCACAGCTCTTTATGCATAATTCTAATTAACAATGATTAATTGTGTCCTTATACTTTATTCACAGCACTTAGCATATGCAAAAGACTGTTCAAGTTTGAAGTGGTGCTACTAATACTCACAGATTATTTTCTTTAAAGTTCTGTGCAATCCACTCGAAAAAAATAATTTATTTCCTCAACCTCCCTTTGCATTTTAGCCCAGATCACCCACTGTGAAAGCTAAAATATGGACTCTGAGGACCAGAAGCTGGTCAGTCTGTTTTTATTAGCCAAGGTGCATGAAATACAAAGAATAAACACCAAGTGTATGCAAGGGGAAGTAAAATCGGACTTACACAGTGCTTTCAGTCCCAGTTCTTCATCAAGAAGAAGCCAAGAAATATATTTTTTTCTCTTCCCCCACTTCTCCCAAAACACACAAAGACACATAGAGTCTTTGTGCTGACAGGACCCATTTAAAGAGTTATAGCTGACTCTTGATAATTCTCATTATGTTAATCCACAGACCTGTTAAGTCTCCCTATGAATGATGGTCTGTTTCCACCTGTCAGCAAGGAATTAATAGCACTCTGCTATACTTTGCTATGAAGTGACTTAAGATTTGGTTTCATGGCTGCTTTAAGCTGATGTAAGCCTGTGCTGCCTCTGCCCTTCTCCTCTCCATAACCTGGTATCCTCTCCTTGCACTGTTTCCTCTCCTGGCCCCAGAACTTGGGCATTCAGGATCTGCTCTGGGGGGACAAAAGTCAGTGATCCAGCTGATGGAGGAGCTTCATTGTCACTCCTGCTGTGAGCAAGTGGAAGTGTGGGATGCCTTAGCCAAGGACAGAAAGCACAGTGGGATTGCTCCTATTGGCAACAGCACATATTTAGATTTGTTTGATAAAACAGATACTTAGACATATTTCTGTTGGGGAAATCTCCATGGGCACCTTGCTCAAAATATTGTGGGCATGAAGAGAGGTCAAATCCACAGAGATAGGTCAGCTTAGCAGCTCAGCTCTTCATTCTGGAAAGCAGACCAAGGCAGAGAGTGATGGAGAACATCAAAGTCCTAAGTAGGACAAAGTTGTGATTATTTAATAACTGTCTCATCCACTGCAAAAAATTAGAGGCAGGAAATGAAAGCAGCAGATGTCAACTTCAGAGCAGACAGGAATGGTATTTTGTTCACTCAGTGAATAGCTGAGCTGTGAAAGTCATTGCCACAGGATGTTGCAGATGACAAAAGTTAGCATGGATTCAGGAAGCAACAGTCCAAATTAATGTGAGGAAAATTCATGGAGGGCTTATGAGATATAGAAACACCAGCCAGATGCAGGATATCCTCCAGCTTCCTGTTAGGCCAGGAGAACATTGCTAGACACTTACTCTTGTGTCTTCCTTGAGTATCTGCCATTGGCTACTGGCTCCCAGGGATGCTGAGCTGACCCAGGGACAGCAGTGCCTGGAGAAGGATCCCACACCACAGAGCACAGCCCCAGAAATTACATTAAAGAGTGAATATTCTGTTATGTGGTGAAACTGGCTCCATGTGCACTCTGACTTTGGAGGGCAGTGCTGTGTTGGGAGCTTTGCAGGCACTGGTTCAGGACACCCAGAGCTGCACAGGCAGGCATCCTCTGTGCCACCACCCTTCTACTGCAGAAGATACCAGGGCAGCTGCTTTCCCAGGGCTGGCAGAACTGAAATAACCACTTGGCATGGCTGTGCCATTCCACTAGCTCCTCCCTGTCCACACAGGAGCACTTGGCTGTCATAAACACCAGGGAATGATCCCAACCGTCCTGTCACAGCTTTCACAAAGCCCTGGGAACACTTCCTGTGTGACAAGCAGTGACAGATTACAGAATTCATGGCTCTCCTCAAAAGTGCTTTCTCCCCACTGCAGAAGCAGAAGACATTCATTTATCACCTGAATTTTTTTTCCCTCCTTCAGGTTCTGATTTTGAGAACCCTTTGGTGCTTGTCAGCACTTCAGGGCAGGCAGCACCTCCCTGAGGTGGAGCCAGGGCAAGGTGTTTCTGAGCAGACCAGAGTGAGAGGGAGCAGGGCATGACACTGAGTAAATGATGGATTTGCTGACAGCAGTCTGAGCATGCAGGTTCTTTCTAAGGGCTCTGTTTCATGCTCTGAAGTGGAAACAATTAAATTACTGCAATACTGAAAGCAGGAGGAGGTTGAGTGTCTTTAAAGTGTGCTCAAAACCATCCTGCCACTACTCCTGTGCCTGGAGAGGCAGAGTCTTTGTGAGCAGTGCTCTTTTTACAGAGGTGGAGACTTTGCATCTCCCCACGGAATGGGAATTAAATCCCTGGCTTGATCCCCAGGTCTCCCTGAGATGCCCCTTGCACTGAGGGGAGGTGGAGAAGGACAGGTGGGAGAGAAACTCCTCCTGAATAGATCAAAACTCCCAAGAGGCTTGCTGAGGACTGACAGGCACTCTGGCTGCTCCCTTCCTCCAGGTACCAGCCAGAAGGCAGTGCTGGCAGCAGGGTGCCAGGCACAGGTGGGTGCCAGGCACAGAGGGGCGCCAGGCACAGAGGGGTGGCAGGCACAGGTGGGTGCCAGGCACAGGTGGGTGGCAGAGGGTGGCAGGCACAGGTGGGTGCCAGGCACAGAGGGATGCCAGGCACAGAGGGGTGGCAGGCACAGGTGGGTGCCAGGCACAGATGGGTGGCAGGCACAGGTGGGTGCCAGGCACAGGTGGGTGCTGCTGGGCTGCCCAGCAGCTCCCTGGCTCCACAGAGCTCCCCAGCCACCTCAGCAGCAGCTTTGCACCCTCTTTGCTCTGGGAGAGCAGCACAGGGGGCTGCATGAGGACAAGGATTTCAGCACTCTCCCCGCCAGGGGGGCTCTGTGATCAGTATGAAATGTCATCTTTCCCCATTCCCCTTGCTCTCCTCCAGTGTCTGCAGTTTCCTCTGCTGAAAACTCACCATCATTAACTTCAAACAGGCAGAGAGATTGGTGCAGGTGAATCCTGGCAGAGTAGATATTTAGAGACAATTTGGTGGGGTTTTTTTCAGGTGTGTTACTGGGAATGGAAGTCAAAAATGCTCAGTCTGTGTGATTCTATTTTCTCCTTTTCCTTGTTTTTAAGTACCTGGAGGGAGCCTACAAGAAAGATGGGGAGAGACTTTTTACAAGACCATGTTGGGGTCTTAGTTACAGCTCTTTCTGTAAACCAATTATTTAGTTTTCTTTACTTTTAGGGATCAATATATTCACACTTGTGTACAGAGGTGCCAGCTTCCTTGGACACATTTGTGGCAACAGCAGAGAGGAGTCTCTACAGGAATTTAAAATTAGAAATTAAGATAAGATTGAAGATATTAATGCTCCAGAGGGAGTTAGCTGGAAATCTGGTCTGGTAGCATGGAAAGAAGTGAGCCATTTTGGTTGCCAAGTCCCCTCCTCCTCCAGCGTCTGCCTTTTCCCTGCCCTGCCCCTCTGTGCACACACACTGGCAGCAGCTGCAGAGCCAGTGGGATGCTTTGCATTCCTGGCAGAGAAAAAATACAGCAGCAGGTGAAGGGAGGCAAATACAGATCTGGCATTGTCCCCTCCCAAGCTGCTCTGTAAGAGCTCCTGTAAAAACAGACCTGCCTGTCTGGTTCCTGAACCACTGCAAACTGCTATTTTCAGTGTATCTGGTGAGAATTAACCCATGTCTGAGAAGGGGTAATGTGGTATTCACATGCCCTCTGAACAGAGAGAAGCTGTGAGACAAGCAGAGAGGAAGGAAAACACAATTCTTATCTCACTTTCTGTGCCTGTGATGTGTAAAGTAGAATGCAATATGGAGATTGTTTACTCAAAGTGAGGATGTTTTGTTCCCTTGGCCTATCAGGGCCAAGAGTGTGTGTGTGTCAGACTGTCATGGGACAGTCACCAGAGAATGAGAGAGGAGTGCAGTGTGAGCAGTTGTGAGCAAGAGTGAGTGCAGGGCAGGTTCAGTTTAGACAAAATGTACACAGTATAGTATAATAAAGTAATTAATCAGCCTTCTGATGATGGACTCAGATGCACAATTCTCTCTCCCCTTCATCAGAGTCACCTTTGATTTACAATAGGGTAAGGATTTCAGTTCAGAGGGCAGAGCTGGGGGCTGAAGCAGCAGGAAAAGTCAAGTCTGGGCCATGCTCAGAGAAGCACATCTAGCAAAGCACTCTGTGGTTTTTGCTGATCCTGTCACATTTGCACAGAGGTAGACACAGGCAGCCTTGGTCTTACACATAGATACAGGCAGCCCTGATTTTGCAAATATAGAGACAGGCAGCCCTGATTTTGCACAAAGATAGATACAGGCAGCCCTGACTTTGCACAGAGATAGATACAGGCAGCCCTGACTTTGCACAAAGGCAGACACAGGCAGCCCTGACTTTGCGCGCACGCAGGTGTGGGTGCCTGGTGAGAGTTGGAGCTTCTCCTGGCGAGCTCTGTGAGTGTTCCTCCTGCTGAACTGTGCTGCCAAACTGCACTTTCCTGCTAAGCAGTGCTGCCGAGCTGCACTTTCCCGCTGTGACGGTGATGTCTATCTCTGCCCCCAGGCCGGCCCTGCGTTGACTGCCACGCGTTCGAGTTCATGCAGAGGGCGTTGCAGGACCTGAAGAAGACGGCGTACAGCCTGGACACGCGGGTACGTGTCCTGCAGGAATTGCTCTCCCTCAGCATTTATCTCTGCCCTCCCCTCAGCCTTTATTTATCTCCCGGCGGCCAGGGCTGCCCGGCTGGCTGCAGCAGACGTGACATCCCTGCTGACTCACTCCCGCCCCAGCAAATGGGTTTATAGCGAGCGCGGATCGTTTGTCACAGTCTGCAGAGGTTCAGTAATGATCATCCCGTCTGACTTCTTGCAAAACAGCCTAAGGAGTTACCTCAGACAGTCCCTGCGCCAAAGGGAGAGGGAAAGAAGATGTACAAAGGAGAGGAAAACAAGACAGATGATTTACTCTGTGCCTCACACCATTGCTGTGAGCTGAGTGTTCACTGGGCAGCAGCAGAAATGAGCAGGAGAGAGAGAAGGTGGCAGGCAGGGCTGGCAGAGGACAGGGAAGCAAACACACACACACACTCACACCCTTTGCTCAGGGATTGGTGCTTCGTGGAAAAGGGAGAAGCACATTTTTTCATGCATTTATCACAGCACATAGGGGATTCTGCCACTTCACATGCCAGTCTCCAGAGGTCTCAGCGAGCAAAATGAGGGTGCGTTAAATGCCCTGATTTTAGTAATTCATACATCTGTGAGCTTGTAAATATGTGCAAACTGGCTGGGGTAGGATTTCCATGGTGGTTTGCAAGAGGCAGGAGGTGTCTCTCCTCCAATAAAGCCCCTCCATGCATTCTTGTCCCACCACTCCTTCCTTTGAGTAGGGCCATCCCCCTTGGCAAGTGAGAGGGCTCCTTGTTCCTCTACAGTCATACTCACCTCAAATTGTTACTCCCAGCAAAGCCAACCAAAGGGACATAAATGTGTCTCAAACCATCAGTCAATTATGTAGCTTTGCCTTTGGTTTCTTGTGACCTTGGGCAGCCGTGTCAGGCCCTACACAATAAAGTTGGAGTGACTTCAGCTTTCCTGAGCTATCAATAGCAAACTGATTAGGACAAAGTTCTGAGTGTGGGTTACATTCCAAAAGTTTCCCATGCACTTCAGTAATAATAAATAACTCTTAAGTGGTAAAATGTCAGTAGAGGGGCTTTACCTCCAGCAGCTGTGCTGGGCACTCCTGGTGCATAGCAGAGTTCCACTTGTTTGGATTAGGGTCAGCTGAAATGTTTTGCTCTCACACAGGACATGTCAAGACCAGGTGCAATTGCAGCTGTGCTGGTTCTTATGCTGTCAACAGGCTTTGCTGGGAAGACAAAGATTTTTTTGGAATGCAATGGAGGCAGCACAATTTCTTAATCCCAGCACAGAGGTGTTCAGATGTGTCTGTGGTGTCCGTTCTGTCTGGAGAGTGGACTGAGGGTGCAGCCCACGGAAAGCAGCGCTGCCTTGGGAGAGGTGAGGCAGAATGTAAAGGGACGAGCTGGGGCCAGGGTGCCACAAGAGGAATTTCTGTTCCTGTGAGGACCTGGACAGGCCTGACATGCCAAGGCACTGACTGAGGCAGCTCCCAGTGTCACAGAGCAAGGGGCGCAGGAACAGTGCATCACAAAACCAAACAGAACCAGCTGTTTGTAAGATCACCCACCGTTAGCTTAACTGAGCTTAAAACTACTGGTAAATAAACACAACTGAGCTTAACACTACTGGTAAATAAAGGCTGTATTGCTGTACACCTTTCCCAGCCTTTGGATTGATACTCCAAAGGGCTTTCTATCAGAGATGCTTTGGTTAAACACAAATTATTGATGCAGAGATACTAAAGTGAAATACAGCAACCAAGGCCCTACAAATGGCATCCTGTGGCCTTCATTATTCCGACAGGAAGAGCTCCCATATCCATACACCACTGCTGATGCTTGGCTCATGCTGACCAGATATAATTTCTCAAGTTTGACACACAAGTAACTTCACTGAATAACTCCTGAGTCTTGGAAATTGTTGCTACAAGGGAAGCCCCGTGCAGGATTGCTCCTGCATATCAGAGACTTTCTAAGCCAAGGGCCATCAAGGGCCACAATTAATTTTTGTAATTGATACCTCTCTTTCACAGTCTTTCAGCTTGCAATTGAGTGCTCCCAGAGCTGCTCTTCCTGCCTGTAAGTAGTCCTGAGTGACGCCCAGGCAGAGTTTGTGGTAGCAGTGACAGCTTGTTGGCATTGCTGTGAAATCCAATAAGCCTGTTTGATGTTAAGATGATTCTGTGATTTCTCCTGGGCTCCCAACAATGGGAGCATTCACTCATCCAAGATTGCACTGTGTAAGCAGGGAGCAGTGCTGAGCAGCGGCTGCCTTTGAGCTAAGCTGATAAGTGAAGCAGGCAAGGAATGTGAACAAACCCTCTGTAATGCAAAGGTGGGTGTCAAAAGTTTGAGTTGAGAAGGATACAGGGCTGGGGAGGGGAGGGAAAGCCATTCTGAAACAGCCTGTCCTGCACAAGTTTGCACTCTGAGAAGAAGAATTGATTAACATAGAGTGGGCACTGCTGGGGGGACAGAGATGCCCAGGCCAGGCAGGAGGGGAGCAGGACCACACAGAAGTGCCCAGCTTCTCCTTCTCCTTCTCCTTCTCCTTCTCCTTCTCCTTCTCCTTCTCCTTCTCCTTCTCCTTCTCCTTCTCCTTCTCCTTCTCCTTCTCCTTCTCCTTCTCCTTCTCCTTCCCCTCCTTCTCCATGGTTAATTAGCCCTTTGCTGTGTCCAGTGTGTCAGGAAGTATCAGGACAGAGGAACACCAGCAGGCTGAAGACCTTATTGTCTCACAGAGCTTTGAGATAATTTCTTAACTAGTGGGTTTCAACCTCTAATGGGTTTTTGCAGTGTAGATGGAAAACTCATTCACAGTGGATTTAAACCCACTAAATTCATTTTTTTCTCCCCTCAAGAAACTCTTCAAAGCCAGTCTGCAAACTGCTTGAGGGACCGCAGACCACAGGGTGAAAACCACAAGATATGCTCAGGCAGAAGTTTCTTTTCAGTCACAATTGCACTTGCTGGTGTGAATTCCTTGCACCAACCATCTTGAGTCTCAGGAGAAATTGGCTTCTGAAATGATGGTGCCATGCAAAAGGCTCAGCCTTTGTTTCTCCAAAAGTGTGAAAAGAATTCACAAAACATTTAAGTTATTTGATCACAATTAAATGAATGATACTTGAATATCTTTAAAGATCTAAAATTATTTTTCCCCCTGTACGCAGAGAAGAAAAGCTTGGAAATACTTTTCCACTAAGGAGCTCCAAATACAACAGCAAGTAATTTTAAGTGATGTATATTGGGAATGGTTTTTAGGCTTTTGCTCAAGTACTGATAATACAGCAACTGTCAGTAATTTAACTCAGATTGAAATAGGAACCACACGCTCAGACCTAGATCTGCCTTGAAAGATTATGAGTTTCAGACAACAGGGTTAGACTGACAGCTGCATTCAAGTCAGAGTTTTCCTAGAGAACCAGCAGTGTAACTGAGAGCACAACTGGCTCCTCAGCACTTGCTATCTGGTGCAATTAAATTATACGGGACTGAAGGCATCATCAACAGGAAGCCATCAATCACCACCAAGGAATTAAGAGCAGTGAAGTAGAAAGTGGAATTTGTCGCAGTGCTTATAAAGGACACTTTAATAATTTTGACAGCCTACTCCCTAGAAGTTAACTGTGAAAATTAAAACATTGAAACTATAAAAATACCCTGCATCTCAGCTCTGAATATACTCATTTCATCACTTTTTCTGGATGAAAACCAGCACTAAGAGCTATGATTTTTCACTCAGCAGAGCACCTTGGCTACAGCTGTGCAGAGGGATTAGATCTAATCAATTATAGACTCTTTTAAAGCAATATATTCAGTTCTTTGATTTCATGGATTTTTGTTTGTTTGGTTTTTTTTTCCAGACAGAAACCCTCCTCCTGAGAGCAGAAAAGAGAGGCCTGTGTGATTGCTTTCATGCAATACACTGAAATGAGCACTGGGATTTGGCCAATGGACATATATTCATTTTTAAAATGCTGTTCAGTAAATTACAGGAATATACAGAGTGCAAGTTGTGCTCCACCATAAGGAAAAAGCATTTTTATCAAAACAGGTATAGCTCAGATTACTTTTGCTTTGTTGTGGTTGTCATAAGTCTATGTGATATTGCATCTGCTGAAATGTCAAGAGAAGAAACAATGCCAAAGTCTTGCTTATAGGTTGTATGCAAGGATAGCATCCAGCTTTTTTGGTATTTCAAGCCAAAAATTGTCCTTGGACTCTCAGGCCAATGTCTTGGCTTATGTGAATTGCCATAGATCTGTGAAAGTCAGTGAAGTCAAATTTTTAAATGTATTTATAGAAGAATAACATGAAAAGAAAGCTATTTGGCCATGATGCATAGATAAACATTTACAAACAAGCAGACTTGGCATTATCTAGAAATTAATAGTTGTCACTGACTGCTTGGCAGTCCGAGGAAGGGATTTGTTCCCCAATTGTATCAATAGTCCAGTGCACAGCAGACACAGTAATCTGTCTCACAATTTCGATTTCTTCAGCGCCACACAGTAGCTGTGATCTTTTTGGAGAGATTTATTAAGTATCTAATGTGATCAGTAACATTTGTAATCACATGAATACTGCCTGGCAGTTGAACTGATTGCGTCTGCCAAAATCTTCTGGAGAAGAGTCTTTCATTAAGCAAATCACATGCTGGATTGAACCACTCAAAGTGGCCTCTACAGAGAGTTTTGGCACAGAGCCTACACAATGCCTGCCTGCCCAGGAGTCTCTTGCAATCTGTATTTTAGGAAATATTTAAATTCTACCAAAATGGTTCTTAGCTCTTGCATGGACTCTGCACTCTGTCAGGGTGGGTTACAGTGCTGATGTTATTCGTATTCCTGCTGCAGTGTGAGACAAGAGAAAACAAAACAATTAAAGCAGTGTAGTAGTAGTAGACAGCAAGATTGTGCCTTGTTACTCTTTAAAAAAGAATAGCAAATCCTTTCTCATTGTTTGCATTTTTTCCTTTATTTTGGGAAGCAGAACAGAAAATGGCCCCAGTGGAAAGTTCCTGTTGATAACAATATCTTAAAACATCATCCCCAAAGTAGAGATTTGTGTATCAGCTGGAGTATCAGGCTCAAAAATTTTATGCAAACAAGAATATTGGAACAGGATCAACAAAAAAAAAAAAGTAGCTTTCAAAGTCATTTTACTAATTCTTTTCAGTATGTCTATCTTTCTATGGGTGGCTGGTGTTTTTGATATTTTGCTTTCAGCCTGCTAAGTTAGGATGGAAGCTATCTGTATGTTTCCAAACTACTTCTCTCCCATTTTGTCTACAGTATCAAACACAGGGAAATAGGGAACTTTGACCCACTGCCAACTTATTGTTTCATGTGCAGTCCTACTCAGTAACACAAAGGAGCATGTTGCCATATATTTTGCCAAAGTTGTTTGAAAGGTATGTGGTTCTCAGCAAGGAAAACCTTCCTTGCACCTGCATTTCAAATAAGAAATCCCCTTTGTCCTTTGTACTATTCCAGCAAACTCTTTTAGAGGTCCTTGGGACCTGTTTTGTGTACAAGAGAAGCAGCATGACACAGCAGCAGCTCCCTTCTGGTAGCATCACACTGCACTGTGGCACCATCACAGACTAAATTTTATTGTACAAACAAAACAGTAGGATGAACACAGCTTCCTTGCAAAATACCAGCCTTTGGCTTCTTTACTCCCACTTATATTTGGACCAAAGTAATGCACAGCTTTTGAGCCAGCTTTTTGCAGGAGATGGAGTCCCAGCACTGAACCTGTGAATTTTCCAGCACAGCTCCCCTTTTCAGGGGGCAGCATGTCTGTGGTTGGCATTGATATTGTGCATGCTTATTCTGCTGGTACCCTAAAGAATCTTGCAGAGTTCTGTTACAAGAACTGGGTTTTTTTGTTCATGTTTTCATTTAGAAATATGGTTGCTCACAGTTGAGTTTTGATATATGCAGCTTGTGACAATAGAAAGGTGGAATGAATGACAAGTGGATGTTGTCTGACTCCCAAAGGGATCAGAGTGACACTGCAACTTTATGGTTGTAACAGGGTGATTATTCTGTTCTTCTCTTTGTCTATAATGCAACACAATAAAAGGGCAAGATGCATTATAATATTTGGTGTGCTTTGTTTCTGATTTGACAAATTGATGGTGCTTATGTATTAATTAATGTCTGTTCTTTAATTAGGCAGAAAATACACAGAGAAAAAATGCTATTTTTAATACAAAAATAAGAAGACCTTGCATTCAAGCTAAATATATTAATATATTCTAATCTGCTGAAGTAGAAAATCCAACTCACTCTTATTTGAAATAAAGGTACAGCAATGATTTTGTGAGTTTCTTTAAGGACCCCTTACTCTATACTTGGTGGTTTTGATAAAGTTCCTTATAATTACAGGATGACATGAAGAAAAATTGGAGCTAGATAGTTTTAATTTATTTTTGCTCAGGAAGTGAATTTAAATTCAGAACCCCTTGAGTCTCCACTTACTAGAAGAAACCCTGTATTTTGCAGAAGGATTTAATTGCAGGAGTGCTTAAAGCAGAAAGTTTTTTCTCCCACCCAACACTTCCAGTACTTTTTTTTTTTTTTTGCTGCAGAGCCAAGTAAGTTCTTGTGACCTTTTGAAGCCAAGCTGTTTTCTCTCCTCTTGGTGCAGTGCTGCTGCTGATAGCCCTGGGCACATGGTGTTTGTGCAAAGGGTGGAATGCAGGGGGTAGCCTGTGAAATTCACAGCCAAGTCCTCCCTGGAAGAGAAATGGCATAATCATGTTGGTGTGGTGCTGTCTCTGGGCAGGCAAGGTGACAGAAATCCTGGTAATGATCCCCACATCTCCAGAGCTTCTCATACCTGAGCCAGTGCCTTCTTTGGGTGTAATTCTGTGTGCATTCTAAGTCAGTAGTTTTGGACTGAGTGTCAGAACAACTCTAGGAAGACATCTGAAAATGGTAACACAGTTTATCTTGCTTGTAATGTAGAATCCTGTTAGGTTACAGCAAAGCTCAGTAGTATTATTGCTAGCTGAATGTAGCTGGTGAATGGACTCTCTGGAATACTCTGAAAATCCTGTGGAAAACCCTCTCCAGATGGAAACCTCATATTTAGAAACCAGTTATGTCTCTGTAGCCAGAACTGTCTGTCAGTAAATCCTGGGTGACCTGAGCATCCGACACACGTTCCCCATTTTCAGAGGAATAAAGTGTGGAAGTATTTCCTTTAAGAGTGACCATGTGGTTTCTGCAGCTGCCCCAGGCTGGAAGCCAAAGACAAGAGCTGCTCCTGTAGCAGTGGGACTCATGGTTTGCACACAGATCTCATCCTAGTGAGACAAAGCACTTGCTGAGCTGAAGGAGGCCAACAGGAGTCCCAGCTCAGTTCAGTTTAGTTCAAATGTAATTTAAAAGCAGAAAGGCTCCGAGGCTGTTGAGCCTTTTGTGAGGCAGAGAAGCATAAAGGATGTTTTCCCTTTGGAACTGGTGTAAGGCAGGAAGTTTGCCCTTGCCCCTCTTGGGCTGCAGATAGATCCCCTTACCTAGAGCAATGTTCTGCTCTGTCCTTCCCTGGCCAGGACTCAGGGCATGAGAGAAGAGGGGAGCAAGTGTGGAGAGGAAAAGAACCTGCCCTTTGCAGCCTGTCTGAGTTCCTGGCAGAGAAACCAGAGCTGCAGCCTCCCAGGGATTTACGTGCTGAACGTGGTAAGCAGGGGCTGCACCCCCCCTGGCTGAGGGCAGTGCTGCAGACAAAGTGTCACAGTGGTGTCAGAGCCAGGATTTGAAAAGGGAACCCAGAGATGTTTTGTGCATTGGTGCAAAAGAAGGGATCATTCCTCACACTCTCAACGAGCACAGCAAGTGAAATTTCCAAACTTTCCAGAACCTGCTTTTGAGAGCTGTGCAATGAAATGCAGGTGGAAGAGGTGGTTGCAAATAACCCTGTGCTCCTCAGCTGAAGCTGTGCAGAAGATGGGAAGTCTCAGGGAGGCTGTGTGCTCTACTTGTTTCCAAAGAAGATATGGAAGAGACGGAAGCATCTTTTGCAAACTGGTACTTGCTGATTTAAAGATTAAGGGGAAATTAAATTGCAGGTGCTTTTACCATCTAAGGAGAAAAGCAATGCTCACTTAAAGAGTGTTCTTTGCAGCAAACATTAAATAGAGGTAGAAAACTAATATCAATTGCAAATATATATATATATATATATATATATATGTATAATATGTATAAAATATTTAGCCTCACTTTTGCTGTATTAAACACTTTGAATAAATAATTCCTGGCTGCAGTGGATGAAGCAGATGGGTCTGCTGAACTTCTGAAATGTCACCATAATTTTCCAATGTCTGATTCTGTTTCTGCCTTGAACTGGCCTTGGGGTTCTGTTCAGAACATGCACCTCCACACAGGCAGAGGATGGAATTCATTTTACCCCATATGCTCATGATAATTTGTTGACTGCTGAAGAAAGATCCCCCAACAGAGGGGCCTTTGGTCCAATGTGTACAAGCTTCTGTGCTCTTGCTGTTTTCTATGTATGTGGCTAGAAACAAGTTGAAGTTATTAACTTGCTGTATTCCAGAGG
Organism: Zonotrichia albicollis; assembly: GCF_047830755.1. Classification (NCBI taxonomy): domain Eukaryota; kingdom Metazoa; phylum Chordata; class Aves; order Passeriformes; family Passerellidae; genus Zonotrichia; species Zonotrichia albicollis. The sequence continues at coordinate 50,313,789 of NC_133823.1, read as the reverse complement.
GAAGGAATGAAAAACACCAGGAAGGTCTTGAAAAAAAATCACTTAATCATTCTCCTGATTCTCGAGGAGACTGAAGTACATAGTACGCTTTGCAGGAGTCCACTTGCCTCAAACCTGTGTCATTCCTTCCATCCCTGAGCTGGGTGGCAAAGGGGAGACAACTGGATCCTTGAATCATGTCATTCTATCTGGCCATTGTGTTATTTTTGGGGTCCCCTGTCATTGGGAGGAATGGTGAATCTGACTCCATGTTCTTAGAAGGCGAATTTATTATTATATTATATTATATTATATTATATTATATTATATTATATTATATTATATTATGTTATGTTATGTTATGTTATATTATGCCATACTAAAACTGTACTAAAGAACAGAGAAAGATACAGACGAAAGGCTAAAAGATACCAATGAAAAACTTGTGACTCTTTCCAGAGCCTCGACACAGCTGGACTGTGATTGGTCATTAAGTCAAAACAATTCACATGAAACCACTACAACAATGACCAGTTGGTCAACAATGTCAAAACCACATTCCAAAGCAGCAAAACACAGGAGAAGCGAATGAGAAAATTATTGTTTCCATTTTTCTCTGAGGCTTCTCAACTTCCCAGGAGAAGAATTCTGGGCCAGGGGATTTTTCCAGAAAATATGATGGTGACAGGCCATTGAGCTCAAAGATGTTGGAGAGAAAAAGCAAAAGGCCCAGTGGCAGCACAGAGCAGCCACCCATGATGGAACTTTATACACTTTATAGCGGAACCCCGGGTATCTGTTTGCCCAGTCTGTGTCCCTAGCAAATAAAAAAGAATTCACATTGATGGTGTTCATAAATGTCCATTATTAAATCTCCAGGTCACTGCAGCCATCATTATCTTTCCCATGCTCCTTTCAGAGAAGTCTCCAGTTAATGATGGGCCATTTGTTCAGCCTGGCTTGTCTCAATGCATTCTTTGGATTCTATATCATAGTTCTGTTCATGCTGAAGTCATTAGAGCTTCATCAGTTTTCTCAACACTGCAGCCTGAAGTCTGCCCTTATATGTCCACATGGGAATCTCCATGATCTCACTGAAAACCACATGAGGTGACCCAGGCCACTTTCACAGAACACACAGTTTTGTTTCCTCTCTGTGCCTAAACCAGCTGCCTTTTGGATCCCGTACTGTTCCCTTACAGTGCTGTAAAAGGTTTGCCTGGACAGAGCCAAGCTCCTGTGCCCCATCCCTAGAAATACAGAACAGGGGCTGAGGGCTAAAGGAATTTGGTGCTATAAATTGTGTTTCTCAAGCTGATCATGAGCTCAAGGTTAAATATTATCCATAGTTCAAGTATTGACCATGTGAAACAGCAAACAGAAGCTCAGCCTTTCTATAGTGGTGCAGAAGGTATTTCATCACTAGAAAGCATTAAGATACTAAAGATAGATGGTGCCTGCAGCACAGATTCCTGAATATATCTGTTTTTTCTCACTGTTGGTGCACCAACCTGCTTTTACCAGTTTGTTCATTATAGATGGGGACATGATGACACATCTCAAGGGGACAGGCTCTCTTTACATCATATTTCATCCCATATAAATAAATGAAAAAGGAGAGGTAAAACTATGGATCTGCAATTTTTTTCCCCACAGGAACACAATAATGATAACAAGTCCATCTTCCCTGATGTTTAATTCCTTTTCTTTTTAATTGCTTAAGAAAGTGTGCCTGTACCTCATTACTCAAGGTGTGTGTGGGAGGTGAATGTATAGCAGACTGTAAAGCATGTAAAGCTCATCAGTACCAGTTTAGTACAAGCCTGAAGAGGAATTTGGAAGCCAGGAATTTTTGAGCTGTGATATAGCTTCACCACTTGAGTGCTTTCAGGTACCACCCATGTTTCATTTGTCATCTCTGGCCTCCAAATTCATCAAAGGAGAAATATTCTTTCCCTAAGAAGAATGCCTCCATTGTGGATGTATCAAAGGCAAACATTATTGTGTATGAAAATAGCAAATTCTTCAAGTTACAATTGTTTTAAGGTGAAATCAATAAGCATCATAACTCTGTCTGATGTCTGGCATTAAAGATGCAAAAAAAATATTGTCTAACTATTGGCTGTTTAGCTATCACTTGGGTAATATACACAGGCAATAAAGAGATAAGTGTTATACATTTAAGCCATTTATCAAATCTCTGATTTTCCTACTTGGAAACTAATGAAAAACTTTTTTTCAAGATCTGGTGTACATTTCTAATGCCTCTTCCTGAGCTGTGCTTTTTATATTTCTTTCCCCCAAACAATCACATCAGTAAGATTCAATACCAAGATGTGCAAGAGAAAGGAAATAATAAGGTTATTTTGTGAGCATTCACGAAGGAGGACAAAGGAGAAGGTTATAAATTCCTGCTCAGAGGTAAGATGTGATGTGCAAGGCCCATCATAACATGACCTCCTCTCTCTAAATAGACTGCTGTATATTGCCTGCAAAAGAAAAGTAGTACATGCCAAATAACGCATTGAATAATTGTGATTTTGAATCTGTGAAGCAATTCTGAAGAATGGATTGTAAGAACTGCAGAATACTTCATTGTTGTGCCAAAAAAACCCACACAACAAAAGCCAAGGAGAAGTGGCAAAGTTTAAAACCTTCTTCATTGCAAATAATCAACTATTTTCCAAACATACAGTTATATAACAGAAGCAAACAATTTTATTGTGCTGTAGTTTGAGTTGGATCTGGATGTAAAGGAATTAATTGGATTTAATAAATGTTGGACCTTGTTCAGTTCTCTAACAGCAAGTGCAAAGATGCAACTCATGAGGGAAAAAACCCCAAAACAAAGTCATAGCAAAAGTTTGGGGAGACAAATATGATAAACTTGGGAAAATGCATTTAACCACTTTCCATTTGACATGAGGTCTGATTTACACCATGGCCATTTAAAACTTTAATTGCACATGGCATGTGAGCAAGGTTTTTTCATTGTCTCCTCAAGATCAATGCTGTGAGCAGAAAGAAGCTTTGGACTAAGTTTAGTAAAGAAGTTCTCCTGTTGAGTCACAAGGTGCAGAAAGGACTCCCTGTCCTAAACTCCTTCTCAGAGAGGAGTGTGGATGTGGCTGGGTCCAATCCTAGTCTCAGACTTAGTCAAAGGGTTTCATAGATGCAATTGAATCTTTGTACAGCTTTGTTCTGTGGGATTAAGGATGGCAACCCAGTATACTCATATTAATAAAATTAATTATTTATTTTATTGATGATTCTAGTGATAAACATTAGAATAAAGCACCCTAATCAGAATTATTTACTGCACAGTATAGACAGTTATAGTTACTAGCATAGTGCACTATTTTCTGAAGCAATATTGAAGCAATGATATTAAAGATAGTAAAATAATTATTAACTAGATACTGGATGTTATTCTCCCATACCAACAACTGTGGGCAAATCTCTTTCACTTGGCCTTGAGGAGCATCCCCACTCATGAAAGAATCCCACAAATGCTCTTAGGTTTGTTAGAAGTCCCTGCCATTAAAGGTGGGATTTTATAGTATAAAATTATTGACTCTTGGTCAGATGTTTGTGTGCCAGCTATGTCAGCTCAGCAGCCTTTAGCTCAGCAGCTTTAGATAAATTATCAGTACTATCACTCATTGGTTCCTGTATCAGTAATTTGCCTGCTACATCCTCACTGGTGCCAGTTTCTGTCAGGAAACCTTGTTCTCCACATCCTCAGAATGTTTAACTTTGGGATTGATGAATCAGGCTGGTCTCAGTGTTCTTCAACACCAAAAGCAGTTCAGTGTCCCTTCATTCTCTATCCACCACTGGTAACTCCTGCGAGTAGGGTAAAGTTCCAGCTGGTTTAACCCCACATATTCAAAGCAACCTGCTATAATCAGTTGCCATTTAGACCCACAGTTTATTCATTTAAGGTCACCTGAAGGCTCATGTACATCAGGACAGGAACTTTATAATCAAATTCAGTCTGCAGATAGCCAGTGTGAGGTTTTCTGTCTGAGACTGGCCCACAGCTGGTTCTTTGGATGCCCACACACTCCTGCCAGTCACTGACAGCCTGGAGAAAGTATCCAGGTCCTTCTGCCTGGGTCACTGACTGGCTCTGTGGGCAGCAGTCATCCAGGCAAAGTGTCCTCCTGGCACATGGAGCTGGGAGGCTGAGACATTCCCCTGGACTTGTCACTTCCCTGGGGTGTTCAGCAGGCTGTGCCTGGGCACTAGGACTGCCCTTGGGCCCTTCCTTCCTAAAGAGAAGGGTACAGAAACACCTCTGCCTTTCTGCCGAGGTCTGTGAACCAAGTGTTATTGGGAAAAAAGGTTCATATTATGTAGGAATAGAGACCCCAAATTTAGTTTTGCCTGAGGCATTTGGCCCCTTAGAAAGGGTGTTCCCCTAGCCTGACCTGGCTCCCAGCAGCCTTTAATGAAATCTCAGCCTTGTACTTTCTGACATTCATTGCTCAAAGCTACCCCTTCACCTTGAGACAGCCATACTGCAGGATTTGGGATGATCCCAGCATAATCCTGGTGTATTGTTTGTTTGCAAGGAAGGAGCAGATCTAAAGTGCAGTATGCTACTGTGGTACCTCAATGCCACCACTGTGATGAAATTACATGGGAACCACTGTGTGAAAGCCTCAAGGTCAGTCACAGAATCTTCCAGGCTATTTGGGCTGACAAATTCAGCAGTCCAGAAGAAGAAATCATGGGATTTAAACAAAAAGCATAAAATGAAATTAATACATCCAAATTGGTTCTCTTAATTTTGTGCCAATTTTCATGCTTCAAGCCATACTAGCTGTAAATTACAGCAGGAAATTGTGCAGAAATTGTATTAAATCTGAAAATCTGATAACTCCAGAGAGCTGGCGTTTTTAATGAGTTGCCTTTCATTGTTTCAGTAGATAAAACATGCAGAGCCCTACCACAAAGACCCCAGCAGCTTGCAATCAAAGGTCTCCACCAACTTCCTCTGAGTTCAGCTAGTGATTAATTTACTGTGGTGAATCAAAGGTTGCTTCTACATCATGCCATTCATTACATTTTGATGTAGATTTGGGTGAGTTTGATGTGCCTCATTAGGCAAATCAGATACTGGGCTCTCACACACAGATGGATTCTCAAATGCTTTCCCAGGAAGTGACTGTGGAGCTCAAGGGCCCCGGGTGTGATCTCAAAACCAAATCAATTTTGAGATGTTTTGCAAAGTTTTGCTTGGAAAGCAAGGCAGGAGAGATGTGTAAGGATACCTACAGATGTGCAGAGGGAAAGAGGCTGAGTGGATGAACTGGCTGGAGCAGTGAGCCAAGATACAATGCTCCAGATATAATGCTCTAGAGGTTCTTCCTGTAACAACTGCTTCAGCTCTGCACATCCCAGGAATCAATATGTGCCACCAGAGAACAAACAATAAATCTTGCAAGGTGCTGCAATAGCAGCTTGCTTAAAACAACATACATCCATGCTTAACAGCTTTGGAAAATTGGACCTCAAGGGCTCAGCATGGTTTGGGATTCATGGCTTACTGAGTTTTGCTCTCTGTTCAATGGATCCATTATTCAAGCCATGACAGTATTTTCCATTATGTATCCATGTGTTTGGAGCTGCTGAGAAAAGATCTCCTCCAGATGGAAATGTAGTGTGCAAACTATCCAAATGATATTTTTGGAAACAGCATTTGCAGAACAATTGTTTGGGACTTTATAACAGGCCCTGATGAAAAAGTGACACTCTGGCTGGGAAAGGTTGAAAGAAACAGAAGGGCTCCAGCCTACTCCTTGAGGACAATTATTTCCAAAAGACATTTAGAAAAGCAAGTTGGGGGTATAACTTGAAGAACTTTGGGGGTGAAACATTTATAGCTGAATTTTAATAAATGAAGAGATAAGCAGGTGCTGCTGTACTTAGCAGCCCAGGTCTATCCATCAGGAATCTCTGAGAAATGGGAAGGGGCAAGGCTTCAGGCTGACTCCTGTCAAACCTGGCATGAAGTGCTGGAAACTGGGGCTGGAAAAGTTGTGGAGAGGGTTGAACAAGCCAACAGCTTCCTCAGCCTGCAGATTTCATAAACAGAGAGAGCATTCCTTAGGGTGTCCTTAAAAGAGTCTTCTTCTAGGGACTGAAACTATTGTCGTTGAGACAAAAAGGTCTAGGCAGATCACAGTGGGATTTAAGTTGTGTTAAACTGATACATTTTCTTGGAAAACAAGTGCTCTATGTATCATTGTAAGTTAAAATGTTGGCATTTGCACAGCTTAGCTGGAATAAAAACCATTTATTTTCTTTATTGTCTGGAAAAGCATGACTAGGCTATAGCCATTTTAGGCTCTCTTTTGGGATGCTGGGAGTGGTCTTCTGAAATGGATTAACCTGTATTATGAATCAATTCCCTCACCATGCTTTTAAGATAAATGTAAAGGAATAAGCTCCTTAGTGGAACCAGATATGTGAAATATTAGGAACTTCCAGACAAAGCACAGATACCAGTGACTGCCCCACAATAAAGCACATGCAAGATCACTCAAGAATTTGAACTGTGTGAGAGGGGCTTGAGGCTGTCAATGTATAAATGTGGTTGTCAGTCATAGTCTGGTTTCTTTTTGTTTTAGAGTGATTTGTTTTGTCAATGTCTTGAGTACATTTGGACCTCTGAGTCCTTCCTGTGCCTGCTGTCTTTTTGGCTGCCACATTTGTGTAGACAACCAGGCTGAAACACTTGCAGACAATTATTTTATTTCCACGCATTTGTTAGCTTGGTGTAATTTCACACTGCCCCCTGAGTTTTTACTACATTTAAGTTAGAATTTGCCTCTCTGGGTGTTTGAAAACCCCATTCTTACAAATTTCTAATGTAAAATAGAAACCAAATCTTTCCCCTGTCTTTCCTTTTCCGAGTCATCTAACTTTATACAGAGGCTCATCACTGTGTGGAGTCTGTGAATCTTTCATTGATTTCAGCTTCTTGATCAGCTCTCATCATCAGATTTCAACAGAAATGTAAGTGCTGAGGCTGGAAGTCTGTCACAGTTGCTTGAGGCTGGCTCGTTTTTCCCTTTGGCTATTTTCTAGAATATCTTCTTATACATAATGTATCTCTTTCTCTGTAGGCTTCTGTTTCACAGTTCTCCAAAGCCTTGGCTCTTCCTTGTCAATAAAGGTTGGCACGCTTTCAATCACAGTGCTTTGGAGCTTTATTCTTTTGTGCTGGAAGAGTCACTGCTAGAAAATGCCTGAGGAAAGCACAGCTATATGTGATAAGGAAGGTTTATGTCATTAGAAAGGGAAGCTTATCTTAAATAGTGTTCTAATAATTAGGTTTCATTGGATTTTGTTGTTTCTGCCCAAGAAGAGTCTAACAGCAGTGGTAAGGACTGAACTGGAAAACACAAATGGAAGTGCAGAAAGAAAATGGCATAGGTTTGCTCAGCTTGCTGGCAAGGGCATCAAGAAGTTGAAAAAGAAAATTTGGTCAATGTTTTCAGCTTTAGCAACAACTTATGTTTTCACTGAGGGATATGATTTTTCAAGTTGACAATGTTCTATTGAGTTTCTGCATAAATAATTGTTAATGATCCAAGTTATAGGTCATTAATGATCCATTGTGGTTGAGGGGGAATAGAAATGCCAGTGAAGGAATGTCCTGCAAGAAATTGCATCCAAGTAACCCAGGTGCCCACCTGCTTCTGGAATAGATGGGGAGAACTCAGTGTTCAGGGAACAAAATATCAGGAGGCAGTGGAAGTGATTGAAATTCCTGTGCTGTTGCTGGGGAACAGAACAGCAGCAGTGGGACAAGTGGGGTCCAGTCCTTCAAGGCATGAAGTGGGCATGACTCATCAACCACATTGTTTGTGTGAATGGTGCTGTCTTAGAGGCTGCAGCTAAACTGGGACACCCACACAAGAGGGGCAGCCTGGAGCATATTAAAATCCAGGGGCATGGAGGTAGAAAAGAAAGGATAGGAGATCACCAATGCATTGTCCCCGCACTGCCAGTGATCCCAGCACTGGGAGGTTGGGGAGGCAAGGGAACACTCCAGATTCTGTCAGGCTTCTACCAGGGTACTGCAGCCAGTCAGTACAATTCTGGGCTCTCCATCCTGTCCCCTGAACAGCCAACACTGACTGTACAAAAACTGGAGAAAGAAAAAGTAAGAGCTCAGCAGTCCTGTGCATCTCTGTCTCTGAGCTTTGCAGTATCTTAAGAAAAAGAAGGGACCAGCTTCCATAGTTTTAGAAGAGGGAGTTGTTCCCCTTGATGGTAGGGAGGGACAGCATTTAATGTGCTTATAAGTTGGATTGTTACAGTGCTTCCCCAGTACTTCTTACCATTGCAGAAAATGCACATCTTTTAAGAGCTACTCCATCTAATGCTGTCTGAGAATTGAACTAATTTTATCACACTGGTATCCAAAACTATGAGGCCTTACAGACACCTAAGGCACAACTGCAGGGCTCAGTTCAGATCTTGGTGTGTCAGTTCCTCTAAGGAAAGTGTGGTCAACAATCAGGTTCAGCCCCTCAAAGAAGAATAAGTGGGAGGAAGAGAAAACATGTGTATCCCTTTGGCCAGCAGTGACCTCTGTGAACATTCGGGAAGCCAAGTTTGGCCTCAATGCTCAGCCTCCGAGAGCCAGCAAGACTAAACTGAATGATAGGAGAGAATGACATAAGTATGTCTATGTGCTTGTGGATCTGCAAGCATCTTTTTATAAATATAATTCAGCTGGTGGAGGCTTACAGGGCATTATTTTTCATGGTATTATCTCTTTTGCTTTTAGGACCTGTTTGATTTCCTGCAGAGGACATGGGGGGCTGTGTCCTGCACTTAGTCCCTGCTTCAGAGCCATTAGCACACTTGGTATAATTATAAATGCACTGAGCCACAGTTCAGACCTTATGATGTTTATTTCTTTCATCCTGGCAACCTTTCAGACATGGAAGTACAATATTCAGCCCCACATCTGAACTCCTGGAGTGATCACTTTTTTTTCCTGACTGGAATGACACTTAAGCAGGATCAGTCTCTCTTCAAGCAAAACAAACATTATTGGGTCAATTGCTGTTCAATTTGCAAATCTCAAACTTTTACATTTGTTTTAAGGAAGAAAGCTGCACAAACATGTATCTCAGCCAATTGCTCACACACCACTGTACTGATATAGCATGCTATCTTGAAGTCAGCCAGCAGTTGTGAGTAGATCTTGGCTTACAGGAAAATGTCTGATTTGCTCTTTGAATTTCTACTTCTGGCTCACCAGTATCTGAAACCTTTGGAGTTTTTCCCCATGAAGTGGTAAAATGGATGGTCAAGGTCAGGTTTGCCTCAGATACAGTCCTGTTTGCTTTACAAAAGCGGTATTTAATGTACTTTCTCATAATCTATATTTAATACACTGTTATAATTCAGGGCCTTTTGTCTACTTCCATCTCTGAGCACCAGCTCCACATCTTCCTGTTCCCTAGATGAGCTCTGCTCATCTGTGAAGTCAGCGAGTAGAAAGATCCATTCAATGAGTTGCTGAACCCATAGTAAAAACCACACTTCAAATCTGCTGTTGAAATTTTTTTAATTCTAGGAGGGTTACAGGAAGGCTGCAGTAGAAGACAGGAATGGGAAAGAACACAGTTGATGATTCAGAAGTGAAATTCACCACTACAAAAGATCTGTATGCATTATTTATAGGGCAAGCTGGCACTGCTTCTTTGAAATCATTCTGCCCTCATGGTTTGGCTGCTCTTCTATAAGTCTGCAGAGAAGTGGGAGACAAGATGATGCAGCAGAGGGGACGTGTGAGAGTCTGGGCAGAAGGCCATTTAGATGGGTTACATGAATCAAAGGGAATAAACCCTGGATGTTTCACTGAGTGCCATTTCTCAAGGTTTACCTGGGGTTAGCTAAAAACCTGGTCCCTACACATGGAAATACAGCAGAGTTGGAGAGGTACATTTCTCTTTAAGCTGGAAGGAGCCATGCCTGGTCTCATGGGATAGGTGTGTCCATAAATTCTTTACACAAGAAGGCAAAGTCTTCTTACTTCTTAACCCAACTATATAAGGCTTGCTTTCTGTGCCATGAGTTCAACACCTGCCAAACTCCCTGCTCATCAGCATTCTCACTGAGGTCAGCCCATTTCTTGCTGGAGGTTCTGTGCATGTTGATAGGAACTTGCTTTGCAGCTTACTTGCTGTGAGATGCACAGCCTCTGGCTCTCCTGGAAGCAGGCACCTGCTATGTGCAGTCATTTCACTTGCCCCCCTGTTTGATTCCTGTGTTGAACTCTTGGTGTTGTTGGCTTGTAGCAATTACAGAGTTTTCTGCCAATTAGGCAGTGGAGATGAGCAGCAATGGGCTCCCCAAGTGCCCCTCTGACACTCTGCCTGCTCGGTGCACTGCTGGGCTGCCGCAGGCTATTGCACAGCTCTTGGCACCAGCATTTTTCTTCTGCCTGCTGAGGGCTTCTGGGTCAGCCTGCAGCCTCACAAAATCTATTCAAGGAAAAATTAGAGTTGAAGCTAGTTCTTGCATAAAGGCAGCAGAGAGAAAAAGGCCAAAAAATACCCATTCTTCTGTAGCAAGTGTCAGGAAAGAAGAATTTTCTCTCTACATTAAAAACACCATTACAGTTCACTGGGGAACATAATGTGTTCACTTATGTAGGGCTCACAGATACAGCTTCTGGGCTTATTAGAAGCCAGCTCAGCCTCCAGAGCAGTCTTGGCAGCACCTGTAATCCCCGTGTGCCCCACTTCCCAATCAGTCGACTGAAACTCAGGTTCCCTTTTTCTAATGCCTGCCTGGTTTCTCTTGGAAGCAATTTGGGTTAATAGCTGCTCTATCAATTTGCACTGACCTTTAGGAGGAGGGCACCAAATTTCAAACTTCTGTAGCCAAACTTCTAGTTTTCAGTAATAATACTAAAACCACTCTGCTGCAAACCCCAGTACAGACCAGTTTCCTCTGTTTAAATGCCAGGAAAAGGGCTCACACCTGGCAGAACAGAGTGCAAGGGCTTCCAGGACCTCTCCCAGCTACCAGCAGAGCCCTGCACCGTCCTGCCTGTTCTAGGAAGTGGATGTTAATGTTAAATATTTATGCTGTCTTCTTTTGATTTGTAGTTCTGTAGAGTAATCTCTCTGCCACCTGACTTAACCATGCCTTTTTTTTTTTTTTCCTTTCTTACTTTTTCTTCATTTTGGCCACTGTTGACAGTTCTGATAAAGCAGAAGTTTCACAATTCTTCATACTGTTTTGCCATGTCCTGCTGGAGGTATCTCTCCTAGATATTGTCTGGGCTTTGTGTAGCAAAATACTCCCTTTACCCATACTTCATTATCTACAATTAAATCTGCAGATAAGCCTTCTTTTATCTACTGATAACTTCTGTCTTGAGACTTGCCTGAAGAAATCTTTGAACTATAAGCACAAATGAGGGCTGAATTTACTGGGAAATGGCCCCTCTCATGTAGCTGGCCTTGTTTTTTTTAGTTATGACCATGATGTCTTTCATTTAAACATTCCTAAATAAACTGATGCGTCAGTCACCATATACCAAGACTGCCAAAATCCCAACAAGGTAGCTAAAACAAATTCTCCCCAATATCAGGATGGGGAGAGAGGAATAGAAGCTACAGAGCAGAAGGTGTGACGACCATTACACACCTTGTGATGCACAACCAAAGTTGACACACATTACAGAAGAAGCCAGCAGCTAAACTCCTTTGGAGAGGTTAGGCACAGACTAGATAGGTTTGTGGTGGTGTGGAACGTCCCTGTGCACATCCTGCACTCAGAGCAGGGCCTCAGACATCCTGCTGGCACTGCCAGAGCTGTGGAACTGTGCCCTCAGGCACCAAACTCCATCAACAAAAGGCTGAGCTTAAAATCACCCCAAATGCATCTTCTGGATGCTTTTCCTAGCCAGTCAGCATCACTCCAGTCTTATCAGGTGCCACCTTGCCCTCTCTGATCAGGCTGTGCTGTCCTGAGTAACCCAATGAGCCAAGCCAGGGAGGTCAGAAAAAATGGAAAAGTGAAACTGTGGCACTGTGAGAAACAGCTCCTCAAAAATACCTCAGGGGTGTCCTCAGCACAGAACCTTCTAACCCTGCTAGAACTGGTAATGCAAGGGTTCAAGGAAAAAGAACATGCAACTGGCATCATCCTCCATGAGATAAGTGATGTCAAAATTAGAAGAAATAATAATGTCTCTCTAACTTTCTGTCTCCTCTAGTTTGCTTTTAGAAGGACCCTCTTTAAATTTCCTCTCATCCCATAAGCCATTTTCTGATTTATCATGAGCAAGAAGTAAATGTAAAGACCTCCTTGATTTCAGTGGAGTTTTTGCACTGTGGAATTGTGGAATTGTGGAATTTTAGCACTGACATGAATTTCAGTGGCATTGCATCTTCTGAGGACATGAGCCTTTTCCAGGCTCCACGATGCAGTTTGGATCTGCTCTGATCAAGGCCAGTCCTTCATCTCACTTATCTCCATACCAGCTCACACTAGTTAAGACCAAAGCCAGAAAATCTGGTCCAGACAACTGGACAACTAACTGGACAACTAATCCCCATCTAAGCACACCCCTATGATTTTTTTTCTAGTTCAGCTGGCACTTTTCTCATCTGTGCCAAAACCTGCCAAAGGGTCAGTACACCCTGCAGACAGGCTTGTGCACACACTTCAGCACAGTGGAAATGTTTGTTCCTCACTCCATGCTTAAATAATGTCTGAGCTCTCCTGGATCCAAACAGGGTAAATTATCAAGGATTAAGCACATTTGTTAGATGTAAACACTCCACGCAAATAGATGTTCCTGTTTACAAGGGCTCTTGGCTTTCTCCCCTACATAGGTAAATTTCACTCCTTAGAAGACAACAGTGAAACATGATACTAGATTTTTAAGCATTTATTCATTTTAATTTTCCACAAAAAGCTTTCACTGTAACAATCTCAACAGGAACCAATAACACACATAATCACAAAGCCCTTGATAATGATGGAAATAGATTCACTGCCAGCAGCTATTATGCTCATTTGGGAACTGTGAAAAACACCACACACGCTTTTGTTTGGGTGAGATAAAGGGCAGGTTTACCCTGAAAAGGTGTCTTAGGATGGCATTTTCTTATTCAGTGGTTTTTCTTCTTGCTGGTGTCAGATGTGCTGATGTTAGGGGGGACAAGTAAAATTGTACTCCGTCAGGGTTTCAATTGCTCTCTACACTGCAGTGTGAGATCCACTCCATGGTTCATTGTCATCCAAACTGATCCATTACCACTCTCTGCAGGGCTCCTCAGACCTGCACCTCAGCCCTCAGGAGAGGTGCAATGGAACAGAGGAGCTGGGAAACTCAGAGCAAATTGTCTCAAGCTACATCAGGGAAGGTATAGGTTGGATATTAGGAAAAAATTTTTCACTGAAAGAATAATAAAGTACTGGAATGCTCTTCCCAGGGAGATGGTAGAATCACCATCTCTGGATGTGTTTAAAAAAAGACTGGACATGGCACTTGGTGTTGAAGTCTAGTTGAGGTGCTAGGGCACAGGTTGGACTCAATGATTGTAGAGGTGTCTTCCACCCTCATTATTCTGTGATTCTGTGGTTCTGTGATTCTGTGGTTCTGTGATTCTGTGTCCAGCCAGGCAGCTCCCGCCTGTAGCCAGCAACCCACAAAGGTTAGTGGGGTTGTCCCTTCTCTGCACTGTCACCAGAATGAGTGACTGTCCCCACATGTCAGGGACAGCCAGGACAAGGAAGGGCAGCAGTCCTGCCCTGAGAAGCAGAAAATGTGACCCCCTGCACCCTCATGAGTCATTTGGACAAAGTACATCCTGGGGGTGGATTAAGGGGATCAGCTGCTGTTTTTCAATATTTACCCAGGAGCAGCATGGCCCTTGTCATCCCCATCACTCAGCTCTCTGAGCCACCTGCCGATTTTTCTCCTGAAACATGGACAGAGAGGGAAGTGATGGTACCTATGTGAGGAGATTCATCAGAAGTGTTTGACAGGAGAACTGAAAAGTGGTCATAGTCCCAACTTTCTCTCTTCATCATCAACTTCATCCTTGTAGACCTTTAAAATTAATCTGGAGTGTAAATACAATTGTACAATATTTACTTGTCTGCAGTGCTCACAGGCCAAAGACATCTTAGGAATAAGATAGAAATGGAATATCACAGCATTAGACATCATCTTTCCAAGTAAATTTTTCATCTCTTTATTAATACATCCAAAACCCCATTAATTTTATCACCAGCCAGAAGCAAATTTATTTAATAGCCATAAACTCATCCCTAGACGTTAATGATCTGTTTTTCACATTTGCAATTTCCATTGAATTCACTGGGAATTTTAAAAACTCAGAGCTTCAGAAAGCTCAGAATATCAAATTGTAAACATCTTTACATGTAATTATTTTCTTCTGGATTTCATTATATAAAGAATAAAGCCTATTAATTCAACATCCTTTGGGACTGCAACATTAGATATGCAGTAAGGACAAAGTTAGACCTAAAGTCCTGTCACTTGAAGAAACCGCTTATTCGAAAATTAAAACCTAAGTGAATATACAGTTCTTAACATGGTGTAATTTCAATCACAAAGACAGACAAAATACCACTGTATTTTTGATGTTAAGAAATTCCATAAAACTTAGAAAGAAAATAAGAGGAAAAAAGGACATTGTATAAAACCTTTCCCCCTATTCCAGGTATTCAATGGAATGAAAATTGATCTGCCTTAGGGACAAAGGATCGCAGTAAGATAAAATCAGCAGAGGCAGTACCTAATGATAGTGTAAAATAAAAGAGGACATTTAGAAAAAAATCAGCAGCATCCAAATGCTGTATGTGTATTTGTTTCAATAAACCTCACCCTGCTATTTCACATATGATGACCTTGATGCAAAGCCCACTTCCTTATGTCTGCCAAGCCTTTCTGTTCAGGGGAGCCTTAAAATGATTCTCACTCGTAATGGTGTGAGAGCTCTGAAAACATCCCAGCTTACAGCTCCTGTCCCACAGTTCTGAAACCTACCCTGCCCTGTGTGTGCTGTTCTGCAGCAACTGCGCATCATTATTGACAGAAGTGGTAAGCAAATAAACCAGCCCTGTGGTGTCTGGGAAATCTGTCAGTACAAATCAAAAATTCTGTTTGATATTGAGGACTTGCTATGTGCTGCTTGAATTACAAGCTCTCTTTTGAATGTAGGGCAGGTCTTACTTTTCTGTCTCTTTACATCTCTTTATAGGACAAAATAGTGTCCAGAGGGCATGACACAGTGCCAGAGTCTGGCAGTCACTGAATCTTGACAATCTTCTGATGATATGGCAGTATCCTTCCTACAATAACAAGTGATCTCTGAGCAGCCCGAGTGTTACATGTATTTTCATGCCATCCTCCTTGAAAATATAAAATCTCAACCAGAATGCCACGGGGATCACCAGGACCAATGCCACATTGTGATCACCAGCAGCTGCCATGCCCACACAATATTAGGTGTCACTTTCTCCTGATGGCTGAAAATTGCCGTGAATGCCAAGCTAGTACACCCAAGCCCAGGGCTCAGCGCAGCACAGACACTCCCTCTTCTTTCTATAATTTAAAGCAAAAACAAAAACCAGCTGTTTGCTTCAGAGGTGGCTTCACGTATCCAGCTTTAGACAGCTCCAGAAATGTAAGATGATTTGGGTTAAGCTTCCTAGTATGAACATCCCTGGCTCAGTGATGCCAAGAATCAAAAGAGCATGTCTGCAATAAAACAGATCCAACAAAGGCTGCTCCTGGCGATGCTCTGCTGTCACACCAGCACCAAATATCTTTTCCATTGTCTTTAAATCAGTCTCATTAGTTCAGTCAGACTTTCTTTTTTCAATGCATGGGGTCTTCTTGAAGCAAGACACATTAACTTCATCCTGATTTATAGCCCATGGGTTGGTTTCACTGGTTTGTAAACTGAACTCCTACACATTTTTCCTTCCTTATGGCTGTATTTTCTGTCCTCTTCCCTCCAAGAGCTGCCTGTCTGATCAGCCCATGTGCTGTGTAGGCTAGTTAAAGATTAACACAGCCAAACTGTGGCAGTGTAAATCTTGAACATGCATGGAAACATAGAAAACAGTTTTGCAAAACAGGTTACACAAGCACTGCGTGAAAAAGGTTTGCTCATAACATTTCTTTTTCTTTGTTTCTATTATCAGTCAATAAACAGAGGTGTGGGCTGTTGGCAATTTTACCTTCTTGTAATTCAGTGTGAAACCTAAAACTCACACTGAGAAGCCACAATATGCTCTCTCCAGTCACGCTCTGTACAGGAAGGGGGGATGGAGAAATGTCTGTAAGAATTTCCCCAACACTAAATCCCAACTGGCCACTTAAATAGCCCCAGAACATGTTTTGTAGCCTGAAGAGGAGGGTCAGTCTTTGTCCTTTGGGTGTTAGAGAATCAATCTTAAATGCTTAGAGCAAGATCCTGTGGGAAAAGCCCATGGTAATACAAGATTCTTGACAAGGCTGCCACGTTTTATGGTGAGGTACAAGCCTGTAAGGACTGTTGTGGTGGTTTGACCAGGAAGAAGTGGGAATTCTGGGATGCTGTGGTCAAACCAATGGGTGTTCGGAGTTTGATACTGACACCTGGTGTAGCCAGTGGGGTTTGGACACACCTCCGAGAATACACAGGGGTTAAAAGCAGGGCTCTGGCCCTGGGAGGCTCTCTTGGGACGTCGCGGCTAAGAGGTCAGATCTCCCCCCCCCGTCCAGCCGCTGCTGCTGGGCAGGGGAGGGGCAGCCACGTGGTAGGCCCTGGGCCTGGACAGAGATGGGAGGTGAGGAGGCCCTCGAAGATGGAAGGGTGGAAGACCCCAGGGAGTCAGCCCTCGGGCAGCCATTCCCCCCCCCCCCCAGGAGAGAGAGAGAGAGCCGGCGACACCGAATGTGATAGCAGCCGGCCCAGGAGGAGAAGGGGGGGGGGGGAGAAGAGTGCCCGGCCGGAGCGGCAGCGTGTGTGGGAGTGCCGCAGCTCCGGGACAGAGACTGAAAGTTTTAACCCCTTTCTTTCATGATTGGGGCCTTGCAAAAATGCTAATCCTCCTCGAAGCTGAATAAGAAGGGAGATAGGAGATGAGATGAGACAAGGACCTGGCCCGAAGAATGTGGAGATGATTGAATGGGGAGAGATGATTTGGAGTGGCCTTTTGGCTGGACTTTTCTTGTGGCCATGGACTCAGTTGTTCCTGTGACACAGAGACTGCACTTAGGGGGAAGCAGTGGCTCAGAACCAGGAGGGTTCATCGTGAGGACCCCCCGGCCCCAGGGGGTTGGAAAAATATGGGGGGGACAGATGTCCCAAAGCAGAGACTGTGCCTTTTTGGAGTGAGACAAGGCATCCTTGAAAGACAACCCTAAAAGCAGCTCTGGTCCATGCGCAGTGGTGAGAGCACTGGGCATGGAAGGAAGATGTCACAAGCGGCAAAAGGACTCTTTTCCCGGGCGGTGCCGAAGTGACAGGGAAGCACACGAGGTTTCAGTGTGTTTCCAGGGGAAGCCTATGGAACAAGAAGGACTCCTTTCCTCTTCATGAACTGCAGTTTGAGTATACTAAAGTGTGGTGCCAAGGCTGGGCAGTTGGTGATTTGGGAGAATGTATCGGACTGAGAAAGTCAGGTAGTGGGGAGGAGGAAAGTGGTTTTTTTTGTAAGGTCTTCAATTTTTTTCTTTTCCTTATAGTTTTTCCCTATTTTCCTGTAGTTTAGGTAATAAAGTGTTCTTTATGTTTAAGCTAAAGCCTGTTTTGCTTATTCCTGGTCACATCTCACAGCAGACACCAGGGTGAGGGCATTTTCATGGGGGCACTGGCTCTGTGCCAGGCTCAAACCATGACAACTGTTAACCATGGCACTTGGGCAGCACTTTTGCACAGCCTTGGAAAATCCAGTTCTTCTCCGTGTAACATCTGTGCAGTAGGAGATACTTACATCTGCCTCAACAGGAATCCCTCTACAGATGTTAGAAAACTTGGATTGAAATGAAAAAATCTGATTTTTTTTTTTAGCTATTCTGTGTTTTATCATCCAGCCACAGTAACGTGTCAGTTTTTGGCTTTGTGCTGGTAACCTCAGAGCAAACATGGCCTGATAGGGTGTCATGTTGAGTCATAGGAGCTGTTCTCAAGACAGCCTCACATGTATTCAGTCTGTATTTGTTTTACATCTGTTTGCCTGCTCAATGTGTGTCAAGAATTCCCAATGATGCCAGCATCTAAATCCCTTTTTTTTCCTCCACTGGTGAATTGTCTAAAGTGCACCTGCACTTCTGTGGGGCTGGGTGTTCTGCCTGTAATCACTGAGCTAAAATCTTCCCCCACAGAGAGACTGGAGCAGTTGGGGTGAGTCCTACAACAGCACTGCCAAAACTGGGAGTAGCATTCATGAGAGAGGAATTGGCTGATGAAGGGACAACGCTGGGTCAGGCTGTTTGCACTGTGGTGTTGCTGAGCTCCAGCTGCTCCAACAAATGCAGGAAAATTCCATAACTGCAAATCCAACATTAGAGAAGCTGCAGTTTCTGCCTTTCACCTGGAGATGCCATGTGAACCACAGCATCTCCAGCAGGGCTTCATCCTCCTTGGCAGAAGTTGAGGTGGGCATGGATCAAAAGAGATGGCAGGAAAATGGAGCCAACCAATCTCTGACCTCTCCTGGGTCTGGGGGCTGTTTACCCTGAGGCACTTTGCCCTTCTGGCCATCTTTCCTCTCCACAGGATTTTCACCACAGTCTCCATGACCCCATCTGGATACCTGCTGCAGAACCAGGCAGTTTTACCAGTGTTGTAAGTTCAGCTAAGGAATCTTCTGCAAATTCCCAGCCTATTATACCAAAAGGAAGGATGCCAGAAGATCTCATTTTCATGGCAGTGGGGATAAACTGTGCACTACAGAATACACTGCAGAAAAGCAGAGAGGGGTTGGGCAGGGATTTCAGTTCCCGAGGGCAGACTGCCATCAGGCAAGGGTAAAACAGCAGTGTGCAGAGACACCAACTCTCTTTAGCACCCAGTTGGGGACCAGGTGAACTGATTTTTCATCATTTTGGGCCCTGTCAGCTACAGACAAAACAGCAAAAATGTCAAAATGTTAGTGAAAACCTGCAGCTTTCCAAAAGAAGCCCACAGCCATTTCTCTGACAGTAGCAGAACAAATACAAGTAGATTTACTGCATGCCAATTTCTTCTTAAATCTCTTCCCTGAGGGAGCTGAGTGCTTAGAAAATATTTAGGGGGACTGGAAGCTTGCCGGGTACTCAGCTAATGTAGGTCTCAGAATCTCTGATGATGCTCCAAAGAATGTTGGGCTGCATTGATGGGCCAAGTTCCTTTAGATTAGGCAGAAAATGATGTTTTGGCAAGAAAAACAGAGCTCCAACCAGGTGCCTCTGGAGAAGGAGGATTTCATATTCATGCTGTTTGTCACACAAATCCAGATAGGGTCATCTCCGGAGCTGTGTAAATATTAAATTCAGCCTCAGAGTTGACAGAAGCAGTGAGTGCCTGCAGAGTGGGCGACTCTCCAGGAGGAGACAATGGTTGGCTTTTAGCATGCCCCACTTTTTTTATTTCCTTAAACAACTTGACTTGTGTGTCCTGCCAGTTGCTTGCTCTCAAACTCCTCTTTATGTCCCTGCATCCACTGAGACTCTCCATTCTCATGGGTAGGATGTAGTAGACGTGGTTTTCATTTCTCTCCTGCTCTCTGCATATGGGGATAGACTGAGACAGTTAATGATGCTGAACTTCTCAGTTGATGCTTAGGGCCTTTCTCCTCACAAAGGTACTCAAATGCTTTTCAGTGCAAAATTTAGGCAGGGTTGGTTTGAATTTTACATTACAGCTTGCTGAGACACAGGAAGGAGTGAGCTGCAGCAAGCAAGTGAAGCTTTGGTGCCGGAGAAAAAAGTATTTTCAGTGTTTCCTACTGGATAAAACTTGCTGTCCCCCTCATACGGCAGAGGTTGGCCTCCTTTGACACCACAGGATTTTTACACAGGAAATTTGCTTCTGACTTGTAAATATGAGGGATTGTTCCCAGGGTTATTGCTGACAACTCCATCCAAAATATTCTCTGGCTATTTTGTAGAAGCAATAGAAACTTGCTGGTAAGACCTGATCCAGCTGCTACTGTCCTCAGAAAAAGAGCTGTTCTGATTACAGGGAGAAAGAGATACTTGGGTCCGAGTGGATTTCTGTCCTTGTGTCAGGGTATTTGTAATTTTCACTGCTGAGAGTGCTGAGCTGGACACAGCTGGTCACAGGTGACAAGCAGCTTCTGGAGTGAAATTCATTCTTTTCAGTAAGGAAAACGTGATATTTTGGTGCCATCCAGGAAAACTAAAGAGCTGTCTGTCTGTTAGCACTCACCTGATGAACAAGATGGATTTTGTCAGACTGAGAACACTTTTACTTATCTGACTGATGACAGATAAATCAACCCCCTGGTGATAAACCTACTTTGTGGACTTCCTTTGCAGATATGTCCCCTGCCCCTGTGTTATCTGTCAACATTTTTCTGCTTCCAGCAGGCAAATTGCATTGTTTGTCTCTTTTTGTAGTTAGAAAATCAAAGCACAAAGACCTCAGAGTTTAAATCCGCAAAGTCACTGAGAGGTCTGTTTTATTTTTTTCTGTGGCTGGAGCTTTGAGTGCTTTCCCTGTAGTTATGAAAGAAATATTCTGTACATGGACCAACAGCAAGAGCAGCACTTTCTGCTCTGAGCATCCCTCCTCCCTAGATTTAAGGGTTCCCATTCCTTTCTTATCTCTGAGAAATTGTCATGGGGTCTCTGAAGCTCTCAGCTCAAGAACACCACCAATACAAAGACAATTAAATCCAAGCATTTTCTGAGTGGGGTTTTGCCCTTTCCACTGCCTCTTATACCTCTGAGGTTCAAGGGCACCTTGTATTTATGCATCAATATCCATTTGGAACTGCCTTCACACTTTGTACTCAGTGCAGTCAGCCTGCAATCCTTGCTTGTTGCTTCCCTCTCCTCGTTGCCACCTTTGATAAGGGAAACCATTTTCAGTGTTTCAGCTCTGCTGCTTGCCTCTAAAAGGACAGTGTTGCTCACATTAAAAAGTATTTCATAACCACAATGATTTCTACAGCTAACAGTAAAGCAGGGAAATATTTGTTTTCAAATTAATGCACTGCTGCTGGGATTCAGTGTTGAGGACCTGAAAGTGAGATGAGCGAGAATCAAAAATAGACCTGACTCATTGATTTTTATTCTTTAAAGAAAGAAAAAAATCAAACTAGAATGGAAACACCTGCCTTCATTATGTGTTTGGATATTTAAATGGGGCTGTAGGAAACCTGGCTGGGAAGTGCTTTTGGTGGCCATAGGTATGGGTTAAGGGACAAACCAGGGTCCCTGCGCAGCCAAGAGTCCCTGTCACTCTCACTCCCATGGTCTAATTGAGGTGTTAGGGCTGGGTTGGACTTGATGACCTTGAAGATCTCTTCCAACCTAGTGATTTTGTGATTCTGTGATTCTGTGACTGTGATTTTGGGATTCCAGGATTCTGTGACTCTGTGACTGTGATTCTGTGACTCTGTGACTCTGTGACTCTGTGATTCTATGAATTTGGGATTCTGTGACTCTGTGACTGAGATTTTGGGATTCTGTGATTCTGTGATTTTGTGATTCTGTGATTCTGTGACTGTGATTTTGGGATTCCGGGATTCTGTGATTCTGTGACTCTGTGATTCTATGAATCTGGGATTCTGTGACTCTGTGACCGAGATTTTGGGATTCTGTGATTTTGGGATTCCGGGATTCTGTTATTTTGGGATTCTGTGACACTGTGACTCTATGATTCTGTGATTCTGTGACTGTGATTTTGGGATTCTGTGACTCTGTGTTTCTGTGATTTTGGGATTCCAGCATTCTGTGATTTTGGGATTCTGTGATTTTGGGATTCTGCGATCCCGGGGGTCAGCGCCTCCCGTTGGTCTCCGGCTCGGGGCCGCCCCGCCGCCTGCTGGCAGCGCGCGGTACTGCGGGCGCCGCCTGGGCCGGGCCGTGCTGCGGGGCCGGGCCCACAGCGAGGTTCCCTGGGCTCCCCTCACGCTCCCGAGGGCATCGCTTGCTGCTCTTGGGCGGCGTTCCGCTTCCAACGCGGCCTTTAACTGCCCTCTGCAAGGGCATCCCCTCCACCAAGGCTTGCCGGGCGTCAATTATCGACCTTACACGGAATTTTTGATCTCGTGGCCGTTTTGCGGCGAGTCAGCTTAATTAGTCCTAACAGCCAGCCTCATCTCTAGGCTGTGCTTGTCGTATTAGTGCGAGTCCTGGGAGCTGGATTGCTGAGTCAGCGCTTCCTGATGTCATCCGAAGGCGTCGCTTTATACATTTCAGATGAGGCTCAAAGCCTGTTGGCTTCTCTCTCTACTGATGTATTTTTAATTAGCAGTTTGGGGCCTTTGCTGATGGAGCCACGGAGGGTGATCTCGGTGGCACGGCCTGATCGGTCTGTGCAGGAATGCTAATGGCTCACAGAGCCTGTAACACGTCGTCCAGGCAACCCTGAACTGGAGAGCCAGGAGCCCTTGGGCAGGGACTTGCTGGATGTTCCAGCACAAGATGCCAGGATACCTAACTAGAGTGGCAGAATGCCTACAGAAAGAGGACAGGGAGCCAGTAATGGGAAACTTGTTACTTTTTGATGAATTAGCTCCAGAGCATGCCAGAAGGACAGTTGTTTTCACTGTCCGCAAAATCTGTGCAAAGCATTCAGGGGAACTGCAAGCTGTCAGAATAAGCCCTCCCAAAATGAACTGTTTCATGGTGTGGTATGTATAATTTCACATTTTTCTTACTACAGGGATGATTTAGTATCCATGACTTGGTAACAGATTTCATCCTCGATTATGAAAGAGTTGCAATGCATCAGAGCCACATCCTGCAAGGGGCTGAGTATCTTCTGAACCATGCTGAGTGCCTTTGGCTCTACCCTTGTCACCAAGAGTAGGCAAAAAAGCTCAGCACTCCCCACCAGCATTTTAGCAAGGGCTGGGACAAAGTCACAGAGTCCTTTGGCACTGTGTAGCCCAGAAGGGCACAGAGAGGATTATGGGGACTGTTCAACCCAGCCAAAACCTGTGCAAAGTCTGGCACTTTTGCTTGCTGTCTTTACAAGAGATATTGTCATTATTTATTGATTTTTTTTTTTTTTTTTTTTGTGTTGCAGTAGCATCTTAGATAGGAACCCTTAGGCCAGGAGCCATGCAAAACCAGAATAGAAAGACAATCCTAGCTCCAAAGGAGCTCACAGTGAGACAAGAGACAACAAATGATAATTAGACACAGTGGCAAGATAAGAGAACAAGGGACTAATACTATTAAGTGGGAAAAAGGATGAATCCACAATCCGATACTATTGCAAAAAAAAAATCACAAAAATAGCCTATTTTCTTGCCTGTTTTCCCTCCCTAGCTAGATTTTGTGCAAAGCCGGAAACGTGTCTGTTGCCTTCAATGTGCTGGATTTGTTACAAATCTTCCTCAGAAAGTTCCTGACCTAAAACACATGGAAAAAGATGGGAGTGTTTTTGCTGGCTTCAGTGGACCTTGGATGAGCCAAAATCTTAAATGCAGAATACTTTAGTGGAAATGAGATATTATGTTTGCAGCTGAACTTTTGTCAGCCTAAAGCCCCATGCCCCAAAAGATTTATTCAGGGACTTCCTTGTTTACTAGTACTACTAGTTTAGTAGTTCCTCCCACTTTTTCCCTTTAAATGAATGTGTTCCAAAACCAACCCTTGCCACCTGATATTGGGATTGTTTTCTGCTTGAATCAAAACATTTTGATCTCAGGTCCAGCTTGTGCAGATTCAGATACCTTAGGTAAAATGCAAATAATTTTGTCTTAATATCACCACCAGTTTGACAGATACTTCACATGACAAGTTTTGAAAATCTGCTTTTCCAACAACTTACAGTCTGAGCAAGTACCTGTATGCTTCCTTAGATAATGGCTTTGTGCATCAGCAGTAGCAGAGGATACAGCAGTTATCTGGGGACCTGTACCTTATTTCTATTTACAGCCATAAGGGTAGAAATGGAAAAATTTTAGAAATGGGAAAATGTGTGGATCTTATGTCTTTTTTTTTTGTTGTTGTTGTTTTTTGTTTTTTTCAAAAATCTGTTCTAACATTTTGTTGTTGAACCACACTGTGCTCCAGGATTAAAAAAAGA
The DNA here is from genome assembly GCF_047830755.1 of Zonotrichia albicollis. NCBI lineage: Eukaryota > Metazoa > Chordata > Aves > Passeriformes > Passerellidae > Zonotrichia > Zonotrichia albicollis. Next base: position 50,289,523 of record NC_133823.1, on the reverse strand, counting down.
GCTTCATTGCACAGGTTCTTCTCCTTCTTTGCTCTAGCCAACCCAGAAGTCTGAAGGAAAGGTGACTTTAATTGAAAGAGCAGGTGCCCCACTGGTAACTACCTCTGCTTGCCTGTCCCCTCTGTTGCATCACAGCTAGAAAAGCAGCTTTGATGGTGATAAGAAGTAGCAGTAATCCTGCTCACTGCTGCCACTGAGAATGCAGGGAGTGAGAACAGACCAGAAACCTGGGAGCAAAGCTGTCATTGTGCCATCAAAAGAAAAAAATGTCACAAACCCCACTCCTTTAGAGGAAAAGGCCTATCTTCAAAAAATACTTAGAAGGGGAATCACCTGTGAAAGGAAGGGATAAATCTAACAGGTACTTTCAAGGAGTGTCAGGCCAGTTGAGGGCAAGAAGATAAATAAGCAAAGTGAGAAAAATGAAACTCAGAGCAGTATAAACCTTTAGTAAGTGCTGCATTTCTGTAGAAGAAGAAAATATTTCTCTTCAGGTTACCACAAAGAGGCAGAAAGTCACTCTGGCAGCACTTTGGTACTGCCATGTCTAGCAGTTGATTGCAATCACTGAACATGAGACTGCAAATCACATGAGAGTTTCTGTTTAATACTTTGCTAGCTCCAGCAAAAGGTCTGATGTACCTTGCTCACTGAGTCATTTTTAGAAAAAGAATCTTCCCAGGCACTCAGCATTCAGTAAACTCTGCAAACAGGAGTAAAAATAATGCTAAGCCCAGGAGACTGTGACAGTTGGCAGGAGAGGCTGTTCAAGTAATTGATAGGAGTATCTGGAGAAACATAACAGGAGGAGAGATGGAAATTTGTGATCCAGCGAGAGGGACAGCCCCTTCCTGTACTGGGAGGAGTCATGCCCATTTCTTTTCAAAGTGAGGCACCAGCCATGACAATGGGAGGGCAGTGGGCACAGGTCTGTCCCACCAGGATTGCTCTTGTGCTCCCCATAGTGTGATCAGACCCTCAGGTGGGGGCTGTGAAGACAACTTGATTTGGCATCCAGGGTACATGAGTGGAACTCTGCTCCACTGGTGAGTGGAGTTCAAAGCACCATTCAGGCCATCTGTCAGCTGAGGGAAATTACCTCTCCACAGGTTGAAATGGGGCCTGTAGATGCCTAAATGTGGGTGTCATTCTGTGAGATGAGTGCCAACAGTGGAAGCAAAGCCATCAGAGCTACACCAGCTGGCAGGAGCTATAAATCTGAGCCTATTATTTTCCTGGCTTCCAGAATATCTATGTCCTTATTTACATTAACCAGAGTTAGCAGACACACTTTGCTAACGAATTCACTACTGGCAGCAGGATAGAAATGAAGGTATTTTACAGATCCTCATAAAATAGATTGCTAACTATTCATGAAATATTAAATTCAGGGGCTTATGCCTGGAGTATTAAATGCAGTTAATGATGCATTTTTGACCTCCTTTGTGCTTTTGTGGTTTGGCCAAAGTGTTCATACATCTGGAATCTGGCTTCTTCGTAAAATGTTAAGTAAACCTGAAGTTGCCATCACATACATGAGAAATTACAGAGCTTTGCTTTTGAAAATTCACCTTCACCATGTCTGTGCTTTTGAGTAAAATGCCACATTTTAAGCATCTCTTTGGATGAAACAGAACATTTTCTGGTCCCAAGGAATGCAGTACTATACTTGCTTCAAGTTGAGGCAAGAATTTTCCTCTGGCTCTGTAGTGCAATGCACACATCTCCTTAAATGAGCTTGGTTTGCCTGCAGAACCCTCCTGCAGAGCTGTGCAATGGCATGGCAAGTAATAGCTTAAACCTGCCTAGAGCAGCATCTTTTAACAAAAAATTTCCAGCCAGTGTCACATTTAGTCAGCACAGGAGATGCTGTCAGTGCTCTAGCTGAGACTGCCAAATTTTAGCTTTGAAAATGGTAAGTCAGCCTTGCTCTTGTGTCCTGCTCTTCCCACTCCTTGGGGCAAACAGCTGGATTCACACACAACCTGCGTGTGCTGGGACATGCTGAGAAATGGTGAACTGCAGTCAGTGCTTGCGCTGAGGAAGAGGAGCTCTGGCAGGAAAAAATATGCTAAAAATGTGCTAAAACCTGCCATTTGAAGAAGATACCTCAGAGTCTGAAGAAATAAGGAAAACATGCAATTATTTCTCATAACTGTTTTTATCTCTTTCTACAACAAAACAGACTGTTTTAAGTAATCTCCTGAGGTAATTATCTGCATTTCCAAAAGGGCTTTTATAATCCTTTTCCTGTCTTCTCTGGAGCATGGTTATATGAATTGAAAGTTTATTCACCTGGGTTTTGACACAATTTGTTTTAGAGTTCAACTCTGTATCCTTGAATGGATTTTCCTCCTTCCCTGATTCATTATAGGGTATGGGTTTGAGTTCCTTATGCAAGATTTGCTAATGGCTATTTTCTCTTTCCATCTCTTCTTTTTATCAGAGATTTAACTCAGTGACTCAGAATTTGTATCAGCCATAAGAGTTCATTTCAGTTCTTGGAGGAATTTGGGGGGAATTGAGCTTGGAATTCTGTAGGTTAGTTGCTTAGCTACCTAGTGTGTTCCTAGACCATCTCCTTCCCCCCCCCCCCCCTTTATTTAGCATGTCCACTGTAGTCTGAACTTTCTTCTGTGTCTCCTTTCATCATATACATTTGCAGGCTTTTAAAAAGTTTTGCTGGCTAGTTCTGTGAGAGACTGAGAGCACATTTTGTAAGTGCTGTGCTGTTCCTGTTGCTGGTCTTCAGCAATCATCCCTTTTGAATGGACTTCTATGATTTTGTGGTATCATGTGGTTAAATTTCCTTAAGGAGCTGACAGAATTTCTACTTATACTGGCCAGTTTAGACTTGGTAGGTCATTTCAAATCTGGCCTGAGTACAAACAACTCCATTGATACCACACATAAACACGGAGCAAGTTTTAACAGTGTCTGAAAAAGCTGATCTGTATTTGTCACTTAATTCTACTTTGTTTCAGGAAGCAACTATAATCATTCAAAAGGCACACACTTGTGAACATATTCACACATCACAGTATCCTGGGCTTACCATATAACCTCTCACTAAATAACGAGCTAATCAACAGGGATGGTGCCTTTGGAAGTTACCAGATCAAAAATACCTGAGCTGCCTTCAGCCTGCACATTCCCCAGTCCTGCTCCTAAGGCTCCTTCACACAGACAAAGATTTGGCTTGCTGGGGAGGACAAGCAGTGAATTGACTTTGTTGTCCCAAAAGAACTGAGGCTTTCCAGGCTTCCACCCATCCCAGGGCTGGCTGTGACTCAGAGATGTCTCACCAATCCCACTGCCCTTTCCTAGAGCCACCCACTCAAGGGTCACTCCTTCCCTAGCCAAGTCTGCTGGACATTTTCTTCTTGCTGCTCCCTCTGACTTTCTCTTTCCACTGCTGGCTGCTCCAACTTGTCATCAGTTATGTGTAAGTATCTGAAGGGAGGATGCCAAGAGGGTGGAGCCAGGCTCTTCTAGGAGCAATAGGACAAGAGACAATGAGCAGAAACTGGTGCACAGGAGGTTCCACCAGACTATGAGGAAGAACTTCTTTACTGGTTTGAGCACTGGAACAGATTGCACAGAGAGGGTGTGAAGTCTCCCTCACTGGAAATATTCAAGAACCATCTGGACACAATCCTGTGCCATGTGGGATGACCTTGCCTGAGCAGGGTGATTGGACCAGATGATCCATCCATGCTCCCTTCCAACCTTTCCCATTCTGTCATTCTCTGATGCTGTGGTTTAGTGATTTCAACTCCACCATCCAGCACACAGCACCGTGTCCCCTCCTCTGCCATGCTCACCTGTGCTGGCAGCTCCAGAGGTGCTCTTTCCAACCTTCCTCATCCAAGATGTCCCTCTGGTTTCAGGCAGCCCAGCTCTCTGAAAGGCCAGCAGAAGAAAATTCATTTTTCTTGTCCCCCAAAAAGCAGAAATGTAGTTGAAATCTAGTCAGTCAAAAAGTGTTTCTTTCAGCCTGATGGGGTTTCAGAGCAAAGATGTGGCAGCCAATCAAAGATGTGGACACTGCAGATTCTCAAAAATCAAAAGGGAAGGGGAGGGCATTGATCCAAGCTGATGAGCATAAAAATTGTTAGTGACGAGAAATACCACAGCTTCACCAGCTGCAACTGGCCAGCCTCATGCCCTCCACTAGGTCTAGCCCTCAGCTGGATTTATTCTAACCAGATTTGTGTCTGTCTTAGTTCTGGCTGCAAATCTGGATGGATGAGTGATGGCTACTGGGAAAATCAGAGTGGGTGGGAGAACACTGTCATGTGCCTTGAGGCTGTGCCCAATGTTAGATCTTGCTCAGAGGCAGTTTCTGGTATTAGCTCATGAATATAAAAATGCCAAAATGCCATGCACAGTCAGCTGCCAGCCACTGGGAGCTGTGGGGACAAGACAAACCAGTTTTAATGAGGAGAAGATTCCTCTCAAATAATTCCTAGCTGATCCATAACATGAAATGTTTCTGTTTCTCAGGTCCCCTTGCACAGAACAGTTCTATAGCAGCTGAGGTTCTTCTCTGAGATTCAGACTTTCACTAAACAAAGGAAAAAGGAAACATAAAATGTCTGGCCTTCAGAACTGTGAATAAAACCTTCCAAGCATGGAAAGAAAGTCAAGTCTTGCCTGTGCATGGAAGTTGATGGCTTTAACCACTTTAGAAGGCAGAATGGAAGACATTAGCCTAGTATACAGCCATTTTATACCAGTATAGCAAATCCCATATGGCAGGGAAACATATGGGCACAGTTCTCAGACACTTCTATCCTAACAGAGGACCAAGCATACTATAGGAGGCATTTTGGCCCATGTTGGCAATCAGGAACAACCCAGTTTAGCACAAATGATGCAGGAATGCTGCAGCCACTCAGCCCTTGGTTCAGACAGAGCCTCCTCCTGCACAGCAATTACACCAACCCAAAACCCAGCTGTAACCTTGCTCTGAGCAAGGCTGCTGTGCTCAATCAGAAGGGATCAGTTCCAGAAATGTCTGACCATATCATAGCATTGGAGGGCTTTGCTCTTCCTTTTTAATAACAGAAGCCTGCACCAGGCATACCTCAGGTAGCAGAAAAGTCATCTTGCTGGCAGAGCTCCCTGTGCTTGGGAACTGTTCTGACCTTTCAGCAAAAGAAGGATCATTATATCTGTAGAAACTGAGTTTCCCCTATAAAGGATGGCTGTAAGAGTAGCAAGTACATCTTTGCAACAGAGCACAAGCCTAAATCTGCAGCTGCCCTGAAATGTTTGTTCTGAGACAAGTGGGTGCTGTCCTCCTCTTTCTAGAGGTCAAGGACCCTAATGAATGTATCATCCCCTTGATGAGCTGTTTCTGAGCAGTGTGACTCCAAGGGACTTCTTCCAATGCTTTTTCCTGGTTTTCCTGTGACCCTCAAAAATACTTTGTCTGCTTTTCAAACACCTGGAAAAAAAGGCTTCTAATGGTTTCTGCAGCTTAAGTGAGCTCCCTGGGGCCTGCAGAAGAAAGTCCTTCTGGTCTCTTCCTCCCTTGTCCTCCAGCTCAGCTCTGCATCTCTCTGTGGCAGATGGCAGAGGCTGATTTGTCCCAGGTAACTGCTCTGTGCCAGCACCTGGAATTGTGCCTGGAGGCTCTGGGCCCTCAGGGCTCTGCCCTTGGACCTGTGCTTCCTTTGCATAGTCATCTTCTCCAACAGTCTCAGGCTACAAGAACAGCTCCTGTCAGTGCTCCAGCAGCCAACCATGGACATGGGCTATGGTGTAGATTGTCCATACAGTTACCAGTGCAGTTCAATAAAGAGATGTCATTACAAAACCCTGGTTTGCATCCAAATTTCTGAATTTTCCTTAGTCTGCCTCTAGTGCAACGCCAGTACTTTTAAGATAGCTGGAAAGCAGAAGCACATTTGTGAGGACTATCAAAAAGTTACTTACCACTTCCAAACTGGGGATGTTAATTTTACAATGCACCTTTTCATGTGAAATATCTCCGTCATACCTTGTTCCAGTAAGGAGTTTCAAAGAGAAAAAAACTCTGGGCTGCCTGATGGAAAATTCTCACTATCTTTTCATTGCCTGAGAGGGAAATCCCAAAAACCTGAGCTTTGATATTTAGTGATGCTTCCCTTCCATCTTTATGTCTGTGGGTTGTGTCTGTGATTATTTGCACATATATAGCTCATATGCCAGTCTCTGGAGAGCCAATTTTTCTACATTATTGAAGCAGTGTTTTCTGGATCCACACTGCCTTAGAGATGTGAAAGGGAATCTTTTAACAGTGCTGGAAGATGTCTCTGGCAGGTACAAGCCTAAAGATAGTTGTGAAAAGTCACTTTTTGAGGATAAGAGTAGTTTATACCCCTGAACAACATCCAATGGGATTCTGAGTCCCCAGGACACAGGCAAAGGCAGTCAGGAGAGTGAATGAAGAAAGCAGGGAAAAATTTCTTCCCTCAGAGAATTTTTCTTGACCATTTGCTAACTGAATGTAAACAGACCAGTGCTTCCCAGCTCTTTACAGATTCACCACAAGCTTCTGCTGTTTTTCCCTACTGTGCTGCAAAGCAGAGTCTGCAGGCTTTGCCATGAGGGTGCATAGTTGGCACATAGCTCAGGAAAACCAGCTCTTCATCTCAGGTACATTTCCCAGGTGCCACACTTCACCTGCTGGGGCCTTTGCCAATTACTACCCCAACCTGGGCCAGCCAGGAGTGGTCTCTCTTCTCCCAGCCCCTCCACCTGCAAAACCTCATACATCCAGGGCTGAAACCCACCAGCTGTCCCAGCCCTGTACTTGTGGCAAACCCTAAGGAAGAGCACAGGGCTGGATACAACAGCAACAAGGGATTTCCCTTGCCATGGCAAACCTCAACAAGCTGAGAAGCCACCTTCCTGCTTCTTTCTAGCATTCCCCATGCCTGAAAATCTTCAAGGCCATGTTGGTGAACCCTGAACAACCTGATCTGATGGGTGTCATCCCTGTCCATGGCAGAAGGGCTGTAACTGTATGATCTGTAAGATCCTTTCCAACCCAAATCATTCTATGATTCCTGACTACTTCCTCAAACCCAGGGCATTCAGCAGCACAGCTGGGGACAGGATCAGTCCTTGCTTTCTCAGGGCTTGTTAAACCTGCAGTGTGTGTCTGCTCAGCAGCAGGTGAGAGGCCCAGAGGGACCAGTTTCTATAGGAAATGCCAGAAGACTGGAGTGTATGAAGCACAGTTCATGAACTTTGGTGGGGAGGGGCAGCAATACCTTGGGTGTAGGATTTGGAGAGGTTTCACACTCAGAGAGGACAGTGGAAATATGCAGAGCAGCTTCCAATGAAGAATTAGAGGTAAGCTTAGTCTGTACAATATGGAAGTGAGCTTGGAGCACAGCACTAGGACAGCTGGAGGATCAGCCTGTCCGGGGAAAATTGAGCTGCTGAGAGGGCTTGAGGTGTTCAAAGCCTGGCAGTGCCTTGGAGAGAGGCCTGGTAGCTTGGCAGCCACACTTTTCTGCTCTGAGTTCCAGAAGGAGAGAGGGGTTTGGTTCAGAGCTGATATTTGCTCTGTGGTGCTGCTCCTAAAAGCATTAAAAAATGCTTTCCTGTTTCATTTGGCTGATTTGTTGTTTTTCCTCTCTTTTCCTTCCCAGCCCTGTAATAGTGGCTGGGCTTTGCTCTCACATCTAGGATTGTGCGCTAGGCAGGAGACCTGTCAGGTGGAATGTGAACCCAGAACAGGGACAGGAGTTTGTTGTTTGTTTCAGTTTGTTCTGGGTATAGAGACCTTTCTGCCTGGGATCCCTAGAATGTCTCTCTGTGACTGTTTTCAAATTAATCCAGGTGTTATGCTGTACCATGAAAAATATCGTTCAACACAGGGAAGGAACCCCCACAGACCTACATATTTGCCTTTGAACAAACAAGGACTCCAGAGAGATGGAAATGTAAGTGACATGCTGCATGCAGTCAGTGGGAAGCATTAGAAACACTGGGATTACTTTGCAAATCCTTTTTCAAAGCAGAAGCAGTAGGACACAGCCACATCAGACACATATCATTTTTCTGCTCACAAATGCTTTTAGACACTTAATCATAGCCTGTGGCATGTTCACAAGAGGATGTGCATTGGAGCAAATCCTTGGTCCATATGCTCTGGAGCAATCCCCAGTTCCTCCTCAGTTACAGCCAAAAGTGGCATGAGTTTTGGGAAAATCATCTGTCTTGTTATCATTAGGAGGATGGATGTATTCCCTGCCATATATTATAGCCAATGCTTTTCTCATTATTACTGTTTAAATGAGACCATTACTCCCAAATGCAACATCTTCCTTTAATAATATCAGATTTTCAGAGCTTCTCATCTCTGCACCCAGACAGTATTTTGTTTCAGTCTGTCCTTATCTACAGCATGAAATTTGTCTCCTATTTCTCCTGCTTGGTAAATCACATTTTTTCATAGGCTGCCACAGATGCTCTGCATGGCCAGACATCATTCTTTTAATTTTCAGCTTCAGCCAAGCACTGCTTGCATGAGAATTTTGGCTCTTATTTGGTATGGGGACTTACCAAGGAGAGGCATATGCCTGCCACTGGCTCATGCCCCTTCTTTTGAAGCTTTAATTTTTCCTCTGTGTGCTTTTTTTTTTTTTTTTTTGTAAAGCATCATTTAGTAAGAGCCTGGCAGGTCTGTGATGTGCCTGAGTACCTGGGAGCACAGACAGAATTTCTCCCAGACAAGTGATCCCACCAGAATCCAGCCCTGCTGCCCAAGACAGAGGGAAGGAAGAATCAAGGGGTCAGAGGAAAAGAGTAATTTCATAGCGATAGATAGATAGATAGATAGATAGATAGATAGATAGATAGATAGATAGATAGATAGATAGAGATCACTGAACAAGAAACTTTCAAATCTACCAAGCTACTGAGCAAACTTGAACTATGCCAGAGAGTGAGCTGCAAAAGGGAGGAGGGAAGCCAGTCTCTGGGGATGGGATAATGCACATCTGACATCCTCACCTGACTTTTCAACACAAGGCTACAGGAACACTGCAGCAGATTGCCTGGGGAGGCTGCATCCTTCCCAGCACAGGATATTTTGAGCAAAAGCCATCAGTTAGGAGCAGTTGAAGGTACTGCCATATACAGTACCTATGCACAGGAATGACTTCAGGATCTTTTGAGAGCTTTCTTGTATTGTCTTGTCCCCCTCCAGCTCTTTCCCACAGAGGGCAATGACAAAATATTTGCCCTTTATAAGGGCAGGTGGCCAGTATTTGAGTCTGGTACTTACTCAAAAATTTATTGCTCTCCTCTTGGTTATCAGCCATGGCTCTTCTAACCAGAGTTTTACATTGTGTCTTGTAATGCACACACCACCTTCCCTCTGCCAGTTGAGGAAAAAGCTGACTTGGAGCCAAGACAAATGAAATGTTCTCTGCTCATTGCCTAAGCTGAGTAAAGCACTGAAGATAAATGTGTGCCTAAAACTGCTTGGATTTACTGGTTTTATATCCCAGGTTAGCTTGGTTCAATGAAGGATTCTTAGGGACATTTTTAACCTTGGCAACTTTAAAGGGAGAGGGACTATGGCCTAACACCCTTCCCAGAGGAAGGGAAATCTTAAAAGCTGTCCATGATCAACAGCCCAGCTTCTCAAAGAGCACTAGATCTGCTTCAGCCAACAGTAGCCTCTGGGGAGTTCAGATCCAATCTCTGCCTGCTGGGCCCAGGTGCACGTAAAGCTACCTTTACTCACCTTATATGCTGCAGCTGTTTCACAGGCAGGTAGTGGAGAGCAAAACCTGTATTTGAGGAAAAGCTCTTGATGGCTCTATGTCATTTTGCATGTTTGGTAGCACATAAAGCTGTTTAGGTCTTTATGATGTTGCACAGCACTCAAGCAGGAAAGTGCTTAAAATTATAAAACTTCTTGTAAAGAAATTCATAACCTTCCTGTACTCATTAGAGTATGGGTCTCAACAGAAGCTTCCCCTAAACAGAAACCTGCAAGCTAGGGTGATCTTACTGCTGTCTAGAAGGAGGAGATCCTATTGACTGGGACAAAAACTGAGATCTCAGTGTGCAGACTTGTCTGGTACATTGTGGGTTGACCCTCATTGGATGCCAAGTTCCCATCAAAGCCACTTTATCACTCCCCCTCCTCAACTGGATGGGGGAGAGAAATCTGTAAGGGGATAGAATATGAGAAAATAAAGGTAGTATAGAAAGTAATCTTACCCCTAAGGAGTTGCAGCTGGGCCAATTATTAAAGATTAGGAGCAGGCCTGAACTTTAACAGGCCACAGCTGTAGCCAATAAGAAGAGTGTTATAAAATAGTGGGTTGGTTGGTTGAGAGGGGTTTGGAGTCAGTTGGCTGTTGTGAGAAGAGGAAAGAGTCAGTGCTTGGAGGAGCTGCCTATGAGAAACACTAAGGAAGTATGAAACTCTTGCAATAAAGAGCTAACAGTCTGGAACCCCTGCAATATAATGGTAATAGAAATCCTAACAAAAACTTTATGGGTTGAGATATGGACAGGAAGGATCACTCACCCATTGGTGTCATGGGAATAACAGACTCAATTTGGGATGAATTATTATATTATCAATTAGATCAGAATAGCATAATGAGAAACAAAAACTAAATCTTAAGACACCTTCCTCCCATCCCACCCTTCTTGCTGGGTTTAACTGCACCCCTGATTTTCCCTATCTCCTCCATCCACCTTGGAGCTGGGTGGCATTGGCTCTGTCAGACATGGGAGAAGCTTCTGGCAGCTTCTCACAGAAGCCACCCCTGTAACATCCCCACCTTCAACACCTTGTACATAAACCTCCTTCACTGGGCAAATGGGGGAGGCAGAGCTCTGTCCTGGCGGCACTTGTGGGCACTGAGAGGGTTTGGTGCACTGTGATGGGCACTGCTGGGAGCCAGACTTTGAGGCAGAGCAATGTGAAGCTGAAACAAGCCCTGTGGGACAGAGGTACCTGGAGTGCCCCTCCAGGATCAGTCACCAGCACAGCTTCATCCAGGTAGGAGGGGCAGCCTTCTCCTGTGGCACTGCTCTCCAGGCTGGTGAGGAAACACAAGAGGGAGCACAGAGCAGTGTTTAATAATGAACATATGGCTCTCAAAGCACAGCCTCAGAGGCTGATTTATCGACACCGAGACAATGGGCTATTGTGCTGTGTCACAGGGACCCTTCCACTGGCTCTATTCATTCCTACAGATATATGAACTGCCCATCTCTTATTAAATGATCTCCTCCTGTCTTAGGTTGTTGCCTTCTCACTTCTTTTCTCTCCTGCTTTTCCTGGAGGGTATTTTTGAGCTGTAATATATAAATATTTGACACCAGTGCATTATTTTTTTCCTTGGCTGTGGTCAATGGCCGCATGTAAGAGTGTTGTCTAAGGGGGATTTTGCTACTCGTAGCAAAACCAGATCCTCTCACTACAGTTTGTGCTGCTCTTTCATATTCTGGCAGGTAATGTGACCCGGCAATCAATGGTAATTACTACTGCCTGAGGACTAAGACATCAGGTACTCTGCTGCAAACTGCAAACCTGCTTCTCCCCAGGTTCTTTATGAATGGTACCACCAAGTATTGGTGAGGCCTTGAAAATCCCTCAGGAAAACTGAATCTGCATTGTTACTGTATAAATAGGAAAACAAAGGCACAGTCAAGTCCCAGCACAAATTATGAACTGTGATTGTGGGACACCCCAGTTCTTGGCTTCCCAGTGTTGATGCCAAGGGCCCCATTCCCTTGTGTTGTGAGATCTGTTTCCCAACAATGTAGAGTGGAAGAGAATTGCTGTTTGAGAATAGAAGGAAGCATTTACTATCTCTGTTCTATTTCCATTTCCTTTGGCCCAAATAATGCAGTGAAATACAAGATTGGAAGAGGGAAAAGTATGTTATAAAAGTAGTCAAAACTTAGCATTCAGCTAAGGAAATGTCAGCACTAAATAGTGCTTGTGCAGTGTTAATTCAGGCCTCTGCATGCACATGCATTTGAAGACAGATTATAGTTGTACACATTGTTTCCTCTAGTCCCCCACCTCATTTAGTACCCAGAAAGGATGATGCTCAATTAGTGAACAGTTAGTCAATAATTTCTTCTATTCTTACTGTTGTGAAAGAGTCTAGTGTCTTATTTAATATCAGTCTTTCAACTCTGCTCTGAACACACTCACTTCTCCTGGGCACGTCTCTGGAACTCTTTGGTGTTTGGGTACTTCAAAAACACAAGTACTTCCTGTCACAGCCTGCAAGTTAATTGGTGAGACCAAACCCCTTGTACCAGGGAGGGAACCAAGGCACAGGCTGAGGCTGGAAACCATTTTTAAATTGGGTTGTTCGGTGGAAAGACACTGAGGTGTTGGAGCATAACAAGAGAGCTGGGGGAGGGTGTGGAGCACAAGTCTGATGAGGAGCACTTGAGGGAACCTGGGGGTGTTATATCTGGGCAAAAGGAGGCTCAGGGGAGACCTTATCACTCTCTATAACTACCTGAAAGGAGGCTGTAGCCAGGTGGGGGTCAGCCTATTCTACCCAGCAACAAGTAATAAGACAAGGGAAAGGCCTTAGTTTGTACCAAGAGTGGTTAAGGTGGGATATAAGGAAAAAGTTCTTTGCTCAGAGTGGTCAAGCATTGGAACAGACTGCCCAGGGAGGTAGTATAATCACCATCCCTAGAAATGTTCAAAGTAAGTGTATATGTGGTGTTTAGGGACATGGTTTAATGGTGGGCTTGGCAATGCTGGGTTAGTGGTTGGATTTGATCGTATTAGGGGGCTTTTCCAACCTTAATTATTCTATGATACCAATGACTGTTTCCTTTGTTTCTAACTGCTTGATCCAAGCTTATGGCAGAATGACTTCAGTTTAGGATTACCACTAATCACTAACTCGGGTCTTTCCCTACAAAACAGCCACGTTGGCCTCCCTGCAGTTTCCTGTGTATGAGCTGAGGAGGTGCTGTGCTGGAGCTCTGAGCCTTGGCACTCACAGTGACAGGCAGACCAGGCTAGTTAAACATGGAGTAAACCCAACAGATTTGCTGTGGCAGGTCCTGCCAGACAGAGCAGGAGAGTGTCTGAACCCTGCTGGCAGAGCTGCCAGGGCAGGCTGGGAGCCAGCAGCCTGGGCTCGGGCACGAGCGCTGCACTGGGCAGAGACCAGACACACGGAGCAGAGCCTGCTCTGGGGGCTGAGCTTTCAGAGCAGTACAGGCACAGCTAACGCAGCCTTGGCCTCGGGTTTTCAGGATTAAAGGCAGCATTAGTGCTGCTGGAGCCAAGGGGAAGCGTCAGTCTTCAGAAAGTGTCACCCAAAAACTGCAGGCCAGTTTCAGAAGTAATCTGCAAGCAATTTGTCCATGGTCATATGGGAAATATGTGGCAGGCTGGAAATACGATGCGGACATCCATCTCCCAGTCCAGTGTTTTAATAACAAAGCTGTACTTCCCAGATACTCACCTACTTTGTTATTTTTTCCTCTATCAGAAACATTCTTTATACGTGTCTATTTTTTTTTTCCACAACAGCTTTACAAGGGTGGATGTCTGTTACAGACCATTTTTTTTCACACTGAATACTGAGGGTATTCCAATGAATTTATTTTGTAGAGCCCCTTGAAAATATTTTTGATGATTAACATTCAAGCACTCCAAATACATTTGCTAGCCTGGAAGAACATCAAGCACTGAGAATTTAATTCACCAGTGAGATGCAGTGTAGGGGGACCTGCAGCTAAAAGGTATTAGTGTTTTAGGAACCACAATCCAAGGGGAAAAATGCTATAGTGTGTTGCATTCAAAACTATGAGTGAGCTGGGGTAAACAGAAATGCTGTTCTGTGAAGTGATGCTTAGGGAATAGCTAGTCACACCTTTCTGCTTTGTGAAATTAATACTTCCAGGCACAAAACTGATCCCTTTGAAACTTTTTAGTCTTTTAAATCTTCCTGTTGGTGTTCTTCTGTGCAAGTTAGACAAGACTTAAGCAACTAATTTCAACTGGTGCCTAATTTTTGCAGAAACTCTGGATACCTGGCGACTCAGGGGGTGAGGTCAGTGAAAGGATCAGTCCAAGCCGTTGTTCAGGGGATGGTAAGGCCAGAGCACTGTGGTTGTTCTTAACCAACTTAGTCAAAAATTGATATCTATCAAAGAAGGCCACACTTCCCTCCACACTTCAATAACCAAGAAAAGAAATGCAGTTAGCTGAAAAGCTTATTGTGAGAAGCCCTGTTTAGACACTCTTTACTGTGTTTCTTTACCTGCATGCCATGGAGACAGTTTAAGAGCAAAGTCATCCTCTCCACAGGGTGCAGAGCTCTATTGGCTATTTTAAGACACAGAGGCAGCAGGAGAGGAAGGACTACTGATGATTTGAGAAATGATAATCACTGTGCAAGGGCAAGATGCACAAGCGCCAGTGACTCAGAAAATTGTGTGCCAGCCAGAGGGAGGACTGCAGGGTGAAGGGGTGGTGGAGGAACAACCTCTGCACAGCCCAGGCTCAGGAAGCTGCTGTTCCTTTCAGGCACAAGCGTGCTGTGGTGACTCAGTTCAAAGCTACATCAGCCAATTGTGAGATATTTCTGAGCAGCAAATTGTGAACAACTTATTCCTTCCAAAGCCTGCATCCACCTCTTTGAAATCACATTGCAGAGGTTTTTGTGGTGCCAGAGTTCTGATTTAAGGTCAGATTCTGGTTTTGTGGCAGGGGATAAGAAGGGTAATTTCTGGGGAGTTGTTTGTGTAAGCTGCAGCAGTGAATTAGTGATTAGATGGGGGAGAGCAAGCTGAAAAACCAAATAGTTAAACCTGTAGATATATTTTGGACCCCAGAATCTTCCTGGATCAACACTGGTTACAAGCACAAGCAGCAGGAGGCAAATCTGGTGAAATAACTACACATAGGGAACATAGCCAGGGTATCTAACTTGGACGTCTGAGGTTTGGTATGATGCCATGAAATGGAGAATGTGAGGTCAAGAGGACCCAGGTGTCATTCCCTGATGAGGTGAAGGTGGGTCTCTGTGTTGTACAGAACACAGAAGCCTTTGCAGAAAATTTCAGAGAAAATATTCAGGAATTTAGATGAACAACTGCAGAGGTGTTTGGGAAGTGCAGTAATACTTTCGATAATTCGTGAAAAGGCTATTGCTAAAATATAGAGGCAGAGACAAAGATGATGAGAAACAAACCCACAGGCTGAAAAATGTTTTCCAGCACTATGAAACACATGGTGTCCTTTCAGCAGCAGAGCATGGACCACTTCAAGAGTATCCAAAAAAGTCAATTGCCTAATTGTCCTGTGCAATTCCTCATCCCAGTGGGGCCCTTGCCCTAGGTTCTTCACATCTCCCAAGTCCTGTCATTATTAGTAGTATGTGTGGCTTCTGGATCTCAGGATGAATTTGAAGGCCAGTGAGACCCCATGGCTTCTTCATCAGTTTTTCAGCCAGACAGGGACCAGCTGGCCTTGATATGAGCCTGTGTCACTGCACCCAGCAAAACACAACGCTAAAACATGAAGGGCTTTCAAAAAGAATACTTGGGGGTTTTATTGACATATTGTCCACAGGGAAGTGGGAGAGAGAGATTTGGAAGAAATGTTAGAGAAGTGTTAAGAAGCTGTCAGTGTAATGCTGTCATGTGTTAATTAATGCAGGGGAGAAGATGATTATACTGAAATTATACAAATAGCCTTATCTCAGGTTAGCAGCAATTGACTGGTGTTTAAATCATTCACCAGAATTAATTAAACATTGCCTCCAAATGCCTCAGAAATTATCGTGGTGCAAATCATCCCAGAACAATAGCAAGCCTCACCACTAGTTGGTATGAGTTGGTTTACTCCACTGACTTCAAAATACCTTATCATACCAGTCAAGAATAGGAAACAATAATTGAAGGACTTATTTCAACACTGAACAATTCCAGCAGCAGCTCAGAAGAAGAGAGGATATTGTTATCAATTTTCCCAGCACAATGTCTCAGAGCTAGCTCATGTTATCAGACCAAAAGCCATTACAAAGAAAGAAAAATATCACAACCTGAGAGGCTGTCTCTCTGCTCCTGGAGAGATACTCAGAAACAGGCCAAATTTACCATTTTTATTCTGAGGCGAACTTAGCCACCATCTCTCCATGCACAGTAGGCCTGTGGATATTTGCCCTTGTGGTTATAGAAGCCAGGGAAAATCAACATCACCCACTCCAGGTGCAGGTGGATGGACTTAGTTTGAGGTGAGGCTGTCAGATCACTATGAGAACATAAGTCAAAGTTTTTTGAGACATCTGGGCTTCAGTGAGCCTTGGAGATCCCTCAGCTTCTGAGGTGAGAAAAAAGGTTTTCTAAAGCTGGTGAGATTGCTCAGGATGGAGTGCTGTATATATGGGAATGTGATCAGTCCAGGAAAGGAGCACTTCTTCCACCCTGCTGCCTACTTCCCTTCTTAAACACCAGGAGGATATGTGAGCAGAAAATTCTTAATCTTACAAGTTAATCTGAAAAGCCTTTTGTAGCTATAAAAGTAATTCCAAACTGCAGATGTTCACAGCTTGTAAATCTTATGACTGCCTGCAAACCCAAGTAAAAGCACAGGAAACCCATGCACCCATCACCAGTGAATAAATTCAATTGACATCTAGCTTGTTACTCGAGTTCTTGTGCTACAAACCTGTCAAACACTCATCCCAGCAGAGGCAGAGGTGCCTTTTGCAGTGGCCCTGTGAGCCACCAGCTGAGCTCGTCAGCTCAAATAAGCAAAGTCTTCAATCCTCTGCCCACCACATCACAAGCATGCCCTTCTCAGCTCATTGGATTGCTCTTGCTGGACTTTTTGACATAAGCTGCCTCTCTCCAGCTCCGTTTTCTTCAGCAGTGCCTAGGGATTTTCCTGTGACAACTGATGATAAGGTGAATTTGTTCTACATGAATTACAGTCGCTGTTTCTCCCTTCCCTGGGGAGAGCAGTGATTATTTCCCTCTCAGGAGTTGTGCTGGGTTTCTGGCATTTGCACTCTCTGGCGTGTCAGTAGGAGATGGTGCAAACCTGTGTGACTTCCAGTGCATCTCTTGGCTGCTGGACTCCCAGGTACTGGCCCCAGTCCTCTGGGTCTGGTCCTCAGGACATTGCAGGATAAGCGACAGCCATCAGTCAGCTAATGCCTCTTAAATTGTTTTTTTGTTGTTACTCTGCAAACAGTGTATTAAAGACAATTTGAGCCAAGGAGGAAAGTCAGGATCACAATGACTTATTTTTTGATATAGGGCATACCCATGGCCACCATTTGGTTGGGTTCTCTCTGAGGGTGCTTGTGCTGGGCAGCATTTTAGCATCATGATTTGCTCCCTGTACCAAAGGGTACCTGGATTGTTTGCAAGCTGAGAAGCTTTCTTCCACCTGCAGTGGAGTTCCCCAGACACTCTCACTGCAAGTCACCCTTTTGGGGGCTACCTGGGGAAAATCCCTTTCCAGTGCTACAGGTGTCTGCAATGCTCCAGGGGACGCTGTAGGGCCAGGGACTGTCAGCTCCTAGCACTCACATCTCTGAGGTGCCTTTACTCCTGTTATGGCCACATGTACAGCTCTCCAGTGTACTCAGAGCTGCAGTCACAGCCCCGGGGTCTGCCCTACAGGCAGTCAAGCAGGGCAAACGGGCAGCTGGTGCCACACTGCTGCATTTCAGAGAGGCACAGGGAGCAGCCAGGGCTCAGTCATCCCATGTGTGCACATCAAAGTCAACACATAGGAAGGCAGCCCTAAGGGAAAAACAACCTTGCTCTTCACCATTCACCTTTGTCACCTCTTCTGCCCGTGATCAAATTCCCAGCTTTGCTCTGGAAACCTTCCAAAACTCCCCTAATCTCTGCAAGTTTTCTGTCTACCTTTTCCTATCTTTGTGGTGGTTGGCAATTTTCTCATCCAGTTATTAAAACATGATCCTAATATGCAAGGGGCACCTACAGAAACAACAGCAATAAAAAAGATGTTTTATGCATAAAGAAATGAAAGTCATAATCTGGTTGGGGAAAAATGCAAAATTTTAATTGCTATGTGAGTGGAACACAAAGAAGGACATGGTTTTCACACATGTTCAAGGAACCAACACATTTCTGATGTAATTACAGACAGTAATTCTGTAAAAACCTGTAAATTCTGTAAAAAAAAATCTGTAAAACTGCAGCAGTCAGCAGTGTCAGGAGGTTTAGAAAAAGGACATGTGATATCTAGATGGCTACAGTTCAGAATAATGCACCAGACAACAGATTATTTTAAAAAAACCCCATATGTACCCAAAAATGAAATAGAGAAAAGAGTAGACAAAGCCATAAGATCATCTGAAATGGAACCAGGTAGGAAAACTGATGAGATCAAATCCCTCAGAAAATCTTTTTGTTTTGGTGCATGCAACTTACCAGGAGGACAAGATTTGTGCAGCAGCTACTGCCCAGCCTGATGCAGGGTGCCCAGGAGCGTTTCTAGCCTCCCAAAATACAGCAGAGCACAAGCCCTTATCCCTACACAATGGGTATGATGCAAGTCTGAGTGCAAGCCTTGGTCTGGCCTGTCATTTCTGTATCCATAAGGTGAGCAGTGCCTCTTGTTTTGCTTATACTGTGGACTGCTGTAATTCCTTTCATCAGATGCCAGCCCTTGGTAGATCTCATTTAGGTTTGGGGGCTTTTTTTAGTAGCTGAAAAACTGGAAGTAAATTGGATTTTGTGTTTGTTCTGAAAGCTCTCCAAATGTTTATGTAAATGAAAAATCTTTGTCCTCTAGACTCCTATGGCAAATAAAATTTGGGGTTTTTTTAAATTTATGGTAGGACAAAGGAGTACAGCAACAATAAATCTTGTTTCCAATGATACTGGTTAGAAAGAGATGCTGTGATGCCACTTGTATTTCTTGTGCCCTGCAATGCCTGCTGGTCTGTAGTGTGAGTGGGGCTGAATGATGTGGGGTGTCTTGGATGGAGCTTGAATACCTGAGTTTCTTTTACACCTGCCCTAAGCTACACAAAAGGCAAAAGCAAGGTCTGCTTTCAGCTTTGGTGTTTCTATTGACCCAGGCTTGGCAGTGGGGTCAGGCATCTGTCCTTGACAAGCAAGTACTGTGGTGAATTTTGCCAGCAGTCAGTGGTGAGCAGCAGTGCTAAAGGTTTCCACATCCATGAGGTTCTCTCAGCAGGATGGATGCAGCATTTGCCAATGAAAGAGATTACACTGAAAACATTTCTTTGCTCTTGACTCACTTTTATCTCTTTTGCAAAATACTTTACTTACTACACTGCCTCCATTAATCAATACAGAAACAATTATTTAGCAGGACTTTTCAGACTAGGAGGAGGAGGAAAAGAGTCTCTGGGCTCAGAATTTCCAGCAATTTTTCACCAGTCTGCTCAAACACTGCAGGGAGCTGTACAAGTCCTCAGTAGCTTGGCCATGGGCAGACTCTTTGGCCAGGCTTTGTTCAAGTTTCTCGTACAAGTAACCCCAGAGGATGTTACCATGGGCATGTAGAGCAAAGGTTGTTTAAGTTCCTCTCTCTGCCTCTGATGTTCCCTGTCTCAGGAGTGAGGATGGAATAAGATTACATCAGTTTCTCTTCAGCAAACGTGGAAGCAGCCCTGTGAATATAGCATGCAAATATCCCTCTTTACATGCCTTCTGCTATCAGGAAAAAAAAAGCAGCACTCATGACATCTTGTCATGTTCCATAATGTTGCTTGACCTTTCACTTCAAGTATCCTTTTCAGATTTTTAAGACCATGTGAGAAACGTTTCAGTCATTAAGGTACTTGGAAATTGTTAAGTATTGAAATCACTGGAAGTCTTTTGTTGGCTTAAGAGGAATGCTGGCAGGTCACCTGTGATCCTGCATGTGGGACAGCTCTTCCCTCAAGCATCACAGACTTAACTCCTATTTAAGTGATTCTAAAGTCTTCAGGAGGAACCAGCAGGTGAACAAGCAGCTTTCTCACCTTGCAGACATTTGAGTGGCTCTATGTCCCTGAGAAGCTTTGGCCAACAGATTTGTTTCAGTTCTGTGGTGTGTTACCAGGCAGGAGGAGGCACAGGATGGATGCACCCCTGATACGGTTCAGTCTGTTGGCAGGTGGAAGAGTTCTTGCTTTCCAAAATTCAGGGAAGAGCACATAAAGCCTTGGTCATATCTCCAGCTTTCTTTGATGCATCTGAAAAGAGACAGAAAGTTGCCTTTTCTGGGATTTACTTACAACCACAATTAATGGCACTTTGGATTCAGCCTTCCTTGGTTTCCCTTCCTCAGACATTTCCAACGTGCTGCCCAGCACATCTTGCATTTTCTACAGTTTTAGGCAGAAGCATGCCTTGGAGGAAGATGTTTTGAGAGCAGCTTCCCTGGTTTTTATATCTGTAGCAATAAATCCTGTTCACAGGATAATGTGGTGCCCACTAAGTGCAGAACATTCTGGAGCAGCAGTTTGCTGCAGCCTACAAATAAAATGGATTACTTCAGTTATTTTAAGGTATTTCCAGTCGCAGTTATTCCTCAACAACATGGATGGATATTTTTCCAAACTAGGACACAGCTGGTTTGTATTATAGCTGCACTCACAGCATCTGAGAAGCAGTCAGATGAGTCATCCCAAGAACCTTTCAGATGTGGGGTGGGAAATCTATTCATGTATTATCAGAAGCTGATCCCGTATCCAACAGTCTGTTACACAGAGCAGATAAGTAATGGATTTGGTGAGAAAAGCTCTGCTTCTGATGCCCTTTCTCTCTTTCCAAAGAGAGAGAAAAAAATAAGAGAGAGCCAAGCTTGACTGTTCACAGAGGACATATTTGGTGTCTCGCAGGGAGGAACACAGCACAAAGTTAAATCAATCTTCCAGCAAAACCAGCAACAGGCTTTCAAATCATGTCTGTGGGGGTTGGATGGGTTAGTGTAGGTGCTGGCAGAGCTAGGTGCTGTTGGGACGTCTGTGTCACAGCCTGCAGGGACCTGCCAGGCCACCTGCCTGGCTTTGGGCGCCAGGAGCCTGGTGTAGGTGTGAGGCCACCCTGACCGGCACCGGACTCAGCCTCCAGGGAAGAGGGAGATGCAGTGGCACAAACAAGCACTGGAAACCTGGCTGGTGACTTTGGCCCTCAGTTGAAGGCCACCAGAGAATGTCACTATCATGGTAATTCATGCATCTGACTTGTAAATAAGAAATTCCCTCTGGCTGCTGTATCCTTCACCCAAGGAGGGGATTTTTGCCGGCCTGTCACTGACTGTCTGCAGAGCCTTGGGGGAAGAGCTGTGGAGAGCTTGTTAGTGGGCAGTGCCTCCTTCAGGAGGAGGCTGAGTGGAACATAATGTAAAGGCAACTGTGCAGATGAAAGTCTGGATGCTGCTCATGTCTTACACCTACTGTCCACTGCCTGTCAAAATGTAGCTGGTAGAAAAAGGGCTTGGCAGACTAATAAGAGAAATGCCATGCTGTAAAAACACAGTCAAGACCTCAGCTTGTCTGTGTTCAAAGGAGAGCAGGTCTCTTGTAGAGGATGTAAATGGCAAGCTCCCATCCCTCAAGGGAACCTACGTGTGCCCCTCTGTGTGAAAATCCCTTGTTCACTACTGGCCTGTGAAAGCAGCAAAGGTTTAGCAGGGGCCAGAGCAAAGGAGTGCTCCATGGTTCATGTGTGCAGCAAAGCCAGAGGATGGAAACTCTCTTGCATGGTGTTGCAGCATGACAGAAGTGGAGGTAATCTAGCACATCTTCCCTTCCAGCTCCCCTGGAGATTGATTGGGAAAAGGGACTGGAGGAATCTCCTTCCTGACCTTGTATCCTTCTCCATTATGGGATCTGTATCCTCTGGTCCAATGGAAGAAGGTCTTTGTTCTTGATATATTATTTGAAAGTCCTTATTTTCCCAGATATTTTTATCACACATTACCAATTTTTTAAGCTTCAGAACTTTGCATTTTATCAGCTTTGATCTGTTTCCCCTCTCTTTCTCTGTCATATGGTGCTTTTCTATTTCTGATTGGAGCCTTCACTTTGCCACAGAAACTGGAAGGGATTTTAGCCAATGTTATCTTCTTTATCGATTGTGGGAATGTGATTATTTTGATGTGGAAAAATTGTTTCTATCCATTAGCCTTCTGTCTTTGCCTTTACTCCTGTTTGCTTATAATTTTCTTAGTCTGGAGGAATTAGTCCTTCTGAATCATCACACTTGTGTATCATTTATTAAGTGGGATTGTCCTCTTTCCCATATTAAGCAGTGATACTGACACTCAGTGCCTGAGGTTTTGCACTGTGTAATGTGCACAAAACCCCAGGACCTAAATCTCTCCCTGGATGTCAGCAGCACCTTTCTGCTCCCCTCTTAACTGTGATCAGACCTTGTTACTGAAGTCCCATGGTTTTCATGTCTGAGCTAAGGTGAAGGCCTGCACTGTTGCACAAACATTTCTTAGCTTGAAATTACCTAAGAGATGTCATAACCCTGGGGAAAATGTATATTTACTAATTTCAGCCCTGGGGAACTGCTCAGCCCGTGGTACCAGCTGCCAGGCAAGGATGTTCACAGGATGCTGCAGCTCCTGAGGAGCTTTTGGGCCCTGCACAGGCCTTACACAAGCAGAGGCTGCCTAATTTCACAGCCACTGTTTTTCAACCCTCCTGTACCCTCAGGGCAGAGTTTCTTAATTGTAATATGGTCTGTGGGCAGAGCAATTGTCCCAAGGCAGAACTGTGAGGTTGGAGCAAAGAAGCTTTATCAGGAACCTGATCTGATATCAGTTCAATCTCTTGACCTGGTGCCCAGGGATGTGGTGCTATCCCCACCTTTCATCCAGGACAGCTGAGGATCAAGCAAAGGTTCTAAATGTGTCTGCAGTTTACACATAAGAAAACCTTAAACACAGCTGCAGACAGCCAACACTGAAGGTCAAGCACAGAACAAGGGGAGTCTTGCTCAGAGCTGGCCCTGTGGGCACTGAGAGAGGACTGGCAGTGCAAAAAGCCCTCCAAAAGACCAATTGAACATGAAGGGGGCACAGATCCTGCAAACAGACTGAGGCTTCTGCAGCAAGCAGCCAAGTCTGAGCTTGACCCAAGGCTGCTGGAAGTGGGAAGGGTTCCACAGCATCTGCTCATGGCACCACTGGCAGCGCACTGGGGCCAGCAGAGGTATCACAATCCTCCCCTCGACAGGCTGGGATGCTGGGCAGAGCAGGAACAGGAACAAACAAGGTCTCACCAGCTCTTATTATTCTCACAAAACATTGTGTGAACCCGTGGTTTTGCAGCCAGCTTTGGCTGTAGGGCCACAGTGCCAGTGGCACAGAGGTGAAGAGGGTTTGTACATCCAGGAGTTCAGGGAAGACAGTGGCTGAAGGCCAGTCCCATCCTGGCAGTGAGTGCCTGGCTAGACTCAGACAAGCTGCAAATGCTTCAGTCAGGCTGAAGCTACAACGAATGAACTGAGGGGCAAAATCCTGACATCCTGAATGTCTTGACATATAATGTCTGCAAGCTCTTCATACAATCCCTGCTAAGGAGATGATGAGGAGTGGAAACAGCGTGGGCTTTGCTGTTTAGCTCATTATTTAGACATATAAATGCCTCATGGTGCCATTGACTGTGCTTACACAGCCTAATTTTTGAGGTAATTAGTTGTTGGATTAAACACAAATCAACTGTGATCTCTCTCAATAGGAGAGGAAGGGAAGATCTTTGCATTGGCCACAGAGAAAGTAGGAGGGAACAGGAACAAAGGAGTTGTGCTGTCAGCAGAGCAGACCTGCTGGAAAAAATTAATATTTCAGAGAGGAGAAAATTTTCATATTTTTCTTCATTTTGGGAAGATATGAAGCACACCAAGGTTTGCAAGAATCTTGATCTGCTTTTGTGAATACTTTTGTCAAAAATATTATTGCAAAGTCTGATTTACTAAATGCTTACTGTGTTAATAGACAAATTTGTGGCTAAATAAACGTATCTTTCCACAAAAAGGAAAAAGAAAATCTTAGTAGCTCTTCAGTTTTTTATGACTCTTTTGTTTCCCCAAGAAAAATAATGAAATTCCCCAAATGCTGGGCAGGACTGTGGGAGGCTGAGACTGGAAATAAGTCACCTGCTAAGTTACACTGCCAGGAGAGGGTGAGCAGGGGCATATGGATAAATACCATTGTATACTGAATGGCAAAGCAAAGGAGGCACTGGAAGCAGAACAGGAAAATGTTTATTTAGGAAGGGATGTGAATTTTCTGGTACAGAAGCAAAGAACACAGAAAATTCAGTCAAATACCTAATATCTGCATCACCATTGCATTTTAAGTACTTTTGTACATTGTCTCTGCAGTGAAACAAAACTGAGCTAGGTCCAAGGATGAAAAAAGTATATAAGGTCCTGTGCCATTTCCCACAGAGAATCATAGAATCTCAGAATGGTTTGGGTTGGAAGGGATCTTAAAGATCACCTTGTTCCAACCCTCCTGCTGTGGGCAGGGACACCTTCCACTAGACCAGGTTCTCAGAGCCCCACCCAACCTGGCCTTGAACACTTCCAGGGATGGGGTATCTGCAACTTCTTTGAGGAAACTGTTCTGACCACCGTCACACTAAAGTATTTCTTCCTAATACCCAATCTAAACCTTCCTTCTTTCAGTTTAAAGCCATTCCCCCTTGTCCCATTACTACATGCCCTTTTGAAAAGTTTTTCTCCAGGTCTCTCATAGTTCCCTGGTAGTGATCATAGCTTATCTCTGATGATCATTCTGACATAGCAAATTCACCATCTCTGCTGTAAACCTACTTTTATTTGTCAGGTGGAAGACACTTGTGCCCTCTCACCCCACAGATTAGGTAAAGGAATTTGATGAGTAAAGAAATAAGTGATTTATTAATCTTTGGTTTGTGTTATTTTTCTTCAACTCAGTGTCTGGGCAAGGGAGTTTGAACTTTGTATATCTTTGAAGGTCATTCCTGAGGATCAATCTTGTAATTAGATAAAAATACAACTTCATCATTATTGCAGTAACCAATGTAGACTGTTACATTTAGCAGAGAGGGGTTTCTGCTTTATTTTTTTCTTCACAGAGTTATATTGTAGACATAAAAGGTAATATTTTCAGCCTGGGAGTTGACTATGTGAGGGTGAAAGCTCTGTGGTTGCAACCTGGGTGTTCTAAATGTAATTAACTCAGGGTTTTGAGCTCCACTGTATTGCACCAGAGCATGACAAGCAAAGGGAAAGTTTAACAGTCAGAGAAGATAGAGAAGTAATGAGATTTGAAAGCTAAATTTGAATAGAACAATGGATCAGAATAGAATGGATCAGAAAGTTGCCTTGAAATGTAAATAATTACTTTGCTTTCTTGGTTCGCTTAAAGTATAAAAAATGTGGGGTTTCCCCTATAAATATTATTTAAATCCAGTATAATGCCAAATGGCATTAGCAACATGCTGTTTAATTAAACTTAATTTCATTTAATTTCATTCTAATGCCCTAAATACCTCACCTCAATCACTGAAGATGTGATGGAATGGCTCATGCTGGAATCCAGTTCAGCCTTGAGAAGAGATGACTGAGAGAGGATCTTATCCATGTCCATAAGCATCTGAAGGGAGGGTGCCAAGATGATGGAGCCAGGTTCTTCTTGGTGGTTCCAAACAATAGGACAAAAGGCAATGGGTAGAAACTGGAGCCTAGGAAGTTACTTCAGAACATGAAGAAGAACTTTTTTACTGTGAGGGTGACTTACTGAGAGTGGAACAGCTTGCCCAGAGGTGCTGTGAAGTTTCCATCTCTGGAGACCTTCTAAAGCTGCCTGGACACAATTGTGAGTGATATGTCCTCAGGGGCCTTGCTTGAGCAGGCAGGTTGGACTAGAGGACCTTCAGTGGTCCATTCCAGGCCAACCATCCCCCGACTCTGCGACTCTGTGATCCTACACAGGAAGGGGCCCTCTTCCCAGCATATATCCCTACAGTGTTCCAGTCTGACACACTGGGCTCAAAACCCATCCACACTGACTGAGGAGTGCTGGTGTGCCCAGGTTATTTTCAAGGATGTGGCATGGTGGCAGCATCATGTTTCATGATGGCAACAAAGGTTACCTACTAGTTGTTATGTTTGTCATCATCTGAAACAAGATACTGAAGCACAAATAAGAATTTTGCCATGGTGCAGCATTGCCTGGACAAGCCCAAGGAGACTAATGGAAGATGTAGTTCAGCTGATTTTCCAGTCCTCCAGATTTCCTCATATGCCAATACAAGCTGGAGGGATGAGATCAGTAAAGGCATTTAAGACACAAGAAGAGAAAACCTGGAAACACAGACAATCAAAAGAACTTGATTTTCAGTCAATCACATTTTGGGACAGGATATAAGCCAGGAGAATTATTACAAGAGCATGACAGGGGAAGGATGGTGTCATGTATGGAGGATTTGGATGTCAGCCCTCAAATAGTCAGGGAAGCTTACAGTCTACACTGTCTACAAATGACAAGACCTGAATGTGGGATCAATACAAGGCTGACGTGGTAAATCAATGTAAAAGAGTATTCCTAAACCAAGTGTCACAAATCACATCTAAGTACAGACACTGGAAAATAGAGAGGCAAGTCACAGTGGCTGCACAATTACATTTCAGTCTGATCTGTGTTTGCTTACAAAAACATTTGTGCTTGCTCCTACCTGCTGTCTCAAGTGACAAGTGTGAAGATGAGGGATTTGAAGGCACAGAAAATGAAGCAGAGCTACAGAAGCATGACACAGGCTGACACAGTAACTCTGTGACCTCTCTGTGGCTAGTATTGAAATTGCAGCAGACTCACATGCCTCATCTTCTGCAGACTGAATAGGGGCAGAAATTCACTGAAAAGAGTAAGACAAGAGCACGTTTTTTTTCTTAAAAAAAATCCAGAGGTTATGGAGAAGTGCAGGGCCCTGGACATGAAGGTCCAGGCTGAGGGATCTCAGTACTGTGTAACTAGATTGTGGGAAAAACCTTGGTGAGAAAATGCTAAAATATGCCAATTTATCCCTCTGAGGAGGTTTTTGAAGCAAGGATATGGCAACCACAGCCTTGGTATTGGGGCAGCTGAGTGCCTGAGACAACATGAGCATTGGCCCATCATCCCAGCACAGTGTGTGAACACAAACAACTTCCAACATCAGCCTGAAATTATTGTTCCCTGTGATGGCTTCCTGCCCCATCTAAGCAAGGATGCAGCTCTTCATTAGCAATTCCTGTCCAGTGGCTAGCAACATGCTGAAGGAAGGGTTTAGCTTAATGGTATGTTGGTGCAACAATATAAACACAAAAAATTATAATAATTAGAATGGGAAAGCTGGGTCAGGAAAATACCTATGGTCTGCACTCCAGCCAAAGACATTTTCTCCACTTCTGTTATGGTCTTCTGCTTCCAATTCCGCACAGTTTTGGCCTCATAAATACCATTGTTAATTGTTATCTAATCTCTGCTGAGTGCATGGTTCATGGGCTGAGCTTGTCCTGAAGCTCCCTGACCTTGTGATAGCTCAGAGAGAGCCATGCCATGGAGAGCTACTCTCCATGAAGATATTCATATGGCAAATAAATTCCTATCTGAGAGACAGAGTTACAAGAATAAGACACCTATTGTCTCACTCACCAGGGGAGGCCAGGCCAGCTGCTCTGCACAAAACCTTCAGCATCCAAGGGGGAAAACACTGTCTCCTCTGAACAAACACCCACACTTTGCATCCTCTCCATTTTGCATAACATCTGCTGAAATCAGTGTTTGTTGCTTCAGATGGGAAAATATGCACCTATAAACAAGGGAGCTAGAACAGAAATAATTTCCAAGCTGGCAAGAATGGTTTACATCCACTTGTCTTTAGCAAAGGTGGGCAAATGCCACTCTAGCTCTGCTCCAGACCTTAGTGGTACCACCAAACTTGCTCAGTCTGGTGGTGCTGTTTCCTTTGGGTATGCTTCACTGTCAGCTGTAACTGACAGAAGCCTGTGAAATAATGCACCATTTATTTCAAGATCTATTTTGAAAGGAATTTTTGGCTCAGTGTAATCAGCTCAAAGGAAATATCTTCTCCAGAGAATGTACTTCCTCAAACCAGGCATCTTGGCACATGACCACCATGAGACTGATGCTTCTTTTTCTGGTAACTGAACACTCAAAAGAAGCCATGACTGGGGATCTGAATGATTTCTTTATTCATTTTAGAGCAGAACCTGGCCATGTTCAGGCTTCTAAGGAGCTCCAGTTCTGCACGTGCACTGTGCATTGTAGGAGTATCTATTTCAGCTGCATGCTGTGAGGACAGCAGTGTGCCTCAGTGCCAAAGATCAGCAAATGGAAATGCAGTCCTGTGGAGGCACCTATCCAAAGGCATGTGCCTTGTGGAGCTCTGCTTTCAGAGGAGCAGATAGCCCACAATGTCAAGCTTCACTACAGCAGAAACAAGAAGCCTCTGAGAGGCTCCCCAGAGCGGCAAGGTAACAACGAAGTATTTAGGAGCATAAAGACCTTTACAGCAGAGTTAAAGGATTTATTAATATCAGTCTGCACCACAGAGAATGCTGGGAAATATTGGCCCCAGATGTATTTTTTCAGGCTCAAATTGTAGACAGTGAGATGTTAAAACATGAGGTGTTGAACAAGCTTAAGAGCCACAAGCTGCTAGGAATGAAAGGTATATACCCCAGGAGAACTGGAGGAATTTAAGGAAAGAGGAGCTAAGTTGCTAACAAAAATATGCTGCCTCTCGTTTATGTCATATCTGTGTTTTAGAGAGAGCTGATCCTAGGATAGGGGACCAGCGAGCCCTTCTCCAGTGCCAGCTGCATTGGCTGAAACTAATCAAAACCAGAAGTTAGTTGGATGAACATGACAGAATGGGGACGACTCAGTCTGGATTCACTGAAGGGAAATTGTCTCTAATCTACTAGTTTTTTTAATACATTGCCAGAAGAGTGGATGTGACTTTTTTAGACTTCCAAGAGACATAGGACAAAGTCCACCACAGGAGGCAATCTGGGAAAAAAATACCCTGGTATACAAGACCAAATATTGTCACGGACTAGAAACTGCCTAAGAGAAAAAAAGGATCAGTTACAACAGGCCCAAGAATGTACATGAACCTTCCCCTAGAATATTCTTAATAGGACTGATGTTTAGTATTTTTAATGAGGAATTAAAGAACTGACAGAACTGTGAGATGTGTTGGATGTGCTGAAGGCTGTGAGGAGGGTCCCACCATTAGGTGTGCTCTGTCTCCTGCTTGGTGGGGTTTGGAAATGCTCCACACAGAACAGTATCACTAAGCAGCTACTTGCAGGTTTATGTGACACCTGTGTTGAAGAGACAAAATGCCAGCAGAGCAGTTTTTGAATCCTTGATTTCAGTTGCTTTGTAACTGAACCTGGTTTAAATTAGTTTTTGTCATTTTTAGGAATAAATACATCTTGCAGCCCTTTCTCAAAACCACTGCCCTGTTAAAATCTCCACGCAGAATTCACCTTTCTTGCAATCCCATTGGCATACATGCAATTATTCCATAAAGCCCAGTGGGATAGCAGGATTGAGCTGTGATTCAGCTCTTACCCTTCTGAGCTGCTGTGCAGCATAGTTAACATTACAATTCCTCAAGCTCACTGTGTGGTGCTGGACATTGCATGATTCCCCATCAGCAGCAAAGTGGTCCTTCATCTGAAGTTTTTTGTATTTCTTCCATCTGAAAGATCTTGAGAACCAAGCATTAACAGAGCTGTTGTTTAGGAAGAGAAGCCATAATTTAAAAGGACAGGAAAACCTCCAAGATGTGTATCTCCTTACTCAAAATTGCTTATTTTCCCATTAAGTCATCTTTGAGTTGCATATCAGGTTCAGTTTCTTAATAAGGATTCTGCAGATGTCATATCTCCTGTTCCCAGACATTTTTCTCTACACCATATTTTGTGTCTAAAGGCCTTTTTTCAGAGAGTATCTTGCTTATAGTAGACAAACAGCCACAATAAGGGTTTTTAAGGTACTGATTCTATTGTCAGCTAGCTTTGCCAGTTGTTACAGTCTTCTACTGTTCAGACACACTTTATTATTCCTTTCATGGCATCTCCTTCTCATCCAGAGATACTGGCAAATTAAAAAATGGCAGAGAAGTGCCAGTAATGAAACAGATGACTACTTTTACCATGGTTATAAATATATTATTTTAGCAGCTAAACTGCTCTGGAAACTTTTCCTGTGAAGGAAATCTAAGCTTCCTGAGCCATTAAACAAGCAGAAGAGAAAACTGTATATTTATGAAAGAGTAGCCAGATTCCACCACATTTTTTATTTGTGAGCTTTGACAGGTCAATTTGTATTCTCACTGAAAAAAAACCCCAAGCCTGTAACCAGCCAAGTGCTTTAGGCCAAACAACTTGTTTCATGTCTAAAATACAACTTTACTGACCAAGAGTACATAAAGAGAGGTCATAGAATCATAAAATATTTTGGGTTGGAAGTGACCTTTAAGGATCATCTAATCCAACTCCCCCGCAATACGCAGGGACATCTACTAGATCAGGTTGCTGAGAGCTCTGTCTGATTTTTCAATATAAAATGCCTCTGAAGAATGTTTTTAAATGGACTCATGGATGCATTCTCAGCACCTCCTCAGCACCAGCACTGTGACTAGACAGAAAAGGGCCTTAATATTTTTAAGGTACTTTTGTTTTCCCTGGAGATCTTCAGTGATCTCTGATACACACCACTCACCAGCTGACTTCTCACAAATATTTAAATTAAGCAGATTAAAGAAGAGAGTTGGTTTTATTTTGCCCAATGCCCAATCACAAACACACGCACACACACACACACACACACACACACACACACACACACACACACACACATCTACAAGACTTAGGCTCATATAGTTAAATTGAGTAAGGCCAGATCAATTTCTGTTGTAGTCCTCCCCCATTAATTCCCCACTCTTTATCAGTTTACAAGGTACCTTCTTTTTTTTTAAGACTGAGTCATTGATAAAATATTAAACTTGATGAACTCAAGAGAAGTATTGTTATCAGCATTCACAGGCTTAGGGCACCTTATATTTCTGTGCCTCTTGCAGAAACCCAGGCAGTTTTGGGCAATGGAGATGATACATTACAGACACAGAACCCTACCCAGCTGGGTTTTGCAATAGCAGGGCTGTACAGGAGCCTTGCACTCTGGTCCCATAACAGGGGTGGAGATGAGTGATAGGACTGTAGTTTTTAAATGTATTTATCTCATTACAAAGGGTCACTTATGGTGCAGGAGTGCAAAGGTTTTCACATCAACCATCACTCTTGAGTTAGGCAAAAGAGCACGTTCTCTCTTATGCTGTCAAACACAAATCATCATGAGAGGGCACTAAAGAGCTGTCAATAGCAACATATTTTGAGACAAGGGTTGTGGTGAGAGGTAATTGTCAAGCGTGAAATCATCAAATATTTCCACCGAGATCTGAAACTGTGTGATTTCAAAATGTCTTCAAAATACAGGGAAGCTGAGCCTTTCAAGATCCTGTTCTCAAACTTGAGCCTATGAAATATCTGGTGTATCAAGATGAGAGGGGATTTGTGAAAAGTGGACAAGCTCTTTTAATGATGAATTTCAAATACTTCCTGTTTTGGAAAATATTCTGCTTGGGAGACTAGAGATATCATGAGGCCTTAGAACACCTGGCAGCACAAATGAAAAATGAATGAATGAAATGCAAATTGGACATCTTGACTAGGAAAGATGGACTATTTTCCTCCAAACACTGAGTTGTGAATTGAGTGCCAAAGCTGGTGCAGTTGAATTCAGCAGAGCCAACCCTGACAAATTGTAAAGAAAATCCCTTATCTCATAGACAAAGCAGAGGATTTTCAAAATTAAAATGGGCTGTTTCACAAGTGACTTGTGAGCATTCCTGTGGGACAGTGCTGCTAACAGATGTCCTCAAAATTCTCACAGGCCCCCTTGAAATGGAATGCACATATGGCACAAACTGCAACCAGACACTCGGCTGCACAGTGCAGCACAGGATGATCACTAATTCTGCAATCCTGGTTTAAATCTGAGCAACTGACTCAATGAAACAAGGTCACTTGACATCTCCCAAACCCCAGGAAAGCCAATAAGAATGTATTTGAGATTTAGATTAAGCATAGCAAAACCAATATCTGCTTACTTGTAAAATTAATTTTCCTTCTTAGACATTTCTATTCCTCTTTGGGGAACATTTGAGGGTAGAATATGAAGATGGTTCCAAGACAGGGGCATACAAAGACATGTTTGATTAAAATCCAGGCTCTAAATTTGTTTCTCATAAGACCAGAACTTAGTGACCCTAGTCTTCTAGTCCAACACCTTCCCTAAGGTGAGATGTGAGCCTTCTCAGAGTTCTGTTCCAGCAAGACTACCTTCTTGGAAAAAAAAAAAAAAAGAAAAAAAAAAAAAAAGAAAAAAAGAAAAAGTTTCTCTTGATTCAAAGACTTCAAAGACAAGAAGCAATGAAATATGGAACATATTTTTTCGTAAACTGTTCTAGTTTCCAGTTTCTATTGCTGGTAGAAACCTCTATTCTGAACTTATCTGGCCTCAGCTCCTCATAGTTGGATTTCTGCACCTTTGTCCATAAAAATTAAGTCCTTTGGTGTCAGACTTCTGCTAGGCAGTGATCAAAAATCTCAGTCACCTTCCATTCTTTTCGTAAGTCACAGAGATGGTTTCTCTTATGATTGTTTTTCCAAGACACATGCTGAGTCAACTATTCCTGTCCAAATTTATTGACACTTTCTTGGATTCTGGACCCCAAAAAGGAGGACACCAAAGCAAGAGACATCTGGCATGGACATTCAATCCTATTTGCCTTTCTAATCTCTGCATCAGCCCATAGGCCATGGCTGGCTAAACAGCTACTGCTGCTTTTTAATGCTTTCCCAAGGCAGTTTTCCAGAGAACTGTGTCTTGGGCTGTGAAAATTTCTTAGAATCTCTCAGTCTAAATACAGTATTTGCATTCAGTCATGGTAAAAGTCATCTTGTCCACCCTATTTCATGTTCGCTCAATACCTCCACTCTGTGGAAGTGCTTCTCTGGGCAACTTGTGCCAGCACCTCACCACACAATGAGCAATAGAAACACATAATAGCATGGGGACCTTTGCAGCCTTGGTAGAAATTTACTTCATTAATTATGATTCTTGTAATTCTGAGATTGTCTAGTTTAGCCAGTTTGCCTCCCTTTTTGTGTATGCTGAGTGGATTTTTTAAATCTTTTCCTCAAAACTTTTAAAATTATCTTTTGTTTCTATTGTCAATTGAAATTGTGTTTATTCAAAAATGAACAAATTATTTTATTTTGCGTCTGAGTAAGGTTTTCAGAAGTTCTGATTCTTGACTGCAAGGTTATGAATATTTTTTGACCATTTAAAGACAAATCTTTAAAAAGCTTGAGCTAACAATCATATTTTCATACGCTTCTTTCCAAGTTATTTGGATTATCACTGTTTCTATTTGTAAAACACTTCTCTAAGGGATTGAATATATGTATCAGTTCACTACAATAATCATCTGGGCTTCATTTTGCCTGTATACAAGAAATCCAATTAAGTATAACCATTTGTATCAAAGCCATCACTAAAATTAATTCTGTGGTCAGTTCTTCTTCGACTGTCAAGATGAGGTTTAATACTCAATTTCCTGGATTAGATGTAACAGTTTGAGTAAGGAGATTAACTTCTGCAATTTTTAGAAATTCTAAGATTGTTTAGTTTTGGCAGAAAAATGCCTCCGGCATGTATTAGAATAAGGATCCCCTCCCTTTCCCTCCAGCTACATTTGATACTTGTGAATTGTGTATCTACAAGCAGATAACTGAAGTGTAAATGGCTGGTGTGTAGAAGACACCAACTGTTATCCTCTTTACTGGTTAGGACACAAATCACTGACTGTCAAGGACTTGTTTCTGAGCTGTCAGAAAGATCCCAGCAGTTCTGATCATGTCATTGCCTCTCCTTCTTTCGGCCACTTAATCCTTTCTCAATATAATTCTTCCCTTTGTATCTCGGATAATTTAACTAATTCAATTCTCCATATTTTGATTTTTTATTAAATGATTGCTGACTGTTTCCTCACTTCATCCTCTGCTTTTGGGTATGAGTTTTTACAGTTAGTGCAGTCAGACCAGTTCTTAGAAAACTGCTTGTCTTCTTCTTTCAGTCTGTTCTTTGGATGAAGGATTTGCTGCTACAGTCATGGCCCTTAGATTTCTGACACTGGCTTGGCCTCAGACTCACCTCCAGTTCTTCTCTGTCTTGCATTATTTACAGGAGAGAGAGGCTTTATGACATCTCCAGGTGTTCCTGTCCATTAAGACCCTTTCAAGTCCCCTGAAGTACTGAGAAAATTTTCTCTCTGTTCTGTTCTGAGGATCTGGCAGTTTGGGGGAGTTTTGAAATCCCACTGCTGCCTCCTTTCTGCAGGCTAGAGGGAGTCCAAAACACAGGGGGGAAATGAGTGTGGTCTATCAAAAGAGGCCTCTCCTTTTAACCACATCATAGAGAAACAGAGTTCAGTTTTACATTTTCCTGCCATCCATGAGTGCCCTCACATCCATGAGAATGGGCAGCATGCCCATTCTTTGGTATTAGCTTAGCACCAAACCACCAAGGGCTTTGTTCTCTGTCTCTTCAGTCTTTTCATTCACAGAGCTAAAATTATAGTTTTGTAACTACGAAAAGTCCCATGAGGTAGATTTTGCATGATTTACAGGCATCAAATGAGAGAGTTCAAGTGCCTTCACCAGAGCAGCCACACCAGGTATAGTTCTGAAGATATAATTCTGATTTCTCTGAATTTTCCAAGCTGCTTCCCTACAGCCATGATCCATGCCTACTTCACCTACCTAAGGTTTTCTTGGCTGACACGTCTTTAGTATCTAGTATAACCTCACTTTTCCTTATTCAGTCTTCCTGTTATTTCATAGGGTTATAACTCAGAGCAGTCACTGCCAAGGACATTCTGATTTTTATCTATCTCATTATAAAATTATATTTGTCCTATTTCTTTTTTCTTCTTATGCACACTTAATATAGAAACTAGTAGAAGAACCTTACAATTAGCAAGGTGAGATGATTAGGTTGGTTAAGGCTACAATAACCTATTCTTTGGTGATGGCTGAATGAAGCTTTATTGTAGATGAGGAATATAGTATTTGTTCAAGCCAGGTGGAAGAAGTGGTCAAGCTCTGTTTAAAAAGAGCAAATTAATACAGCCTTTGGGCAGTCAACCCCTACAGCTAAAGTAATCTGTCATCAAGTAACATTGTGTTGTATGGTTACAAGCCTTTGACTCCAGATTGGATCTTAATGCAGGGAGTTTAGCATTTTTCAAATACTTGAGTGAATGAGGAAGAGAACTAGAGGTGTAAGTCACAGAAGCTGATAGAAAAGGCAGATAAACTAGATATTTAAAAAGAACAGTCAGAGAAGCTATAGAAGGAAATCTAAGAGATGTTAGTGGCAGACTTAAAAATCATAGCTTGGAATATTGGCAGCTGGTGTATGTCCAGGATATTTTGTGTGTTCATGTGCATTAACAAGATTATCCCAAAGGTCTATGTTACCCCATGGAGAACAGCACGTAGATCCCATTTATAAGGTATCTGCTTGCATCAACAGAGTCACATTCAAAGAAGAACATACTTTAAAATAGTACACATAATTTTGTCTGGATAATTATTTTTTCCCCTCTTATCCTCCATAGTTTCAGTTGTGGTTAGACAGTTGCTGGTTTTCGACCCAAATTACTCCAGCATCATTGTGAATAATTCCTATGGGTGTTGGAAGTGTGTTGGAAGCTTTCCAGACAATGCTGCCCCAACTCTTCCCAGACATTCTCTGCTCCCAAGTGTCAGAGTAAGGTGCAGCAATGACTGAATGTGTGCATACTGCTCTCACAGAAAAGTAACCCAAAGTCTGCATTTGTTTGGCTCTGTAGGCAACTCACATTCCAACTTATGTTTTTACTCCACATTTCAAACTGCTTCATGAACCCTGTGCAGGTCATGGACCCTGGGTGATTCTCACCTGCTCCAGATTAAAGAAACCAACACTGTAAACCAAAGATTACTATTATTAGCAACACGACTAATTAGTAACATATGTCATTTCCTTAGTGAGCCTTTCCAAGGGGGTTATAAATGTCCATGGAAGATGGCACACTATCAACCTACAGGGCTTCACATATTTTGTCTATGCATATATGATTATCACCATGCTTTTGGCATGATGTTGATGCTAAAATTAGCCAGGCATTAAGGGGTATAAGGCATGGTAAGATGCAATCAGAGGGAGCAGAACTGTGGTAGTGGGAGAAGAGGCCAGGAAAGAGAGCAGGCAACATATTTCACATATCAGCATTCACTTGATCCAATTTAGGAACAAGCATCACCCCGCTGTGGTCATGGTCATACAGTATTTATAGAATGCCATCTCCTGCCTCACAGACATCTAATGGCAACTAAGCATTTACTCCAAGAGTAAATTTGAACCAGCTGGCCTTTGGGACCAATGGGATATTTTAGAGAAAATCAAAACAATTTGTTTACTTGTGTGATCACCTCCAAAACCAAGTGTTTAATCTTTTAGAGTCATTAATGGAAAGCTCATCAAAATCAATATTATTCCCTGGCTCAGGTCCAAAAATGTACTTAAGTGAATACCAAACTTCATGTATGGACATAATCCCACTGATGAGTGTTCCTGATGAATTGGGACTTTCATTTTAAAATACTTACCCCTTTTTCACTCTATGGTGCTCATCATAGCATTATTTAAATCTCAATTTAAATTAGCATATACATTAAAAATACTGTTCTCTATTGCATCTACTCTGTATAACCTTTAGAAGAAAAGGCAATTGTGATTGCATGCAGGTTTTTTTGAAAAGCAACTAAGTATGCATGTAAAAAATTAATCTTCAACAGCATCTGGAAACATATGCCCATCACATCTGCTAGGCAGGCTCACAGTCCAAGGAAGACATTTCATTTTCAAGCATCACATCACATTGTTTCAGAACTGCCATTTTCCAAGAATTTTCAGCTTGTGAGAAGCTTCAGACAGCTATAGGTTCAGCACACTTCAAACCACAAACTAATTTCCAGTGAGAACATTGAGGCCATTTATCATGAGCTAGAAATTCTGCTTTCACATATGATCTGGTATTCCAGAAGCAGCCCAAGGTCTCTGTTAGGGTCAGAGAGACAGCCAGTGTGGACTAGGCATCTTTTACACCTTCTACAGCTAAGTTTAGCTTTTGGGATCATATTTGGGGGACATCTGAGGTGGAATGAACTGGGCAGTTTTCACTAGCATTGCTCTGCTTCCTTAGGAGGTGAGTACCCATACCCTGTGCCATGGGACAGGGTGACCCAAGGCTCTGGCAGGACAGTGGCCTTTGCCTGCCAGCCCCTCATTCTGTGCCCTGCAAAGAGAACTGAACACAACCTCATGAAGGTGCTGAGTGTGCAGCTCTTGTATTTTAGTATTACTTTTTCATACATACACATCTTGCCTAAAATTTTTGTCCTATTGTTCACCTCCTCTGCTGCTGAGCCGCTGTTGGTCTAGGGTTGGTAGCAACACCCCTCCTGTAAGGGATGAGGACTGGCTGAAACACAGTACTCACCCTGGCCCTCCCTTGCACTGGCTCTTCACCTGGCTCTGAGCACACCCCAGGAGCTGCTGCACAAATTAACACCAGTGCAAACCTGAAAAAAGTCTTCATTCTGCCCAAATGCTGATTTCTAGCTGTGGCTCTTCCCTGGGAAAGCTCTGGGACTTGCAGCATGGCTCCACATAGGCAACAAAGAGCACATTTAGGCAAATGCTGTTTGAGAGACTGTGGTTTTGCTCTGCAAAGGAAAGCAGGAACTAAGGTCCATGCACTTCACAGAAGTTATCTCTGTCTTCTATTAATATCTGTTCTGTAGCTGGTGGATAAAAATATATTGCACTCTGAATATTAAGTGTACCCTCAACCAAACCCACAAATTTACAGGATAGTCATTGTGGATACAGATATGAGATTTTGTGGAGAGGGACTCCACAGAGAGAAAATGAACAAAGCTACAAAACATAAAATACTAGAAATGTTTGTTATCCAATGCAGAATACCAAAATCCAATGCAAAGCAGGATTTTGCAAAGCAGCCATGTGATACCTTTGACTGAAAGAGGTAATCAATATGATGGTTTTTTTTTTTAATCTGGTGGAATTACACTATATATGCAATATCTGTATCTACTCTTTAGGAAGCTAGCTGGGGAAAATATAAATATAAGCAGAGGCTAAAGGTTTCATACTCTCACATAAAATGTTTGGTATCTGATATGGGAGACACAAGCACCAAAAATATTCATGGTTACAGATTTCAAATTATGGTGCACCAAATTAAAATATTCCAAAATCGTGAACCAGACTTCTCTAAAGCTTGTCTCAGTGTGACACTGAACAGTTTCTGTGGGGGAAATCACCTATAATTGCCATCTTACATGATTTACAAGAGTCTTCATTTTAAGACTGACTTCAAAATAATGAGATACAGAAAGAAGCATTCTTCCAATTTATCTTACCGTTCACAAACCATTGGGATATTTCAGATCTGAGTTTTAAATTTGCTTGTAACCTAGAGGACTAGAAACTTATTATTTTGAATAAAATGTGACTTTCTTATGTAATCAGTTGCCCTGGAAGCAAGATCCTTAACATAAATGCTGAATTCTATGAAGCTTCTGATAAGCTCCTAAGAATTGGAGTCACTAAATCAAAGAATACAAGATGTAATCACAGGGTCATACTATAGGGCCTGTGAGAAGGAATTGAGTGATGTTAGAAAATCAAAGAAACAACTTCATCTTGCAAAATGACAATTATGGGTGCTTTCATCCATACAAATTGTTCAAATGTTACAATGTTGCAACAAGCTTTTGAGATGCTGAGTACCTTAAAATGTCCTTCTCTGAAAATATTCTTATGGAGCAATTCCCCCTTGAAAAGAGTCAGTTCAGGTGACCAGTGACAGACTTTTCAAGCCATTTGTGTGATTAAATTATGGATAATCATCGTCCATCCATTTGTACTGAGGCTGTCCTACAGATCAAGCACAGGAATCTCTCAGCTGTGTTGTGGTCTACACCTTTTCTGACAATTGAACCAGAAGTGCTGGTGGTTCTTTTTGCAAGCCTGATGACTGTGTCATTCTCTGTTATTCTGCCCAAGAATGAAAAATTGAGATGGCACAATAATTGGTGAGATTTTCAGCAATCATTCCTGAAAGTTGAGGGACTGGCATGAAGGATGAGTGGATGTTTTGGTGTTTTGGTGCCACACGTAGAGAAGTGCTGACTATTTCAATTTGCACTGGACAGTCTACTCTTCCTCTCAAAGTATTTTCCAGACTTGAAGTTTAGCCTGACTGGCGAGGCTAAATTCAGGCAGGCATTATTGAGTGGAAAATATATTCTGATCATGTATCACTTTCTTTCCCAGTTAGTTCCACACATACTTAGCTGGTTTCATCATTCTAGTGTGCTGACAGCCCTCACAGGAGTGAAATTATTTGTCTGATCTAGTGCCTGGGCTGATTAATTGGTTCACTATGCAAAATGGCCCTACTGAGACCTGGGTTTATTGAGAAAGAACAGGAGGCTCATTTTGTCCCTGTTTCTGCAGCAGCAGATTTCTACAAACACTACTTGTGGTGTTGGTAGAGAGATTCAGAATGGTTTCTGCATCATTCTTGTTGGAAACATTTCCCTGGATGTTTCCTGCACCAAAATGAGTCTGTGTAGAACCCTGATAGGTCATCAACCCTGTGTTTGTGTCCTTCACTGCTTCTCACATTATCCTCCTGCCTGGAATGGTAGCAGTCAATCACAGCCTGATGTGGGCACTGCCTCAGTGAGGTTGTACATGCAGCCTGGGAGCTCAAATCCAATACACCTAATACTGAATTTCCCTCTGCAATCACTTGAGTTTGGTGCTTCAGATAACCCATGAGGAGAGGCTGGTTTTCCCTAAAATAGTTTTTTTTACCTTTTTTTATTTATTCAATAGGAAGCTAGGCAGCTCCAGAACATAATTCAGTCCATGTATATTAGACATACCCATCTTCTAGATGTGTCATAAAAATCAGTAGCTTTGAAAATGCTTCCCTGTGGATGTACCAAGGTGGATTGGAGCTGCAGATTCCTAACAAAGTGCTCTTGAAAGGTTCTGGTGCCATCTCTTCTGGCTGTCATTTCCCAAAGAGGTCTTCGGGAGTCTGGAGAAGGCCAAAAACCCTGCA
This sequence comes from Zonotrichia albicollis, assembly GCF_047830755.1. NCBI lineage: Eukaryota > Metazoa > Chordata > Aves > Passeriformes > Passerellidae > Zonotrichia > Zonotrichia albicollis. Next base: position 50,249,150 of record NC_133823.1, on the reverse strand, counting down.
GGCCTTCACAGGGTGAAGCCATAACACAGAGCTGGTGGAAGAGGGCCTGTGTCTGTGAGATGAGTTGAATGCACTCAAGACTGAAGATAATTCAATCTGAAAGGGACCTCAGGAGGTCTGTAGTCCAACCTTCTGCTCAAAGCAGGGCCAGCTGTGAGGTCAACCTGTTCCTCTGCTGTCCTCATGACGAAAGAATTTCTCCTTTTTCCTGCTCTGATCCTCTCTCATATCAGCTTGTACCTGCTGCATCTCATCTTCCTTGCATGCACGGCAAAAAGCATGGATGTAGTTTAGCTGAAAGCTGGCTTTGAAACATACACAGAGCATAAGGAGAACAAGTACATGTAATGCATAAGGAAGACATTCAGATATTCAGTGTTTCTTTCTCTGTTTGCACATTACAACCAATTGTTTTGTTGGCTAAGGGATGATAAGGTGCTCTCTGTCAGAGACTCATAATAGGCTGAGTTGCAAACACTGAACAAAACCAGCATTTTCAAAAAACTGGACCTATTTGTTAAATAAGAAATATGCAAAAGTCATAACTGACATTCTAGAATTAATTGACTGTAGTTTGGAAGCAAAATGTGACTTCTAGAGATTGAAATATATAAGTGCTTTTACTCAGCATACAAATTTTTAACTACATCAGCAATTATTCCTGTGAGGACCTCAGACCTAGTTCATTACCTTGTCATGTCTGATGGTCTCTGAGCTGCTAACAGGACCTCCCTCTCTGCTTCTCTCTCTCTCTCACCAACCTTGTCCTGGTGAGTGGTTTCTCACTGCCCCTTGTGGGAGCCCCGCTCTTGCTGCTGCCTAAAACAATCTGAAATGAAAAAATCTGATTTTCATATGCAAACATCACATTTTTTAAAAAAATCAGCTGTTTGTATCTATTGAACCCAACCTGAGTGGTCCCATGCTGAGCAAATGACAAGGCTTGAAGATTTTATTTCTAGCTGTTGGGCAAGAAATCTTAAATTGAACTCAAAGAGACAAACTGGATGTTTGAAAAATGCTTTGTTTTCTAAAAAAATTTAGATCTGAGGATGAAATCTCCATCACTAAAGGATTTTAGGAGTAGGTTTGACACCTATCTGTCAGGAATGCATTAAGTTGCTTTTGTCCTGGCTTTGGATGAGGGGATGAACCCTTCTAGTATATTTCCTTTTGGTTATTCAGTCATTGTGAGGCAGTGTCTTACCTCTTATTTGACTATAAACAGAGACAAGGAGTGAGACTCCAAACTTGGAACCACAGTTCAGCATCTGGAGCTAGATGGGGTGAGCTCAGATTTTAGCTGCTCATCCTGAGCTCATTAGTGAGTTACTAATTCTGCCTTTGAGTAACTTCTGGTAGGAACAAGAGAGATGGTGTCTGGTGATGGCCATTCATATTCAGCTCATGTTTGAACTTTTCTGGCTGCACCTCTGGATGATCCAGTTCACCAGCCTGTTTTATGGATGTCAGTCCTGCTCATTGGGATGCCTACATGGACCCCAGGCTGTAACTTTCAGCTCTATTATATGAATATATTGGAGAATAGGTGAAGGCAGGGGAGGAAGAGGATGTGATCATTAGCCTTAGGTTCTGTTTTAACTTAATTCTCTGCTAATTCAATAGTTTTTCAATTGATCTCAGAGAGAGCAGACAGAGATCATATTTAAGAAGAAGTCCTCTTGCTGATGTTTATGACAAAGTGGAACCTCTGGTGGTTAGCTGTACCCAGCCTAAGTAGTTCATCTCTCCAAAGCAAATCTCAGCTGTTTGCAGAGGCCATTTTCATCATTCCCTTAGGACACAGAAATGACAGGAAGGTTCCTGGTGTATGTGTCACAAAGCAAACCCAGTTCCTCTGACAATACTTGGTCAATCTTCAGAACACCATATTGATGCTACCTGAATAAGTGACATTGCCATTTGTCAGATTTCTGGAGCTTGTGTAAAACAAATTGCTGGAAGACCTTAATACGTGAGGAAACCCATCTGATCCTATGGGCAAGCAATTTGTCTGAGATTTCTAATAGCAGGGAAGTTCTCAACTTTTGCCTCTTTGCACTCACCTAATTATCTGACTTTCTGCACCTAATTAACTTGCAATGCTGTCCTCAAGGGAATCCATGATATTTCCAAACAATTTTGTGGCAGCCACAGATAAGCCCTCTGTAGAAAAGACACAATCTGCTTTTTAATTGTTGTGTCCATTTTTCTCTATTCCCTTTCTGCATTCTATTTCAAAAGAATCAGAAGTGAGGAGAAACAAAATTGAATGAAGGGCAGAAGAAATGCCATGTACTCCTGAGACAGTATTGTGTAACACTGAATCCTAAAGAGATCATATGTATATGAAATGTAGGTTAAATTCCCTTCACCTTTCATTGCAGCAAACAGCTTTTGATTATTTAGCTTCCCTTTACATCTGATGGATTTGACCAGGGCATATGAATTTTCACATCTTTTTTCCATCCTTCCAAGGGTGGTTCTTGAGATGATGTTTTCTTGCCTGGCCAAAACATTTCAAGAACAAACTCTACTTGACATCTTCCAGGACATTTATGGACTCGTACTTGAGTGTAACATTGGGAGTCAGGAGTTTTGGGAACTATTTCTCTCTCTGGCACTAAACACTAGAGGAAGGACTCAACAAAAGGCTCTGACCTTTTAAAATAGAAAGTTAAACTCAAGTTTTCACCTAGACCTCCCCTGCTGAGAGAAGGAAGAGAAATATGCTTGTAGATGTGTCATTCCACACCAAATAAACATGTTTAAGTTAAGTAACTCACCTTCAAGGTAAATACTGACTGAGGTACTGCCTCTGTACTGCAGTGATATTCTATGTGGAATGGAGACAATAATGTTTATTAGGTATGATATGAGGGCAACCATGACATTTTAGCTGCTAATTTATGACATACATTTTTAAAATACTGTTCAGGAAGCTGAATTGAATTTATTGCCATTTTTACCCAATAAAAGAAAAAGCAACAACCTGTGCAAAACTTTTCTCCAATGAGAGAGATTTCCATAGGAAAACTGCAAGTACCTCTTCTGAGTCCAGACAGTGACTATTCATTTAAGCAGGGAGCAGGAGGGTGGAGAGCTCTTGTAACTTATGCACAGCTGTGTAGGCTGTTCATATTCACGTAAAGGTCTCAGTATTGCCTTGCTCCCATCCATTGGTGAGCATTAGGTGGTGTGGGTGGCAGTGTAGTTAATACAAATGCAATGTTGTGTCACGCTCTACGTGTCACTTTTCTTTTCCTATTTTCGCTTTTTCAGCATTTTAATTCTGGTGCACTAATTTTGCTACCCATGACAATGGCTTAATAAGTGTTTGTTCTGCCTTCACAGCATTAACCTGTATTTTTCTGTCTCTGCCTCTCACACCAATCTGCCATTTTACTCTCCTCATACCTCTTAAGACAAGCTGGATGATAATAATTCCTGGCAGAACTGGACTCTTAAGTTAATTTTCCCATGGGTTTGTATTAAATCTCCCAGTCTTGGCTATCCTGAACATTTTGAGCCAACATTTTAGCTCCTGGTTGGGCAGTGGTAAGCAAACACAGCACCAGTCTGCAATACTGTCCTTGCAGCTATCCATGATTAATCTCTTTCCATGCTAAGAATTGCCCATTTGTTCCTACTCTTTTCTCCTTATCTCTTCTCTAGTTTTTAATCCATGACAAGACTTTACCTTTCACCCCTGGCCAAGTTTCTCAATAGGCTCTTGTGCAGGACTTTATCAAAAGCCTTTTGAGAGCCTTTTGAGTCCTCCCTGCTCTGCAGCTTTGTTAACCCTTTCAAGGGATTCAAGTTGTAAAACAAGAACATGAGAGAAGGAAGATAATGGCTCATAGGTATTTTGCTGGTTGGCACATCTATCATCATTTTTGTGTTTTCTTGGCCAAATGGATTCCAGTTGCAGGAGGGATATGAATCTGCTTTTATATGAGCCTGCTTTTCTTGGAGGAAGTCTGGCTGTTTGCTCCTTCACCACATTTTGGGAGGGAAAGGCCACTCAAGAGTTTATTTAAATTATGGACTTACTTTGGTCTCTAAGTGTTCATGTCAAACTCTGAATTGACTGTTCCAGATCCCCAGTCTTGCAAACAGACTTGTATGTATCCTGTCATGCCAAGTGTGTATCCAGTCTAAAGGCACAATTTGGCTGCTTGAATGTGGCCCAGCACCATTTAAGATGGCCATGGGTAAGTGCTTGTGTGCATCATGGAACAGCTTTGTAAGCAGGGACCAATTGGGCACCATGGGAGATCTGGCAGTGCTGGACAGACATCTGGAAGTGGGCATTTCTGCAGAGCCAGAGTACAAAACTTGCAGCTTGAGACTGGGCAAGAGGCCTCCAGAGGTCCCTTACTCTACTCCATTTTCTTGCATATGCTCCAGTACAGTCTTGGCAACACTTGGCACTCCCTGGCTCCTTGCTTTCCCTCCAAACCCTCCTGCAGAGGGGCCAGCAGCTCCCAGCCCTGCAGGGCCCTTCCCATTGTGCAGCCTCAGCAGGTGACTGGTGGGGCTGGCAGAAACCAGGCCCTTTCTCTGTTCAGAAGCTTCTATTTGCAGTGACTTGCCATTTTGTATAATCTTACCAAGCCCCTCCTGTACCCTATTTCACCAGTGCACTTTTACTGTCACTCACATTCCACTGATAACTTCCCATTTACTGTTGTTGTCATTTCTCTGCTTCCACTGAAGCAGGCCCCTGGTGAAATGTCCCCAGCCCCACATGAACTAATCCTGGTCACATTAGTGTCCAGTCCTCAGCCAGCCCTGACCAGGCTACCCTTCCTGCATGTTTGTACTGCCTCTGTCTGGGCCTTTGGAAGCTTCACCTGGCAAGATGTCCACTAAAAAAAAGCTGAAAACTCTCAAATCTACAGCACCACCACTTCAAAGCAAGCTGGGTGCATTCACTAACTCTCAGGGCATAACTGACTGATGTCTCTGACTTTTGCTCTCCTTTTTACCTGCCATTTTGTCTGGATTAATATCATCACAGCTGGACTTCTGTTTTCACTTGATATTGTTATCACCATGAAACTGGCAGACAGAAGAGAATACGGGCAGTAAGAGACTCTTGGTAGGTCTCTCTTTGTTTGTGAGGACCATGACCATTTCCTTTTTCCCCTGCAGCTGTGATTCTTCTGCACTTGCTTCCTGCATCCATGCTCCTGGGAGCTCAGTCATGCATACTACAGAAGTATTCCTTTTGTGAAAAAAATACCAAAATTGTAAGTGTATCTAGACAGCAGCTTGCTGGGTCCTTGGGGCAGACAATGGAAATGTCACCATTTGCTTCTTTAGTTTTTTTACTTGATTTATTTTTAATATCTACTCCAACCTGTTATATATATATATATATATATATATATAATTATACAAAAAGTAATTTGACTACAAATAAATACACAGTTTTGCTTTCTGTATCACTGTCACCTTACAATGAATATAGCAGGAGTTGCAGACCACATACTGAAATCTCTGGCTTTTGTGAGGCATCCCACAATTCCCAGAAGTAAAAAACTTTTTAAAAAAGGAGAAATACAATAACATTTTTCAGTCACTACCTGTAATCCTTAGAGGCATCAAAAGACTCTGGAGGGATCTGCTATATATACTGAAGACTCTGAAGAAATACTGTCATCGAGAAATCAATTCCCAGCTCATAAACAAGCAGATAAAAGTTCACAAAGGAACATTTTCAACAGGGATATATGACAGTTCTACAAAGACAGCTACCTCTCCTGAGGCAGCTGCATTAAGAAATCTTTAACCCTTCAGGCAGTGATCACAAAACCCAGGCAGTCTTTGGACATGTTTTTGTTAACCATTTTGTCTGCTTAGAAAGCAAACACCATAAACCTGTTTCTTGGGAGACAGCCAAGGGCTTGCTGAAGACAATGATTTTTATCCCAAAGCTCTTGTTCAGGATTCAAAGAAACACTGATGTTGTGTAAACACCATTTAAAGTTGCCACAACAAAAACCCTGACAACAAGAGACAACATAGTATAATACTCTATTATATAATTGCAACGTAATAGCAATAATAATATAAATGCAATGTAATGCCCTCCTGTTTGAAAGGAGGCAAGATGTTCAAATCAACGATGTCACTGCTCATTCCAGGTTGATTCCCTGAGGAAGAGCAAATCCATTATCACCAGAGCACAGGGAAGTGCCCTCTACAACGTGACCTCCTTGTTCCTTCACCTTTTGTCAGAATTTGACAGCTTTTTATTAAATGTTGGCACTTGGCTATATTCATGTTACAGCTGCCTTGCCTTTCTGAAACACTGCTGCTGACCAGGGCTACAGCAGGTCATCGATTTTGCAAAGTACCTGCACTCTTGCTAGGATTTTTTACAGGAAGTTTTCTGACAGTTGGAAAAACAAATTGTTCTGATTATGTTCTGTTTTAACTTTCTTAACAGAATCAAAAGGGTTGATCTGAAGGAGAAGATTTGAAAGACTGGACATTCACTTGCATACCACAGCTTCTTGAAGCCAAGAAAGAATTAAACAACAAGGTGTAAAACCTATAACGCTGTACTTACCCTGGCCAGTGAAGGATTAGGAAAAAAGTAGGTAACATTTCCTGGAAGGGAAAAGGTTTTACACACAATGGGGAAACCAACCATCATTTCCTTAAATGTCAGCAGAGTGAATCATCACATTAAATAAAACTAAAAAAACCCCAAACTCTTCTGCACCTGAAAAAAATGGAATACTGCTGTGGGATTCCTGCAGGAACCATATGATTTAGGGTTAAATTTGAGTAAAACAGATTTTGCTCAGCTCAGCTTCAGAGCATCCAAAGAAAAAAATGTGCTGTTTTCTTTTCCATAAAAGCACAGCTTTCCTTCTATTTAATTTTGGGACTAACAAAAGGGAAGATTGTATGAGTCAGAAGTAAATTGCTCTCATAGGAAATAATTTTTGTTAATCTCACTCACCTCAACTGTTTTCATTTGGCTTTCTTAAGTGTAGCACAGAGAAACCTTATCTAACTTTGATGCTCTGGTATCTCAGGGATTATATATATCATCTTAAATCACAGATTTAACACATCATGTGTTATCTTTCAGCACCTGATAAATGTTATGGGTTTCCTAATGAACTTGCAGAATTGGAATCACCAATCCATTGGTTCTCCAACTGTTGTTTGACTATGTGGCATTAAAGGCTGAATGTTTTATTAACAAAAGGAAAACCACCCTCAAATTAAAATAAAATCCTCTACTCAAAAGCCCAGCTGCATAATGCTCAACCTCAAATCCAATTTGTGTTCCTAGCTGGCTTCAGAATACAGGAATTGGGTAGTTTTAACAACCAAAAGGGTTTTCTAGTGTCATACCAAAGATGGATCAGATTCAATCACCTGCTACAATCTAAGGATGTCTTTTTAAGAGGAAAATAATCATAGCAAGAGAGTTTCAGGAGCTAAAATAATTAAATGCTGAACCTGAGTGGAAATAGCCCTAGAACTGTGGACACAGTGGTTGGAAGGGAGCTCTGGAGGCCTCTTGCCCAACCTCCTGCTCAAAGACAGACAACTGACAGCTCTAGATTAGGTCAGATGTGGCTTGCTACCCAGATTTTGAAAACCTACAAAGACAGAGGCTGAACTCCCTCTCTTCAACCTGTTTCAGTGCTGCACTACATTTCTCATGAAATTATGTTTTTCTTGCTGTCCTTCCCAAGCTACAGACCGCCCACTCCCATCTCTCACTGCCCTGTGCTCCTGAGAAGGTTTTGTTTCCATCATTTACCATGACCTATCAAGGAGTTGTGAACAGCTGCTGAATTTCTCCTTTCTCTCTCTTTTTCCAGACTAAATGAGCCCACAAGGGCAGGAGGCCCCTGACCACATTACTAGAAACGTGTTTTGGCACTGGGGACCTAAAGAGGTTCCCATTTGGAATGCAGCAGGCAATACTGGTTTAAGTCATGGGCAGAAGAAAATCCTATAGTCCTTTGGAGACCTGCCCAGGATGAAGACCTCCAACAGACCAAAAAAAATTCCACAGCCTTTTCTGCAGAGCAGGAATGAGGTTGCTTAATAGAGAAGGGGAAGAGGAGGGTTTGACAAGGCCATCTCCTCAGGAGAAATTGCCTCCTGCCAAAATTTTCATTTCTCTGAAAGCATCTCAGCCCAATTAGCTTGTAATTTAATCTCCTGTGTTTCATCTCAGGGTGTTTCAGCTGCTGTGGGTTTTATTTGCACATACATGGTTTGTAGTTAGAGGGATGCCAGCTCTCTCTCTCTGAGAGGACTAAGAGAACCAGCTGAACATTAGCCTGGTGTAGGCAGGCACCTGCAGCACAATAAATGCATCCCCTGATTTTCTATAACTCCCTCTTTCATTCCCTGCTCTTTCCTCTTTCCTCACTAATTTTTCTGCATTTCTTTATTTCTTTTTTTTTTCCCCTGGCTCTATGCTCCTCTTTTACAAACAAGCACCTCTTTTTCCATTCTTGGTTCCTTTCCCCATCCTCTCTGCTCCCTTCCTCCACAGCTGTGCATTAAACCTTGGTGCCAACATTTGAGCCAGCGTGCGAACCCGTGCAGCTTCACATCCCAACTGCACTTGTGAGCCACAGGAAAAACTCCCACTCTCTGCAGCAAGCCTGTCAAGCTGAGGTGGATTTATAAGGAAGGTCTATGAGAGCTAATGACAGAAAGCACTTGCAACATGTGCAGAAAACACCACAGCAAGGGGAGGGCAGCCAGATCTCCGTGTTCCTGGGGACGTGATCTCTGTCTCAGCCACGGTGGTATTTGTAGATTGCAGCACATTTGTCCATATTTTATACATGTCAGGCAGCCTGGCTGGGGCAGCCAATCTTACCAGGCAAGCAGATGTCCAGAAATCCTGACATACCCATGGAGCATGGGAACATCTGTGCTGTAGGGTCAGAGCACTCAGATGGAGACTCCGGGAAGCCACGTGGGATCTGGGCTGTGGCAGCAATGTCAGCTACTGTGTGACCCCAGCATGGAGGGTCTGGAGGGCACATCCCAGAGCTCCTACAGCCTTTTGCAGCTATAACAAGCAGACAGTGCCAGGGCAAAAAAGGAGACTGAGGAGATTTTGTCTGTGCCAGAGGCTTGTCTTGTTACTGTGGATGTCACTGCATTTTTTGTGCCTGGATTTGCTACTTTCAGCATGGAGATTGTGTTCCCTTTCTGCTTCTCTATTCAGATGATCAGCAGTGATGCTGAGAATTTCTTGGTGTCCCTTAGCCCAGCAGAGACACAATCTTCAATTGCACATCCCCAGAGTGATGAGGGAAACCTGCAGCACAGTATGGAAGTACATGACATTCCTTATTTTTTCTGGATTGATAATAAGCAGGTTTATTCATATAGATCTGAGGTTTTTTAACCATTGTGGAGGAAGAAACATGTCCTCAGTCTAAATTTCACCAAGTCCCAAGTAATTGACACTGAACAGAGGCAACGTGTTGCTAAGGCCTCAGGATTGCTCTCAGAGTCAGTGGCACTCACTCTTCCTGCTCTGGTGTCTGGGCACCAGCAGCTCCTGTGCTGCAGGATCCTCACTGCCCTCTCAGTCCCTGCACAAAGCACTCTCCCATCTCTAAAATCAAAAGGTCAGAAAGAAGTCCTTATCCCCATCCTGTTCTCAGTTTTAACTGAAACTTTCAGATGTGGGGATTAGGATATGAAAATAACAATACTGACACTGACACCACATTTAGAGGACCTAAGGCCGGGCCAGTCTGCAAGGCACTGTGACATATTTACCCAATAGGGACAGCAAAGCAGGGGAATGAATGCATTTTTACCCTGTGGCTTCCTGAGAAGAGTCATGACAATAATGGTGACATCCTTACAACCAGATATATCTGTTTCCCTGGGGAACCAGGCAGCTAGGAGTTAAACTTCACCATACAGCTGACAATACACAGGGAGCAGTGCCCATCCCAAACTTCCTAAATCAAGCAGCTTTGATCACCACAATGGCTGTCACTGGAGAAGGTGGGAGACAGACCATGGCAAGGGCTAGGGGACACTGTTTCAGCCTTGCCAAGTGTTGTCACAGGGCATGTGTATCTCGTGCTTTCAGCACAAATCCAGTGCATTACAAGGCTCTGGGTTAGACACATGTCCAGGACAAAGAGAGACTGATCAGGTCATCTGATGCTGATGCCTCTTCTCTGATCTCATTACTGGCATCTGTCAACACCATACTCTGGGAAGTCCCTCACTGATTAAAGGTCTCCACTCCCATCATCCTTCCCAAGCCAGATGTGGGGAATCCAGCCTCCCCAGATTGGTTTCCTTGTTTAGTCTCCTAGTGCAGTAGAAAAGGCTTTGTCTCCACAAGGAAGCAGCAAAGGGATCCTGGGTGGCTTTCCTTAGGCTGAGGAGCAGCCATCAACTCCTAAACCAGGGAGAGCTAAAAAAAATGGCATCTTCAGTTGGAGACAAGCACTTCTGTTTTCTTACCTGGGCCTCACAGGCAGGCAGGATGCTCTGTCACTGACATGTAGGATCCAAGTCTGATCCAGCTAAAACTCTCTTTTAACTGGCTTAAATAAAAGGTTGTATTTATTATAGATATAGCTACAGCTGTTTTTATTGTAGATAAAAAGTTATATGTAACTTTGACAATGTGGAAAAGTAAACATGGCTTTGCCCAATTTTTTTCTCTCTGCTTTTAATATTCAGCATTTTTTATTCTCTCAGACTCTTGGAAGAAGAGGGAGTGGTTGACTCTTGGAAGAAGAGTGCATTGTGCCTCCAGCATTTTGTGACAGCATCTTCTGTAGCATGTTTGGGCCTCCTTGGAGGAAAAGTATCACATGAAGGAAACCACCTCAGACAGGGCTTTCAGAAAGATAGATGTGCCACTCTTGACAATGTCATATTAATAAATAGTCCCTTCCCTTCCTAGTCCCAGGGAAGAGCTCTTTCCTAGATGGGAAAGCAGCTTTCCGTGTCACAAGCAGAAGATCTGAAATTAGCTGAGGGGTTTGAAGTCTTTGCCAGCAGTGCTCAAGCAGCATTACCTCCTGGCAGGGTGCCTGGGCCCTCTCTGTCCCTGCTGGAGAGCCACAGCTGGCAGGGGCTGTTAACCCTTGAGGCCATCCCCCAATCCCCCCACCAGCATGGGAAGTGATGGGGGGCTTGGCTGGAGAGGTGAGCCAGCGTAAACCTCCTCAAGTTCAGCAAAGCAAAGTGCAGGGTCTTCCATCTGGGGAATTCAAAGTTGATAAAGGACTGGAGCAGCTCCCCTGCAAAGACAGGCTGAGAAAGTTGGGGCTGTTCAGCTTGGAGAAGAGGAGGTTGCATGGAGATCTCATAGGAAACTTCCAGTACCTGAACAAGGCCTGCAGGGAAGCCAGAGATGGACTTCTCATCAGAAACTGTAGTGATAGGACAAGGAGTAATGGATAAAAATTGAAAGAGGGGAAATTTAGGTTAGATATTAGGAAGAAACCACTTAACATTCTATGATTCCATGTCCTCAGTCGAAGCCAAGCCTGCCCAAGGAGCCCTGTGGAAAAAAATTAAACCCCAACAGCTCTCCCACACAGCAGCTGTGTGGGAGAGGAGCCCACAGAAATGCCAGGTCCCAGGAAGCCACACCAGAACTACACATTCCTGCTGCAGTCAGAGAGACCCCAGAGGAGAAGCAGGCCTGGGCTGCATTATGTGCTTTAGAGATGCAGTCCAGGGAATTTGTCATCCCAAAGACTTTAGCATTCAGGAAGAACTTACAAGTACTGCTGGGATCTCAGCTTCACTTGATTCTTTTTTTTAAGGATGAGGATTCTCCACAAGCAGCATAACTTGAGTCACTGAGTACATCCTGAACAGCAACTAGAGATTGAAGGAGCAGTGGGGATACCTTTATTTCTCCCCTTGCAGGGATATGGCTGGGATCTCTGCTCTTCAGCTGCCTTGGCTCAGTCACTGTTCCTGTCTTCACCTGAGACTCTCTCCATGACTCTTGTGCCTGGTAGGACACAAGGCCTGACTGCCATGCACAGACTTCCTCCTTGCCTTGTCTCCTGTTCACTCTTCAATAATGCTAAATATTAACTCATCCCAGGAACTGATTTCATTCCATGCTTGACTTCACATCTCAGACCCAGGAGGAGCTCTGCGGGTCTCAAAGCTCATCAGAAATCCATGATCCTTTCAGATGCCTAATAACAAGAATGACTGCCTCTGTCTTGTTCCCTAACCAGACATTTTCCTCATGCACCAAAGTTAAATGCTCCCTCTGAAATATATCTTTATGAAATAAACTTCCAAGTGCCACTAGCTCCTAACTCCTCTGTCCTTCTGGTTCCCCCAGCTTTTCTGTATTCCTCTGATGTCTCCTCCTTTTGCTGTCACAGTCAGAGCAGGCTGGTGGAGGTGTTGGCCTGACGCTGCTGGGCAGGCAGGTGGGCTGACACAGACACTGCTTAGCCCCACTCCTGGCTCCCTTTTCCACATTCATCACAGTGACAGGTTGATCTGGTGTGGGTGGGCTGGGAGACAGCAGCACAGATGGGAGACCCAGACAGCCCATTCAGGAGCACAGCAGTAGGGCAAGAAGCAAGAAGATTCCTGAAGAGTGTTGAAACTGCAGGGGAACTGCAACCACAACTGGGAAACACAAGTGAACTTGCATAAATCACTCCACACGCCACTTTTATTCCTCTAGTGCTCACAGAAATGGCAGAGCCTAGCTACCCTTTGGTGTTTATTGGATTGCTGCTGGGCTAACAAGATTCATGGGAAAATTAAAAATTGATCAGATGAGCTAAAAACATTGTGTTCTGCTGGAAAAAAAAAGTTGGCTTTGAGTAATTTTGCAAGTTGGAAAAGTAGTTTTTGAACCACACTTGACATTGTTGAACACATATTGTTTTGCAGCTGGAGTGGGGTGACAGGCAATTGCTGCATTCTTGAAATGGAACATTTCAGTTGCACATACTGGAATCTTTCTTCAGGTTTACAGCTGGAAAACACTTTGGTGATGATGGCTTTTCGTGGCAACTCATAACAGATTTATTATTCTTTTCTTTGACACCCTAACAAATTTCACAGGGAGAGAAAACCACACTCTACTGAGCTCTGGCTACACGCACTTGGGGGCCAGGCATTGTTCTGCAGGGAAGGCTGTAGTGTGTGCAGCTAAAACAAGGGCAAGTTGTGCAGCTGCCTGTTTAACCCAAACAGGCACAGTAACAGTCAATAATCAGATCAACTGGAGCTGCTCCAGTCTCAAACAATGACATCTTGGAGTCAGGTACAAGTGACTCCACCAGGCTCTGCCTACCTGCACCAGGGTCTGGTTTTGCAAAGCAGAGCCAGCATGTGTCCCATGCAGCTGCCCATGCAGAGGCACAGAGCACCACTGAGGGGTTCTGTAGGCACTGGACCATCTGTAGGGGAGTGGTGGCTGTGACAGGGGTCTGAGGCAGGATCCTCCCCATACAGAGCAGCTGGAAACCAGGTAGGCTGTGAAATGGCATCACCTTCCTCTGTTTAGGCAAGAACACTATACTGTCCTCATCTGCTTAAAGAGAAAATATTCTCTTCCCAAATGTTCCTGGGAGAATGAGATCATGGCTGTGTTCATACTCCTGCTTGTAGAGCTTCTCCCCACTGCTGAGGCAGTCAGGTCTGGTGGGTGGATCCCAGCCCTTTCCTGACATTAAGCACTGTGATTAAACTGGACACTTAATGGAAGACCTCTAAATGCAGACCAAAGTTCTTGCAGGGCCCCAGCACCTCAGCATTCTAGCAGCAGAATTCAGTGGCTGACAACTTGATCTCCCCCACACAATGAGCCAAGGCTGGCTCAGGAGGAGAGGCAAAGATTTGCAGATTGCCTTGGGGCAAGAAGCACTAGCCTTGGAACATCCCCTGCAATGGCTGGCTGAGGAGGTGGATGTCCCTGCAGGAAGCAGTACTCAGCATGATATTTACAATGATTTACAACCAGAATTTACAACAGAAATTGCCTCTGGTAGAAAAAACTGAGCATTATTAGCAGCACAGTAAAATATTCTGGGAGTCTCTGAGGATCAGAGCAGGGCACAAGAGAGGCAGGGTGCTGGGTCCTTCAAACAGGTCCTTTTCTGTGAGGAAAATTGGTTTTTAAAATTTAGGCACTGACTTGCATTTGTCTCGGGACTTTAGCTGGTCAGAGTGACCCCAAGATATGTTAAAAACTCTCTTTTCCCAGCCTGGCGGTCAAAGGAGGAGTCAGAGCTCTTCAGCTCTCGGTCTCAAGGTTGTTTATTGTTCTTTATCTATAAAATATTTGCTTCTGTCCAGCTGAGGTCTGCTCAGCAGGACAGTCAGAGGCGCTCTGCCTCCTCTGGGACAGTGTTATCTTTTTATACTAAAAACTACGTGTACAATATTTACAATTACTTTCCAATACCTATCACCTATGTCAGACAGTGAGCTTCTACTCTAAACCAATCTAAAAGTGCCACCGCCACAGCAGAAGATGGAGGCCAAGAAGAAGGAGAAAGGCTTCCTCCACCTTGTCCTCCAACCCCCATTCTAAAAACCCCCAAAAATATATTTTTTTCACCCTGTGATAAATTCACTATCATTCTACTTAAACTGTCATGGCTTGCAGATCCTCATATAAGGTTGGTAACTTGCTCCATGGGTCATAATCAAAACCACAGGCATCTTGGGCTCTGTGCCAGGGTCTCTGAGTCCCCCGGCAGGGGTCTTGGCAGTCCAGGACAGCCAGAGGGATGTCCTGAATTCCAACACATTTGCTCTCATCTGAGTGACTTGCTGGGGTGGTTCAGTTTTGGTTTGATCTGCTGGAAGGGCCAGGCAGGCTGGGACAGGCTCTGTTCAATCTTACTCATCTGGCATCTCACTATCACGCTTCTCTCCTGGCCGGACCAGCTGTTCCCTACAATCAGCCCCTCTGAGATAGCAGAACGAGCCAAACGTGCTGTTCCCAGTGTCCCTCCAGCCTACAAACTGCCTCATGCCTGCCACGAGTGATGGAGGGAAGTCCCTGAGCCGGATGTGGACTCCTCTTGGGGCCTCTGAGACATGCAGAGAATTATTGAAAGCAGAAATGAAGTGAAACTTCTCAAAACTTGTCCTCAGCACTGGGGACCCAGAGGGGCTTCAGTGTAGATCCAACCATAAGGAACCCAAACCTCACCATGGTATGGATGTGGTGTCTGGGGGTTGACTTGTCTTTTGTCCTTCTCCTGTCCTTCTTTTCCCAGAAGGTGTGGGACATCTGGCCCAGGTGGTCTTTTGAGACAGCACACCAGTTACATAAGCTCCCAGCTACTGAGAGGAAAGGAAATCTCTGGGAAAAGCCCAACGAGAGCAGATTTCTACGTTCTCTCTACAGGAAGGGGAGGAAAAGTGTATCCAGGCATGTTTCCTCAGAAAGATGTATTACCAGCCCAGGCTGCCTTGCTCCAGGAATGTTGCACAGGCTTTTGTACTGAGCAAAGACAAAGCAAAAGCATTTAAGGACAGATTCTGCTCCATTTCCTTTCCTGTCCACAGCACCAAAACAGCCAAAACCACCAGGAAGCTCAAAACCAAGACACAGGTTGTGTCCTTTCCTGAGAAGCCTCCCAGAGAAGTTGGGCTGTGGCAATGCCACTGGGAACCAAGGCAGACACACACTGCAAAACACAATGGTTGCAACAAGGAGATGAATCTCTGGGTTTCAGATGGGTCTTGGCTTGTTTAGTCTAGAAAAGAAAGCTAAAATGCCAAAAGAGGATAATCATTCAACATGGAAAAGGTTGCTGTAGAGCTGGAGATGGTCAGACATTGTCCCTCAGTTCCTGACAGGAGAACAAAAGATAACTGAGTAATATCCAGCAAAAGTGGCTCAACTTAGACAAGTAACTAAAAGGAGATATCAGACAATAAAAACAGAGATGAAAATGCTGCAGAAAGCTTCAGATTCCCATCTATAAAGGTTTCTAATGACAGATCAGACTAACTTTGCCCTAGAATAGTATGGAAACATGCTGAGTGCTTGATGAAGGAAATCTTCATAAACTCTGGCCTCATCTCAAACAGAAATGCTGTTTGAGAGGCTGAACATGGGCAAACAGATGAACAAAAATAAAAAATAAGGCTACTTGGAGAAATGCCTGCCCACAAGAGCAAGTCACTCTATGAAATACAACATCCCAACATTTTTTTCTTTGCTTACTTCCCATCTCCTGTATTGCAGTTATGTGTATTTGTCAGTCACTGACCCTGTCTTTCTATCCTCCCCCCTTTCCCAAGGCCTGGCCATGCTTTCCCCCAGGGCTGCTACATATTTAATAGGTATTTTTAGTACATGCATCACTATGGCATCTCCTCCTACCTAACAAAGCTGAAGTCAGTACCTGGTCATGCTGTGATGTGAACCTGTAGTTCCCAAGAGTGCGGGCATGAGCTGCTGAGCTGCACATTCCAAATGACACAATTTACTGAAACTTCAGGGCTAGACTGATTTATGGAAGCTTCCCGAAGCCTGCAGGTATGGCAGTGACCTTGTGCTGATAGCAAAGGCCAGCTGATGTTTCAAGGTGCTCACACTCGAAACATGTGGATGAAATCCATCCTCACCCCAGCAGAATAGCTGTAAGCACTGAGCCTGTTTCAAAGTGGCATCCAGTGACCTCCTGGTAGCCAAGTGCTGAACCAGCTGAAAAGGTCAATAGCATATCAGTGAGAACAGCTGGATTTAATAGAAAATGAGTCAAGATGATACATAGCTGGCATTGCAGAGCTAACAGATGTCATCTGGTCCGGTTGTACCAGCGTGTTGATGTGCTAAAACAACTGAAAAGAGACTCACATGACCACAGCAAACCACCCTCTTCCCAGCCACTGAAACTGAGATGACCCACAGATGTTGCACACAGATTTTCTGGAGACCAGGTTTCTGCACATGGCAGATACAAGGCAGATCCCATGGCAAAGCATGGTCTTGAAAAGGGCTATTTGCAAGGAGGGATACAGGGATGGAGCAGATTGCAAGGTAATAGATATCACCCACAGTATTGACTTACATTAGGACTCTGAAGTTTTCAGTCCCAGGCAACATTGCTGCCATCCTGGATCATGCATACCCAAACCCCACATTTTCCATTTCACTTTCTCTGCTATAGTTGAAGAGATGGTGATGTTTGCAGATTTAAAAATAATAATAGTCATAAAAAGCAGCTGCTTAGCTCAGAGCATCTTTTATTGTCCAGATTACAGGAGGCTCATGGGGGCAAGGTGAGGAAAGCAGGAGGCAGGGAATGAGGCTGAGAAGCCAGTAAGTCTTTCTGGGGGCCCTGCAATGCTGCACCTCGCTCCCAGAGCTGTAAAAAAAGGATTAACTTAACAAATTTAGAAATAAAAAGAAGGCTAAAATGGGAGTCTAAAATAAGAATCAGAATCCCTCTGGTAAATTGCTGAGTTCGCTCCCTACTGTAGAGAGCCAGTGGTGTCGGGGGGAGTGAGCTATTTTCTGGAGATGTACTGGAAATAGCACGGGGTAGTCAGGGAGCAGCAGAGGGTTCAGAGAGCAGCAGCAAGGGAACTTGTGGACCCTCAAAAGTCTTCCCACCAGGTAGGGGCACCCCAGAGTACAGTGAGAGGATACAGCAGGGACAAAGTGGATGTGGGATGGGATGGGGTGGGGTGGGGTGGGGTGGGGTGGAATGGGATGGGATGGGATGGGATGGGATGGGATGGGATGGGATGGGATGGGATGGGATGGGATGGGATGGGATGTTCACTCTGCTGCTGATTCAAGGCTCCAATCCTCAGCAACCACAAGGCACTGAGCCTTGGTGTGCCACTCATGGAGTGAGCGCAGGGCATGCTGACCCAAAAGCATGGGGGTTCTTGCAGCCCTGTGACTTATGGCACTATCCCAGCACCACATCCCAGCTGCTCTGGCCCCCCAGCATGCAGGCAGTGATGAGCAGAGAGTTGTCTGACAAAGCAATTACTGCCAGGCCCAACATGCCACTGCCAGTGCAGAAATTGAATTTTGAAGCAGTCAGCAGCACTCCCCAGGGAGCACCAGCAGGTGGATGGGGGACAGCAAGGAAGGAGATTTTTCTTACCAAGCTTCAATCCTCACTTGGACATGCTGAAATTAGACACTAAGCCTTGAACTCAAATCCTCTGATCTTCCCTTTTGTGCTCAGCAAAGCTCTTGACTTTCCCTTATAAAACCTGTTTGTTGTAGCCACTCAAGATACCTCATTGGTATCTAAATCATTTGTTCTGAATTTTGAGATGATTCTGCCTCTTGCAGACGGCATGATGGGAAGGTGATGGACATCAGGAAAATCAGCAAAAGCCATGGAGGAGACTGGGGCTAAGACATTAGGCTAAGTAAAACCAGCCATTTGGTGCAAAGGGATCACAGAAGAAAAAAGCCTCAAAGCGAATTCCTTGGTCATTGTTAAACCCAGGAAATCATCACCAAACCCTAGGGGTTTGTACTGCTACTTTTTTTCCTCACAGGAGCAGCAGACTGGCACGTAGAGCACTACCTTGTAAATGAATAACCACTCCTTATGGAGGTGTTTACAATAGAGGCACATGAAGAAATGGTGGTTGTTAGAAGGGCTTTGATGAAATCACATGAAGCTGATGAGTTCAAGCCTTGTGCCTGTCTGGATGAGAACACCAGGAGGGAGGATATCCATGGGAAAGCCCCTCTGCATCTCAAAGAAAGAGGGAGGGAGGGAGGCACAGAGTTTCTGTACTGCACCCGTTCCTGTGGGTGGGAGGTTATGTGTGATGCTTGTCCCAGTGATGCATTGTAAAGATCCTTTTTCTGGACCTTCAGTGTTTCCCACTGAGCATTCCTGAGCCCTGCTCCCTGATTGTAAGAAAGCATATGGTCAAGTATGGGAAACGAAATCCCCGGCTACCTCACCTGCTCTCAGGTTCTGTGCTTCCAAGGGGCATCAGGGGCTCTAAGGAGCTGAGGCCACGCCAGGTCCCAGAGCCACATTAGGACTGGGAAGATTTATCTGCATTTCCAGGGCCTGTCCCTGGGAGCACCCTCCTAGAAAAGCTGCAGGCTCTGGGCCTCAGAAGTGAGATGGAGCCAGGACCGCCACGGGGCACTGTCACACAGTGCTCCACTGCATGAGCACTGCCCTGTCTCTCCCTGAGACCCGAGGCACAGCCTGCAGCCTCAGCCAATGTGATTTATTTAACCCTAAGGCACTGGCCACTTGCTCGGGATACAGGGTAGACGGGGTCGACTGATAAGGTGATTAAAGATGGTTTATTGCAAAATCAGCCTCGTGGAAGGGTGAGACCGTAAGGTTGTTCCATCCACTGAAGCAGGAGGAGAGGAGTGACTCTTCCATATCCCTTTGCTTTCCTACAGGACCCTTCAGCGTGCACGTGAGCTCTTGTTCGCTCACTTGCAGGGGCGGGGCAAGAAGAGGCGCCTCAGGCGAGGTCCCCGTCCCTGGGGTGGCGGTGACAGTGACAGTGACAGCGACAGTGCCGTGTAGTACTCGGGAGGGCCACTGGAGGTCTGCGTGCATTCGCTGTCTCCTGCTGCTCCCCGCACCGCTCGGCATGAGGAGCCCCGCTCGCTGTCCCTTAGCCCGGCCCGCACAGCGCACGCAGCCCCCCGGGCCAGCCCTGTCCCCCAGGGCGGCTCCGCTCCGTCCAGGCATCCCAGGGCAGCCTTGGGCTCCCTTTGGCTCCACGGTGGGGCAAAACTCCAAGAGCGGAACTCGAACGTGGGGAGATCAGCTCGTCTGGCTGCTCTCCACGCAGGAGGCACTATGGGCAGCTGAAGCTGCACCGGCTCTCTGTTTCCCAAGGAACTTGCACCTTTCCCAAGTTCGGACTGAATTCATCCTCGGGCCAGACCAGCATGAAGCTTTCTACCTTAGGACGTGAAAGCCTCCTTCCTTTCCCTAGCTGGCTGGCACAATTGACTGGATGCTTTTGGTATTCTCACAGCAATGCTCCTTTTTTCCAGGGTCACAGGTTGCTATTTTCTGAAGACAGCTGCTGTGATCCAGCCCCTGCAGCTCCAGCCCTGCACCTCTTGCCATTATCCATCATTGCTTCCCTGGCCCTTGCTGCATCAGTTGCCCTGATTTTGTTTTTAGTCAAGTTCAAATTCATTTGTGAGCTGCAGGATAACAGCATGAGTGTGTGTTTGCACAGTGGTTTCATTCTAGGAAGGTGCTCACCCACTTTCCCAGCTGGACAAACAGGCAGGCACAGCAGCTGTCTGACACAGAGGGAGCAGCTCAGTGCCAGCACTGAGGATGCAGGATCACAGGTGACTCAAGGCTGGCTCACTTTGACCGTGTTTCAGCCCAATTTTATTTACCCACAATGGCAGGATGCCATCTTCCCTGCCCAGGGTGCCAGGCTGTGCTCATGGCTCTGGACTGTGATGCCATGGGAAGGCACTGTGGTTTTTGAATTTGCCCAGTGCATTCAATATAACAAAATCACCACTATGAAAATGCTACCGGATCTTTCAAACTTCACAAGCTTTTAGGACTTCAGTTTTAAAGGAAATAGGGCACACAAGGATCAAAACATCCCCACTGCAGCAAAATCAGAGCAGAACACACGGAAAACCAAACTGGACTTCTCAGGAGAGCCTAGGCTGAAGCTGCTCTAGCTTCATCTACACAAGGAAAATGAGCAGGTCTGCATCTAACACTGGAGACCAGTGTGTGAAACAGATGCCTGGCTGTGTCCTGCTGCAGCAAGTCTATCCTCCTGCCCCAACAGTGAATTTTGAGTGGAACCTACCTTGGGCAGATGTCCAGAACGCCCTTTCCAGGGGGCACATGTGAGTCCTGCTGCCTATGTCCAGCTCAGAGGTTGCCCAGGGCTCCCCCAAAACCTCTTTGTGTACCCTAACTTATGATGCCCAACACCTGCCCCCAGCTCAAACTGACCCTGAGGAGGATGCTGGACTCCTGGATCTCTGTAGAGAAGAGCACCAAGTATCAGGCAGCTGTGGGAAGTGTGATTTTTAGAACTTGAGGTCCCCCAGACAGAGAAGGGAGGATCAGTCAGATGCTTCTGTCTGTGATAAGTGTTGCTTCTCCAGGTCCCTGTGTCATGTGGGTGAGTGTCCCCCTGCCCCACGTACAGAGGGAAGGGGATCTGTGATCCTTGTCTTGCAGCAGTGTGGCCTGGGGGCATCACTGAGCAGGAAAACTGGAAATACCTGAAAATTTGCCTCAGTTCCTTGGTGAAATGCATTATAAAGGGAAAGGAAAATGCCAGCCTGGATCAAGTGCTGGAAAAACCAGAGTAAAGTCAGCTCTGACATGAGCCCAACCCATACAGGGGATGATCTATATTGCCTCCCCCGAGGCTACACACACACTGCTGGGGCATTTGCTGGACATTGTATGCAGTTACAGGGCAGCCTTGCAGGCCAAGCTGAAAATGTGACTTTCCTTTGCTCAGCAGCAGAACTGACTCTCAACTGTTGCCAGAAAAACTTCAAGTAATCTTGCCACATCTTTTTCTGCCTTATTGCAGAGCTCATCTTGAACCAGGGCATTTAGAAGTAGTATTTTGAGGTTTTACTACCTGTGGTTAGTTTCAAATCTAATTTTCCTGTCCTTGCTACAGAATATCCTCATATCTTCTTTGCTCCAATTTTCTTCCTGTTTTCCTTTTAACCTCCCCTTGGTCCTTTTCAAAGTCCTTCCCCCCTGCCTGATGTCAGGCTGCTGCAGTGTCTGCCATGTGAAGAGTAAATAGGATGCTCCTCATCCAAGTCCAATCATAAAGCTACAGTTGTACTTTGGTGATCATTAGTTAAAACAATCATTGTTTAAAACACTAGGAAAATAGCTGTTGGTCAAAAGTACAGTCAATAACCTCATGTTCTCCCTTTCTTCCTTAGCAAAGATGGATACACATTGACAGAGTAGCTCATGATACAGCAGATTTTGTAACAGTGCTACCCTGCTGACCCAAGCAGGTAGCCAAAATTCAGGTGGCTGGAGGTTATTTACAGCAAGAGAAGGAACTGACTGTGGAGGAAAGGTGATTTTCTAAAGTGGTGCTGCTAATTTACAAAGAAGGTGCAAAGTCCTGCACTGAAAACCCCAAGAAATGAGCATTTCCTGGCTCACACCACCTGTGCTATTCCCACGTGCATAAGGGCTCTCATGCTCTCACCTTTTCTCAGGACACACATCATCCTGTCCCCTCCTTCATGGCCTTGTGCTCCCAACACAGCCCCTGGACAGCCTCCCTCATTCACCACAGAGCTTGGTCTGCTTGCACAGCTCTGTCTCCTACACCTCATTGAAGTGAAAGTTTCTGGTAATGTTTGGGGGAAAATCGAACCTTCATTAAAAAAAAAAACCACTTAGCTTACAGCAAAAATATAATAAGGAAGAAAGATACGTTGTCTCCCCAGGACTTCATATCCAGCGTCAGAAAATACTACTCAAATTAAAATGCTTAAAATCTCTACAGAATCATGGAATGGTTTGGATTGGAAAGGACTCTAAAGACCATCCAGTTCCAATCCCCTGCCATGGACAAGGACACCTTCCACTAGACCAGGCTGCTCAGAGCCCCATTTTCTCTGCCTTGAACACTTCTTTGTTGGAAAGTATTCTTGATGGCTGCACTGAGATGCTTTAGATAAATCTCCAAGTAATTGCTACATGGCTCAGATTTTAATGTTGCTTTGATCTAGAAGGGGTTTTCTTCACCATAGATGGTATTGTACATTAAATGTACATGCAAGTTCCAAAATCCCCATTCGACAGAGGATAAAGCCAGCCGTGGGTGTGCACACTGTTTGGGAAACATTCATATTTAATTCACAACCCACAAAATTCTTTCAGCCCAAAAAATTTGTAGGAAGAGATTAATCTTCAGAGATCCCCCAGGGAGACTTACACAGCTAAACTAGTCACCCTTAACTCCCTTTTATATATAAACTCAACTGCTTTTAGCACATGATTCATTTGATCTATTTGAGATCCACATTGGGTTGTGGGGCTCCATGACTCCAAAGGAGCCTGTTTTCCTACTTTGCTGTGCCCAAAGCAAAAGTCAGCCAGCTCCAACACCAGCAGAGATCTGTGTATGTCAGTAGATCCCACCTCTGGCCCTGGTTACCAATTCATGGATTTTTACCAATTGCAAATAATTCAGCATGTCAGGTTTTATAGTGCCTTATTCACAGCACCCAGACACACAGGGAAGGAGGGAGCCTTCATCACTGTTGGGATGGGTCACAGTGAATGGCAGGACTGGGGAAACCAGGCTGTGTGTGTGGTTACTGCCAGACACTCACACAGCACGGGAGCTGCTGCCAGTGTTGGCTCCTGAGCAGGAGATTTGTGAATCCTCAGCCCTGGGGGTCTGTGCAGCAGGAAAGGGGCCAGCAAAACACTCTCAGCAGGAAACCAGCGTCCCTAAGAGAAGGTGCTGCAGAGCTGCTGCAGTCAGAGGGAGTGCAAAGAGAAACCTTGGGATGCTAATTAATCCCCCTTTGGGAAGATATTTATTAGGCAAATGCCTCACATTCATATGCACATCTGCAGTCAACAAAGAGGCTTTTACTTTTCCCCCAGCCCAGCAAGGCAGGAGGGTGAGAGGTTGCTGTGACCAAAGAGCCAGAGGTGCTGGGGTGCTCAGCCTGCTCCGGGCATCTTGGGTCAAGCATGGAAAAAACAGCTGAAATTACCAAGGTCCAGGTTAAAGGAGAACCTGGAGGCAGTTGAGAAGATCTTTAAACCTGAATATCTTCTCCCCCGCTCACTGATGGAGACATTGCAAAGGACAGGGTGGGAGCCATCCCTGATGGACAGCCTCAACCTGCTGGGATGAGCTGTTCCAGAATCACTGCATTAATATAACCTGGGGCAGCTTTTGCTGTCAACCAGTTAATTGCTGAGGTTGATAGATACAGCCCCTAATGAGCAAAGGATTGTGGCAGCTTGCAGCTTTTGCAGAAGAGGCAGCAGGGCCTCTCCTTGTCCAGCAGACACTGAGCAGCGGGTCACGGAGGTTTGCCTTGGTGTTCCCCACGCCTGAGGTATAGGTGCTTTGGGAGAGCACCTGCTCTTCCTGAATTGTTTTCCTGATCAGCTATCACACTGATCTCACTGCTTCAGGAGTTACAGTAAAATCTGGCTGGAAGATGTTTCAAGTCATGCAAAGCCCAGGGCTGCATAGAAAACCCAAAATTTCAGACAAAGAGCAGGGCATGATCCTGTCAGCAGGGGAATTGGTAATTCTGTTCTACATTTGCTGGGTGCTTCCTAGGGCTCATGGGAGGGACTCCCCTTGACCCAAGATGAGAGCTGCTGACTTGGGAAGGATAAATAATGGCATTTCCAAGGCTTACTGGTTTGATGTGCTAATCCAAAGCAAAGTCAGCCTAAAGCAGACCTGCTGAAGGCAAAGCATGTTTCTAACTGAAATACTCAAACCTCCTCAGCCCCCAGAGTCACACAGGCTGCCCTCATTATCCCAGGTTTTTTCCCCAATGTACCAATGGATCAAACACCTGTACAATCTCCTGTTTTACACTGAGCAGTGAGAGCTGCTGAGAGCACTGGCACGACACTCAAACTTTAAACTGTCCATCTTAATTAAATTAGTTCTATCCGTGAGGTTCAGCAGTCGGTCATGGCATGTGGGAGATTTACCCTTAGGTCCTGAAGGAGCAGAAGTAAACTCAAGAGTAAAATCCTCAGTGACTTGGGATGACAACTGTGTTCTTAAAGACCAAAAGCTCCTGGCAGAGCAGTTGCCTTGCCAGCAAGCTGCTGTTAACAATATCCTTTTCATTCCAGGGACCCAAATCTGCCGTCTGTGAACCTGACTGGCTTTTGCAGTGGATTTCAGAGAGGCCCTTAATTTTCACTGACATTTGCTTCAGTCAGTCACAGCTTTCAGCTCCTCCTTCCCTCTTCCCCATTGCGTAGCACCCCTAGAACCTCCCCTTCACCCTCATTTTCAGAGAAAGCTGAATCCTGGCTTTGCAATAATAAAGGCAAAGTTTAGCATTCCTACAGTGAGGATTCAGGAAATTTGGTCCAGTGCTTTGTGCTTTCTTTGAGTCACTGCATGATGGTGCACAAATCTCTGCATCCCTCTGTGCCTCAGTTCCCTTGCTGTGGCCAAGGATGAAACCCCCTTATCTTGGGGGAACAGGAGATATTCATTACTGCTCATAAGATGCTCAAATGGCAGCATAAATAGTAAACAAGTATTTAGTACTTTTCTAAAGATAACTCATCTGCAAACACTCAGGTCCACAGCCCAGAACTGGGAGCTCCCTTGGCTGTTACATAACTACAGTAGGTTGTTTTTATTTTTTTTTTTTTAGGAATGAGTTGTTTTTATTACTGTAGTAATTTCATAAATAAAGAATACATCTGACTAGAAAGGATGAAGCAAAATTAAATACCTCCTTGACCCAGGCATATGGGAACTAAGCATTATTTTAATTATATTTCTGAAACAGCAACCTTCTATCTTTGGCCCAAAGCTTTCGGAATTCAAAGGCAAACACTGCCCTGATTTTTCAGCTTTTCTCCCCCATCCACCAACTCTTTGTGTTGGTGAATTTGGGGCTGCCAGGTATCTCCCAAGTGCATGAGTCCAACTGCTCCTTCCTTGCTGAAATGAGATGTTAGGGGGCATGCAGGAGATGTTTAGCAGGTCATGCCATGTGCCTTGCCTCTCCTCACTGGGATGATGTCCCTCCCACAGGAGGCTCCACTTTAGCGCAGGAGATGCTCTTTTGGCCAACTCATCCACTATTGTACCTGTGCCACGATGCCTTTTATAATCCCGTGTTTTGATCTCCAGTGCAAAGGCTTTGGGAGCTGGGGGTCGCTCTGGCTGCAGTTGCAGGTGATGCTGGTTAGAAAGGGGAGCTCTGCAGGTGCCAAAGCAGCCGGGCAGCTCTGCAGTGCCTGGCCACGAGCAGGTCCCACAGCCACCCAAGGAGCACCTTCTCACCAGGGATGCCCAATGCAGTGCAAGCCTGTGGGGTGCTCGCACTGCTCCTCTGGGTGGGAAGGCTTCCAAGTCCTTATCTAAACCTTCCCCCCTCCCTCCTCTCATACTCCTGAACTATTTTTAATAGAAAAAGTGAAGCAATGAAACCACTGTGAAATCATCACAGTGAAATAAATCTTTAGCTTGAAGCCAAGATCCAGTCACTACATCTTCCTGAAGACCAAAGCCCGGGAGCTCCAAGAAGGCAAATCCTGCAGAGTTCCAGCGACACAGCCGCACTCCCTGAGGGCAGAGTGCATCTTCCAGGACATGCAGGGACAGAACTTGTAGGGAGGGTGCACGGGCGCATCTCACAGGGACATGTGCGCATGGCAGGGGGACACAGGGACGTTGACTGCACGGGGGGTGCACAGGAGCACCTTACCGGAGCAAGAGGCACCGATGAAACTCTGATGGGGTGTATGGGTGCACCCTGCAGGTGAAGGCACGGCTGAGGCTCGCAGGAGTTGCAAGTCCCGGGGGGATGCACAGGTGAAGTTTGAGGAGAGGCACAGCTGCTACGGCTGGGCGCTGTCACGGGGCATGGGAAGGCGCAGACGGAGGAGCTCTCGGGGAATGCACCTCACGGCACCGGGCGGTCCGGGGCCTCCCGCCTCCCCGCCCGGCATCCCCCGCCCACCCCGTCCCTGCACCGGCCGCGCACGGCGCATGCCTCGGGCAGATGCTGGCCGGTTCCAACCGGGAGCGGCCGAAGCTTTTCGGGTCCTGCGAAGAGGAGGAGCCCGTCCTCCTCCCTGCGCATCCCTCCTCCCCCTCCATCTCTTCTCACCGCCCCGCGGAGGGG
Source organism: Zonotrichia albicollis (assembly GCF_047830755.1). Taxonomy (NCBI): domain Eukaryota; kingdom Metazoa; phylum Chordata; class Aves; order Passeriformes; family Passerellidae; genus Zonotrichia; species Zonotrichia albicollis. The sequence goes on along the minus strand of NC_133823.1, from coordinate 50,222,290 downwards.
CGCGGAGGCGGCTGGGCCGGCTGCGCTCTCCGCACCGCGCAGTGGCGTGGGCACGGCAGGAAAAGTTACTGACCGGGGGGTCGCTGAGGGATGGATTAGGGGCATTTACTTGGGCTTGGGACGAGCCGGGGCCGCGCGGCTGCACCCCCCGGCCGTTCCGCCCCGCAGAGCGTTCCGCACATGGCGGAGCGGGGGCGCGCAGAGACGCGGGGAAGGACTCACGGCGGAGCAGCCGCGCCGCAGCCCGCGGGGACGCGGTGCGGAGTCCACCGGGACGCGGTGCGCTGCTCGCCGGGACGCGGTGCGGAGCCCCACCGGCTGGCCCTCCCTCCCCGCGGCTCCGCGCTCCCGCAGCGCCCTGCGCAGCTCCGCGCACCCACAGCGACTACTCCAGAAATCTGCTGAGTGCACAGCGCGTTCGCAGCAGATAAACAGACACATAAAAAATAAATTAATAACCCTCTTCCGCCTGCACCGATGCATGCGGGCAGGGATGCGCGGCCCCTGACTCTCCGCGCAACCCCGCGCCGTAGTAATTTGCAAGGGGCGGTGCAGGGATGGGGGGGCAAGGGGGAGGTGTCCCGCCCCCCCGATCACATGGCGACCCCGCGCAGCCAATGCGGGGGGCTCTAGGACCCCGGGGACCCGCGGCCCCCCCGCCCTATAAATGCCTCTCCAAAATGCAGCGGGGCTCCTTCCTCTCGTCCCGCCCGGCCGCGCTGCTCTGCGCCCCGCTGCCCGCGGGTCTCTGTGCCGGCTCCGCGCCCCGCTCCTTCCCCCTCCCCTTTTTCCTTTTTTTTTTTTTTTAATCTTTTTTTTTTTGTTAATTTTCTGACACCTCCCCTCCCGTTTTTCTCCTCGCCCCCTCCCCGCGGCCGGTTTGCATGCATTGTCTGTCTCCCAAGATGGTTTGTGAGACCAAGATTGTGGCGGAAGATCATGAATCAATCCCGGGATCCAAAAAAGACACGATCATTGTTTCCTCCTCTCAGATGTGGCCCTCTTTGGCGGGCTCCCCTCCCTCACCCCCACCTCCCCTCACCCCACCAAAAGAAGACCCCAGGCGCGACAATGTCTATATCCGCGAATTCCACCCCTCTGAACAGGAGGTGGTGCGCCGCATCTTTTACGAGGGGATCATGGAGCGAATCCCCAACACGGCGTTCAGGGGGCTGAAGCAGCAGCCCCTCACTCAGCTGCTCTACGGGCTGCTGGCGGGTGAGTATTCGCTCCCTTTTGGGGCGGGGGGCGCCGGGTCTATTCGCCGCCGCGAGTCTTCACAAAATGGTCGGAGAGGCGGGAGGCGGCGGGACCCGCGGGCGCGGTGCGGCCGGGCAGCGCCGCAGCACCGTGCGGGGCGGCCGCGGAGCCGCAGCGCTGCGGCGGGGCCAGGCGGGCTGGGAGGGGGAGCTGGACGCCGCCGGGGATGCGCGACCCTCGCGGGTGGAAGGGCGGGCAGCCGTGCAGGGGAGGTCGCGGCGGGGGTGAGGGCACATCGGTCGTAGTGGTTATTACAGGGCTCGGGGGTGCGCGGAGGGGAGCGGAGCGGAGCGCACCGGCCGCCCCCGCGCAGCCCGGCGAGGGGGGCACGGCGTGCCGGCGTTGCTTGGAGACAGCCGGGCCCGCCGGTGAGCGGCCCCCATTCGCCCCCGGCGTGGGGAGGGGGTACCCCTGCAGCCGCACCGAGCCGCGGGGTCACCGCACCTCCCCGAGTTAAAAATAGCGCTTGCAAGGTGTCCCCTCCCCGCGCCAATAATTAATAACGCGTGCCCCCCGCCCCGAGAGGGCTTTGGGGTGGTCTCCTCCCCCCGGTGGGTGCAGGCTGGTCGCACCCCCCGTGTCCCAGACGCCGCGGCGGACGGGATCCCACGCTGAGGGGGACCCCCGGCAGGCGCTGGGGAGCTGGGGGACGCAGCCGGTGGCTCTGGGCCGTGCCGAGAGAGCCGCCGGCTCAGAGGCACCCGCAGAAGCGCCCCAGGATGGGGACGGGCAGGGTGGCTGCCCGGGGAGTCGGTGCTGATGGAAATAGCAGTGCCGCAGTGCCGAACACATGGCTGCGGAGCGGTGCCCGCAGCGCGGCTCCTCTACCCGGCCGCGTTCCGGCCTCGCCGGGGACAGCGGAGGGGCCGGGGGCGTGCGGGGCTCTGGGGGTGCCCGCGGCCCCGCTCCGGAGGGGCTCGGTGGGCCCCGGCGTGGCGCGGCGGCATCCTCCCCACCAGCACCTTCAGGACCTCATAAACTTCTCCGGGTTGTCTCGTCGCGATACGCCGTCCCTTAACACGATAATCTCGAGAACGTGAACTGTGTGTGTACTGCAAATGTATATTTTGACTGTGCTTGTTTTGTTGATTTATTTTTATAATGAGTTTGTATTCCGAAATCAACACTAAATTCTCTTTTCTGACAGGTGTCGTTTATTTCTCTTCCTTATCTCCATAGTAATGTGCTTTGTTGTGACCAAGTCCTTCCTGCTGACCTGCTGTTTGCCCATCTTTCTGATGGGCATGAGGTACTACTTCAGTAGAAAAGTTATCCTGCACTATCTCGATTGTGCGCTGCACACGGACATGTCCGATATTGAGCAATATTACATGAAACCGCCAGGTGAGTACGAATTCCCCGAGGGAGCCTTCCTCCCCCAGCCTGCTGGGGAACATGGCTGCTCCCTGCTGCTGGCGCCTTTTCCTCCTGTCAGCAGCACTGAGCAAGCTCAAAAGTCGCCAAAATGCAGCTCTTTAGCCACACCAGGCACAAAGCCATCTCTGGCTTTGGTCTGGGTTTTTTTTTTGCTGATTTTGGTTTCTTTAATTTTTTTTTTTTTCATTACTCCCCCTCCCGCAAGTGCCTAGTCATCCCAGGCAGGCTCTGTCCACCCCTGGAGCGCCGTGCTGCTGGGTCCCACAGCCACCCCGAGGGCTGGGCTGAGGTGCCTGGGGACACTGAGGCTGGAGGATGTGGGTCATTCCCTGCAGCCTGGGCCCACCCTAGCTAGCCCTTACATCCTCAGCTCGGTGGTTTTTTGCTCCATGCATTTGGTATTAGCTCTGACTGCAGGAGGAGAGGGAGATGAGAGGCCTTTTAGCCCAAATGCTCAGAGGAGCCCATTTTAGCTATTGAGCCCATTTTCCCATGTCATTCAAGAACATTCCTTAATGCAGGTGTTTTGGAGGAGGCTTGGATCAGGTATGTAAAGGGCTGCTGCCACATAAGCTTGCCCTGATCTGGGTTCATCCCTTTGTTCCATATATGCATATAATTAAAAATACAGTATCTAATGATGCTGATACCTTGTTAAGCTGTAAAAGATGACTTAGGTTCTAAAGACCCTTTTTTTTATGACCTATCAGGTGCTATTTCCCTGTTTGTAGGCACACAACCATATTGAGGACAAGGGCAGGGGGATGCCTGGGCAGTCAGTTGGGGATTGAGGTTTGCTTTTGGTGGTCACAGAGTGCTAGTGGTGAGCTGGAAAAGCAAGGCAAGGATGGTATCCCACCTGAGTTCCATCTTCTTGGGGTACCTGCTCTCTTCTTGGGTACCTGCTGTGTTATTTTTCCACATGACCATGTTTTTGCTGTATCATTCATGTTCCCCAGGTGTGACAAACCTTTCCCTGGGCACTTCTAGAGAACTGCTAGGAAGTGTAATAGCCACAAGCCTTCCCTCGTTTCTAATATGCAGTGTTACATTTTGCTAAAGTGTTGCTCCTCTTATGCAAATTGTTAACTAGCTTAATTTAGCTGTCTCTTCCCGTCATGGTGTATATCTCATACAGATATATCTTATATCTATACATAGTGCATATCTTATATCTTGTCCCATCTTACACACAGAGTGTGTTTCATTTACAGAGCGTTTTTTTGTAAAAATTAAGTGATGTGTGTTGTATATTGAAAAAGGTCAATCTTCATTAAAGGTGGTGTCGCAGAAATCAAAGGGTTCATAGCAAAACATTTCTGCACCTCTGTAGTGAGGCCCAGCAAAGTATTATGCTGGAGAAACGAGCAGAAGATTCCAGTAGAATAAGGATGTGTGACATGGAGTTAATAGGTGAGCTGCTTCGCTTGTTAATGCTCAGGGCTTGCATGGTCACAACTGAGAGGGATCACAGTGCCTGTGTTTATAACACTTGCAGACACAGAAAATAAGGGAAAGAGACTCAAAGTGATGCCCTCAATTTGTTTAGGGTCAGTAATGTAATTTAGTTCAGCTGTGTTGCCAACATGTCTTTGAAATGTTAGCATTGCTTTTATTTGGTACCTGGAAGAGCTAATTGCAATTTTAGAGCAAATGTGTGGGCTTTAATTTTTGACAGAATTTAATCATCTAATTAAGCTTCTGCCATGCCATAAAAAGCAGATTTATGGGATTGTTGGTGCTTGTTAAAGGTTCTTGATGATAATGGTGTTGGATAAAGGGACCAGGGAGGCTTTGGGGTCTGGAGAAGGGTGTCTGTGCATTGGAACCAGTGCTGTGTGCCATAAATCCATGTGGTGCTATTTGGTGTAGCTGGCCACAAGGCATGAATCCAGTGGTTTGCTCCTGTTTCCTCCAAAAATGCAGTTGGTGGATTTTTTTTTTTTTCTGTAGGACAGCAGGATAAACACAGTTATCCTAGAAAATGCCAGAGTTTTGTGCACTTGGAAGGCTGGCTGGCTGAACATCCAGAGGAAGGCAGCAATGTGCCCCACTGGCATTGCCCATCCCACCCAAAGGACACAACAATGGCAATAAAACAAATTCAAGCCCCAAGTTTGTCTTTTATTTGCCTAGTTTACAAATTAGCACCCAGGCAGAAATTATTGCAGTGGGAATGAGAAGGGCTTGTTGTATTGTGGCAGCTGAGATATTTGTGAGAGCTTTCTCAGTGAGGTGTTAAGAGTAATGGGATGTGGGGACAGGGTCCCAGAGAGGCTGGAGGTGGCCAGAGCTTGACCAGACAAGTTAAACCCAACCTGATATAGCTGTAGCTTGGCCTGGGAATATGACCAGGCAGCTTGCTGCTCCTTCTCTAGAGAATCCATGTTTTCCTCCTTCAATATCTTTTTTTTCTCAGCACGGAAAAAAGAGAAAGAGAGCTTTTTTGTGGTGGGGTTACGAATTCCTGTTTCTCAGGGTGATGAATGCAAAGGTAGAACTGGGACATGGATAAAGATGTTGGTTGAGGCTTTGCTGAGGTTTTTGCCCTTGGAATCCAAGATACCCAGGCACAAAACCCCATTGTTTGCAGCCAGCTCTGTGTGGTGCCTAGAGCTGGGGAGTAGTGTTGTAGTGAGTATCTACAGCAAATAGCTTCTGGTGAGGCAGGCATCTACAGTGAGGGGATATTTTAACTATTAAAATGGATCATTCTTGGTGGTATTGTGAAAGCCTCCACAGAACATGTGGGTCAGTTTATAACCAAGCCAAAAGGACCAGGTTTGCAGTGGGATACTGTGAGCACCCAGGTTAATGATTAGTGTTGAACAATTCCATGAGTTGCACCATATTAGGGCTTTTCTTCTGCAGCTTTTTTGAACGTCTCCAAGTTAGTTATTTGAATTTTCCTCTGCTGGATTTTGTATGAACTGAAAAATATGTGCTGACAGTGATTTTGCAGAAGTACACTAGCCAAAATTCAAATCTTTGTTTTCTATTGCCCTCCTACACTTATGCCAAGGGTCTGGCAGAACATTTGGGCCAGTGCTTAACTTGGAGCTTGTACACAGCAGTGTGACTTGAAATTGCTTTCAATATGAAAGGAATTGTTTGTGTTGTGCATGCTGGGGTCTTAAAACAGAAGGTTGAATGGTTCAAACACCTTCCTGAGCTCTTTGTAAATTCACATTTTTCATTTTAAAATAGCACTTATTGGAATTTACCTTCTTTTTATTTCCTTTTTCAAAGGCTATGAAAAAAAGACTAGTGGAATGGTGAAAAAGAAAGGAATTGGATAATGATCTTAATTGTCAACCAGAGTAACAAGCTCTAGTAAATAGAAAAAACCCCAACCAAAACCAACCAAAGAAAAAGAATTAATTTTAAATAGAGCCCTGCCTCTTGCATTTATCTACACAAAAAAAAGATGATCACAGCTGGAGCTTCTTTTATGGTCTGATGATTTTGATGACTAATCAATTTTACAGTGTCTCTTTAAGCTTCTGTCCCAGTTGGTTGTGTTGTATGTTTTTTTTGCAGTGGTTGGTGTGTTAGAGATATTCTTGTGAGGCTGAGGTCTCAGCTGCAGAGCTTATGGAAACCAAGACTCCTTGTGTCCCATGCAAAACTGCTGCTCCCCAAAGTAACAGGAACTGGAGCTTTGGCTGACGAATTTATGAATTTCCTTGTGTCTGTGGTTGTTCATCGAGTTGCTGTGGCTGTCCTGGCAGGGTTTGCTGAGGTGTGTGCATACCTGACCTGGTCCTGCAAAGACCTGGTGGTGGTGGCAGCTGGGCTGTGTCAGGTTTTGGGAGCTGGTGACAGCTGGGTGGCTGCATCGCAGTGCCCAGTGCTGCAGGGGAGGCTGGACAGACAGACAGCACAGAGGGACACCCTGGGGAGCTGAGGCACCTGGGGGGTGTCGCTGCCCTGGTGATGCAGCAGCTCAAGCTGCAGTGCTGCTGCGGGTGCTGGGTCACAGAGCCACCAGTGCCGAGGGCTGTGGAGCTGCACAGCTCCAGCCCTGCTCTGTGGGCAGCCAGGCACCTCTGGGTGCTACAGGCAGGGAGGGGATGGTGCCTTGCTCTCCTGCCTCCATCCAGGGTGAGCAGAGCCTTCCTGTGCTGCTGCCCTTTGTCCCCTGTGTGTGACAGTGCACGGGAGGAGCCTGCAGGGATATCCTGGCCTCCCTGCGGCGCAGGGCCCTGGAAGAGGGACTGCAGGGGGATGGCTCTATAGGGTTCGGTTTCAATGCTGCTCTTGGTGGCACATTCCTCAGCTGAGCCCAAAGAGGGATGTCCTGCCCTTCTTGGCAGAGGTTCTGGGATCATGCCCTTCTGCCAGAAGAACACCAGTTAGGCAGGTCCAGAGCTGGGTTGTGATCAGGTGAGATCCTGTTTGCGGCCTCCACCTTTTGAGGTTTCCCTCACCTGCTGTGAGGTGTCTGTCTGGGTAACAAGTGAGTATTTGTGTCTTGCATCAGGCCATTTGGCAGTGGGTTTTTTCCCTCTGGCACAGCTGGACAGCTGTTTGTGCGTCCTGTGGCTCCTGCTACCTCTGCTCCATAAGTGCTGAGCATTGGGGAGGCTCAGAGGTGAGCACCAGTGACTTTTGGGGTGCAGGGAAAATACAGGGTCTGCCTTGGGAGGAGATCCTCAGCCCTGGAGCTGTGGTTGCTCTGCCATGCCTAAACTCTTCCAAAGACACACAGAGGGGGTGGGGAGGGTGTTTCTCCCCATTGAGCCCTGGGGCAGAGGGGCAGCCACAGAGCCCAGTTTTTCCACATTCTGGATAATGCTCAAGCTGCTAGATAAGCAGGAGTGAAGCTGCCGAGTGATAACATTGTTGGGGAAGAATAGAGCAGCTCTCGCTTTGCAATGAAACTGCTCAGTTACCTGAGCCAGAGAGGGCTCGGGCTGCTGCTTCCCAGTGGAGGAATGTGTTTTTGGAGAGCCCTGCCCCACTCCTGGTGCCCAAGGGGCAGCTGGAATCTGAAGCATCCCTATCTGCAGCATTTCTTGCTGGCATATGCCGTGCCCTGACCTCGTGTATCTGCCAAGCCCCTGAGCTGCCTGTCCTATGTTGGGGTTTTCATGCTTGCCTTTCCCACAGTGGGGTAGGGTAGTGAGCGGTTCTGTGTGGGGCTGGGAAAGCTACGGGAGAGGCTGTGTCCTTATCTCCTCCTGGGTGTTCCCCCGCTCTGCTTCCTATCACTGCTGGCAACTGAGGTTAGGTCTCCTCAGCAGAGGAAAGTCTGTCCTGTGAGAATATCACTGCTGGCATCTCTGGAGCTCCATGAGAGTGCTTCCAGGGATGTGACCTCCATAGCAGAGAGATCCTAGAAGATTAGGATTACAGGCTTTCCATATACTTTATAGTGGGAAGTATTTTGTTGAAGTATTTCCAAAGCTGACCTCCTGCAAAGGGGACAGTCAGAGATTTTTCTACTGTTGCTTTTGGGTTTCTACAACTTAGCAGCATGAAACTGCCTGGTTTGGCATCTCTCATCTCCAGTGCAGAGTTTTTTGGGAAGCAAGATAAAAACAACTCATGTTTCCAGGTGTTAGGGATAGGCTTTGTCCAGCATTTGTAGTGGGCTGAAATGTTTTGGTTTTATTTGAGTAATGTAAAATGTCCTAAGAGTGGGATTACCTCCCAAAACCCACCTCCTCTCACACTGGCACTCCATCACTCATGGCTGCCTCATTTCGCTGTGCTGGAGCCTTGGCTTTTCCATCTGGAGGCAGCCCTGTCCTGCAGGCATGGGCACAGTGAGCAAGGCAAAGAGCTGCTGGCGCCAGCTCTGCCCCCACCTGAATTCCCAGAGCTGGCCAAGGGCTGTCCTGGCCCAGCAGCAAGCACCATGCAGAGCCCCAGTGCTGCAGCCCTGATAACAGCTGGGGTACATCAGGATGTGACACAGCTTGGGTCCCTTGCAGTGCTGGGCCACTTGCGCCCACTCTGCTCAATCCACTGGAGGGTCTGCAGGCTCTTTCCACCTCACAAAATCTTTTTTTTTCCCACTTCTGGGGGCTCAGGTAGTACAGAGTAGAAGGGCAATGCTCTTGGTGAAAGACCCACAAAGGAAAACTGGAGTTGCCTGATGAGGGGAGCAGTCTGTAGATTCAGGGCTGTGTCATCCACAACCAGTGGAATAAACATGGTTATGGGCAAGCAGCTGCAGCCTCCCCCCCTCCCTATTTATTTATCTCAGGAGCAGGAACATATACAACAAACCCATTACTCAATGTGCATAACCATAACATAAAAATAGCTCTCCCTCTAGATCCACAAGTTTGGCACGGTCCCATGTCAAAATTAGATGAAAATAGATTTTATAGTAAATTTTGCAGAGTAATCTGACCTTTTTTCACCCTCCATGTGTTCAAGCATTCTCTCTAAAACAGCCAGTCCCTCATGTACGTGACCATCACTCAGTGTTTGAGCTGTAGCCTTGACTGGTGGATGTGATGCTGCTGAACCTGAGCTCAGCTGCAGGTGTTGAAGATCCTCAGCACATGCCAGTGCTGCTCATTAATCTTCAGTACAGGAGGTAACCAGTTGTGTAAATTGAACATCAGTAGTTTTTTAGGTGCAGTTAACTTCTCAAGACCAGCAAACACACCACATTAGGATTTAGGAATGTGAAGGAGTCAAGGAGATCAGGTGTTTTGTGGTTTTTTCCTAACTTTGAGTAATTTTTTTTAATGTTTTCTCCAGTGTTAAATGTTTTCTGGCATGACTGTATGCAATTTTTCAGGACTGTCTTAGTGAATAAACCAAAACGGGTTCTGACTCCAGAATTTTGTTCACAAGTTTAAATGCAAATTTATTACTCTTATAAAGGGATTTTGGCAGCTCTTTTTCCTCTTGCTTTCTTAGGAATGACCAAAATTTAAAACAATTGCCCAAAAGTGTTTCAGTTTAAGGTTTCATAATAGCTTAAATTTAGGCTCTGTGTTGGATATCTGACTAGTGGCAGGAGTTTTACAGGTACAAAGCTTTGAGCTCCTCTTGACACTGAATTTTGGATGTAGGAACATGAACTGATAAATCTTATTTTCACATTGTTGTATTTATTTATTATATTCAGCCTCCTAGGATTACCCAAGTGTGGTAATGTTGTTGCCTCTCAGTGTGCACCAGTGGTCTTAATACTTTAGAAATTGCCGTGGAGGATTGCTCTCTACTTGAAGAGACCCCTAAATATATGGAAAAAAACCTGGTTTTATGTAAAAGTCTAAATCCATGGCCTGATTTTTCAAGAAGGCAGAGCATTCAAAATCTCCCCAAATTTCAGAGTGGATTTCTGAAATTCCTTCTGTAGGCTTAGATCTTGATTCAGGCAGGTTATATTTAACTTCTCAGGGTGGGAATGACTTTTGGGGTGGCTGTGAGCCCCTTGGGGACTCTGGGAGCTCACAGAGTTGTTTGCTGGTGTATTGGCTTTGTTTTGGTAATGCACTGCTGGGGATGTGTTACAAATAATCACATACTTGGTGCTGTTCCCTTCCAGGCTACAGCAGAAAGAGAGACCTGGAGTGTTTTGCTGGTATGTGGTTCTGTGATGAGCTGAGGGATGTATGAGCCTTTGTTGTCTCTTTCTGCATCAGCAAAACAGGGAGCTTCAAAGTGTATTTTTAGATTTTCTTTTTTTCCATTCTGTAGAAAGCTGAGGCATCGTTTTGTTATCCTGACAGGTGGCTAATGAAAGGAGTCTTAAAGAATATCCAAAGATAGCAGCATGTCTTACCTAGTTTCTATTGACATATTTATTCCTTGTAACCAAATAATAGGGTTTAGGGGGGTTTTGAGGGGATTTTTTTGGGTTTTTTTTCCTTCTTTTTTTGTTTTTGTGTTTTGGTAAGGGGGGCACATGCAATTGCCAAGAAGCCTCATGTCCTTTATTAAGGATGCTTCAAAAATTAGTTCATAGTGGTCTGGTCAGAGCCAGGTACAAGCTGTGGTATCTGTTACAGATGGCTTTGAGCCATTCTTTTAAGTCATCTATTGACCCATTGGACCCCAGCAATCAATTAACAATTTTTGACAGCACAGTACAGTATCATTCATTGTCTTCTGTAACTGTTTGAAGAGTGTTTCTTTCAAAAGGAAAAAAATTTATTTCTTTCAGGATAGTTCTGAAATGTACACCTGTGATTCCCAGGGCTTAGTGCCAGGCTGGGCTTCTGCTTTAAAATGGGATTCTGGGAGTGAAAGGAGACCTTTCAAAATTGGTAATGGGAAGCATGTATTACAGTTGTATTTTTAAGTGGCTACATGAGATATTGTTATTTAAAGTGGGATTTGCAACAGTGTGAATGCTAATGGAATAATGCAAGGTATTAGTCCCACCACAGCGTGTCCTGCTTGAAATTGTAACTAGCAAGTCATATTTGTCACTTAAAATTCATGTGTTGTTTCTAGGACTTATCCAAGTGGCAAAACTGAAAAACAGGTTTTGTGAGAAAATGATTTTTCAGTTCAGGAACTGGAAAGTAAAAGGAAGGAAGGGTAGTTTTGGTCCAAAGCAAGCTGATTTACTACTCCCTCTCTGTTTTTTCACTGTGATGAAGCAAGGATCTGTGTTTAGTGGGGAATGTAATGCTTTTTTCAGCCCAAAACACAATAGTTGGCTGTTAGAGCTTTCCTTAAGAAGCCCAGGTCAGACCCAAGTGCATACCTAGGAAATGCTGACCATGATAGAGCCATGACATGGTGAAGTGTTGGTTCCCCTCAGGCAGGTCCTGCTTTGCATGGCACTGTTAAATCTGTACTGAGTCAGTGCTGGCATTTCAGGCATCCCAGGCCCTGTTTGAATTGCGTATTTAGGTATTTTATACCGGTGCAGTAGTTGAAGAAGTGGTGTTGAGGGGTCCATCTCTGAAGTCCTGGCTGCTGGGGCATCCATTCCATGTGATCCTTGGGGCACTGAGCTGTGTGCCTGTGTCCTGGCTAGCAGTGCTGGGGGCTGAGCTCTGTGCAGGATTTGTGCCAGCCTGGCTTTCCTCCGCCTTTCATTTTCCACCTTTGGTGATTCAGGACAAATGTGTGAATTGTTTTGCATTGACAAAACCTGCATTTTTAAGTAAGCTGCTTGCCTAGATTTACCCTCAATCACCAGTAACTGCTATACAAGCTGCTCCCACTCTCCCTTGCCAGTGTGCTGAATCCTGACTTGGAAGCCAGCATCAGCAGTGCAAGTTTGTTTGCTTTTTACCCTTGCAGCTCTTGGGCTCTGTGCTGGTGCTGCTAATTGAAATGGGGTGCTGGACCAGCTGTCTGGTCATGTGCACCTTGCACAATGCTCACTTTAACAGGTATCAGATATCATTAGTGATTCCTTGAGGGTTTTTTTTTTCCCATTTTTTTACCCCTTTTCCATCCCCTAGCACAGTAGTTCAGTATCCCACATTTCCAGTCTTGGGTCTAACTGCAATATTTGCATTCCTTTGAGTTCTGCTCACCTCTCTTGTCCTTCCCTGTGTTGAATTCTCCCGTGATTTTTGGTCTGATCTACTTCTTGCTTTACTCATCACTTCTGGCATTTCCCATGGTTGGTGGTCCCCTACCCAGGATCCCTCTGTATCTCTGATTTTCCCCTTCCTTCCATCAAACTTTTCAATTTATGTGCCTTTACCTAATTTTATTGTATATGTACTTTCTTCTCTTCTTAGTTTGTCCAGATGTGTGGTGAGTGCAAGTAAATACTTGCAAGTATCTTTTGGTAGAAGTGTGAGAATAGCAAAGATGAGAAAATAAATAGAAGTCAGCAGCACGAGGATATTTTGTGTCTGCTAAGCTGCAAACAGTGCACAAACCCACATGTCGCTGCTGGGGGGAGAACATTTTATCTAAAGGCAAATGAGCTGCCAGCAACAACATTTCTTACACCTTCTTCAGAGCATCTGACCCACATCGCTTCTAGATGTGTCAATTGATCTTTTCCCCTATAACTTTTCTTACAAGCCTAATCCTTCCCATTTTAACAAGATATATGAAATCCTTATTGCATGCAGAGTGTGCAAGAAAAAAAAAAAAACACAAACCACTTCATTTTCTGAGACCAGGGTTTTTTGTTCTTTTTTTGGAGGTGCCAAATCTGTTCATCCTCCCTGGATGTGGAGAACAGCATCAGAAACACTGTGTAACACTTCTAGTGGGAATCCAGGGAAGACCTAAATCTGTAGTCTTCCAATTTAAAATAATGTTAAATAGTAGAACTGCAAAGAGAAGCTTTTGGAAACAGCCTGGTTTGGAGCACCTGCCATTTCCAAGTGCTAATTCAGATGATGTTAGTTAGTTAGTGAGAGGCAGAGCAATGAAAGCACAGCAGAAACCTGGCTGCTGAACATCCTGATGAAGTCCTCCTTGGTGGAATTGCATTATTATTGTGGGATTTGTTAAAAAAGAGAGAAAGCAAGCAGTGAAAAAGTTACTGTACAATAGAGATGCTAATGAGAGGGTTGTGTTGTTTTTTAAATCCAAACTGTCTAAAATGGGTATTTGTAAAACACCTTTTCAAGCTTTTGCTGCTTGTAAAGTCAATTAGATTCACTTAATGTCTCTGAAAATTTATGTCTGGTGGGGTTTCAGAAGCTGTCAGTGTTCAGAGGATAACATCAAGCTGTGCCTCTTGGACAGTGATTCTTGTCTGGGAATAAGCCATCATCAGGTTTTACGGGGCTTTTTTTGAGCCATCAGTAGTCTGAGGAACATCAAAGCATCTGCAAGGATTCTCAAGAAGTGGGAACATTTTTCATGGATAACTCAAATAGCTAAAGAGGATTTCAGTGAAATCCTTAAAAAAAATCTTCACATAACCCCCCACATTGACTGAGACTGAACTCTTGGGACAGTTTGGCTTAAAGATTCAGTGGAGCATTTGCTTTAGCTTAATCATGGGCTTAAATCCTTTGCCTCTTGCTGAGAGTTTAGCATATACTTAGGGGCAGTATAGGTCCAAGTCCTCTTTGATAGTTACAGGGGACCTGTGACATAAATGGTGGTAAACCCTGGGTTTGCTGTGTGTGCTGTCAGCTGCCTGCAAGATGAATTTATGATGCTTTAGGGAATACTGATGCACTGGAAAAAGGACTTGTAGTTGTGAACCTGCCCTATCCCGGCATTGTGTGTGGAGGTTTAGTGTTGTCTTTGTAGATGGGACAATCCAACAGATCCTTAAAATACTACAGTTCTACCCAGTCTCGTGTGGATTTTAATATCTTCTGGCTCAGGTTGCTGTAGTGCAGTTTGTATTCAGTTTGTATTTGTAAGCTGATCCCCTTTCCACAGGTCCTTTGTGAATGAGCCTCAGTCTGAGGGGGCAGGCACGAAGGTGTCTGCTTTCCCTAGCCCTGAGCAGCCTGGAGGTGTCTGCTTTCCCTAGCCCTGAGCAGCCTGCCCTTCATTTGCCACGTGTGTTCCTGATGGAGTGAGACATGGCCTGTTACCTACTCACTCCAGTAATTCACTTCACAGATGTCTTTCAAATCCCCCGCTCTTGTGGCTGGTATTGAGGCTGGGGTTCACAGAATGTTGTGGCTGGTATTGAGGCTGGGGTTCACAGAATGTGGGGTGTAACAAGCTGATAGGTGCTTATCACAGGAGATATGGAATAGGCTTCTGTAGGGACTTTTTGGCCTGAATGTGTGGCAAAGGTTGGGGGTTTTTTCTTATTTAGTTTTAGAGATGTAGAGAGTTACACATGTAATTTTCATTTTCTGTTAATGCATCATCCACAACACATCCATTGTCTGTGCCCAGCCTGACAGATGTTTGTGTATTTATGGATGTGGAATTTTCTTGTGCTGCCATGTTAAATAAATGCGCTGGTTTGAGTCTGGGCTAGTGGAGCTCAGTAGAGCTATACCCAAAGCACATTGGCTTTGATGTGCTGGGAGAGGCATGTAGAAAACTGTTGGCTTTCACAAGTGTGCTTTTTCTGCACCATGGCAAAGCTCTGGCCTCATGTGGGGCATTGCCACTGGTTTGCTGAGAGTTAAGGGTTGAAGCAGTGTGTGGTGATGAAGGCTCCATCTGCCTGGGAGGTTTTTCTGGGGTCTGCTCTATTGAAAGACCTTCCTTCCTATGGCAGGGGATTGGAGCCAAATGATTTTTAAGGTCCCTTCCAACCCAAGTCATGGTAGGATTCTGTGACCTGTGGCAGAAGGAGGTGAAGTCCTGAGGCAGTGTTTGCCCTGCTTGTGTGAGAGGCTCCAGCAGCAGAGTGGGAGTGGGGGCCCTTTGCCTTGGCATACACAGGTGAATGTGTGTACACAAAATACACTGGAGCAGCCTCACCCCAGGGCTTGTTTGGCTGAGTTAGGGGTAAATATTGCAGTCCCAGGGGTTACATCCTCACAGTGAGGCTGGGGAAGTAAGCGGGCTGCAGGCCAGAAAGGTGTTCATTTACAGTGGGAGCTGGGGTGGGGTGCCCATGGGGAGGGGGTACCTGAAGGATGGTGGGTTGCCTTCTCCTGCTGTGTTTATTTTCAAGGACAGCTCTCATTGCAGTAGTGCCCCTGGCTGTCCCAGTTGCCTCAGAAGGGCTGAGTACCCTCTGACACCATCTCAGGAGGGCTCAGCATCTCCCCAAACCAGGCTTTGCAAACACAGTGAGAGTAGAAAGCAGTGGTACCAGCCCTGTCTGCTGGCTCTGCCTGGTCATGGAAATCACCACCCACCTCGTGGGGGTTGGGTTGAAGATGTGGGAAGGTGCAGATACCAGGAGGTGCCTGCAGCTCTCAGTGAGTCAGATCCAGCCCCAGCAGGACTAGGGAACACCTTAGGGTGTGGTGGGGAAACGGCCTCCTTCCCTGCTCATCCCAAATGGGATGGGCTGATTGGTGTGCCCAATTGGAGAGGGTCGTTGCTCGAGGAAGTCCTCCAGTGTTAGAAGTGTGATGCTGCTAAAAGCACATCAAGAATACTCAGAATGTTTACTTCCAGAGAGGTTTGGTAGTTATTTATTCATTTATTTATATGGGTCAGGAGTTGGATTTGCTACAAATTGTAGGATTAGTCCTGTTACTGCCTCTAGCCTTGGATGTCAGAAGTACATCAGACCCTATTCCAAGGGAAAGGACTTGTTTCTTGGCATGCTGCAGACAGAAATTGCTTTTTTCCCATCACTTTCCATGATAGGATGAGCACCTCTGCAGAGAGAGCATGCTGCCTTGATGGGAGCATGCTGCAAGCCTGGGGTTGGATGTCCAAGCCTGGTTCTCCTGACCAGTTTGATTATCTTTCCCAGTTTCCCTGTTTAGTCACATACCCCTTCCCCAGAGGCTAGGGGAATAGGTTTGCCTTGGTGTTTGGGGGCTCATGCAGGTCAGAGAGGGTTGGTCCAGTGAGAAATGCCCAAGTGAGAGCCCTTGGTGAGCAGCTGGGCAGGACAGAGGTGATGAGCTCACTCCTCACATCTTGATCTCTTCCCAGTCCATTGTAATGGATTTTAGGGGCTCACCTGGGTGTGGCAGCTGGTGACAGGGTGGGTTTGTCCCAGCTAATGATAACTGATGTCCTTGCTGGTTGCCTGTGCCCTGGAAAGATTGTGTGTGCAGCACCATTTCAAGGTGTTACACTAGAAATAGGAAATATTTATTGCTTGCAATAGACTTAATGAGATCAAACCATCTACCACCTGACTTCAGCCTGTAGTTTTTTACCAAATCTCCACCCTAAACCTCTTATTTTTTCCTGATGTCTTCCTCAATATTGAGTAATGAATTCTTCACTGTGGTTTCAGAGAGAATATAACTCCTTGTGGTTGCTGTTTCACTCCTATAGGTTATGAAAAGCTGTAGGTCAGGGAGGTTTGATTCATTGTGTCAGGGATTCTTGTGGAACCACTGCCATGTGCAGAAGGAAAGGCTCAGAGTACAGCAGAGCCGTATTTATTGTGGGTGTTAGGATGTCCTGGTTGCTTCTCTTGGCTGTGCAGTGTTTGGTGAAGTGCAAGTCCCTGTCTGTCAGATCCAGTTTGTCCTGGGAAGGAAAGCAGAGGGGCTACCCTGGGATCTGAGACTTTTCTGGTCAGTGTTTCTGCACCACAAATATTGCCTTGTCATTGTCACTCCTGAGCTGCTGGGGTAGGGAAGTCCTCACTTAGAGACTCTGAGGGCAGCAAGAATGTGGCAAGGGGCTAACATCATGCTCAGAAGCACTGAAACATGCTGTGCAGCTTGTTTTGGTTGAATATATCCTGTGTGTGTATATATATATGAATATATACCCATTATTTGACTTGGTCTGTTGTGGTTTCTTTTCCTGGGTGGGTTTTTTTTTTGTTTGGTTTTTGTCTGTTACTTTTTAAGTATGGAAATATTTTTAGCTGCTCCCTTTTTTACCTTTTAGGGGAGGCACCTCTCAGCCTTGTTTTTGACTCTGATTTAAAGAATTTGCATGCACAGATGAGTTATTCTGTCCTGATGCATCATTCTGCCATATCCTAAGGTTGAACTTACATCTTGGCTGCAATTCATCTTACCTAAGTTTCTCCTGACTGAAAGCAGCTGTTTGCAGTGAGCTCTGTAGGCTTTAGCTGTGGTCTTTGGCAGAAGTGGGGCTCTCCTGAAAAGTGACTCATCTCAAAGGTTGTTGACCTCAAAGCAGCATAAAACCCCCTGGAAGTCTTTGTACAGCTCAGAATTATGTTTATTGTTTAACCTTAAGTAAATGAACCTTTGTTTCTTTCTTTGCTGTGAAGCATTTGGTGCAGTACCTATGTAGATACAGGCACTCTGTTGAATAAAGGGACTCTTGGCTAAATTTAGACCAGAAGAGTGGTGATGGATGGTACAAATCAGATTGATTCTGCCCATTTTCCCTGTTTGATTTATGGCTTGGCCAAGTGCTAAGCTAAAGAAAGCCATTCAATAGTTATTGCTCAGTCCCTTTTTACAGTAAAGCATATAAAGTAAAAGTCAGCCACCAAGTAATGAATTCTAGAACATCCAATAATTGTAGATTTCCCAGTTTGTTCAATGTTTGGGAGTGAAAATTGCTGCAAGGCAAATTCAGTACCTTTTGAAAGCAATAAAGCCGTGTAGTGAAAGATTGATGTAGGAGATGGAGACCAAGCCTTAACAATGTCCTTTTAAGGAGCTGGCTCCAAACACAACCAGCAGCACATTTGATCTTGTAAACTAATTTCACTAACAAGGAGCTAATTGTCACATCAGTCTTTTGGAGCTGGCACAACCAAGGCTAGCGAAGCAGGCAGAAGAGCTTGGTTTCTTTTGTCCTTAAAACTTCTAACTAAAAAGCAGTCTTGACTTCTGGGACATAGGTTTACTTAAGGCCTGACTCTGCAGTTGATCAGTTTAGTGTGTATTTTTCATGCATAAGGAGCATCTACCCTGAAATGTTTAAATACTTTTTTCTGGTTTTGTCCGTTTGTGCAGACCAGACTGTTCTGCTGAGCCAGCTCCATTGCACTGGGACTCATCACCCAGCCAGCCTGGAGGACAATGCCCAGCCAAAATCACACATCCCAGTCTCTATCTGCTCCTTTAAGCTGTTTAATTCCTTGCTGATCGATAACAATTGCTCACATGCCAAAAGCACAGATGCTGCCTCGTTCCTCAATCTGTGCTTTCCCCCTGGTGACCCAGCAGCAGGTAGACCCTGGTTGCTGCATCTGTGGTTTTGTCTTTGCTTTCTCTGTGTTGTGTCATCCTTTTCAGCAGCAGAGAGCAGAGTGATGGGCCAGGCTACATCTGTCCAGATAACCAGGCTGCTCCTAATCCCCCACAACTGCTTCTGCAGCTATTGCTTGAACAGTTGTTATACACTGGCTTTGTTACACTCTTTGCTTTTCAAGGTGCAGCATGGCCAGCAAAAAGAGCCTGACAGAAGATTTTTTTAAAGTCCTGCTGTTACACTTCTTAATATAGCAGCCTCTGAAATGTGCTGGAAGGGCTGTCTTTATCCCATCTGCGGCATCGCCCGGGTTTCTGGCTGTCTCATCAAAAGCCTGCTCCTGCCAGTGCCCAGCATTTCCTGGGGCTTTGCTGAGCACCCCCTCGGGTGCTGTCACACGTGGTGACACTCTGGGCCCCAGGGGACTTCAGCATGTTTGTAGAATCAACCAGTGAAGTGCTGACATGGGGCAGGGCCACTGACAGCTTGCATTGATCCGGGCTGGGCGCTCCAAAGCCTTGCGGGGAGTGAGGTGCGTGGGCAGGAGCTGTTGGAAAGGTGCTTCACAGGAACAGGGTGAGGCTTAAAGCAAAGGTTTTAAGAAGATTAGAAATGCCTGCTGAGTTATCTCCCCAGGAGATGCTGTTTAGGACCAAATCTGGCCACTTCCTGAAGTCCCTTTGCTGCAGAATATGTTTTTCTTTTTTCCTGTCAAAATATGAGTGTGAAAGTAAGCTATAGCTAGCCATCAGCATCTTAGGGGTTTTCTGGGGGCTTGGCACCCCAAAATGGAATGAATACCTGTGTTGGCGTAGCTGGGTGCTTTTGGGGCTGCACCAGCTCCATGAAAGTTTTCATACTGTTACTCTAAATTGCAACCCCACCACCCTTTCCTCCCCCAGGTGCAGGTAGAGCTGCAGTGGGGCCATCACCTTTGCAGATGTGCTGCTGCTGCAGGCTTCTCAGCCCTGGCATGGTACAGCACATACCACTCTGAATGCAGATATGGTTGTGGCTTGCACTGGTGCTTAGGGCAGCAGTTCCTGCAGTCCAAACCCCATCACCCTGCCTCTCATTCCATGCTCAGGTTTATCAGCTCAGAGGCCAGCTCTGCACTCCTGCCTCCTGGGCAGTTTGAGACCCACTGCTGTGCTGGGTTGGGGTCACAGTGTTTCTGGTAGCAAATGTCCATGGATCTGCCCTGTGGCTGTGTTGCAGACTGAATGCTGGATGTCACTGTCATCCCACTGATTCCCTGCTGCTTGCAACTCCAGAGGCTTTGGCTGAGCTTTGTGGTTGTGGCAAGTACCTTCAGCCCTTGGTAACAACACAGGTGAAACCTAGCAAGGATGGAAAGGAGGTCGATGGAGAAGCAGATGAAGTGGTTGCTCAGAACCAAACCATCCATCTCTTTTCATGCTTTGTAGGTGATCTCATTGCCTGCTGTCCAGATGCTCCATGAATCAAGGGATGTCACCCACCCTTGGCATATAGATGCACTGCCCTGTGCTCTTCCAGCCAGGAATTATTTATAACAGGGCAATGTGTCCTGCAGTGGTAAATTATGTGGGGTTATTTATGGGGAGGAAGGTGTCCCACAGCATTTCTTATTTCATGCATGGATAATTCCTGTGTCCCTGACATATTTTGTTCCCCCACACCTGGGCCTTGTCTGATGCAGAGGGATGCTCATAGATGTCAGGAGTGTTGGAGTCAGGATCTCTTGCATCTCACTCAGTTTTCATAGCCATAAACTACACTAAAATGCCATTATTTTGTAGGACCCTTCTAGGAAAGCCTTTTAACTGAAGTCAGGTGTAGAGTTACTAGCAGAACTTGTGGGAGCTGTCATGCAGCCCTGCCTGAAGCCAAGGGAAACTAGAAAGGTGGAAAGGAGAGAAACTCAACACTTGGGAAAGATGGAGGGAACGAGGCATAATAGGATAATGGCATGCCTCATAAACACAGAGAGAAATCCCTCCCCATCCTGGCTAGCTGAGCAGTTGTAGTCAGTGACAGGGACAGCTGCTGCCTGTCCTTGGTTGGTCCCTGCACCCAGGCTGCCTGTGTCTGGCTGGGTGGCAGCTGATGTGCCCTGTCTGTTCCCTCCTGCCAGCAGCATTCACATCCCAGCAGCCAGGCTGTCCCCAGAAGAGCCTCATTTCTCCCCTGATGCTGATGTGACTCGGCTGCTCTGCCCTGTGTTTCACCAAGGGTGAAGGGCAAGGAGGAGGGAGTGTTGCCTCGAGTGCTGGGTGATTCCTCTTCTCCTTCTTCAAGACGCAGACAGGATAAAAGGGCAGGAATTTAAGCAACATCAGCAACACACAGTCACAGCGCAGCCAGCTTTGGGCTAGGGACTCTGTCCACTTGCTGCCATGTCCAGCTTGTCTGTTAGAGTGATGCATGTGAATAGTGCTGGCAGGAGGGGAGCCCAGACACTGAACTTTGGGGCTTTTTAGCAGGTTACTGGTGAATAGGTAAAAACAGCTCTGCACTGGGTCCTGATTCCCTCTGTACTGCCCTGCTTGGGCCACCCCTGCTTAGCACAAAGAGCTGCTGCTCTGGCCACAATCACACCAAAAGGTGGCACAGCAGGCTGAACAAGTGACTGCAAGGGCAAGCACTCGAAGCTCCATGTTGTGACAGCATGTTGTGCCTCCTCTGTGCAGGTGTTTCTGTGTGGTGGTGTCACACCAGGCTGTGCTGCAGCCAGGGGTCACAGGGAGGAGTCAGGGAGCTTTTGGATCTCTGGGATGAGCAAGCCTGTCACTTTTGGCAAGCCTTTGTGTAGATCTATTAAGAGCATGGAACACAGGCAATTGCAGACCCTGTCCTATGGGAAGTGCAGAAATTATTTTGAGCTTTTTCTATTTGGATTTTTTTTCCTTCCCTTTGCCCCTTCATAACAGCCTGGAGGAAAATGTAGGAGAGGGGTTTGCCCTGTGCAGGGTGCTTCCCTGCCTCTGCTGTAAGCATGCAGAGGAGCTGGTGCTGTCCTGGTGGGTTCCCATCAGTGGTGATGGAAACTGCCAGTCCCTTTGCTGGATGATGCTCCAGGGACATCACCTGTGACAGCTTTGAGCCAGCAGGGAAATTGCTCACATTTGTGTTGTTGTGACATGCCAAAGCAGAATTGAAAGTCACAGTCTCTGCTTGAAGGGATATTTTCTTAAGAAGTTGCATGTCTGTCTAGAAATTTTGTTCCATGCATAAGCCTCTAAGAATTAATGAGAGCTTGGCTGCACAGATAGCAGTGCCACTCCTGAAGAAAAGGAGAGAAGACTGGCATGCCTCTGGGCAAGATTTCCATGCTTGCCTGTGCTGAGCTTCCAAGGAAAACTCCTTCCCACAGGGATGCATCCATGCAAAATTAGCACCAATAGCCAGTGGTGGCCCCAGGATCTGCTTTGTCCTCTCCCCAGCCCTGAGGAAAACAGGGATAGGTTTTACCTGCCTCAGCCCTCACCCCTCAGTGTGCAGGTGCTGGCACTGGGGAGCACACAAGTGTTGGGGCAGCAAAGGTTTGCTTGCTCTTGTGGAAATACTAGAATTTTCTAGAAAGCAATGTATTTGAAAAGCATGTGGAAGACAGAGCTTTGCCTTTTCAGAGCAACACGATTCTGGGGCTGCTGAGGCTTAAGAAAGCTGTTGGATCCTGCAATAGTCAGTCATGCGGGACTCATGCTGGTGAGGAAGGCTGCTGTCCCTGTCCCCTCTCCCTTCTAGCGCTACTCTGCTATTGCTTTTGGCTCCAGTCTTTCCACCCATCCACCCACCGGCCTTTTATTCATCAAAAGGTGTAGAAGAATTTGCAGCAAAAATAAATGAATTTATTTTCACCCAGCATCCATCCTCGTCAGCTGCGTGGGGAGAGCTGTGCAGCTCATGGCAGTGGGGGAGGCTGGGAGAGGAGGCTGCAGGCACAGCCAGAGGATTCCATGGCAGCCTGGGCAGGAGGGGAGGATATGTGGCCAGCATGGTGCCACTACTCTGGGGACATCCTTGGTGTCACATCCTTGGAGTGGTGTGTCAGCAGGTGTGTGGACTCTGAAGGCAGCCCTGTGCTGTGGGAGTTGGGTAGATGGATTAGAAGAATACCCTCTTTGGTCTTCCTATAAATTTAAGGGAACCATCCTTAAATTTAGAGCAGAAAGACAGTGCCATCTTGTGAGCTTTCAGGCTCTGGATGCCATCAGCTGAGCAACCATGTCTGACCTTGCTGTGAAGCATGAGCAAGCTGAAATTGTGTTCCTTGGCAGGCACATCACAGCCATTTAGTGCCTTTTTTCATAGGTGTGTGCATCACAAGGTCGTTTTTTAATGGAATGGTTTGGGTTGGAAGAGACCTTTCAGGACCATCTCGTTCCAACCCCTCTGCCATGGGCAGGGACATCTTCCATCAGACCAGGTTGCTCAGAGCCCCATCTAACCTGGCCTTGGGCACTTCCAGGGATGGGGCAGCCACAGCTTCTCTGGGCAGCCTGTGCCGGTGCCTCACCACCCTCATGGTAAAAAAACCAAATCTTTCTTTATTGTATCTAGTCTGTGATGTGAGTTCCTGGTGTCAACATTGTGTGGTGAGGCAGCAAGCTGAGGGAGAGGAGAGAGCTAAGGGAGGGTGGTAGTGGGTTTTCCATGTCTGCTTCTCCTCGCTTTTGCTTTTGGCAGCCCAGAAGGAGTCAGGAGAGAGTGCTTGGTGTTTGGCTGGGAGCAGATGGGGCCTCTGGAAAGTGCCTCCAGTGCTTCAAAGTGGTGTTCCCAGGGCAGCTATGGTTAAATGGAAGATGTCCATGAAGAACAGATCCTGGAGTGAGCAGGAAGGGCTTTGGATGACCACAGTGATGGGTTGGCAGAAGGTGGAGGCAAGTGAGGATGAAGGCAAAGGTAGAGATGCTGCCATGAGATGAGTATCTGGAAGGGCAGGGAGAGTTGTAGCTGTCAGGGTCTGTGTTTATCTTTGCAGCAGTGATTATTTTCAGATAGCATGTGAGAGAGTAAAACGTCAGCTCCTGCTAATAATAGCCCTGCAAACAAGGCTGTTGCTCATTACTGACAGCTGAGATGAAGTTAGTTTTGTTTCATCCTAGGTGTGAAAAAGTGCAAAAACAAGCTGTGCTCTGAGTCAATATCCTCAGCCCAGAAAAGGTCAGGAGGAGACCCTCTCCCAGCCCTGGGATGTGGCAGTGCCAGGTGCTTTTTCCAGGCAGCTTCCACCATGCTCCAGGGTTAAGTGCTGCTGGAAGAGTGGGTATGGTGAGGAGCTGCAGCTGGCTGGCATTGTGGAAAACATAGAATCATAGGATAGAATAGTTTGGGCTGGAAAGGACCTTTAGAGGTCATCTAGTTGAGCCTGGGTAAAAATCAGTCTGAGGACCTTCTTCCTGTGGAACTGGAGGGTTTTCCGAGAGGAGAGGAAGTCTCAGCCCAGGGTTGGCAGCATGTGGTGATCCCAGGACAGCTTTCAGGGGCAAGTCCCCATCCCAATTGAATGCAGCTGCTTGGAGGAGGGATTTGACAGCCCCATGGGGGAAAGCTGTTCCTGGGCTTGTTCCCACCTTTGGGAGCTTGAGGTGTCTTCAGTAGCCTGAAGGAACTGGCTGCTGGTGATCCTTGGAGCAGACACAGACACGAGGAGGACAGCAGGGTAGAAGTCTTGGGGGCTGATGGCGCTTGTGTAAAGGAGAGCTGAATACAGCTCTCATTGTTTGAGCAGATGTGTCCTGTCTGTGGCTAATTATAAGTGTTGTGTGCACAAAACACACTGGGACATTTGCCAGATACTATTTCTTTTCGTGTTGAACTCAAAATCATTATAATTAAGCTTTAAAATTGTAAGTAAAAACTAACAAGGAGTGCAGGTTTGCTGTCATGCTGCTTGTAACCAGGTCCAGTCCCTGCTGGGATGGACAGGGATGGGAGTATGGACAGGGTGGTCAGAGGGCTGGGAATGTCAAAGGTTTGGTGGCTCTGTGGTAGCGGGTGTGTCCAAATTTGGGTTTTAAATATTCAGAATACCTCAAAGTACCAGAAACGTGCCATTTTACAAATGTGGGAAGTGTTGCTGAGTGAGCTTTAGCAGCCTCTCAGGTTTGGTGGGCACAGAGAAGAGGTGCTTGCTGAGAGGAGAAAATAAGGAATAAAAGTGGGAAGTAGTCGTGGAAGCAATTGTGTAATCTCGGGTTGAGAGGAACCCAGGTTGTTTCTCTGGTTTGAGGGGAAATGAGGCAGACTTGCTGAAGAAGCAGCTCCGGGAGGACTTGCTGTGGATGGGGCTAGATGAGGGGGATGTGACAACTGTGCCACCAGCTGCAGCCCGCTGGACACCAGTTGATGGCTGCTTCAGGGCATGTTTGGGGGCTGCCCCAGGAATGGAGCCCCAGCTCCCCAAGTGTGGGGAAATTCCTGAACCTCCTGTTAGGAATTACGCTACAGGAGTGGTAGCAATGCGTGTAGGGTGAGAATCACTGTGACCCTTATGTTTGGTGTGCTCACCGTATGGCCAGAGGTGTGATGGATGGGCTGGGGAGTGAATTGGGCTCAGCCACCACGTGATGAGCACTTTAAGACCAGCAGTGAGCTCTCCACCCTGCAATTTGTATGCAGAGGGAGGCTGGCTGCTTGATTTCGGTGCTTGTAGGTGTTCGTCTGGGGTCGTGTCTGAATAAATCACGTTCTGAGATCCGAGCGAGCGCTGGGGAACAAGTCGCGCTGTCAGCGCGGCAGCGGAGCAGAGACATCTCCACTGCTCGTGATAAATGGGTCAAGATGGGCCCTGGTGTTTTAAAAATTAGCTGTTGACCTAGATAGCAGCAGCATGATGACTTGCCCACAGTGGGAAAAGAGTGAGTGTTGCTGGAGCTGCACATTCCTCTGAATGTGAGGGTGAGCCCAGTGTGCTAAGGTGAATCTGGGCTGGTTCCCTGCCCCTTGTTTGTAGCCAGCTTTTCCTTGGAAGCTGGACTGTGCCACAGGGAAGAGGGGAACACCAGGGGCATCGCATTTGGATGGCTTCATGGAGTCACAAGGTGCACTTTTCCTACTGCAGCTGCAAATGCACCTCCCACCACCCCATGCTTTGCTCTCCTGCAGTGAGAAAGTGTACTGAGTTGTCTTACTCATGTTGCCCCTGGTTTTTCAGGAGGGGTGGTCCCTTGCCCCCCTGGGCTGCATAACTCAGGTCTTACAGAGATGTGCCGTGCATTTGGGTTGGAGCAGTCAGAAGGGCTGGTGCAGAAGATGGGGCTGCTGCCCAAGTCAGGTTCTCTTCTGCTTCGCAGCTGGGAAGAAGCCCATTGCCTGCACCGGGGGTTTCTCCTGTCATGGGGTCTTCTTCCTCTGGATGAGAACATATTGCTCCAGAGCACTGAAAGTCAGTGCTTTTCATCTGGGCAAGAGACCTCTCAGTGCCCATGATTGGCTGCTGTATTGAAAAGTGGCTTTCTTGAGTTATTAAGCAACTGGTCAGGCCACACCTGGAGTACTGTGTCCAGTTCTGGGCCCCTCAATGATGCTGAGATGTTGGAGCACATCCAGAGAAGGGCAACAAGGCTGGTGAAGGGTCTGAAGCGCAAGTTCTGTGAGGAGCATCTGAGGGAGCTGGGGCTGCTCAGGCTGGAGAAAAGGAGGATCATGGGAGACCTTCTCATTTTGTACAACTCCCTGACAGGAGGTTGTAGCCCCTGTGCATTTTCCTTGGGAAAACAACATTTCCTTCACGTTGTCAGGGAAAGAGTGTTTGTTCCTTTCTTATGGAGGTTATTAGTCCCCAGATGTGACGTGATTTTGGACCCCAGGCCCTGCTCCCAGAGGTGTGTTTGACAATGGCCACTTGTCCGTCGGGGGTGACTCCATGTGCTGCTTTATCTCCCACAGGCTCCTGCTTCTGGGTTGCTGTCCTGGACGGCAATGTGGTGGGGATCGTGGCCGCGCGGGGCAACGAGGAGGACAACACGGTGGAGCTGCGGCGCATGTCCGTGGATTCCAACTACCGCGGCAAAGGCATCGCCAAGGCCCTGGGCCGCAAGGTGCTGGAGTTCGCCATGCTCAACAACTACTCCTCCGTCGTGCTGGGAACCACGGCTGTGAAGATGGCAGCCCACAAGCTCTACGAGTCCTTGGGCTTCAAGCACGTGGGTGTCGTCGAACATTACGCCCTGCCAGGGATGACACGCTCCTTACTGGAGAGAATGTTTTTCCAGGTCCGCTACCACCGCTACCGCCTGCAGCTGCGGGAAGAATAAAAAAAAACCCCACCAACCAAAACAAAACAAAAAAGTATTTTTTTCCCCCCTTCCTCCCCCTTCAAAAATAATAAATTATCCTTCTATTTCTCATCACCATTGATTTGCCAATTTTGGGTTAGAGTTTTTGTACCCTCACGTCACGTTTTGGTTTGCTCCGTTCAGCTCGATGGGCCGGCCGAGCAGCGCCCCTTCCTCGCATGCTGTAGGTGGTGGTGCTGGGAGTCCTGCGACCCAGCGGGGCGGAGCAGCGGCCTCTCCTTCCCAGGTACCTCTGTAAAGCACAGAAACTTACTGCAAAATAGTACAACTGCTCTGGTGTACATAGTCCTCTCCTTTTCCAGGTGTAAGATAACATAGTGATGCATTCATAATAGTGCAGAAATATTACTTGAATGCAGTTTTCAGTATTTCACGCACCAGTAAGTAGAATATGCATTCCTCTTACCGTAACCTACTGGTTAATAGAGAAAAGGTGGGGGGTGCACCCTGCCCCTCCGCCCCAACCCGCTTGCTACAATGCATGAAGAGGGAAGCGCACGCACTCAAACACATCGCACTGCCACCACGGCACTGGTGTTGCACTTTTTTTGGATGTGCCTCATTCTGCCAAATGTGTGAGAGACCCCGGGTGCATCCGTAACCACGACTCCGCTCCAGCTCCCCCTCCTTCCTAAGCCAGCACAGACTCGGACCGGCTGAACTGAGCCCCATTGTACCATAGTGTGAAGTTAAAATCAAACCTAAGCATCTCCTGCGCTGTTCCGTAGCCACGCGTAACCTGCAGTCCTGGGCCAGACTCCGCATGTGCGTTGGACTTTCTCTTTGCTGCCTTTTGGGGTTTTTGTTTTGTTTGTTTTCATCTTATTTTTAAGGGGCTTTTTTTGTTGTTGTTGTTATTTTTAGTTTTGGCTTTTGCTGAATGGTGTCGTTGAGGCGTAATGGAGGCTGCAGTTCCTATGGCAACACATTTGCACATTAATGTGCGCACCAAATCTCACCACTTCAGAGAAGCAACGTGTGACAGATAATAGCATTTTGGGGAGCACCAGGGTGGGGGGGAGCGTACTTATTATCTTAACCAGCTGCTTGTTTGATAAATGTAGATGGCCTCACTGCAGCCTTCCATCAAAGGTAATTAACTGCTTTAATGATGTCAGATTTGTGAATTGTACAATGCAAAAAGCAATGCAAAGCAGATTCGGCATGTGTCTGTACCCGGTATGTATGTACAGTGCCTGCCAACTAAAGAATAACCAAGACTACAGCTTCTTCTAGCCTGAGATATCAACTTTTATAACTTATTTAAACAAATAGCAACTTTGCATGAATTACATCTTGGGGAAAAAGAAGACTGGTAGGTTTTAATTTTTAAAGCGTGGTATCAGAGGTATTACAGAAAACCATTTCTGGCTGTACTTAATTTCAGGTGGGTAGAGGGGTTTGGCTCTGCTAATACATCGAAAGGGAAAACCCCTTTATTTACTGGGAAAAACAATTGTAATTTTATGAAGTATTATGTGTGTGGTGAGGGGGGAACCCCCCAACTCACCGTGATGAAGTTGGTGAAGGGGTAGAGCATGTGTTAACCACGCTTGTGAATACAATGGAAGAGTCAGCAGGAGAGCTGCAGAAGGAAGGAGCCTTGGGGTGTGGGGAGAGGACAGGAGCCCTGGGGCACATGGGGGGACAGACAGCACAGACCTTGGACATGGGGTGCTGTCTGTCCCCCTCCTACCCGGAGCTGCCCTTTCCTCTCCAGCCAGAGGCCTTCCCAGCACTGAGATGTGGCTGGGGGCGCTGATGGAGAGCAGGGGGCTCAGCCCATCCCTGCCAGGGCCATGGGCCAGGCACTGGTGCTGGGGGTGGAGTAGCCATTTGGCACAACCCCAGCTGCCCTCTCATTGCTTGGTTTGGGCTGGGTCCAGCCTGTGAGGAGTGGAGGGGCAGAGTCCCAGCGTGTGTTCCAGCAATAAGGGCGTAATGAGGATGGTGAAGGACACTGTAGCAAGAGACCATGAGTTTAATTAACAAAATTTCTCTATGGGGCACTATATTTTTAAAAGTCTTTCTATGCTGTACATTTCTCCTGAAGCTGAAATAATGTACTGTTGGTAGGGGTTCTTGTATAGTGTACAGAAATCGGCAGAATATTTTCTTGCTGCATTCAGTGATTTATTAACCGAAGTAAAGCAGACAAATATGAAATGTTAGCAAAAGTTGAAAGAAAAAACACAAAAGTTTGTGCCTTTTTTAGTTTATTTTTCTGTTGCTATATAATCACTGCACTAAAACCTTTCCAGAGGGGTAAAAAAAACAAAAAGCAAAAACAGTCTCTTAATAAGGGAGGAATATGTAAAGTCTAAATTGAGCATTAACTTTTTTTATTAGGCTATTTAGTTAAACTAATGTTGCTGGTTTTATTTGATACCTGTGCCTTTGAAATAAAACTCCACATCCTGTCAGAAAATCCAAACCTGGAATAAATCCCACCAGATCCCACAGACACAGAAGTACCATCAGGTTTACCAGTATTTTCTTCTAAAACGTGTAAATTTTACCTGATGATATTACAGTATCTGTAATACCTGTTGAGTTTCCTGGGGAAGAGGTGCTTTGGGAAGGTGTGGCTTTGGGGGTGCTGTCTGCATTCCTCCCCAGCACATGGAAATGCACTGACAAGGATTGAGTTGTTGCCACTTGGCCGGTAGCTGCCAAGAAAATTTATTCTCTTAATGCTTCTGCCAGTTGCTTTGTGACCAGGCTTTTTGGAAGAAGTCCAGCTGGTTGCTCCCAGCTCTCCAGCCAGGACAGCTTGTTTCTGAAGGAAAGGGCCGGCTGCCAAATAGGCTGGGATTTGCTCTCCTTGGAAGATGGCGCAGGCTGCAGAGCTGCATCCCTGGTGGAAGCAGTGGGACAGGGCTGCTGCCAAGGCTGGCCTTAAAAGCACCACATGATGCTGTTGTTCTGTCTGCATTCATGGGAAGTTTCCCTGAATGCCATAGCTCAGGCACAGCTCTGGGGTCAGGGGTGCTGGGTTCTGCCCAGCCAGGCTCACCTGCTGCCAGGGAAGGGTTGGGCAGACCACAGTGCAGCTCACAGGGTGACACGTGAGGTTGAGCTGCCTTTGGCCGATCCATCCCTCCGCTCTGCATCTTTGAGGTTTTAACAAAGTGCTTAGAAAAGATCAGCACAGCCCTTTCTCTGAGCATCTTCTCCTGACTCTCCCCATCCCAGCTCAGGGCTGGGTGGGTGAGGAGCAGCACAAGGTGGTTGTGGGATTGCTCCCAAGCAGATGAGGTGGTGATCTGGACCTACTGCCAGTCCTTGAGTCTTGATTCCAACAGAGACCCACATCAGTGTGAGATGGGAGGGGATTTTCCTGAGTCAGTTTGGAGGTTTCTCTTTCCAAGGACAACATTGGCAGGAGTGTGTGCAAGAGTGGAGCGTGTCTTGGGTTTGAGCCCAAGGTTGGTAAATGTGGTGGTTAAGTAAGACCAGTTCAGATTTAGGTGGAGGATGCTTTAGACATGTGAAGGCATTTCCCACACTGCTCTTACTCCGCAGTGCAGGTGGGCTCTCACAGCCCTCGTGCTTGCCTGCAGAGGTGCAGTTTCCTCACCTGGTCGCTCCCTCCTTAGACTGGGGCTTTTTCTGCTAATCCCTGTGCACGAGACACTGCTCAAGTGTCCTTTGTTTGGAGGGGCTTGGGACAGAGCCTTTGTTCCTGGCGGAAAGCACTAGGTGTTATGTCCAAAAATTAAAAAACAAAGAAAATGGGAAAGAAGGGAAAATTTGCATTACTGTGGCTGAGATCCACAGCCTTGGGGTTGTCCCAGCCCTCCAGCACAGCCTGGGCCATTCCCTGTGGAGTGAGTGGGAACTCCCTCCACATCCTGAGCAAACTGGCATCTCAAGCACGTGTCAGATTTGGCAATAAGCTCTCTGGGAAGCTTGGCCCCTAAACACATCCAGTCTGATAATGCTAAGCAATCAAGCCAACAAAGAAAGTGGTTTCTAGTCTGACTTGAAACCCTTGAATTTGTATTTGTTGTAAATTCATGCTGTGTTTTCCCTCAGTGCAGCAGACAGCCCCTGCAAGATGCTTAGGAATGGCACCTGTGTCTCTGCTGGGAGATGCAGAAAAGTCCAGGGCATTGCCATCAGTGGAAAGCTGCTCTTTTCCCTCCCCTCTGTCCCTAGGTGGGGTGCTATCTCTGAGAAAGCCTTCACCTTTCTCCAGAAGTGATCCTGCTTTGTGGGGATGGGTGCAGCCTGCAGGACTCATTTCAGAATTGCCTTTCAGCAAATGCAGGGGGCAAATGACCCTGGGGACATCTGTTCCCGGGGCTGGGACCTGGGGTTGTTCTACCCTGTGTTCCTCCCCGTGGCAAATGAGGATGATTCTTCAGGCCATGCTGTCAGAATTTGTGTCCCTGGGGAGGGCAGGCAGGACCAAGGGCCAGCAGAGGCTGCTGGGGCTGGGATGTGCCTGGTGGGGTCCTGGTGCTGCTCACCTGCAGCACGAGCACAAAGGCTTTGGTGCCAGGGCTGTCCTGGGCCCTGTCCTTGCTGTGGCCACCTGGAAGAGCAGAAAGTCCCATGGTCAGAATTCCCAAGGGAGCTGTGGCTTTGCAGAACCTTGTCCCAGTCCTTGCTGCTGCTGTTGCTCACTGATCCACACCCGTGTGTGATGCAGGTCTGCTGCCTTTTAATTTGCCAGATTTGCTGGCTGAGGTGCAAATGGATAGAAACTGCAGGGACTTCCAAATTGCCAAACACACAAAGGCAGGAACCAGCTCTGGTTACCTCTGAATTAACAATCTCACTTTGGGTGTGCTGGGGCCTGTGTTTCATTAGTGCTGGTGTGATGCTCTTGGTATGCACTCTACTTAAAGCCTAATAAAGGCATTTTAATTGGACACTAACTGGAGTCTTGCAGTGGAATATACTGCACCACATAAAGAAAATGAAGTAATGCTAAATGTTAAGTAAGCTTTAAAATGCAAAAGGAAAATATTCTTTTTTTTCTCCCTCAAAATAGATCCACATAGAATCTTGAGGAAAAATTGGTGTGCTCTTGCATCCCTCAGTCATAGAGACTATGCAACAGAGCTAATCCCACCCACCAAAACCTGCTACCTGAATGGTGCTTGGGAGTATCTTTCATAGAAAGTAAATCAGGAGATTAATTTGGATAACTGAGAGTTTAGTCAAAACACAGTATTGTTTAAAATAACAAGCTCCAAGTCAGCATTTGGAGTTTGATCACAGTTAAAAGTCACTGTTCAGTGCTGTCTTTGTATTGCACATGGTCACCTGTGGGAGAGAACATGCTTTTAACATCTAAATAGTAGAAGACAGACCTAGTGAGACCAAGAGCATAACAAATACATAATGCCACTGTAAATTTATTTACAAGTAACACATTTGAATGCAGAAGCAGCTACTCCTTTGTAAGTGTAATGAACTTACAGCTAATATTGTTTCCAATTTCTTTTCCTCCAAAGCTTAATCCTTTTGCCTTGTAATATGTATATTTGATTTTTTTAAATGTAATTAGGTTTAACAAAGCATCAGTTGCTTTGTGAGTTGTACTTATGATTGTGCTGGGCAGTTAGCTTTAAGCAGTTTGTGTGCTTGTGTTATTTTATTAAAGCAAAAGTCTTCTTGAGACAAATGCAGTAAAGGAAAAAAATAATATTTTTGGTAGTGTTAAGCAGATGTGTGGTATGCATTTGGAAAATGTCCAATGTCAGTTAAAAAAAACAAAAACAACAAACAGGCTGAATTGCTTCCCAGAACTGCTTGTGTTTAAGGCAGTGGCTTACTCACTCATGTCTAAATAAGAAACTTGGATTTCCCCAAACAGCCTCTTACTCTGCATCTCCTCCCCGTTGTACAAGACCAATGTGAAATGAGTCTTGTGTTTTCTATGTTCAGCATAGTATGTACTGTATCTGTAATGGGAAGTGGCTACAAGTCCTCAAAGAAAAATGAACACACTCTAAAACAGCAATAATTACCACTGGAAAGCAAAAGAGCACATGGGGGAGAGCCAGGGAGATGGTTCATGAAGGTGATGCTGTCAGGAGCACACTGTGTGTGTGTTCTGAGGGATGCTGTTGCACCTGGGGAGCAGGATGAAGTACAGGGAAGGCCATCAGTCTCTGGAGCTGGGTGTCACCTTGGCAGAGAACCTGCCTGTGTGGGGTCCCTAGAGCTGGGGCATTGCCAGCCCTGATGCAGTGCAGGCTTTTCACCAGGTAAGGGTGAGTTACTGCAAATACCATTCCTGGTGGGAGAGACAGACATCAGGAAATGCTGTCAGAGTCACACAGAGGAAGGTGAACATTTACTGCCACAGCCTTGTACCCCAGCAAATTCTGCTACTGCACTTCTGGGGCTCAGCAATGGCAGAAAACAGAATCAGTTGCTTCCATTTCTGTGGAGGGAAGCAGGAGCCAGCTCGGTTGGAAAGCTCTTTGCATAGCATCAAGGTAGCAATGCAAACCATTCCCCAGGCGTGGCAGGCGCTAAGGTGGGTACAAGTTATCCCTTGGTGTGCTTCAGGCTTTGAGCTGCAGCCTCCCCAGCGTGGCCCCGTGCAGCCCCGGGAGCCAGGCAGCTCTCCAGGGCCAGCAGGGTGTCCCCAGGCAGGGACAGCTCTCCAGGGCCAGCAGGGTGTCCCCAGGCAGGGGCAGGCCGGGTGCTCTGCACAAGTGACTTGTAGGTACTTAAGTTCTGTTCCTGATGGCCGCTGTAACTGTGAAAATTAACCAGACCTGCTGTGATAAATTTGGTTATATAAGGTTTATTTGGTTAATTTTTTATAAGTGAAAACTGAAAAGATGAAAGAGAATTGTAATATGAAAGCAACTGCTGTAAATAATGTACGAATGAATAAAATCTAAAACTTATGTCAGTTTTTTCCTAAACTGTATTGCTGTCAAGTTACTGATGTGCAGATGGTGCCTGCATCTTTTCCAGCTCCCCAGCTCCAGATGGGCAGACACCACTCATTCCTGCTTCCGTTGATAACAGGGATATCTTTTGGTGCCTCATGCTTGTCCTTAGATTGTATTTCCAGGCTATTCCAGCTCATACTGCCTTGTCCAGAAGCTGCACACAGTAATGTGGAGACAGCCCTGCCTGGGACCTGACTGCTCCAGCCACCTGCCTGGTGAGCACTCACCCCAAATCCCCCCAGGGATCAGAGGTGGCCCTGAGGAATGTGCCACTGGAGCAGAGGACACAGCAAAACCTCAGTGTCTGCTCTCTGCCACCAAGGCCTTACGGTGGTGGGGTGAGAGTTACTGAGGAGGAAGCTTCCATGGTGGGGGTGCATCCTTGGGGTTCCCCAAGCCACACAGGCCCCTTTTTCTTGCCTACACCTGTGCATTACCTTAGGTAGAAACCCATCAGAGGGCTGTCCCCACTGTTTGTTTGTGAAACCTCACAAGGCTATTTCTGACCCTCTCTGGAGCACCTCTGTGAGGCCAAGAATCACTGACCTCCCTTTGGGGTGGGAATGGGGCTCCAGCCTCCAGTCACAATGAGATGCATTTGAAATAAACTGATTGCTGCTGAAACAGCCTCTGGGGATGTCTGTTCCTGCAAAGCAGTTTCTGGTGGCAGTTATGAATGCTGCAGGAGTGCCCTGCCAGCCAGCAGCTGAGGGACACCTCCCCAGCACCGTGTTTGTCCCTGGCAGCTTGGCTGTGGGTCCTGCAGGCAGCACCCCAGGGCCATCATCCCCCAGCAGTGCAGCTGGGGCTGTGGGATGTGCAGGGTTATCTAGCTGAGCAGTCAGCAGTGATGTGGAGCACAAAGTTAATGCCTTGCCCTGTGCCTCTGCTCCTGTCACTTCCCTGCCCTACCCAGAGGTGCAGACCCTGATAGCTGTATCTCACTCTGAGGAGGTGAACACAAAACACCTCCTGGCACTGATAGCAGTGAGTTCTGGGATTCGACCTGGGGGCAGAACAGCTGTAAAATCATGTATGTGCACAAGCTTTATTTGATAGCAGATCTAACAAAAAACCAAAAAACCCTCCACCCTTAAAACTCCTTTAGTTTAGTTTTTAATAACGGAAAAGTGGCACCAAGAGCTGAGTTGGTTTTAGAAGCTGCTGCAGTGTGAGTGGGCAGTGTGCCTTAAAGCACCTCAATTAACTGCTAATTGGGTTCAAACTCTCCACTAGCCACACACAGCCACATCCCTGTCCTGGCTTCTTTCATCCTTTGTGGTGAATTTCTTCAGATAAAAAAAATTAGAATTCATGGAGAAAAGGACTCTGCCTCCATGCCTGTGTTCCCAGCACATATCTCGTGCTCTGGACCTCCTGATCCCTTTCTCTGTTGCTCTCAGCACAGCCACCATCTATGGACACCTTGGTGCCTCCTAAAAAGCCAAAGCAAAGCAGCAGCATGGACCCACTCCAGGCTGTCCCTCTGCCATAAGCATGGCCTCCCATCAGGGGTTTGGTGCTCTCCCACAGAGAGGAAGAAGGTTGAGGCTGGAACCAGGCAGGGAGGACCCCAGCTGAGAACATCCAGCCCACAAAACTGCTTTTATCTTGGGCAAACAGCTGCAAAATATTCCATCTGTCTACTGACCTATCCAGCTATCTACATCCATCCATCCATCCATCCATCCATCCATCCATCCATCCATCCCCACCTTGTGTCAAGATCCCCACCTCTGCTCAGCTGTTGCAGAGCCTGCTTGGAGTCAGCTTGAAGTTTCCTTCATCTCCCAAGTCTTTCATGGAGCTTTCTGTGACATTTCTCTCTTTATTCCCTTAAGCATCTCCCTGGTTCACAGCCTCTGTTCCACAAATGAAAGTACCACAGTTACCACCTCTCCCATTTTAATAGATGAAATCCACATGAGGGTTCACCTCACCCAGGGTGAGGGTATCCTGTCTCAAAGATTATTTTTATTGCACTTATTTACAACACTACTGGCCAAATTTGTCAGGAAATCAGCCTATTAATTTCTCCATGGTAGGTTTTCATTCTTTTCTGAGCTTGATTGCATTTGCAAAGTCAATAAAGTAAATCCAGCACCTGATATCTGTTATAACAGAAGAGGAATGAGTGTTGTAGGAAGATGAATCTTCTCATCTGGACATGAAAGGCAGGGTCAGGTGAATCATGCTCCAAAAAGCACTCATTTCTCTCCATCAATAACCAGTCCAAGGCATGTCTAGACTACCCAGCAGTAAATGTCTATTCCAGAAACACCTAAGGTGAGATAAATCCTAACATGATGCCTCTGTAGAGAAGCTTAATTGCACCTGAGAACTCAGGGAAGCTGAAGGACAAATTATCATTTCTTCAACAGATATTCATTGGGGCTTTAAAGGTAAATGGTTGCAGTCAGTAACCAAAGATTAAAGACTTAACAGGGAAATATATTCCTGGTTGTTAAAAAATCAAAGGTTTGATGCTGTGGTAAAGACAAATTACTAGTGAAAACTCAGGTGGTCATTAGTGTGGTCCAGCTGCACTGATTATCTGCACTGTGGTTCCCTCTACCAGAGAGAAGTGTGAAAATCATTTGCTCACCACCAGTACTTATATTAGAATCTAATTACTTCAGTTTTTTGACCTATACAGGAAAAAACTGATGGGATAGGAAAAGAATAAAGAGCTGCTTTGTGTTTCTCTGCAGAGAGAGAAGTGCAATGGAAGAAAGGAACACTACAGCAAACTGAATTATCTTTCACTCCTTTGTTGTATGTTGTCACTCATATTTTGCCTTGCAGCAGCCCTGAATAATTGCCAATAAAAATCAACATCAGTTTTTCAATTCTGTTGTTTAGAGGCCATTTTGGTTTAGAGCTGCTGGGCTTACCTGTAAAAACAGAAGCTCCTACATCCTTCTCAGCTGAAGAGGCCATGTTTCTCAACAGGAAAGACTGATCTGTATGACGAGATTGGCTTCCAACATTAATTTTTTGTGTTTTTTCTTTTGTGGAAGCATAAAGAAAAAAAGACAAAAAAAGTAAATGCTTAAGTCTTACAGGTAGTGACTTTTTTAAGAGCACTGTAAGGAAGAGAAAGAAATGCTAGAAGTCAGTGGACCATTAAAAAACCTCCAAGTAATGTGCACTAGGAAGATATTTGGGCAGAGCATTAAGGGGAAGAGGATTCAGTACCGGACCAGAAGCCACCAAGTGGGAAGGATGGATCCTTCCCCCACCCTGGGAATTGTGAAAACATCAAAGAGTGAGGGAGGGAGGGATGACTAAATGGTTACAAATGCTGCTCTTGGCCTTTGCCAAGTGTGGAAGGTGGAGAACCCTCCAGTCCCATGGTGATGAACTCCTCTTGCTCTTAAAGCACGAGGAGTCTCAAACCTGCTGGAGAGTCATTACAAGGGGGAGGTCCAGCCTTGAGACCCAAGAAGATCACCCCAGGAAATGAATTTAGGATTGGATGCTCTCTTCACATACTGATTTACCTTTTTTTTTTCCTCCATGGATAGATGAGCTGAGCAATCCAAGAGGTGTTTGTAGGGTTTGGATTGCTTTGGCCTGACAACAGCCCCGTGCCTTGAACAATGACCTCATGCAGAATGTCAAACCTGCACAAAGAGCTGAACTTTCCCTCCATCCCAGCAGGTGGGTGAGAGGCTCCAAGCCCAGGAGAGTTTGTGCCTCTGAATGCAGGGGTGGGCAGGGCAGCAGGGCTCTGTGTGCAGCTGCCACTGTGGGCACATCCCCTCGTGGATATTCACAGACACAAGAGCACAGCAGAGGAACAGCTCTTCCTTCCATTTCAGGGCAGCACACCCAGAAAAACACCACCTAAAATAACTTCAAGTTTAACCACAGGGGAAAAACACACTGTGATTCTGCCTCACATTGCAGAGACTAGCATTCTGTTCAAAATGCTCTCTAATGCAAGAATGTCTAAAACATCACTATTACCCTGTATGCATGTCAATTCATATAAAAATTCAAATATATACATATATATATATATATATATATTTATCTATATATATATATATATATCTGTAATGAAGATACCTTTTTTCCTCTTAAGAATGATTATTATACACCCAGCTCTCTCACTGAGTCCACTGTAAGAAAGAACCCAACTGGAGAACTGGAGATCCTCCTTTTGCATTGCCAGGTGTGGTGAATGGAACTCAAATGACAGGCAAAATTATACTGACCTGTCCCTCTCTTCATTCCCATTAAGTTTTGCAGGGGTTAATGCACAGAAGAAAAAAGGTAGCTCTGTTCATCAGATTCTGTTTCAGATAATGTTAGATGGGACATCAGTGTCTTGGGAGAAGTGGGGAACTGAAAAAAGGGTGAGCAAATAAAAAAAAATTTAAAAGGGAAAAAGAATGGAAAACAGAAAATAAAAAGTCAACCTGATAGCTAGTTTCTACAAATACAATAGTGTGAAAACTTTCCAGTTTGGTTCCCAGACAGGAAAAATTTGTATGGCTGGCACTTGGGTACATTAAACTGCAGAACATATCCATGATAGCTTATTAAATTTTCACAAGGCTGAGGTGTTTCTCACTGATGCTAGATCTGGGCTTTTTATCATTGCAGTATTATTCTCCTAAATGTCAATTAATACACTAGGATTATCACACACCATCTCCTTCAGCCTGGCCTTGGGGAGGAGAACTGCAGTTCCCCTTCATGCTTCAGCTCTATTGCAGTGTTTAAAACCAGTATTTGAGGTTTTGGGCAGCCTGGCAAAAATCCCTCCCTGTGACTTGCAGAAATTGTGCATTTAGTGAAGGCAGATGCTGTTTTTTTCACACTCCTTCTAACAGAAACACAATAGATTTTGGTATGGACAGCAATGCACTCTAGAAACACAAAGGACATAATTCAGCTGGATAAACATGAGGATCTACTATCATTTGAGACAGCCTGTGTTCAGATGTTTGAAGTGAGCCCAGCCAGGCTGTGAGCAGTGCTTCGGGAGAGTTTACCAGCTGGAGAGGTAAGAAATATTGTTGTCTTCTCCCTTACTCTCGTGCTGAGTCATTAAGATTTATTGAATGCTCTGTTTGCATGGCAAACCTGAACAAGTCACACAGATACCTTGAGCACTTGCCAGTTATGAAGGCTAAAATATAAATATCCTTTCCCCCTCTGGGATTGTTTGTTTTCCTAGACTCTGAACATCTGAGACACACAGCTTAATCACATGATTATCTATTATTTCTTTAGTAGCCTTTTAATTAATATCAGTGTCATAACACCTCTGGTCCTAAGAATTTGCTATGCCTGTGCCTAATTAATAAAAAAAAAAAAAGATAGCTTTCAATAGGACAAATAATAGTGAAATGAGCAGGGTATGTGATAAAAGGGTTCCTTTGTCATTCACTTAAGCAAAAGTAATCAAAACACTTCACTGTGCTAATAAACTGCAAAATTATTCATTGAGATGGCTTGTTCCTTCGTCATGTCAGAGTCTCAAAGGATTTGTCACCAGAGCTTCCACACAGATTTTCAGTATTTTTTGCATATGTAAAGAAGTCTTAAGGGAAAACAGCACAGAAGGTCAGGGCCTACAAAAGGCTGTGTCAGATGGGTAAGAGCTGTGAACTTCATACACTTCCAGCATGCAGGTATAGAATTTATCTAAGTGTGTCCTGAACTCAAAAACTCGTTCTCAGAAAAATATTTTCAAGAGTTTTGTGTTTAAACTGAAGAGTTATTTTACCAGGGGTGTGCAAGAGCCTCCTACTCCCTGGATGTTGAGAGCTGTGCAGAGCTGGAGGCTGAAGAGCTCATTCTGCCATCACTCAGTGGCTGCCCAGAGAGCTTGGCCTGCTCTCATGGCTGGTGTTGTGGAAAATCTGTGTCAGCTGAAACACCAGGTCAAGGTAAAGAACAATGTTTAAGCTTGTTTCTTTGTTCCCTTTTCACTACATTAAAGAATGTCACACAAATCTCTTTACATTCATTCTACAGATAATGAGTTTAATAAAGATTGTGTGATTCTCATGCTGCAGAGCTCACAGGTCCAAGGCACTTTCACAGGCAACTCTTGCTCTGAACAAGATGCTCTGAACCAGCATGGCTGCAGCTGCAGAGCATCCTCAGCAGGCAGCTCCCACACTTAGCGGGGGGTCACCTCTGCCCATTGCAGGCCTTTTAAGAGATGGTCCACGGTATCCTTTCCCCTCTCCACTTCTTCACTTCAGGACTACCCGGGGAGCGGGACTTTAAAGGAATTCCTCTGGGTCTGTGAGTCGGTAGGATGTGTTAGGGCAGGGCAGTAACAGAGCAGAGCTCCCCACAGGACCTTGCCCAGTGCTCCTGCAGCCCACACTGTGCCCTCTGCTGCTCCACCATCATTGAGCCTCCCAAACTGCACTGACAGTGAGTTCCTGCCATGGCTATGGAGGCATTTGCTGAAATTCAATATAGCAGCCCTTGGTCAGTTTTTTGGGATGTGAAGTTCCTGGAAGTGAGGTACCTATCACTGTTGTTTTGTAGGGGAATACAGTATGGGTAAATAAAGGTAGTATAGAATGTAATCTTATCCCCTAAAGAGTTGCAGCTGAGCCAATTACTAAGGCTTAGGAGCAGGCCTGATGTTAACAGGCCACAGCTGTAGCCAGTCAGAGGAGTGTTATAAAAGAGTGGATTGGTTGGATGAGGGAACTGGAGTCAGTGGCTGCTGTGAGGGTAAGGAAGAGTCAGTGCCTGGAGGAGCTGCCTATGCGAAACATCAAGGAGGTATGAAACTCTGGCAATATGGAACCCTTGCAATGTAATGACAATAGAACTCTTGCACTATAGTAATAACATTGTTTTCCTGGCAAAATGTTTTTATTAAGGAAAGCCATTTAGTTCCTACTTAATTATTATTTTGGGGAGTACTATCAAAGTTAGACATTAAAATTATAAATGCCAAGCATTTTGTCTATCTTGCTCACCTATTTATGACTTCTACACACAAACCATCCTAATTATTACAATGCCAGGTCTTCAAAGGGGCTGGTTTGATTTAGTTTACAAAGAAGTGAAAATTCTGTGTGGTTCTGAGTCTTTTGTGGGGGATTGTCAAAGGCCACATTCTGTGCAGGTGACTCAAGATCAGTCCTTACAGACAAGGCATGTCAGAGTCTAAGGAAAACAGAAATAAATAGATAAGACACTTCTACAAAATGTTTCATACAGCCTGCCTTGGTAATGGATTTATGCTCGTGTCCTGACTGGTAGCACTGCCAGAGGCTCTGTTTTCACAGTCCTGTGCCACAGCCTTAGGGAATAAGAGCATGACTGACCATTCCAAGAGGAAGTGATCCAAAAACCTTATTTCTCTGTAAGCAAAAATTGAGATCCCTCCCAGCACACACTGTGAGGAGAATGCCTTGGCCTGTAAGCACTAAGTTGTCTGGAAGAGTAGTGGTGGACAGATGGCTCAGATGAAATTTCAAAGAACCTGAGGCAAGAAATCATAATACACTTAAAGATACACACTGGGAGGGCGGCTCTGAGCTGTGGCTCTTCTCTAAACCTCTCACAGATGCTGAAATTACAAAGCAGGCTTGAGATCTTGGACCCCTGCAGTGGTGTCCAAGTTCAGTTATCAGTACCAAAGGGTTCAAAACTTTCCTATTCCTTAATTGTGGGAAGCAGAAAGGCAGAGACTCCTTCAGAGCATCTCCAAATGTTCTGAATTTAGTCTTTTCCATGCAGGTTTCATTTAGGGTCAGTTTTATCTGCTGAGTTCTGTCATTTCACTAGTTTTTGGGGGAGAACCCACATTTTTTCAACTGTATATCAAGAAGTGTTTTCAAAATTGACTTTTGGCCCAATGGCTTTGCAAACCAGACAATTTGATGGCTTACTTCCCCATTTCTCCAGGGCAGGAAAAGGAAGTATCTGAAGATTAAACACTTAGCCTACAATGTGAGGTTCATGTAGGCAGTAGAGGGATTTCAATTCCACAGTTTCCTCCCTATGACTAATGTGTTTAAATGAACCACAAACAGGACAATATTTTAAGCTGGCAGATTTGGAAATAAAAAAACAAACCCAGAAGTGAAAAAAAGAGACTTTGCTGTTGCTGAGGATGAATGTCCTTGGAGTAAGGAGTAAAAATAATGTTATTGGCAACTGTTAGGTACAGAAGTATCAATGAGCAAAAAAAAGCAGGAGGTAGAGTGGGATGGGGAGTGAATAACACCTGCTGCTAAGATAATCTATTGAAATAACTGAAATATGAGGAACCTAGAAAGGAGTTTTAAGGCAAAGACATCACATAAAAATAGCTGAAATGCCCACTCTTGAGTCAGAAGATGATGGAGGGGAAGCAGGGACAAGAAAGCACATTCCTGGCTCTGTAGCACCAGTGTGGAGCATGAAGAGGGACTTGGAGGATCCATAATTGAGGAGTGATGAAAAAAGTGGAAAGCCCAAGGGCAAAAGGAAGGGATTTCACTGGGGTGTACCTATGGGCAAAGACATATTTAGAAACATGAAGGATTGCCTGCATTGAAGACTGGAGACAGAGGCCAGGCTTTTCTCTATTCTGTGGGTGCAGTACCTTGGAGGATGGACAGTCATGCCTATTTCTTTTTCTTCTTTCCAAATATTGATTAGCTCAAATGCAGTGGCCAGCCCCAAGAGGGAGCACAGAAAGCTCCTCAACAGAACATCCTGTAATCTGGTGATTTGTGCATTCCTGTGGGTGGTGGGTGCTGAAAGCCTTTCAGGGAGAAAGGTTTCTTACACTTTATAGATAAAAGGATAGGAGCAGCAGCAACATCCATTGCTCTGGCTGCCTTTTGAAGGAAGGAACAGCCTGCTCAGTGCTAGAACAAAGGACCGTGGATATCAGTCACAAGGAAGTGAATCCCAGAAGCTGGCCCCTAAACTCCAGAGGGGCAGAATCAATCACTTCCCTGGGCACAGGTTTTGGGCTACTTGGTTATTCAGAGGGCTGGCAAACAAGGGACAGGTTAAGACCAGGCACTTTCTGGAGTGCTGAGTGAACACCTGGTCCTAGAAATGCTGTGTGACACCAACAGTCTGCCAGCTCCTGCTACTTCTGTCAGGCTGAGTAATCCTCATGCTAGCAGCCGATGAAAAGAAGGGTCAGAAGTTCATTTGACCCAAGCTGGACTTCCAGATAAGCAAAGATAAAGTGCCAGCTCAGCAGGTCCCCTCCCTGCATGGCAAGGATGGACATACCAGGAACATGAGCAGGAAATGGAGGTGGTGCTGGGGAGGGCTGGGATAGACAAACACACTTTTGGCCAACCTCAAGGGTAAGGTGCACTTATTACACAAGAGCCAACACATTCCTGATCATGTCTATCTGGCACTGAGCCTCTCAAAGGATACATGCTCATGCTTATCTTTGAGTAAGTCACAGATGTGTGGGTTTGCTATATTCAATCTCCCAAGTGAACTGACAGCAATAATTCTGAAGAGAGTGTTCAGTCAGAGAAAATCAACCTGTAGATGCCTCACAGAGATGACCTCTACTAAATGCACCAGAAGGAGTATTTGGGGCTATGAACCTTTATGCCCATTTTGGGATTTGAGCTTGCAGAGGCATGTCTTCCTCAAAATTGAAGCAGAGGGGAAAATCACCTCTGAAGTCAACACTGTGTGCCTTAAACATATTAGGATACATGAAAATAACATTTTTCATTAATTAAAAAATTCAGGTGTTGCCCAACATTGAAAGTAATTTCTCATGGAAGACTGATGAATACAAACTTTGGTCAGTCTTAAGGAGCTGTCTGCAAATCAACCTGAGAATAGCGGTTTCTGTCTTGTGACTTACTGATCTTGTATGTTGTTTCCTAATTTGTATCCTAATCGCTGTGTTTGAACAACCATAGAGTTATGTATATGTTATATACATACGCTACATACAAAAGGCATGACCCTGGGTAAGGAAATGTGTCAAAACCTCAACAGCTGAGCAGCAACTCACCTACAAGGATACAGATAAAAATTGTATCAAGTTTCAATTCACACAGCTGAAGGTGCTTCCCTAAGAATTATGGAGAGGAGCCCCATCTCCAGTCCTCAGCCAGCACCAATAAAGATTGCTCAGCAACATTGATGCAGAGGTTCCTGTAACATGTTATCCATAAGGAATTGATGCAGAGGTTCCTGTAACAGGTTATCCATAAGGAAGTGGCAATGAACACTGGCAAGCTGGAAGATGTGTGGGGAGAGAGCTAAACAACAAAGTCTTGAGAGTTTGAACACTACTATTTTTTGCTTGATCAAAAGATGAAGATCCTTTAAAGATCAAGGGCAGGTCAGAATTTAACTATTTTGTTTCAGTATGAAGAAAAATCCGTCTGCACTAGTTGAGACAGACTTCATCAGAAAATCCCAGTTTTCTCCATACCAGTAGAACTCCAGTGATCAAAAAACACCATTATGGGCTCTTTCTCTGAGGCAAGTAAGAACCTGGCACTGTCATCCAGGCAGGCTGCAGAGCTGGCGCAGGTGGGACTCTGGCTGGGAATGAGCCAGCAGAAAAGCTGAGTGCTTCACCTCTGCATTGGTGTACATTCACAGAATAACTGAGGCTGGGAAGGATCTGGGCTGGTTCCTTCTACTCCTGTCCCCAGGGGCCAGCTGCACAGCGAGGAGTGGCAGGGAGCTTTGTTTGCTCTTACACAGTACAGAGTCTGCCCAGAACCTGTAACACACATTGCACTGGAAGCCCCTCATTTTGCACTGGGATGGAAACTCGGGGTCTGGTTTGTCAATGGCACCTTTTCTGTTGCTGTGTGTGCATTCTCTGAAGGATGAAGGGTTGGAAAGGATCCCAATGTGCTACTCGGCCTCTGCCCCTGGACTGAAGAAAGATCAAAGAAGTATAATTATATTGTGATGTGTATTTGTAAATCCTGCTCTAGAAATGCATAGTAATAAATATCTGAAAGCTCTATTCAACTCCATCCAAATGTTCAATTATAGCTAGCACTCTTTTTAAACACTTGCTTAACATCTCCCCTAGTTACACCCTGCTGAAATTTAAGCCCCTCTCTTCTCATTCTATCCCCAGGAGACCTATGGAGCAGTTCAGTGCCACCTTTATGACAGCCTGTCTCATACTGGATGAAT
The DNA here is from genome assembly GCF_047830755.1 of Zonotrichia albicollis. Taxonomy (NCBI): domain Eukaryota; kingdom Metazoa; phylum Chordata; class Aves; order Passeriformes; family Passerellidae; genus Zonotrichia; species Zonotrichia albicollis. Next base: position 50,177,664 of record NC_133823.1, on the reverse strand, counting down.
CCTTTTAGATTTCTTCTCAGTCTTCTCAAGGTTAATTGACTTAAATTCTTGCAGCCTTTCCTCACAGGTGATATTGTCTATAGCTCTGATCACTCCTGTTGGTCTCCTATGGATTTCTGTTCTTCCATCTATTTTCTGAAATGCACTTCTGAAAATTGGGCAAGGCATTCAACTGAGACCTTGCTGGTGCTGAAGTGAGTGGAGTGATTGGTTATTCCACTCCTGATCCTTCTAGTAACACCTTCAGGTCCCCAGTCCTTTCCTGAAATTGATACCTAACTAGCTGTTCCCTACAGTTTAGGAAATATGTTGCCTACATTTGGGTAGCTAACTGGTTTTGCTTTTGTGTGATGCTTTGCATTTATCCTCACTTCTTTATATTCATCTTATACTAATATTCCATTGTGTTAAAATCCTATTGAATTATAAACCTGTTGGCCAGAAGGATTTAAAGCAAGATTTCAACTGTACAAAAGCAATATAAACAGGATTCAAGAGCTTCCCAAAGAAATATATGATTCTTTACAGAAAAATATTTGGTTTGTTGTGCATTGATAAATGTCTACCCAGACTGGAGGTGTGGGATGAATTAAAGAGGTTTTTATTAACCTGATTTCCAGGGAATGAAAGGTGTTAAAGGATATGAATAATTGCCAGGAGAAGGTTAAATTTTAGGTCAGGTATGAGAAGTGAAAGGACTAAAAACAAATAATCTCCGGAAGAAAAATCAAATGTATCACAAGCCACAGTATCAGAAGCAGCCAGAGATTTTGACTACAGCCCAACATTTGCAACACTTTTTTATCCTCATCTGAGACCCACAGAGGCCTCAAGGGAAGATGTTGACTTCTCCCAGCTCATATGTTACAAAGGCTCATTATATTTAAAGGAAAGCCTCCCTGGGTAGCTTATTTAATTTACCATCACAGTTCAAGTGAATGGATGGGAAGATAAACAGAGATGGGGATTGCTGGCTGGAGAGTAGGGTGGCTCAGCTTTCAAACTGCTGCAGAATTTGTTATTTGTGAAGAAATGAAGTTCTTATAGGTGCCTTTCACATGCAGTTTGGAGTCAATCATCAGCCTGAACAGGCTCTGGGACATAGCTTAGAGTTAAAAAGAGGGAAAAAAAATATCTGGCAGAAGTCCTGAGGACACTTGTCTTCTTCACCTAACCAGATACCAATAAAACATTTAGGATAAATTAGCAATTAACCAATTTCTGGACTCAGCTGGATGTGGACTAATGGATCAGTGCAGACAGGCCAAGTAACCCAGGGAGATATTTAATTTTGTCTCAGTCAATTCTGTAGAGAAAGGCAGGAGCCACTCATGGGGAGGATGGAGGTTGATTCTCAGGAGCCTGTAACTACAGTACTCTACTTAACACACAAATTAGAAAATGGGATTGTAATCTGATGCATGGCACTTTTGAATAATTAGATGTGAGAAATTCAGCGTGCACAGCAGATCAAGCTGCCAAAAATGTAGGGGGAGGGGAAACCAGAGAGGATTTCTACAGTCAATTTCTGATAGCCTGGAAAAATTGATCATGAAATGAATAACAGTAAAAATATAGTTAGCCAGAGAACAGTCTCTAAAATGCTATAAATGCATAAATGTCATACCAAATGGCAGAGGAATCAACTGAGGGCACAAAGATTAGAGATAAAAATATAAGCAATTTTTTTAACTTGTGGACAACTAGTAGTGAGATTTGTACTGGAAATAACAACAGCATTGATGAGGAGTGGGAGGAAAGGTTAGCAGTGGAAAATTGTCAGTGTAAGAAGCAAAAGCTGAGGAAGAAAGGAGCTAAAAATTGTCCAACTACTTAACCTTCAATGGAGAAGGTGACATGGAAAAATGCACAGAAAAGGTACAAATATTGACTAGAAGTTGGACCTCCACAATTCAAAACATAAGTAGACAGCATAAAAAATTGTCTGGACTTAAAGCAGATAATAACAACTTGCTTGATAACAAAAAGGGGCTTGCAGAAACAGGTGGTAGAAGTGCCCTTCAAATACATCTCAAGGGAACCAGCTGACCAGTGAGAACAGCCTGGCTGCTGTCTCCAGAAGGGATGAGTTGATTATTAGGCTGGGGATGTTTCCCAGCAAGGCAAAGAAAAGGCACGATTGAAACACAGAGAACTCTCTACTACAACCATTGCAGAATGGCAGAAGAAACGATTCCTTTCCACTCCCTGAATGTTTCTGACAATGTGCTAATACCAAAAGGAAGTATGCCAGCCAAAAGTGAGCCTGTGAGCCAGGCAATATAGTAAATGCTGGCACAGAATGAGGCAACACAGGTGGGAAGGCAAGTTCCAAAACACTTCTGGGGCTTCTGCTGGAATGGCACTATATCCTTAATGTGGTGCAGCAGAATGTTTAAAAGGAATTTCTGGTTTGTCTTCCACCCAGGCGATTGCTGTTGTCCAGCTGAGGAACGACACAGGACCAAAACTCAGGGATGGGACCTCAGGAGGTCTCCAGTCCAACCTCGTGCTCAAAGTAGGGTGAGCTATGAGGCCAAAAAGAGGCTACTCAGGGATTTGTCCAGTCTGGTCTTCTAGTGGTGAAACAAGAAAAGATGTTTCAACCTTGAACCTTGTTCAACAACCTTGAACCAACCTTATTTGGCCTCCTTTTTAAATCAGATTAAACATGAAGTAAGAGGAATAGGTTTTGCTGGCCCCCAAAAAATGAAATTATTTTTAAGGGCTTTTTCTTAATCATTAACATGAATAAAACTATGTGCTGAGTGATCTAGCAGACTCAGTGTCTTAATCTACTCTTACTTTGCAAAAACTCACACTTTTTTCCCCTCCTCGTGTTTAAGATGTCTTGCTCACATAAAATCTGAGGTCAGTGTTTGAGCTATGGTTTTTATCAAGCTGGACCAGCACTGAAGATCAGTCCTGCTGTCCCACAGTTGTATGTGGACATGACAAGATTTGCAAGCAGGGAAGTGTTGGTCGTGGCATCCCATGCAAACACCAGTAAATAGCTGAGCTGTTTCATTTCCCACAGACACTGAGCTGAAGTATTTTCAAATAGTGCTCGTTCCCCACTACTTCACATGGCAAATAAAGAGATTTACAGATAAACTGAAGGAAGATTCAGGCCATCAAAGACAGACCTGAAATAAAGCCCAGACACAAATCAGTTTTAAAGGGTGTTATTACCGTGTTCAGAGAATCAATTAATGAAATTCCTGCTCACAAAGGATAACTGGAACTAAGTACAACCAGCTATTTCCCCCTGCTCATTTATTTTGTGATTTCCCATGCTCATTGATCAGTACTTTTGCAGGGTTCTGCAATTCAAACAGAAGGTTTTGTTTCTTGCTCTCCCAGTGCCTCTTTGTAGGTTGTGAGGAAAACAGAATCATTTTAGAGACCAAATTGAGAGCTTTAAGGATGTAAAAGGTCTCTTATAATTGTTCTGCTCAAGCCTAACCATGTTTTAAAGTCCCTTTCATGCAGAACCAAAATAACCTGACAAGGTGGTTATTTATTATAATAAGGGTCTTGAGTCCTGTGGTGTAAAATTATTGTGCCACCCAAAGGAATTCACGGCAGTCATCAAATACTGAATATTTTCACCTGTATTTATTTGGAAGGAAATCTGTGGTCAGGACTGGCCTTGCTTCCTATAATGGCTCTTTAGATTCAGGCCTCAACTAAGGTTTGGATAAACTGTACTGCAGAGATTATTATGATTGTACATAGATCAGCACAGAAGTGAGCTAAAACTGATGCCTTGTCCAGAGGACCTCATTGGGAAATGAATTGCAAACACTACTCTTTCTTAAGTGGAGAAAGCTTCTTGGTTTCTTTACTGGAGAATTTGGAGGACTGATATCTCAAGTATGTATCCTGCAAGCTGGGGGGACACAGACTTCACCAAGTCTCAAGACCTGGTAAACAACAATCCTCCAAAATTATGCCAGTTTGCCTTTTGCCCTCACAGCAGGGCACACAGAATGAGCCCTTGGACACTTGTGATAAATTGGTGCTTTACTGCTTGGTCTTCTTCCTTCTATTAGCTGATTCTTTGAGAATTCAAAACCCTGAAGAAACTGTGATACAAGGAGAATAAAATATTAACTTTGCCTCTTGTATGACAACCTACACAAAGTGCACATGTCTGGGGAACTGTGACTGACAGTCATTTGTGAAGGGCTGTGTTTGAAAATTTGTATGGTGACCTCTGCAGTTCTGTAGCTGCAGATTTGAACAGATGTCAATTCATACAAGTGGATTGAGGTTCTTTTTGTTCTTAAGTGTGTTTTTGGGTTTTGTTAGGTTGAAGGGGTTTGAAAAAAATGCACCATTCATCTAATTGTAAAGTATCCATTCTAAGAAAAATGCACAAGGTGAAGATCAGCTGGGAAATTTACCAAAAATTATTTGCTCCATATGGTAGGAAGGTTAGCAATATAGTGTTACAGAAACAGGGCTTAGTTAGTAGAGGCCTCCCAAAACCAGCAGATCTTCAAGAGGAGTGAAAGAGATGAGAAGATGAGACAGAACATTTCACACTTATTCAATGCCACTGCAAACACAGAGGGCTTGAAAATAGCAAAAAACAGAAGGAAACTTGTGCAACCTCCTCTCTGCTGGAGAGGTGGGATCAGGGCCCCTGCTCCCAGCACCTGGCACGGTGTCACAGCCATGCAGGCTGGGTCCCCCTGCCAAAATCTGGCCCCAGTTAATGTGCAGCAGGTTCTGACTTTGCTTACATGATCAATGCCAGTTTTATAAGAATCAATTTTTAGAAACTATTGACTCACATCAGCTGACAGGTTATGTATGATTAATAAGCAACATAAGAAAACAATGTTTAATAGTTTAATGGCTCTAAGTGCAAAGTAAAATTAATTAATTATACAAATTAAAAATGCTGCAAAGTCTTTACAATCATACAGTTCTAGAATTTAAATTGTATTACTGTGATAATTTGAAGTCTAATGCTGAAACATACTGAACAACTCTTAAAAGTTTTGTGCTTGACTTTAACTTCTGAATAATTAGTAGACTTCAAGGACAATTTTATATACCACAAGCACAGAGACAGAATTTGTAAAACAGTAATGTTATGAAACAAATCCCATTTGAAGAACAAACTCTACAGAAAACCAAATTATTAATAAAAAATCAATAAACATTGAAGTAAAAGCCTGAATCCTAAAAAGGAATAAGGCTGAATCCTAAAATTTATCTAAACAATATTTGTCATTATATCAGTAATAAAAATAATAAATTAGCAAAACTGTCATACTTTGTCTAAAGTATGCTAAGGCTATAGTGCAAACTCAGTTTGAAATTAATTGAATGGACAACAATCTCCTTATTTTTAATACCTTTAAGCTTCTGTTTTGTTTATCTGTTTTGCTCCAAAATTCTAGACAAAATTAAGTTCATTAACTCTTTTTCTAAGTCTGAGGAATGGGACAGTTAATATGTGATGAACACCAAGCAGTACATTCTACTCACAAAATACAAAATAAGCTGAACACAACAGTCAAGCATCTGACACAGTCCAAATACTGCCAGTTTATAAGTATTTCTACACAAGCACTTCACAAAATATTTAACATTAAAGTCTAAACATCTGTGTAACTCAAATATATTTGTGATGCTCCCAAAGGGTTAATACTGTCTTGTTTCATTTCTTACATGTAGTAATTTAGCAGTGAACAAAAGCAGCTCCCTGCTGGATACCTTGGCTAAAGGAAACACAATGAACTGGTAAAAACCAGTTTTATCTCACTGCTGTTGCCTAGGGCTACAGACAAAATGAAGTAAAAAAATTCACATGCAGAGTATTAGGTGCTTATGAAAGATCCAGCAGCGCTGTTGCCTAGTGATTCAGCCAGGAATCAGCACAGGCCAATGAGGTGTTTGGGTACTGAATAACATCCCCAATGACTGCTTTACATCTCCTGCAATTCTGTCATACACCCCCATGATTTCCCAGTGGTGAGAATCACTTTCAAGGGAACCTGTCAGGGAAAAAAATAAAAATTTAAACAAATAAACACATCACATATAGCACGATTACTCTTTTTGCTTTTCCCTTTGGATGTAATACTGCTCCAGATTCCATGTCTATCCAGTGTGAAATGCTCTTCATTTGTATTAATACTCAATTATTGCTACAGTTCTGATAAAAGTACCTTAACAATTTAAACTAACCTTTAGTTTTCAAATTGCAAATACATGCTACTGAATTGCAATGAATACACTAAAGCAAAATTCATCTCATGCTTTTAAAAGAGCTACAAATTATGATTTTGATGTTTATCATCAGCAACTTTGTCAGCAATGCATAAAGATACTAGGGTTTTTTACCCCCCACTTTTCAAGTTCTGGGGTATTTTTATTGTTGCTTTGGTTTAATTTCAGTTTGTTTTGCAGTGCCTGGTGCTGTTGTACACAGTAGATTTGTTGACATGAAAGCTGCCTCATTAGCATGGACTATATTTTGGGAAAAAAAAGCTACTTCAAAGATAAAACATCCTTTACCTCAAAGAAGAAAAAGAGATCTCTCCCCATTAAGACTATATGTGTGCTCTACTTTAGTGACATTTTGTCTCTGTATTAAGAAATAATATTCATATATAAGGGAGCACATAATACATATTTAGTTGAAGTAAGTCTGCTGAAGGGGAACAGGAGCATTTCACAAAAATCTTTTCATCTTCAACATCTCTAATCCTGAAAGACATTTTCCTACTGTACAGAAGGGTAAACAACATGAACAAAAAAACAGACTTTTTTTAACGATCACTCTCAATTTCTTCTCTGAGATCAAACTTTATGTTTTCTATCTGGCCTCTGTCATTGATCTCTTTTTGAGGCTTCAGAGGAAGCTGAAGCATCTCCAAGATGGATGTAGTCTAACATGCACAAGCAGAAGTATGTCAGGACTGCCACAGTAATTTGCTTAGGAAAAGGAGACTAAACAAGGGTTATGAAATGTGTATCTCCAAAAGTCCTAATCTTTGAAAGCCCCAGATAACTATTTATTGTCTAAGAATGTGTTTCTTTTCACCTATTAAAGCATAGTTGGTGTTTAAAGGAGAATTACCGTTCTCATAGGAATGACATCTTGAATCCATCTGTTTAATGCATTGAGAAGGATTTGCCAGTGTGTGACAGTAAAAAACACCTCAGACAGCGGTGAATAACAAGGTATGTCCCATTTGTCCATAGGACATTGAAACCTTCTTCCACTTAATGGTTAGTCTGAAAAATGTTACATTAAAATGATGCTCTACCCCTGCAACCAGGAACACTCTCAGTAACCATGTAAACATTTGTCTTTCCTAGAAACCTATTACAGTGCTTATATTTATTTCATGACTGTGACTTCCTCAGAGAAAGTATGAAAATTTTACCTCTGAAAAAGGCACCAAAAAGTCTCCTTAAACTTTTCCTATCCAGAAAGGACTATGATTGTTATTCACTTTATATGCCACCAGTAATACCATACTTGATTATTTTTAAGAACCTTATAGAAGCATGAATGCCAGGTATCTAATACAGTAATTAAAAATATTTAAATGTAATATATCTTGAAAAACACTCTAGCTTCTTTTTTTTTTTTCCCCAAGGAATTTGTAACAAAAGAAGAAAGGCAAACACAGGTGTACAATGTAAGCAACCTACAGAAATGCATTTTGCAAAGCTTGGGAGTATCAGTGTAAGACATTTATAATCCCAGTGTAGCCAAAAAGTCTCATTGGACTTTTAACATTTAGTTAACAGGAATGTAAAATCTTACAAAGGTTAAGTGAACAGTGAGGGGGGAAATAAGCATGGGAACCAGAAAGAGTAATTTAGATCCTGGATACCCTTCATTATCCTTTCTCAATTTTTGTGGGAAGGATGGGCTCCCTAAGCACCCATAAAGGGTCTTGTAACTGCAAGCCTCACAGAGTGGCTGGAATTCTGCAATAGATACAGAAGATCTGCAGGAGGAAATACAAGAAAAATTATCAAGTAGTTTTCTTTTTCAGCTGTTTCCATGAGTGCAAATCTGTATGTTGCAACCATCTCTGAACTAATTAGAATAAAGCTGTTTCTGTCCCTGAATCTTGTTGGCTATTACTGCTGAGTGAGTGACCTGGCAACACCAAGTACTCCATTTGTCAGCACACTGGAAACCCTTGGGCTTTGGCTCACCGAAGTTTAGGGATTCCCAGGAGCTTTAGACTTTTACCAAGCAACAAAAGCTGAGTAGTAGGCTACAGTGACAGGTACCAGTTTTGTAGAGAGAAAAACATAATTATTTTATCATGTAATTACCATTTGGTCCAATACATAGAAAGCTGTGTAGTTACCTACTCACTTTCTAGAGATGCTGGTCTGGCAGATTATGTTCTCTACCTTTAGCAATGACCAGTGATTTTGTTTGCTTTGTGTGCTAGGCATCCACACAGAAATGTTAAATAGACGCATTTTCTAAGTGAAAATTACTGGAGAAAGATCTTCTGCAATATTTTTTCAGCAGTAATGAATGCCTGGCACATCGAGAAAGGCAGGCACATATTAAAGGGACATATTTCTCACTCTACCACACCCAACAGAAGTTCCATGGCAATGAATAAAATAGATTTTTAAATTACCATGTACATTGCTACAACAATCTCACTTCCCAAAAGGGAGTATCCTTTCTTTCAGTTATTTTCCTTTGGAACTTTTATAGTAATTTGAAAAAGCAATTACTGCAAATATGAAAATCAAACAATTGAAGTAAAAAGCAAAATAGTTGTTTCTAGATTCCTAATATGATGATGATGATGTACGAAGCTAAGCATGTCTGAGAAAGAAATGGAAATTCAAAACTGTCCCTACCTTCAGTGGCACTTCCAAGGCTGTGGTTTGCTGCAGGGACTCCATTATTCTTTTTACCAGTGCTGTAAGGTAAATTTGAAAAACTACAGCTTTATTTTCCATGTTAGAATTGTTATATATATGTATATTAAAAATAGTTTTTTATATTCTGTCACATAATACCTGCATTTCTACATTAAAAATTGTCATTTACAACTTTTTCAGATTATTTTAAAGTGATATTTTATCTCTTGAGAACAGTTTAATTTCCTTTTTTAAATTGAATTTTTGGGTAAAATTTGCAGAATTATTTAATTTATCTAGACCATATATAAAGCACTACTACATTTCATATAAAGGTATGTAGAGCATGTGTGAGTGCTCAGTGTTCAACTTCACTTCTCATAACTATCTGAGTGATGACATTTTATATATTTTAATTTTCTAACTTTCTTGTGCAACCATAAAACTCACTTCAAAAAAGAAGCTAGGAAAAAAGTCCACAAGAATCTGAACTTTAAAAAATATTTTAATCTTCAAAGGAAAAATATCAGAGCCAAATTTTTTAAAAAATCATCTCTGTGGGGTAGTGGAGCTATCAGGACTCTAAACAATTAGCTTCAGTATAATTCATGTAACTTAACAACTCATCATGCCATAACACTATGCTCAGTATTACTGTGCAAATGCATCTATAATTATTCCAAAACAATCATCTGGGATCAGATTTACCATCACTGGTCCTGCTAATTAGTGTTTTGCTTGACAAAGATTGCTGCTTCAACACATGCTGTTCTAATAAAAATCAAGGAGAGGATCAACAGCTTCTAAAATGGAAGGTATTTTTGGCTAGTGAAAGTGAAGCAGGAATACCAGGTGGCCCCAGAACCTGCCCTGCTCTGACAGGATGGGGGAATAAATAATGGATGTGGTCTTGTGTCTCAGAGGCCTGAGAAGGAGCAGGGGCTGTGATTTGAGCTGCCAGAGCAAACCCACACGATTACTGAGCAGCTTCCTTTGAAGTTATCCCTCACTGCACATCACAGCTCTTTGGCAGCTGAGGTTAGAGGCAAAGGAGTGACAAGAACTCTAAGAAGCTGTGGATGTTGTTGCTCTGGCTGCTGCCAAAACCTTTCTAATGATGCCAGCAATGAAGAGCAGTCTGTAATGTTTCATGTCGTGTCACTGACACTGAGGCTAGCCTGATAATAATGATGAGGATAACCAGCTTCTGCTTGAACAGTGATCAGACCTTGCTGGCTCACTCAGATTTCTGTGCTAACGAGCTGTCATAAGCTTTTCATGAAGTCCAAACTATGCAGTAACTCAAAGTATCAGCAGATCAAGTGCCAGAGCTGAGGAAGCCAAGACATTTGTTGACACATCTACGTACAGCTACACCTGTACACTTGCTTCATGTCAGATTTGGGATAGTTCGTGGTCCACTGTGGGGCAGAACAACATTGTTTTCAAAAGCAGAAACAAACACTGCAATCCACAGATTGTGAAAGGAGAAGTGCTGGCCTAAATAATTACTCATTTGTAATCCAGTCCAAGTCAACATGGCTATTAATAGAGGAGTGTTGGACTGCCTCTGTCTTGAGAAGCCCACTCTGAATTTCAACAAGCTGTCAGCTCCAGGAGGTCAGCAATACAGCAGATGCTGGGGCACCCTAGCCAGGTGGGATGCCTTCAGAAGGCTCAGTGTGTTGCCAGTCAGTCCTGGATAAACATTTTTTCCAAGTTATGACTACACAAAACTTTTGAGAGGATAACACCTGAATTCTGCACTTCTCACGCAGAATCACTCAGCTCTGTGTGTTCCACCAGACACTTATGAAGCTTATGAAGCGGAATCACTCAGCTCTGTGTGTTCCACCAGACACTCAACTCTGAGCAGCTTATAATTTCTTGTGTTTTTAGATAAATAAACAGCAGCAGAGCCTTTGGGCAAGGAGATGAATAGGTCTTCTTGACAAAACGAGTTCCAACAGACAGTAAAAGATGGAGCATGAGTCAGCAGCATCTCTTCCTGGGCTGAAATTAGTGAGGGATATGACAAAGGCTGCTGCCTCCTGTGCACTGAGTTAGATCTGCTCCCCCCAGGTTCTCTAGACCTCTGAATTTGACTAGTTATGTCCCATTTAGCTGTTATCCCCAAAAGGGGATCCATGATGGCAGCAATAACTGCAACAGCTTTCTCTATTGGTTCACACACTTATTGCTCTAAGGCATCTGGCACAACCAGAGCTCTGCTGCATTCTTAAATACTCTTAATTTTAAAATGCACAGATTAAAATGGCCACATCAGTGAACAAACCCAATGGTTCTTCATTCACTTTGACAACCATTAAAAACCTCTCCATGGGTTTGCTTCATTTTCTTCTTTCCTCTTTTTCTGTCTGTTCAGCTCCCCGTTCTCTTTCTCATGTCACACTGACTTTTCTCTACCCAGAGTTTAGTAAAGCCATTCATTTCAAGCAATCTGAAGTTGTTGTGTCTGCATTTCAGCCTTTTGAAATCACTCCCTTGCAAATATCAAGAAAAAGCAGCTGGATTGCCATTCCTGTTCAGTGGTCTGCTAAGACTGTAAACAGCGAAGAAGGAAGAATTTAAATACATTACAGTCTTTGCACAAAAATAAATAGGTACAGTGGCTGAATACATTTAGGCTGGAAATTTAAAGTTCTAGGTTTTGGAGAGACAAAATTCTGGAATAGTCCTTAGTGGGAGTAATTTTTCATATGAAGATGATAATTTATAAAAGAGACCATATGGCATGGGGGTATGTAATCACAGGAAAGGTTCCCTTTAGTCCTATGTACATAATATCTGATTCTTCCACTGTTTTCTCAAATCTCCTTGAAAATCTCCCTCTTTCTCAAGGCTCACAATAAATAATCAAACATGTACAACTATATCTTTATCTTGTATACATTTTAGAGTGTAGTCACTAAAAAACAGAACCACAGTGTCTAAATAAATCTGTCTCTACAAATCCTAATTTTTGTTTCTTTTCTAAGATTTACACTGGAGACTTTGGGGATAATGATTATTTCTGTTCAGTCAAGAATCTAGTATATCTAGGGCACATAAATTATTAAAGCGCTCCTTTACAGCCAGCCATGTACTGCAAAGGCATCTGTAAAATGCTGTTCTCCCAATCTTTGCAAGTTATCTCTCAAAACCCATAGTCAGCAATTAGGAAAGCTGTTGATTATACTCATCTTAAAATGCTTTGTAAGCTAAGTATATATGCTAAAATATTGTGCATAAAAAAATGGTGACAGCAAAGTTAAAAGATTATAGAGGAACTGAAATTTTAACACATGTTTTACCATACATTAGATTTTCTTGATACTGACCAGAATAAATATGCTTATTGAAAGTGCTGTGAATAGGAACAAAGATAAGACACGCATGCTTGCTGTGGAACAAAAGCTTATTTGTCCCTATCAAACTGAAGACATTTTTCAAGTGCACTCACCTATGAAATTATGACTCTAGAAACATGTCAAAGCTGGCCAGACATATGATCTATGGAACAGGAATTTTTGCAAATTGAAAGCTATCTAGAGGCATCTTTAGTTTACGCACCAGTGTTTTCCAAGCCAGAAAACGGCACCTCAGAGGACAGAAAATGTCACTAACTTGTGATGACCAGCTCATTCTTTTGTTCTTCTGTTCCTGCAGTTCCCTTTTGAACATGTGTTCATTTTAATGCAGTTGTCTCAGTATCAAGTAAGCATAAAATTGCAGCAGAATAAAGTGAAATTTCATGTAATCTTTATGTGAGCCAAAAATGTGCACTGGCAGATGTTAAAAAAAGTCTAAGATACCATTCTTTGGGTAGCAAGTGATCTTAATATCAACATAAATAGGTTTAATTTATATTGATTGTTGGTTTGGTTTTTCTTTTTGATTGTGTTTTGTTATTTGGGGTAATTTTTGTTTTGGTTTTTTGTTTTTTTTTTTTTTTTGACTGGTCATTTCACTGTTCTTAAATTTAAGGTAAGGACTTCAGCTGAAATATTTTATACCTAGTAAAGTATTAGAAAAATTGTTTCAAGCTCTACATTGTGCATGTATCAAAAATACAAACAGATGCAGAAATTCTTTATTTCTATCAATACTGTATAATTATAAATGAATTCTAAAAAAACACCCTTTAAAATTACTCTAATGCACTGTGATATTGAACACAAAGCACTGGAATACATGTATTTCCATAAAAAGATGTTATTTCAAGTACCAAGTGTCTTTCATTTAATTATCACTAATGGATGCAATCAAGCAGAGAGAAAGGCATAGAAGAGTCCACAGTAATTGCCACTGGCAAAGTTCACCTTTCAAACTCACCAGCTATTTATGGAACACACATTAGAAGCCAGATTCTACAGTTGTACCTACAGGTATCCCTTGACCATAAAAAAAAAAAATTTAAAAATTTACTTTTCTTCCCCACAAAGCGTGTTCCCCCTTTTAGCTGTAATGCATTCAGCATAATCCAAAGCCAAAGAGGCAGTTCAAACACAGCATGGAGCATCAGTGTCAGAAACAGTCTCACAAAATGAAAAATTGAGTTCTGCCATTCCTAAATACTCTTCCAGAGTCTGAATTGGGGACAGACTGACTACCTGATTACACAGACTTCAGGACTCAGAGGCACTGAGCCTTCTCAGATCCAAGAATCCAGTTTTTGGCATTCCCATAGTATCATCTGCCTTTCTGCTTCCTGGGCTGCTGGAGAGCTCAAGATGTGAGGAAGCCAGACAGGCAAGCTGGCCAGAAACCAGGCAGATTATTGATGGTAAAGCTGAGAGTCTTCTGCCCAAGCAAAACGAATTTCTGCCAAATGTTTTGATTTGAACTTCCCAAGCACCCTCTAATAGGAAATTAGGATTTTAAAAAGCTCTTTTGCTGTCATGTTCTTGCCCTAAACAGAGAATTGAAGGAAACAATATTCCATATCATTGATGAAAATTGCAACATTCAGAGTACTATGTGCTTCATTGTATTTCAAAGTATGTCAAAGCTTGGGCAGTCAAAACCTTATTATAAATAAACGATGTTCTGCCTTGTCCATTCAGAGTGAGCCATATGTGCACTATAAAATTGTGGGCAATGGATTCCTTTTGAAGAAGGTATTCTTCCAAAGTACAGATGAGACCTTGAGATGACCCACCTCATGCAGTACTTTGTGCAGAAGTAGATCAGAAAAAAAAGAACACTTCTTTGCTTGTTTGCTTGTCCTCTTGTTTATTAGATTCAAAAGATTCCAAATCATTTGTGCATTATTAGATGCACTATAAATGGGATTTCTGTATATTGTAAAGTCCTGGAAATTCTTATTGGAGCATATGAAGTCCTGTGCAAGACTAAAGAAAGTGCCAATACTACAATTCCTTGGGGCAATTTTCAGCTGCCATTCAAGAGGCTAAGAAGCAAAAGAACATTTTAATGTTGTGAAGCAATTCAAAAGAGACTCTTCCATCAGGGAAATGCTGCTGAGAAGGCTTATCTCCTGCACTATGATCTTATGAAATAATACTATTTACCTTTTATGTTCTTAATTTATAAATCTTAAAAATATTTTAAGTTTTATGTTCATTCTACAAGCAAGAAAAAGGAGACATATATTTGTTGATGCTTTCCTGAGAAAGTAGATCAGAAGCATGACTGGAATCAGAATGCAAACATGCTGAATAGTAGGCCAGTACTTCTTGGATCACATTAAATGCAGGAGAATAACACAGCACTGAAGTGTAATCCATTTAAACCCTCCAGCACTGCTCTTTAGCTTCAAGTCCACGTCCTTCCCTTTACTGAGCTTTGTGACTGTACAACTGAGATTTCTCTCTGGATCATTAAACTGCAGGCTGGAAACTGCAAGTCAGCAGATTCTGTAATTTAAAGTTTCTGAATGGACAAAACCTCATTGGATATGTAAAGACAAAGCTGACAGCTAAAGAATATTGGCAAATAAAAACAAAAAGAGTAAAGATTTTTAAAAAAGGGTGAGAGAACTTTAGGTAACGAGATAAAAACTCTA